>NC_056663.1:64516918-65935043 GCF_018350195.1 Panthera tigris
CATATTTATTATTGTGAAAAGGCAACTGTGATGGCCATAAGAACCAAAGCATGGGTATCGCATTGCACAAACCTGGGTATCACATCGATGCACTTTGTAATTATCAGTGTGCTTGTTCTTCACGGATTATCATATAAGAAAGGAAAAGGAAATAACCTTTTAATGAGGAGAAAGATATGAATATTAGTAGTGGCTGACACTTAGTCCAAATAGTCCCAATTCCTAGAAATAAAGAAAAGGTAAACAATGTCGTGTGTGTGTGTGTGTGTGTGTGTGGTGTGTGTGTGTGTGATTTCATGTATGTACATGAGAAAAGTGGTAAGGTTTTTGGTCAGTCAGGAAACAAAAGGTTTAAAACATCTTTCTTAAAACTTGTTATGGAGGGTATGGAATAAAGGCACAGGGAAGACCCAGTTGAAGTTAACGAAAGTGTACCAAAATTTCTGCACAAATAAGGGTAAAAGTGGTGTAATAAAAAATTAATGAACTTTAAACAGACTAAAATTTGTATTAACTTCCTCTTAAATTTCTATTTTAAAGTTTTAAGATAAATACTCATGAATAGAAGCTTTGGGTGATTTAACCATGGCATATCACCCAATAGATTAACCTTGATTCAATTTTTCTGTTAATTGCCCTAAGCTTTTTACTAATCCATTTCTCCAGGAGCTTAGCAATGGGAACAAGTTGTTTACATATATTCCTTGGGGGGGGAGGAAGTGGGAGGGAATCTGTCACCAGCAAGCAATGAAATGTTATCTCTTTTGTCTGCTCTGGAAGGAAAATGATTACTTTAATTACCACCAAAAATACTATTTAAATTCTGTACAAATCTAAAGATTGGTAAATGCATAGCTCATTTCTCAATGGGAGAGGACTGGCTAATAGGCCTTGTTTATTAAGGGTCACACCTAACACTAAGAAAACATTTCTAGAATTAAAAGATCAGCATTACTGTCTTAACAAGAAAATATGACATAGTGTTTTAAGATCATACCTAAATTCTCAAAATTAACTTACAAAAGCCTTGACTTTCTTGTAATGAGAATATAATAATATATATAGCTCCCTAGAAGGTTAACAGTCAGCTTTTTATTCTGCTGTTATTCTTCTGAACTTCATATATAAACCCTGAACTCCCGAATTTAAATCTTTTACAAAGTTTTCCTATAATGGCTGTTTATAGTTCAAACAATCTGAAATAATTACATGCATTTAAAACCTAATGTTGATTTCCTTTCATATTCTGTGTGGCAACTGCCCTTTCAGTGAAAGGATTTGGCTTTGTGACAATACTGTTGTGGACTGGATATACCCTTCAAAAACTACTCTCCAGGCTGACAGTTTTTTTGAAGCATGTTTTCCTGCTCATGTAAAAAAACGGAATTGAAACAAAGGACTGAAATTGAAGAATGGCAACACAATTGTTAAAAATCTTGGCTTTTTATAATCATGCATTTGGTAGTATCAATACCATAAACTACAGACATTTACGCTGTTAATTTTTAAAACTCTCACTTTCATTGTATCAAAGATTGAATTGTAAAGGAATGAAATTCCAGTTATTTTTTTAAAGAGTGAAGTCCAAAAGGCAATTAAGCTTGAGAACAAACACAAGTAAAACAAAAGTGAAAAAAAATCCAAACAAAAATGATCCCATCAACCTGGGATATAGCAGTGGACACATTGAAGATAGGTGTATATTGAAGAAGTGTTTTAAAATATCCCCGGCTTGAATCTCACTCTGAGCTGCTATTACATGTGATTATTGCCCCAGAGATAGCCTCGTTTATTTTGTTATGCAAAAGGTCCCTGAGTACCCCTAAAACATCTACTGTTTGGCTGGAAAATTAGCTCATTAGAGCAATGACATCATTAAGAGACTGTAATTGCCAAGGGGGTGTGGTGGGGAAGATTATTCCATTTGACTGACAGTTTACCTTTCCTTACCTTGCCAATGAATATTTCGGAACAAAGTAGAGCTCTTTAAACTTATTATTCATTATTGTAGTTGTTATATAATAATTGTGAAAGACTTACACTTTAATTAAGAAAGATAAAAACCTTTTTTTTCTTAAGTCAGCCCAAAGGTGCTATTTTACATATCAATACAGCTGAAAGGAAGTGCTGTTATTTTGGGCTGCAATGTTTCCTCCAAATCTGAAGCCCATTTTGAAATTGGATATCCCATTTAAAACAAACGAGGAAAAATTATTTTAACTGTGTGCAATTTTTGAGATTGAGCATTTGTACTTTTTTGGTTTTACCTAATTCTCTTGCATTAACAACTTACTGTTTTGTGAATAATGTGTACTGAGATGAATTAAGGAAAAGAAAATAATTATCTGTGAAAGAAAGACTTTGTATATTAAACAAGTGACCTAAATTTTTGTTGTGGTTTCTGTACTCTTTGCCTAATTTACCAGGATTTCTGCAGGTTTGTATCTGCGACATTCAAAAAATCTTGAGTTGTTAAGATTTTATAACAGTCTGGATGTTTAAGCAGCTTCTGAACAGATTCATAGTTACTTTAAAGCCAACACAGGCGGATTCACCCTGATATTACAGAAAGGAATAAAGAGGTGCATTAACAGGGGAAAACCAATAGAAATAATCTAAACAGATTTTCAAAACCTGTTAAAAACAAACAAACAAACAAAAAAACAAAACAGCAAAACCTCTAGAAGAAAAATCATAATGTAAAGAAAGGACTGTCTCATAAATAAGGCTTGGATATACCAAAGAATTTAACAGTATTTGTCTACTCAGACATAATAAAATAGTAAATTTAGATAATTTCATACATACTATGTAATAGGAGAAAGACTGTGGAATCAATTTCTAATCTATGATGTTTGCTGGTAAGAGAAGAAAATGTCTCTCTCCAAAGCCCCAACTTCTAAACCTGAATTCAGGGTAAACCCACTGCCTAGCCCAAGGCCACCTCCAGGTCATTCTGGTAGACTAATTGTATGTGCTCATTCTGCCTCATTGGATATCCACTTATAGTCTCCTCGCACCTCCTGAATTACAGCAAATACTCCTGGATCACAAGTCATTGTCACTGTGTGTTCAGCTAATGGTCCTAAAACTGGGAGATGTGATAGAGATACCAAAGGAAGCAAGAGAATGGGAAGAAATACTTGGAACTCAGGGAAAGGGCAATGCAGGCAATGGGAACAATAACCAAAGTCCCAAGTGGTTGTCAAGCAAGATTCAGCTACCGTAGAAACAGCAAGCCCTTGTTAGGGTCACAAAGTTTATTACTTACAGTGATAGCAGAAGAAAGACAAACCACCAGTAGCCCCATGAGTCCTGTCCCAAGAAAAGACACAAAAAGAGGGGGCATGAGACATGAAAGAGGACACTATAATGCAACAGAAGGGGTGGGGCACCTTGTTGCTGAGATACTAATTCCATGTTGTAGCTAAGCAACTTTGTGGCCTGCAGCTCTGCCCTAAAGGGACTCAAAATGGAAAGTCTCATACTTCATCAAAATCTGGAGGCAAGGACAACTGTCTCACATCTTCTCTGGGAGACAGGGAGGCATACATGAAGTGGCCCATGATAGTTCCTCACATGCCCCAAATCCTTGTGTTCCAGGAAGATCATGGGCCATCATGGCTCAGGTTAGCCTGAACCTAGCCTGGCCTAAATGGATAAACACAAGGTCTTCAGGGTGCCAGCAGAGCTGTTCCACAATAGAAAACAGTTTGGCCATTCTAGGAATAGACAGAAGGTCTGTGTACCTGAAGTCCAATAAGCCAAGGGCGAGTGGAAACAAGTAAAGGTTGGAGAAGCAGTTAGGAATCAAATTATTTGTCATGTGAATTTCACCCCAAATATGATGGATGTCAATGTAGGTTCAGCAGTTGTAACAAATATAGCACTCTGGTAGGGGGTGTCGATAATGGGGGAAGGTGTGCATGTGTGGGGGCAGGGCAGATAATCTCTTTACCTTCCCCTCAATTTTGATGTGAACTTAAAACTGTTCTGAAAAAATAAGTGTTTAGAAACAAAATTATACCCATCAAATAAACATACCTAATTAAGAAATGACAGAATGATACTATAACAAGATGAACAAAGGAGTAGCATATTGTAGTGTACATTTTCAAAAATTCATCAGCAACTCCAGAGAATGGATTATGAAGAACAAGAATGGTGGCATGAAGGCCAGTGAGGAAGTGACAGGTAAGGGCAGAGTGGAGATGGCCTGACATGGACTGATTTGACTCTCTTTCTGAAAACAGAACTACAAATACCGACTAATTAAATTTAATTGGGAGGGTATGGAAGAGAGAAAGTGAAGAATCAAAGATGATTTACAAGCAGTTTTCAGAAATTAGGTGAAAAACTTGGGAAAGATTCAAGGTTCCTGATGAGAGAACAGGGATTGGGATCCAGGACACAAATAGGAGTATTTGCCATTGAAAGGAGAAAAGCTGCTACATCCATAAAATGGAAAGGGAAGGAAGGGGAGGGAGAGGGAAAGGGGAGGGCAGTTTCATTGTCTCAACGATGTATATAAAGTGAACAGTTGGTTGAGGAGGCAAATATTAAAGCTAAGCTAGAACATGAAAAAGTAGTGAGGGACGCCTGGGTGGCTCAGTCGGCTAAGTGTCCGACTTCGGCTGGTTATGATCTCATGGTTCGTGGGTTTGGAGCCCCGTGTCAGGCTCTGTGCTGACAGCTCAGAGCCTGGAGCCTGCTTCGGATTCTGTGTCTCCCTCTCTCTATGCCTCTCTCCCGCTTGGGCTCTGTCTCTCTCTCTCTCTCAGAAATAAACAAACATCAAAAAAAAATTTTTTTAAGTAGTGAAAATTATCTAAAAGTTGGAAAAATGAACTTATTACAGGTACACAGTAAAACTGCTAAGCAGTATTGAGAATCCACTTGAGATGTACAAACATGAATGGAAAAACCGGATACTCTCCACAAATGCTGAGCTACTTGGGAACAACAGGTACAAAGGAAACAGATAACCTGGTGTGCTCCTCTGAGTTTTGAAAGACGAATACTATGCAGTCAGGGGCAGAGGGATGGAGAGCATGTGACAGGAGGCAACTCTAAAACCCGAATCTAAACAAAACTTAAAAGAATCTGAAAACAGGAGATAGGTGGTGCACAATGAAAGAATGAGGTCAAAGTACAGAACTTCAGCAGTGGAGGGGGATAGGAGATGGTGAATGGAGCACAGAATAGTCAAATTTTATGGGAGTTTCAGGAGCTGGTAAGTATCTGGGTGTGGCCACTGAGAAGTGTCTGAATGGAGTGGAGAAAAGGGTCACAATTTTAGATTTGTTATCCACAAGGTCCTGGATTCACTGAAATGATTAAAATAAGGGAGAAGAAAACGGAGCCAAGTAAAGTCTTCAATGAATGAGAAGGTTCTTCTGGGAGGTAAGATAATAAGGAAAGGGTGACAGTGATAGAACTTCAAAGAACAGAGAAGTGGCAGTGGCAATAGAGGAAAGAGGACACCTGTCTAATCTCCTGCTCCTGAAACACAGGGATAGAAGAATAGTAAAAGCTCCTATTTGAGGTGACAGAGTCCTAAGGAGACACCTATGTCGGTGAGGAAAAGAAGTGACTAGGATATCTGGAAAGAGACCACTGTCAGAGTTGACGGCTCTGAGCTTAGAGATGTACCATTAGCTCATAACCGTGGAAGTTCCGCTTATTGTTGACAAACTATGGCAAGCAGGAAAAATCCAGCCTATTTTGTGTATGGCCACAACTAAGAATGAGCTTTACCTTTTTAAGGGTAGTAAAACACACACACACACACACACACACACACACACACACACACACAGACATGCAAAAAGAAACTGCATTTGGGCTGCAACACCTAAAATATTTACTATCTGGGTCTTTACAAAAAAAAAAAAAAAAAAAAAAATTCACCACCCCTGGTTTACAAAGAACTGCCAGTGAGTTCTCTTCCAAGGCCATGGACTGCGGAAGCCATCTTGCAAAGACAATCTACTGACCGAAAGGAAGGAGCCTACATAAGGCAGCACAAGTTACCCCTGCAGGAAAAAAACATGTTCTATAGATAATGATTAAGGATATCACTTAAAAGCAATACTCTAACAACAAATTATCTCTTAGGCTACTTTGGTCCAGCCAGGAGTAACAGGATTACTGTCATGATATAATTATTTATAATGATATATAATAAAATTATGAATTATAATTATTATCCTAAATGATAAAGTAAATTCCTCCATTCAACAAATACCTACCTATTCTAGTTCCAACCAGGGTGCTTGTTCTATTTTTTGCTTTGATGGTATAGGGAAAACCAGGAACAAATGTTTAAGGGAGAGCACAATCTGCCATTTTCATAAGTTATTTATCTAACAGAATAGTAAGACTTTTTAAATATCAGACCAGATAAAACAGTTTCTCTTCTCTTGAAGATTCAGTTTTAGCAGCTCTTTCTGCCCACAGGTCCTGTCCCTGTGCTTTAATAAAATCACCTTTTTGCATCAAAAAATAATTTAAAAAAAGATTCACTACAAATCAAAACCACACTCAGATATCACCTCACGCCAGTCAGAGTGGCCAAAATGAACAAATCAGACTATAGATGCTGGAGAGGATGTGGAGAAACGGGAACCCTCTTGCACTGTTGGTGGGAATGCAAATTGGTGCAGCCACTCTGGAAAACAGTGTGGAGGTTCCCCAAAAAATTAAAAACAGACCTACCCTAGGACCCAGCAATAGCACTGCTAGGAACTGACCCAAGGGATACAGGAGTACTGATGCATAGGGGCACTTGTACCCCAATGTTTATAGCAGCACTCTCAACAATAGCCAAATTATGGAAAGAGCCTAAATGTCCATCAACTGACGAATGGATAAAGAAATTGTGGTTTATATACACAATGGAGTACTATGTGCAATGGAGTACTATGTGCCAATGAGAAAGAATGAAATATGGCCCTTTGTAGCAACATGGATGGAACTGGAGAGTGTGATGCTAAGTGAAATAAGCCATACAGAGAAAGACAGACACCATATGTTTTCACTCTTACGTGAATCCTGAGAAACTTAACAGAAACCCATGGGGGAGGGGAAGGAAAAAAAAAAAAAAGAGGTTAGAGTGGGAGAGAGCCAAAGCATAAGAGACTGTTAAAAACTGAGAACAAACTGAGGGTTGATGGGGGGTGGGAGGGAGGGGAGGGTGGGTGATGGGTATTGAGGAGGGCACCTTTTGGGATGAGCACTGGGTGTTGTATGGAAACCAATTTGACAATAAACTTCATATATTGAAAGAAAAAAAAAAGATTCAGTGTTTATAGCCATTTTGAAACAAAAATGAACCCCCCCCCCAAAAAAAGGACACTTTCCAGTGACTAAAGAGACAGGAACTTCTCTAACCATAAAACCATACTCTTACAAAGATTACTAAAGAAAGCAAATCAGCATCAGTTGAAACACTGAAATGAAACACTGAAAATGAAATAATTGGAACTTTAAGAAGTGAAATTATGGAAATAAATTTTATTTTTAATTGTCAATAGTAAAAAAAGCTGTAATATTTTAAATAAGTTGTTAACAAGACTTAGTTGATGTCTAGTAAACCTCTTATAGCATCCTTTTACATTTATATTCTTGAAAATACTCAAAGACACTTGCATTGTATCCCTTAGAAAACAGCCTAAAAGATAACTGCATTTAACAAGTCCTATAAAGAACAACATTCTAACATTCATGTTTTTCATATTTGAAATACTGAGTTATATTATATGTCATTTAGTGTATCACTTAGAAGAATAAATAACACAATCGCAATAACTGATGCTCTGATCTTTGCTTCCACAGATAAAACCTATCAGCCTTCATGAGAAAGCAGGAAATATACAAACAAAAAGAGTTAACCTGCAACCACTTATCTTATTTGTTAAAAGATAACAAATTACAGTGTGGGAGACTAACATTACGAAAATAGTCACCATTTTTTTCTTTACCATTAAACTCTGGCTCAAAGATAATAAAAATAATGTACAATCCATCAGTGTGTATTTATTCCATATCACATTTTCCCTATCTTACAAGGAAAGAAAACAGATTTAATTTAAGAGGAAGATTAGTGAAACACATTACTGAAAGACAATTTTGTTATCACCACTACTCAAGAAGTATGCACGGGACTCTTTCAGAAAACACATTGCTGTACATACCCCACAATCTGAGATTAGGTGATCCAGGGTGAACATGAAAAAAATTAAAACTTTTTTTTCCCTTATTCAGATCACTCCCTATGCCCAGGAAAATCAGGTTAAATGGATCTTAGATACTTTTATTTCACTATATCTATTTTAGCAACTTAATGTAAATGGAAAGTAACACTTATTTTTAAGTGAAAATCATAACACTGTTTGAAACTGCAAATGGGAGTTTCATCATGAAAGATGATAAGCTACATGGCAAATTCTTGAATGTAGACAGTTATTTACCATAATCAGTTCAAATATAACTTTACGCTTTCCATTTATTTACTTTCAACTGAAATAAAGGACAATTAGGCCACTGCAGTCATTTCCTCATCTGAGTCACTGGATTCATCTTTTAGTTCCAATTCCCCTAAATCTTTGTCTACGGTTATAATAGTTTTCTTCTTGCACTTCTTGGGAACTGCATCATTAGCACAAATTTTTCTCATTTTAATGGTTGGCAATTTCTTCAGATCCAAATCCCACTCCCTAAACAAAAGAGAGTACACACAGAGGGTTGCTGGGGTGTGAGGTGGGGAAACAGTCAATGTATTTAAAACTCTAAAAGCAGCAGAACAAAGCTTATGAATGTATAGTAGATTCAAATGCACTAGAAACAAACAACATAAATGCATTAGGAAAAAAAAGAGTCCCAAGAACTGAGGTCCGCTTTGTCCATATTTCTTGCATCTTCTCATTAACCTATAATAGCTATAACTGCACACAGATTCCCACATATCCAAAACTTCCAAAAAGCAATTCAGGAAAATATTAGGCAGAAGTTAGAAGGAGGCTCTGTTCCATTCTTTTATTCTCCCTAACCTGAATCTTCAGTCTGGCCATATGGTTTCAAGAATCTAAAAAGTAGGAACTAAGACACCTGGGTGGCTCAGTCAGTTGAGTCTGACTTCAGTTCAAGTCATGATCTCACAGTTCAGGAGTTCCACCCCACATGGGGCTCTGTGCTGACAGCTCAGAGCCTGGAGCTTGCTTTGGATTCTGTGTCTCCCTCTCACTCTCTGTCCCTCCCCTGCTCATATTTTGTCTCTCTTTCTCTCAAAAATAAATAAAAATGAAAAAACTTTTTAATAAATAAATAAAAAGTAGGACCTAGATCATATCTGGCAAATTTCCAAAATGCAGTCAGAAAAGATTCTTCTTTTCACACATGGTGGTAAATCACAGTAATTTTCAGAAACAAAAACATGTTATTGTTACACTAGAAAACTCAATCTTTCAACTACCAGACTAACTAGTTCTTGATGACTTAACTTTTTCTCTGGGATCACTTCCCAATAACCATCCTTTCTGAAAGAACTCTGAGCCATCAAGTCTGTTGCTGTTAGGTTATCTTTTAAAAAGTATGAACTGGGGAAGAATAGTGAGAACAAGTTCTTTTAGGTATTATATTAAGGTATCTAAATTTTCTTTTAAAAATAAATAAAAGCACCATGTCACTATCATTTCAGTGTACATCAGGTGTTTCAAAGAAACACAAGTTAGGAAAAGCCTTACTTTGATAAAACAGAAAAAGTTAAAAGAAACCCTTGAGTTTTTTTTTTTTTTTTAGCTCATTAGAGCTAAGTTCAAAGTTCTAGGTTCATAAGGGAAGAAAGTTTATGTCTCATGTATTTTACATGCAGCTTCAAGGAGTAATAAAAAGAGACAGACTTACCTAAAAGTTTTCAGATTACCTGCGTTTACAATGTCTGGAATCTCTAGGAAAGAAAATAATTTACATCCATTAAGCAATGTTCTTTAAATTACAACACTTTACAGTTTCCTTGTTTATTATCTCACATACAAAAGTGACAGCGAAAACATCCAAAGCAAAACAAAATTTCAAAGCACTGCTGTAATGCTATATGAAAAGTAAGTTTTGGAAGTATAAAGGGCTTAGTTTAAGAAGGTGACTTGTTCACCAGACGCACTCCCTGACACTGGAAGCAGCACTGCGGCACGCCTGAAACAACACCGGATCTGAGTTTTTGGGCTGACTCAATCACCAATACGTGTCTGACCTTGGCCACGTCCTGTTAATTAATCTGCTGGCTACATGGTGAACAGACTTTAGAAGGAAAGAGCAGTAGCACAGAGACCAACTGGGAGGCCGTTACAATGGTACAGTTGAAACAATGGTGGCTCGAACTAGGGAGCTGGTAACAGTAGCAGAATTTATCAGACGCAAAATGTATTTTGCTGAGGATATGGACGGAGCGTAAAAGTGACTATGCATGGGCTTCTGACCTGAACAACTGATGCCACTGCCAGAAATACAGATCATGTGGGAGAAGAAAGTTTTGGGAGAAGAGCTGGACTTTGCTTTGGGACAGGTCAGGTCTGAGATGCCTATAAGACATTCAAGTAGAGATTTTAAGAAACCCATCTTTGATAATGCAAATCTGGAGTTCTAGGGACAAGTTAGCACTGACAGATACAAATTTTGAAATTATGGGCATGTAGACAGTATTTCAAACCAAGACAGAATGAAATCCATTAGGAATTGGTATAGACAGATAAAAAGAAGAGGCCCCCAAAGTAGAGACCTTGGCCAAAATTTAGTTTGTGAAGAGGAGGAGTCAATTTAGGACACTAAAGTCTTGGCCAGTGACCTAGAAAGACAAGTAGGAAAGGGTCTTCTTTACCAAATGAAACGTGTGACAAGAAAATGAAATGACTGATCATCTGTATCAAATGATGCAGAAAAGTTGACTGAGAATCAATGCCCAGTATAGCAACTATTTGCCAGTACTGTTAGTTGAGTGGAAACGACAGCTAATTAAAGTGGGTTACAAAGAAAATGGAACATGAGGAAAAATGGAGACTACAAACATAAACAAATTTTACAGTCTGATGGTGACAACTCCATGAAAGGGAGTAGTTGAAGCTCTCCCTCAACTTCCTGTGTCAGGTACTTTGATAAATCAAACTTTATGTAACTTTTAAACAACCTGTGGAAGTAGGTATGCTATTTATTGCAATGTTTAAACTGAAGAAAACAAAGCCGCAGGAGGGGAGGATTTAAATAACTTGTCCTGTTTAATAGTAAGCTGTAAGGGTTTAAATCAGATCTATCTAGTTCTAAAGCTATTTTCTGTTATTTTTTCAGTTAGGAACGCACTTCTTACAGATGATGAAGAGGAACTACCAACTACTTCAGGGTTTCTAGCATTATTGTAGTGTAGGTGCCTGACGTTAAGCTTTTGATTGTCTAGACATCCGTATCACAGACACCCTTCTCAAATAAAAGTCTTGCCAGCTGTATGACACAGCTACAGCAAAACAACTAGATGAGAAACCAGGCCGCCCCCATCCGTGAAAGTTCCCTTTCAGAAAGCCCTGGTAACCAAACACTCGAGTGACCCCACTTTTCCCTTCTCGCGCCCTAACTCCCACTGCTGTGTTTCTAATTTGGCAATAAAGAATGAACCTGTGAAACCCTTGGCACCTCACCTTGGATCCTAATAAAGGCAGAGCCCCAGGTCCACACTCCCTCTCTCTACCTTCGTCCTCCCTGTATGCCCTGGGTTGTGCTGTGGACCCTCCAGGACTTGTGAGTAATAAATCTTTTTTTCCCAAAGTCCCCTGATGGTTGTTACTGAGGTGTATCATGCAATCCTAGTAAGAACCACAAAACCTGGTCCTACCACAACACTGGCTCTGGTTGGGGAAATGCCCATGGGGGCTCACCACAAGTACCAGGCGCTCAGGTGGGTGCTTCAGGCATGTCTAGCAGACAGCACCACTATCAATAGGCTGGGATCAACACAACAGTTATCCACAAGATACTTCCTTTAGGGTCAGTGTTTCAGTGTTATTATTACCAAAATTTAAAAATTTAATTTGCTATTAAGTATTTCGTTCATACTATGCTTTTTAAGTAAATCCATGTACCATAAATGCAATCATAACATGGACTAGGAATGGAATGTGAATGAAGGAATGTACAGGACCACGGCAAACTTAAGAATATATGATCAAATCTAAAAGGGACAGCTGTTACTCCACTATAGTGGATTATGCTGCCAGACCATTTGCATTTTTTAAAAAGAAGCCAGAAATCTACATTTTTCATGTGCAATCACCAGGTTTTTTCTACAATGGCAATTAATAAGTCAATCAAATGCCATCTGCAGGCCATGTTGCCTCTGTGTCATCACTGTTTGTGGGCCTTGCAAGCCTTAAGTACCCTCACTTAAGTGCTTTTCTTCTGAAAATGTTAGTAAACCAGCAACACAGAAATGCCACAATGAATCAATGAATGTTCGATTTTACAGTTTTTCAAGTATGACTACAACCCATAAAGATTGGTCCTGTAAGAATTACAAAGACGGGGAGGGCACAGCACCCACTCTAAAGGAACACAGATGTAGTTGGAGACGGGCAATAACTCCACAATAAAGCAAATTAGGTATGTGCCAGAGGGAGAGGAAAGCTTTATTGTCACAGTAGAAAGATACGATGTCAATGTCACAAGTGACAGTTTTGAGAATGTAAGGAAAAAAATGAAGTAAAAAATTGTTTGATATACTCACAAAAGAAAGGAAATCAGAGGAAGAAATTCAAAACAAACTAAACAGAATTTTAAAAATTAAGCATTTGAAATGAATTATAAATCTGATATGGCTATGTATTTTAGAGAGTAAAAATAAAATCACAGAAAACACACCAAGACCATATCCTTCATACTGCTGCCGCTCACGCTCCATTGTCTGCTTGATGACTGTCTCCCGGGAACAGTGCCGCCTTCCCTGCCTGTCTTTGATGCTGTTATGTAATTCAATCTGCTCTAGTTCACTGCTGAATCGATTTAAATACCTGAGAAATGAGAAAGCAACCTGAATTACAAGTCTGTACATTTGGCTGACATTACTTCATTTAAAATATAAACCCCAGGGGCGCCTGGGCGGCTTGGTCGGTTAAGCGTCCGACTTCGGCTCAGGTCATGATCTCATCGTCCATGAGTTCAAGACCCGCATCGGGCTCTGTGCTGACAGCTCAGAGCCTGGAGCCTGTTTCAGATTCTGTGTCTCCCTCTCTCTCTGCCCCTCCCCTGTTCATGCTCTGTCTCTGTCTCAAAAATAAAAATTAAAAAAAAAAATTTAAAAAAAATAAATAAATAAAATATAAACCCCAGGCTTCACCCGTCCTTGAAATTTTTGTATTCTTCTGAGTTCCTCGAGTCCTCAGACTTCAGACCTTTCCTGGATAACCCCACCATTTCTGAAATTCCAGCAACCAAATCACTGCCTGCTATTCCAAGTATCTGCTAAACTCCAGATCCTCATATTCAACCACCCCCTGGACATCTCCATTTGGATGTCCCATGGAGGCTTAACACATCAAAAGTGAACTTCTGTTCACCCCAGTCCCCCTCATCCCCCACCAAACCTGCTCCATCTCTGGCTCTCTACCTCAGGAAACAGTATAGCCATCCACCCAGTTGGCCAAGTGAACAATGTAGGTGTCCTCCTTGATGCTACTCTGTCCCTTTTATGCCACATCTAAGTTTTCACTAAAGAGCGAGACTTTCTACCTTCTTTAATATCTCCAGAGTCTTCATTTCTCTTCACCATACTGCTACTAATGATGCAGAGACCAGAATCATCTCTTGCCTGGATTGCTTCATGAGCCTCTCAACAGTGTCCTGGCCAAAACCATGTCCCTTCAGGCTATCCATCCTCATTCTCACTACTGTGACATTTCTAAAGTTTAAATATGACCATCTCAGGTGCCTGCTGTAAAAAGCTTCCTGTGGCTCCCAATGTCCTTCGATAAAGTCCAAACTTACAATGATACTTGAGGTCCTTAATTAGCTGTACTTGTCACAATGCCCTCTTTGAACCTGTTAACAAATGTCTGGCAGATCACTACATATGTCGCTCTTATCTGTGATTCTCTCTGCCTAAAGGCTCTTCAGCTAACTTACCTCAACCTGCTAACTCTTACTCTTCAGGTGTCAGTTTAGACAATATTTCCATTAGGAAGCCTTTCCTGACCCCCAGGAACTAACTGGGTGGGTTAACTAACACACCCAGGCTCAGAAAGGTTACAAACCTACTAGAGTGGCTAAGCCAGGGTGTGAATCTTAAAGCCTTTCAGATAACAAAGTCCGTTTACTCCTCTATAAATCCAGAATAGAACTCTGTCTCTTGAAGAACCAGGTTGAACAAGTCCCTCTTTTCTGACCTTTTGCTCATAACACGCCCAGTGTTTACCTTTCAATTAATTCACAAGCATCTTTCTTTGAATATCCTGCTTTTTGGGGATCAAGATGACTTTGAAACCACTGGAGTTTTTCACCTGTAACAACAGGTACCAAGATCATTCAACACCGTAAGTTATCACTTATGCAATGAGTATTCATTATAATTTTCAACATCACTGTGTTTAAAATAGTATCAAAATTTATTTCAATGTTAAATACAAAGGCTCGTGTGGGCTCAAAGCTAATTAAACCAGTCTGTCAGAAATCAAATTGTCACATTTTAATTTGGGGAAGAGACAGGGGTGGAAGAGATGCTTTTCTGTATATTTCTTGTCCAGTAAGAATGAAAAATTATTTTTTTAAAAGCATAACAGAACATGAAGTTCTAAGTATTTCAAAAGCAAAGGACAGAACTTTTCTAAAATAATGAAACAAACCTGATTAGATTAATGGTGAAGATGGTCGTTGCTGAACATTTAATAAGCATCAGGCTCTATGTCAAGAGCTTTACAATCCTATGAGGATCAGTACATTATTATCCCTACTCAGAGATGAGAATAAGTAACCTGTCCAGGGCCTCAAAGTCACTAAATATATTAACCATACAAGAGCTGCTAGACACTGTGCAAAGAGTGACCAACATTATCAACGAGCTAACACACCTCATCCTTATGAGTAAATCTGACGATCAGGGTCATATTCAGTTAGATTTCTCAAAATTACAGATCAAGAAATGACCCTACCCCAGATATGGATGACCTACTTAGAAATACTATTCTATCAACTGAGAAAGCATTGGAGAGGAGTGTTCAAATAAAGCCTAAGGGTCACTATTTTTAAGTCGGGCTAATAAGTAAAAATTTACTAACAATAAATATGACAAAAAAAAAAAGATTATGACACTGAAATACAGACTGAGGATGCACGTATCCACATCATTAAATATAAGCTGCTGTTTCCAAAATACTTAGGCCATAATCCTTCCTAATTCTAATCATTAGGGAGTAGAATTAAACTTCAGAGATAGATAGATATAGGTAGGTAAACATAAACTAAATAGTTTCTGAAAAAACTGAGTAGACATTATTAACGCTTTCTAAGAGCTAATGATTGATTTTACTTTGTTGGGTTTTAATTAAATCTGGTAAAAAAAAATTCATTTAGATAAAAATAGTATTTGCCTAGAAGAATCAAAAAAATAGGCATATAGCAGAATTTCACTATCCTCTAGCCAGAGTGTCAAATAAGTAAATCTACTTACCAATAAGGTTGAGACGCAATGCCTTTTCATTCTTCAATCTTGGGGGAAAAAAGGTGCATAATGTGTTAGAAAATTTCCAAAGCAAGTTTTAAAAATCTGTCAAAAACAAACAAAAAACTGCCCACAGAACCTTAATTCAAGGATCATTCTTTTATACATATGAAATTAATTCTGATAGTGCGAAAACACTGAACATCATGCTTTTCTTTTAAATCGCTGGAACACAATGTTACTAGAAACTTTTCTTTAGCTCTTCAATGACTAACGACCAAAGGACACCTATAGAGCAAATCACCTTTGAAAACACACAAAAAAAAGGCTTGATTGGATTACGAATGTTCAGGTGGATAATACTTGTGCACAAAAGAGTAATAATGAATACCTTCTAGAAGATGGAATGCAGGCACCAAGGCTAAAATGCCTTACTGTCACCTTTTAAACTTCAACAAGAATAAAACAGAATGTTTACTTTTCATAATTTGCAAAGAACTATAACAAAGAACTCATCTATTCTCAGAAAACAGTATGGGTAATACGTAATCCCATGATTGTTGGTATTCTAAATACTAATTCATTCAGATGAGACCTTTGGATAGCTAGTTTTTGCCACATTTTGTGCTACCCACCAGAGATATAGCAATGAACAAAAAACTACTGTCCCTGCCCTAACAAAGCAGACCAGATTTCTCCTCCCACATTAAACAATGAGAAAATTGGAGAAATAAAATGAAGCCTTTTTTCAAAAAAAAAAAAAAAAAATTTAAGTACAAGGGCACCTGGGTGGCTCAGTAGGTTGAGCATCTAATTCTTGATTGCAGCTCAGGTCATGATCTCACAGTACCTGAGTTTGAATCCCCATGCCAGGCTCTGTGCTAACAGTGTGGAGCCTGCTTGGGATTCTCTCTCCCTCACTCGTGTGCATGCGCACACAGGCGCGCTCTCTCTCTCTCTCTCTCTCTGCCCCTTCCCAGCTCCAGCTCTCTCTCTGACCCTCCCCACTCACGTATTCTCTCTCTCTCTCAAAATAAATAAATAAACATTAAAAAAAACTTTAGGCACAGAACGGATTAAAATATACATAATACAAAATACTAACAAAGGACTTGTATTTAGAATATACAAACACTAATTACAAACACTAATAAGACAACCCAATACCAAAGAGGGCCAAAGATTTTAACAGATTTTTAATCAAATCAAAGACAAATGACCAACAATCACATAAAAAGATACTTAATATCATCTAGTCATCAATATGTACAAAATTAAATCATACTGGGATACTATTATACAACTACCAGAATGGTTAAAATATTTTTAAAAAACTGATAATACAACATGTGTAAGAGGATATGGAGAGAATGTAACTCTTACACACTGGTGGTGAAAATATAAAATACTATCACTTTGGAAAAAGCAATTTCGTACACACTTAAACGTGATACCTATAATATGACCAGCAGTTCTTATAACTTATTTCATATAAACTTAATTTCTTATATATTTTAACATACGTTCACCACATGACCCAGAAATTCCAGTTCTAGGAACTGAAAGAAAAATGAAAACAAATGCCCAAACAAACACTGTACATGAATGTTCATGGCAGCTTTATTTATAATATCAGAGGCTGGCAAATTTTTTCTTAAATGGCCAGAGAATAACAGGTTAGGCTCTGTGGGCCATGTGGTCAGTCTCTGTCACAACTACTTATTTCTGCCATTTTAGCCTGAAAGCAGCCACAAATAATACAAAAGGAATGGGCACGGCTGTTTTCCAATAAAACTTTTTAATAAAAACAGATCGCTGGACCCGTACTTTGCAGAACCTGATAATAGCCCAGTACTGTAAATAATCCAAATGAACACCAAAAGGTGAATGAATAAACAAACTGCATTTCCAAACAATGGAATACTACTCAGTAATAAAAAAGAAAGACAATATATGAAATTACATGGGAAAATTTCATAAACATTACAAAGAAGCTGGCACAAAAAATTATAATCATTTCATTTATATGAAACAATAGGAAAGACAAATCTCACCCATCAAAATAAAGAGCAAATCAATGGTTCCCCGAGTCTAGGGTACAGGGTGAGGATGGGCTGAGCAATACACAAGAGAATCCTCTGGAAGAATGAAAATGCATATACACTAATCATGGTGATTACACGAATGTACTGTCAAAAACTCAAATCTGTACAATGAAGATATGGCTATTTTACTGAATGTGATTTATACTTCAAAGTTGATTTTAAAAAATAAAGAATACTTCAGGGGCACCTAGTTGACCAGTCAGTTAAGCATCCCAACTTTGGCTCAGGTCATGATCTTGCAGTTCATGAGTTCAAACCCCACATCGGGCTCTGTGCTGACAGCTTAGGGCCTGGAGCCTCCTGCTTCAGATTCTGTGTCTCCCTCTCTCTGCCCCTCCCCCACTCACACTCTATCTCTGTCTCTCTCTTTCTCTCAAAAATAAACATTAAAAAATTGTAAATAAAAAAATAAAAATAATACTTCATAACAAGAAAGAGAAAAATTCATTCCTTTCAAATAAGCCTAGAGGAAAGAATCTAGTTAGAAGTCAGGTTGTTGAGCGCCTGGGTGGCTCAGTTGGTTGAGTGACCAACTTCGGCTCAGGTCATGATCTCAGGGTTTGGAAGTTTGAGCCCCGCATCAGGCTCTGTGCTGACAGCTGAGAGACTGAAGCCTGCTTCAGATTCTGTGTCTACCTCGCTCTCTGCCCCTCCGCCACTCATGTTCTGTCTCTCTCTCAGAAATAAATAAACATTAAAAAAATTTGTTTTAAAAAGAAGTCAGGTTGCAATAATTCTGAACGAACTAAATGGAAGCCTGAACTAGAGTGGTATCGGTTGGGATACAGAAAAGTGGAGAGATTTGAGATTAATTCTCAAAAGTAGTTGTTTCCTAGATTTTTACTTATTAGGCTTAGTTTCTCTGTTAATTTTCCATACTAAGTCATTTTGTTTTGGTATGTAGAGTTCTTTGCTGGTTACTCTGCAGGAAAAGACATGACAGTATACACCAACAAAATATCGCTAAGCTCAGAATCATAAAATAAAGCTAAAATCATGACACAGAATAGCCATTTGCTGTCCGTAATTGTTCATCATTTGCAATGTACTAGTCTAGTCTTCAAACCATACTAGTTTCTTTTAATACGAACAGAAGCAATATTGCAAACAGTCTTAAATCAGAGCATTCAAATACTGAAGAACATGTTTGAGCTCTCAGCTGTTGCTATTCACTCCTATAGTATCTTTAAGTAATCAGAGTCTATCAATAAAAGTCAAGGTGATCAACTTGGTCTGGTTTTCTATCCTTCTACCACTAGTCAAAGGCAATGCAACATAATAGATACCCTCCCTGATCTTCCCCTCACTTGTCATTCTCTCTAAAAAGAAACCTTAGGAAGCAGTACAAAGAATCCTCAGTTCTGTATAAAAGTACAGAGACTGGAACTGTAGCTGCCTTTGTTCCTCAGAAAACCAAATATCTTAGTAGGCAGATAGTTAACAAAAGGTGATAGTATCTAAAATGGTCCCCACTGATTCTTGTGTCTTGATATTCACGTCCTTCAGTGTGGATGGCTAGACCCAGTGACTTCTAACAAATAGAATAGCACAATGGATGTCACTCTGACTGTCTTCCATCCTGGCCACCCTCTCTTGTTCTATCTCAGAGACTTTTCTCTGTTGGAACCAAGCTACCATGCTGTGAGTAGCCCGTGGAGAGGCTCATGTGGCAAGGAACTGATGCTTCCGGCCAATAGGCAGCCATGCATGACTTGAGATCTGTCAACAGCCACGGGAGTAAGCTTGGAAGCAAAACGTCTCCCTATGAAGCTCTGGGATGAATGTAGCCCCAGTCAACATTTTGACTGTAGCCTTGTGAGAGACTGAGTCAGAAGCATTCAGTTAAGTGACACTGGAATTCTTGACCGAGAAACTGTTTTAAGCTGCTAAAATGGCATATAATTTCTCATGCAGCAATAGGTATTTAAAGCAGTATTTGATAACTGTTATTCATTACTCAGAAGCCACGGGCACCTGCACTTCAAGTTAAGTCTTACTGGTACCTTTTCTATCATCTTGCATACAGTTTGTCCCAAGAGTCTGAGTATCTTTCACCAACCATCTCTCCAAAATATACAACTCAGCCTTTCTGTCTTGCTGGAAGTACTACTCTAGTGCAGGTAGATCAGCATTATTTTCGGATAATATTTGTGATCATGCCATTTAAATTAAATATAACTCATGGTCAATGATGCTGCTACTCGAAAAAAAACGGACATCTATGACAGGAGTAAGCTTGTTTCATAAAATACATTAGACACTAATAAAACTGTACATTTGTTTGCTTCTGGAGCCATTAATGGTTACAATGGTGACTTCTTTTAAATAAATGAGAAAAACCTGTTTAGAACGCTGTCCAAGCAGAAAAAATTAAGTATTACCTTTCAACTCTGTGCTACAAAAACGGAGCTTTGGCCAATAATGGAACCTCCTTGGATAGAATAAGTTATATAGCAAGTAGCATGTTGTTCAGTTTTAGCCTTCTATAATTCTTTTATGTTGATTCTGTAAATCAATGCATAAAATCCTGAATACAACTGAAAACATACAAAGATTCTAGGCTCACTAAGCTCACTTCAGTGAACTGAAGAACTTAGCCAAATTCTAAAGCAGTATTTGCTAAAATATTGCATGTATACCATCGGTACTACATAAGCTGATTTTTAAGTTTCTTATGGACACAGAATTAAATCATCTTTAAGCAAGTTACTTTTTTTCCTCATTGTCTTTTGATCCTAATTACATTACAAAGAAAACTAAAAAAAAAAAAAAAAAGAAAACTTAGTTCAATATTAGTTTATTTTACAAGTCTTACAACCTTTGCCAAATCTTTCCACCGAGGATAAAGCAAGCATGCCTCAGGCTCAGACCATACAGGGAAGGCAACAGTATCTACTTGGTTTTAATACAGATCAAATGTCTCCTTGAAGAAAAAAAAAAGTAAGGAAAAAAGGTTCCAAAAGAATATTAAGTTAATAATACTATAGGTCAGTGGTTCTCAGTGTGGTCCTGAACCAGCAGCAATAGCATCAACATTACCTGGAAGCTTGTTAGAAATGTAAAATCCTGGCACTGCCCCAGACCTTCTGATGTAAAATTCCAGGGGTGGGAACAAACCATTTTAATATGCCCTACAGGGGTATCTCATGTTCACCTAAGTTTGTGAAATACTAGAAGATGGTAAAAGGACTGCAAAATCACAAAAGTGGTAATTATGTCAAAAGACATTGCAAAATTCATGAAAGTGACATATAAATACTTTAAGTTTGAAAAGTACTGTTTTAAAGCAATACTGCTATCATCATAATAACCTTTATGAAAAGAAAAAGAAAAATTTGATTATACTATCACAGCACTTGTCTATTCTCTTCCAGAAAACTTCTAGCCAAATCACTGTGGAAGAGTTAACCTTTACTAAATATGCCTTTAGGTCTTGGGTAAGGAATTAATACATAACAATGAACATGCTGGCTTCTATCAGCGAGTATGGAAATGTATCTACCATTTATTAAAATGGTAAGGCCATTTAAAAATAGCCAAAATGATGACTTTTGTGTTTGTAACTTCATTTTAAATTATTTATTTGTTTCTACAGCAGTTCCTGGGGACGCTTACAGGCCAAAGATGGAGGGTAGGGGCGAACTGGCAAATTATAAAATGTAGGCTGCTGACGAGAGAAGGGAGACTAAGGGAAAGGAAATGGAAAAGAAAGGGCATTACATATGCATTCTGTATTCCTAAGAAGAAAATTTTCCTATGAATTGTTCACATCAAGAATACAAACCAACTTCCAAAATGGCATACGGACCTATGAAAATCTACTTTTCCATAAAAGCAGAGAATACTAACAAAACTTGTTGAAATCAACTTTTTCAGAAGTATGAAAATTAAACAAAGGTTTGCAAGAATCCAAGGAGTATTCTCAAGAAAAATAAGCCCAGTCTCAGTAAGAAAAGAACAACAAATCTGTTTTTTCAGTGCATAGAACATACTTACCATTTATTAAAGAAAGAACAAGGGAATATTGATGAAAGATAAAAGTATAAATGAGCTTTACACCAATGCATAATATAAATGATAAAAAGATACTTACTTTTCCTTTTTTTCTTGTTTGTGGGCTTCTCTTGTAATTTGAGCTGCTTTTCTACTATATGGATGGATGACCTTTTTTTCCCGTCCTACAAGTTTTCCCTTTAGGGCTTTAGGCTACAATGTAGGAAAACATATTACATACATAGTCAGATATATAAGTGATTTCTGTCCAAAAAAAATTTTTTTGAAAGTAATATAACAGAAGTATTGTAAGCCAGAAAGACTATAAAAAAAGGTGCTGAAAGTGTCAATAAACCCAGCTCCTCAACTGTTCCATCTTCAAAGTATGTAAGAAAATCCAGATAGTGAGGAGAAACAGTTAAACACGTGTGTTACAGTTAAGAAAGTTAAGGAGGTAGAAGGAACATAAGATGTTCATGGGAGGCTGACTGTAGAAGTTGTTCATGGAACAAAGTGGGCACTGAATCAAGCAAAATCAAAGTTGGATTCATAGAAAAAGAAGAAGAGAGGAAATAATAGAAGCCATCTCAAAACCAGCACATCAAAAAGAACAAATTACTTTCCCATTCAAACCTTATGCCAGTTTAACTAGGTCACAATTCATTCAGTCCACTGAACTAGACATGTCAGTAATTCTTTATTCCCACATAATTCTCCATCTTATCACACCTGTTACCATTTTGGAGTTGGCTTCCTATAACAACAGAAGCCCAAAATAATAATGGTGTACGTAACCCAACAAAGTTTGGTTCTCTCATGTAAAAAGTAGGAGCTGGAGACTCCACTCCACGAAGTCCTCAGAGATCCAGGCTCCTTCCATTTTGTTATCTACTGTCCTTAGGCCCCTATATATTCACACAGTTCAAGATGACTTAATACCAAGTCTAAATTCCAGACAGTGAAAAGTAGAAAAGAAAATCAAAAGGCATATCCCTTTCCTTTAAGAGCAAGATCTCGGAAGCTGCAGCCTTCTGTTTATACCCCATTGACCAAAATTTAATTGGTGGGTTATATAAAGGTGAGTAGTAAATATAGTTGTTATTCTCAGGAAGGAAAAAAAAACAAAAAAAAACATGATTACAATAGAAATAGAGCCTATTTGGGGACAGTTGACAGTCTCTAACATACTGAAGCCTGGAAAAGGTCAAGTGTTCCTAGAATCTTCTCTTCAGAACTATTGTCATTGCCTTAAATCAGCCTCGTGATCTTTCATGATTAGGGTGGCCTTCAGATTCTCACTGCTAGTTCTTTTTTCATGGAAGTCATACAGCTTATTTTTCTACAACATTAATCTAGTAAAGTCCCTCCCCCTGCTAACAAACTCACAGTTAGGTCCCAAGTCCTTAATGTGGAAAACAATCTACCCCCACCCTAATTCTCCAGCATTATTTTTCATTCTTCAAAACATCCTTCACCCCATTCTTACTGAACTTCTCCCCCATTCCCAGAATACACCTTGCTGTTTCCTAACTTTTGGAAGCTGCACTTGTTACCTCTGCCTGCAATATCTTTTCCTCTCTGTTCTTTCATAAATTACAACTCAAAGTTTTCACTTGTAAAACTTTTTGCAGAATTAATTAAAATGACCACCAATTCCTCATTCACACATGTATTCTCTCCTTCAACAAATACTGAAATACACAACAAATATTTACTGCTCACTTCTTGATAAACCTAAGCAGCGAAGACAGCTCCAACTGTGAAACCCAGAATGGCATGGGAAGGTTGTTACAGGTATAGGAGAATAAGGTGAAACCATCATAAAACAGTACAAACATGCTTTATTTTATTGTGCTTCACAGATATTGTGAGGGTTTTGATTTGTTTACAAACTGAAGGTTTGTGGCAAACTTGCATGAATTAAGCAAGTCTATTATTGACATTTTTCTATCAGCATTTGCTCACTTCATGTCTCTATGTCACAATTTCGGTAATTCTTGCAATATTTCAAGCTTTAGCATCACATTTGTTATGGTGATCTGTGATCAGTAATCTTTAAAGTTACTCTTGTAACTGTTTTGGGGCACCATGAATATGCCTATATAAAACAGCAAACATGAATTGTGTGTGTTTTGACTGTTCTCACTCACCAACCATTCCCCTATCTTTCTCCTCTTCAGGTCTATTTCCTGAGACACAACAATATAGAAATTAGGCCAATGACTAACCCCACAATGGCTGCTAAGTGTTCACGTGAAAGGAAAAGTCATACATCTCCCACTTTAAATCAAAAGCTAGAAACAATTAAGCTTGGTGGAGAAGGCGCGTCCAAAGCTGAGACAGGCCAAAAACCTAGGCCTCTTGTGCCAGTTAGCCAAGTTGTGAATGCAAAGGAAAAGTTTTTGAAGGACGTTAAAAGTGCTACTCCAGTGAGCACACAAATGATAATAAAGCAAAACAGCCTTAATGCTGAGAAACAGAAAGTTTTCAGTTGTCTGGAGAGATCAAACCAGCCACATTTCCTTAAGCCAGAGCCAAAGCCAAATCCGGAGAAAGTCCCACCTCTCTTCAATTCTACGAAGGCCGAGAGAGGTGAGGAAGCTGGGGAAGAAAAGTTTAAATTGGCAAAGGTTGGTTCATGAGGTTTAAGGAAAGAAGCTATCTCCATAACATTAAAGTGTGAAGTAAAGCAGCAAGTGATGTAGAACCTGCAGCAGTTATCCACAAGATCTAGGTAAGATAATTAATGAAGGTGGCTACGCTAAACAAAATTTGTGTAGACTTTTAATGTACACAAAGCAGCCCTCTACTGGAAGATGCCATCTAGGACTTTCACAGCTAGAAAGAAGTCAATGCCTGGCCTCAAAGCTTCAAAAGACAGACTGCCTCTCTTGTTAGGAGTTAATGCAGCTGGTAACTTTAAAGCTGAAGTCAATGCTCAGTTACCATTTCCAAAATCCTAGGGCCCTTAAGAATCATGGGCCCCCTACTCTGCCTATGCTTTATAAATGGAACCATGAAGTTTGGTTGATAGCACGTCTGTTTACGACATGGTTTACTGAATATTTTAAGCCCAAGGTTGAGACCTATTCCTAAGAAAAAAAGATTTAAAAATGGCTGCTCATTGACAACACACCTGGTTGCCCATGAGCTCTGATGGAGACAATGAGATTGTTGTTTTCATGCCTGCTAACACAGCATCCATTCTATGGCTCATGAATCATGGAGTGACTTTGACATTCAAGTCTAATTATTTAAGAAATACATTTTATAAGGCTATAACTGCCATAGTGATTCCTCTGATGAATCTGGGCAAAATACTGAAAGCCTTCAGAAAAGGATTCACCATTCTAGATACCATGAAGAACATTCATGATTCACGGGGAAGAGGTCAAAATATAACATGAATAGGAATTTGGAAGAAGTTGATTCCAACCCTCTTGAACGACTTCAAGGGGTTCAAGACTTCAGTGGAAGCAAGTGCAGATGTGGTGGAAACAGCAAGAGAACAGAATTAGAAGCGGAACCTCAAGATATGACTGAATTGCTGCAATCTCATAATAAAACTTGAACGGGTAAGGAGCTGCTCCTTACAGACGAACAAAGAGAGATGGAATCTACTTTTGGTAAAGACACTGTGAAGACTGTTGATATGGCAGCAAAGGATTCAGAATATTACACCAACTTAGTTGATAAAGCAGTGGCAGGGTACGGGATGACTGACTACAATTCTGAAAAAGTTCTACTGCGGGTAAAACGCTATCAAACAGCACTGCACACTACAGAGAAAATGTTCATGAAAGGAAGAGTCAATTGATGTAGCAAACTTCATTATTGTCTTATGTTAAGAAATTGTCACAGCCACCCCAACCTTCAGCAAGTTCTAGCCTGTTAAGTCAGCAGCCTGATTGAGGCAAAAACCCCACTAGCAGAAAAAAAAAAAAAAAAAAACAAAAAAAAATTTGCTGAAAGGTCAGATGATGGTTAGCATTTTTTAGCAATAAAGTATTTTTGTAATTGAGGTATTTACACTTTCTCAGACGTATGCTACTACACACTTAATAGACAGTATAGTGTAAATATAACTTTTCTATGTACTGGCAAACCAAAAAAAATCATTTGACTCGCTTTATTGTTACATCCGTTTTACTCGGACAGTCTGGAACTGAACCTGCAGTATCTCTAAGGTATGCCTGCACGTGCATTCTTTTGTCTTACTCTCTGCATATATATGTGGGGTGGGGGTGGGAGTACAAAAAAGGTGTGGTAAGGATTTTTTGTACATGAGCTTTACACACACGAACCAATAAAAAACATGTCAGAACTCATGGTAGGTTGCCTCTGGGATGTCTCCCAATGAATTCCACCTCCTGATATCATGCCCAGGTGTAATCTCCACCCCCTAGAGTGTGGACCTTGTGACTCACTTAATGAATAACATTTGGCAAATGGATGATCTATCAATCGTGAGATTAGGTTTTGTAAGGACTCTGGCTTCCATCTGGCCTATTCTCTCTTTTGCTCTCTCACCAGGCTTGCTCTGATGGAAACCAACTGTCATGTCAAAGATTTGCTCTGAGGCTGCTAAAACTTAACTAAAGTTACAGAGCTGTGTGTTAACACTGTTTCAGCAATATGTCCAATTCTATAAAAAAACTTCCTTTAAAGATTTAATAAAAAACTTTCTTTAGAACAAGAAATGATTTGATATCCTTGGAGTATGAATATGTCCTCAGAGCTTTAGAAGTCCCAGTTAAAGAACCTCTAAGACTTAGTACAAAGAAGACACAAAAATTGAACTTATACTCTGATTCACCTGTAGTTTGCAATTCCTTCTATTATTCATGAAAAGGTTGCCTCAAGGCAGGATATGAATGTATAAGGCACAGAAATATGTACAATATAGCTTGTTCAATTTTAAAAGATTTTCGTATTTTTCAATATATTAGTATAAAAAAGAAATATTCAACAGGGAAAAACTGAAATAAAACCCTATCAACAAAATGTTAATCTATTAAACAGTCTATTCAAACTAAATATCCCTTAACTAAAAAGTAATTAATCTCTAACCTTTGGAGGTTCTCCAAATTTATTTGTAAAGCATCTGATGATTCATAGACTAGTACACAATGTAAACAAAAAAACAAATCTGGGGGTGGAGGAAAGAGTTTAAGGTGTATTTGCTACAGAAGATTAACAGTTATGTTTTAACTTTGAAAGATACAGCAAAATAGTATTTCTTTTCATAAGCATAACTAAGGCACTGTTTTGAATAACTATGCTTATTTTTTTGTGTGTGTTTGTTTTTTTGAGAGAGAGAAGCAGAGAGAAAGGGAGACAGAGGATCCAAAGCAGAATCTGTGCTGACAGCAGAGAGCCTGATGCCGGGCTCAATCCCACAAACCATGAGATCATGATCTGACTGAAGTCAGACATTTAACCGAGCCACCCATGGAGCCTCTAACTATGCTTACTTTGAAGTTTCTGGCACCACAAAAATATGCCAGTCATAAAATTAGTTATCAAAAGTGTCTCCTTCCTACAATCTTTGGTGATTACTTAAGAAAATTCATTCTAAATTAATCTTTGGATTCATAATTGAGTAACAGAAGAAAACACATAGTTTATTCAAACACAGAAACAGAAAGAAGTATTTCAGGGGCAATAAGCTTCAAATATTCCTGTTAAAATCATAAATAACAAAAAGGACGGGGCACCTGGGTGGCTCAGTCGATTAAGCGTCTGACTCTTGATTTCAGCACAGGTCATGATCTCACAGTCATGAGACTGAGCCCTGTGTGGAGCCTGCTTGAGATTCTCTCCCTCTCTCTTCCTCTGCCCCTAACCCGCTTGCGCAGGTGTGCACTCTCTCTTTCAAAAAATAAAGAAAAATATATAAAAAGGAACTTTTCCTAAAAGACCATCAAAGTCATCATAGAATTCAAGCTAACTAGAGGCAGAAAATGCCATTTAGATTACTCAGTGTAACTAGACACCTATATCAAAATAAATTATAGAATATGATATACTAAGTCCTTCGATACCAGTGACAAGATGAAAATGAGAAGACTTAACTAAGAAAAGCTGCTTTGTTGATTAGTAAATCTACCATGAAGAAATTCAGTGCACTTTCCTTGCTTTACAGATAAACATGACCCCAATGACGGACAACTGGTTATGGCTTCCAGTAGGAACTTAAGTGATTCTGCACATAATCCTTTCTAAACCCACCCAATTCCCAAGGACCATTTCGAATTCAAGTTTACTTCCTCCTTGAAACGACCCAAGAATAATCATTTGGACCTTAGAACGTTTCTCTTTTGGTAGCATTTGCCACATAGCAGCACCTAGTATCATACTGCACTTACCAGTCATTTAACATTTATAAAATCATTTATATTTGTGTTTTATCTTCTCAACAGTGGCTTCTTAAAGACTGTAAATGCGTCCTATCAGTTTGAAAATAATACTTTGAAAGTAAAAGAAAAAAAAGAAAAGTAGGATGTTGCCCCAAGTAAACATATGCTGAGCACCCAATGTACATTAAACTACTGTGAATTAAAAACATGAAAAATAGTCCTTAAAAGTGTGAATTATCTCATATAAAAATAATTTTTAATAGCCCCCAAACAATACTTTCCTTAACATTAAGAATATCTTAATAATTCTCTAACACAGACTTCAATTTCTTTCATGCAAAATTCTATCATCAAGCTCAACTTCTTTTATGTTATCATAGAATACAAGCTCAACTAGAGACAGAAATGCCATTCAGACTGTTCAGTGTAACTAGAAACCTAGAAAAATGATCATTCCACCAAACACACTTAGGGTACATAAAGGCATACAAATACTTAAAACAAAAAGTATAAGACTAAAGCCATACATACCACCACTCACAAACATCTAGTCAGAATTAACCTTTTCTCCCACATTCCCTGCTACTACTCATTACACTTCTACCTTGTACTAGATTAATTTTTTAAAAAACCCCTGAGCATATATTACCATGTACTAGGATAGGAACTAAGGTTCCAGGATCAAAAACAGACACAACTTGCCCTCATGGAGCTTACAATCTAGCTATCTCATGAATAACTATATACTTCAGTTAAGTCCAAAAAATGGTCAGGAAGTAGGAGATCCTGAGTGAAACCATATAAAAAGTGGACCTAATTTTTGAACATCAGGAAAAGCCTCCCTGAAGAAGTAACTTGAGACCTTTTTTTTTTTTTTTTTTTTTTTTTAAAGCTGACACAAGTTGCTTGTATAAAGAATAGTTTGGAATGAGGTAAAGGAGTAAGACTACCACTGGTAGTGTTGTGGTCATTAAGAAGAGCTGACAGTCAAGTAGCCTAACCATGGTGACAGTGAGGGTATGAAAAAAAAACCACAAGGTTTGAAGAAATGTATCTTGAGGCACAATGATACAGGACTCGAATATGGAGGGCGAGGGAAAAGGAAGAGTTAAGCACGCCTTCCCAGGTTTGCAACATAGGCAACAACATGGTCAGAATTACCATTTACCGTTAAGATAGGAATGGAATGTGGAGACAAGGGGCATCAAGAATTCACTGTTAATTAGTTCAAGAGGCCCAGGAGACAGCTGAGTACAGGAGAGATAAATACAAGTCTGGCACTTAGGAAAAAAAGATCTCGGCTAAAGATATAAATTTGGAATGACTTGGGGATATAGGTGGCACTTTAAGCCACTGGAGATAGTAAGATTCCCTCAGTAAAAGAGTAAGAGGAGAAAACAGCCTAGATCTAAGCTCAGATGAAATACATGTATTTGATGAGAACCTACAAGGTAATGGACATTTACAAAATCATTAAGAAAAAGATCAACAACACAAATAAAAACAGGAAAAAGAACACAAACAAGTCACAGAAAGATAAATACAAATGTTATTCAAGTTTTGAAAGGATATGTGGTCTACCTTAAAAGAAATATAAATTAAAACTTTAATGAAATAGCATTTTTAACGTATAAGACTGGATGTTTTAAATTTCTTAGCACTGCATTAGTGAGGATGTGGGTGAGTTAGTGGTCTCATAAATAAGCAGTCTCATAAATAAGTAAGTATTCTCCCCCTGGAGTGCAACTTGATAGTTCTTATCATTATTAAAAATTGCACGTGTCTTTTGACCAAGACATTGTATTTCTATTAATTTAGTCTAGAGGTACATATCTACACATGTAGCAAAAACAAGAATAATCAATTCAGCAGTGTTTGTAGTAGGAAAAGAAAGAATGGAAACAGGTTAAGTGTCCATCAGAGACCTGGTTAAGAAAATTAGATAAAAGCAAACAATGGGTTATCAGCTATAAAAAGCAAGAGGGAGAACTATATGTACTTACACAGGTCTCCAAAAGTTGAGTAAGACAAAACAAGCAAGGGGCGTAAGACTGTGTCTAATATAGTATTCATATAAAAAGGAGGAGTAGAGACATATACATATGCTGGTACATGTATATAAAATGTCTGAATGGGTATCTAAGAAAATGATAACAGGCATTCCGCAAGTGAACTGAGGCATTAGATAACAGAGTTGCAAGAAGACTTACTTTTTGCAGGAGGAAGAATAATGATCTCCCTCCCAAAGATGTTAATGCCCTCATCCACAGACTTGCAAATAATTTACCATATATGACAAAAGGGACTTTGAAAATGTGATCAAAGATCTTGAGAGAGGGAATTTATCCCTGATTCCCTATAAACAAGGGCCCTTCTAGGAAGGAGGAAGAATCATTATCAAGAGAAGGGGTTGTGGCCTTTCTTGGAGAAGCAGGTTAAGTTGTGACACTGATGGCTTTGAAGATGAAGGAAGGAGCCAAGAACCAAGGAATGTAGGTGACCTCTAAAAACTGGAAAAAGCAAGGAAACAGATTCTTCACTACAGCCTCTTGAAGAAAGTCCTATCAACACCTTGATTTTAGCAGAAAAATAAGACTCACTTTTGGACTTCTGATTCCAGAAATTTAACAATAAATGATTCTGCATTGTTTTAAGCCATTAAATTTGTATTAATTTTTCACAGCAGTAATAAAAACTTAATACACTTTTCAAGGACAACAATTTTTTTTAAGTTTATTTACTTTGAGAGAAGGGGGGAGATTCCCAAGCAGGTTCCACACGTCAGCACAGAGCCTGACGTGGGGCTTGAACTCACAAACTGTTAGATCACAACCTGAGCAGAAATTAAGAGTCAGATGCTTAACTGACTCAGTCACCCTGCTGTCTGATTTTTTTAAACCATGCATATGTAATACTGTTCCAAAAAGAAACAGGTTCATTAACATTTTTTGTTACTTTTACTAATTTTCAGGAGCAAGTTTTCACTAGCAAGTAATCTCTTTAAGATTTAGGCATATAAACAGACACATACACCAATGGAACAGAACTGAGAGTACAGAAATATACTTATGCATATATGGCCAAGAGTACTCAAGGGCAAAAAGACAGTCTCCAACAAATGGTGTTGTGAAAACTGTATATTCACATGCAAAAGAAAGAAATGGAACCCCTACATTACACTACTCAAAAATATTAACTCAAAATAGATTACATTTTTTTAAATTTATTTTTTGGGAGAGTGCAAGTGGGGGACGGGCAAAGAGAGGGGGACAGAGGATCTGAAGCGGGCTCTTCACTGACAGGCTGACAGCAGCAAGCATGATGCGGGGCTCAAAAAACTCATGAAACAAGAGATCTAAGTCAGATGCTCAACTGACTGAGCCATCCAGGTGCCCCAAAATGGATTAAACATTTAAATGTAACGCCTGAAACCATGTAACTCCTACAAGGAAACACAGGGGGAAAGCTCCTTGACAGTGAACTTGGCAATATTTTTTGTGTCTGACATGAAAGCTCAATCAATAAAAGCAAAAATAAACAAAAGGGACTACATCAAACTAAAAGGCACAGAAACAGAAATGATCAACAAAATTAAAAGGAAACCTACAGTATGGGAGAAAATATTTGTAAACTGTATCTGATAAGAAGTTAATATCCAAAATATATATGAAACTCATACAGGGGCACCTGGGTGACTCAGTCCATTAAGGGCCCAACTCTTGATTTCGCCTCACGTCATGATCTCACAGTTCACAGGATCGAGCCCATCATCAGGCTCTGCACTGACAGCATGGAGCTTGCTTGGGATTCTCTCTCTCCCTCTCTCTCTCTCTCTGCCCCTTCCTGGTGTACACACACTCTCTCTCCGTCTCTCTCAAAATAAGTAAGTAAACTTTAAAAGAAAAAATAAGTAAATTCATATAATTCAGTAGGAAAAAGAAAACCCCACAATCAGATTTAAAAATGGGCAAAGGATGTTTTTCCAAAAATACACAAATGGCCAACAGGGACTTGAAAAGGTGCTCAACGTCACTAATCATCAGGGAAATGGACATCAAAACCCCAATAAAATATCATTCCACATGTGTTAGAATGGTTGTTATCAAAAAGACAAGAGATAATAAGTGGTGGAAAAGATGTGGAGAAAAGGGAAAACTTGCACACTGTTGGTAGGAATGAAAACGGATACAGCCACTATAGAAAATAGCAGAGAGGCTCCTCAAAAACTTAAAAATACAACTACCGTATGATCCAGCAATCCTACTTTTGGGTATATATCCAAGGAAATTAAATCACTATTTTGAAGAGGTATCTGCACCTCTATTGACTGCAGCCTTATTTATCATAGCCAAGCCACTGGAACAACCTAAGTCTGTCAGCAAATGAATGAAGAAAATGTGATGTGTGTGTGTCTGTATGTATACATATATGTACATACACATATATACACATATGTGTATGTATACATATATGTACATACACATATATACACATATGTGTATGTATACATATACATATACAATGGAATTATCAATCAGCCATAAAAAGGAAATCCTGCCATTTGTGACAATATCCTGCCATTTGTGAAACTTCAAAGCACTATCCTGACAGCTAAGTCAGGGAGAAAAAGACAAATACTGTATGATCTTACATATATGTGGAATCCAAAAAAAAACAAACCTCATAGAAACAGAAAGTACACTGGTGGTTGCCAGGGGCTGAGGTTGGGGGAAATGTATGAAGGTGGTCAATAGGTATAAACTTCCAGTTACAAGATGAGTAAGTTCTTGAGATCAAACATACAGCATGGTTACTATCGCTAACAATACTGTATTGCGCACTTGAATGTTGCTTAAAGAGTAAATCTTCAAAGTTGTAGCTATGTGATATGTTAACTAAATTTATTGTGGTAGTTATTTCACGATATATATCAAATCATAACACTGTACGTCTTAAACTTATACAATGTTATAAATCAATCATATCTCAATGCACCTGGAAAAAAAAAAGTTACCAAGATTTAGTAAGCTGATTTGTTGCTACAGCTTACATTTATAGGTGAGTCCAAAAGTACACAATCCGTGTCGTTAAGGAATATGTATGTAGTCACTAACAGTTAAGGCCCACAGTAATATGTAAAGATAAATCAAGGAGGATAACAGCATACTTTTAAATGTTTTATAATCTAGCTAGGGAGAAAAACAAGCACACTTTTAAACTTTATAACAGGTTTATATAAAAAGGAATATACCTATGAGTGTCTTCTGTATAGTATACACCAAACTAGTAACTTTTAGTATGCTAAAACTTTTTTAAAACGCAGAATTAAGAAGTGTTGTATGGGGCGCCTGGGTGGCTCAGTCGGTTAAGCGGCCAACTTCGGCTCAGGTCAGGATCTCGCGGTCCGTGAGTTCGAGCCCCACGTCGGGCTCTGTGCTGACAGCTCAGAGCCTGGAGCCTGTTTCAGATTCTGTGTCTCCCTCTCTCTGACCCTCCCCCGTTCATGCTCTGTCTCTCTCTGTCTCAAAAAAATAAATAAATGTTAAAAAAAAAAAAAAAAAGAAGTGTTGTGTGGGATCAATTAGTTGAAAAAGACTGTTTATGTTAGTTGAACTAAGTTTTGATGTAAGAAAAAGATACGAATTTGTAAAGCTCCAGGACAGGTTCAAAATAAGAAAAAAATGAACAAAGTAACAAAAGTGGACTACAAGCTCTACTGCTATCATTTACTACTATTACTAAAGTTAATTATAACAACTACATTTACTAAGTGCCAGACATTGGGCTAAGTGGCTTACATTTAATTTTCACAACAACTCTTATGAAGTAGTTACTATGATTATTCCAATTTAATAGATGGGGCAACTGAGACTTAGAAGGGTTAAGTAATTTCGCCAAGATCAAAATTCAGCAGAGACAAGTGCCAAACTCAGTCGTCTGGTACTCCATAACCCACATTCCAAGCTGTACTGAAAGAAGTTTAGAGTAACTGATATAAAAAGATGGAGGGGCGCCTAGTTGGCTCAGTTGGTTAAGTGACCACCTTGGGTTCAGGTCATGATCTCACGGTTCACGGGTTCCAGCCCTATGTTGAGCTCTGCGAGGACAGCTCAGAGCCTGGATTCTGCTTTGGATTCTGTGTCTCCTGCTTTCCCTGCCCCTCCCCCACCTGCACTCTGTCTCTCTCAAAAACTAATAAAACATTAAAACAAATTTTCTTTAAAGAGGGAAAACCTCCAATGCCAAGCTGACTTTAAACTCAAGAAAGGACACAGCACAGCCACTGGTGATATACCAGAAAAATGAAAAGGCAGGGAATATGCCCATGAAAGCAGATTTATATGCCATTCTTTTGATTCATATGACAAGGCAATATCCTCCTGATACAGCCTGATAAAACTGAAATTCTCAGAGTCAAGGACAACTATACTCAAATGCCAACCAACCCCCAATCACTCACACACCATCATATCATCAGTGCTTTAACATTCCACTCTGAAATGGAAAGGCTATGAAAGAAAATTATAAAGAGTTGGTGCACAGAGGCGAAAAGACTAAATTTATGCAAATACAAACGTGTATAATCTAAAGCAAATCATACAGATGTGAAAGACAAAAATGGCATGCATACAATGAAAAAAAGAACATAGGACAAGACATTGTGGCCAGAGTATCCTAACTTTTCATCAGATTATAAACTTTTTTATGCTGTTGTTTTTATTAAAAACTGGTCAAAAAGGCATATTTATAAAGCATTTTCCTATTCAAGAATTACTCTACTGAACAGAAGTTAAAAAAGAAAAGGCAAGAAGAAACAACAGTTTTGGAATACAACGAACGTTAAGTGGGAACTATAAACAAAAGGGAATTATAAATGCAAAATTTAAATACCGTTTACCCGAGGGGCTCCTGAAGGTTGGTTACAGGTTCAAGTAAAAGAAACATACAGGCTTTCAGAAGTTTTATTTCTTAAACTAGATAATGAATAAACCAGAGTTTCTTATATTGCTAATCTTTATACTTCACTATGTTAATGTGAACATTTTTTTGCATCTACTCAATTTTTAGTAAAAACAACAGAACAGTTCGAGATTCCTGGTGGGACGGGGGAGGGGGTACGGGTGCAGGGGGGCACGGGGCGGAGGATGGAAACAGGATTTGCGGAGCAAGGACGTCACTCAAGGGCGCGAATGGACGCCAAGAAGAGGAGATTAAGTCTAACTAAATAGTCTAGACCAGCAAGAGGTGGCACAAGTGTGTGGAGGCAACACTTTCTCAAGTTTTGCTTACCTCCCCCCCCCCATCCATGCTCCCGCCCCCCACATTTTGGCAAGAAAATGTGTAAACGTGAGTCTTTTCCCTTTCCTCGAGAGAGCAGGGCGCTCTATGAACACTTCGGAACCCAGAAGTTAAACTTTAAAGCCCAGACCCTGGGCCGGGCACCTGCCTCGGGGCTGCCCAGCCCAGCACCCCCTACCCGGGTGTACTGGGTAATAAAACCACTTAGCCACTTCCCCTCTCCCGGTTTTCCAAGACTGCCCCCTTCCCTCCCGCCTGCCTGACGGGAGTCTTCCAGAGAGCCAAGCGGGTTCAGGGGAGCGGGAGGGGGCCCACCATGGTGACGTCCTCACGGCCCCGGAGAACCTCCGCAGCCCAGACCCGGGAAACCTCACCAACAGTCGCAGCAGCTCAGAGAAAAACTCCAGCTTAAACACACGTGGTTGCCGGAGAAGACTGGGGCGGAACCGACCGGAAAGGGAGGGGTAAGTACGGTTCTCTAAAACTTCCCCGGGAACCAACACCAAGTCTTTTTATCCCGTGTTGGACTTCTCAGCCCCGGACCCGCCGACAGCCGGCCAGAGTGTTTGCGAGGAGCAGTGGGAGGGAGTTTGGGGCGGGCGGGGAAACCTGGTCCGGCGCCCAGTGTGAGGCCTGGCATTTGAGCTGGGCTCGCCAATGCTGGAAGCTGCTGGCTAGCGGCGTCCCAGGCCCCGGATCTCGGACATCATCTGCCCTGATGTACACCCCCACCCCCCACTCCCCCCCCCCGCCCCGCCACCACCTAAACAGCCTCGTCGAACGAGTCTCTTCTCTTGGAGGTTCCTCACTGAGGAACTCAGCCACTGAGGTTGGCTGCCTCCCGATTAAACTGTTAGGAGATGGCACGTGTCCTAGTGTGGCAAAAGGCCCTCTGCCCACCTAAGTTACCTTGAGCAAGCCTTTTCCCCCACTGAGTCTTTGTTCACCCATTAAGGGACCTTTCCACATATCCAAGGCTCCTTCCAACCCAGTTTTTCTGTTTTCTTCTCACAATGTGTAAGGGTCTTTCTTTTACGTGTATTTTGTCAGGACTCCACAGATTGTAGACATTCAACAAATACTTGTCTACTGTGTGCCAGGCTTTAGGAATACCTCCCGTCAATATTCCTGCTCTCACTCAGCTCGTATTTCCGTGCAATGTGTTAGTAAATTAGCTATTCATTCATCAATATATACAATTATTATTATCTCAAATGGTATAATTACCCTGAAGAAAATGAAGATGGTGGGGTAGCAGGAGAGCTGTTTTACACGTGATGGTCTCTGAAATCCTCTTTTGAAAATGGGAGTTGAGCAGAGACTGATACTAAAGAAAAATAATTATTCAAGAGGCTTGGGGATACAGCTTGGTCAAATGGGAATTTATAGCCAAGGAGCAGGGTGAGAGGGTTAGTGGATGGAGAATTAGTAAGAGGAAACATCAGGGGTAAGGGGGCATTCTGGCTAAACCAACCTTCCAAGATTATTGTGTAGTGACTGCGGGGTGATCAGACATCACCTGGAAGATGGTGGAGGATCAGGAGCCTGATTAGATCTAGATATCAAGGTTAATCAGATATGGAGGACTGGGGATTCTGGCTAGACTGACTTTCTTGCTAAAATTGGACAATGCAGAGAGCAGGAAATCTAAAATTCCAAGCCTAGATGAAAAAGAGTTTGAAGAGCCTGAGTAGACTTTGGTCAAGGAGAGAATCTTGTAACTTGAATGAAAAGAGAAGACTAAGCGTGGGAAGAAGCCACAGGCAAGGTGAAGTTGGGTGTGCCTAGATACATGTGTGTAGATGTATGTATTTGATCAACAAATATATCCATTTAAAAATATATAGATTAAATTATAAGCAAGAATTTGTAACCAGAGGATCTATGAATCTAGCGACAAGGCATTTTCATATGGCTCTTAAGTGCGTGAAAGTGCATTTTGTGTGAATCTACACCATGAAGGTCACCCTTGCAATATATGCTATGGAGACAATAATCTATTGATGACTCCAGTTAATCCAAATCATTTATAGTTTATTTCTGTGCACTAACCATTTCCTATGATACAACTTATACCCTCTCTACCCCATCCCCTGAGTCCAGCCCAGTGCCAGTCAGCTTCCTGAGATCTATGTTACTGCCAATCCAATAAGCATTCAGTTCTTACTCTGGCTCTTTCACCTGTTACTAATTGTTTATTGATCACATAATCTATACCTGTTCCTACCCCTTCACTAAATTTCAAATTGTCAACAACTCAACAAACCATATATCCTGAGATTTTTTTTCATTCTAATTTGGGTTTTGAAAATAAAAGACTTATTTTTTTCCGTATTCAGACTCAACCTCTAAATAATACTGATTATGGGCAAGACATCACATCCAAAATATTCTGTAGCAAATGCAAAAGTGAGCTATACAAAGGCTAAAAATAACAACAATAACTGGGGCACCTGGGTGGCTCAGTTGGTTAAGCCTCCAACTTTTGATTTTCACTCAGGTCATGATGTCACAGTTCATGGGATCAAGTTCGCTGTCAGGCTCCACACTGACAGCCTGGACCCTGCTTGGAATTCTCTCTCCCTCTCTCTCTGCCCCTGCCCCACTCATGTGCTCTCTCTTCTTCTCTCTCTCAAATAGTACATAAACTTTATGAAAAAGAACAATGATGACTAACATTTGGTCATAATGTGTATATATACCACTGTGCTAAGCAGAATGAATCTCTCCATAACTTCCCTCCAATTCAATATTCCCACCACTCAATAACCACTGTAGATAGTTTAGAGGAATCTTTAGGGAAAATTTTCTGTGCTTTAACAAATATACTGAGAGATGTGTAAGTGTGTGTGTGTGTGTGTGTGCGTGTGTGTGTGTGTGTGTAAGGGTTAAATAATGACTACTACTAGATAGTGATACAATAAGAACACATGTGTAATTTCTACAGCAACCACTAAAATAATAGAAAAAGGCCACTAATACAATAGAATCAGGATATATAACTTTGAATAGGATACAAAAAAGTAGAGAAAATAAATGGAATGATTAAAAAACATTCAGACAATTCAAAGCAAGGAAAAAAGGGGAAAAAGAAACATTAAACCATAGGGAAAATAAAAACCAAAAATATGGTGGTCGATGTAAATCCATATAACAATAACTATGGACTAACTGCTCCCAATGAAAAAATAAATATTTCATATTGGATTTAAAACATACGACCATGTCCTGTTTTTAAGAGATATATCTAAAATATCAGGAAACAGAACAATTAAAAATCAAAAATGGAAGGACATATGCTAATTAAATACTAAAAGAATGCTAGTATAGATATATTAATGTCATACAAAATAGAAAAAAATATTATTGTAGTTAGAGGTCACTTCTTAATGATAAAAAGTTTCCATTGTAAGTTTATATTTACTTGGTACTATAGCCCCAAGTATGTAATGGAAAAACTGATAAAATTTCAAGGAGTAGTAGAAAAATGAATTGCCTTATTGGGAAATTACCTTTTTCAAATATTAATTGAACAAGATGATAAAATATTAACAATGATTTGAAAAACTTGACCACAACACAATTTGAACTAATAGATCTGTTCAGAATACTGCTTCCAGTGCTTGTAAGAACACATATGTTTTCAAACAGATATTAAATAGTTATCAAAATGATCATATATTGGGCCAAAGACAAGTGTAAACAAATTTGAAAGGATTGAAGTCCTACAGAATGTGTTCTCTAACCACCATGCAATTAAACTAGAAATTAACAAGAAGATAGCAATTCCCATACATTCAGAAATTAAGATGTATACTTCCAAATAAATTCTATGTTAAAGAAGAAATCATAATGGATATTAGAAAATATTTGGGGTATGGGGCTCTTGGAATGCTCAGTCGGTTAAGCATCCAACTCTTGGTATCAGTTTAGGTTGTCATCTCGTGGTCGTGAGATGGAGCCCAGCATCGGGCTATAAGCTGAGAGTAGAGCCTACTCGAGATTCTCTCAACCTGTCTCTCCAATCGTCCCCTGCTTGCTCTCTCTCTCTCTCTCTCTCTCTCTCGCTCGCCCAAAATAAATAAACTTTAAAAAAAAAAAAAAAAGAAAATGTTTTGGGCCGAACAATAACAAAAATACTATGTAACCAAATTTGTGAGATACATCTAAAGCAGTTATTAGCTCTTTTACTATAAGTAGTAGAGCCTCAGTAAGAATATTAGAGAAGAAAGGCTGAAAATTAATTAACTAATCCATATCAAGAGGCCAGAAAAGGAACAACAAAAGAAAATCAAGTCAGAAGCTAAAATAGAATAATGAGCAGAAATTATTAATATGTATATACATAGTTGAGATCAGAAAGATCAAAATTTGTTTCCTTTTAAAGAATAATAAAATTGAGGGGCACCTGGGTGGCTCAGTTGGCTAAGCGTCCGAATTTGGCTCGGGTCATGATCTCATGGTTCGTGGGTTCGAGCCCTGCATCGGGATCTGTGCTGACAGCTCAGAACCTGAAGCCTGCTTTGGCATCTGTGTCTCCCTCCCTCTCTGTTCCTTGCCTGTTCGTGCTCTGTATCTCTCTCTCTCTCAAAAATAAATAAAACATTTTTAAAAAGTTAAAAAAGAGTAATAAATTTGATACATTCCTGCAGGATTACTCAAAATAATTAGAAACGATATAATTAACCAATATCAGAATTAAAACAAGGTAACATTACTTCAGATCATGCGAGCATAAGAGGATATTATGACCAAAAATCTTAAATAAAATGGACATATTCTTAGAAAAAAGATATAACCTATCAAAATGGATGCAGAGGAATAAAAAATGTGAATAGTCCCATTATCATTTTTAAAAATGCTTACTCACATAACTTCCCACATTAAAACTAAAGGCTCAGATGTTTTAGATTTTATAACTGTATACAAATAGGGCTAGAACAGCACTTCCTTAACCTGATAAAAATGTGGATTAGTACTAGCGATAGTGGGCATCATAGTCTTATTCCTGATCTCAAGAGAAAGCTTTGTTTAACCATTTTGGAAAACCCCTTTGGCAGTAGCTAAAAAGTTGAAATGTGTACCTCCTCTAATCCAGCATTGTCATTCCCAAATGCGTGTACTAGGAACTCTGGCATACATATCTCAGGATATATATACAAACTTTTCATAGCAGTATTGCTCATAATAGCCCAAACTGGAAAAAAAAAAAACAACTTAATTGTTCATTAACAAAAGGACAGAAAAGTAGACAGTGGTAAATTCCATATAGCAAATGAAATGAACAAATTACAACTATGCTTAAACACGGATAAGTGTTTAATCGTAGTGTAAAAAATAAAGATAAAATGATGCATACAGTAAAATTCCATTTATAAAATCAAAAAACAGACAAAATGAGCTACATTCCAGTTTTCATAGATACTCTCATAAGTGGCCAGTGATGTTTCGTACCCTCAGTGGTGGTTATCTTGATGTTTGCTTTATAATTTTTCTTTACGTGTCACATTTATGTTTCATCCACATGTATGTTTGTAAGCTATACTTTCACTGCAAGAGGTGTTAAAAGACATTTTAAGCATAAATATATTACTCCATCATCTCTTGAATCCATTATTACTGTTAAGAAGTCTCATGTTGGTCTAATTTTTGTTCCTTTGTGAGTGGCTTTCTTTTCTGTATGGGATCTTTTAATAATTTTTGTTGACTTTGCTCTGCAATTTCACTATAGTGTATCAAGGTATTGGTATTTCTTTGTATATTTTGGTACTCTATGGCCCTTTCAATTTCCTTTTGGGATGTGTTATCTGAATATTGATATTCTCCAGATCCTTTAGCCTTCTTTTCTATCTTCTATTTCTTTATTAATTTCTGTTGCCCCTGGGTGAGTTCCTAATTTGGTCTTTCAGTTTACTATTTTGTTCTTTGCTATAATCATCCTGCTATTTAGTCCATCTACTGACCTCTTCATTTCAACTCTTATTTTTAAAATATATCATATATAATGTATCTAACGTGTGTGTGTGTGTGTGTGTATATATATATATATATGTATATATATATATATATATATATATATATAATTTTTAAAGTAATTTCTTATCCTTTTGATTTGTCACCATATTCTTCCTCAACTCTTTTGAGTATATATTGTGGTCATTTAAAAGTATTGGTTCATCTGATCCAATTACTGTGCTTAATGTGGCATGTGTTGTTCAATTTAATTTTTTTTAATTTTTTTGATGTTTATTTATTCTTTAGAGAGAGAGAGAATGAGTGGGTGAGGGGCAGAGAGAGAAGGAGACACAGAATCTGAAGCAGGCTCCAGGCTCTCAGCTGTCAGCACAGAGCCCGACACGCGGCTCGAACTCAGGAGCCGTGAGATCATGGCCTAAGCCAAAGTTGGACGCTTAACCTACTGAGCCACCCAAGCGTCCCATATTTAGTTATTTTTAAAATTCTTTTCTAGCACCTGTACTCCTCAGGTATGTCTTTTTCTTGAACCTGTGGCATCACATTTCACTGATGGAATCAGCTCTCCTATCCTGTAATGTGTATTGGGGAAGTGCTGAAAGGCATATTCTTAAATGTGTCCTTCTTGGAAAATTTGAGAACAAGGACGGTCAAATCTCAGAAGAGAGAGTTCCAGGGACAGCAGAACCTTTGCTGACAGGAGCACAGGAGGTGTGAAGGTGCGGAGGCATTGGCATTCCTGCACCCGCTTTCATCAGCTCCTTACATTAGCTGGGCTCTGTCTTCTCTGCCAGTGCCTCACACTGTCGGGAGGCCAGTGATGTTCCACATTAGAAGGTGAAGTAAGAGAGACAGGAGCTAAAATTACAAGCTCTCCAGATCCTCCCCCAGCTGCCACAGATGTCCTCTTCACGGGCGACTGCTGTGTTCTCTGCCCGCCTCCCACCTCATCACTTGCTAGTTCCCATCCTCCGTGAGGGTTTTCACAGTTGTGATTTTACTTCCAACTGCCAATTCCTTCCTGTTTCTGCTGTTTTTCAGGGTTGATTTAGGAGTAGGCCTATGCTATTTTATGATTTAATCCTACTTATTTTTAGAAGTACTGATTATATTAGCAAAATTAGCCTTTTGTTACATATGATGTAATTTTTCTCTTGACCTGTTTGTGACAATGTTTGCTGGAGAGAAATTATAAAATGTCTTTCAAAAGGGAGTTTGTTGTTATGTAAATGGTTTAAAGATGGCCCCTGTATAAAGGGCCTTTTTGTTTTTACCTTTACAGTAGGCTGGGACCTGGTAACTCAAAAGCCTGATGGTGCCAAACTCAAATTTTAATGCATCCAATTGTATGACACATGGTTCCCCAAAGAGAGATTTTTAGCCATTTAGAGCCTCCTTGCTTTGCATACCCAAGCATCACCCAACATCTGTTAGCCACAGGTAAGATAAATCCTGGAGCTGTAAAGACCCCAAGGTACCCTGTCCTTCAGAGTTCTTGAACTTAGAGTCTTCCCACATGCTGGTGATTGACACTAGACACTCCCAGACACTCCTTTTCCAAATCCTTCCTCTAAGCCTCCTGTCCCCACCTCTGGGTAGGAATCTTAAACTCCAAAGTCTTCTGGGGTCAGAGTGGTAATGTCGCTGTAATAGAGAGTGGTGCAGTCTGGGCTATAGTTATCTGGAGATTATCTGCCCCATACAAGGGGCATATAAAATACCGGCCAGAGGCTACGAACAGGTAAGTGGAGTGAGACTTACCCTCCAACCATAAACAACTAGCAAACTAGACAAACTATACAAACTTGCGTAGACTGGAAAACAGACAGTCCAGAACTGTCATCCCTAAAGAAGAGAAACAAGTGAACCATATCATCTTCTTGAAGGCCCTTTCCAGACAGTGTTGCAGGGAAGGCTATCTTACACAGAGCAAGGCAATTTGTGGAGGTAAGGGAAGAGAGACTGGAGCTCCAGAGGGCTGAATTGGCTAGAATTTTGGAGGGAGTATGTTAACAAGAAGGGAAATGCCTGGAGAAAGACCTCCAGCCATCTTCAAAGGTATATCTTTGCAAAAGGTAGATTTCCAAAATGCCAGGAAAGTGACAACTTGAGAGCAATAAATCAAATAGTTCCCAGAGCTCACATAAGGCTGAGATACATCTGAGTCTTGACCAACTGAGGTGGGGAGTCCATGTTGGCACTCAGGGCATTCAGTGGAGAACCCCCAGAGAGGCTAGGCTTTTGTGGGAAATAAACTAACACCAGAGTGAAGCATATTCTGTATCGATCTGCCTTAACAAACTTAAAATTCTTAAGATTACCAGGCTTCCTGATAGAATAAACTCCAACACTCTTTGAAAGACGTTAACAAAGTAAAATCTAGCCCTGCAAAATAATGTCCACCATTTAAAAATAATGAATTGTTAGCTATTTCAAAAAGCAGAACAGAAAAAAAAAATCAGTCACAAAAAACAGATTAAAAAGACAGCGATAATAGACTTAGCAGAGAAACTCTTTATTTTTCCCCTTAACTTTACTGAGATATAATTGACAAAATTGTATAAGTTTAAGGTATACAATGTAATAATTTAATACGCGGTATATAATGTGAAATGATTACCACAGTAAGGTTAGGATTTACTTTCCTAACTATGTTATTGCCTGCTCCCTCCTCCCCCAAATAAGAACTCTATACACTATGGGAAAAGCATCATAGGCAAAAATACCACCAACCATTATTTTCAAAACAATAATTCAAGCAGGGAGAGCACCAAGAATCTTATTGCCTTAACACAAGTAACTTTTCCTCACTTGCTCTGGTAGTCAGCCTCTAAACTAACCAGATTCAACCAATGGAAGAAAAAAGATGAAGTCAGCATGTGTGCCTTTCTTTTATATAATTCCATTTTGACAGAATTCAACAGTTCAGATATCAGTGAAACATCAATGTTTCTAACCTCTAAATAATAAATAACTCACTCTCAACGCAACAAGAATGTGTATTTTCACAAATCACTGTGGAGCTCCGAAGTAATCACTATATTTGTTTTATTTTCTCTACTGCAGGCTGGTAGAAATTCTACTTACCAGTTCCTGCTATTTTAACTTTCCCTCCATAGCTATTTGTATGAGTGATCCTCCTAGGCTTTCTCTTCATTTGAAGTGCACACTACAACAAATACTTTTCCATACCATGAGAAAAGAGTCATAGCAGAAAATTTAAACAAATTTAAAATGATACATTTTATTTACGTTTAACATACTTGGAATCAGGGGTCAAAACCTGCAGCCTGAAGATACATTTTTTCGGTTTCCGTGGTTTTTTTGTCCAACAAAACGTTCACAATTTTTTTTTCAAATTTCAGTGCCTTCAGGTGGGCTTATATTCCCCAGTTTGTCATAAACCACTCCAATCTTCTTACTTTATATCCAACATTCATGTACTATTCACGGTACCTCCTGGCCCATGAGGCACTTGGGTTTGCCAAGCTCTACTTTGTGTGAATAAGCCAAAATTAATAAATAATTTCTTCCTATTTCAGAAGACTTTTGACTATCTTCCAAAATGACCTCTAAAATGAGTGATGGAATTTTTCCAAGACAACTGAATTTTTAACATGTTGGCTTAAAATTTTTTGGCAGAACTTTTGTCAGTAATAGCCGCTTCTAAATGGAGAAAAGAGAATGTGGTATCATTGCTTTGATTTATTTGACTAAATTGTGTTCACACCCACATTGGGTGATTTTGCATAATCAAATTGTTCATACTTTCTACTTATATTGCTATTTTCAGTTGTATGTTTTAAAATATATTTTGAAAGATTATAATGCTTAAAGAAAATATTAATTTATATATAACTTTTCAGACTTCCTTTTAAAAAATCTCACAATCCTTTAAAACATTTTACAGATAATTTATAAAATATTATTTTCTATGTTGTATAAAAATCCACACAACCTCACTGAATAACAAGGGGAAATTCACCATCTACGGTATTAAAAATCCAAAACCACATTCTTTTCTTAACAAAACTGACCTATACTAATGTTAATAACTTTCTATTTAATACTTTGAGAAATAGTTGTGCAATATTGTTAAATGAATGGAAACATTGAGGAACTTGAAAAAAATGTTGAGTAGTTCCTAAATCTCTCATGTTTTCTTTGTGTGAGCGCTGCCTCATAGACCATTTTTATGCTATGTTGTTTACCAATTCTTTGGATTTATTAGAGCTCTCCTCAACCAAAATAATGGTGAGCTACCGTTGTTTGTATTAATTGCTTTCCTGTCTGACCTTAGCAGTGTGCTGTTATGATGCTGTGAAAACTTTTTGTCTCTAATTCCCATATTGCTCTCAGCCCTAATCAAAGCTGTTTTTATTTTCTCTTCCTTTATTTGTCTAAAAAAGATAAACAAACACTAATTTGCAAAGAACATGGGGAGTGATGAATCCAAGATGACCTTAAGGACTTTTCCAACTCCAGCATTCCTTCAGCAGATCTTAAGATCTAGTTAATGTCATACTATATGGTTTACTCTAATATGTATCCTTAAAATTTTAAATGATAGAATTAGTTCAAATGGCAAATAATATTTAAAGTGTTTATCTGAGAAGGGCGCCTGGGTGGCTCAGTCCGTTAGCATCCGACTTCAATTCAGATGATGGTCTCACGGTTTGTGAGTTCAAGTTTCTTGTAGGGCACTGTGCTGACATCTCAGAGCCTGGAGGCTGCTTTGGAGTCTGTATCTCCCTCTCTCTGCCCCTCCCCTGCTCGTGCTCTCTGTCTCTCTCAAAATAAACATTTAAAAACAAAAATAAATAAATAAATAAATAAATAAATAAATAAATAAAATGTTTAGCTGAGATATAATGTAAGAGATATATGAAGAGTAGCAAGACTGCCCTGAATTAGTTGTTTACAACCTAGTTGAGTATTGAAATGATCTGGGGAGCTTTTAAGATTACTGATATCTCTACCTATCACCCAGAAATTCTGACTTAATTTGTTTGAAATGCAGCCTGGACATGAGATTTTTAAAAAACTCTCCAGATGATTCTAAACTAAAACCAATATTAAGAACCACTAGTGTTAAAGTCTATTTGCAGTTTATCTGTTCTTAACTAAGACTAAACATTAGCATCAACAGGTGCATTTAAAAATATACAGCTTCCCAGACTCTATTCCCACACATTCAAATTACTCAATTTGGGATGGAACCAGGGCATTGTTTTGTTGTTGTTGTTCCCTATGTCATGATTTTGATATGGAGTCAATGCCAAATACTATTGCTCAAGAATCAAGATAGTTACTATGGCAGCATGAAAAGGGATATTATGTCCTATTTTTGTTTTTCTGATGACACACAATGACCCTCACCTGCTAGAAGAGCTCTGTGTCACAAATTTAGTTTTATAACCAATGTAAGTAAATTAGTTTTATATTAAAAATTACTCAAAGTGGGGCGCCTGGGTAGCTCAGTCAGTTAAGCCAGGGACTGACTTCCTCTCAGGTCGTGATTTCACCATGTGTGAGTTCAAGGACCCCATCGCGCTCCACGCTAACAGTGGGGAGGATTCTCTCTCTCCCTTTCTGTTCTTCCACTGTTTGTGCTATCTTTCAAAATAAATAAATAAACTTAAAAAACAATTACTCATGGTAACGGTTATAGCATTTTAGGGTATATTGGGAAAATTGCGGTACTAGATACTCTGCCACTGAGTGGTTTTAAATTTGTTCTTCCTGCACCTTTTGTCCAAATAAGTCATTGTACTTCTCTGAGTCGGAGACAGAATTTTCAGTTGTTCTGAGAAAGTCTTTGTTGGCATAGTGTTACCATATTGGCTATATTGAAAGCGACTTTGGGTCATTTCTATTAATACCCAGCTGTGAAGCAGTGGACAAATCTTGGATATACGCAGAATGCATTAAAAGAAAAGCACAGCCTCATAAATTTCTCCATATAACACATAGAAATGAGAATGATCCCTTTTGAATTTGTAACAGGAGGAAAGGTATAAATAAATTTTATTATTTTTAATAATGTTGAACATTAAGTGACACAATTAATATAAAAATACATTCCATTGAGTGCAGAACGACACGGCCGTGCGCGGAAGAAGAAAGGTGCACAGCGACCCTGAGTCTCGCGACAAAGCCTCTCCTCCCGCGGCTCTTGCGTTGGCGGAGCTCACTTCCTGGAGTAGGCGGGGCCAGGGGCGACGGTCACGTGACATAACGGTGAGGGGTGCGCAGGCAGCGTTTGCCCTGAGCTGACCGGTGAGCTAACCGTCATGGCCAACGACTGCAAGCCTGATGGGAACACCGTGCAGGTGCTGCGGGACGTGGCCAACCGCCTGCGAATCCATTCCATCAGGGCCACATGTGCCTCCGGCTCCGGCCACCCCACTTCATGTTGCAGTGCAGCCGAGATCATGTCCGTGCTCTTCTTCCACACCATGAGGTATAAACAGACAGACCCAGGACATCCCGACAACGACCGATTCATCCTCTCGAAGGGCCATGCTGCCCCAATCCTCTATGCCGCTTGGGCAGAGGTGGGCAACATCAGCGAATCTGACTTGCTGAGCTTGAGGAAAATTCACAGTGACTTGGAGGGACATCCCACCCCAAGAGTGCTGTTTGTTGATGTGGCAACAGGATCACTTGGGCAAGGATTAGGTGCCGCGTGTGGAATGGCTTATACTGGCAAGTACTTCGACAAGGCCAGCTACCGGGTGTTCTGCCTCATAGGGGATGGCGAATCCTCAGAAGGCTCTGTCTGGGAGGCTTTGGCCTTTGCTTCTCACTACAATTTAGACAATCTCGTGGCAGTCTTCGACGTGAACCGCTTAGGACAAAGTGGAGCCACGCCTCTTGAGCACTGCACAGACATCTATCAGAATCGCTGTGAAGTCTTTGGGTGGAATACTTACCTAGTGGATGGCCATGATGTGGAGGCATTATGCCAAGCATTTTGGCAAGCGGCTGAAGTGAAGAACAAGCCCACTGCCATAGTTGCAAAGACCTTCAAGGGCCGGGGTATTCCAGATATTGAGGATGCAGAAAATTGGCATGGAAAGCCGATGCCAAAAGAAAGAGTAGATACAATCATCAAATTAATTGAGAGTCAGATACAGACCAACAGGAATCTCATACCAAAACCTCCCATTGAAGACTCACCTCAAATCAGCATCAGCAATATAAAAATGACCTGTCTGCCTGAATATATAGTTGGTGACACGATAGCTACTAGGAAAGCATGTGGTTTGGCTTTGGCAAAACTGGGCCACGCAAATGAAAGAGTTATTGTCCTGGATGGTGACACAAAAAACGCCACCTTTTCTGAGATATTCAATAAAGAGCACCCTGAGCATTTTATTGAGTGTTTTATTGCTGAGCAAAACATGGTGAGTGTGGCACTAGGCTGTGCCACACGTGGTCGAACCATTGCTTTTGTTAGTACCTTTGCTGCCTTTTTGGCCAGAGCATTCGATCAGATAAGGATGGGAGCCATATCTCAAACCAATATCAATCTTATTGGTTCCCACTGTGGGGTATCCATTGGTGACGATGGACCCTCCCAGGTGGCCCTGGAGGATCTAGCCATGTTCCGAAGTATTCCCAACTGTACCGTTTTCTATCCAAGTGATGCCGTCTCAACAGAGTATGCTGTTTATCTGGCTGCCAATACCAAAGGAATGTGCTTCATTCGGACCAGCCAACCAGAAACTGCAGTTATTTATACCCCACAAGAAAATTTTGAGATTGGGCAGGCCAAGGTCATCCGCCAGAGTGTCAATGACAAAGTCACAGTTATTGGAGCTGGAGTTACTCTGCATGAAGCCTTAGCAGCTGCTGACAGTCTTTCTCAACAAGGTATTTCTATCCGTGTCATTGACCCATTTACCATTAAACCCCTGGATGCTGCCAACATCATCTCCAATGCAAGAGCTACAGGTGGCCGGGTTATCACAGTGGAGGATCACTACCGGGAAGGTGGCATTGGAGAAGCTGTATGTGCAGCTGTCTCTAGAGAGCCTGACATCCTTGTTCATCAGCTGGCAGTGTCAGAAGTGCCTCAAAGTGGAAAACCTGGTGAATTGCTGGATAAGTTTGGTATCAGTGCCAGACACATCATAGCGGCTGTGAAAAATACTTTAATGAACTAAAATAGCTCATTTCTTAGAGTTAGTCTGTTGGCTGGCTTTGCTTTGATCTTAAAACACTGGCATCTTTATATTACATTCATGATTGTTGTTACTAAACCGTCATTTATATCGATGCCATTGTGGTTTTTTTAAGAGAGAGACATTAAACTGTCACTGTGTATACAGATGTCGCTCTCATTTTTTAATCATTAAAGTAGCTTATAACATTTTGGGTAACAGGAATAGCAAACAAAACAACCACCTCAAACAAAGTTTTCTGGAAGACTACAAATAACTGCACTGAGAATCAACATAGAGGTAACAGTTTCGCAAATGTATGTAATTTCCTTGTAAGTAAAGAAAAAAAAAAAGAATTTAATTGTACACTTCAATAGTCCAGGTTCTGAGGCAAGTTCCAGCTTTCATGGAATGCTATTGTACCTGCAGCTTCCTGGATAATGTTTGACTGCAATTGCCTTAAAATTTCCTCTGATGTCTGCCTCATCTCTCCTCTACCATTTAGAAGCTGTTGAGCAGCACTAAACGTGTATATGATGTACTGGATGGCATGTGGTGACTGTTCCATAAAGAGATGAAAGCATAACTAGTTTTCGTTTGTGTCCTACACTGTTCTGTGAGGTTTTAGAAATGTTTCCTTTTGTCAGTGACCAAACCAGATTGCTAACTTGATTATACTCATGTAAGGATACTGACATCAATGTAATAAAGCATTGAAAAACCATCAGCTTTATTTAGTTTGTGCCATGCATGTATGATTTGGCTTCTCCTTGATATTTTGTTTAAATCAGAAGCAGAAAGAGGCGTGTCCCCCCACGGAAATCCTGGAAAAAGGTCCAAGCTCTAGGTAAAACACTAGAGAATAATGTGTGGGCAGAAAAACATCTCTGAAGCAGGCTCCTTACTTTTAGCTCTGAAAACATAAATTATTTGGCTGGAATATAAGGAAAAAGTGCCAATCAGATAAACTGAAGGGAAACCTGAGGTCCAAAACTAAATGTAAAATTACTCTGGTATATCAGATTAATTCTGTATTTTTATTGCTTTCATTAAGTGCCCCTATTAAGTTCCTTGGAGGCATCACCAATTTGTGTCAGGAATTGTTCTAGAAGGTATGGTAGAGATAAAAAAAAATACTAACCTAGGAAGCAGAGAGATCTGGGGCTGCTCATTTTACTAGTGCCTTTTTTCTTGGATCGTGTTCTAGTTTCTTCTTTTGAAAATTGATCATGATAATTACTCTTTTATTTCATAAGATTTAAAAATTACTTTGTAAAAATAAAGAGTTGCTATAGGACCACTGTGGAAATTTAGAAACTACAAATAAGGGGAAAAAAAAAATTCCCTCGCTTATCACCAAAACCCAAATCCATTTCATTGCGCTTCTCACCTGGGATCTATAACTGAATCTTCCATATAGTCATTCCCATATAGTAACATCAATCAAATATTACATATATCTATGAGTGGGGTACTGAATAATAGTCTCCATCCCTAATTTTTCCAAAGTTTAGGGATAACACTGATGCAGACACAGAACAAAATAAATTGCTAATGCAAAATTACTTGTTATAATTTGCACATACTGGGAAGGAGCTTCAGCTTTTAGGGCTTAAACATAACTGCGGGATGAAAAATGATCTGTTTCCAACCCTACATGCATAAACACACCTTTTAAAATGACAATAGATCAGGGGTTTTTGTGGGTTTTTGCTTTGTTTTGTTTTGTTTTGTTTTGTTTTATAATGACTAATGGGATCTTTGAGACTACCAGAAATATTTTTTTTATAGGAAGGCAGGGAAACCTTTATGAATCGTTCCTGCAAATGTTCTGTCCCACAAGGCATCAATTAGTGGCCATCAGCTCTAGAGAGAATATATAGGAGATGAAACTTCTTATTTCATGTCTACAATTCTTCAGGTAAAATGAAATCAAATCCAGTTTTGTTACCTTGAATGTGTTCCAGCCTTGAATCTGTCCCGAGATCTTCTTTTTCTTAAGATTTTATTTTTTAAGTAATCTCGATACCCAATGTGAGGCTTGAACTCACAACCCCAAGATCAAGAGTCACATGCTCTTCCAACTCAGCCAGCCAGGTGGCCCTATCCTGAGGTCTTTTAAGTCTCCATGGAAATCTTAGTAGAGAATAGTCCTAACTGATGCTAACCCTTGACGACTGCTAACGCTTGTGAAGATGCAGTTTTGATTTTGATCAACACCATGATCATTGGCTTACCTCTGGTCTGCTATTTGTTGATTCACTTAGAAAAAGGTCTTTTAGATTTTCAAGAGAGCCAACTGCCATTCCAGGGACAGCTAGGACTGCCAACAGCTGCCTTGCTTATGGTTGTACTAGAGAAGGCCTGCCGGCAGTCCTTCTTACAGATAGTAAAAGAAGAAATCAGAAGGTTAAATTTTTAAATACAGCAATGGCTCTTAAGCACCTAGGAGTTTGAGGGTTCCTTTTGGGGAAAGAATAGTTTTCTAAAGAAAAAGTAAAAGGATCGATGTTTCTGATTTTTAAGTCATAATAATATGGGGTACTGGCAGATATTTAGTTATCCATGTTTACTGAACTGTACAGGAATTACTACATTCTACAGGGTGCAATCAGAGAGGGTCTGGTTTTGGAGGGTTGAGAAGTATTGGTGGCTATTACTATTGTGATACATAAAGGAGGTCCTGAAATATTACTGTGATGGGGGAAGATGTTTAAATAAGTGAAAATGACTGAAAGTGTTATGAAATTAGTTAGAGATAGCATGAAAAGTGCTTACTTATAATGGAAAGAGACAAGGGGTGTTTCAAAAAATACAGATGAGAGGCACATGGGTGGCTCAGTCAGTGAAGCATCAGACTCTTTATTTCGACTCAGGTCGTGACCTCAAAATTGTGGGTTTGAGCCCCACGTCAGGGTCCACACTGACAGTGTGCAGCCTGCTTGGGATCCTCTCTCTCCCTCACTCTCTGCCCTTTCCATCTTCGGGCACACACCCACTCTCTCTCTCAAAATAAGTAAATAAATAAAAAGAATATAGACAACAGTTAATGAAAAAATAAAACCATTTTATGATTATATACACAAGAGTTGAGTCACCTTAATCAAACCAGTTATAAAAAGAAACATAATTCTTAATATTTTTATATAACATAAATTTAATATAATATTTAAATATGTTTATATCACGCACATTGAATGAAAAGGATTTATGATTAAATTCAAAAAAAATTTATTTTTGTTTCCCTCTGCCCCTTTTAAAAGTGTTCAGTGTGGGTAAATTCACTGTGACTCACTGAATGGAAAGTTGGACAGATCCCATGACATCCCTGTCCACATTTAGGTATCATCATTTTAAATCATAAAAATCCAATCAGGATTCAGTGATTAAAATATATCATATATGTGTGTGTGTGTGTGTGTGTGTGTGTGTATACTTATTAAGCAATGCTTCCATTTTCTTTTGCTTCGTTTCACCCAAACAAAGGGCCATAGTTAGCAGCTGCTCACTCTCAGTGAAAGGCGGGTTATTGTCTTTGCTTGGTTTCCTTTCCCCTGTTCCTTCTCCCAGCCTCGTCAACTGCTAGCTAGAGTTTTAGGCCAGAAAAGAGGTAAGAGGAGAAGTGGCTCTTACTTGGCTGGAAGGTTGTGTTTGCAGAGTTTGGAAAGTGGTTAAGGCTGACGATGCAGCTTTGTACATGTACCTTTATTTCACGTGTGCAAGTATTCTGAAATTTAGACAACCTTATCTCTATGTCATAAGTTGGAATAAATGCAAGCCGTTAAACCAAAATCCAACAAATACACATTTATTTACAAGAAGTCAAAAAAAAAAAAAAACAACCAGTCACACAGTGTGTTGTTGTAAGCCCTCTATTGTAAAGCAGTGTTACAAGCTCACTGGATAAATGTTTGCTCCAAGTTGGGCATGAGTAAGAGTGAAGTTCTAAATATTTAACAGCCAGCATAGTCTGGGCACCTACTGCTAAGAATGAATGTTGAACTAATCAGAAGATACCCTGCCAGAAGGACTATACTGTAAAGTGTACTGATGATCAGCTCTGGAACCAATTATATTCCAAAAGGAGAAATAGCAATCATTTAGTTGGATCAGGAGTACCCTGCAAAGTGAAAGACACAGAGCTCTAGATGTGGAGTGTTGTTCCTCCGAAAGATAGATGGCTGACTTTTCCAGATCCTTATATCTCATACCTTCAAAGGGAGAGCAATATGCATAAAATTTATGGTCAAGCCCATTATCTTAAATACAATGTATTTCACCAATGAAAAGTTATTTGAATAACCATATGTTATTAACAAATGGATTGTGGTATGGATTATGCATTAGTGTACTTCAAAAGCAAACTAAGCATCCCATACATGTAGGTGAAAATAAGTGGACACACACACATATGGACATATACACTCACATGTGTGTGTACATCACACTATTTATACTAACGTGTTCAAAAGAAAATTACTCCATGAATGATAAATTCTACTATATTCTTATCTCACAGATGAGAAAGCTAAAGTGGAGAGAGCTTATGTGTGCATAACTTGCTCAACGTAACATAGCTAGTATGTCGTGGAGGCTGATTTTATTTTTTTAAATTTTTTTTTAGTGTTTATTTATTTTTGAGAGAGAGAGAGAGAAAGAGCATGCGTGGGGGAGGGGCAGAGAGAGAGGGAGACAGAATCCGAAGCAGGCTCCAGGCTCTGACCTATCAGCACAGAGCCCGACTTGAGGCTTGAAATCACGAACCATGAGATCATGACCTGAGCTGAAGTCGGATGCTTAACCAACTGAGCCACCCAGGCGCCCCAAGCCTGATTTTAAAGTTATGTGTTTCATATGATTCTCGCAGTAATCTTGAAATATGTATTTTATTATTATCTCCATTTTCTCAGATGAGGAAACTTACTCTCCAGAAAGAGAATGTCACTTGTTTTGTTTCTAAAACTGGTTCCTAAGTTCCATTATACCTATCTCATTTCTTTTTTATTTCCCCTCCTGAATTATGTTTCTGATTTAAATAGATTTTTTATTCAGTATAAACAGAGATTTTGTAAAAATAAAACACAACAAATAGCTATAGTGTGGTACCTGAGCTTTCTCGTCAGTTCAGGAGACAGGGTCATCTGTACATCGAAGAAACACTTATGGGAACCTCCCTCGGTACCCAGATGCTGCTAAGCTGATGTCTTGTCTTTTTGTCTCTTGGCCTTACAGATATCTGACTCTTTAGGACTGTATCTACTGCTCTATTCTTATTGTAGCATTGAAGTGTTAGAGCTCCATTTATATACAAAAGGTTTGACAGCAGAATAGAAAAGTTACCCTTGGCCCAAGTTAGTCATCCTCTGAAAACTACTGAGTATATAGTAATCTATTCCCAAAACCCTAAAAAGTATACTTTCATTTCAAATTTTCACCTGCACTAAATACCACTCCCTGAACTATTCTGATAGCATCTACTCTTTAGGTAAGAGATTGAGACCAAATAAATAATAGACATTAATTACATTAAGAGCCACCTAACTCAACCAGCTGTACAAGTCATTTGAAAATAGGGGCATTTGGTTAATTGGTAGTTTCACTCTCTCTAGACAATGCAAGGATGTTAGAACACTTTAGCTTCTGTTTACACCAACCCACTCACACATAAATGGTATTGTTTTCATATACAGTAAAACCTCGGATTAGGTGCATAATTCATTCCAGAAACATGCTTGTAATCCAAAGCACTTGTGTGTCAAAGTGAATTTCCCCATAATAAATAATGGAAACTCAGATGATTCATTCCACAACCCAAAAAGATTCATATAAAAATGATTACAATACTGTAATTTAATACAAAATAATACATAAAATATAAAATATAAAGAAAAATAAACAAATTAACCTGCACTTACCTTTGAAAACCTTTGTGGCTGGTGTGAGGCAGCCAAGAGGAGGAGGAGGGTTATTGTGTAGGAGGACTTTTGCTATCACTAATCACTGCTATCTACCAGCTCAATGGAATCTTTGTCTTTTCATGGAACTCTAACAAGGAACCTTTCCAATGACACTTGCTTTTGCCTCCTTTTGAGAATTTCACGGAAATGTAGCATTGCATTGATGATCACCCACAATCCTGCAGGGTGAGAGGGAAAGAGAACAACCATTGGCTCAGTTGTAATCATGGGACGTTCAGCAACATGTACTACTTGTATTGCAAAACATTGCTCATTTATCAAATTCAAATTTATTAAAAATGTTTGCTCATCTTGAGGTATACTCATAGAACAAGTTATTTGCAACCCAAGGTTTTAAGGTACTTTAAATCCTTCCATGTACATTTTTATTTAAAAAATTAACAAACTGTTTTGATGTATAGTATCCAATCAAAAAAGTGCACAAATCATAAGTGCACAGTTCAGTGAATTTCCACAAAGTGGAAACATTCTTCTAGCTCACACTGAGTGAAGAATTATAGCAGCATTACAGAAGCCACGTTCTTGCCCCCGCCCATGTGTTGTTTCTTCTTTCTCTTCAGAGGAACCACTATTTTAACTTCTAGCTCCACAGATTACTTTTACCTGTTTTTGAACTTTATGTAAATGTTATATTACAGTGTGTACTATTTTATATCTGGTTTCATTTCCTGAACATTGTGCTTATGGAATTTTCCGTATTGTTAACTGTACTTGACATTCATTCAATTTCTCTGCTGGACAGTATTACAAATCATGGATATACCACAGGATATTTATATCTTTAAATTATTGACAAACATTGGGTTTGTTTTTAGTTCAAGGCTATAAAGTAGCGCTGCTATGAACATTATTATACAGTATTTTGGTAAACACATGAATGTATTTATTTATTTTAGTTTTTAACTTTTACCTTAGGACATTTATAAATTGCATGTTATAATGATACCTCATACTTAAAGAAATAAAAGTTAACCTGCCTTTAAGTCTAAACAATACACTACACTATTCTTTTAGGAGACAAAAGGGATCTCCCTCCTTATTAAATTCTTACTTTAGGACATATCAATTTGTACTCCTCACAAGAGGCATGACATTAAGAAAACAAAAAAAGATGATTTTTTTCCTCCTGCTTCCAAAATTCTTATCAGTCACCCCTAGATGATCACCAGTAAAGTTAAAGGTAAAAAATTAACATGCACAGAGGCACCTGAGTGGCTCAGTTAGTCAAGCATCTGACTCTTGATTTTGGCTTAGATCATGATCCCAGGATTGTGGGATGGAGCCCCACATCGGGATCCATGCTGAGCGGGAAGCCTGCTTGAGATTCTCTCCACCCCCCTCCCTCCCCACTGCTTGTGCACACTCTCTCTAAAATTAAAAATTAAAACAATTAACATATATAATATATCATCACATCAATTCCCTGTTGAATTTTTTTCCAAGTGACAGTTTTGTGAACTCAAATGACTGTCAGATGATGAGGAATTTAAATTTTAAAGCAACTATGTAATTAATCTGCAACTTAACTTTGTAACTAAAACCTAGTAAAACAATTTTGAGGTGAAACATTCTAATAATTTAAATTTATGATGTGAGAGTATATATAGTATGTAAGTATGCCCACATTATAAATTTGTGATTTCTTTCTTCCTTTCTTTTTTCTTTCTTTCTTTCTTTCTTTCTTTCTTTCTTTCTTTCTTTCTTTCTTTCTCTCCTCTTCCAAGATCAGTCAAAAGCAGTAATCCATTTAAAAATCAGGAAATGAGCAAACCTTTTAAAACATTTCAATGTTTTCTTTATATGGTATTAAAATAAATGCTCCATAAAACTGTTGCCTTCGGTAAGAATAAGGTCTGTTTTGAGGACAACATTTATCATTGCCCAAAATCGCTCAGAAGATGTAGATGATAAGATATTTTGCTTGGACTGTAGTAGATAACCTCGAAAACTGTTCCTCAAATTTATTTTTTTTTTAATTTAAAAACAAATTTTAAATGTTTTTATTTATTTTTGAGAGAAAGAGAGACAGAGTACTAGTGAGGGATGAGCAGAGAGAGAGGGAGACACAGAATCCGAAACAGGCTCCAGACTTCGAGCTGTGTACAGAGCCCGATGAGGGGCTCAAACTCACAAACTGTGAGATTGTGACCTGAGCCGAAGTCGGCCATTCAACCAACTGAGCCACCCAGGCACCACAAATGTTCCTCAAATTTTAAAAAGGCAAAGTAAAGGTTTCTCCACTTGCTAAATTATTGGACTTTTTTTTTTTGCATAAGAATGTTATTCAAGTTTCCTAAAATGAGAACTTTGAGTTTACATTAAACATCTCTAAAGTGTGTACTTTTTTTTAGCAATACTGTCATGAGATGCATTTATGAAATTATCCAGGTTTAGATTAAATGAGAAACTTGAAAAGACCTTGAACATTATTAATCCTTTCCCACATGAAAAGTACAGATATTAGAATATTCACTAAGTAAAATGAAAATATTACCTGGTGTCTAAGGCACACCATTAATTATACCTTCTAAAGTGGGATTTATTTGATGAACTGCATCAAGCACTCAGAGAACATTTGCTACAACTCAGGGAGAAAGAAGCAAATATTCACATTATATGTTAGCCTATCGTCAAGAAAGATATTTCAACTAGAATATGTCAATCCTTAGAATTACTGATGTAGAGTTTCTGTATAGGGTTTTTTTTAGACATACAGCGCTTAATGCTTTAGAGGGTTAGGTAAACTCAGTTCTCTTTTGTTCAATAATGCCTCGTTTACACCACACAAAGCGTAATCTCCGTTTCCACTATGCAATGCCTGCCTTACATTAAGTCATACTTCATTAGTACCACATAAAATAATTACATTATAAAAGGCCTCTAGATCACTAGTTTCAAAAATAATAGCCGGTATCATTAGCAAGCCAGTTTTCAGAGCAAGGGAACCTTCTCCAATAATTCTGAGGTTAATAAATTTAATTTTCTAAGTATTCTCCACAAAAGCACAGCAGATAAGTCCAAAACTTTGTTGAAAAATGCCCAAACATGTGTTCCCTCACTGGGCAATTTCATCAACTCTAACCATAATTGGACCATGGGGAGAAGAAGCACCCTGCAGTCCACAGAAGTCTAGATCAGGACTGAGAAAAAATATTCTTTCACTGGTGACAGCAGACAAAGGCTCACGATTTCTGCTCCATGGTGGTCTATCGCATTTTGTTCACATGCGCTGCAATAAAAACGTAAGTGTGACATCATACCAGAAGTGCCAAAGCTCCATTCATCTTGAGATGGCCCTAGAAAAGGATTCACGTGAAGTTATTTTTATTGGTTATATAAATCAGGGGTAATTCCTTTGTCATTTGGCTGTACACAGGTTCACCTTTAACATATACTGACAAATATTTTTCCATAAACAGTATTCTATCTTTTTATTTGCTACATCTTTCAACCCTCTCCATAGTAATTATACGAATTTAAACTCTCACATCAGAATATGAAAGTTCAAGTTGTGCACTGTTTTCATCAAGGTTTGGTTTTGTTCATATTTTTTATTTTAGTCTCATTGGAGTTTATTGTTTAAGTGGTATTGCATCCTGGTTTCAATTTGTACCTCCCGACTGACTAATGAGGTTGAGCATCTTCATATGTTTATTGGTCACCTGAAAGGGCTTGTTCACATTCTTTGCCTGTAGGTTGTTTGCTTTTATATTGCTGACTTTTATGGGTACTTTAAATATTTTGTATACCACATTTATTGGGTAGATGTATTCAAATATCTTCTCTCATTCTTTGGACTGCAATATCACGCCATCAAGACTTTCTTTTGATGAACAAAATGTAGTCCTATTTATCATTGGTTTTCTCTCTCTAGTTAGTACATTTTGTGTTATGTTTAAAAAATCTTTGCCCTACCCAAGACTACTGAAGATATTCTCCATGTTTTCTTTTGCAGGCTTCATATTTTTATCTTTCACATACAGATATATAATTCATCTTGAAATGATTATTGTATGTGGTGTGAAGGTGGGGGTCAAGATACAATTTTTGACACAGTCGCATAGCACCATGAAAAAAATTAAACCTCAAAACATCCTTCCCTCACTGCACTGGAGTGTTATCTTTTTCATATATCAGGTGACTATACATGCATGGGTTTGTTTCTGTCCCATTGGTCTATTTGTTTATCCTTATGCCCATGCTTTGTTGCCTTAATTATCATTGCTTTTTCATAAGTCCTAATATTTAGTAGTTTAAGTCCTCCCTTTCCTTCACTTTCTGTTTTCAATATTGCCTTGGCTATTCTTGGTCCTTTGGATTTCCATATAAATTTTAGAAATAGATGGTCAATTTCCACAAAAATTTAATTGTCTGTTGATACAATTACATCTGGATTATATTCTCTTTTAATATTTCATTTAAAAATATTACATTATTAAAGTCCTTTAGGAAGTTAAACTAAAGAGATCTCAGCATAATAATTTTAGCAAGTTATGTTCACAGTCTTCAAACTAAGGTAGATGGACTTCGCAGAGGGTGGGGCTTGAAGAATTTCCAAGTGGCATGTAAGCATAGAATATTTTAAGTGAACCTATTTCCAAATCCTTAAATCCATGTTTTTGTTCCTAACATTGATCTGCCTGAGGACACCCCTGTGATTTTTCCCCCAATATCTTCTTTCATAATTCCCCCTGTTACCACTTTTCAAAGAAAGTCATACCTTTCATCTATCCTACTGTTATCATTCATCACCAGTTGTGAAATCTTCCAGAATATCAAACAAAGGAACATTTCAAAATATCGATTCTGGCAAAGCCTTCTTTAATGCAGTCACCATGAACCAGCAATAAATCATTACATCTTTCCTTGCCTTGCTGCTAATTTTGGTAAAGTTAAAGCCAATTAGAAAGTTACTTTAACCCATATGAGTATGTTCTGAATTCAAGATATATTGTGGTTTGGCATGGTGGCAATGATGACATTTTGGTTTAACAAGGTCTTTCCTCCTATCTTTCAACTATTGTCAAAGCATTGTTGCTTAAAGTTTCGGGAGAGCAAAGCAAAGAACAATTGTAAGAAAAACTGAAGATGGCAGCATTTTATTTCATCCAGTTCACAAGCCCTGACATATCTCTCTGCCTTATTCAACTATGGATTTTGGAAATGGAATATTTAAGATTGATGAAAGGCATTTTCAGCCTCCTCATAAAAAAGAAAGTAAAGATTATCATTCATTTGTGTCTATTGTATGAAATTATACTTTGTATGATTTCAAGGTAGAGGAAGTTAAGTTCCATGTTTATTTCTGATAGACCAATAGGTTGTTTAATTTTTTGTGCTATTCGCTTAGATGCATAAGAAACACGTTTTCCTTTACATGTGACCAGATTCCTGGATAATGCACAGCCATATGTATTATTTCATTGGTGTGAAACTCCTGCTTGTTGTCACTGATAAGCTGTTTCTCTTTTTTTATCTTTGATTGTCTTGACTATCGCTGATGGTATATACTGCTACCATGAACTTACTAGATTTAGAGGAACCTAATTTTAGTTTATTGTATAGAGTCTACTGTATAAATAGTGCATTTAAAAGACAATATAATAATTAATATACCTGTTGTAACTTCCATTTTACTTTTGGTCCAATACCTTGTTTTATTTTTGATGCCAATTTCCACAAATTAGATTTAAAAAAACTGCTCTGTTAATAGCAGAACTTATTGAATGCAGGTCCAAGGCAAAATATTCCCACTATTGCAATCTAGGACAATCTAGGGCATGGTGCCCTGAACTCTAGAGAACTCACTGCATGTAGTTAGAATTAATTTATCCCTTTCAGATTTGATATGTCATTCTAATTCCATCAGATATATTAAAAATGTGATATAACAATTTTAAAAGGCAATGTTAATAATATGACAGACATTACATCTTGAAATTAATAACAAAAAATTTTTGATGTCACCTTCAATTCTCTGGGAATAAGTAAAGAAAAAATTTCAAGACCCCTGGTCTTTAGTTAATGGTAGCCCATTTGTACTAGGTAGACATAATAAACTGTTTGTATGAGGGATAAATTCAGCCCACAAAGGTCATCTTTTTCTAGCCCAAGGTTGGAATAAATGTTAAAATTTACTTTATTACAAATACTAACTCAAAAATGTTTTAAGATTCCAGGCTTCTATAAGTAAGATAATTCTGTAGCCAACAGGACCAGTTTAATAATTTTAATTTAAAAAAAGGCTTGCATCTTCTGATTCATCAATGTTAAATGTAAAAAAAGGTTCTATTTTGTTCTATTTGAGTTTGTTTTTTTCTAAACTTAAATAGGTTAACTGATCAAATAGGCTACCTTTACTCTTACATAATGTTTGCCATTATCAAAAACTAAATTTTATTATCTTAATTGAATCATGACTGTGGTAAGCCTTGTTTCAAGACTAATCATGTTTTGTGGTATGTCAGCTTGAAGATAATTTCCAAGATCTTTAGGAAACTGAAAAACTTGGACTAATACTAATATTGACATTTCAGAGAATAGGTTCTGAGGACAGGCTTCTGAACAGACATCATTTAGACAACTTTCAGACTGTATCAGTGGACTGCATCAGGATATCTGAGGAAACTCCTCAGTTTTAGTTGAGAAGTGGCCCAATGTGTCTACTAACCCAAGCTCCAGCAGGAAATGGTTGACAACTGAATGAACTGATGAAGGAGAATTTATTGTGGTTATCTGTTGGGAATATTTTTTATTTTGTTTTTACACTCTATTTTTCTGGATCTATAAGGAGGCTATTCCTTACACTATCTAAACAACGATTTTATATATCCCACTTTTGTAAATGAAAGTGAAACATTTAAAAATAATATCTGATTCCTGTGGCCCTTCCCCACACCCCCACCCCACCCCCAGAATTGAACAACTCTTACTAAATTTCTGTATTTTTCATGGCGAGGTTATCTTGTGGTGATTATCTCATAAGAAGCTGTCCTCCTTCTTACCAAGTTATAATTGGTTACTTTATGCAACCAAAATTTTACCCTGGGGCTTCTTACTTGAGAATGGTAGTTATTAAATCAGTTGTGATAAGCCATTTCAGGTAACAAATACTGATCCACCTGTGGGCCAATGCCTACAAAGTCCTCCCAGGAAAACTGGTCTGATATAGGTGGTAAGGAAGTTAAGGAAACTTAATAAGTCTTTGAGAGTCTTTGAGAAAGGAAGAAGTCATCCCAGTTTTTAGGTACATGGTGAAAGCTAGCAAAGAGTTTTCTGGTCTTGGATTCCTAGCCTCAGGATAACAAATATCAGAGGCTTCTTAAACACATGGAAACTTCAGACTATTATCTCTCTTCCAGGTTGCATGTCGCTCTTATCCTTCTCTCTCTTTTCTACTTTCATCTACGCTCACCACAACCAAAATATCTGAAATTATACAGTAAACACATGACCTATATGCAGACACTTTTAGTTATTGTGATAATGACTTCTCTTTGTAGTTCATGAAAGTAGTTCATGAATTCCCAGTCAAGACAGACTCTCCAGGTTTTCGTTTGCTGCGTCTCACAAAAGTCAGATCCTTCTACAGTACTGTTTCCCATTATAGTGTCATTTTAGGCTGACTAGCAATACTCTTTCCTGGACATGGCTTTACCAAGCCTTTCTCCGCATTCTGCTCTCTAGGCATTTTCCCATTTTTGACATTGCTTCCCCTTTTCAAGACTTTCTTGTAACCTTGTTTCTGTGCTCACATAACTTCTCATGATGTCTGAGACCTTACCCCAATAACTATTCTTTCTTTTTTTCTGAAATCTTGAAGAGAACAGATGCACTGAATAATGAGAGGAAGGTGGAAGCCAATTACAGTAGGTAAGGATGGAGTTACTGGTGAGAAAATTAAGCCAGTGAGATAAGACAAGACTTCTGAGAATTTTTACCACTAATAGTACAGTGTTTAAAAAGATAACAATTTTATGAGTTTTTTTAAAAAATACATTTATTTATTTTTGAAAGAGAGAGAGAACATAAACAGGGGAGGGGCAGAGAGAGGGGGACACAGAATCCGAAGCAGGTTCCAGGCTCCAAGCTGTCAGCACAGAGCCCGACATGGGGCCCGAACTCACCAACGGCGAGATCATCACCTGAGCCAAACACCTTTAACTGACTGCGCCACCCAGGGCCCAGCAAGTTTTTAAGATTAGGGGAGACAGAGGTCATGGATCAGGCTTAGAAATCAATGGAGAAAGAGTGCTACGACTTTTTAAAGATAAAGGCAGAAATATAGTAAGTCCAGAGCACTGAAGGAAACAGTGGCTTTGAATTAAGAAGAAAGAAGGGGTGAACTTCATAGAAGCTTTGAGGTAGTAAAGAAAGAAGTGGTAATGATATTTGAATTTAAAGAAGAAAGCAGAAGATAGGAGGTAGTATTCATCTCAGGTATCTAAGAAGCCCCGTTATCCACTCAAAGGCTGTGACATACTGTATGGATTTGTTCACGAACTAGAGAAACTACAAATTTAGTTCTGAGAACTAAAATGTCACCTATGCCCATATCAGTCATCCTCATTCTAACCCTTTCCAGTTTTGCCCTTACTAGTGTGTCTTAAATATTCATTTCTTCCCTCATAAAAGAAATGGATTATAGATACTGGTGCTGGTTTACATTTACCTTTATTTTAAAAACTTCTATTTAGTTTAGCCACATTCAATATTTGTAAAGACTATTACTCTACCATCCATGTATTCAGTGGAAGAGAGAACACTGCATTGAGTACTGTCTTCATCCTGAAAATTTTCCACTGAAAGCTTTCCTTTCACTATTGTCTCTTTGATCTTAAGTGCACTTTCCAAGCATTCATAAGACTGATTCACGTCATTTCCCATTTTTAAAGAATTAACTCAATTAGATTTTATATTTCCCACTCATTTAGAATTTCTGCTTCTTTTGCCTTTGTGTCCTTCAACATTGAAACAGGAAATACATCAATTAATCAATAAACTTGAGAGTGTCTTAGACCCTAAAGGTACAATAGAAAGATATATTTTATGAACAATGTTGATGCCTCTTCTTAAGAATTTGGCCAAATGATGCACTGATTTCTGCACCCTCAATTCTCATGCCCTCAGAGTCTTTTGCTTTATCATCTCCTTTCTATTTCTGCATCTCCCTTTCTACTTCAGAATTTTTCTTTATCAGCATTTATGTCAATATTCTGTTTGCTGAATATAGACTATGGAGAAGATACTCTGATAGACTTTGGAGAAACAAATTTTTAAAAAGTGTTGGGACACCGAGGGAGTTTCCTCTTCACGGGGAAAGATATATCTATAACATTCACAAACACAGGCACATATTACATTGAAACATATGAGACTGCCACTTTTGTAGGTCCAAATTGTTCGAATATTGGCAGTTTCATGTCATTTAGTATCATAACATGTTCTTATAGCATTGCTGTAAGTATTATGAAAAATGGCAGCTGTTGGGTCTTAGGCAGTGAAGAGACTGGGAAAGGAAATGCTAATATTGGATGAACAGAAAAGAATATTACATACAAAGGGAAAACATTTCAGACTTGAAGGTATCAAGTAATTTGACATATTCTAGGAAGTAGAATTTGTAGAGAGATCTTAAGTAGCTAGACTATCTATCTGGGTTCAAATTCCACTCTGCCACTTACTTGCTGTAAGACCATAGACTATTAACTTCTCTGTCTTTCAGCTACATTGCCGATAACAATAGGACCAACTTCCTCTGTTTGTTGGAGAATTAAATGAGTTAAATGGATAAGGCCCTCAGAATGGTGTCCAGCAAAACGGTGTCATCACCAGCTGTTCTTGGTGAAGGATAAAGATTGAAGAGTCCTAAACTTCTTGACTTGCATTCATGAATAAGTTCTGTCCCTCCCCTTTTTAGGCTTTCCTCTCAGGAAGGGTTTGATGGCATCATCTCCTGACTCACCTCTCCACAACTTTGCTCAATTTTCTCTTTCCAGTGCTTCAGTCCCCCTCTAAGCATATCAAAACTCTCTTCTTCAGGGAGGAGGCCTCTTACTGAATTCAGCTGGATGTGAGCTGATGCAGCATTTTCAAATCTGAACGCTTGCCAGTGGCCATCCACAGAGCAGAACTGCAAGGCCCCTGGAGCTATGTGTGTGACCCACTCCGTAGACACAAAATTTTACTCCCCACACTGGCTTCAGATCTTGTTGGGATTTCTTCAACATTGAAATTGGCCTTAGATCATCACTACAGCATCATTTTTTAAAAGTCTTTCTATTTTAGATTTTAAAATTACAATAGATAATGCAAACTTATTTTAATGAGAAAAATGATGCAGACTTTTATCAGTAAAAAAATGATCTCATACTTCTCAACCCATCTCTGATCTTATCCCCTATGTAAACCAAGTTTAACAGCCCCCGTGTGTGTGTGTGTGTGTGTGTGTGTGTGTGTGTATACACCTATAATTCCATTTTGTTCAGCCCCTTGTTGCTCAAATGGGCTTTCCCAAGATTCTTTTATTTGGATATGTAACACATGTAAATTTTTAAATTTTGTTTTGTTTAAAATGGAACCATTTTTTACCTGCTACACTCAAACTTTGTTTTGTTTGTTTTTTTTTTTAGTTATAGTACACTTTAATATCTATCTCTTCAGGTCAGTGGATATAGATACACTTTTTACAGCTTCAGGGCACGGGTATAACATAATTTATTCAGCATTCTCCAGCTGATAGACATTCTGGTGCTACCATGCTACAAAAAGCAGCTTATTTTTTATATGAAGGTATTCTTTTATTTATTTCTGGAGGTGAGATTAAAAAAATAATGGGACTTTTGAGTCAAAGGGTGTATGTCTTTTTATAGCAACAGTTATTGACGGATTTCTTTCCAAAACAATTTTAGTAAGTTGCCCTCTTGTTTTTCTGAAACACTGTCAGCAGGGAATGTTTTCACTCTTTTAAATTTTGCCAATCTGATGCGTTAAAAATAACATCTCAATTATGGTTTTATTTTGTGTTGTCCTTAATAGTAGAGACATCAAAGATCATTTTATATGCCTGTTGATGTTTGAATTTCCTCTTCTGTGAATTGTCTGTTTATATCTTTTGCTTCTCATTTCCTTCAATTATTTGCTTTACTGAGAATTCTTTGTATATTGGAAATATTAAACATTAAAATAATTTTTAAATTTTTTGGAGTCAAAAAATGTACAGTGAATACAACAGTAAAAACATCAGCAGCACTGGGCACATAGGAAAAAAATAACTATTATTGAATATAATAATACAATAAAATGTGTCCATTTGTTTCTTAAAAAATGATAATTAAAATTAAAAAATAAAATAAAATAAGAAAAGAAAATTCCCTTGCTTTCTATGATTTGAAATATTTTACAATGCCATGAATAACTATTTGTAAGTAATTGTGCCCCCCCAAATTCTATTCATATTCATATAATTTATTTTTGGGAAAATTTCAACTAAAGTAATAAGATTTTGTGGTCCAAATAAATAATGATGGATATTAAGATGAGTATTAAGGAAATGAATGGTTTTTCATGAGCAAATTAAATTCAGAACTTTGGTGTCTGGAGGAAAAGATTGGGAAGAAAGTCACATATTAATTACAGTGTGTGAAGTCTGGAAAATGTGTCTTCTTTTCTGAAACATGTGCCAATGCAATATTCAAAGATGATGCTCTCCAACACGATGGCTCTGTTTACTGCTGTGCACTAGGCAGCACGCACATGTCTATGTTAGCACCTCGGAACTGAAGGCGCCATGAAGATGGATGAGGAAGAGAATCCAGGGGTGGAATATGAGTCGCACATGTGCTGGAAGCAAACATAATAGTCTAGGCTGCTGAAAGGAAATGAAGTAATTCATTTTTAAAATCCTCATTACATTAGTTTATCACATTCTTTGACTTTTTTTAAGCAGATGTGTAAAATGTGAATGTAAAATAGGAGAAAACAGAAATATACACGTTGAAAGCTTTGTTATAAACCGAAATGAATAAAAAAAGAAAAAGGTCTACCTTTCTCCACATCTATTGCCAAATCTATGGTTGTAGCTTTCTCCAAGATTATCTGTACTAATTTGATGGGGTTTTTTTTTCCATATCAGACCATAATTTAGATTTTTAGAAATGTTCACAGAGGGAATTGAGCTTTGTTTCTTCCAACAGAATTAGAAAAATTATCGGCAGTTGAGTTTTTAAAGATTTTAGTATGGAGATTACATGCCTGAAGAGAGAGATCTGTTAAACCTGAGTTAAAGCCAGTAGCAGAAAGTTGAGAACTGAGTTGTCTTTAATTCAGTATATTTTTATTTCTGTAGTTCCTAAATTTGCAGATTTTTTAGTTCACTCATTGTGCCTGAATTTATGTCAAAGAAATTTTCTGTTATTTTGACTTATATTTAGAATCTGAAGTGAGACAAACCAAATCTACATATGTTGTATAGCTTATGACAGATATTTATTTGACTTAAGTAATTCTGTTTCCTCATTTTTGCAACGACCTTAATGATATCTATAACACAGGGTTATTGTGAGGATTAAATATGATAATGCATTTAAAGAAAATAGCATAGTGCTTAATAATAATAAGCTTTTAACAAATGCCACTTGCTATTGAAATCTATTAAAAGATGTTTTTCTTGGGGTGCCTGTGTGGCTCAGAGGGTTATGTGTCGACTCTTGGTTTTGGCTCAGGTCATGATCTCACACTGCTGACAGTGCAGAGCCTGCTTGGAATTCTCCATCTCTCTCTCTCTCTCTGCCCCTCCTGCACTCTCTCTAGATCTTTCTCAAAGTAAATAAATATTTAAAATAAATAAATAAATAAAAGATGTTTTTCTTTTTAAATTTTTTTTAACGTTTATTTATTTTTGAGACAGGGAGAGACAGAGCATGAATGGGGGAGGGTCAGAGAGAGGGAGACACAGAATCTGAAACAGGCTCCAGGCTCTGAGCTGTCAGCACAGAGCCTGACGCGGGGCTCGAAATCACGGACCGCGAGATCATGACCTGAGCCGAAGTCGGCCGCTTAACCGACTGAGCCACCCAGGCGCCCCTAAAGATGTTTTTCTTAATAACAAAAAAAAAAAGAAGAAAGATGCTTTTCTTGTTATCTGAGCTAGATCTGTATGCTTAGAACCTAAACAAAAGAAATTATTAGAAGAATATTATATAATGAATGGAAAACTATTATTGTGCTTTAATATTAAAATGTCAGGCTAATTTGTTTTTTTTGTCTTTGAAAATTTATTCCAAAAATAACACCATTGATTATATATATTCATTATATTCTAGTTCTGAAAGTTGTGGATTTTGTACTATAGTTGACTAATTTGATGTTGAACCTCATACATAATTCTCATTTTAGAAATGTCTTTGTGATACCGACGCCTGGGTGGCTCAGTAGGTTAGGCATCTGACTTCAGCTCAGGTCATGATCTCCGGGTAAGTGAGTTCGAGCCCTGCATCTTACTCTGTGCTGGCAGCTCAGAGCCTGCATCCTGCTTTGGATTCTGTGTCTCCCTCTCTCTCTGCTCCTCCCCTGCTTGCTCTCTGTCTCTCTCTGTCTCTCAAAAATGAATAAAAGTCAAAAAAATAGGTTTTTTTAATGTCTTTGTGATAGATGGCAGATACAATCATCACAGGCTTTTAAGAAATATTTCCTTGATGATCATTCCCTCTTAAATTTCTGAGTACTCTCTATCTCAGCCATCTGCAGGTATTCTCAGACTTTCATAGAATTAGATTTTTCTAAATCCAGCAGTTTCATTCGACCAGCAGCAAGAATAACTTGGTTATACTTTGATTTTTCTGCTTGAAAGTAATACACATCACTATATTCCTGTTTATTCTCTATCCCAACCACTTTAGATAATGGATTTTAATTTCTTGGGGCACTGCTGGTTTCTTTGTAGTTTAATCAAGTGGTCACATTCATTTTAACCACTGATTTTCTTCCCCACAAGTAAAGTGTCAGCTTAAAATAGGTATAGCACATTATAGTACCTCTTCTACATTTTTAGAAGAAACTTTTTGAAATATTTTACTTATAAAGCAGAAAAATATGTATACCCCCCAGGTTTTGCATAAAAAAGAATATAGCACACAGATGGATCCTAACATGTATTCTAGGTTAGTTTTGTTTACTGGAAAAGAAAAAAAAAATGAATGTGGTTTATTTCAGTTCTAATCAAGACTTTTTTAGTTGCAAGTAAAAAAAAAAAAAAAAGGATTCAAACTGGCTTGATGTAAAGGGGAATATTATTGTTCTTCCTAACTGACAAATCCAGGGTTAGAGCAAGCTCATGTATTGCTGGATTCAGTGCCAAAATGATCTGTCTTTCTACCTCTTGGCTCTGGATAACTCTGCGGTAGCTTTCTTTTCATGAAGGTTCTGTTACGGTGATGATCACAGTGACCACCAAATGTACCCTGTTTACAGTGTACCAGTTCAGGTGCCAATACAAAAGTCAGCATTGCTTTCTCAAGAATTAAATGATCCAGTTCTGACTTTCCTAACTTTAGTTGGTCAGCTTGGATCAGGCTCAAATCTTCTGCCTACCTGTGAAGTCTACAGGTTGGCTCCACTCCCCCTGAAACACATGACCCCAGAGTGCAGGGGAAGAGCTCTCCAAGGAAGTCCAAGGGGCCGTTGCCATTTGCTCCATCTTTACCAATAGGCAGTGGGATTAGCTCTCTTCATTTTAGCCACTGTCCTGGGTGTGAAATGGTATCTCATTTATGGTTTTAGTTTGCGCTCCTTTGTGTGTTTGCTGAACATTAGTACATCTCTTGTGTTAAAGTGTCCAAATCTTTGGTTCACTTAAAAAATTGCAACGTTTGTCATTTTACTATTAATTTGTAGGCTTTTTTATGTATTATGGGTGCAAATCCTTTGTCACATGTGTTATAAATATTTTCCCCCAGTCTGTGGCTTATTTATCCATTTTATTAGTGGTGTTTTTTGAGGAGCATAAAGTTTAAATTTTTATGAAATTCACTTAATTAATTTTTAAGTTTTTGGTTAATGCTTAGGCACATGATCCATCAAAATTATTTTTGTGTTTGATGTGAGATAGGAGACAACTTTTTTTCTGCTTTGTTTTGTTTTCTCCATGTAGATTTTAGCTATAGTATAGAAACATCTTTTTAAAAGGCTTTCCTTGGGGGAGCCTGGGTGGCTCAGTCATTCGAGCATCCAACTTTTGATTTTGGCTCTGGCCATGATCTTGCAGTTGTGGGATCAAGCCCCTCAATGGGCTCCTCACTGAGTGTGGAGCCTGCCTGGGATTCTCTATCTCCCTCTCTCTTTGCCCCTCCCTGACTTGTGCTCTCTTGCTCTCTCTCAAAATAAATAAATAAACAAACATCAAAAAATAAATAAATAAAAAGGTTTTCCTTTGTTCACTGAGTGAACTTGGCACCTTAGCTGCAAATCAATTGATTGCATATGTGTGGGTTTATTTCTAGACTCCATTCTGTTCAAGTGTCTGTTTGTATGCCAGTGCTACACTAGAGTTTTTAAATCAGGTGGTGTAAGGACTGCTTTTTTTCTCTTTTTTTCAAGATTGTTTTAGCTATTTTAGATCCGGTAGGATTCTATAACATTTTAAAAATAAACTTGTCTCTTTCTTTACAAAATACTTGATGAAGTTTTAATGGGAATTATATTGAATCAAAAAATTAACCTAGAGAGGATACTCATCATAACAATCCATGAACTATTATAACTTTCAACTGATGTAGGTCTTTTTAAGTTTCTCTCAGTTGGGTCTCATAGCATTTTGGTGTAGAGATCTTTTATGCCAGATCAGGTTTCTCAACCTTGACATTACTGATATTTTATACCAGAAAAATCTTTGTTGTGGGATGCTGTCTGTCACTGTAGAATGTTTAACAGCTTCCTGGCATTTGTCCATTAGATGCCGGAATACTCTCAGTTGTGAAAAAAAAAATGTTTGCAAATGTTTGCCAAATGTCCCCGCAGGGACAAGACCACCTCCAGTTGACAATTATATGCTAGATTTAGTCTTAGCCATTTAATTTTTTTTAAGTTTATTTATTTATTTTGCAAGAGAGAGAGAGGGCTGACGTAGGGCTTGAACTCACAAACTGTGAGATCATGACCTGAGCTGAAATCAAGAGTTGGCTGCCCAACCCACTAAGGCACCCAGGTGCCCCTATTGAGATATTTTTAATAACCTACCATGTGATCTAACCAGATGAATGCTGCATGTGTACTTGAGAAGAATATATTTCCTATCATTGTTGGGTGTAGCATTGTATAAATAACAGCTCAAATCTATTGATAGTGTTTTTCATATCTTCTATACCTTCACTATAAATGTAGTCCACTTCCAGTTAATGCCAGCATGTCATGCAAAATCATTTGTAAATCATACTCTAATTATTTCCTCTCCAATAAAAATTGGTCATAAAAATTTTTCGTGAAAGCTTAGATGTGGGTTGAGAAAAGAGCAGGACCAGAAGGAGTGTGAGCATCTTGTTTATGTAACTTCCTTTGGCTTTTAGGCGATATTCCCAAAATAAGTATATTCAAGTTGAATGCTACAATGTATAATCTACATTTTTAATTGATCTCATAAAACTCAGCTCATAATGAGTTTCTCAGTTCCTAATTTCTCCCAGTATCCAGTGATCAGATGTTCAAACCAAGAAATGCATCTCAAAGGAGAATGGCTTTCCAAAAACTGGCTTGTATTTGCTCCAGAATTCTGAGGCTTTGCTGTAATTTTCCTACCAAAGCAGCCACAGTCTCCATAGATCATATGTATAGAACATTTAAGTATCACTGGGGTTGCTGGATCATAGAGGCAAAAATGGAAAAGCTACTTAAACTTCAGTCTCTATTTCCTGGAGAATCTCTTCTCTTCTTTCTAGGCTCCACCGCAAGCTGACAGATAAGCCTTTAGATCATTCAGAAATGTGATATACACGGCTTCCAAATACTAAGCATTGTGGTCTTTCAGGAAAGATTACCAGATGTAGAAACATGTACTTCATTAAGAAGGGAAATCATGACATGTTGAAGACCATTTTACCACCCTCTGCCCCAGATACTTGAATGAAGTGACAGACCCCTCCCTGTATTTTCCAGGGGTTTATGTTAATGTTCTGTATCTCACCAAAGCATCTGGAATATTTACATTTCCTCCTTTTCCAGTTCAATTAGCATGATGTCAGCATATAGTAAGATGTCTGTGGAATGATGAGATGATCCAAGTTCCTGTTTATTAAATGACAGCAATGAGTCACAGTTGACATAGTTCTGGTGTAAAATGCTACAAGGTGCTGCCAGTCCTTCCAGGGAAGAGCACATTGCTTCTAGAGTTCTCTCTTAGTTGAAAGAAAAGTCATTTGTGATGATATACCCCAGTAAAGATAGCAGTGGCAATTGGAGTGTGGCTTTCTGATTGAACTGACTATAATCCATTGTCATTCTTCAATACTCATCAGTTTTTCACGTTGGCTTTAAAAAACTTTAAGGAAAGATATGATAGGAGTTGTTTTTCAGCCTCTCCTGCTCTGGGGTTGTGGAGTCTGTGAAGGCTTATAATTTTATTTTATTTATTTACTACTGTCTTCATAATATTTAGAACCCTGCTTGGCACTGATCAGTGACCATCAAATATTTGTTTAATTAATGAGTATTTTGGTATAAATAAATTGAAAGATGACTGAGAGAATTACAAGAAGTACAGTTAGAGATATAAAAAGGGGATCAATCATACCTTGAAGGCATTTTTATGCAGAGGATGTTAGAATTTATTATGTAAGTAATGGAGAGCTACTGAATAAGCTTTAAAGTAATGTTATGATTTATATTTTAGAAATACGATAAAAATGCCAAAGGAGGGGATACTTCAGAGGGCAAAGAGCCCAAAGATAGGGAGACCTAGGAAATCGGACAAATTAGAAATAGTCATCTAGGCCTTCATAATAGTCTCGCATCTCTATTCATCATTCAGTCATTGTCCCATAATGGGTTAGCTTAACACCCTTTTGTAATAAAAATTCTTAGTAAGAATAGAAATCAATTTTCTTAACTTTGTTAAAAGCATCTGTGAAAAATTAGAGCAAACATCATACTTAGTGGTAAAACATTGAAGTATTCCCATTAAGGGAGGAAAAAAAAATGATGAAGATGCCTACGGAGAAAGCAAAGAAACAATCCCAAGAGCTCTCAGCTGGTTGCTGCCCTGGCATTTACAGCAAGGCTATGCTGTTTCTTCCTCACTATAAATGATTTCATAGACCATCCACAACAGCCAAAGTCACTGTGGATGACTGGGATGGAGTGAGCAAAACCAAGGCTATTCCTTCGTCATTTCTGAGCACAGAAAAATAGGACACTGCGCAAATCACAAAAGCACACAAGCATCTATCTGTGCAGGCTACACGAGCCACTGCTATTTTTTTTTTAATTACAACGTTAGTCCCACTTCATTCCACCTGCCTCCTACATAAAAATTAAGATAGTCATAGAATTGTTCTCGTTTTCTGACAACACCTAATCCAGAGCAAAATACACTTCCTTGCTGCCTTTCCCAAATCACATAACACAAGTCCAAACACTCTAACAATCCCCTCATAATATCCAGGCCAAGGGAGGGACAGCCTTCCCTAGAACACCTGTGTCTGCGACTCTGCCTCCTAACTCCAAAGCAGGAGGTACTTTGTGGCACACACTTAATTCTTGCCAATTGAGTCACAGAGGCCAGGGGAAGGGCACTTTTACTTGGCATACAAGAAGTTCATGGTTTCGCTCTGTGATTTCTACCTTTGGAAGTGTGCTGGCTAGGGAAGGTCACAGAAAACGATGTGCTCATTCTTGCCTTTACTTATGTTCTTTCTCTTTCTTTCTGATAGGTATAATATTCTCCCATTTGGTCTGACAAACAACTGACCTTCTTTTGAACTCAGTGAAGGAATTAACTCTTCAGTGACGCTTTCGCTGACTCCTAAATTGAGCTTACTTCTTCCCTCTTTGGACCCCCACTGTTTTTATTAAGGCACTGATCAATCTCAAATGAATACATCTATTTATCTACATATTTCTTTCTCCGTAAAAGTGCATAATATCTCTTATTCTTCTGTCTCCATCACTCAGCAAAATACCTAACACATAATGGTGTTTGTACCAAGTCAAATATATTGGACTGAATTGATTTGAAGATAAACTGAGTGATCTAATGGAATGAACATGGATCAGAAGGCAGAAAACCCAGATTTTTAGTTTCATCTATGCTAACTACAGTCATTTGTAGAGTCTCTTAATCTCTGTGCATTTTTGTTTCTTAATATGTAAAAATGAAGGTGTGGGTTCATATGGGTTCATTTTTAACATCACTTTCACAGTCAATACTCACTGATTCAGACTGATGTGCTTCATGCTTGACCTTTTTAGCAGAGTTTTGTACTTTGTATAAAGGGCAGTGATGCATTCCTGGACACAGAAGATCAAAGCGATAATTGACATTAAGGCTCTTATTCAAGCTCTAAGGGCTAACTAAGAAATCTGGCTATGAACACTAGAACATTCCCCAAGGCCATCAGATCTCTCACACTGACTTAAAAAAAAAACAGAAGTATAATTTAACAAGCTTTAATCTAAATAGAATTCATACAATGAACTTGGGGTCTATTGCATTACCTTGAATACAAAAAGGTTTACAATACTAGGCCAACTTGAAGCCTGTGATTTATTGAAGTGATTTATTGAATTATATAACATATGGTTAACCTGTGTCATTAAAGGATAATTCTCTTTCCATATTTTGTATAAAAAAATCTTTAGTTGTCAGGAACCAGTTGTCATCATAATGTGATTTCAAATGAATTAAATAGCAACAACAGCTTTAACATTATGAAGATGATGTTTATAAATGATTGAATTGCCTTTGAATGGCTTCAACAGAGAGCTATACGAGCTCATAAAACAAGGAGCTTCTCATTATCAAAATTATGCTGTTTTCTCAAGCTACTTTTATGAGATAAGTGATTTTTTAATACTGGCAGGTGGATAGAACAGTATATTTTATGAAAAATAATCTAAAAATACAAATAATATGCAATTTTATCAACCAATATGGATTTATAAAGTGTACATCGAGATGATGACAGCAAGGAATATGTCATTCCACGGTGGTTGTCTATAGGCTTATATTAATTATATAGCCTTATATGTATTGGTCAATGCACTCTGAAGAGTGACCAGGGTTTCAGGTCATGGACTTTGCCTTTGATAAGTTATTATTGCAATTCTGTGTGAGCACAAATAAGGCATCTATAAACATGGAATTTTCCCAGCTGAAAAAAATTGCTATAATTATATTCAAATGACTATCAAGGCCTTTAAAATTACTTTCTGTAAAAAAAATAAATTGACTTTGGGTAAAGAATGTCATTTGTGTAAATACAAGGTCTTAAATATATTCAGATTGAGATCTGAAGAGTGATTATTATTCCCCAAATAACAGAAAATATGTCTACTCTTTTGTTTTTGGTGTGGGGCCATGATAAATGTGCTAAAACCTTAAAGATGTGGCACTGAAATATTTCCAGGAAAACAAAGCACTTATTCTTAGTAATAGTCTATCTAACCAAGCACATGTTCCTATATGAAAACATTGAAATCACCTCTAGGTCATAGGAAAATTGGTATTACTAGTGGAACAAGTGATCAACATCATCCTCAGGTGCTCTGCATTTTTTGATGCCATGGTGGATTGGCTTCCTACCGTTTCTGTAATGAATTACCACAAACATAGTGACTTAAAACAACACATTTATTGTATTACAGCTGTGGTCAGAAATCCAAAATGAGTTTCACTGAGCCAAAATCAAGGTGTCATAAGGCTGCACTCCTTCTGAAGCTCCAGAGGAGAATTGGTTTCCTTTGCCTGAAAAGCATCCCTTGGTTCATGATCCCTAGTCCCATTTGCCAAGTTCATCACTCCAACCTCTGCTGCCCTCACCACTTCTTTCATTGCCTTGCCTTGCCTTTATTAGGATCCTGTGATTACAGTGGGCTCACTTAGATAATTAATCCAGAATAATCTCCCCATCTCAATATCCCTAATTTAATCATATCTTCAAAGTCCCTTTTACCATGTGAGGTAACATATTCACAGGTTCTTGGGATTAAGGCATTGAGAGGCTATATTTTCTATCTTCTACGCATACACCCTCTTGCAGTCTGGTAAGGTCCTTGGTTTCCTTCTTAAAATAATGTTTTAAAATGTATAACATAAAGTAGATAAGATTACAATGGGAAAAAATTATATTAAAATACAATAATCAAAAATTTAAAAATAACTGTGCACTTTTTAAATTATTGCATTAAATAATAATTGCAATGGCTTATAATCACCATAATAATTTCAAAGTAGTGTAAAACTGTTGGGTGCAACAACTATTACTGTGTAATATAAAAATATCTATCTTTTCTGCTGTACTGCTAATAGTTTGCTGGGGTTTTTTGTTTGTTTGGTTGGATGGTTTGGTTTTGTTTCCTCTAATTAACAATTCAAAGAAATGTTAAACTTCAATTAGAAGTTGAGTCAAAATATATAATTTGTATTTCTACCCACAGTCTTGGACTACAAGTTAAGAACCCCTGCTGTACATACATAGCAAAAAAGATTTATAACTTGTCAGTGTGTGTGTGTGTGTGTGTGTGTGAGAGAGAGAGAGAGAGAGAGAGAGAGGCAGAGAGAGAGACAGAGAGACAGAGAGACAGAGATTTCCATTGACCAGTGTGAGCTGAAAAACTTGCTATTATTTTTTTACATATTTACAATTTTTCAGCTGTATTTTTTCTTCCTACCATTTGACTACTAACTGAAAAGTAAAATAAACTAGATTATAGACAGTCTTTATCAGAAATCTACATTATGAGATTCTCATTCCATTTAACATTAGACACTAAGATATTTATAGACACATGATGAATTCTTCTGTGTATTCACAGATCATCCCAATTCATTTTAATATTTAGTAAGCAATGGGCTTTCTTATAGCCCATTAATTTTTATAGGAGCTGACATTTGTACAGGAGCTTATGCTCAATTTAGCATAATAAGATGCATATATCCTAGAACGTGAAAACAAAATCATTCTAAATATGTTGTGGTTTAATCATTTGTGGGTTTTATTAAATTGTTCTTTACATGTTCGCATAATAAGTAAGCTTATGTTTTCTGCAGTCCAAAACAAGAGTCTTATGCTATAAATGCTTAGGGGAGGATGAAAGTTTGCCTTCTAAAACATATTTTTTATCCCAAACGATTGACCCAATAAAGTAGAAGTCTTTCATTTTTTCCTTGACTTTATTCCATAATAGTCCATCTTCAATAAGCCCTACTAAGCAGGCACAATGTAATTAATTATACAGTTACACACATATACTATATATACACATCTAACAAATGAAACAGTGAAAACAATATTCATACTTCCAGTACCTGGACACTCAGTTATTTAGGAGAAAATATTCTACTTTGATGCTGAAATTAGAACTTAATATAGGGACTCTTGAGAATTGGATTTATAGATTTTTAAAAGTTTTTTTTATAGCTATACTATAAAAATAATCTGAGTCAATCTGTGTTCCACTTAGTCATGGGGCCTGTTTATATTTTGCTTATATTTATCCGTTCGTATATTTACTTCCTTATATTTATACTTTCTAATCACTGATTCTGCTCCATTTTGATTATCTTTCTGGTTAATGGGATATGGTAGGCTAAGTGCAACTGTTCAACCAAGAAAGTAGATTCACAGACGTAAGGGTCACCTGGGTATGGATTTGCATGGCAAAGCCCTTAAGCACTATTACAGCTTTCCTGCATTTGTGGACATGGTGAGTACTTGCAAAAAAGAAATGTTCTGCAATAGTGATAGGAATACTGAGATGCAGCCCTGAAACATTTCATATTAACTTGTCCTTACTGACATTGTCACCACCTCACTCCTCCAAGTTTTCCTGTATTAATCAAAGAATTAGCACTCTTCCATTTTTAGTACTTTCAAATTCCACAATTTTTTTTTTGCGGGGGGGAGGGTCCTGTGTGTGTGTGTGCGTGTGTGTGTATGCTTTTGCAATTTACATAAAACAGAAAGCTGCCATGAAGAACAAGTTTGAGAATATTTGAAAAATGCTAATAAGACCCGCTGTATGAATGTTCTATTTTTACTTAACTGAAGACATTTCCTATAAAGAAAGGAATCTACATGTTTATTTTTATCTCTTTATTTCTTGAGGAGACTCACAGCCTTAGTTAAATTATTTTCACAACACTGAGGAATTCAAGATCTCAACTATTGGAAAGATATGCTAATTGGACACTAGACACTATGTTTCTTTGATCAAGTAATGAGATAAAGCTGAGTTACTCTGAGAGTTGGGTAACATTTGCTAAGTGGAATGTTATGGTTAGATTAGAGAAAGTAAGTACAACTTGAAATATGTCTTTTCTACTTTACCACTGAATATCATTAAAAATGTTGGCAATGATTTGCCAACGATACGCTCAAGTGTAACTGCATGTGATAAAGCATAAAAATTGAGTAATATGATTTAAAGAGTATGAAAATTACAAACCTGATAGTATATTTATCACTATTTGCTGCACTTAGTGTTCATTTATCAAATATCTGTTAAAAACCACTGCTTAACATCCACTGCCCCCGGCACTGGTACCACAAAGATGATCATTCCACACTTCAGCTCTGAATTCATAGATTGCTCAGAAGTCTGCAAAAGGACCAAGCAAAACTAAAATACCGTCCATAAAGTGGCATGATAGATATGTGCAGAAAGTGCTCTGGGATCAGAAAGCAAGGCATAGTTTTCTTTTCTTTTCTTTTCTTTTCTTTTCTTTTTCCTTTCTTTTCTTTTCATGTTTATTTATTTTTGAGAGACAGAGACAGAGCACGAGGGGGAGAGGATCAGAGACAGAGAGCTGAAGACAGAATCCAAGGCAGGATCCAGGTTCTGAGCTGTTGGCACAGAGCCTGAGGCAGGGCTTGAACTCATGAACTGCGAGATCATGACCTGAGCCGATGTTGGACACTTAACCAACTGAGCCACCCAGGCGCCACGAGGCATAGTTTTAATGTGAAAATATTTACAAAACTTTTCAAGACAGAATTGTATTTTATTTAAGCATAACTTTTCACAAAAGCAAGATTGGAATTCTCTGTCACTGACTGAGTTTGTGCAAGATGTTTGTCTTTTTTTATTTTTAAATTTTTTTTAACATTTTAATTTTTTTCAAGAGAAAGAGAGAGAGCGTGAGCAGGGGAGGGGCAGAGAGAGAGGGAGACACAGAATCTGAAGCAGGCTTCAGGCTCCAAGCTGTCAGCACAGAGCCTGACGTGGGGCTCAAACTCATGAACCATAGATCATGATCTGAGCCGAAGCTGGATGTTTAACCGACTGATCCACACAGGTGCCCCGATGTTTCTTTTTGAACCTCAGTTGTAACAGTGAGAATAGGAATAGCTAATACCTATGGTGCACTTACTTCATATTACTTATTACTTATATATTAATGTTGTAATAATCATATAATATACATTATGATACTTATTACATATGACATTTTATTTAATCCTCCCAACAATGCTATGAACTAAGTACTATTAATGTTGTTTCCATTTTACACATAAGAAAAATTGTGAAAGAAGTTAAGTAGCCTGGCCAAGTTCCTAGCTAATACATAGCTATGATCAGATCTAGTGAGTTCTAGAGGCTAAGTTCATAGCTGTTACACTCTATAGTCTCTAGTGATTACGGTAATAATATATCTATCTTAATTCGATGTTTGGTCTGAATAAGCCAGGCACAAATAAATATTATTTCAGGTGTCTATGTAGTTCCTTTGAATCTTTTCTCATCTCTTTCTACCGCCTTTTTCTCTCTGAGAAACAACTAGAGGAACGCCCATTTGCAGATAATGTATCTTACAAAATTTCTACGTGACAATCATCATGAAAGAGCTGTTTAGGAATCAGTAAGTTTGTCCTGAGAGTTCTGAAGTGAGAAGGGGCTTGGGTGAAGACAGGCTTACGTCAATAAAGAGTGAGCTTTGGAACATTAAGTTGACTTCCCACATGCTTGCTTTCTGCATCAGACACATACTCTGACTCCTAATATATGAGTTTTCAAAATGAGCTATTGTGGGTTTACAACACACCATATATTTTTATATTCTAGTTTATGTGAAATTTTCCACAGAGACATGCTTACAATGCCATAGATTTGGGTTTTATTTTACTATACATTATACTTAACCATGCACATCCTGTTTAAAACATTCTATAGATATATATCTATTAGTCTACGCAGAGGTTCAGTTAACGCGTTGACAAGGAGATTACACTGGGTCATTCACCCTTTTACATTTCCCCAGAGGTGCTCCCAGTTAGGGGAGAAAAGGAAAGGATCACAGACTAGAGCCTTAACTTCTTCCACCTCATAACACATAGAAATCTTCCAGTGTTACTGTGAGGACTAAATGAGATAATGCATATAATGTATTGACACAATAATAATGCACTGTATTAGTCAGGGTTTTCCAGAAAAGAGAAGCAGAGACAGAGACAGAAAGAGATTATGAGGAATTAGCCACACAGTTATGAAGACAAGACATCCCACAATATGCTGTCTGTAAACGGGAGATCCAGGGAAGATGGTGGTGCAATTCAGAACAAGTCCGAAGGCCTGAGGACCAGGGGAACCGGTGGTGTATGTCTCAGTCTGAGGGCAGGAGAAAGGCAATGTCCCAGCTCAGAAGCCAGACAGAGGAAGTGAGTTCTCCTTTCCTCCATCTTTTGTTCGGTTAGGTTTTCCAATGGATTGGCTGATGCCCACCCACGTTAGAGAGGGCAGCCTGCTTTACTGGGTCCACTAATTCAAATACTAATGTCATCAGGAAACACCCTCACAGGCACACTCAGAAATAATGTTTAATCAAATATTTGGGCAGCCTGGGCACTCTGTGGTCCATTGAGGTTGATATATAAAATTAACCATTACATGTCCACCCCTTGTCACCTTGGCACCTGTATGAATCTTCTTGGTCCATGCACACACATTTTCTTTCTCTATCACTTTTAATGTATCTATCTTAGTGTAGAACTACTTAAGAAAAACATTTGCTCATATACTATAAAATTTAAAAGACAAAAAATGAGTATATAGGAACCATAAATTTCTCTCTTACCCCTTTCTACTCTGGCCAATTCCCTTCTCTAGAGGCAAACGTTATAACCAGTTTCATATTGTTTACACAGTTTTGGGGGACGATTTCAATTATTTAAAAATACTTGGCTTTTTAAAAGATTGGCATTTAGTCTTTTAGAGGGGATTTTCCAGAGAAGAGGAAGTTCAAATAATGGCTGTATTCCTTCACTGTCAGGAGTTGTGAATAGTGAAGCAAAAAGGAGCATAGTCAGGAAGCCTGAGTTCTAATCTTGTCTCTTTAATTTGGCTTTGGTCAACTTTGGCCAGGTTATTTAAGTTCTCTGATTTAAGGTATACAATAAAAAGTTTAACTAAATGATTAGCTGTACAGTGCTTCTCAAGTGTTCCATTTTATGATTCCTCATGTAACTCAACACATTTTAGTAACAGTCCCTAGGGGCTGCTCCAACAAGAAATTTAAGCAATTCAGATTAGTCATCACATTTTCTCTTTACACAGTTGCTGAGATTGCGACCAAGAGGTTTTCACCCTGAGGAAATCATGGAAACCTTGGAAAATGTGGCCAGGTCTAATGAAATAGCACTTCTTTTTCTTTAGAGGAAAGTGTTACTCTAAAGTGAGATATTCTGCTAAGACCAATACTTTTGACGGAAATTAGGGATATTCTAAATTGTGGTATTTGTAAGAACTGGATGACTTAAGGCTATTGGACTGGTCTTTGTAACTGTCGGAATAATTCATTCCTGGGCTAATTAGGAAATCTATTAAAAACCCTAACCGTATGCAAAAGGAGAAAGGAAAGTTTGATTTAATTTAATTTTGAAACGTTGGGAATGCTTCATTCCATTTCCAGTAGTACAGTGAGAGGGAAATTCTCTTTTGTGCTCCGGAGCTGATAAAATTAAATTCTAGCCACAGGCTTACCAAGAATGTTTCTCAACTCCCCATGGAGCTCAATCAAAGAAGAAGATATGTAACTTCCACGTAAGATAGCAAAGAAGTGTATGCTTGTTTAGCTCCCCTACCTGAACTTTAAGGAGAAAGAAAAAATGAACAAAACAAAACAACTGGAGAAGAAAACTTTCCGATACTGAAATTAGGGAACAACCACAATTTCATACAAATATCTTAAATAATGCCTGCCTTATACAAAACAATGAGGAACCAAATTGAAAAACAACTTTGAGATATACAAATCTGTAATTCTGAGTCCAGAGCAAAGTGCCAGGAGTGAGGAAATTCAGAAAGACCCTACCCAAGTCAGCTTTGAAGGTATTAGGATTATGGGTGGGACTTGGCCATGAGCAAGATAGAGGACCTCTATTGGAAATCTGTTTCTTCACTGCAGAGCAGGTGCCATTCAGGACGGACAGAAGGAGGGCACTTACCACTACACCTCTGAGGTGTTTGCCTATGCTGCTGAAGGATGTGCCCACCATGTTTGGGAAATGCCCCTCTCTCAGCCCACTCATGATGCTTGGCACAATCCACTCTAACTCCCCTTTCCAAGCTGGTCTCTGTGACGCCTGTGGCTCTCCTAAATCTCCAGTCAGCCTGGACAATTCATTATCAGTGTGAACAATGCGCGATCTGTGTAACTTCATCTTTCTCATGCTGCCCCTGCTGCCTGGTATGAATTTCTGCTAGTAATATGTAACTGTTGCAATCCTACACAAACTTCACAGTCTACTCATAGGCAACGTCCTTTATAATCCTTTCTTGATCCGCTGACGTTTTTTAAGACCCCCCCCCAAACATTTTTTCCTCCTGAGTGCTTCACGCTTTATTCTTTTATGACATCTCATGTTCTCCCTCATAACACAGTTATTTCTGCTTATAATATAAATTCCTTAAGGTGCAAATCATGCTGTTTTTGTATTGATTTATTTCCAATATCTCCAGGTACAGTTTTTTGCATAAAATAATCATTCTGTAATTACTGGTGAATTTATATTTTCATTTTTAAAATTTGAGAATCATATGAACCAAAAAAACCCTTTAATTTCTGAAAGATATTTTTCTTTGGGCAGTGCAAGTCTCAACATAGTAAAGCATATCTTTCAAGGTCCTGGAATTCATCATTGGGAAGCAAATGAGTCTTCTGTTCCCTTAGACTTTGCTTGACCTCTACCATGATAAAAACAACGCTTATCCTTGAAGATCTTATTATAGCTCAAATAGCTTGAAAAGTCTCTCTCAAATATTCAATTTATCTTACATAAATTGCCACACCTTTTCTAAGTAAATTGCTTATATATTATTGTATCATTTGAACAAACCTGCAAGCAAAATTATTTTGTAAATTTTCTTGTTCAAATTCATTTTTACAGTGCTATTTTTTCCTTTATTATCTTCTCTAATACACCACCTCACACACACAAGAGTGTCTACAACATATATATAGTTACAAAGCATGGTAATTAGAGGAATAGCCATGAACATGTCACTGAGAAGATTTAATACCTCACATCCATCTATTATTCTTATCTGATTCCTCGGCCTCTCTCACATTAGCTGGATGTTGTATTTATCATTTCCATGCTTCTTTCTCTTAAACATTTTATTTGGAAATAATTTCAAATCACATAAAAGTTTCAAGGATAGCACAGAGAACACCCATATACTTATATATTATACTTACACTTATGTACGTACTTACCACACCACATACATGGACAGAAGTCCCCCCTTCTCCACTGCATTGCTTTCTGAAGTTTCAGTTACCTGCGATCAGTAGTGGCCCAGAGGCAGCTGATCTTCCCTTGAATGTATAGTCTGAAGGGCATAGTCATCTCTGGCTATGTCACAGTGCCTACGTCATTCACCTCACTTCATCTCATCACACAGGCATTTTGCCATCTCACATCATCACAAAAAGAAGGAAGAGTACAGTCCAATAAGATATTTTGAGAGAGAGAGAGCATATTCACAGAACTTTTATTGTAGCATATCGTTATAATTGATCTATTTTATTATTAGTTATTATTGTTAATCTCTTACTATGCTTAATTTGTAATTTGTAAGTTAAACTTTATTATAGGTATATATTATAGGAAAAAACATAGTATATATGGGCTTCAGTACTATCCATGGTTTCAGACATCCACTGGGGGTCTTGGAATGTATTCCCCATGGATAAAAGAGGAATATATATATATAGTGAGAAAGAGAGAGAGAATTAACATATATTTATTTTTTCTCAGAATCTTTTGAGAGTAAGTTGTACGTATCATTGTCTTCCTTTACCTTTAAATATTTTAGTATGGTTTCTTAAGATTAAGGATCTTTTATGTATTTATTTTTTTTACATAACCATGGGCCAATTTCCAACTTCAGTAAATTTAACACTGATTTAATACTATTATCTAATTTATTACCCATATGCTCAAATCTTTATTTTGGTTTGTGATTCTTTATATATGTTACTAGTAATATATAAAATACTATCTAATACAAACTTTTAAATATTTTTTTATTTTTTAAAATTTTATTTATTTTTGAGGGGGAGAGAGAGAGAGTGAGAGCATGCAAGCAGTGGAGGAGCAGAGAGAGAGAGAGAGAGAGAGAGAGGATCTGTAGTGGGCTCTGAGCTGACAGCAGAGAACCTGATACAGTGCTCCCACTCACAAACTGTGAGATCATGACCTGAGCCGAAGTCAGATGCTTAAGAGACTGAGCCCCCAGGTGCCCAAACCTTTAACTATTTTTGTATAATTTACATAATCCTCCTAGTCCAGTGATTTCCATGTGCTTTTGCAATTTAGCATAATTAGCAAAATAAATGTAATTTAATGGAAGGACCCAGAGCTGAGAGTAAGGAGAGCTACTGACACTCAACTTTAAGAATTTCATCGAAATCATTGGCTTTCTTGATTTTTCAAGTCTGCTTTGTGATATGAGGCATGCCTTTTAAACTTTTTTTGTTCTTGGCTCCCTTTTAAGAACTTTTTTGTGAACCATAATTGTCTGGGAACTATCGTGGCACTGTATGTATAACAATGCTCTGACTTAAGAATTCTTTTCCACAAATTACAGATGAAGGAACAGAATGTCAGAGAGGTCTGTCTGCATTCCAAAAGTCTCAGTCCAAGAGATGTCAAAGTAAGCATCTGAACTTGATCTGATTGCAAGAACAAGTTGGTTTTAACTGCTTACTAGACCTAAATCAGGCATGTTATTTTAGTGCTGAAATGCTCCACCATCTTGTCCCACCATGACTGCTCCTCTGGCCCTGACTGTCTGCACTCTCCCTCTCCCTTCTATCTTTAGTCTTCTTACCTCCGTTACACCTACAGGGCTCCTTCCTGTCACATGGTTTTCCTCCAGGCTTTCCTTTCTTCACTTTCTTTATCCATGTCCATGTCGCCACAATCTCACTTCATGGTCCATCTCTTCCCACCTCTTTCTTTGTTTAGTGGTCTTTTGTTTTCTTGAATTCCTTGCACATCTACTACGTTTATCACCATTTTGCTTCTTTATTGTATTTTCTCCTTAAGAGTTTAAAAGGTTTCCATATTTTAAAAAAGTCTGAATTGTCTCCTAGTCTATCTGTATCTTAATGGTACGAATTATAAATATATGTCACTTTACCACACGTCATCATTGCTTTCAGCCTGGGCATAAAATAAAAGCCTAATTCCTACTGACTAAATTCCTTTTTAAAATTGATCTGCAAATTATTTGGAAAGTTAGAAACATGACACAAGCATATGTTAATATTATTTCCAAATTTTGTCTGTATTTCTCTATATCCAATTTCTCTATATCCAATTTCTCAATCCAAATTTCTCTATATCCAATAAGAGTTTATGCAATGGTTCACCAGCTTTCAGTTATCTTACCAAAAGCATGGTCTTCACTGTTGACTGTAGACCAACAATAAGAGGCTACCTGTCTATAACCTTTCAGAGTAAGTGTCTCAGTAATGGTCAATACTGCCCATTAAGTACTCATTACATGTTAAACATTAGAATCTAACCTCATAAAACCCCAAAGAAATGGAAATTACTACATCATTTTATACACATCATCTACAATCCCCAAACAATTTATCAAGAGAGCCACTACCTATAGATACAGAAGCCAAATATCAAGGATATAAGACTTGTCCAAATCTATTCAATAAAGGCAGAAGCTATTATTGCAAGCCATTACAATCTGATTTCAAAATCTCTGATGCCACACTTCCTTCATCTGGTTATCATGTAATTTTAAAACCAGATTAGACCATGCAGCACAGCCAATAGGTACTTTTTCCCTTACATATTATATGGGAAGTCAGTAGTTGAGCTTAAAGAATATGCTTCTTTTGCTTACTTTCTATAATATTTCTATTAAACTTTGGATGATGTTTTACATTAGGGGAAGTGACCTAGGTAGGAAAGAATTCAATACAGACATTTAAAAAAAAGTGTTCCCTCTTCATTCAAATAATACTGGCATGCCAAAATTATTTTAGTCCTAAGTATAATTATTTCATCTAACACAATAGAGAAATCTGGGTCTTTTTCTTATATCAGATCCTAATGCCAAATTCTTAAAATATGGATAATAGAATGGTTACCTCATACCACACATTCATATTTGTGAATCTAGCCTATTTTGCACTTTGTAAGGTCCAAAGTATTGGTGCAACACACAGATGGAGGCTGAAGTAAATGGATAAAAGTCAGGAACATATGTTTTAATCTCAGTCAAAGGAACCTGAGGCAACAAAATACAGGCAGATTTAATTATTTTTAGAGAACTTCACAGAAATAACTCATCCCGGACAATGCTTATAAGATAGTTCACTGATTACATTAACAAGCCAGGAAGCCACAGATCCTGGGAAGTAAAGATAAATCATAATCTTGGAAACTCTAGCCTGTTCATGAGATAGTGTTGTAGTGACAGAAATGTTAATAACTGATAAAGAATATTAAAAAGGCAGTATGGGAGTGGAGACTGGTGTGTGACGAGGGAGAAGTGCTCTGATTCTAGACAGCTGGTCCAAGTTGTTCAGATAGAACTATCTCTAAAATTTAGAAAATCATTTTATGAGAGTGCTAAGCTTGGCATATGTGCCTTAGGAATATCTCACCTTGCAAGTTACAATAAGAAGCTCAATAAGCAACATTTTTCTATAAAATGTACTTCTCAGAATGATCAGGCAGGAATAACCTGTTAAAATAATTGGCTCTAATTATTAGGCCAGAATAATATTAGCATCCCCTCCATTCACAATAAATAAATTGAAATTCAGTATATAACTCACAGTAGTGTGATTCAGGATCTTGAAGTGAGCACTTAAAATTTAGTTTTGGAAAATGGAAGCATGGGGACCAGAGCCTGATCCATGCTCTGGATGGATAAGACCAGGTGATCTTACCTGAAGCAGTTTCTACTGTCCCCTTTAGGCCCAAGATAAGGAACTGAGCAAGAAAGGGTGGGGTTTCATTATGTTATCATGTTAGTATATCATGTCTGTGACCTGGAAAATGGTCTGTCTCTAAAGGGAAAAAAAAAATCACAGGTATTGTTATATCTCTTCCCTTTAAGAGGATAATGGAAAGGAGAGTCCTGTAAGTGTGTACTTTTACGGCTGAAGGAAGAGAAGCAATGATTCTATGTTGATTTGGATTAATGTCGTCTAACAGCATTTGCTATAAGTGGTTTAAATCCGATTACACAGAGTGCGTATATACATAAAGTATTATTTTAATTTTGATTAATGGATACTAAAGCACAGATACTTTTCTTCAGAACCCCATATGACTCACTACTACAGAAAATTCTAAATTAAATGTCCCCTAAAAGAATCTTCACTGACAAAGAAATATTTTAATGACGCGTATTCTTAATCTTCTTTGATGAATGTATTTCTTTTTTTTTTAAACATTTCTCTCTCTCTCTCTTTTAAGTTTATTTATTTTGGGAAAGAGAGAGCACACTGGCAGGGCAGAGACAGAAGGGGAAAGGGAGAGAGAATCCCAAGCAGGTTCCACACCGTCAGCACAGAGCCTAATGTGGGACTCTAATTCACCATCTGTGAGATCATGACCTGAGCCAAAATCAAGAGTCAGATGCCCAACCAACTGAGCCCCTCAGGTGCCCCTGATGGATGTATTTCTTCAGTTACTCACATATGTCATGTTTGTCCACACAGGTCTGTGGAAACCCAGCTACATGTATCCAACAGACTTTTGAGTTTCGATGGTCTTGAAGCATATTTGGCTTATAATATTGGGGCTAAGACCTGTTGGTTTCATAATGATGCTATTATATTTGGAGGTAAACTAGCATCACAGATAATGTTGATCTCAGTCAAAAATAGATGAAGATGTAGAACAATTTGCTTGCTAGCTGTAATAGTTACGAATATAGTCAAATTGCCTTTGCTCATCAAAAACAAAGCAAAGCAAAGCAAAACAAAAGAAAACAAAGCTTTTGATTAGGAGGTTTCCTCTTTAAGGGATTTTCTGGGAAGTTGCAAATGCCCTGGGCTTCCCTTTATTCATACTTAATCTTGCTGCCTCATTCTGTTCCTTGTTTTGCTCTGATAATTGACCTTATTGCCTAGTGAAATGAGCTATTCTGGCTTAATATCTGTATCAATGAACCTTAGTTGAGAAACAGTCTAAAGTAGGAGAAATCCATACAGTGTAATTCAATTTCATCTGGTTCTTATTTTAGGAATTGCCAGAAATTCTGGTTTGCTCTAGAGCATGATGGATTCAAAACTTCTAAAATGGAATCTGGAATACAACTAACCTCAAGGAAAATACCAGAGTAGAGCTAGGTTTTACACTAAGTCAAATCCAGAACCAGATGTCTTGACTCTATTCAGAATGAATGGGATCCTCCTGATTTGTTTTTTAAAGTATGTGGATAGAAGACAAGACCACAATTCCAGCAGCTGTCACGGCTCCTTATAACTGTGCCATTTGTGTTTGAAATCAGATGGGAATTGCTGTGTTATTAGAAGCAGTATCAGTCTAATCACTACAGGACAGATTAATATTTTGAATGAAAACTTAATTTGAAGAAATATGTTCCTGACTATAAACATCAACTTAAATGCATGTAAACAAGAGATAAATGGGATCAAATCTTTTAAGAACAAATTCCTCTTAAGAACTTTGTAGTTTTCTCTTGGAATGTCCTCATCACAATAAAGATGTGGTCTTCCAGAAAAGATCTTGACTGTAGGGGTAATAGACCTATTTAATAACACAGTCTTTTCTAATCACATTTTTTGTAAACAGATAAACAATATTAATCCCATTTTTTTTTTCAGTTTGTGGATGGGGAAATAAGAAACCAGAGGGATTAAGTGACTTTCCCAGGCTTACATAGTTTCTTGTGATAAAATCAGGATTTCACATAAATTCTGACTTTACATGTTGCAATAAGCTGCCGTTTTACATTATAATAAATTGATTATAATGGAAAATGATGACTGTAAGGCTTCCAGTGATCCTAATACTCAAATCCAATGGCTACAATGCCTCATTCTCAGCATTAATGTATCTGTTAACTGAATGAAAGACATGACAAGACTGAGCAAAAAGACATGAGTAATCTTACCTCCTGGACTCTGGAGACTGCTCTTGTTCCTCTGTAGACAATATTTTTCTAAAAATGACTTGAATACTCATTCATTCACATAAGTAAGAATGTCTGTCATCTGCATACTTCTGGATAAACACTGACAAATACTTATTCAATTGTTCTTAATTTCACTATTTCTTATTAATCTCTAAAAACCCCTGTCATTACAAAATATCAGGTTTGTAAAATGTTATAATTTCTAAGAGTGCAGCTTTTTATATTAGCTGTATTTTTGTTGGATGCTTATTCGTCACCTTAATATTGTAAGTTAAAATTTCTCCAAATCATAATCCAAGATGGATTTCACCTACTTCCTATCCACTGGGCATTGACTCATGTGCACTTCAGTTTCATATAATTGCCCTTTCTTGTTTTAGAACTTATCTGATCAATTAGTACTAAAGTTCTTTATTAATGTACTTAAGTGTGCTTTGTTGTTCAACAGATATTTGTATGATCCAGTTAAAATCAGGGCATTGCATCAGGTTGTATTAGAAGCCTAAAGATGAATATGAAGCTATGGTTCCTACCTAGTTCAGAAGACACCTTATTTTCAAATAAACTTGTGGTTAAATAAATAAATCACCGGATTTCGAGTTGTTAAAGTCAATTTCTTCTAAACAAAAGACACATGCATAAAACAGTGAGTATTACAAGCAATTAGGAGAGATAGATCGTGTATAAAAATAGTTAGAATTCATGAATTTGATAAGCGGTGCTCATACAGTATAAACCAAGTAACAAGAAGGCACAGAACAGTGACAAATTGATTTCTTCATTGGGGACATAAATAGAAATGTCAGGATGGGTAGCCAAGTTCTGAGGGAAACTGGGTGTTTTATTTAAAGAGCAATTGAGTTAAAGTTTTCAATATAAAGAGTAGGTGTAAGTGTCTTGTAAATATCTGGAATTATGTTACGAAACCTAGTTTAGAAGTAGAGGTTAAAGATAAACATTCAGATTGTTGTACAAGCAAAAATGAAAGTGATGTTAGATGTAGCTTCCATCGTAGATAATAAAGAACCAAAGGTGTTATTTTACAATTCTAACATTTTGAAAAATGTAATTATTTTAGGTTTGAAGACAATTTTCCCATCATTTTTAAATTGTTATTTTGATCTTGATTCAGAAGAGATGTTCTAGACAGCTAAAGGATTAACGGTCCAGTTTTGGCTTAGCAATACAGAGCTGTTTTAGTGTCTTGCTAGTACATGTAATTGTCTGTAAAACAGTAACATCCAAGGAAAATTGGTGAAATGCTTGTGCTGAGTATTCTCCTCTCTGAGATGGTAGAGTTGGGAACTCAAAACACAAACGTTGGAGGCAAAGCCAAGTCCAAATCCTGGTTTCAGCGACTTGTGTTTTTTAGAGGCTTGGACAAGTTATTTAACCTTCTCTGAGTCTCAGCTTCTCATCTGTAATATATGGATAATATCAACCTCAAATTGGGTGTGAAGATTAAATTCATTTATATTGTAGTAAGCAACCATTACTGTGACAGTTGCTCTTAGCATTATCATTATCACTATTAGTACACTAAATGCAAATTTGCTCATTTGGAATTGTTAGAATATCAAAATGGTATTGTTTGAGCCTTGTAAAGTGGTAAACAAATATTGGCTAATAACCACATTTTGATTGGCCCACATTATTAAGAAAATAGAGAACTCCAAATAATGACAAAACCCCCAAATTTCAGGAAAATATATGGATACAGTATAGAGAACTTATGTAAATCCCTAAAATTCTTAATTTAAGCATTTAAGTTAGTTTATACTAAGCAAAAAGTACAAGTATAAAACACACTTTTTGTTACTCCTAATTTTTATGTAAGGCCAAGTAATTTGTGAAGATGTATCATTACCTTTCACAGTTTAGGTCCTAATAATTAGATCTCTTCTCAATGTATGATTATGACTGTATGAGACACACATACACACATATATTCCACATCAAGTCTGAGGTCAAAGATAGTTAGGATAGGCTAAGTTGCAACAACAAACAGACTCATTGGTTTAAAAAACAAGAAGATAATTTCTTTCTTGTATAACAGGACAAGGCAGGTATCAAATGTCAGCATAGTAGCTTTCCTTTATGCAATTATTCATTGACCAGGCTGATAACTTCTCTATCATCTTTGATATGTTGCATCCAAGGTCTTGATCATTACCACTCTAATCAGTCAGAAGGGGAAAGAAACATGGAGGAACACATTTAGGAGACTTTATGAATGGTCTCTGAATGTGGCACATTCAATTGAATGTGACCTTCAATTATATTCCTTTGGGTAGAACTCAACTCACATACCCAAATATGACTACAGCAAGGTGGAGTCTTGCTCTGTGCCAACAAAAAGGATGAATGATGGATTTTCATGAACCACTAGCAGCATTTGCCACATTTTTCAATGTCAAGACAAATACATTTAGTGGAATGGCATCTGTATTCATTAGTTACTTTTAGGGATTTGTCAGAGGCATACAATTTGTTCTGCTTCAGTTACCTGGACATGTCACCTCCTAGTTAAAAAAAACAACAACAATGAGACACTATATCCATCTTAAAACTTGATATAAGACCATTGGTAAACAAAAGTAAGGACAAAAAGGGACACACACCTATTAGTTTGAAAATTGGCCCCTAAGTGAAACCATAAATCTGTGGCAATTTCATGTTCTCATAGATCACCATGGTAATAGAAATGAATCAGCTTTTCATGGGACAAAATATGTACTTCAAAAATGTGATTCATATTGAGAATAATTTTCTTTAGTTTTCATATTCATTTTTATAAAATGAATGCTTTCCTGATTTTAACCCCCATTCTGTAGTGTTGGTACTGTGTCTTTAGTAAATGGTGTTGCAATTACATACAATAGATAGTGGATCAGGTCATTCCACTGTTTTTACTTTTGTTTGCTGAAAATCCATACTAACGCTCCCCCTCCTTTTCAACCTGGATAAATTCAGATGTAGGAGAAAAATAAATTGGTACATAAAGGAAAAATCTGAATTTATTTAGACCGAAATTTTCTAGCTAATTCAGTGACCATGGGGTTTGGACCTTGAATATCACAGAAAAATAGCCTGATTTCTCTATTTTTAGATGAAGTTTGAGTTAAAAGCTCTGATAGTTTGTCAATTTGTTTTCTTGCTACTCTCTAAACTCTGTCTAGGACTATACTTTGTTGTAAATCAGTTTTGCATGGTTAGTATGCATTCACCTGATATTTATTGAGAAGCTACAATGTATGATATTCATTAAAACTAAATATTTTATGGGGCGCCTGGGTGGCTCAGTCGGTTGGGCATCCAACTTCAGCTCAGGTCACGATCTCGCGGTCCGCGAGTTCGAGCCCTGCGTCGGGCTCTGGGCTGATGGCTCGGAGCCTGGTGCCTGTTTCGGATTCTGTGTCTCCCTCTCTCTCTCTGCCCCTCCCCCGTTCATGCTCTGTCTCTCTCTGTCTCAAAAATAAATAAACGTTAAAAAAAATTTAAAAAAAACTAAATATTTTATGAATAAAAACAAATACAAGGTTTCTGTTGTGAAGAAACTTATAATCCATTGAGTTTAGACAACAAAAAGGTAATTAAAAATAAGTTACTAAGTAAACAGATAGAAATTGTTCATCAGATATTATTTTAAAAAGGGAAAGATCACTGAGATATGTGATAAAAGGGAAAGACATACTCTACGTTGTTGATGTCACCCTTGCCAGCAGCATGAGTAATGGCAGTTTCATTATGTATATCCTATTAATTTATTAAATCATCACTCTATCACTGCCATGTGTAGGTGTTTAGCTAAACACTATATAGCAAAGAACAGGACATAGTTCCTGACTCCAGGAAGCTTATAGTCTAGTAAGGAGACAAGCAGTAAATAAGCAATTACAATAAAGTGTGATAAGTGTTATCATTTGAACATTGCAGCATATGATATGGAGGAGGGTATCAAATTTGGGGAAATAAAGGAAAGCTTCATGGAGGAAATAAGTTTACTGTGATCTAAAATGTATTTATGTCCATTAATGCTGAAGTACATCTAATTTGGATAAACTCCATTTTATGTTCTGTTTTATAAAAGGGTATCTGATTATGCCAAAACAACCTTTTTTTGGAGTATTTGTAATGGTTTGGGAAAGAGTTCCAAATGCATCAAACAGACCTCACAAGAATTCCTTCTAACCATGTGCAAAAAACTTGCCAGCAAGGAAATATGCTTCAGACTATAATAAATATAACAAAGTCAAAAACAATGCAAAACAATGACGATAACAACGACAACAGCAAAAACAGGTATATTTTCACCAGAAATCTTACATGAAGGACAGGTGCTAAGAAACTCTTTAGAACTTACCAATAAAATAATGTCGTACTTTATAAGACAAGATAAGGGACACAACCAAAATCATTAACATTTAGTGATAAAACGTCTACAGACCATAAAGGGAGGCATATACCAATAACTGGCCCAAGATAACTCTACGATGACATCACATTCTTTCTTCCTTTCAAGCAACAATATGAAAGCATATTTCCCATCCTTTATCAACACATTTCAGCCTAATGAATTAATTTCTTCTACATAAGCCTTTTCTCTCTGTTATAACTTCAGTGAAAGAAAAGATTCCAAGACCATAATACTACCTATTTTAGATATGCAATCAATTTAGTTAATTTTCTAATTTCTATACCTTGAGTTGTGGATAAAGAGCTGATTTTGAGAAATGTGTTTGTGTGTGTGTGTGTGTGTGTGTGCACGTGCACCCATGTATATTAAGTCTAGAGCTGGAAGAAGACTGGGCATGTTTTGTGCTTGAAATATGCTGGATTCTATAGGCCAAAGTAAAAGTTTGAGTCATTGCAGCACTATTCACAATAGCCAACATGTGGAAGCCACCCTGAATGTCCATTGACAGATAATGGATAAAGGAAATGTGGTATATACACACAATGGAATATTCTTCAGTGTTTTAAAAAGGAGGAAATTTTTATGATATGCAAAACGTGTATAAACCTTGAGAACATTATGCTAAGTGAAAGAAACCAGGCACAGAAGGACAAATATTACATTATTCCAGTTGTATATGGTGTCAAACTCATAGAAGCAAAGAATAATATAGTGGTTGCCAAGGGCTAGGGAGAAGGAGAAATGGGGAATTTGTAATCAACACGTATTAAATTTCAGTTATGCAAAATAAGTAAGTTCTAGAGATCTGATGTGCAACACTGTACTTATAGCTAACAATACTGTATTGTACATTTAACAATCTGTCAAGGGTGCAGATTTCATATTAATCGCTCTTACTAAAATAAGAATTTGAATTTGAATCTGAGTATAATGGGACTGGAGGGCTTTAATCCAAAGTGTGACATGATCTGATTTAGATTTTTAGAAGGTCACTATGGCTGCTGTGTATAATATTCTTTAGAGGGCAACAGTGGGAGCAGGATGATCGGTTAGGATACACTCAACGAAATTCCAATAAGACCTGACAGAGATGCCAGGAACTTGGGTCTTATCAATGGAGACACTATGAAGCAGATGGATGCATGTCCTCAAAGATGACCAGAAATATTTAGGCAAATTGTAGTAAAGAAAAGCAGCATCTCTTTCTACCAGGAATAGATTATTTAACTTTTTTTTGTACTTGAGGTATAATTGACATCTAACATTACATTAGTTTCAGGTGTACAACATAATGATTTGATATTTGTATATATTGTGAAATGATCACTGCAGTAAGTATAATTAACATCCATCACTATTCATGGTTACAGGCTTTTTTCTTCTGATGAGAACTTTTAAGATTTACTCTTTTAGCAATTTTCAAATATGAAATACAGTATTGTTAATTGTACTTGCCATGCTGTACATCATATCTCCTAGACTTATTTATTTTATAACTGAAAGTTTGTAGCTTTTGACTCCTTTCACCCATTTCACTCCCACCCTCCCACCCTGACTCTGGCAATTACCAATCTGTTCCCCATATCCATGAGGGTTTTTTTTTATATTCCACATATAAGTGAGGTCATACAGTATTTGTCTTTCTCTGCCTGACTTACTGCACTTAGCATAATGTCCTCAAGACCCACCCATGTTGTTGTAAATGACAAGATTTCCTTCTTTTTTATGACTGAATAATATTCCATTGTATCTATATACACCACATATTCTTAACCCATTCATCCATCTATGGACACTTAGATTGTTTCCATATCTTGGCTATTGTAAATAACGCTGCAATGACCATGGGAGTGCAGATATCTTTTTGAGTTTGTGTTTTTGTTTTATTCAAATAAATACCCAGAAATGGAACTGCTGGATCATATGGTAGTACTATTTTTAATTTTTTGAGGAATCTCCATACTGGTTTCCATTTGGTTGCACCAATTTACATTCCCACCAACAATGCACAAGGGGTCCCTTTCTCCACATCTTAACCAACCCTTGTTATTTTCATGTCTTTTTGATAATAGTCAAGGAATAGATTATTTTAAATTCATATTTAAGTAAATAAATAATTTTCTTCTTAAACATTCAGTGATTTCTCAAGTTCTAAGGATATCAGCATGTACATTTTGATTCATGACAAGAAACATGGTCCTAAGTAATCAAAATGGCATTCCAGGTATCTAAAAATAAACCCAATGATATAACGTGACAGACGCTATTGTGCTCAGCTATATTGTGCTCAGTTCTCTGCTTGAGCACATGGGAGAAAACCACATCCTAGTCACTTCAGTTACTCAGGTCATGTGATTGATTCTAGCCAATGAAATATGAAAAAAACTAAAGTGAATTACTTTCAAGCTGAACATGCAAATGTAGTGTTCAACCTTTAATTTCTCTCTTTTTCTGATGGAGAGCCTTGGATGGCATGTATTAAGATATCAGAATTATCACAGCATGGAAGGATCTGGAACCCTCAAAGTCTTTGCATATGACTGAAAAATAAACAATATTGTTTTAAGCTACTGTGCCATAGCCAAGCTTTAATTGTCTTGACTAATACATATAGTCAGAAAAAAGTAAACATTAATTTTTGAGAGTAAAAAGGTGCACTAGAATCATTTCAACAATATTTGTTTTGTGCCTACTGTGAAATAGAACTTCCGTATACATAAAGACATGCTCACAACAAACCTTGAGTTGGGTGTTACTAACCTCATTTTTTTTATAGATGGGAAAACTGTGATTTAGAGAAGTATCGACTGACTCATATTTATACAAGTGGCCAGAAACCAGCTTTCAAAGCTACATCCACTATCTTCACGTAATCCACTTAGCTTGTTGTGAGAAAGAAAAAAAAATTAAAGATTCTATCTATCCTTTATTACTTTTAAGATTTTTCAGACAGGTAATTTGGTATCCAATTTCTTTCATATGAGAGACTCTGAATTAATATGTTGCTGGTTTTGATAATCCTTTATCTGAGAATTCAGATCACCTTTTGCAGGAGTATTTTCATTTAATAGCTTATTTTATCTGCCAATATGTTTCTAGGCTTAAGAATTTTCATCATTTTTCTTGCAGAAGTTATGAAGCCAGGCTTTTTTGCCTTACCACATCATGTTCATCTCGTGCTATTCCAATATTTTGTGACTCTATCTTCCCAAATTACATCATTCAGCATCTTCCAGCATAACAGTACATAGCATAGAACTGCAGGATTTTTCCCTCTGATTTTTCAGCACTCTTTATACATCTCATGAAGCAGACAGTAGGGCTAAACACTGCCTTTAAAAGAAAGCAAGCTTCAATGAGATAAAATTGACATACAACAAGATATACATTTAAGTGCACAATTTGGTAAATTTTGACATATGTATATACCCTTGAAACCATCATCATAATGAAAAAAAAACATTTTATGGGGTAGGGGAGGAAACTGGGGAGATATTGGCTAAAGGTTCAAGGTTTCAGTTATGCAAGATGAGTAGTAAATTTTGGAGATCTAATATACAGCAATGTGACTGTAGTTAGCAATATATTTGAGATTTGCATACTTGAGATTTGCTAAGCAGGTACACCTTAAGTATTCTTAACGCACACACACACACACACACACACACACACAAATGGAAAGAAATGGTAACTGTGTGAAATGATGGATATGCCAATCATCTTGATTCATAATGTACATGTATATCAAAACACCAAGTTGTGCACCTTAAATAAACAAATAAGCAGAAAGAACAAAGATCTCTGAAAAAATTCCTTGTGTCTCTTCGTAATTTCTCTATCCCAGCTGCTTCCCAATAGTCAACCAAAACCACATCTGTTTTCTATCACTATAAATTCATTTTCATTTTCTAGAGTTTTCTATAAATGGAATCACACAGTATATATATATATATATATATACTTTTTTCCTTCATTTAGCATAATTAATTTCATATTAATTCATGCTCTTATCTATATCAATAACTAATTTCTTTTATTGCCAATTGGTATTCCATTTTATGGACATACCATAATTTGTTTAACCATTTATCTGTTCACTGATATTTGGGTTATTTCCAGCTTTTGTCTACTAGAAATAAAACTTGTATCAATACACATGTAAATATTTGTACAGACATAGCTTTTCTTTCTCTTAAGTAGATATATAGAATAAAATGGCTAGATTATATGGTAGGTATATGTTTAACTTTTTAAGAAGCTGCCAAACTGTTTTCCAAAGTGTTTGTATCATTTCACATTTCCAAGAGTAGTGTATGAGAGTTCCACTTCCTCCAAATTCTCACCAACACTTGGTGTGGTCTCTCATTCTAAGTTTAGCCATTTTAATAAATGTGCAGTGATATATCTCGAGAGTTTTATTTCCCCAATGCTAATGATGTTTAACATTTTTATGTGCTTATTTGCCCTCTGTATATCTTTGGTGAAATGTCTGCTGAAATCTTCTGCCCATTTTTAATTGTGTCCTTTGTTTTATTATTATTGCATTTCAGAGTTTTTTGTGTCATCTAGAACATATGTACTTTGCAAAAGATTATTTTCCAGTCTGGGTCTTGTTGTTTCATTTTCTACAGTATCTTTTGAAGAGAAGCTTTAAATTTGATGAAGCCCTATTAATTAATTTGTTTTTTTTATGGATTGTACTTTTTGGTGTTGTATCTTAGAAATATTTACCTAACTCATGATCACAGAGATTTTCTTTGAAAAGTTTTAGAGCTTTAGATTTTAAATTTAGGTCTATGATCCTTTTTCAGTTATAAATATGACATTTTAATGTTTAAAATTATCAAAAATTCGAAGGCACAATTTTTGAAAATTTCACATATATTATGAGAGCTGTCTTAGGTCAGATGTCCCAAAAAACAGATGATGATTTGTGTGTAGCAGGATTATTGGGAAGTACTCTCAGAAACAATACCTGTGTGTAAGTGAAAACAGAGGGTGTGGCCAAAAAAAAAAAAAAAGAAATTAAACTGCAGCACAGTTCCCATAAAGGTTTTAACAAATCCCATAGAGAGTGATGGTCCTTTAGATTTGTCTCCAGTTGAGGAAAAGAGGTGGGGATTTTGCACACTACATTACTTGACATTGAAGGAGGGCTGTCCTTTGGAAAGGGTGTAAGCTTGGATAAGACAAGGATAATTTATGAGTAGGGACTCAGCTATGAGACCTCAACAGTCAATACCACCAGGGACTAGGGAATGACTCCTTGGACCTGAGGAGGGGATATCTGGGGAGAAAATGTATTACAAAGTCTAGTACAATGTCAAATTCTTTTGTCCTCAATATGAAAGTGAACAAAGTGAACCAAATAGCTTGAGTAGGTTGCCTAGAGTTACTCTTGCTTGTGATAGAGATGAGGGCAGAGCCCATTTTTGAAAAGTTTGCTAAGAGGAAATGTATTATATTGAGAGAGACTTTCACATTAGTATGATGAAAATCCATCAAGGTAAGTCTTAAAAATTACTCTTCACTCCTAAAACAGTGATTTATGCTTGACAGAAGAAATGTATTTAAATCTTGAAGTGAAAAACTGTGCTACTGAAAATTATTAGCCTGTGCATCTAGTGGGAAAATATGCATTCGGAGTTTTTGAGAGAATCTTTATTCAGGCCAAATTGAGTGAGTTTGATGAAAGACTCTCAGGCTGACAATGATGGTTTCTAGCAGGAAGAAATCAGTGAGATAGAAAAATTTAAAGAATGGCTAACTTAGTCCAGTTAATTCAAGATTGGATGGGGAAACAAATCCTGTTAAATGCTGACGGTTGAACTTTACAGACCCAATAAGCTACCTTCTCAGAGTTGATTTCAAAACTGGAAATAATAATTGTGTGTTTATCTAAGCTGAACAAATGTTAGTGTTGAATTTACTGTTATTAATTTGGCTATAAGAAATGGTCCTTATTTTCTGGTTTTAAAAATGATTTAAAAGTTAAATTTTCCCTATATAATTACTATTTGTGTTAAAACCTCAGAGACTCATTCTCAAAGCTTTAAGTAAGATTAACTTGTGGTACTTTAAAAAAAATAGGCATTTTTTTAGTTCTCCTCTATCCCCAGTCCCTCAGCTTGTGAAGTGGGACCCAGGAATATACATTTTAAAAATAATTGTTTCCTGAAATTTCTGAGGAAGGCAATTGTAAATGAAGAAATACTGTGAAAAAAATATTGTTCTCAGAATTTCAAGCTAATCATTAACTGCAAATAACCATCATCTGCTTAGAGCTGAAATTAATAAATCTTAGCACTTAGGTAAAACACTTAGCTTGAATCTTAAAAGTTTACTTTAGAATTACCTCAACTGTCAATCACAATAATCACCAAATTTAGTGTTTTGGTTGTGACAGCATAAAATTAACATTTTTTAAAAGAGAAGTTCTTTCCTTGAAAACATAATTCTCTGTGTGTGTGTGTATATATATATGTATATATAAATTACCGCCTCCTCCCAACTCAGGTATTTTATTCCTTCAGCTTCATTCCCAGACTGTGACTCAAGTTGGAGGAAATTTCACAGTAAGACCTCTATTTTCAGAGCATTAAAAGTGATCTTATTCTTCCCTCTTCAATGCTGATTCTTCAGCTCCCTGCTGATGGTAATATTGAGATCCTCTAGACTCCAGGTTACTGGACTGATTAGTAAGAAGAAAACTGGAAAACTAAAAAGAAGGGTTTCTACCAACAGAATCAAATTTGAATGACTGAGAAAATGTGCTCTGATTCTATACAGTTCTCCTCTGTTCCCAGCTAGGAGCATTACTACTCACTGTGTAAAGTTGAAAGCAGTCAAGTGTGTGACAAAATCCCACTCTTGAGCCCTAGCAAGGACTTTTTCATACTTAAATCAAAGTTGTTTTCATAATACTTCATCCCTCTTTTATGGAGGGGAGAGAGTGTTGAACAGCAAATGTAACATTTGATAAAACATATTAACATTGTTTGAAGTTTATTTGTTAGAAGACAATGATGTATGCATATTTTAGTATTTAGCAAGTGCACAGAATGACCTGTCAGACTTGTTAATGAAAATAATGTAATGATGAAATTGATACAAGTGACCAGATACACAGAGAGAGCAAATAAAATTATGCAAATGTATTCCAATAAAAGGAAACATTAAAGAGCCTACTTGAGATGTGAACACTACTGAGCAGTATTTTTAACTGAAGTAGAATAATATCATATGACAGTGTCAAGTTAAAAAAAAGTCATTCTCTCTATATATTTAATGTGATATGAAGGAGGGTTGCTTTCATCATATAGAATGGGAAATGGGATATTTCCTTCTAAAGGCTAAAACCCATAAAATTAGTTAACAAAGGGTCCAGCTGCATGTAAGAGAAATTGCTGCTGATGTTGGTTAAGTTTTTAAATGAGAGATATTGAATAATTAGTTCCTGTTTATTTAAAAATAAGAACATAACAATTTACCACTGATGTAATAAAAACATACTTGAATTTTTCTCAAGATATAAATGATGTTAAATAGCCTAGCTTATTTAATTTGTTTCATGTACAGTTGGAGATAATCAGAGATGACCCATATATAACAGAAAAAGGAGTGCCTCAATCCAAGTTGCAAAAAAATGGTTATAGAAAAGTCCGGTGTTGAGATAAGGACAAGTATTTATGTATATGTGTGTATATATATATATGTGTGTGTGTGTGTGTGTGTGTGTGTGTGTGTATATAAATACACACACACACACATATATATATACACACATATACATAGATACTTGTATCTATGTATATAGATTGTCCTATATACATAGATACTTGTATTTATATATATAAATACACACACACATATATACATATATATACATACATACATTGTGGCATTGCAGGAAATTGTCCACAATAACTCTGTTAAGATATAGTAAAGAAAAAAGATAGCAACCTATAAAAACTATGTTTGACAAAATAAAAGTAATATTAATTTGAGTTATAGGAGTGCCTTTCTACTTCAGGGTTATTACTGTACCACAGTAACATCATACATGTGTGTGTGTGTGTGTGTGTGTGTGTGTGTGTGTGTAATGTTAATTTTGTAAATTTTATGGATTTTTAAAATTAGAGTGCAAATGTTAAAGTATCCATCTATTTTCAATGTTCATATTTAAGTCCTAATGGTTAACTACTCATGTAATGTCATTAGCTGCAATCAACTTGAAAATAGTGATTTTTGTGCTTCTTTTGTTTCTTGTCACCAGGTGAATAAGAAAGAGTGAAAAAATAAGGGAAAAAAGAGTTGGAAGTTAATGGGTAAGCAGGACAGGAAAAATAAAGAAAACACAAAGATGTTCTAGTTCCTCTGACAGAATGAGTAGGGCATAAAACACAGTAAGTCCCATTGTAACAATGGAAAACATCAGACAAGGGACAAAAATCATAGTTAAAAAAAACTATCATAGAATTTAGCTTCTGTAAATATGGAGTAGCAGCGACTAGATTTACCTTCCTATCTGAAATGAAAAAAAAATTATACAAATTATATGAAATGATGATATTCATGATAAAGGACATCGGTCAAAAGAGGATAGTGATGCAAATAAACAGAAACAAATGACGTGAATTCAATAATTGTGCCAACTTGCTGTCTTGAGAGAGTTTCTGGGTTGAGTCCCAGAGAAAGTGAAGTCAGATGGAATATATAAGATTCTCTGAGTTGAGGAGAGTTGAGAATTCAGGGCTGCCTAGTTGGCTAGAGTTTGCAGGACAGAGTATGGAAGAGGAGAGAGCTGCACAGAGAGTGAAGTATAGCACTGTGCAGATTCACCACTCCTTGAATATTCAGCATAGTATCAATCAGTGCCTATTTATGAGGAAACCAGCCATGGTTGGGGAAAAGGGTGTCAGAGGATTGGAGGATGCTCAATGTTCAGCATTCACATAGAGCTGGAAATGATGTCACCAGTTTAGAAGCCTTTCAATTCATGGAGCACTGAGTAGACTATTCAGGAAGTTCTTGCCTCAGTAGTGGGCAAGATTAAAGTTCATTGGGACCCACTGTAAATTACTCAAACATAGAATAAAGAGAAAATCTTAAATGCAGTTAAAGAAAGACAACATGCTACATACAGAGAAACAAAGATAGGGAGGATAGCAGATTTCTCATCATAAATTATGCCATCAAGAAGACAATGGAACAACATTCTGAAGAATGAAAAGAAAAAAATCCTGTCAATTTAGAACACTATACTCAAATCTTTCAAAAACGAAAGTGAAATTAAGATCTTTTCAGACATATAAAAATTAAAAGAATGAATCACCAACAGAATTTCATTATAAGAAATGTTAAGGAAAATCTTTTAGGAAGAAAGAAAATGACATTAGATGGAAATATGGATTTGCTGAAATGAATAAAGAACATCAAAAATGGTAACTTATAGGCATTTATCCCAAGAAAACAATTGGAGATGTCAAAACAGATTGATATATAAGGAGCATCACCATAACATCATATTTTTTAAATTTTTTAAAAAAGGAAGACATGAATAAAATAACCTAAATTTCTAATAATAGATTAATTAAATAAATTAGGAAACAATCATACAAAAGCATGTGCATTTCCATTAAAGATTTTTGGGGAAGTATATTTAATATTACAAAAAAATGTTCAGATTTATAAATGAAAGAGTTTATGAATTCTATGGTATGATTCAAGTTCTTTTAAGTTACAAATGTAAATTTATTACAGTCAAAAAATTTCTAATTCATAATGTGTTTTATTGCATTTCAGTTATCTAAATCTATTTTTACAAAATATATTGGGATATATATTTATGATAATTAGAGAGACCTTCTATGCCCTGGAGCCCATAAAGTTATTCAAATTAATCAACCAACAAGGAGTCCAGGAAGCCTAGCTAATCCCGCTCCACATGTCATATATCAAGCGTCCCCCTGCTTCCCCTACAGCTCCAGTTTGCTGTTATTCTGTCCCTGAGCACAACCCCCTGTGTGCTCCTGCCTGGTAGCCTTCTCTCATTTTGAAATAGAGCAAAACATTCAGCCTTTTATCTATCCAAATGTCATTATGTCATGTTCCACCATCAAAAGAAACTTTAAATATTATAAAGCAGACATATTACAATTACAGTAAATATTGTTCATGTCTTTCTAGATCTACTTTTTACCTTTGTTCACTTTGCTGAGTACCTAGGACACTGACTAATATGGACAACATCAAAGGAGTCTCTTGCTTTCTGGCTTCTAGTTGAAGTCAGCCAATGGCACACACTGCAAAAGACTAGGTTTGAAATGATTGAAGCCTGGGTCCTTGTGGCCTTTTCCCTGCAGGGCTGTTGCAGGTTGGTAGTGTTCTTCCACCAAAGGGTCTTTTTGGGTAACTCTGTACACTACCATTTCCACTCCTTCTCCCATTTTTAAGCTATATGTGATAACAGCTCTTTGGTATTGTTAACTGTGGGATATGGTATTATCCCTAACTGATTCCTTTAAATCTTCCTCATTTCTTTGGAAAAACTCCAGTTATTAAAAAAAAATATCTTCATGTACTTTTTTTTAATCCACCATTTTTTTTCTTCTAAGAGTCTTACTGATACAATGATGTAGTTATATAATTTAAATGTGTATTAAAATGGTTGAACATTTTTGTAATACTTGGCAAATAGAATTCCAACTATTCTAAATTAAGTTTTCTTAAGCTGTTTTTCTTGTTATTCTAAGGTTTCCATTGTTAATAAGTGTTGTTTTTTAAATGGGGAATTTATTTTGGACATGTGTTGCAGACTTTGAGTCTGGAGTTCTCTCTTGTCCAGCAAGACATAAATATAAGAGAGGCTTTCATAAATATGAGAGAGGCTAATGTCTGGGAGGAGACAAGATCCCTGAGTAAGACGTGCAGAAAGAGACAATGAAACAGCCTGGACATGCAGAAAGAGACAATGAAACAGTCATCATTAACTTAAGAGTGTGAGAGAAAGGGGGTTTCAAAGATATGCAGGTTAGGGGTTTGGGTCAACGCAAAACAAAATCCTGACACCACGCAGATGGCTGTTTACAGGTGCCCTGTCTGGTTATCTTAAATTGCCTAGGGGATGAGACAGAGCATGCTACCTCAGGGTCAATAAGTCACCTTTCTTTTGCTAATTAGCCAGGCAATTTCACCCTACTGCGGTGGTCTTGTTTACCTGTTTACCGATTTACCTATTCTGGATGCTTTCAACCTGTGGAAGCAGCTCTATGCTTTTGTTCTATGCAGGGGGTGCTTTTTCCCTGTTTACCTATTCTCACAAGCTTTCCACTCTTAGCCTTGTTAATCTATTGGTGCAAGCTCAGAGAATTCCTAAACTTATTCCCCACAGAGATATACCTATTAATATTTCATAAAAGACTGTTACTTACCACACCTAACAAAGAATTTACACAAAAGGGCTCCAATTAATTTTCTGATGTCAGGTACACGTAATTCCTCCATCTTTGGCTTATTTTTGTAAGTTTGCTGGAGTATAGTTGTTTTAAAAGTACCTAAAGGAGTGCCTGGGTGGCTCAGTCGGTTAAGCGGCCGACTTCAGCTCAGGTCACGATCTCGCGGTCCGTGAGTTCGAGCACCGCGTGGGGCTCTGTGCTGACAGCTCAGAGCCTGGAGCCTGTTTCAGATTCTGTGTCTCCCTCTCTCTCTGCCCCTCCCCTGTTCATGCTCTGTCTCTCTCTGTCTCAAAAATAAATAAACGTTAAAAAAAAATTTAAAAAAAAAGTACCTAAAGTTTTCTCTCTATTAAAATACAGAAACATAACAGCTGCCACTTATGATAGGGTCTAAGTTTAGAATGATGATATTAAATACATTTTCTCTGTATAATCCACCCAACAACAAAATAAGGTAACAACATCTCATTTTACAAATAGGACTCTATTTAAAAATAGATAAATGGTACAAATTCTCCAGTGATTAAGTAATGGAAAATAAATTGAAATCTATTTCTGTTTTATTCTAAAGCCTATGCTATAGGTTTCAACTTTAAGAAAAATCCTTTGAATTTCCTTTCTGAATGTGAAATTAACTCTATTTCAAATATTCAAGTTCTTTGTAGATTTCTATCATTTCTAAGCCCATTCCTTTTTACCAATTTCTTTCTTTATTAAAAAGAAGAAAAAGAATACTGCACTTAATAGAAAAAATAAGCCACAAAACAATGGAATGTTTGGAACAACTGATGATTATTAATAAATTAGTTCCCCAAAACATCGCATAGCCTTCATTCTTTAGATAATTTAGTTCAAATGAAACTACCTATGATAAACAGCTGTTTTAGTTTGTGATACTCACTAATAGTTAACATTAGAAGCAGAAAAATTATGACAAGAAATATTTTAAAACACTAGTCTCAAACCAAATTTGTTAAAATTTATAATAGTCAATATATCAAAATCAGGAAATGCAAAATTTTTTGCAGGTTATTCTGTTGAGGCAGTTGCTAAGACTCTGAAGGAGTTAAATGTCAGACAAGAGTCTATCTAGTCATAGACTATTTAAGGTCCATAAATATTTTGATTTACTTCCCTATCCTTTCGTCCTCTTGCAAGATCATGGATAACTTGCTATCGCCTGACTACTACGAATGGAAAAGAACCAATGATCAAATTCACAACTATAGTTCTTGCAGAAACCAGTTGTTGATCTATTTTGCTCCCGAAATGAAGTCCCAACTTAAGCTCCTCACCTACTACACCGGATATAACTACCTCAGAAAATGTATTTTTTCCCTCTTTCGTTAAAGTTTATATTTAATCAGTCTTAGCCTGACATGCTCTTACCTATTTATGTCTACTTTATGGATCCTTCTTTTCTACTACATTTTAAACAGAAGCCTACAATGTATCCCATTTCTAACACTCCTAATTAATTAACTTCCAGTTGACCTTCTCACTAGGCAGATAAATGCAGTCTCCTCAGTGACCTGAATAAAGCATGTAGTCATTCTAATTCAATATTTCCTGAATTAGGGTGCTTTTGTCTTCAATAAAATTTGATGTAAGAGCAGTTCATGTCTAGAAGTAGTGCTGTGGTCACCATACACATATTGTATAATTTTTTTTTGGATTCAGTAACAAAGTTTAGTATTTTTACCAGCTTTATTGAACAGATGGAATAAGCTGTTTGAAAATTGGCTGTGGATTTTAATTTCTAGATTTCACCAAGTCCCATATTTCCAGTCAAGTTTTTAATAAGCTTAATTTGAAAATTGCCAAATCTGAAAAACCTCATTGTTGATCATGTGATGTCATAACTGCTAGATTTAGAAGAACAATCAAATTTGGAACAATCTATGATTGATCATTTTATTAAATTGGAGTGTAGGTTCCATTAGAATTTTCCCAGATTGTATTCAGAGCTAGAAATATGCCAAGAAAGGGTAGAACTCATGCTTTCCACATGCTTTCCACATGTTAGGAAAAAACTACATATACAGTGTTTTCTTTCATTTATTCATTCAAGATTCTATTATATGCCTGGCTTTTTCCCCCCAAAATATTTATTATATACCCAAACATTTAGGTGCATGAAGTGTATGTCATTTTTTTTTTTTCATGCAGAGAATTCACTTGGAAATTTAGGTCCTGAAATATCAGAATGTGACAAAGATTTGATGGGTAAAGGTAATATCAATATTACCATGTTGGTACACATTTCACCTTTCTAATTACATTGATCTAGAATACCCCATTCTCCTTACTCTATTCTTACCTTACTTAAAACAAGAAACAAACCCAAGGATTTGGGGAAAGATAATAAGGTAATATACTGAAGTCGCTTAAACTGGATCTCTTCACTTGGGCTTCTTCTAAAACCAGACTCACATCTACTGTAAGAGAGTTATGTTTCCATATCATGAGATAATCAGGGAATTTTATACCATCAGGAAATATTACATAGTCACATTAAAAATTATCAGACATGTTTTTGAAATAATTTTGCAAGCTCCAATGATATAAACCAAATAGTATTTCACTGTGCTGAAATACTGAGAAAAATGGAGGAACAAAAACTAACCCAAGTTATTTATTAAAATATACTACTTAACACTAACCCTGTATTGGCTCCAATTCCAGAAGAATTGGCCATAGAATATGAAAACATTTTTCTTAACCCTCCTGGAGTGGAGGCGAGACCTTCATCATGTTCCTTTAAAGCATGCCTGTGAAGATACTGTTTTACAGAATATTTTCTCATAATCATTTTTATTTGCATATAATTTTAGTTGTTTAAATGAAACCAGCAACTCTTTCATTCATTTGTTCATTTGTTAATTCTCATTAGCCAAAATATTTGAATTGCAGCTGTTGTCATATGCTAAACTCTGAAACAAACTACTTTATTGCATCACTTTCTGATTGATCAAATTTGTGTCTTTTTTTTTTCTGCTCAAATAACCAAATGGGAATGGGAGATCTGAATGTCCAGTGCTGGCCTTAAAGCCACACTTCCCAAATTGTGTTCCATTGGTATAGTTAGTTTCAGTATTTAAAAAAACCCAAAAAACAAAACAAACAAAAACACATCTTCAGTGACTCTTCACAGTCTATAGCTTTATTCTGTGGAACACTAGCATCATTGGTGATATTAACATGTAGCTTATAAAATATATTGAAAGGTCGGGACACCTGGGTGGCTCAGTCAGTTGGTTAAGTGTCAGACTTCGGCTCAGGTCATGATTTCATCACTCCTGGGTTCGAGCCCCGCATGGGGCTCTGTGCTGGCCGCTTAGAGCCTGGAACCTGCTTCAGATTCTGTGCCTCTCTCTCTCTGCCCCTCCCCTGCTCATGCTCTATCTCTCTTTCAAAAATAAACATTAAAAAAATTTAATAAAATATGCTGGAAGGTCAGGTAAATTTAGAGAAAATTAGATAAAAGAAAATGAGGCAAATTTCTTGACTGCAAGATATCTTAGACCTTTGAATACGTTAATGAGCTGCTGTGAACGTTTAAAGCAGAATATACAATGTCATCTCTTAAAACTTTCCCTCCCTCCTCTCCCTCCCTGTGTTTTTAATGGAACATCCTATGGGCTGGATTCAAGAGAATGAACATTGGTGAACACTTTCACTTTTCTATCCTGTTTTGCACTTAAATATGTAACTCCTCATATTCTCCTTCCCTTTAATGAAATTCACATCATTTGTAGATTAGACTCACTAGTATTCTGAAAGGGCTCCAAGCACACCTCTTCAATACCAAAAATAAGAATCCAAGATTTCTGACCAGTCACATACATCCTTTCAAATGTCCACTGATATAATATTCATTGCTTATTGTCCTTGTATTTCTCATTTTCTGATTGCACTTGAGACTCAAATTTATAAGGACTTCTGATTCTCTGAAAGCCATGGTTTCTGTTGTTGGGAAATATAAATAAAATCAAAATCTACCCCCCCTCCAATTCAGGAAACCTCTCCATAAATGTAGAAGAGAAAGAAAGCAATTTTATTATTGAATAAACATTAATAAGAATGTGACACATATCACAATCAGCTAAGGGATTACAAAGATGGAAAGTAGTATAGCCAAGCAGATACCAGCCATTATATCCATGTCCTCAAAATAAACAATAAATATTCTTCAAGTGAGAGGACTTGATGACACCATTTGTCATACACAGTTCCTCCTAAATTCGCTTGGTGATTGGGGTGACCATCTATGTTAGTTAGTTGGCTTTATCCAAAGAAAAATACTCCTATCTTTATGACAGGATGTAGTTTTGCAACTAAGAGCAAGGAGCCTCACTTCAGCAGCCTTGTCTCCCACGGGAAGGAGGACAGAGGGGCTTTCTCTTCCTTGATGATAATGTTTCAAGGAGATGTTCCCTAGTTCCTTAAGAAAGATATTTCTGGGTCATAAAGCTGACAAGAGGCTTATTTAGCTTTTAAAAGATTTACATCTTTTACAGAGAAATAACTCACAGTTCCAGGTTTTCTAAAGTAAATGCTTTAAAAGAGAGGGGAGGGCTCTTTCTTATTTTCAACTGGGATCATTAAGCCTCTTATTTCAATTTGTATTTACCCTTATATTCAGCAGATGTCCTCCTGTTTCTTACCAGATAAATATGGTCTTTTTAATACTTTTTCTTGGTATTGAATAAAGGATATGGCTACACAATTTTCTGAAGTTTTTTTTAAGTTTGGGAAGCATATTTTCTGTTGTCCCATAAGTGAAACATAATCATGACCTCAGTTTGTCTATGACCTTTCAAATTTCAGAACACTTATGCTGACTGTTTTAAGTGACCTTCATAGGACTAGTTAGAGACAGCTATTGAGATACATCTTTTTACTGAGAGTAAAAAGAAAACTATAGAATACAATGGTTTGAATGTAACCAAGGTCATCAAATATTGATGGCAACATGATGCAGTAGAGAGAGCCCCACTGAGAACTGGGAGCAGCTTCAAGGCCCAAAGAGAAGCTCTTGGGTTATGTTTGAAACTAACGTGACAGGAAAAAGGAATCTGTCATATTTTGGATTATTTAAGAGGAAATGAGACTTAACCGCTCAGAAGAATACACAGATTTTAGAGTGCAATGAATCTGAGTTTTAATTTTGGGTTTGCCCCTTACCAGCTGCCTGCATGCTTTGGGAAGCCCTGGGTTTCTGCTTGATAGTTGGAATGTGAAGACAAAGATGCTGTCTCTCAGGACTATTGGAGAACTAAATGAAGGGCATATGAAAAAAGGTTCTGACTGCCTGTTACAGAGTAAGTCCTCAGTGAAGAACATTCCCTTATTTTTTCTTTTCTTTTCACAAATTCTTAGTGGCAAAGGCGGGACTAGACCTTGGATCTTCCCATCATTCTCTTGTTCCAAGGCACCTTCCTCTATATACTGCTGCTAATCAAGGGAGTTCCAAATTTTAATACATTTGACTAAACAAAGGCTTTTATTTATTTTAATTTAATTTTTATTTTTTAAAATTAATTAATTTATTTTGAGAGAGAAAGAGGGAGTGTGAGCAGGGGCAGGGGACTGAGAGGCATGGAGAGAGAGAATCCCAAGCAGGCTCTCTGCTGTCAGTGCAGAGCCCAATATAAGGCTCAAACTCACAAACTATGAGATCATGACCTGAGCTGAGACCAAGAGTCAGATGTTTTGAGTCACCTAGGTGCCCCTTAATTTTTATTTTTAAAATTTAGTACAGTATTCAATATACATATTGCCTCAACATTTTATTTTATTTTAATGCTTATTTATTTATTTTGAGAGAGAGAGAGAAAGAGAATGTGCACGAGTGGGGAGGGGCAAAGAGGGGATGAGAGGATCCCAAGCTTGCAGAGCCCAAATGGGGCCTTGAACACCATGAGATCATGACCTGAGCCAAAATCAACCGATGGAGCCACCCATGCACCCCTTCCCTACAAATTGTAGGCCTATTTTTGTCATTGTTGTTTAATGTGTATGTTCTTCCATTGATAGTTAATAGTTTAATCCAAGATGCCCTTTACTTCTTTTCTGGAAAGGTATAAGCATTAAAAGTATTATCTACGTAGAGCTCACTTATTTGGATTCATATTTTATTACCTATGATGGCAGGGTAAGGGTATTTACTATAATAAAGGAACTTCCTCCATATTAAATGAGAGTGACCCTGAGGTCTTTGCTCTTTCCAGCTACTGCATAGTAACTGGATGGTTGAGGCTGTTTTTATTAACCTCTCACTGGTGATTTGGTGCTTTGCTGAACTGATCCAGCCTTGTTTATCCATTTATGCAACCATCAACTGGTACAACTCATTTCCAGGCCTTTCAAACTATAGCACTGAGTCACAAAACTCATTAGGTGAAATATGTGACCTCCATCATCAAATCGCAATTGGAAATTGTTTTGTAGGTAATCTTTTCCAAGGCTGCACATCCAAAAACACATTCAAAATCAAGCAAATAGATGTAACTGTTTCAGTAAAACCGTGACTAGTGGTATATCTCTGGAAATGTCAGAAGTTGAATTATGTGAATATATTTTAGCTAGAGGAAAAAAACGCATTGTGTTTGCTCCATTTTATGAAAGGTAAACAAAAAAATTACGGTTTCTCCCTTTCTCTTTTTTTTTTTTTGAGTTTATTTTAGTGCTTTGACATTGGAAATGAAAAATAAACTGCATTCAAGTGGTGACGATAAAGAGGAAAAATATTCAGAGTGTGATACAAATGTGTATTAGACTCATCAGAAAATATGAATAGACTACTCCTTTCTAAAAGACAATATTTTCTATTTAATTATACTACATTTAAAATCAAGATTTTTTTTTAGGTCCTAGAAATAAATGTATTTTTCTACTGTTCTCAAAATAAATATTTCTGGAACTCTTGTGCAGTGATAGCTGGAATTCTAACACATTTTTATGTTATTTGAATACTTTCTTCTTTTATATTATGTTTCTTATGGCGCAAGGATCTCCGCTGGGGCAGTGTCTACCACTGTGAATGTAGTCATGACTTGAAACATTTAGAGACCTGTGGAGATCAGCCTATCAGAATCAATTATATGCACACAGGCGCTGAATAATTGCCTGGAAAAATAATTTAAACAATATGTTCTTCCACATCTCAGGTACATTCCACTGTGCCAATCAAAATGGTGAAATTGCCCAAAGAAACTCTTTTTTGCAGAATGACTGAGAAGCATTTTTGGTGCTTAGTCACTAAAAAGGAATGTGAGTTCTGAGTTTGATGGCCAATATTTGAACCATTTCTGGACCAACACCCCATGTATTATGAGTCTTATGAAGAGAGTAGAATATAACACATACGGGAAGTCTCTGCTTTGCACGGTAGTGCAGGACCATAAAACAAATAAGCACTTCAAGCTGAAACCATGAAAAGAATTCTTAAAAATTAACAGTAAAAAGTACAATCGTTCTGTGATCTTTAAAAATGTTGTTAAAACATTACAAGCATTTTTTCATCATTTGCCATAAACATGTTGGGAAATGAAAAATAGTAAAACTAATATTTATTTATTCAGTACACTGTAATGTAAAACATCAGAAACATTGAGAATTAAGATATTTTATTTCTTTGGAAAAACTTATCAAGAGTTGTTTGCTAGAGGGGAGGTAGATGGAGCGATGAGTGAAACTGATAAAGGGGATTAAGAGGTACAAGCTTACAGTTATAACATCAATTAAGTCACAGATAGGAAAAGTACAGGATAGATAGTATAGTCAATAATATTGTAATAACGTTGTATGGGAACAGATGGTAACTACACTTATCATATTGAACACTGAGTAATGTATAAAATTGTCAAGTCGGGGTGCCTGGGTGGCTCAGTCGGTTAAGCATCCGACTTCGGCTCAGGTCATGATCTCACCATTCATGAGTTCAAGCCCGCATGGGCTCTGTGCTGACAGCTCAGAGCCTGGAACCTGCTTGGGATTCTGTGTCTCCCTCTCTCTCTCTCTGCCCCTCCCCTGCTCATGCTCTGTCTCTGTCTCTTAAAAATAAATAAACGTTTGAAAAATTAAAGTTGTCAAGTCAATACATTGTACACTCAAAGCTAATATAACATTGTATGCTGATTATACTTTAATAAGAATTTTTCTAATACATGAAAAAAAATCATAATAAAATAGTAGTTTGGAAAGTGTTTGCCATCTTCTTATCAGAAATCTAATTGTATAATGATACAAAGTGCACATCTTTTCTATGCCTTTGTAAATCTTCATACTTCTTTCCAAATTTGGATCAGCTCACACATTTTATCCTTAGTGCTTCCAATGTCATGAAGTATCTCTGAGAGTTTCTTTAATGTGAAGTTTATTTCTAGTGTCACTTCCTCTGGGAATACTCTTCACAACCACTTTTCTCATTTGTGTTGATAAATTCACCTTAATAAGTCCATCTGGCTACATATCTAGAGTCTCTCAAATAGCAAGAGGGTTAATATTCCCATAGTTAGCTATTTCTTTTATGACTCCATTTAGGGTCGATTTGAATTTCACTTCCAGCATTATCATTTTTCATTTCTTTGCTGTGCTTATATTTTTGTTGGCTGATTTCCCCTTTCAGTTGTCCATTTTTGTAAAATGTCAGATGGGTTTATCACCGGGAGACAGAGAGCCAAAGCAACTACATGCTTTGGCTTCTGGGCACAAAGGGAAAAATAGGTGTACAGTGACCAATCACCAACAGACTTTGAAAGATGGGATGTGGTCATTAATCATGATGCACCTACCTCTGTTCTTTACATAGTGATGTGTGGGTTGAAGAGCTAGCAGTGAAGTTTGTATTTTATACAATAACTCAAAGTTAATATACCACAGTAATTAAAATTTGAACTGTGCTATTGGGGAACTAGTATAATTTAACTAAACCACGGGAACTGCAAGAGAAGATTGCCTATACTGAAATATCTGCTTAACTTGTACAATCCTTTGGGGCTCAAGTAACACTACTTTGGGACATTTGTAGAAAAGACTAATGCAAAGAACAGAAAGGAGATTGTTCTTTACCCCTAATTGTTAAGATTTGGTATCTCAATAGCTCAGGCAATTTCTAGCAGAGAGAATCACTAAGGCTGACAAGGCAGAGTTGTTTCATGTCTATACCTCATTAGAAAAAAAAAGCTCCAGGAAAGCAGGAATCAGGTCAGACTTATACTTTGTATCCCTAGTGCCTGGCACTGTGTTTTCCCTGTAATAGACATTAAATAAATGTTTGTTGATAGAAATGTTTGTGAATACATTCATTAGTAATGATCAACACGGTTAATTTTTTTTATAAAAAGCCTGAAGTATTACAAAATTTTGCATTGGGGCATCTGGGTGGCTCAGTAGGTTGAGCATCAGACTTCAGCTCAGATCATGATCTTGCACTTCATGGGCTAGAGCTCCCTATCCGGCTCTGTGTTGACAGCTCAGAGCCCAGAGCCTGCTTCAGATTCTGTGTCTCCTTCTCTCTCTGCCTTGCCCCTGCTCCTGCTCTGTCTCTCTCTGTCTCTCAAAAATAAATAAACGTTAAAAAAATTTAAGAATTTGCATTAATATGATGACATACCATAGATTAGAAACATTTTTAGAAAGCTTTGAGACAAAGATATAAGGCTAAAATAAATGGTCAAGTAGCTTCAAAGCTTCCCTCTGATTTAAGAGAGGAACTGATATGCGTCTTTCAAGATCACATATTTAGAGTTTATTGCAAGATTTACTTCTCTTTCATTCTCATATTGAAGGAAGGAACTCTCATCCGACTTCGTGTGCTTAGACCACAGTAACATCTGCTCTCTCTTTAAATTGGGAGTTTTCCAATCCCTTTTCAGAACTGTCAAAAGAGTATACTCAGAAATTAGGAGGCAGGCAAAATTGAAGACAAACATAGAAAATGAAGCTAGGCCAGAATGGAAGCAGTTATATCTAAGAATTTTCACTGTCTTCCTAGACATGAGAACTCTAAACCAATGTCAGCTCCACTTTCTATTGTTTGATATCTAATTGTTTTTGGTGAATTATATTATACATGGCATAAGATTCTCATTTCATAAGTACAGAGAGGGGGAGAAGTCCAAATGGCTATTGTAGTCAATACTGTATTGTTTCAGCTGGGCAGAACAAGAAAATATCACCCTTTGCAGATTGCTGCATTAATGAAATTTATTTCTACATGGAAAAATTAAATCTTACATTAGTAAAGATTGGTAATATTGAGAAAAATATTAAATTTCAAATCCTTTTGCTTAAAAACTTTCACATTTTAGTATTAATATATGAAAAATGGTATATATGGCTGTTTTTAAATGTTCTATTTTTTTGTTTAGCAGTACTGTTGAGTGGAAAGCATGTAAAATTTTTACAGGAAGTGCTGTCAGCCCATTGTAAGGCACAGCCTAAGTCCTCCTGGTGGTGGCACATTGTCATTACAGGCAAAGTTCTAAGGGCTGGTTTTTGCAAACCCTAATTCATAAAGTAAAATAAATATCATGGTAAAATCCCTGTCAATGAGCATAGTTTCATTATTTATTTTCTTTGGGAATTACACTGTACAAAGAGAAAAAGAAATACATTCTGTTAAGGACTCAAACTATCTTTCTTTTTTTAAGCTTGTTCATTTATTTTGAGAGAGACAGAGACAGTGTGAGCGGGGAAGAGGCAAAAAGAGAAGGGGAGACAGAATCCCAAGCAGGCTCTCTACTTTCAGAACAGAGACGGACACTGGGCCTGAACTCCCAAAACCATGAGACCATGACCTGAGCCAAAACCGGGAGTCCCGACGGAGCCACCCAGGGACCCCATGGACTCAAACAGTATCTTTAGATAATATTTAGCTTTTGAATTCACATTTCTCAGATCTGTTACTATTTGATAACAACTTAAATGCTATTTCATTGCTTCTAAAATTCCCAGCTTTAAACGAAAACTTTTGGGGAAAAAATTCATGTCAATAGGGAAAAAACAACAAAGATATTCTTTGGTTGTGACAAACATTTTACATTTTCAAAAAGCATACTTTTCATATTTAAATTCTGTGGGAGAGTAATGAAACACACATTGCCCTTGATTTTCCAAGTTTAAAAATAAGTATGTCTAGTCTTTTAGGTCATTTTTGTAAAATATCATGTTAACTTCTTAGTTTAGAAAAAAAGAATAATTTTAATATGTAAGGGTAAAGTGCTAAAATTATGTTTGTTCATATAAAAACGGTGATAAGAGAATACAAGTTGATGAATTGTGAGTTTCTAATAGCCTCAAATAAAACTGAAATCTTGTACTGTCGTATAATTTGTTATGTTGAACCAAAGTAATCAGAGGAAAACATGAGTACAATTGTCATATATGTGTGGCCTTCTGAGAAAGGACAGCCATTTTTAGCATACTAGAGAAGGAGCGGCAATCTGATTAGTTTATGTTTGAGAAAAGGAAGAAACAACTGTCTATCAGAATAAGCAAACATTGGTTTTGTGAATTATATTTTTGTCCCCAAATAGAAAAACGCTGTTGATTGTACCTTCTTCTTTTTACCTGTACACAACAGTTATTACTTTAATTATTATCAGTAGCATCATTTTATAATAAAATGGAAATGCTGAAGGTTTACAAAAATGACTTACATCTTCGTGATTTGCATTAAGCAAAACATGCCACTTGCTAAACAGCAACATTTATGCTCCTTCACACATCACCCACTTATCATTCAGGCAAAATATAATACATTGAACAACAGCAGGTCTCTATCGAAATGCCAGTTCTATCAATGCGGTTAAGCTATTATTCATGAACCTTTATATCATTCTTTTTTTCCCACCATTTCAATTTTTTTCTAGGCTAAGATGAGTACTAACAGATAGACATATGAAATTTGCCTCAAAGCTATTATCATTTCTAAGTGTAAGAAAGCACTATTATTCAATGATTCCTTATTATTTGGATCACAGCATATCCGGCAAAAGCTTGAATGAAAACCTCAGCTATATTTTTATTCTGTGGTTCTGTGTTCCATATATTTCTATGCCGAGGTGAATTCATGACTGCGTATCTTCAAAAGCATCAATACAAACCTACGGTCCACCTATTTCTTGTTCAAGCCTTCTTGTCCATCCCAGTGGCAGAGACAATCTGACTCACTAATGGTGAGAGAACCGCCCTTCTGCAGTGACTGGAAATAAACAGCTTCAATTTCATCTAATGTGTGGCAATTTCAAATAAATTATAAAAAGTAATACATACATATGGTTAATTAAAAAATATTTCAATAGCACAAGAGGATAAAAGATAAAGCAAATTTTTCATTCCTAAGGTTGTTCCGAGTCTTACCAACCAGTTGGGAGTCCTTTCAGAAACTAATCCAGGCACAAACAGAATTATCTCTGTATGTATGATAAGAGATTTCTTCCCATTGGTTCGAGTTTTGTAAAATCTGTACTGGTTTTCTATTGTTGTTGCAGCAAATTACCAAAGACATGGTGGATTAAAGAAATACAAATGTGTTATCCCATAGTTCTTGAGGTCAAAAGTCCAAAATGGATTGGCAAGGCTGTGTTCCTGCTGGAAGTTTAGAAGAGAAAACATTTCCTTGCCTTTTCCAGCTTCGAGAGGCTGCCTGCCTTCCTTGCTAAAGATCTCCGCTTCAGTCCACACATCTCCTTCTTTGCCTTTCACCCTTCTTCTTCTCTTTCCTAAGGAGCCTATGACCACATTGGGCCCACCTGGATAATCCAGGATAATCTCCCCATCTCAAGTTCCTTTAACATAATCGTTTCTGCAAAGTCCCTCTTGCCATGTAAAATAATTTGTTCATAGGCTTCTGGAATAGATCAGAGACATCTTTGGAGGCATCTTATTGTCCTAATAGAATATCTCTCAGTAAAGTTTTTAAGTTGTTTCCATTCAGGTCCTATACTTTTCTTATTTTGTTTATTCTTAATTCTGATATCTTTTTTGTGGTTGTTGCAGGTTATTATTTATACTAAGATTTTCATTTAACATGGGTTTTTGGTAACTGGAAAAATATGACTTTAGTCAACAACAGGGCTCTTAAAGAGCCTCAATTAAATGCAAGAAGTGAATTGTCCACACTAAAAACTCCTCAAATCCAAAGACATTTTTCCTGGAAATGTCTGTCACTCCATCTTCATATTGCTCTATCAGCATTAATTGATCATTTCCTCCTGCTTGAAATTTTTTTTTCCTCTTGCGCTAAAAGTCTAGTTCTCTCTTGGCTTCCACACTTCATGAACTGCTTCTTCTCAGTCTCTTTAATTATTTTATCACATCCCTTCTACATGTGTATCCATGTTTCTTACACTGCTAATCTTCCTGAGATATATTTATTCCCTCTCTGGATAATCTTTATTCTCATGGCTGTGTAGCACCTATGAGCAGAAAAGTCTTAAATTTACATATCCAGCTTCAACTCCTCCCCTTCATTTCAGATTTGAAAATTCAGCTGCTTTTTTAACATCTCTTAATGAATAATTAATTGGCATTTCAACCTAAATGTCCAAATCAAAACTTCTGAATTTCTACATAACATCCCTACCAATCAACCATCCCCTTCCCCACTTCCCCAGCCTTTTCCATCTCAATAAATGACACTGTCTTTCCCTCAGCTGATTGTGGAAACACACACACCCCTTGGGGAAATATCTGACTCCTCTTCTCTTAAATCCTCATCCAATTCAACATTAATACTGACAGCTCTGCTTTTGAAAAATATTCAGTATCTCACCACTTTTCATCACCTCTATCATTAATATTCTAGTGCAAGACACCATTGTCAATCAATTGCATCATTACAATTTTTTCTTGTTCCCTTACAACATCCAGGATGGCCTTTCTCAAATGTTTCACAGATCATATCACTTCTCTGTCCAAAAACTTTGACTTCCAATCTTACTCAGACTAAAATTTCCCCATTCTTTGATATTTGGGTATATTTGGCATATTGACTCTAAAAGGATGAACATCCTCCACCTGAGATGGTTACAGGAAAGGTGGTGTTCTTAGAGAAGGAAAAGTTTGAGGCAGTAAAAAAAAGTATTCTGTATAGAGGTTTAGGATGTAAATGAATGATCTTTCAGGCAGAGTAGAAATGATAGGTGGGTCAGGGAAGATACTGGGACCTTGCACTTAGATTGTGACCAAGGATGTCAAGAATGTAAAATATGGCATGAGTATCTACTAGGAGATTCCATATTTAAATCGTGTGTTAGTTTGGACCAAACCCCACAGATTTAGATTCAGGCTGAAAGAATCAAGGCAAGGCTGTTTGCATGCCACAGGAAGGCCCTGGCAACCAGCATATTCATGGCAGTGGAATCACAGAGAACCCAAGAAAGAAGGCAAAAATCAAAGGGACAGAATTGGTGCCACTTGGTTCAACTACCATTTTCTATCTGCTGATTCCTCAGTCAATGCCAACTGTTGGAAGTTCTGGGTTTTACTTTATTTAAAGGGGTCAATTCACTTCTAAGATCAATTCTTTATTTATTTTCTTGAACTCATGTCATATCCATGACCCTTCTAAATTTCTTTCTTTATATCAATGTTTCATTGTAGTTTTTTTCATTTTAGAAGCAATTTTAGAAGTTAGAAGTTAAAGAAACCTCCAATAAGTGGGAAGAAAGACAATAGGACTTTCTTCCAGCTTGATGGTTTTTCAAGATCACTGTGGCCTCAGTAATTTACAAGGCTATAGTGTTCTTTCCCATGGGCAAGTGTGTATTTTGGTCAGCTCATACGTTTTTAAGCCATTAGTGATTTGGGCAGTTGAATTTCTTATAACTCACATTCACAGAAATATCAATTCCTGCAAATATCTTCAACGTTGTCTCCTAGACAAGAAGTTTTTCAGGGAAAAGTCTTTTTGCTAATATGTGACACTGTTATGTTTAAATATTCTGTTATACTATCTTCATGCAGAGATCTCATTTCACTTGTACCCTTTTCTGACCTATCTTAATTATAATCTTAAGTGTATTGTAAAATTCAACCAGTAAAACTTTCTGTACAATAACACCTTGGGTCTATGAAGTGTTTTTCTGATGTACAAATCAATAGTATTTTTTTTTAACATTTACTTATTTTTGAGAGAGAGAGAGGCAGAGTATGATGGGGGAGGGGCAGAGATAGAGGGAGACAGAATCTGAAGCAGGCTCCAGGCTCTGAGATGTCAGCACAGAAACCAATGCAGGGCTCAAACCCACAAACTGTGAGATCATGACCTGAGCCAAAGCCGGGCACTCAACTGACTGAGCTACCCAGGCGCCCTTTATGTACAAATCATGTTTACACACATTCTCTCCTTGCTGTTTAGAAAAGCACTGTAAGTTACACCCAGATCACCACTGCCCTCTTACAAAGAAGAACTAAGGATCTACAGTGTTTAGTAGCTTGCTAATAAGTATCATCAACAGAACTGGTGCCCAGACCTTCTGATTCTTATTATTCTTTACACTCTTGATACAATGGCCATTAAATGGCTAGCCAGAAAAATCCACGAGAAGGTATAATTTAGGATATAAACTACATTACATTGCAACTATTATGGCATTCGTGTTTTTACCCAATGAGGATTCCTTTTCAATTCATACCCAACCAGAAAATTATCCTTTATGCCAAACGTTGACATAATGTGAGCGAGAAACAAATGACTTCTCATAGCAGAAACACAGAACAGAGAACACAGGGGCATCTGGCCAAGGAATGGAAAGCAGTCAGTAAGTAGAGAAAACCATAGAGTCATTAACAGCTTGCTGATAAAGACCTCACATGCAAAACTGGCAACAGGTATTTCACAAAGCATAGTGAAGAAAATGAAAGTTTCAGAGACAATACAATAGGTAATGACTCTCTAAATGAACTTTCTGTAGTGGTCGAAGTACAAACCAGTTATTTTCTACAGGGAATTACACCTGATTTCTCCACTGTTCTTTAGATCCATGATTCTCAAGAGAATAGTTTATACTGGCTGTCTCCAGTTCTCCCCTTAGTCTAGAACTGACAGGCACATGGGTTTATTTAGTTATTCTGCTGGCTTCTAAAGGCTTAGAAGCATCCTATAGCAACTCACTCCATCCAGGGCTGGTGATAATCTCTTTAACATCCTGCTGACTCTGCACATGCTATCCCAAGGCAGTCACAGGCAGCAAGTAAAAATAGAGGGCATACCATTATGCTGAATACTTCTACAAATACCAACTGTTTGGGGCGCACATTGACAGAGATGTAACAATTATAATCCCTAGCCACACTTGTAGCATACATTATCTACACATCTCATAATAGGATCTGGCGATTGTTCTGAAGTACTCTAGAATGCCAAATCTTCGTTTTCTTGATTTCCTGAGGCCAAGGAAAAATAAGTCCATTATTTCTATATCTGTAATGAATAGCGACCTATCAGAGTCTCTGTTCAGCTGGTTTTTCAATGCTTTCTAGAAAGAATAGTCAGTTAAATGAATTTGTCTTTCCACTGAGGCAAATACAGTGAGCAGTAACAAATATTCTTCTACCAGAAAAACTAATATTTACACTTTTGTCTCTAAAGATAATGTAGTTTCCCCCTTTTTTTTTTTCCTCTGTGTGCTTGGTGACCTAAAGCTGGAATTGATTTTAGACTGATGATTTTTTAGTGAGTGTTTTACAATGAGGCATTTATTCTGGGGAGCCACAGGCCCCAAAGCTTCATGTCTCAGAGTTAGTATTTACCATTTCTTTTATACTGGAGAATAGAGACAGCAAAAGTACAAAGAAGTCAGACAAGTCAAGCTAAAAGCAAAATGAATACATGGAAAACTACAAGAGAACATGAAAGATGAGGCAATGAGCAAGAAGTGATTCAGCAACATAAAATCCACTGAGGACAAATAAGCACATGACCTCACAGAGCAACTAAATATTTGATAACAATCAGTTATGAGAGCATCTGTCTTTTAGGGGAAAATTCCTACTCCTTTTTTTCTTCCCCGTCTCCCTGTATCTGAAGCCTTTCGCTCTTTCTGACTATGTTGCTGTTTTTTTTTTTAATTTGAGGACTTAATATTTTATTTTCAACATTCTATAACACTATATTGATATTTATATAATATACAAATAAATATAAATTCAATTTATAAATTTAAAATATAATTGATCTCATTAACATATTTTTACATGTTAAAGCATCCTTATATCCCAGGGATAAATCTCACATGGTCATGGTGTCCAATTCTTTTAATGTATTGTTAAATTCAATTTTCTAGTATTTTGTTGAGGACTTTTGCAAATTTATGCATCAAGGATACTAACCTAGAGTTTTCTTTAATTGTAGCGCTCTTGTCTGGCTTTGGTACCAGAACAATAGTGACCTTGTAATACGAATTTGGAAGAAATTCTGAATTTTTTGAAGAGTTTAAGAAGGATTGGTGTTAATTATTTAAATGTTTGATAGAATTTACCAGTGAAGTCATCCAGTCTTGGGTTTTTCTTTGTTTTTGATTACTGATTCAATCTCCTTACTAGTTAACTCAAATTTTCTATTTCTGCGTGATTCAGTCTAGTTAGGCCATATGTTTTTAGGAATTTATCCATCATTTCTAAGGTTGTCCGTTTTGTTGATACATAACTATTTATAGTAGTCTCTTAAGGTCCTTTTTATATATGTGGCAGCAGTTATAATGTCTCTTCTTTAATTTTTTATTTTACTTATTCCACTCTCTTTTTTCTTAGCCTCGTTAAAGGTTTGTTAATTTTGTTAATATTTTCAAGAAACCAACTTAGTTTTTTTGATTTTTAAAACTGTTTTTCTATTGTCTATTTTTTCAGAATTTTGTCAATACGTGTTCTGTATCTATTAAGACGATCATAAAATTTTTATTCTTCACTTTTTTAGTGTGCTTTATCACATCTATTGCTTTGCAAATGGTGAACCATTTTTGCAGGTGATAAATTCTACTTGATCATGGTGGATGATCTCTTTAATATGCTGTTGAATTCAGTTTGCTTGTGCTTTGTTGAGAATTTTTGCATCTATATTCATCAGGGATATAGGCCTGTAATTTTTTTTTTTTTTTTCTGATAGTGTCCTTGTCTGGTTTTGCTATCAGAGTAAAGCTGATCTCATAAAATGAGTTTGAAAGTATTCCTTCCTCTTCAACTTTTTGAACAGTTTGAGAGGGATTGACATTTATTCTTCCTTGAATGTTTGGTAGAACATTTACCAGTGAAGCCATCTGGTCCTGGGTTTTTCTTCATTGGGATGTTTTTGATTACTGAATCAATGTTCAAACTTTTTTATTTCTTCATGTTTCAGACTTGGTTGGTTGTATATTTCTAGGAATCTCTCCCTTTCTTCTAAGTTAGTAGTTTTTATGATTTTTTTTACTATCTTTGTGTTATCATGTCATAATGTATCCTTTTTCATTTCTAATATTTATTTGAATCTCCTCTCTTTTTTTTCTTAATGAATTCTTCAATTCAGTCATTGTATTCTTCAGTTCCAATATTTCTATTTAACTCTATGTTTTCTATCTGTTTGCTCAAATTCTTACAGTGTTCACTTGTTTTTCTTCTGAATGTTGAGCATCCTTATAGTGGTTGTTTTGAATTTTCTGTCAGGCAATTCATATATCACCGTTTCATTGGGGTTAGTTACTGGAGTTTTATCTTGTTCCTTTGTTTGAGCCATGTTTCCCTGTTTCTTTATTTTCCTTGACTCTGTGTTGGTATCTATGCAGTGGGAAAAACAGACACCTCTTTTAGTCTTCACACACTGGCTCTATACAGGATAAGACCATCTCTGATCAGTCTGGCAAGAGTTTCAGTCTCTCAAATCTTTGTGTGTATGCCTTTTCTGGACCTGTGTGTATAAATTCCCAATTACAGGGGTTTGCTGATTCCTCCCCCCACCCCCTCAAGAGTTTCTAACCTTGCTTCCTCTTGTGTCTAATTGCCATACTATGGGTCTTCCAGGCCAGCAGGATTTTCTAGGTTCTTTTTTTGTTCTCAGTGGCCCTCAGACATCTAGAGTATGCTGGGTCCTGTGCATACTTTGAGACAGGAAAGACTAAAGGTATTGACTTGGGTATTCACCTGAAAAGTCTGAACATTGAGTATATCCTTCAGTCTCCCCCTTTTCTTCCCTGAAGATAAGCCAGGGGCTTGGAGTCTTGCTGGGGAGAAGCCTCTTGTAGACGACTGTATGCTAGTCCACCCTGTCTTTGTTCTCAGTGGCCATTAGGCGTCTAGAGTATGCTTTGTTCCATTAGTGTTCTGAGACAAGCAAAACAAAAGACAGTCCCTTGGGCAGCCCCTGGAAAAGATGGAATGTTGAACACATGGCCCAACTCTCCTTTCTCAAGGAGAAGTAGGGATATAGGAGTTTTTTTGAAACTCGCTCTGTGCTGAACCAGGGAGAGGGACAATGGTGAATGCTTGTGTGCTGGTCCAAACTGTCATCTTTGTTTTCAGTGGCTCTGAGGCATCTAGAGTGTACTGGGTTCTGGCAATGATCTGAAACAGACAAAACAGAAGCCAGTCCCTTGGGCAGATCTTGGAAAAAGAAATTTTTGATGCATGGTCTAACTCTTTCCCTCCCCAGGGTGAAGCCAGGGTTTAAAGTTTATCATCTTCTCATTCTACACTGAGCTGTGGGAGGGACCTTTGGTGAGTGCTTGCACCCTAGTCCAAATCACCCTCTCCTGAGTTCCTGAGACTTAGATTCAAGCAAGACAGAGATAAATTCCTTTGGAAGCCGGGGAGGGGGGTAATGCATGGGTAGTTCAGACCTTGGTTTTGGCTCAGGTTTGAGCCCTGAGTGGGCTTCATGCTGGCAGCACAGGGTCTGCTTGGGATTCTCTCTCTTCCCCTCCCTCTGCTCTCTCACTCTCTCTCTCTCTCTCTCTCTCTCTCTCAAAATAAATAAACATATAAACTTAAAAAAAAAGAAGAAGAAGAAATGAGCTCTTTGGGAAGCCCCCTGAAAACTCCAAATGTTGGATGTAATCTCCACTTCTATCCTTCTCTCCCCAGGGAGAAGCTGGGAGGTGCGGGTTTCTTCCCAATCATGTGACTCTGTGCCAAAGAGTGAAATTATGGTAAGAGGGTGTCTCAGGGTTTTTGTTTTGTGTTGTTTTGTTTTATCAGCTTTGATGTGGCTGGTTTCATACTGATCTGGGGTGCAGGAGCTTCTGAACTAGTTGGATTTCTCACTCACAAAGGGAAGTGGTATAAGTATTGTTGGATTGGTGTGTCTGTGGAAGGAAAAGAATGTCTAAGTCTTCCTATCCTGCCATCTTGCTGATGTCTTCTCCTCAAAGTTAATTTCAACAATACTTTCTTAATTTTGATTATTTATATATTTCTTTGTTATACACAACTTTTCAGGACTATTCTATAACTAATTTTATGTAAATTCCTGATTATTTTCTTACTAGAAAATTTCTTGGAATATAATTTCTGGGTAAAAAATAAGGTTTTTGAAATGTATTTGTAAATTATACTCCTGAAAGTCTGCACGGATTTTATAGACCCTTGAGAAGTAAGTGAGAATTATCAGGCAATACTTAAATGATCACTGTCTTTTAGGGATTAATAATGTCAGACACAGAAAAAAACACTGACATATGGGAGGAAAAAAACTGAGTTGGTGGGGAGGTGGGAAGTGAGTACTAAGCCTTACGTTAATAAGGCATAAAATTGGTCTTCATCATAGAGAACAGAGACCATGCATACTTTTTATGAATTTGTTGTGCTCTTGAATTCCTGTGAAAATCTGTTTCTCTTAACATTCTTATCTTGTAACATCATAATAATCAAAATGTAATTATCCTAGAAGCAAGGACATGAGCACTCACTCTTAATTTTTACTCTTAATAAATCAAACTCAGAATCTCAGTCCACTTTTTCTAATCTATTCCATCAGTACTGAAGCTATTTAGATAAGATGGTGGTTAAGAGTCCATCTAGTTTTTGGCCAAAAGTAATTTGCTGTTGGAATTTGGTGGAGATTTTGCGATAACATAATCCTTTCCTTAGTGTAGGGAAAATTGGACAATTATCACTTTGAGATGATTTATATGGACAGCTACCAGAGAGCTAGTGCCTGCTAGCTTTGCAATAATACAGCTGTCACAGGGCCCAAAATGTCTCTTTCATCTAGCTGGAATTTTCTTTGTTTGTTTATCTTTTTTTTTTCTCTTGGACCAGACTGAAATCCTATGATAAAGAGAAAAAGAAAATACCAATAGGAATGATATACAATGTTGAGAAATGTTTCTGCCTTTTCATTAATAGCTCTTTTAAGTCTTTCTAATTTTTTGGTACATTGGTGCAGAAGTGTGTAAACATTTTTGGCTCCAATCTTAATCTGGAAATTGCAGAACATAAAATAAAGGAAAAAGAGTACTTAATCCATGATTGGAAACCGTTCGCTGATGGAAAAACTCATACATGTCTGGGACACAGTACCACAGATGAAGCTTGGGAGAGAGAACACCATGTCGTTGTGTTATTTGTGAGCATCCTGTGTGTAGCCACCTTATATGAGCCCTTGCCTTCTTTCATAATAATGAACAAAAAGAGGCAATGTGTACCCCGAGACTGCAACGCCGTCATTTAATTTGTAACTTCTTACGGGGGAGCGTCTATAGTTTTATAAGTTCTTAGGCTATTCCTAATTACATTCAGTCTAAATATTTTGACAATTTTTTTTACAGCAAGATAGCTCATGTTAACCTAGTAGTTTCTTGACAACCTACTCTTCCGAGAGTATTCAACTGATCTGTGTCAGGCTCTGTGCTGACAGCTCAGAGCCTGGAGCCTGCTTTGGATTCTGTGTCTCCCTCTCTCTCTGCCCCTCCCCCCACTCGTGCTCTGTCTTCCTCTGTCTCTCAAAATAAATAAAACATTAAAAAAATTAGGGAAAAATCTTTTAAAATAAAAAGAAGTGCACAGCAATAATAAATCCTCCAGATGTTGGCCTTGCTTTATTACATTTCAGGATACATCACTTCCCTCAAACCAGGTTGCTAGGGTGATATGTGACCTCTTTCTTTAAAAACTTCCTCTAAGCTGGAAAGCCAAAGAAGTGAACTAAAACCAGCAGGACTGTTTTTAGAAGAGTGAACACACAGAAACAATTTGAAATGGAAAGCGAAAGAAAAACAAGAAAACTCTAATAGAGTAATAGTTGATGCTCTTTTCCAAACAGACAAGACATCCACACTGAACAAGAGGCCTTGTGGCAAGCAAGGCCTGATTTATGTCCTGAACTTTTGAACTAGATAGTTAATTTTCATCCATTATATAGTTAATTGAAATGTTAGATATATTAATCATTTGTGGGTATGCACATTCAAAACCCTATCAATTTCCTCAAAAGAAAAATACTGAAAATAATGTAATAAGAGTGATAAAATATTTATTTTATGAAACATTAAAATGAAGTTCATTTCTGGGAAAGTCACTGATAACAATAGTAAAGGAACTAAGAAATTTATGTATTTTGTTATGAAAAGTGCATATTCTCCAAGTTTTTATAAAAGCAATAGAATCAATACATCTGTATCTTCTGTTTCTTACAGAAAGACCCATCTATTAAAATGAATATATTGGGGCACTTGGGTGGCTCAGTCAGTTAAGCACCCAACTCTTGATGTCAGCTCAGGTCATGATGTCTCAGTTGTGAGATTGAGTCCAGCAGCACAGGGCTCCATGCTGATGTGGAGACTGTTTGGGATTCTCTCTTTCCCTCTCTTTCTGCCCCTCCCCAACTCGTACTCTGTCTCCAAAAAAAAAAGAAAGAAAGAAAAAGAAAAAAAAAGAATGTATTTATTCTATTAAACATAAACAAACAAACATGACACCATCCAAATGAACATGAAAGTTTGACTTTCAGTCAAAAGTTTCCACATGGCCATCTGTACTTTCATTTGGAAAGAAAAGTTCATGACTCTAAAGAACACAGCATTAAGAGAACTTCTTCTGAAAAGACCAGTAAGTGAATAATTTATGTCTGTTTACTTATTTCAGTTTTCAATGAGCATTGGGAAGCCCTGTCCTGGTATCTCTGTACTCATGGGGGACTAGCTGACATGTTTCAACAATGATGTGCTTTCGGAGTCCTGATTGGTAATCGCCAACATTGCTAATCACCCCCAGGTTGTTGTCCTTCTATTCAAAGGTGAAGGGGCTTCTTGGTCTTGAATTGATCACTGCAGCAGCAAACTGTGAGCAACAATTAAAATTATGGAAGGGCAGCTGAGAAGTACTCTCTACTGTGAGATGAACAGAGAAATTTCAGAGCTTCTGGAATTAGTCAAAAATTCTAATAAAGGAAATGACCCTCTTGATGAAGAATTGTAGCAAAACAGGTGAATAAATAAGGAGATCCAAAGGAAACCAGAAGAGAGAGATTTTCTAGTTACACATTCCTAACCATGACACTATTCCTCTTTTAAATAAGAGTTATTGCTGATACCAGAAAAGTATTTTTATTGTTATTAAACTTTTTTAAGCTTTTAAAGTTAATTTATTTAAATAAAAAAAAAAGATACAGAGAGCAAGCAGGGGAAGGGCAGAGAGAGAAGGAGACAGAATCCCAAGCAGGCTCCACGCTGTCAGTGCAGAGCCCTATGCGAGGCTCAAACTCAAGAACCCTGAGATCATGACCTGAGTCAAAATCAAGAGTTGGATGCTTAAACAACTGAGCCACCCAGGCGCCCCTCTTGCTATTGAATTTCAAATTGAATAGGAGTTTGGAGTCCACATGATTCAGGTTTGGTACAAAGTGAGGTTCAAAGTGGAGCAGCCCAGAAATCCAAAAGTATTAAAAAGGAAATGTTAGCATATACTAACGTCCTTTAAAGAACACTAAAGGCAATTATTTAATACCAACAATACCTTTCAAATTCTTTGCTTCTACTCTGTGTGTGTGTGTGTGTGTGTGTGTGTGTGTGTGTGTGTATAGTGCGTATATAATGTGTGTGTGTGTGTGTGTGTGTGTGTGTGTGCTACTTTGGAACTTCTCAGATGTTAAACCCTCTAAATGTTCCTCTAAACCCACCTGCATGGTTTTGCCTCTCGTTCTCCCTCTTCCTTTTTGCTGTGTAGGTCAACTTAGCCTATTTGACTTGCTTCTTCACCATCTCTTAGCTCTATTTATTCTGTGCGTTCCGCGTCACACACAAAAACCAGATAAACACATGATATTAGTTGAGGTAAAGATTAGGACACACACAGAGTTAAAAAGATTCCCTCTTAGTGTGAGAGGAGTCTCTAAATTAAATTAACTTGCATCATATATACTCAGGCATCTGAAAATTATTGTTTTAGCATATGAGACACAACACAACACCTCTGGAGCACACTTGCAGTAATCCACGTTTGGGTATTGTGTGATTATGATTAGGCTCACATCGTTTACCCAGCAACCATGCTCAAACAGAGATAGGCTAATGTGTGGGGGTTATTTGGAAGTGACTACTCTGTGATCATTTGGGATGCAAGTTCCTCAGTTCAATGTAAGGTCATCTGTGTACACGATAGCCTTTACCACTTTTACTTTTGTACATTTATGATAATACAGTCTAAATGAAAAATAACATTCTTTACATCCCGTTTCAGTAACGTGGCATACGTTTTAAGAAACTGAATTTTGTGGAACATTTTTATAACATTACGGTAGGAGTTATCTTTATATTGGTTATGTAAACAATACATGTTCCTTTTAAAGAATTCAAGGAGTACAGAGAGACAAAAGAAGAAAGTAAAAACTTCACCCCACATCTTATCATCTAGATGCAACTGGCATGAACATTGAACACTCTTCCATACTTCTCTCTGTCCGGTACACATGGCTTTATGTTCCAAATAATAAAAAGATTTTTTTAAGGAACATCCTCATATATAAAAAAGAACTATCTGAAATAGTTATATCCTAGTGAGTCTTATCAAGCCCACAAAGTAATAAACTCCCATCACAGACCATCATCCTAAGAAGAGCCGATACTTCTGCATGAGCATCGTATAAAACCAGAGCAAAAAGATCTACATTCACAGACTGCTGCTCAGCTCCACAAATCTTTCATGTTGGTACAAAACTTCAAAATACGGAACCCATCTGGATTTAATGCCTTCCTAGCAGTACTTCTTTTAAAAGTACTTAACCTTTTGGGGTGCCTGGGTGGTTCAGTCGGTTAAGCATCCAACTCTTGATTTTGGCTCAGGTCATGATCTCTCAGTTTGTGGGATAGAGCCCTGCATGGGCTGACAGTGTGGTGCCTGTTTGGAAGTCTCTCTCACCCTGTCTCTCTCTGTCTCTCCCCAACTTGCCCACACATGCATGCTCTCTCTCTCTCTCTCAAAATAAATAAATAAACTTTAAAAAATAAAAATAAAAGCACTTATACTTTTAACAGGCCTCAACTGATAATAGCAATCAAGATTCTCATGCCCAGGAATCAGTATATCAGGTAAACTGCAGCCCTTACAAATTAGAGCTTGAGTTGGGTGTGTTTGGCCTGGGCGGAAAACTCCCCCAATGTTCATCTAAACCCACCTATGTGGTTTTCTGTCCATTTGTTCCGGCATGTTCTCCCTGGAATGTGAAGTAGAGTTGAGTGGGATAGGGTTTATTCATGCTCTGCCTATAATCCTTACAGAATTTAATCATCCCTTGTAGATGCAGAGGTGGATAAAGTCACCTGTTTATTTAGACACAGAGATGCCAGGTTTAAAAAAAGAAAGACAATATAGGATTGAACCAAAAGGTAATAGTGACCGTGAACTCAGACAACTAATCTGAAATCCTGGTTCTGCTACTAGCGAACTATTGACAGGTGTAAATAATTTCATTTTAACCTCACTTTTCTCATCTCTGAAATAGAGATAACCCCACATAAAGTTGTTGTAGTGATTAGAGCTACAAATGCTAACATTTTTATAAGTGTTAAACAGTGTTAGACATGTTTAACAGATGTTAAAATCTCTAGTTCATCTTCATCTGTTTCTTAATCTCTGTCCCTTTCTTCAGATTTCCAATTAATCCCATTCTACCAATAAGAAAATAATATTACATATCGCCAGTGACAGATTTAATCAGATTACTCAGATGATCAGGTAGGTTCCAGAAAGATAAAGTCTATCTCCCACCTCCCAGTCCATTTCTGTGCCCTTGGGGACACACTGTTTCCTGTAAGGGCCAGTGATTCTCCTTTAGTCACTCTTAAAAGTAAGCCCTCTTCTAATTTATTGTTAAAAAATAAAAGTACGCATTTAGTTTCACAGCATGAAAGATGAAGAAGTCTTTTGTGGTTCTCTCCAATACTGAACCTAGCTGTTTCTTAGGAAAATAATTCAATGTGTCCTAATGGGTACAATTCATTCATGTGTGTCTACTCCTGTTCAGGAAATGAAGGTCCTAGATCATTAAATAAGAGGCAGGGAAGCTTATTGGAGTCCAGACAATATGATTACCAGCAGGTTAAAGATGCTGAAAAGAAGAAAATGCAGGGGCTTTCAAATTTCCAACCAGTAACAGTCACAGTCTTGCTGTGTTTTGGTGAGTACACCTAGGTAGCCAGTTTTGAAGAGCTTTTTTGTAGAAAGCCCACTTCGTATTTCTGAGATGACAAACACATGAGACCTTGTTTCTGTATAGAGGCTTAAAAACAAAAACAAATGCGTTTTGAGAAGATAAGCTTATCAGTGAAGAGTTAATCCCCAGGCTACAGGTGAGTGTGCAGAGACTCTGGAAAATTTCGGGAATTCTTTTATTCACATCCTCCACTCATTGTTCTCATTTGTTCAGTTCTGACCTTTAGAAGTTTGGAGTCGCAAAGTCGATCTTTAGCAGCGGTGGTAATTGCAGTAGAGAACGATTTTAACACTTCCTAGCTCGGGCACCCTGTTAAGGGCTTTCTGTACCCTGCCTTAATCTTCACAGTGCTTAACTGCACTGATAATTCTACAGTTAGCATTGATGGCAGTCTTCTCATGTATAGAATTCATGCTGTTTCTTACATATCCAATCTCCTTTAATTTTCAATTTTAAGTCTATGAGATTAGTATTATTTCCTACTTTATAAATATGCGACCTTATTTTCGGAGCTGTTAAGTCATTTCTCCAAGGTGTAGATATATACTGTGTATTTACACAGTTTGTCATTAGTGCACTTGGTTTTTATCATTATATTACATTGCATCAATTCAGACATATTTTATTATTGCCTTTGCCATTAATAATAGATCATTTTTATTTGGGACCTATTTATTATGTCAAGCATTATACTAGATATTTTATTGCTATCTTGATTAATATTCATGTTTCCCTATATACCATTGCTCTTATCCCTATTTAATAGATGAAGATACTGAGGTTCCGAGAAATGAGTCCCTCAGGCTAAGGCTACACATCAATTGAATAAGTCTAGTGAGATACTGATCCAGGCTTGTACTGGTTGAAAGTCTATAGTTGCCACCCAACCTGACTGCTGAATCAACCCAGGGAAACCAACAAACTAAAATAAGAGTGACAGCATCATTTTTAGGTATACAGATATCTAGTACTATAGTTAAAACAAGTGTGAGATACATATCTAAGACTGACTGCAATCAGTAAGCTGTACTGACATACAAAGATAAAGAAAATACCAAAATGCTGGCACTAATGCTTTAATCAGGCCCTGTTTCATTGCCATTAGTCATTAAAACTCTTGTCTGAGTATGTTTGAAATACCTCTAATTTTAGGTTTTGTATGTCTGGCATAGAGTTTGCTGTGTACATAGAAAATAAATACGAATTATTTTCCCCTGAGGTTAGCAGCAAGGCAAGGGTGTTTAATCACTAAATCTATTAATATTATGCTGGAGGACTTAGCCAATGTAATAAGCCAAGGATAATAAACAAAATGTATGAAGATGAGAAAAAAAGAAATAAAACCATCAATATTTGCAGATCACGTGATGGTATTTGTAGAAAATTCAAAATAATTCACATATAAATCATTAGAATTTATATTCCAAATTAGTACATTTACTGGTAAGAAAGCCAATATAAAAATAATATTCTTATACACTAGCAATGAACACTTCAAAAATGAAATGTTTACAATTTTTAATATTTAAAATAATATTGAAAAACACCAAATGCTTAGAAATAAATCTAAAAGATATGCAAAACTGCTATTCTGAAGACTATAGTACATAGTTGAGAAAATTTAAAGACTATCAAATAAATATTTATGAATTTGAAAATGTAATACTGTTGTAATGTCAATTCTAACTTAACTGACTTGTAGATTGATTGCAAGCCTATTCATTATTCAAAAACAACATAATAAAGCTTGTTATTGTTGTATTCTAGTGTAGAAATTATAAAATTTATTTTATAAACACAAAGGGGAAATACTAATCAAGGAAGAAACAAATCTGAAGAACTTCAGAACAGCAACTCTTATCAGAGCTATGGGGAAAGCATACCTTGTGACCTTAAAGAAAAATTTCTCAATCAGACCATAAAAAGCAACTTACCAACTTACCATAAAGGAGAAGATTAAATAATTCAAATTAAGTAAATTAAGAACCTCTAATAAGTAAAAGAGTGAAAAGACAAGCTGCAGTGAGAGAATAAAGAAAGTATATATTCATATAAGGAATATATGAAGAATATTCAATCAATAATAAATACAGGACATCCAACATAAAAATGGAAAACACTTGGATAAGCTTTTCACAAAGAAGAATATGCAAATAACTAATAAACATATTTAAAAATGTGCGAGTCGAGGCACCGGAGTGGCTCAGTTGGGTGAGTGTCTGACTCTTGATTTTGGCTCATGATCTCACGGTTCATGGGATCCAGCCCTGCATCAAGTTCTGTGATAACAGTGCAGAACCTGTTTGGGATCCTCTCTCCTTCTCTGTCTACCCCTCTCCCTGCTTGCACACCCTCTCTCTCTCTCTCAAAATAAATAAATAAACATTTTTTTAAAATGTGCAACTCTATTAATCATCAGAGAAAGGCAAATTAAAACCGCAAGATGATACCCCTAGATACCCTTAGGAATGGCTAAAATTTTTTAACAAAAACATAAAAATAAAAAACCTGACAATGACCAGTGCAGGAAAAGATCTGGAGCAAATAGAACTCTCCTATGCCGCTGGGCTGGTGGGAATGTACACTTGTGTAAACACTTTGGAAAACTCTTCAGCAATATCAGGTAAAGTTGATCGGGGGTACAGCCTATGATCCAGCAATTGTATTCTTAGGATATATGCCTTATTTAAATATATTTTTTAAAATAAGACATTTAAAAAAATATTTTTGGGACAAAATCTGAATAGTCTAAAACCAGAAAAAAATATGAAAGTTTGTAAAAAATCAACTCTTTCAAGGGGGTAAAAAATTAGTCCCTTTAAAGATGCTTGTTCTAAGGGATACAGGAGTGCTGATGCATAGGAGCACTTATACCCCAATGTTTATGGCAGCACTTTCAACAATAGCCAAATTATGGAAAGAGCCTAAATGTGCATCAACTTACGAATGGATAAAGAAGTTGTGGTTTACATATACAATGGAATACTACTTGGCAATGAGAAAGAATGAAATATGGCCTTTTGTAGCAACATGGATGGAACTGGAGAGTGTTATGCTAAGTGAAATTAGTTAGGCAGAGAAAGACAGATACAACATGTTTTCACTCATATGTGGATCCTGAGAAACTCAAGAGAAGACCAGGGGGGAGGAGAAGGGGGGATAAAAAAGTTACAGAGAGGGAAGGAAGCAAACCATAAGAGACTCTTAAATACTGAGAATAAACTGAGGGTTGATGGGGGGCGGGAGGGAGGGGAAAGTGGGTGATGGGCATTGAGGAGGGCACCTGTTGGGATGAACACCGGGTGTTGTATGGAAACCAATTTGACAATAAATTTCATATTAAAAAAAATAATAAAATACAGCTCCCAAAGGAGCTGTATAGAAATTATTGAAAGTATTATAGAAATTATTCAATTTATAGAAAATTATTCAAAGTTTTACAACTAATTAATCAATAAATTAATAATATAGTTTATATTATTATAAAAATTTCGTTTTTATCTTTTAAATATGTTTTCACAGTTCTTTTGCCAAACATCACATTGATTGAAACAAAAATAAAATTAAAATGGAACTAACACGAGTGTGACAAGCTTAACGAAATGTTAGCAAATCACGTTTGGCAATATTAATATACCATGGTAATGCCGAGCTCGTCTTTTGATGAAATCAGGAAGTGGTCACAACTTAATTATACAGACTGTAAAGATTTTTTCCAAATAATGTAAAATTTGGATCCTGCCACTGGGACCTTCTCACTTGCCAACTTTTTCTTTCCTCATCTCTGGACTTACCAATTTGGACCTTGGGGCGAGATGCAACACAGACCATGTGGAGCCGAAATCCCTGCTTTTGAGGAAAACTTTCTCCTTTCACTGACAGAGTATGGTTCAACAACTACTGTGACATCTGAACAATTAAATTAGTAAATTCTCCTCATTTGAGGGGGAATAGGGGTGAATGGGAAGGATCTGAGCTGTGGGGTGATAAAAAGCTTGGTGTGACAAAAAGCAAAAGCAAGCCCTTACCCTCTTTATTTATTTTATATACCCTAAGAACTCAGAAGGGAATTATTTTTTTAATTTTTTTTAATGTTTATTTATTTTTGAGAGAGAGAGAGACAGAGCATAAGCAGGGGAAGGTCAGAGAGAGAGGGAGACACAGAATCCGAAACAGGCTCCAAGCTCCAAGCTGTCAGCACAGAGCCTGCTATGGGGCTCGAACTCACGAACCGTGAGTCCTGAGATGAAGTCAGGACACTTAACTGGCCACCCAGGTGCCCGCAGAGGGAATTCTTATTTCCAGTATCATACAAGAATCTATACAAATAGGTTTGGAGTCAGCCTGTACTGTCTCGTGAAAGCTCATTGTCAAATTCGCATGGGAACTTGCAAGTCAGTTGTTAAAAATAGCCATTTTAAAAAAATAATAAACTCATAATTAAGTAAATCATATTAAAGACAAAGGTGTAAGTATTCCAAATTCATCACTTTCTAACAATTTTACAATTTGTTCTTAAGGTTATTTATGTCTTTTGTATCTGTATGGTGAAAATACTATACAAGTGGTGTGCTATTGTACATTTCTCCCCAAGTCCACATTTAGTGAGGTCATGTTGGTAGCCTGAAACTGACCAAGTGGATGATCTTTATACTCCCTAAATCACTCCTTTCAGGAAGACAATTGTTAACTATTTACCAGCATATATTCTGAGAGACTCTGTCAATGACAAGTGTTCTGAGAATAATTCTCAACAGCCACATCATTGACAACTGTTTTGTAGACAAGGTGACTTTACATCACATATACATGTATACTTTACATATGTGTGTGTGTGTGTGTAAATATATATATGTGTATATATACACACACACACACACACACACACACACACACACACACATATATTTGCTATCCTAGACTTATTATTAATGATGCCATCTTTTCATTCTAAAAAGCATTCCAGTTTAGAGGATAAATTATGTGGTTACTCTATAGAGCAGGCTTGCTCAACCTCAGCACTATTGATGTATTGGGCTGGATAATTATTTGTTGCGGGGGATTGTCCTTTGTTCTAAAGGATGTTTAGCAGCCTCCCTGGGCTCTAGAGGGTACCCCTCTACCCCAGTTATGACAACTAAAAATGTCTCCAGATATTTTTAAATAATCCAGGGTGGGGGCAAAATCACCCCTTCTGAGGATACTGTCATGCATTCTAAGGGTCAAAACAATTCCAAAAATAAAATAAAATAAAATAAAATAAAATAAAATAAAATAAAATAAAATAAAATTTTCTTTGATGCCCAAAGAGAAAGAGATCTCGTTCTATTTTCTTAGATTATTTCCTTTAAAAATGTCATTGTAGGGGGGCCTGGGTGGCTCAGTCGGTTAAGCATCCAACTTCAGCTCAAATCATGATCTCATGGTTCGTGAGTTCAAGCCCAGCATTGGGCTCTGTGCTGACAGCTCAGAGCCTGGAGCTTGCTTCAGATTGTGTGTCTTCCTCTCTCTCTAACCCTCTTCTGTTCACGCTCTGTCTGTCTGTCTCTCTCTTTCTCAAAAATAAATAATAAACAACATTAAAAAATTTGAATGTCATAAGGCTTTTTAATGTGTAAGGCTTTTTAAAAACTGAAAACAAAAACAAAAACTCTTGCCAATTCTACAACCCAGGAAAGTTTTTCTTAAAGACCTTGGAGCCCGTTCTTTGAATTGAAACCATCAAGGAAGTTGGCACCCTATCAACAATCTCTGTGAGAGTTTACCCTAGGTGCCTGGCTCCAAGTAGTCACTACCTGCCTGTTGTAGAGATATATGGCATTTTATTTTCTCTTGGTTAAAAACAATTATCTAATACAGATGTCACGCCAATACCAAGTGAATTTAAGATGAACTACGTAGGGCAAATGGTTCTGTCAAGTCCTCTTACCCATGGGCAAATTATCATTTATCTTAAGGTCATGTAGGTAATGGATTGCATCTGTCTGACCATTTTTATAAAAGGGTGAGATTTCCTTCTGTCTTTGCAATCTTTTTAGCAAATTGCCTGTGAAGCTCATTAAGTCTAGTCTAATGCTTATTCAGTAATAAAACTGCGAAATTCTTTTCTGCCTTGTAGGAAGGATTCACTGACTTGACAGGACATTTTATTTTTGTTTTGCCCAATAAGAACAATGTCAGAAGTAAGGCAGAATGGAGAAAGCTGAAGCAAACTAGGACAAAGGAGTGACTAAAATTGTATCAGCCATCAGAGAGAAACACAAGAAGCATATGGTCTTAAGCATAACCTTTACAAGAGTCAACTTCATCTAATATTTTGGGGGGAAAGATTTGCTTTTTCCCACTCCTATCTGCTCCCAAGTTAATACATACAGAACATTGCTTCTCATTACTCTTTGTCTTCTAACCAATGTCCTTTGCTCCTGTAGCTTCTATTCTCTTTCTACGTCTGGGATCCCCCTGACAAGGAATATCATTCCACTTCATTTATCCCCTCTGTGAGCTCTTAAGCAAGACTAGTGTTCTGTAGATTTTTCTCAGGAAATGGGGAGGTGATAACAAGGAAGAAGGTAACATCACAGCACAGCAGAGCTGGCAATAGAAGACTGAGAATGATGATCATTAGCCTACAGTTTCCCAATACCTTTGCCAAAGGGACTTTCCTGCTGGCCAATTTTTTCTCTCCTAATCTCTGAACTTACCACTTTGGCCCTCCTATCTCTTATTTTTGTGTGTGTAGTTAAAGTCAGTCTCCACTGTGTCTAAAAATACTATGTAGCTAGACAGGTACTAAGCTCGATCCCAATTATGAAAGAAATGAAGCAATTAGCAACATAAGTAATGCTAAGAGAGTACAATTGAAAGATGCTAAATATTACATTTGGGATCCTCAGGTGAAATTGGGGCTGAGAAGAAGAGAGTCATAGCCAGTTGAATTTGGAGGAAGCAATAAGGGAATATACATGGAAACTGAATGCATACAGAGCTTATAAATACACAGAGAGAAGCAGACACGTGAGAAATAGTTGAATCATCTCAGTGGCAGAACCCTAGATTGAAGCTTCATATTGTCTTGTGAAGAGAATCCCCCCATCCCAACCTCACCCCAGTGCTTCATGGAAACTTTCAACTCTCAAAATATATTTAATTCTTTGTGAGAACTTGCAATATATCTGTTCATAGATTTGGTCTTTCAACACTTATTTATTTATCACCTGTTATATGTCAGGCACTGTAACAGACTCTGGGGATATACTGATGAATAATTTATACTGATGTAATTTAGAAAAATCTCTACCCTCATGGAGCTCATACTTTAAGGAATGTTCTCAAGAATCCCTAGGTCACTCTTGTCAGATAGATCTTTACATTCAACCCCATAGAGCTCAATATAACTTAGATTTTTTATAGCTAATAAACTTAATTAAAACACTAGACAAAGATAAAAATGTTGAAGAAACTAAATCTACTTCTTGGAGATTTGGTCTTAAACCTCTGTGCCTTGCTGATGTTGGACAGCTTCTGGATTTTTATTTATAGATTGAAGCTAAGGAATTCATTTTTTTTTTGTAGGTCAAAATGATTGCTGGCAATTTCATATGGTTAAAAAATATTTTTTCTTTATATCTGAAGATTACTGTATGAAAAAATTTCCTCCTTAAAATTTTGTGAACATTGGGGGCGCCTGGGTGGCTCAGTCAGTTAAGCGTCTGACTTCAGCTCAGGTCATGGCTTTATGGTTTGTGAGTTCAAGCCCTGGTTCAGGCTCTGTGCTGACAGCTCAGAGCCTGGAGCCTGCTTTGGATTCTGTGTCTCCCTCTCTCTCTGCCCCCTCCCCTCCTCATGCTCTGTCTCTCTCTCAAAATATGTTCTCAAAAATGTCTCTCAAAATATGTCTCTCAAAATATGTTCTCAAAAATGTTCAAATAACATTTTAAAATACAAACTTGATGTTAGTGGGGAAAGTTGGATGAAAAAAATCACAAGGATCAGGAAAGTGAAAAGATAACCCACAAAATGAGAAAAATATTTGCAAATCCTATATTTTGTGAGGGACTTTTAACTGGAATATATAAAGAGATCTTACAAGTCAAAAAATTAGATGGGGCAACATAATAATCCAGTGGTTTCTATATAATAATGAAAACAAATATCCAGTTCTCTGCTTATATGGTTTTCTCACACTTATAAGAAAATCAGCTGACATTAGACATTCTACTGCTCTCTATATTTAATGGCATTGATTATAAGCTATGGATTTGTAAGTCCAAACTTGAGCACTGAAATAGGCAGCACTGTTAAAAGTAAACCCAAGTTGGGGGTGCCTGGTTGGCTCAGTCGGTTAAGCGTCTGACTTTGGCTCAGGTTGTGCTCTCATGGTTTGTGGGTTCGAGCCCCGCATCAGGCTCTGTGCTGACAGCTCAGAGATCCCCCCTCTTTCTCTCAAGAATAAATAAACATTAAAAAAATTAAACAAAAAAAAGTAAATCCAAGCATGTGTTTCTAGGTCCTAGAGAATTCCTCCTTCTCTTAGGCTCTCTGGTTGGTTCAAGGCAATTCTGTCAAATGCACCTGTTCATGATGTAGTTGACACTGATATATGGAAAGAACTGTGGTATGGAAAAATACAGAAGCTTATTCTTGTGTTACACTAGCCAGAAATCTAGGGTTGGGAGTCTGTTATTTAGTTCGCTGTTCCTGACCTTGTCATCACATCAGAAAGGCAGGCTTACCCTGAGCAAGAAGTGATCGTGAAGATTATTTACTATAACCAGAAAAGAGAAAAATGATATGCTTATGCAACACCTAACTTATCTAAAGCATAAATCAAAGAAAAAAACAAAAATTTAAAAAGTAATGATTTTTAAAAGCATTCAGAATTTAGCAATAATATCATTTCATAACAAAATGAAATAATAAAAATTGCCTGGGAAAAATTGCAAATGTATTAAAATATAGAGAATTTTCTAAAACAAATTTAATTTATCATGAGACCAAAATAGGCATAATTGGAGTTCCAGAAAGAGAAGAGAGAGCAAAATATTCATATGTAAATGCAAGGACCCAAAACAATCTTGAAAAAGTACTAAGTTGAACAACTCACTTTCTGATTTCAAAACTTACTACAAAGCTAGTAATCAAGATGGTGTGTTACTAAGTCTAGAATTACAAATCATTGGAACAGAATTCAGAGTCCAGAAATAAATACTTATATTAATGGTCAATGGATTTTAACAAGAGTACAGAAAGAATTCAATGGGGAGAAAACAGTCTTTTCAACAAATGTTGCTAGGACAACTGGATGTATGTATGCAAAATAATGAAGAAGGATCTCTGCCTCACAGCCATACACAATACAAACTCAAAATGGATCATAGAACAAAATGTAAGATCTAAACCCAACAAACTCTTAAAAGAAAATTTAGGAATAAATTTCCATAACTTTGGATTATGCAATGACACCAAAAGCACAAGTGAAAAGAAGAAGTAGATAAATTGTACTTCATCAAAATTAGAAAACTTTGTGCTTCAAAGAACACCATCAGGAAAGTGAAAAGATAACCTACAAAATGAGAAAAAATATTTGCAAATCCTATATTTTGCGAGGGACTTTTAACTGGAATATATAAAGAGATCTTACAAGTCAACCGAAAGACAAATAATGAATAGACATTATTCCTAAGACTGATTTCAAGTGAGCATATGAAAAGATGCTCACCACCATTAGTCATGAGGGAAATTCACATTAAAATCATAGGAGATACTACTTCATGCCAACAACCTAAATGTCCATCAAAAGATGAATTGATAAAGTGTGGTAGAGTAATTCAGAAGAATATTAATTGGCAATAGAAGTGAATAAAATACCAACACATGCTACCACATAAACAGATGAACCTTGAAAACATATACTAATGAATGAAGCCAATCATTAAAGACTACATTTATGATTCCATTTATATGAAATGTCCAGAAAAGACAAATAAACAAAAACAGAAAGTAGATTAGTGGTTACCAGAGGAAGGGAGGAGGGGGAAATGCGGAGTGACCCCTAATAGGTACAGGGATGTTTAGGATAATGAAAATGTTCGACAATTAGATAGTGGTCATGGTTGCACAATTCTGTGAATGTAAGAAAACTCACTGGCTTGTACACTTTATTTATTTATTTATTTATTTATTTATTTATTTGAAATCTAATTTTATTTCATTAAAAAAATTTTCTTTTAATTTTAAGTAGGCTCCACACCCAACGTGGGGCTACAACTGGTGACCCTGTGATCAAGAGTCACATGCTCTACCGACTGAGCCAGCCTGGGCACCAGATTGTACCCTTTAAAGGGATGGATTTTACAGCATGTTAATTACATCTCAAAAATGTTGTCATTAAAAAACATATCTCAATTTGGTTTTTAGGATAGGAGTAAAATGAGTATACTCCTGGTGAGTTGACTTTTTTCTATCAAGTAGTTATAGCTTTCTGTAGCTACCTGAAAATAACATAGTGGAAATATCAGTGTCTGGTATTAACCACCACAAACCCTTCATCATCCACATAAGCAGTAGAAGGACTTCTCTTTACTACTCCTTACTGCAACCTGGCAGAACTTATTCAAGTTAATAAACATACCTATTTTATCAAGAGTCTAAGTGAACACATTTAAAAAAAAATAATTTTTCCAAAGTGAAAAAGTCTTAGCAAAGTCAAATGGACATGATCTTTGGATTATCTGTGTCTCTATGTCATCCTTCCCCCATCTCTATTACTTCTGATTACATATCAAATTGCTATAGCTTTTAAAATATTTGCAAATCGGATGAGAAAATTCTAGCTATTTATGCATGTCTGAAATGATCTGTCTTGTTGAAAGACAGGAAGCAAAGACACTTTGGTTTTGGTTAAAGTGTAGCTACAAAGAGTAGACATATACTCCTTTAAGCAGGGAGAATCTAAATTCAAATGTCTGCTGTCTAAACTCTGAGATCATCAGTATGGTTATTTCAAAAGAGTTACTGTTTCTGACCAAAATCTCCTATGAAAACAGAGCTAGATTCAACTCAAATCAAATCCTTCCATTATAACGTTCTAAGAAGTCGAAGAAGGAAACTCTTTCTGGTACGAATCCTTTTCTTTAAGGAAAGTCATCAAAATCAGGGCAGGGAGCAGCCTGTCACAGCTTTAGTCAGGGTGCACAATAGAATAAGAGAAAAAGATGTAGGAAGAGTAACAGGAAACGAGACAAAAGATGGGTAACTCTAGGAGAAAAGAGAGGTGAGACAGATTAATTGGGGAAGAGGACTTCAAATCAGTTATTATTGAGTGTGGGAAGCCTGAGTCAGCGGGCTTGAATGGAGAAAAAAAGCAAATAATCAAAAAGCACAAAATTATAGTGAGCCACGTTGCCCCTTTCCTTCCCATCTCCTGAATTGCCACCAAAACTCTTAACTCAGCACTATGAACATGTACACAACAAAAATATTTATAGATACTGCCAAAGCTACTGCTCAAGGTAAACTTTTATTATTTTATTTTATTTTATTTTATTTTATTTTATTTTATGGGAAAGGCGAGTATTGTTTTTTTTTTTTAATTTTTTTTTTCAAAGTTTTTTATTTATTTTTGGGACGGAGAGAGACAGAGCATGAACGGGGGAGGGGCAGAGAGAGAGGGAGACACAGAATCGGAAACAGGCTCCAGGCTCCAGGCTCTGAGCCATCAGCCCAGAGCCCGACGCGGGGCGCGAACCCACAGGCTCCAGGCTCCAGGCTCTGAGCCATCAGCCCAGAGCCCGACGCGGGGCGCGAACCCACGGACCGCGAGATCGTGACCTGGCTGAAGTCGGACGCTTAACCGACTGCGCCACCCAGGCGCCCCGCGAGTATTGTTTTTGATGAGCTTTAACAATACCCACTATATCTCTAGAGAGATTTAGATTTTTTTATATTTAACACATATTTTAACTTACTTTAAGTCAGAATAGCTTCACAAATTCACAAATGAAAATCATACTTTAAAAAAAAATTTTATAGTGCTTATTTATTTTTGAGACAGAGAGAGACAGAGCATGAGCAGGAGAGGGGCACAGAGACACACACACACACACAGAATCCTAAGTAGGTTCCAGGCTCTGAGCTGTCAACAGAAAGCCTGACACGGGGCTCGAACTAATGAACCACGAGATCATGACCTGAACCAAGGTCGGACACTTAACCAACTGAGCCACCCAGGTGTCCCCAAAATTTTACTTTTAATGGTACATGAATATTAACCTATAGATTTAGATACAACAAAATGTTTGTGAGGTCAATCATATACAAAAAAAAATCCCTGCTTTTGTAATCTGATGTTTCAAATTGTCTCAATTTGCACTTAATAAATTCAACATTTTAATAAGAATATTTTAGCAATCTGATTCTAGGTAATTCTATTTAGATCACTTCACTCCAACACTTTATCATGGATTTGGATAATCATTATCCCCCAATAAATCAAACACCAAATAGACCCGGTTATTTTCTATTTTAACAATGTTTTTATTAGTTATAGAGACATCTTAATTTGCTACATAAAATTTTTAACTAGATAATGCAACTTCTAAAACTGTTGAAGAGCATCTTGAGACAAATTTGCAAAATTTCATGTTCATCCCTCTCATTAACTTATAGTTTAACACCAGTGTTCCTTATGCTTCCTATGAAATAATAGTCCATATGAAACAACTTGAGTCTAAGACTAAAGAGTTACAAACTTTTTAATGGTGAAAAGTACCACTGTGGTTTACAGTGTTCCGCTGAGTATTTTATCAACAGACTTAATTGTGTTACCAGCATGCTCCTCTGGCTTACACTGCCTAACATGAACTTTGGCTCAGTATGCATTCGGGATCTCTAAAAGCTGTCTGTTAAAAGAAAGTGGACAGTGTAATAAATATTATCTTAATAGACACTTAAACAGCACTTATTTGTATCTTCAGTGATTTCAATGGCCTGAAACCCTTCCATGAGTTCCATGAAGGTCTACAGACCACAGTAAGGATACACTGGGTCAAAGGAATACCAGATAGCACTGTCCTCGAAGGCAACGTTGCACATGAGAACATTCATGTAAAGTGCCTCCAGTGTGTCTGGCAAATAATAAGCATCTATTGTTGATGATGATTAAGATATACACGACTACTCAGTTTTTTAATCTTGCTATTTACTAGCACAGTGCTACAGCAGTGTTGTTTCAATTCAGTATTTTTTAAGACATACTAGAGATCGTGCCTGGATTAGAGAATCAACTGGAGATGGTCAAAAATAACACTGCTCTGTGTTCTGGCTTCTCTTCCTCTGGGGATGACAGTGATCACCAGTGATTGTACCCCTCCCTCCAGAGACCAGAGGAGACTTTACAACCCTTACTACATGGTGTCCAAGCACCCAAGACTAATTTTTGCTATGCCTGATAAAAGCTATTGCTACCCTAGAGGTCTTATCTCAAGGACTAGGGAATTTAAATGGCAGTAGATTACCTGAGCTAGAAAGGATGTGAAGCTTAGAACTTAAGAGAACTAGGACATTTAGAATTGTGTGACAAACCCACGGTGAATCCTTTTAAATACATACATATATACACAAGGGATAAAGAGATTATTCAAAGAAGTTATTTACTAAAATGTGGTTGATGGGGAATTAATAAGTAGTACATATATAGATTATATAACCACAAGCATTTATCCAAAACTCTGAAGTCAAGTGTATTTAGAAAAATATTTAGTATTAGGATATCATACCACCTATTATCTACTACCTTCAGTATGGTCTGGGGTTGCATTCTACAATCAAAAATATGAATATTTCTGGAGCAAAATGCATGAATATATCTACCAAGTGGTATAAATAAAGCCTATACATAGCTTTATGTAAGTTTAGATCATATCAGGTCAGTAATTGTAGATAAGAATTTGTTGACATGTTATTTAGAATGGAGTACTAGGAATAAGATTTTAATGTATGATGCATAAGAGTAAAGTCATAATATCTTGGCATTCTTTTTTTTTTTAATTTTTTAAATGTTCTTATTTATTTTTGGGAGAGATGGAGTGCGCATGGGGGAGGGGCAGAGAGAGAGGGAGACACAGAATCTGAAGCAGGCTCCAGGCTCTGAGCTGCCAGCACAGAGCCTGACACGAGGGGCTCGAACTCATGAACTGCGAGATGGTGACCTGAGCCGAAGTTGGAGGCTTCACTGACTGAGCCACCCAGGCACCCCTTGGCATTCTTTTATCACTGTAAAGTAATATTAATATAATATGAAATATATATTTGGTCTCTGCCCCCTGTTCCTGACACAAAGCTACTAAAACCCCTGTAGTTTCCTGAGGAGGGATTGTGGGAACCCGAGATTTATAGTCAATTATTTGACAACCTGAGATTTCTGACTAGTGTCTGAAGTAGGAGCAGTTTTTTGGGACTGAGTCCTTGCCTGTGAGATCTGTGCTAACTCCAGGTAGTTAGTGTCAGAATTGAATTAAGTTATTGAACACTCAACGATTATCCCAAGAGTTGGAGAATTGGTGGTTGGTGTGGGGGAAAACCCCACACATTTGGTGTCAAAATATTCTTTGGGTAGAGAGACAGTTTTCCTTAAATCACTATCCTCAAAAATACTTCTGTGGTAAATTTGAGAGTGGTGCAGGACCCTGGCCACCACAGTATGTGAAAAAGTTACTTCCTAAATTATCTAAGTTCTACATTATACTGCCTAGCTCTTGAAATCCAATGCCTTAGTACACCTTCTGAGAGAAAGAAAGAGAGATTTGAAATCTCATGGTTGAGAAATTATCATTTTTTCAGATTTCCTCTTCGTCACCTATGACTTAGAATGTGCATAATGAAGTTCCACATCTGATGTGGATGACTGACTAGCTATTGGACCTGATCTTCCCACAGATAACAATTACAAATACTAGATCAAAAAAAAAAAAAAAAAAATGACCCAGAGCCGGTTTGTGGAGACTTCCATCAGCCAAAGATGAAACTATTTGAGCTTCTTATTAATAATAACAATAAAGGCAATGTATCCAAACCTATCAAATGTGTTTACATGAATATGTTTCATTTAAATAAAATATCATTTATTTTCTGATATCCAGAAAATAAAGAGGTAGTAGTAAGTATTCATCTTGTCTTTCCTGAAAGAACTATACCATTGGGTAGCCAAATGATGGATACAGGAAAGTATCTTTCCATTAATGCATTTAATGTAAAAAGTGTAAAAGAAATTATGGAATTAAAGCACACACATACGTATATACATGATTTTAGGAAAAAAGGAATGCTTAATGTCTCTCTCTTTACACATACATAAATATGCTTAGTGCCTACGTATGTACATATACACACATACTTCTACTTAATGCCTTAATGTGTATATCTATAGATAGATAGATATTAAGCATTCATGTTTGCTGACATCATAAAAGAAGCCAGAGGAACATAGTTTCTTCTCATAGCTAGCGTGATCCTTTCAAAATGTAAGTCATATTGTATCCTAAGTCTGGTCAAAATTCACAATAGCTCTCAATTTTCTGAAGAGTAGAAATCAACGTCCTTCCAAATGCCTGTAAGAACCTATAAGAGCCGTCCTTGAATTAGCTCCTTATCTAATTTCTCTCTCTTGACTATACTCCTGGTATAGTGCTTTCCTTCCTGTTCTTTAACACTTGAAATGTGCTCCAACTTCAAGGCCTTTGCATTGGCCATATTTTCTGCCTGGAGTGCTCTTTTTCCTTACTGCCACACAGCTTCTTGCCTTTTTCAAATCTTTGCACAAAAGTTATCTTCTCAATGAGGGTGTAGAGGCATCCCATTAGAAATTACATCCCATTAGAAATTACATCCAACTCTCTTGCTTCTCCTGACAAATGCACACCCCTTCTGACTCTGCTCTTTATTGTTCTAAGGCTCTTATCATTACTAATATCCACTACCATTTTGTTAGGAGTTAACTGCACTCCCTCTACACACATACCCCACCAAAGAAATGCTGAAACACTAACCCCAGGACCTCAGAATGTGACCTTATTTGGAAATAGGATCCTTAACAGATGTAATTAGTTAAATTAGGAGGAGGTCTTACTGGAATGGGGGCATGGGTGTGGGCTACTCCAACATGACTGATGTCCTTACAGAGAAGAGAGAAACTTGAACACAGACATAGGAAGAATATCATGTGATGATGAAGACAGAGACCATTTATGCACCTGCAAAACCCACCAAAAACCACTGGCTAACCCTGAAGCTAAAAAGAGGCAAGGAAGGATTCCTCTGTAAGTTTTCATTGGAGCGTTACCCTGTGGACACATTGATTTCAGATTTTTAGCCTTCAGAACTGTCAGACAATAATTTTCTGTTGTTTTAAGTCACCCAGCTTGTGGCATTCTGTTAAGGAAGCCTTAGGAAATGAATGCGTCTATCTATATACTGTATTGTTACTACCTAATTCACTTTGTATTGTCTTACTGTTTATTGTTTGTCCACCTCCTGCCACTGACCCCTTTCTCCCAGAAGGCAAACAAAGAACAGCAGGGATCTTTTTCATTGTTATATCCCAAAGCACCTACAAGAGTTCCTGGTACACAGTACGTACTCAATACTATCTGAATGAAGTAATCCTCATATACATTGCTTCGTCATTTAATTATTTTAGTTGTTCTTTGTGACTTCTCAGTTTTTGTTTTGTTTTAGTGTTTTATTACCCACAGTAATGGACAACATAGCTAGCAGGAAGAATTTAAATAACAACTAAAACTCAATTTAACATCTCTTTTTGAAATAAATATTTAAGAATAATTGTTAAAAGTAATGAGGTTGACTGTTTATAATTTCATCTCTTTTTATTTCCCCTAGCCATGCTTTGTGAAGATGCTGTGGAATAAGTGATCAAGTCAGACACCAGAAAAGAATAGGAGAGTTAAGATAATCAGCTCCAGAGCAATAGAGAGTTGATTGAACATAAATTGTTTAACTCTCTAACCAAGACTCCATGGAAGAAATTATTATTCATAATAAACTTCCCAAACCATTATGGTGTCTATCCACCAATACCGTCAAACTTCTCAACTTACAATTATTAAGAACATTCAGGGAAGCATGGATGATTCAGTCAGTTGAGCAACCAACTTCAGCTCGGGTCATGATATCACAGTTTGTGGGATCACGCCCTGTGTTGGGCTCTGCACTGACAGCATGGAGCCTGCTCAGGATTCTCTCTCTCTCTGTCTTTGTCCCTCCCTCGATCTCTCTCTCTCAAAATAAATAAACTTTAAAATAAATACTCCAAATTAGTTTATCCAGTTTAACTAAACTCATCTCTCAGCAACCATAAAATCTGTGAGGTTTGACAGGTATTGTACATTTACTAATATAATTCATTCTAACATGATAAAATACCTCCCTATACGTTTATATTTGCACTTATCAGTGAGTTCCCCCTTACCCCCATCCCGCTCTAGCCACTAAAATTACGCCTTGAAATTGACTGCCCTAGTGAAAGTGAAAATACCTATTGCTTTTATCTATCTATCTATCTATCTATCTATCTATCTATGTATCCTGTTGCTTTTAGAAATAAGAAGTCATTCTTCAGCCTAGACTTTTTGGTTTTGGTCTAGGTTTATTGCTTAATACACTTGAATCTAAGCACTGATGAGGAGAAACAGGTTTTAAATCACAAAAGCTTCCTTTTCCAAAAGCAAACCTTGATGTTCTGAACATAATTTTACTGTAAGGCATAGTGAAGAGAAAAACGAAGATATTATAAGTAGGGAACAACCTTTGTAGGTAGAAAGAAATAGAGGCTTTTAGAATAAAAAAAAAGGAGAGAAAAAGAAAAGCAAAAGTGAACCAAAGTTCTTTCATTTTTTCTATCTGTGGCCATATAAAAATTTGGGGAGGACATTAATATAGCATCAGATAGATCAGAGAGAAGCTGAAAGTAGAGGGGAGTGTACACAGTTTCATATTTGAAAATCTCGAAAAAGACTGCAAAGCAGAGTGCTTTTGTGGCAACATAGGGTGAGCACAGCAATGTAGATATGGCAGCTCATAGTGTGTGGGCAGAGAAGAACTCAGTACATCCATGCTGCCTGCTTCAGTTCTCAGTGATCTACGTGAGGAACAGAATTTCATAAGCTCCTGCAGCGTTCTTGGTCACGAATTTAAAGTTTCCCAGCAGTCGCCATACTAGGCAGGTACAAGACCCGATAGAGCAGGAGAGCCCGGGCTCAGAACACAATGGAGGGCATGGTGGAGTGTCTATGCAACCGCACAGTCGATGCAGTGTCAGCAGGGGTGGAGGATACTGGGGTTGGACTCTCAGCTCCTGACCTTGCCTAGGACGGACCATACAATTACACAGGCGTACATAACATGGAGACCGGGCAAAACAATTACTCCTCAGCTGGAGTTCAGTAGGAGTGAGCTTGGGATACCACGTGGACTAGCACCATTTTCCGCTTGCCCCATGTGTAGACAACATGTAGCAAAGGAGGCGGAGGGTGTGTGAAAGAAAGCCGCCATAGAGGTTTTGGATTTTCAATAGATTAAAAAACTACCCGAATTACCTACTTGCAAACCTAAAATGTTTCTTGTTTTGTTGTTTTCCTTTGTGAACAGAAATCACTACAAGGGACGTTAAATCAGTTGTACGAAATGAAGACAGCAATGTCATTTTGCACATATGAGCCATATGTGAAAATATTCAATTTTCAGGGGCTCAGTTTTTAAAAAAAAAACGGATGAAATAAACAAAAAGTCTCAATTGTAAAGTTTAGTAAGATAGCATATGAGATCTCACTACTGAAATAGCACAAAGTAATATGAATCATTCTGTATTTTGGCCAAAAAAATTAACCTTTTTTTCTTGTGGACACTAAGTATTTTTAAAAAGTTATTTAATATTTGGAAATACATATACCATTTACACTTCACATTTTAGATTATAAAAGAGGTACATGAAAACAATCTTTCTTCGATAGTGTCAATGTGGTATAAGACTAGAAAAGATTTAAAATCCACTTTTATTTGGTAAATTAATTGTGTATTACTAGGATAGTGAGAGTAAATGAACAATCTGACCAATTATCAATAACAGGAAATAACTGTTTTCTTGCCAAAAGTGTACCCAGTGCTTACAATTTTGATCATGACTTGGGCATACATGTGTCATTTGTTATGATTTGCTGAGCATCCTAAATGTTTTTGGTATTTTCACAACCTAAATATTAAGAAGCCTGTGAAGTGGAATTGAAGATAAATAGATAATATATATTCCTCACATTTGAAATTAAATGATCCTTAGGAAAAATATTTTTGCTTATTATAATTTTCAACCAAAAATACTGAGTTGGTTCGGTATAACTTTTATTTTAAATAAAAATTACAATTTATTCGTTTACAAGACAAGATTAAATGAAACTTAATATAACTACTATTTAATTTTTTTAAATGTTTATTTAGTTTTTGAGAGACAGAGCACAAGTGGCAGAGGGGCAGGGAGAGAGGGAGACACTGAATCTGAAGCAGGCTCCAGGCTCTGAGCTGTCAGCACAGAGCCCAACGCGGGGTTCAAACTCATAGACAGCGAGATCATGACCTGAGCCAAAGTCGGACACTCAACCGACTGAGCCACCCAGGTGCCCCATATTTAAAATGAAATTACAGAGTGTACTGACATTGACTTTATGTAACTAAATGAACTCATCATATTATATATAACACATTAAAATTATCTTCCATATATTATGAATTGACATTCAAATCCAGAACTCTTATACATAAATTGAATTTCATGTTACTAAAACGTGTTTACTATACATAAATAGTTATTGTGAATGTGTTTTAGACCATCCCAACATTTGTTCTTTCCTTGATAAACATTTGGGATTATGACATATGAAGACACTGTATAAGGGAAATTAAATCAGCTTTGATCCCATTATTAAGAAATCCATACAGAATAGGATTCAGACAACAAGACATCATGCCTAACAAATGGCAGATGCAATACACCAACTTGAAATGCCTATTTGAAATAAGGTTATCATTAAAATCAGTTACCACATGGAAAAGGTGTAGTGGCATCCAGCTAACAGCAAACACCAATATCAATATGGTTAGTCTATAAAAAACACTTCGAGATCTCTTTTTTATCCTCATGATCGAACGGTTTACTCTCATTTCATGAACGTCTGAGTTTTCTTCAGGTTTCATCTCAAAGCAGGTGGGGACTCCTGGTATGAACTTACTGGATGACGAGAGCTGACTTTTTACAGACCCAAAGTTTTCTGGAAGCATTCTTGAATGGTTCTCTTGAGAAGGTCTTGCTGGAGCAGGTAACACGCATGCTGTCTTCTTGCTGTATCTTCTTCTGTGTTTTCTGATGAATGAATAGCTCCATTTCTGGCTGCTGGAAAGTTTCCCCTGAGGCCCACTCTTTTTGAATGGATGAAGAGTTAAGTTGATCATCTCATTTTCTTCTAGTTTGCTTTCTTGGTTGGACAACCCACAGCTTATACTCCTGCAGACACTGGTATGACTTATGGTTAGACACACCAAGGGCAGAATATACTGAACTAGCAATAAAGAGATGGTAAAAGCAATTCTGTATGAATCGGATGGCCACGACTCAATGCATAAATACCTGCTGCTCAGCAGTGTTGAGCCAAATGTTTCCTGAAGTTCCACCAGACTGTGAAACACTGGAAGGGGAGAACAAATCGCAAAACCTAGCGTCCAGACAGTAGCTATCAAGAAGTAGCCATGGTTTGCCGTTAAATTATTAGATATAGGATGTTTTATCATATGATACCTGACAATAGCAATTGATATTAAAATTAAAGTTGAGACCAGAACTGAAACACACTGAAGAAAAGGCATAATATGACACATGACTTTGCCAAACATCCACTGATCCAGCAAGACGGAGGTCAGTGTGAAAGGTGAGCAAAACAACACAACCAAGATATCAGAGAAGGCCAAATTTCCTATGAGGAAGTTTACTGTAGTCTTCTGGTTACGCTTTCTCATGAGTGCCATTAAAATAAGGAGATTCCCCATGAAACCAAGAAGACTTACAAATGTATAAAGTCCAATCAGAAAATACTGCAGGTCATCCACACTGCTTTTATAGTCATCCCACACTGGGAAATCAGAGCTCCGAGGGGCCCCAGTACTGTTCTCAGTGGCAAGTGTCTTGTTATAAAAGTCCTGGAGCTCTAAATCCATATCACAGTCCTGCTTGGAATAAAAAGACATTAGTTACCAACTTAAAAAAAAAAGTTACGTGACCACTATAAATTAATACACTGAGAGGGAAACTAAATTTTACAATTTGCTCCTGTTACCTTACTAATCTCCCAAAAAAGTTTTGGGAGGTCTTGAACTGGTTCTAAGAGCACAGCAAATATCAGCCAATAACAATTACAGTAAATCTAAGCCTACCATCACTTCTGTGGTGTGTTAATGTGTTGTAAAATAGCAAACCTTGTTTTTTAAATTTATGTAGATATGACAAAAGGGAAGGAAAAGGCAAATATATGTAAGAGCTTCAAGATACCTAATTTACAACAGCTCATTGCTATTATTTATCCTGTCACGGTGCCTACTCATGGGGTAGTCACATAATCTTACCTTAAACATTCCTTCATTTCCAACTTCAATCAAGGTCAAACTTAAAAGTCACCTATGCTAAAGTATTCCTTAGTCTACTCAACTGGATGTGATCTCCTCTTTGGAACCCCCATACTGCTCTGTTTATAGCTGTCTGATGCGAATGTCACAATTTGCTTTGCTATGCAATTAAAATGCATAGCAGCCTCCCTTATTTATTTATAAGCAATGGAAAAGCAGAAAATTGTCCTTTATTCACTGTGGCATCTACCACAATCCATGGCCCAATAACTTCACCATCGTGGGTGCTAAATAAATATTTATGGAAAAATGAAAAATTCAAACAAGTGTCTAGTATCTTAAATATTATCTTGTTCAAATTTAAGCTTCTCAAGTGTAGAAAGATCACCCCAGGACTTAGGTGTATACAGTAGGCACTTAATAAGTGTTTATCAAGCTGTACTGTTGACTCCGTGTGCACAATACTGGATGGCAGTCATTCCATGATCAATTCTTAGTCCTTTAAGAGGTGCCAGATTATCATGAATTAGGATAGCCACTGGCCAGCAGTCTGCTAGTGTTTAAAAAAAAATTACCTGTTTACTTTTTAAGTTAAAAAGTGAAAATAATTTTCAGCTTTAAAAAGATTGAATACATTCATATGGCCGAATGAAAATTTATATCTTAAAGTTAAATGTATAAGTAATACCAATATCATACCCCATAATAAGTTTTTTCATTTCAAACAAAATTAATAATGTAATATTATTAATAGCACAATGGTATTTTTTATTTATTGCTACATATTGGAGATTTGACAGTATTGCCTGATGAAACACAAACTGTCTATAATATATCAGTAAGAGGCAAAAGGGACCTCTTGTCCTCTTTTTTAATTTTTTTAATTTTTTTATTTTTTAAGGTTATTCATTTTTCAGAGACATAGAGAGACAGGCCCAGGTCATGATCTCACAATTTGTGAGTTCAAGCCCCGCGTCGGGCTCTGTGCTGACAGCTTGGAGCCTGGAACCTGCTTAGGATTCTGTGTCTCCTCCCTCTCTCCCCCTGTCCCTCCCCAGCTCATGCTCGCACTCTGTCTCTGTCAAAAATAAATTAACTTAAAAAAAAAATGTAAACAAAAAAAGTTACTCACGTGGCCTACTGAATCATTTTATTCATCATATTATCAGATAATTGCCTCCCAGTAACTACTCTGAATGGATTAGTGAGCTTCTAATCAAAGTAGCCTTGACTGGCCTTTTTGCCTAATTTCCTGGGTTCTGATAACCCCTGGTTTCATCTACCTTGTTTATAATCCTATTTGTACTTATAACGTGTACAGGTTGTTCCTGTGTATCCTGCTTATTCATTCTTCTTTTGACTCGCTTTCTTGAAACAATCCTTTTTTGTTGTAGATCTGTGGTTACTGATTGCTTTTTCTACTACCAAGGTAAGGACAAAAGAGAAGTTGCATAGATGATTCTACAATGGCTTTGTGTTTTCTTGGGGCATGTAACTGGAGGATGATGCTCCTTTAAAGTAAAATATTACTCTCCACAATTTTTTGAAGGAAGAGGAAATGCAACATAATTTGGGGTAATAGAAACAATGGGGTTTTGAGGCTTAACTTCAGATTGTCTCCAATGCAGTGGTCAGTCTTCTCCATTGGACTGTAATGGAGATAAAGGAAACATCTTAATTCTTTTTATGATAGTAATGGTGCTTAAGAGAATTATGTTGTACATAGAGGATACTAAGTAAACACTTGCTATTTATCACTTAAGAAAATAGTTTAATTTTCCCAACCTTGAAATAATAGAAATGAATCATTTGGGGAATATAGGAAAATTCAGGATAGAGTGTGACTATAGGTCTATATGTGTGTGTGTGTGTGTGTGTGTGTGTGTGTGTATCTTTTTACATAGACATATATATAGGAACCACTGAAATTAGACAGGTTTTCAAATGGCCCTAAAATGAAATGAGGAGATACATCCATAGACAATGGTGATAGTTTAGCACTTTAAAATTTTAAATGAGGCATCTTCAGTCATAAAGGCTATCACATAAGCAACATAAAACTAAAATAGCAAAAAATATTTATAACATGTTTTTATTTAAATGTAAAAGAAATACATCAGATTGCATCGTGTCACTAAAATTTTTCTCTAACAATACATGTCCATAAAATCCTCAGTTCATTACGTTATAAAAACCACTGCCTTATCAGTAAGCAAATGAAGGAAATGTCGTCCTAAGTATTCACTGGACACGGGAAACACTGAGGGCAACACTTCTTGCCCTCCTTAAAAAACTCTACTTTAAATACAATTTTAAAGGGGAGGCTCCTTTTACTAATGAAGAGCTAAGATTAGTTGTTCCTTCCCTTATTCATTCAACTAGCATTTACTGAACAGCTGACGTGCTAGGTGCTCTGCTAGGCTCTGGCATAAAGGTAACAAATACAAGGTACTATGTGGTAATATTTCCAGGGGTTAATTCAAGGCTACACAACAAGTAATTAATTATAGACTGCAAGTGCCTGAGATATAAAAGGCCCTAAATGGATTATGAATGAATGAATGACATTCTCCTGATTGCTAGTGATATACTTTTTTACTATGGCACAAACACACTGTTGCTGAAAATCATGGATGCTTACTTGTACCTATTGACAGATTGATAAATTATCATTTTTCTTATGTTTTTTCCCTCTCCTAACATTCATTCATTTAACATTCATTTTATTTTAGTGTGACTGTGCTGCTGTTCCTCTAACACAAACCGATCCATCCCATCTAAACATAAAAATACACATGACACCTAACATGATGCTCTGCACTAAATGAGCATTTTGTGAATCTTTGCTCCAATGACTTCTCACGAGAGATATTGCAAATAGGGGGAGAAGAAAGGGGATGCAGAGCTATTTCTTTAAAAGTGCCCTCTTATAGGGCTCCCCCCACCCAGGGCAGGCTATCCAAAATGGACCACACATTGGCATGCAGATTATTTTGAGCTGAAAATAATCAAGACCCAAAAGACTCAGGAAGAAACTTTGACCTCCCCACCAACTGCCTAAAAAATTTTAGATAGGGGACCTGTACCCACAAAAGAGCTATTTATAGAGATTCCTTTTTACCTAAGAAACTTAACTGTATAACAGGGCAACCTTTGTTTTCCAAACATCTCCTACCTTCCTGCTAGTAGCTTTCCTCCCTTACCCCTCTCCTTAGCCTAGGATGACACATATGCCTCATTTTGCCTGTCTTTGGAATTTCCATGTCTGTGTAGATTCCCCATAGGTAGGAAACTAAATTTGATTTTCTCCTGTTAATCTGTCTCAGGGAAATTTAATTCTTAGTCCAACTAGAAGAACTTTGGACAAAGAAAAATTTCTTCCTCCCTGACAATAGCCAGGGGAGGTTTTAAACAGTAGGAAATAGTTGTCCAATAAGATTTGTCTTTTTTTTTTTCTTTAATTGAAAAATCAAAGGTAGAGGAACTACTTTAAAATGAAAAAAAAAAAAAAAAACCCAAAACCACAAAGGATTTCTTTTCTTAAACTTACCCCTTCACTTCCCTGAAAAGCACAATAAGCAAACATATAATGGAAATGTAAATCTGTTTAATAATGATCTGCTTTTCAACAAGTGTTATAATGAGCACTGTACAATCCTATGCAACATACTTTACACATAATAAAAGTAATGCAGTATGTGTACTTTCCTTCATCTCAGAGTGCTAAGCAAATTATGAGATGTAACCAGAAAGAATGTTTGAAAAGTGAAATATTATTTTAGAGGAAACTTGATGCTGACTGTGTGAAACCTTTGTTGTGCTTACTTATGAGCTTTTCTTCTTTCGTACCCAGTTTTCTCTCTCACCATCAGTTTCCACAGGGCTGTACATCCAACTTCAACCCTCACAGTAAAAAGTGGAAAAATATAAGTTCTTCCTCAAAGTGTGGTGACTGTGAAAAAGTCTTTGTAGACTTAGTGTAATTTTCTGATATTGTAATTTTCTTATAAAAATCGATCTATATCTGACACCGAGACAAATGAAATCTTCCCAATAGACTTTAAGTATGTGAGGTAGATAGCTCTTAAAAAGAATAATAGGGGGGAAACTCAGAGGATTCTAAAAGACAGCTTATATATTTAAATAAGGTTCCTTTGTTAAGATAATTTCCTGTCTTATGAAAATGCACATCTTTGCACAGAGGATGCCAATCACACACAAAAGAATAAAATACATGAATTTTTTTTTCCTCTAGCAATGGTAGACTATCAACTATCGCCGATTTTTCTATCATCCTGGAACAATGGCGAGATTCCATGTTCTCCAATATTCCCATGATTTATTTTTAAAGCTAGAGTCTGGCAAAATTTGAGTTGGAAAGATAAATACAGCTCTGCTCAGCTGACAAACACGCAGGCACGCGCCACCCTCCCTTCTCAAGTCTAACAGCAGAGTTTCTCTTCCCTTGAGAAATCTGAAATTTTAAATTGCATTCGGACTCAAAATTCTGTTGAAAGCCTCAGGCTATTCCATGATCTGTGGCCAAGTCTTTCGACTTTGATCCAACACAATGGTTCAGTTTCTTTAAAAGATAAACTAAAGGTCTGTGAACTTGGGGATAAAAATTCCCTGTTGGTGGAATTCGAGGTGTATGGATGTCTGGTATTGCTCGCATTTGTCATTTGAGGCCACCTTGCAAACAGGAGCGCAAATCCAGGCGCGCGGCTGCCTCCGGGTCTGCGGCCAGCTGCGGGACCGCGCGGCAGGTGGAACTGCCCGTGTGGAGCCCGGTGGACTGCGCCCCGGGACCTCGCCAGAGCCCGGCTAGGGCTGTGCACTAGCCGAGCACCCCGCGGGCTGCCGTTCCCTTGCCTCGGACGCCAGCCGGGCTGCACCCGGGGCTCGCACCCAGGGGGAGCGCTAGGTCCCCGCGCACCCCCCTCCCGCCTCCTCCTGACCAAGCTCCAGCTCGGATTCCGGACACTCCTCCTGGGTTCGGCCAACGCCAGTTCCACCCCGGGTGAGTACTTGCCCCGCACTAAAGAATTCCGCTTGGTCCCTTCCCTGCTCTCCCTTCAAGCCTAACAGTTGACTGTTCGGCCACCCCCAAATCCCCACTTTTTCACCGCGCTGCCTTGGGCTTCCCCACCCTCCATCTCGGGAGATCCCAATACACCCGGGGACCGGGGACCGGGGACCGGGGACAGGGGTGCGGCTCCCGGGCCCGGAGCGGACTAGCCGCGCGAGCCAGAAACGGCCTCGGCCCCTCCCTGCAGGCCCACCCCCGCGTGGAAGGGAGCGGCGGGGAGAGGCTGAACCCCGTACCTCGGGGCTCCCGGGCCGGTGCTGGTGCCTCGGTTCCCGGGAACGCGGTCGCTCCTGCGCCCGAGCGAGCGGCGGCTGCAGGGGGAGGACCTGAAGGTGGCGGTGGGAAAGTGGTGGGGGTAGGGAGGAAGGAGCGGGGAGCAGCGGGGGTTTTAGAGGCGCCTCGGGAACACGTGACTGCTCCCGGGACCCCAGAGACCCTGCTCCAGGGCGCCTGCTCCGCGCCAGCTTCTCCCCAAGCCCGGGGTCGGGGCATCCCAGCCCCTACCTTGCTGTTTGGGGCCCCAGGAGGAAGCTGCAGGCCCCCGGCAGTGTACCCCGTCACCCTGGCCTCTGGTTGCTGGCCGAGGCCAAGTTAACTTGACGAGCTGGGAGGTTTTTGCCGGTTGTGTCCCCAGCCTGGTGAAGTGAACTCGGAGGCTTGAGCTGATGTGCGAGTGCAGGGGTACCTCTCAGAGCTTAGGCTCCCTGAGAAAAAGCTTCAAGGCCCAGGTTTTCCCTTTGTTCGGAAAAAATGAAAACCAAAACCAAAACAGAATGCTGCTCTTTCTCCCACCCTCTTGGAGTGAGCAAGGGAGAAGTCTAGGTGGAGAGGCTGATCTGGAGGGGCAGGGGACACAAAGGGGTCAGCAATTTGATCCATCGCGGAGAACAGGAAAAAGGATTTATTCCCACTTCTAAGGAGAAGTAGTTGTGGGAGTGGGCAATCGGCGTGGAGCGGAGAAGTGAGGGTGAAATGGGATCCACGTTTCCCAGGGCTTTTCAGTAACATAAAGAAGACTCGGGAATAAAGAATTGTGATAGGTTTTTTTTCTTAAAAAACAAAACAAAACAAAAAACCCAACTCATTAACCAAAAAACACCACAAAACTTAGCCCTCTGTTTCTCCTCAATGTGATTCCCATCCTCAGTGTTTCCCAATCTGTGGTGCAGGTTGGCCTTATTTTAGTCAGTCATTAGTTGGCAGGTATTTTAGGCTTCTCTGCCCGGTGTGCGTGTACGTGTGTGTGTGTGCGCGCGCGTGTGCGTGTAAGAGGCAGGGAGTGGCGAGAGAGAGGGATGGAGAGACACACTGGAGAAAGAGATTGGAGGTAGAGATCCCTATGTTTTTGACCATGGCCTTGCAGGAGGAAGATTGTATTTGTTGTATATTTCAAAACTGAAAATGATTATGTGACAATCATAGGATCAAGTGCTTGGTGTTTGGTGCAATCCAATGGGACAGGCGTTCTGTAAACTGGAGAGGACCATGTCTCTTGGGAGCAAGGCGATTTGTAAATGTAATTTCTGGGGGCAGCAAACCCTAGTGGTTTCCGTAGAAGTCGACCAAAATTCTTGTGCCTCTTCTCTGCTGAATTTTAACATATGACACCCAAGGGATCTATACATTGTCATTGTGTCAGCTAGAAAGGCATTCAAGAGCTTTTAAATACCTCAGGCAAATCCAGTTCCTATCCCATTCTTTTCTGTTTTATTTCTAGAATTCTAGTACATTCTCCCCAAATGCTTGACAGAATAGTCAGTCTGAGCAGGCCCATTGGATCCTGCAGTCGGTGAGCTGAGGGATGGTAATGTCAACACGGGGGGACTGGTGAGAAAACAAAGTTTGGTTCTTAGACTTTCTTAACTCCAACATCTGCATGGTTACTGCACTACACATTGCCACATAAATGTCTATGCTTCCATCCGTTGCACGGTTATAATACATACCTTCTTCAAATATGCATTGTCTTTAAAACAACTTCTAAATGAACCCCATTGTGACTATCTTCTAAAATATTAGTTATGGTGCAAGCTTTTGTATGTTAAAAATACAAGATGGATTTTATTGTTTTCTTTTCCACTAATTTGTTTTTTTTTTTTATAATATCAACCCTTAGGTTGAAGTAACTGTTATTATTAGAGTATTAAAAATAAAAGGCCAACATGTGATTGAGATGGAGATTTTGATTAACCCACCATTCCTTTCCCACTGCACACACAAACATGCAAGCCTCAAAAAGGGAGTCAGAATCTCTTCTTTAAATACACATTCAACATACATGGAATAAACAAATTATTAAGAATCTTTTTTTTTTCTAAGATACTGTCAACTTGAAATTCCAACAATATGCTACATAAAGAGGAAGATATGAAGATCAGTGTGCTTTTATCTTCAAATTTCCCAGGAGGGATTCAAAACTAATCATCATCACTCTTTGTAGACCATAATAAGTAATTTTGTTCCTATTTTATGGAGTCAATTGAAGCAGGTAAAGTACTACCTCTGGGAACACAGATAGTAATGTCCACTTCTGCTCTATATATTTTTGCTACTCACTATTTATAAAATACTCATTTGGGAAATTAAGTTGGATTTTATGCATGCTACGAAATTAAACTGGGTGTTTTCCAGTTCTCATGGTTCTTCATCAGTTATGAAAGAAAGCATATCTCTAAAGGTGAAAGTTAAAATCACTCGGACTCCTAAGACAAATTATTGAATAATAAAACACTCTCCAAACAATGCTTGGAGTGACATTTCTCTGAGGAACATGTCTGTTGTTTTTGTCAAAGTTATTGCTGTATTTTAATAACAGGGACCATTTGTGAAGGATGAATACTAAAGTGCTTTAACATAATCTCAAATGATATGTAATGTTGATATATAGGAATATATAGGAATAGTGGTGACAAATAAAGTAGAAAAATAGTGTTACTTTATGTGATGCATTTTATTTCTGTGAAGATTTTTGTTATATTCATGAAGAATGTTACATTCATGAAGAATGTTACATTCATAAAGAACATTTCTTTTGCCACTGTTTCTATCATGGTAAATTTAAATCCTTAATTCTTAAAAGATGTGGGAAGGGCCATTTCTGGGTATTACCAAAAATGTTTTTGTGATGCTGATTGATGCATTGATTTCTTTGGAATTGTAATAGTTTGTCATATAGTCAATATTTAGGACTTAAAACAAGAAACTAACATAATTGTGAAATACAGGCAATTGTTTTAAGGAACGAAAACAAAAAAAATATTAGTCCAAAATGTCGAGTGCATAGAGCCATTTTCCCAGATAATTCGATGATAATTTTGAGGTCCTAAGGGGGCACTATAAACACATAATTGCCTTCTTCTGACAAGCACTGTGCTACTTAAGCAACACTTTATCTTTCCTTTTGATTTTCTAACGATTAAATCATTAAGCATAAAATAGTGACTGATTTCCAAACAAGATGTATGGTTCTTTTTTTAAAATAAATTTGCCATGTTAAAAATACATAAACACATATATGTGATACACATATATATATAGTTATACAATCACAAATCACAAATGTATTTGTATAATGGACACAACCAGAACACCTGGATTTCATCCAGGTTTTATTCCAAATTACTGGCCGGGCTTTAGACGAAACACTTGACCTTTTTAGTCTTCACTTTCTTTGTAAAATGAAATGCTTTGACTAGTAGATATGGAATCCCCTTTGAGCTCTGACTACCTATGACTTTATGCCTTTAAGAAGTATGCATTATAGACATATGTGTAGAAAAAGACACTTTTTGGATCTTCAGAAAAATGTTATGGTCATAGAAATTGTTTCTCTCCTCTCCATATTAGAAAAAAAGAAGAAGAAAATACTGTTGATAGTTTTCCATTATACTGGCACATTCTCTTCCCTGCAGCTATAATAACTATATAATGATACTTGATACATTCTTATTAAAAAATGTGGATGTCTTACATATGAACAAATGATTCTTTTTTTTTTTTCTTGGAGAGAGAGAGAGACAGAGTGTGAATGGGGGAGGAGCAGAGAGAGAGAGAGGGAGACAGAATCGGAAGCAGGCTCCAGCCTCTGAGCTGTCAGCACAGAGCCCGACGCAGGGTTCGAACCCATGAACTGTGAGATCATGACCTGAGCGGAAGTCAGGCACTTAGCCAACTGAGCCACCTAGGTGCCCCAACAAATGATTCTTTATCTAATTATATCATTTTAAAAATTTCAGCACAAGATACAGAAAAGAAGAAGAAGACATAATATTTCTATCATGTAAATCCATATATAGGCCATATATTCTTCCCTTCTGTAAATCAAAACAAAAAGTGGTGGTGTTGATAAGCTCCCCCCAATATTGCTTTTTAATATAAATTTCCATTTCTTAGCTAAATTTTCATGGTTAGTATTTTAAATCATACTTACAAGTTTAAATATAGCTTTACTATATTTAAATGGAAATGAAAGAGAAATGGTTTGTTTGTTTTTGATGGTTTGTTTTGAATAGTCTTTAAAAAGAATGTTTAAAGAGGTGCTCAAAGCAAAAGCCCAGAATCAAAAGTTGATTAAATGGCGGTTAAATGATATGCTCTTCAAAAATGTATCTGTTGCCATATTCTTATTCTTATCACGCTCACAGGTACTTCAGCTTTTAAAAGTATATTATTCAGCAAGTAGAAAAAGTTATGAGACATTTTCATTACACATTATATGCATTTTTAAAGGCAGTAGGATTCATTTTTCAAGCTTACACTTAATGGGGAAAGCAGAATCAATACATAAAAAAATAAAGAATATGAGAAGAATCAAGACAAGTATACAGTAAGATATCTATGTATAAAATATATATTTACAGATATGTAAAGTATATGTATACATGTAATATGTGTATGTATAAAAATAGCAATAATCCACCATAACTAAAATGCCCAAGACATTTTTAAATGTTTGAGATGAACAAATGGGTTTGGTTTGTGATGTTCATAGTTTGCGTTATCCTACTTTATTCCTTGTTCTTCAGCCCTTCAGGAGAACTTTTGTCAGTATCTTATGATACACCAGATAGAATTCTGGGCTGTGCGTTTAAGGAGATGAAAAGAGTAGCCACTACCTTCCAGAAATGTGTGCAAATAAATAATTAATTACATATAGCGTACTAAATTCTGTGTTAGAAATAAACTTAGAGTCCTGCCGGAATATAAATAAGACACATTCAGCGTATGGGGGCATTTGGGGAGATTGAGAGATATAAAAGAGGGCTTCATAGTAGACAAGATCCTTGAACTGAAGCTTGAGGAGGAATTGATGAAAGTTAAAGCTCCAAATGGCAGGGATGGGCAAGTACGAAGTGGGGAAATAGCGTCAAGGCGAGAGAGGGTGTTCCAGTTGGAGAAATACAAATAGTTCAGTATGCCTGAGTGTGTGGGAAGTGGTGGAGGATGATACTGAAAATATTGGTTAAAAGGACATGGCACTTGAAGGGTTCAGAGAGCAACTCGACTATTTAAGCTGGGGAGGGATATTACTGGAGGGCTGTGAAAGCCACTGAGGCAGAGAGACCATTTTGCAGACAAAGAAGTACAGCTTGATGGATATGAAAGAACACATCTGAGACATGTTTAGGGGGTAAAATCAATGGGAATGTGTGAGCAACTGAATTTGAGGGTGTGAGAGAGAAACACGGGACAATTCTTAGATTCTGGTTTGAGGGATAGAGATGATGACAATGACTGAGATCCCATCTACTGACTGAGAAGAGAATTTGCCAATGAAGCCTGAGAGAGATCTGTCCTCTAGAGAGAGATTTAGGGTTATGAGTATACAAGCATGTAATTGATGGCAAAGAATATGATTATGCATTAAGGGTTTAAAAAAAGAAGATTAAGAATGAGATGATAAATTTGGGGATGTCTGGTCAATCAAGGAAGAGACAAGACCACAAAAGGCAGTAACACACAAGCCTTTTTGGGTGGTGGTCTTGGACAGAGTTGCATGATGGGAAGTCTCTCCCAGCAACAGTGCCTCCAGAGATAACAGCTCATCCAGGGGTGCTACATCCAGAAGAGAGATAGGACAGGGGACTCTTGGGGAGAATGGGAAAATAGAGAGTGGGCTTATTTATCTAGGTGACATCCCTCAGTGGCCAAGTGGGGAGACTTGGTTCAGAAAGCTCCAAAGGGCAGCAACAATTTGGTATCTGTCATGGCGACAGGATTTGTTTCATCTCTGGTTTACACATGATGGGTTCAGCTTCTCAGAGTATGAAAAGTAGATGGATTCTAACTGGTTAAAAATATACATATTAAAATTAATTTAAAGCAATTAGATGTGTGAGAATTTGAGTTTGGTGCTGTCTGGCTTTGGGCTAATCGTCGTAGCCTGCTGTGAAGAAGAAAACAATATGGGGGCCACTTTAAGCTAATACACATGTGCCATCTTGGGCCGATTTATATAGTAGGGTCCTGGGAAGGAAAACAGCTAAAGAAGTAGAGAGAGACAGCAGATCCTGGGAGAGGAGACTGAGGAGCATCCAGGAGGGGATGAGTAAAGCTGCAGTGTGGAGTTCATGAAGTCAAAGGAAAAGAAGATTCCAAGAGCATAGGATGGTGTAAAGAGTCAAATGCAACATAAAGAATAAATATAATAAAGTCTGAATTGTGTCCACGGGCTTTGGTCATTGGTGTTATGGGCAGAGGTGGGTAGGTGGGCCATATTTGAGGAGCAAATGAGAGGACAGTAAATGTTTTTTTTATTTTGGGAGAAGTTACCAGAAAGAGAAGCAACTACAAAAGCAATGACATGGGTGAGGGAGTTACAATGAAAGAGTGAGCAATTTTATTTTTGTTTTCGTTTTAGTATTGAGCCAAGAAAACGGAGTTGTTGAATAAACAGGTGTTATACTTATATTATTGTGTAACAAACCTCCCAAATTTAGTGGAATAAGACAACAACTCACTCATGGAATTTATTCTCATGGATTGAGTGGGAGAGCACAATGGTGGTGGCTTGTCGCTGTCACTTGGTGTTTCGGGTGTCAGCTGGGAAAACTCAGTGGGCTAGGCTGACTCAAAGCCTGGGGGCTGAAACAGCTGGGAGAGAGGATTCACTGCTGAAATGAGGGATATGGAATTTAGGGAGTAAATACGCTATCATTTTTACTTAATTCAGAAGGAAGGGGGAGCCCATTGAAAATAGGATATGAGGTAGGAGACTAGGGGAGAAATGTGACAATTTGAAATATCTTCTAAAAGGAGAGACATTGGAAGTCACTCAAGCCCAAGAATTTTGGGGTGATATTTAAGGTTCAACGAAAGTTTTGAGTGTGTAGTTTCAATAATCTATGCAGTTGCATTATTTTCACCTATATGCTATGCTAGTAGAGAGTGGTAGCCAAGCAATTTCCTGGGTTCAGAAGAGTCCGATTATACCCCAGCCCATCTTTAGATATTTTTCCTCTTTGTAGATTTATATGTATCTGGAGAAAGAAAAGCAACAGCTAGACTTTAAACAAAGGAATGAAGAAGGGATACTTACCTAAGCAAAGTGTTGTGAAAAGGTCTAATGTTAAGCCTGAGATTTGGGGAGTGGGGCAAGATGAACTGTCAGACATACTTGTCATAGACGATACAAGTTTCAGAGGTGGTGTTCACACTTGTCCTTCTCACCAGCTATTCCTACTCCATGTCTTTGAGAGGAGATATGAAGTGAATAGTGACAAAAATCAAAACAAATAATAGTAACAATGGCAAGCTCTGTTCATTATACCATGCAATAAATACATAATGTGACACTTTTGTAAAATAACATTATACTTTTGTTGAATGTCTGAAGGGTGTCTGACGAGGTGAGATCTACAGTAAAATGTTTGGATATTTACTAAATAATTTTAAGAGTCTAGTCCTCTATAGTCTTATTCTGACAGATTTAAAAAAGATACTCTCAGTCTGTGGGCTATGTGACTGAATGAGAACTTTCTTGAAGTGCATTCCCGTTTCTAATCAAGAACAAATCCATAAATATTACTTAGTTCCTCTACACAAGGAATATATTGAATTGTTTGCCTACATACTTGTATAGTAACATTTTAAAGAAAATTTGCACTCCTTTCTGCTAGTTAAGTCCCAAAAACAATTAATAATTGTTAATTAGTCCAATGAATCCAATTGAATTAAGTGATTGTATTGACTATTTGATTGTACTGACCAATTTAGTCAAAACTCTTTACCCCCTATATTTCATTGGTTTTAAGATGAGGACTTTATTAAAAAAATATTTTAGTACTCTCACTTTGAGATTCTTTTATAATCGATTGTGTGTCATTGCTTTACTGGAAGCATTTTCTCTCTTTCTCAGTGGTCCATAAAATAATGTTGCAATCTATATTCTGTGACATCATCGATTCAAATAAATGCAATAGGTAAGTTACAGAAAGAAGGAAAAACTGACACCTAATTAATACATAGACTATGAACTGATTCACCAGCATGGTTCATATTAAGTTTTACCCCAGTGGAATTTTCTCCTTACAATATCATCTACGTTCTAGTTTTCCTATGTAGTGTTAATGCCTATCAAGATTTAGCTGAGCGATAATTTATGACAATTTTCCTGTATCAAGGCCTAATAGCATTTTAGAAACTTTAATTAACTCTTGGAGCAGAAATTCATCAAGAGACCAATAAAGTAGTTACAATGGATAAATTCCAGCAGCAGGTAGAGTGATACACTTTTATCTAGGCAGTCATTGAATCATGCAATTTAAAGGGCCAGACCATTTTCTGGATGATAAAACTAAGGTCTACAGAGATTTAATGAGGAAAGCCTATTCTTCTGTTTAAATGACAGAACAAAAGACTTGCCCAAGAGAACATGAGAACAGGTCATTAATTTAATTCTCCTAGTCATGGTTTATAGGTCAGAATGCTATGAAATTTCAGAAGGCAATACACAAAATGGAAAACTCTCTCCCTAGCGAAGAGGTTTTATCTAGTTTGAATTCCAAATAAGAAAGTATAAAACTGGCTGTTCATTTAAGAGTAGAAAAAGAATTTCTTTATTTCACACATATCTTCTCTTTAATACATCTTTTGAGGAATTCACATTACTCTTTAACACATGTCTTCTGAGGAACTCAGATTATGTTATTTGAAACCTTCCATAAGATTACATTATATAAGAGGATCTTCTGTTGCATTAGGCTATTATACTATCCTGAATTTTTTGATTTTACACTTTTTAAAATTTAATTTTATTTTACATTTTACACTTTGAAAAAGTACTTAGTAAATGATACTCCTGGAGAATTATACAATTTGCTGCTGTTGGTGAGCATTTCAAAACTTGTTTTTGCATTACAGAATTTGACATAGAAAAGTCTTTGAGACCAATGAACTTTCAAAGAATGGTATTTAATATTAATATTTCAAGAATGCAGCTTTATGAATTTGCCTTATGGGGGACACTTTATGGCAATTCAGTTAGAAAGGTAAAATACAATGTCCATGTTTATTTGGGGCATTCTTGCAGACATGACTTTCTTAGCATTGTTGGGAAATACAGAAAGGAAAGTGTCTAATGAGTCCAGATTGTATTTTCAGCTCCAAAATATTTGCTGACATGGCACAAATGTTTACATGAAAATGTATTCTTCATGGAGAATTAAATTATTACATTTGTAATGCTTGGAGCAGAATAAAAATAGCCAGTTTGATGATCAAAACCTTGGGGCAAACTTGCTTCTCAGAATGTGACTTGAGGGAATGGAGTAGACAGGTGATTAGAAACCTAGAGTTATTGCTCTTTAAAAGAATTTAAATTCCTAAATTATGCCTTATATTTTCATTCTTAGTTGAAACAAAGAAAAGAATAAAAGAAAATATACTTGCCATTTTACTCTGTTTAACCAGTAGTAGGATTTTGTAAAATGTATGTTCCCATCTACTATTGTAGTTTATTTATTACATGACCACGATATTTTAAATCTTGATCATAATCCCTTTTCAACTATATAAAAATGTCTAAATACAAATATTTTAGAAAGATTTCCTGGAAAAAAAACCAGATGTTTACCACACTATACAAATAAATGAGCTATGACTTATACTGAACTTTAAATACTGTTTATTTTGCCAGAGAAAGAAAACATATTTTAACAGTGTAAAGTTTAGGTCATTCCCTTTGTCTTGGAATTTTTTTTTTTTTTTTTTTTTTTGGTTTGAAGACAGAATGCAATCATAGTTGTTATGTAACAAAACTTTTATGCATATCCTAGGCAGTGTCCTGTATCTTTATTAGGAGCGCTTTTTATTTTTTTTGGCAGCTTGATTTGGACGAAGTTTTATTCATCCTCACCAGTAAATAATGTGTGTGTGTGTGTGTGTGTGTGAGTGTGAGTGAAATACACAACTTTGGTTTTTCAGAGTGGAATACAACTATGTACAACATCTGAGATCAGTGTTATCAGTAGTGATCCTGAATCACCGGGCACCATGATGGCTTTGCCACCGTCAATGTACTCTGTGTACATTCCATTCTTTTCTTCCTAACGTTCAGTACAAGGGTAGATTAAGCACCGAGGAAATGGCATTGACTTTTTGACCACCAGGGAAATGTTCCGTTCAGCGTGCTCCCCTAAAAAAAGCAGCTAGGCACTGGGAACAAACCTAACTGCATTTTCTCAGTGGAAAGAAAGAAGGACAAAGGCCAGGCTAGCTCATCCGAGATTTGCTACTTTTGCTTTTTAAGGTCTTCTCTTTGTTCGCTTTTAAAATGGGGGCAAAAGAAACCAAAAAACAAAAAACTTTTCGGTACTGGTGTGAGAAATATACAAAGGTCACCAAAAAAAGCAAGGAACATATTAGTAACATTGTTGCGGTGAATTTCACATTTCCTTTTCTCCTAAATAACACCCCCTTTCAGTCTTGACTTGGGCTGACGCTCCAGCTTTTCAGCCGGGTAGAAGTTCGGCCACAAGATGGCACTGACCTGCAAACAAAGGAAAACAGTGGCTCTGACTTTCTAAAGCCCTGTGACATTGTCTTGCTTTCCTGGGAGTCCAGGACTGTGGGGATGAGTGCTTACTTTCCTTTGCACCGTGCGTCTGTGTTTAACAACGTGTGGATATGTTTAATTTCTCTTCCTTCCAGAATTCCTAGGCAACGCACCCCCGAAGTGTATACCCAAGCTGAGGTGTTTGTGGGGGGAGCAGCAGGCGCTACTCGCGGGGCGCCATCACGTGATCCGGGGATAAGGTGGAGTTCGGCTTTAAGGGGGCGTCTCTTCCTATCTTCATCAATCTTTAGGATTTGAGCAGGAGAAATACCAGCGGATCTTTTCTCCCGGCTCTATCCCTTCCATTACCATTCTTCCCGCTTTAATAAACGGGCGAAAACGACGAATCCAACAGAGGGTAAGTTTCAAGTTTACACCTTGTTAAGGACTTTTGAGGGGGTCGAGGATGAAAGACGAAGGAAAAAAAACCTGCCGAGTGCCCGGAATTGACTCTGGGAAACTGAGGTGGGGCATGGAGTCAGCTTTTCAGTTGAGCTCCCGGCGCAGGTAGGTCGCAAGGTGCTGCAGATGATCGGACAACTCCAAGAGCCCTGCCCATGGGTGGGGGCCGACGTTCGTAACCGGGAGTTGGCGGCATCCGTGCACCCTGCTCCGCGAGGATTTCCGGACGGGGATCTGAGTTCTTGCCTCTTCGGGTTCTCGTAAGGCTGTCTTCCCTTGACCTCGCGCATCTTCCACGGTTTTTTGGAGCTGGCTGCGCTAGAGGCTGCGCTGGAGTTTGAGCGGAGGGAACCGGTGGCTGGGATTGTCTGCGGAAGGGTGGGTTTGGCGAGTGACCACTCGCCGCTTTGGTCCCCGTCCCACCGCACGTGTCCCGCGGGGGGCCCGCGGACCCCAGCTCAGGCGCGGCGCCCCCGGACACTTGTGGGTTCCCTGCGTCTGGGCTGGAATGGAGCCCCGCTCCGTCGGTGCTGGGCCCTTCCAGTCTGTCGCTGCGCCCCGGTAGACACTCTGAGCTCTAGCCTTTTATTTCTGAGTTTCAGTCATCCAACTCTTTAGCTCCTTTTGGAACAGCGATGATGGAACCCGGCAGGGTTAGGAGATTGGGCATGGACTGGAGGTAGATAGAGGTGGCTTAAGAGTGTTCAGTTGGTCTCTCCAGGTAGACAGGCGAATGTCTTAAGAACTGAAGTTGGTCCAGAGAGAACTGGCTGTGCTTCTTTTATTTTTGGTTGGTTTGGATGCTTTGTTTGCCAGTCTCATCACGGGTGGAGAGACCTTGATAGATGGCTGGCAAATGGAAGAGGGGGCCAGAAGTGTAAGAATGAGGAAAATCGGGGGCAGTTCACCTAACTACACTGTATGAAAAAAGGTGGGCACGTAAACGTGGCAGCAGGAATTTTGATTTAACCAGCCCATTTCATTCTTTGGTAACTGCTGGAGCACAGGAAAAAGTTAGGGGAGGGCAAAGAGGGAGTGTGTTTTGACATCTCTTTTCTTTCTTCTTTCTCTTTCTTTCTTTCTTTTTTTTTTTTTTTTCCAGATCGTTCAGATTTGCCATGCTTACCTGGGTCCTACGAAAAAAGCGTATCTCACTAGGTGGCCCCCAGGCAGGGGGAAATGGAAAGCTTGCTTGTCACTACCTGGACAGAGAAACAGTATCTGTCAGTCCCAAGACTCTAGAATGCTTTCCTGGTAAAGAGAGCAGAAAGCTGTCCAGCCCAGTACCCCACCTATGACTAAAGACTAAGTGCTTTTCGGTGGGTGACTACTGCATTATTAGTCTCTTTCCTTATGGTTTTAAGGCAGCTGTCTGTTGAACCAGCCCTCCTGGGAGAGGAAGGAACAGAGAATTATGTAACTCATGTAGATAAACTAGCAGTAACTTTGGGAGGCTCTATGTAATAAGGCTGACATTTCTTTTCCAAACACATAAGGTGAACAGCCAGTTGTGAGTATACAAAAAAATTTATCTGCTGCAGGTTATGACCAGAAACCCTGTATTTTCAGGTAGTAACAGCACTAAGAACAGCAAGCAGTGAAAGACCAGCATTCCAATTGGAAAGGATAAGGAAATTTCCCTTTGGAAGGGGGCCAGTTTTACATCTGATGATGTATGTAGTATTTCTATTTTGTCTCTAATTGCTCATGACAGCTATATTGAGATTTAACAACTTTTAATTTTTGCAGTGTCTTTAGTTGCATATCTTATTTTAAATATCAGAATAGTGAATGTCATTATTTTTCTTTTGCAAAGATTATGTGAATGCTTTCTCTCTGAGTATTATTTGCTGACAACCGTTCTTTCTTGAAATTATACTAAGGTAGGTCGAAAATACACATTTTATCGAGTGCAGAAGGGTTTTACCAAACTGGAATGACTACCCAACATGCACTTAGAAAAGGAGGCTTTGCAAACACTTAAAAAATAGTTTGCATTTTCTGTATAGTTAAATTAGCATCTACTTAATAGAAAGACTGCTATTCCTCACAGAGCATGTCCATCAAATATAATTCCGGAGGGTTCAGAGTTGAATTTCAGTATATTCACTTAAAACCATCTGCAGGAAGTGGCCTCTGTATCCTGTAGTTGTAATAATTTGAAAACTTTTACATTAATTCCAGTATGTATGGAATTTTGTCAAAATAAGTCAATGGATTTAAATTTTCAATTTTTCTTCCTTTGCACTGTAAACGCCTCAGTCTGGGCCTCCACTAGCTCTAATCTGGATTATTGTATTAGCCTCTTAATGAATCTCCCTACTTCTCTTTCCTGTCTTAAATCTGTTGAAAGCAGCAGCTACAGTAATAATGTAAAACAAATCCTGTGACTTTACACCTTTGCCAAAGACTCCACTGGTTCCTCATTTTTCTCAGAGAAGAAGTCAGACTGTCCCATGGAATAAGGCCTTACATAATCTGTTCCTCTTCTGCTTACCCTTCCTAAGTATTTTCCTACTAGTCTCTCTCTTACTTATCCTACTTATCATTGGTGTTTAATACACCAGGTAAACTCTGGCCTCAAGGATTTTGCCTTTGTTCTTTCCACATGGGATACAGTCGCTGACATATCAACATGGCCTCCCCACTCACCACTTTCAGGTCTTAGCTCATATGCCACCTTTTGAGGCAAACCGAGGCCTTCCCTACCACCCAGTAATAAAGTACAGGTCCCGACAACCCCAGAACCCCTTCCTTGCTTTATTTTTCTGCGTGAATACTTATCATCTGGCATACTATCCCTTTTACCAGTTTATTTTTTCTTGGCTTTCTTTGCCCACAAGACTGGAAACTCACTCCATGAGGTCACTGTTGTCTCCACTAAAACAATGCCTGATACAGAATAAGTATTCAAGAGGTGTCTGTGTGGCTCAGTTGATTAAGCATCCCACTTCGGCTCAGGTCATGATCTCACCCTTGGTGAGTTTGAGCCCTTTGTGGGTCTCTGTGCTGAGGTGAGGGCTCAGAGTCTGGAGCCTGCTTCAGATGCTGTGTCTCCCTCTTTCGCTGCCCCTCCCCCACTCATGCCCTCGCTCTCTCAAAACTAAATAAACATTAAAAACAAAAACAAAATGTGTTCAATAAACATTTATTGGATTAATGAATTTTTTCAGAAACAATTCCTTTTTTAACACACAGTGGAACATTTTCCCCTATATACCTGACCTAATAAAATGATTATTATAATTAGCATCCATCTTGCTTGTTAAAAGGACTATGACAGAATTGAGTTATTGATGTTAGGATTAATTCACCCAAGAACCTGCTATTTCAGCCACGCACCTACTATGTCAGTCAACACGGTTTTTTATTCTAAATCTAACATTTGCAAAGTCCTACAAGGTATATACACTGCCTATCTAAAAGAGGTTATGTCATAATTGGGAGGAGCCAGTTAAGGATTCAAGGGCACTAAATGATGCTTTCAGAGATGAGTAGAGTTTGGATTGGTGGTGAGACAGAACAGCCGGAAAGAGCAATGGCAGAGACGAGGTGGAGGCTGAAACAGGCTGGGGGGCACCTGGTGGGCTGTGAGGACCTGGAAAAGAGCACTCACAATGGGGCTGTTGGAACAAGGAGGGAGGCAAAATGTAGAGGTCGTCAAGTGTCAGGCTGAGGGATGTACTCACATGTGTCTTAGTCCAGGATTCTGGTGGTGTTTAGTGACAGGGAACCAAGAGAAGTCATAGGATAAAGAGGATACACTTTTCTATCATGCGAGTTTCACTTTAAATAATGAAGAGAAACTCACAGTTCACTAAGTCATGTTGACTATCACGATAGCAAACTGAATATGAAGTACGCAAAATTTTCTTGCATTCTTCAGTGAGGAATTTTCAAAGAAATGTTAGATTATTGGGGCGCCTGGGTGGCTCAGTCGGTGAAGCATCCAACTTCAGCTCAGGTCATGATCTCACAGTTCCTAGGTTTGAGCGCCGTGTTGGGCTGTGTGCTGACAGCTCAGAGCCTGGAGCCTGCTTCAGATTCTGTGTCCCCGCTCTCTCTCTGCCCTTCACCTGCTAGTGATCTGTCTCTCTATCAAAAATAAATAATGAATATTAAAAAAATGATAAATTATCCAAAATAAAAAAAGAAATTATTTTAGATTAGATATTTAGATAATTATTTTAGATTAGATATTTAGATTTAGATATTTTAGATAATTATTTAGATTAGATTATTCTCCAATGTTTGTTCTCAGACACTAAGAGACAGAGGTTATCTCTCTGCCTTTGGTATTCTTGAGAGAAAAATGGTAATTACTGCATTAAGTTTGTTTATTTTTTATTTACTTATTTTTAATTTTTTTGATGTTTTTTTAATTTGGGGGGGGGGTGGGAGGGGCAGAGAGAGAGAGGGAGACACACAGAACCTGAAGCAGGCTCCAGGCTCTGAGCTGTTAGCACAGACCCCTATGCAGGGCTTGAATCCACAAATTGCAAAATCATGGCCTGAGCCAAAGTCAGACACTTAACCAGCTGAGCCACCCAGGCACCGAATTTACTGCATTAAGTTTAAGAGTCATTATTTACTGGTTGTTGCACAGAGGAGGGGAGAGCCATGTTTCTAAAAACATTTACACTTGAAATCATTCCTCGTTTTAATAGTTTCATTCTCTCTAAATGTTGGAAATCTTTATTTTTATTCAGTTTTATAAAGCCAAATTGTGGTTTTATAATAAAAAACACCTCATGTTCTAGAAAGCAGAAACACTCAAAAAAAGGTTCATTAGAGGTGTCACTTAAAAGGCAAATGTTTCATTAAATTCTTACCTCCTTGAAATGGAAGTAAATCTGCATGATTTTCTTTATTCTCACATAAAAAAGAAACAAATGCCATTCCCTTTCTTAACACAAGCACAATGGCCTGTTAATTAACATAGGAAATCCCTAATCTCCTATATGTATTTAACAATCTAGAGGAAATCAGATTTTTTTTTTAAAGGAGCTTTTAACTTTAAAAAACCACCATTGTCTGTAATTTGTCCTGTTGGTGAGAAAAGAGTCTTTGCATCACAAAATGCCGTGAAAGATCAAAATTACCACTAAAATGTAGACCCCTGCATTGTGTGGGTATACAGTCTAGCGGGGAGGGAGGATATTTACATGTATAAAACCTTAGAAATCCTTTGAAAGCTTCTGACATTAATAAAATCATAGAATCTTAAAAGTTAGAAGGAACTTCAGCGTTATCCAGTTGAATCTCCTTCCTACACAATGCAAGAGCTCCCCAGAAGTCTTTTGTGTAGTAGCTACAGACTCTTGTGTATGGAGCGCTCCATAGTTCTGCAGGCAGTTGATTTCATTTGATTAAACTTCTGCTCACATCATAGTGATGTGAAATTTGTTTTGTTTTTAATACACACTAATACACTTCCCTTGGTCCTGTTTCTAGCTTATGTAGTCAGACATAATATTCTAAGCCCAGTTTGCTAACGTGCATGCTGCCCATTCAGATATGAGAAGACGTCTATACCATGCCTGTTCTTTTCTGGATTAGACATCTCCCTTCCACAGTCCTTCATAGGACAAAGTTCTCATGTTGCACTGTATTGGTCATCTCCTTTGGAATATACTTGTGCCAAATAATGTCTGCCTTAAAGAGCAGTTCAGTGTATGGTGGAGCTATTAGTACAACTTAGTGAATTATCTCATTTCTCTAATATAAGAGGAAGAATTAGGGAAATGTGGGTTTTTTTTGCTGTTTTTCTTTGTTTCATATCTTATGTTTTAACCCATACATTAAATTTTTTGTTACATGCTCATTTTTTACAATATTTAGGAATCTGTTGACAGTGGTTTATATAAGACTTTGGGCATGAGATTTACACACACCTTACTGATTTACAGACTACTGTATTTTGCTGAGTCAAAATGTAGTAATGTAGTCAATTGCTAGTTGCTAGCCCAATTAAAAATATTAGAAGAGGTTTTCCTCAAAATGTTGGCAGTGTTTCTGCTATTTTTTTAAAAAAAGGTGTTTATAGAGATTACATTTTGTTTCTTTATTTCAGTGTTTTCACTTAAAACAGCACTGTGAGTCAGAAGTCATTTTGACTGCCTTCGGTGAAATTAGTAATGCCATTGGTCATTTTCTCTTTACAGATTGTTCAGTTCAAGGGAATGAAGAATTCAGAATAATTTTCATAAATGGATTGTAATATGAAGAATAAGAATAAGCTGAATATTTGATCTGCTTTGAAGAAACATATTTTCCATTTGTCTAGAATAATCTATAACAACCAAACCAATCAAAATGAATTCAACATTAATGTCCCAGGTTGAAAATCATTCAATCCTATGTAATTTTTCAGAGAATTCCCAGTTTTTGGCTTTTGAAAGTGATGATTGCCATCTGCCCTTGGCCATGATATTTACATTAGCTCTTGCTTATGGAGCTGTAATAATTCTTGGAGTCTCTGGAAACCTGGCGTTGATCATAATCATCTTGAAACAAAAGGAGATGAGAAATGTTACCAATATCCTGATAGTGAACCTTTCCTTCTCAGACTTGCTTGTTGCCATCATGTGTCTCCCCTTCACATTTGTCTACACATTAATGGACCACTGGGTTTTTGGTGAGGCAATGTGCAAATTGAATCCTTTTGTGCAATGTGTTTCGATCACTGTGTCCATTTTCTCTCTGGTTCTCATCGCCGTGGAGCGACATCAGCTGATAATCAACCCACGAGGGTGGAGACCAAATAACAGACATGCTTACGTAGGTATTGCCGTCATTTGGGTCCTTGCTGTGGTTTCTTCTCTACCTTTTCTCATCTATCAAGTACTGACCGATGAACCGTTCCAGAACGTGACACTTGACGCGTTCAAGGACAAGTACGTGTGCTTTGATAAATTTCCATCGGACTCTCATAGGTTGTCTTACACAACTCTCCTCTTGATGCTGCAGTATTTTGGCCCACTCTGTTTTATATTTATTTGCTACTTCAAGGTAAGAAAACTTCCCCCTGCCATTTCCATTTTAACCTTCTTTCCACAGAATTCCACATTAACTTGGTGGTTCTATTTGAACTTTTTTTCTCTCTCTCTCTGTAGATATATATACGCTTAAAAAGGAGAAACAATATGATGGACAAGATGAGAGACAATAAGTACAGGTCCAGTGAAACCAAAAGAATCAACATCATGCTGTTGTCCATTGTGGTAGCATTTGCGGTCTGCTGGCTGCCTCTTACCATCTTTAACACTGTGTTTGATTGGAATCATCAGATCATTGCTACGTGCAACCATAATCTACTATTCTTGCTCTGCCATCTTACAGCAATGATATCCACTTGTGTCAACCCCATATTTTATGGATTTCTGAACAAAAATTTCCAGAGAGACTTACAGTTCTTCTTTAACTTTTGTGATTTCCGGTCTCGGGATGATGACTATGAGACAATAGCTATGTCTACCATGCACACAGATGTTTCTAAGACTTCTTTGAAACAAGCAAGCCCAGTCGCATTTAAGAAAATCAACAATGATGATAATGAAAAAATCTGAAACTGCTCTAGCATATGGCCCCAGATGACACCTGTCTAAAACCAAGCACAACCCACAATACTTTTATTCCCCCAAGGAGTGAGGTTGTAATCATTTAAGAAAGACCAAGATTTGTTTGTCTTGCTTTTTACCGCTTTAATTGTAACTGTCATAATTAAATTCGGACAAAATGTATGGACTTTGGAATTTTCTGACATTAGTTTGACCAGACATCCTTGAAGTGCTTTTTGTAAACGTATGCATATAATACAAAGACTTTTATACTTGACTTGTTGGAATAAAATTGCTTTAAAGGACTACTACTGACTGACTTTAGAAGCACGGTATCTGATACGCATTAGATTGGGCTATCCCTATTTCATTAGGTTACACGGTCAATAGATTGGGCAATCCTGATGTAATGATAGACATTTCAGTCTGTTACAGAGGTGACAGCAAAAGCAGCATTCGAGATGTGGAGCTGAGTCTCTGTCTTACATACCTACAGTCTGAAGTCATTGAAGAGTGATTTGCATTTTTTTTTTAAATTTAAGACAGGATTTAATTTGCTCCTGATTTATCACTTAAGATAAAAATGCATAAAAATACTTCTCAGCTGTGAATACCATGGGGAATTGGGCCACCCACAAGAATTAAGTGGGAAAGCAGTTCTCTAACTTCAAAACTATTTTGGTACCTGACAACCAAAGGGTTTCAGAGCAATTAATTTAACAAGCAAACTAGTAGTGCAGCAAATAGTTGAATTATATTCATCTGAATTGTTGGTCAAGAGGCTTTCCATTCTTCACAAACTGTTCAGTGTTTGTCCAGTTTTCTAGCCTAAATATATATGTGGCTTAAAGGTATTCCCAGCTTTCGATATGTAAAAACACAGAGTGTATTTTCCATACATCAGTGCCTATATAGTAACTCATTTTTAACTTTTTCAATGTCCGTTTTTCAAAGGAGGACACCAAAGTATAATGTTAAAAGAATGTTCACCCTAGCTGGCAGGGATAAATACCTGAAAACTGAGAACACTTCATATAGCCCATTTTAACTTGTATGAACTGTGTGCCTTGTGTAGTCTTGTAAATAATGTACTGTATAGAGTACTAAGTGGTTGTGTTATATTAATATACTTAATTTCATGCATCCTGTATTCATGATTGAGGCTCAGAGTCATTTGGAGAGAAGATATTTTAAAGAACAAGATACAACTTCAGTGTATTATAAACGTATTAAATGTGTTTGATTTTAGAAGGCACACATTGTCTTTATTAAAATTGTTTTTGCTTTTTTTGAGTAGTCTCTTTTGTGTCTCTCTTCAAGCTTAAATTTTTTTTTTGACTCATGGTTTCCCTCTCATGATGTTCCCACAACATCCTATTTCTGCTTACTAATGAAGCATTTCTACCCCGTGGTATAACCACTGATGTCCCAGTCTCCTTCCTCTGCTTCGTGAAGCTTCTTGGAGGCAGGAGCTATTTTACATGACTGCCCCCAGTGCATTTAACACAGTGCCAGGTACTTAGAAGTTTTTCAAAAAATTTTTCTTAAACGAATGTATAATGACTAAATTGCGTTCCTTCTCATTTATGACCACATGGACTTTACATCTTGACATTTTTGTCCTCCTCCTGAACTCATATTTATTGAAGAGATATTTTCTCTTTTATTATGTTATTTCCCTTCTAAACTAAGCAAAAATGACATTTTAGATTCTAGGAACTTGCATGTTTCGTCCTGTAAATCAAACACATGTCAAACTTTTTACATTGAACTTACACATGAATTCAAATTCTAGCCTAGGAAAGACTTTTAGTTAACAGAGAAATTCTAAAACCAACTTTTAATGTTTTGATAATGTAATGATACTGGAAAATATCATCATCCTTCCTTACCAAAACCTGGGATCTTTAACGTTTTTCTGCCTTGGGGGACTAATGGGAAATTTTGTCTTTCTCCACTTAGGTGCTATGGAAACAAATTGCTACCTGAGAACAGTCTTAATATGTAGGTGCATCTTTGTTGAAATGGCCATTTCTAAGATTCTCATTCAGCTGTGTAGGCTGCTGATTCCTTATCTTTACATAAATAATGAAGTGAATATAAAATTCTTCTCTTGTATGCATAGATGTCAGTGACTTAATGGTAAAGTCTAGGGTCAACAACAGATCCAGAGTGATTCAGGAAGAATAAAGAGTATGCCTTCTAAACACATATTGTGGAACCACTGGGTTTTCTTAAGCCCAAGAACAAAAATCAACTGTTTTAGTACAAGAGCATATTTATAATGTAGCTTGTATAAATTTGGAGTAAAATGATAATAGCTAGAATTTTTAAGCACGCAGCATGTTCCAAGTACTATGTCAAGTATTTACCTGTGAGGATGCATGGCCAATATGATCACATAAGAGGAAACAAGCTCAGGTTGTAAAATTTGAGCCCCATGCTGAGTGACAGGTGGAGTCAGAATCAAACCAACGTCTGTCTAAACTAAGCGCTACTACACTAGCAATTGAGCCTATGACAGAGTTCTAGAAAATAATTTGTTTTGTTCTCATTACAAGTTAAATTGTTAGGGCCTAACATTACCACTCACCTTTCTGACTTCAGCTGCAGAAAAGAATGAGGTGAAGACAAGTTGAGAAAAAATGGCCATTAGGATCATATGTAGTCATAATTCCCTTCTGAATTAGAGAATTATACTTAAAAATGCAATTTGATTTTTCATATTAGTTTTATTTCTTTATAGTTAGCTGGGTATTCTCAACCCTTTTCTATTCCACAAATTTCCAAGGAAATATAAATCCATGTTCTATTATAATTTCAAAACTTGACAGCCAAATAAGTATATATTTTGACAATGAAACTACTTCTCCACACACAGTAAAAGTAGCAGAAAGAAGCAAATTTAAGCTGGAGTTCTGGGGCTAACTGGCCTTGTTCCCTTATTGCAAAAAATGTGCGTTTATGGGCACTGGTAGATCTTTCCTTACAGCCAGGATTGCTTTTTCTCAGCAATCAATTGTTCTATAGTTTCTTGGTGAGATGTGATCTCTTTCACAATCTCATTTTCTTCATTTACTCATCCCCACGGCCCAGCAAACAGCATGTTGAACTTAAGAGTCTGAGCCCATGAGAATAAGCTTCCTAGGGAAAATTGATAATTTTCACAAATTAATTTAATGATTCCTTTAATGTATCGTGTGTAAGTATGTGTGCACATGCAACACATCGTATGAGAATGAAAATATATTCTACAATACGTTTATTTTCATTGCTATTCATTTCTTGATTTCTTCTAAAACTATCACCTATATAGCACTTTCACAAACTACAAAGTAGTACTATGGCTTTCCTCATTTCACAGACAAGGAAACTGAGGCATAAAGAGGTTATATAACTTACCCAGTATCACTCAACTAGTATTGGTTTTTTTTGTTGACAATTTTTCTTCAGCTTCTTCACCTCTCCCAGCCTTCATAGAACTGAAGAGTTAGGGCCTTGCTCTGGATGAGGCTTTGGCTTAAGGCAATGTGGCTGGTTTAATCTTCTATCCAACCCACTTGAATTTTATATCAGCAATAAAGCTATTTCTTATTCATGTTTTTGCTGGAGTAGTACTTTTAATTTCTTTCAAGAACCTTTCCTGTGCATTCACAACTTGGCCAACTGGTACAAGAGGCCTAGCTTTTGGCCTATCTTGGCTTTTGACATGCCTTCTCATTAAGCTTAATCATTTGTAGCTTTTGATTTAAAGTGAAAGACATACGACTCTTCCACTTGTACACTTAGAAGCCATTGTAGGGTTATTAACTGTCTTAGTTTCAATATTGTTGTGTTTCAGAGAATAGGGAGTTCAGAGGAGAAAAAGAGAGACAGGAACAGCTAGTCAGTGAAGCAGAATACACACAACATGTGTTGATTAAGTTCTCCATCTCATATGGGCACAGTTTCCTGGTGCCCCCAAAGAATTACAATAGTAACATCAAAGTTTACCGATCACAAATCATCACAACAGATGTAATAATTACAGGGACATCTGGGTGGCTCAGTCAGTGGAGCCTCCAGCTCTTGATTTTGGCTCGGGTCATGATCCCACGGTTGTGCAATCGAGCCCTGTGTTGGGCTGCACACTGAGCATGGAGCCTGCTGGGGACTTTCTCTCTCTCTCTCTCTCTCTCTCTCTCTTCCCCCTTCTGCCCCTCTACTCATGCTCTCTCTCTCTCTCTCAATTAAAAGGAATAATATAAAATAAAAACTTTAAAAAAAAGGACAAAGTTTGAGATATTGTGAGGATTGGCAAAATGCAACATAGGGACGTGAAGTGAGCAAATGCTATTGGAAAAATGGCACCAAGACTTGCTCAACACAGGGTTGCCACAAAACTGCAATTTGTAAAAAAAACAATGTCTCTGAAGCACAGTAAATAAAGTGCAATAAAACTAGGTATGCCTCTATATGACATTCTGGAAAAGGCAAAACTTTGGAGACAGTAAAAAGATCAGTGGTTGCCAGGGTTTAGGGTGGAGAGGGATGAAGAGGCAGAGCACAGTGAATTGTTCGAGCAGTGAAACTACTCTGTATAATTCTATATTGATGGATACGTGTCGTTATGTATTTGTCCAAACCCATAAAATGTACAATACTGAAAGTGAGCCCTCATGTAAATTATGGACTTTGGATGATGATATTGTGTTAATGTAGACCCTTTGTAAGAAATATACTGCTTTTTTTCTGGGATTTTGATAGTGAGGGGAGATTGTGAGTATGTAGGTCAAGGAGTATACGGGTAATTTCTATACCTTTCACTAAATCACTTAATTTAGACACTGGTCTAAAAATTAAAGTCTTTTTAAAAAAAGTAAGAAGAAAAAAAAACTTCATACTTTTTAGCAGTCACTTCTCATTCCTTTATCATTCCTCCCCCTGGCAACTACAAGTCCAATTTCTGTCTCTATGAATTTGACAATTCTAGGCATTTTATTAGGTGGAATTTTCCAATATGTGGACTTTTGTTATTTGATTCTTTCACTTAGCATGATGTTCTCAAAGTTCATCCATAATGTAATATGTATCAATACTTCATTTCTATCCAACAATTGCACTATTAGGTATTTACCCAAAGAATACAAAATTACATATTCAAAGGGATACATGCACCTCAATGTTTATAGACACATTATCAACAATAGCCAAACTATGGAGAGATCCCAAATATCCATCAAGTGATGAATGGATAAAGAAGATGTGGTGTGTGTGTGTACACACACACATATATAATGGAATATTACTCAACCACCAGAAAGAATGAAATCTTGCCATTTGCAACAATGTGGATGGAGCTAAAATATACTATGCTAAGAGAAATAAGCCAATCAGAGAAAGACAAATACCATATGATTTCACTCATATGTGAGATTTAAGAAACAAAACAGATGAACATATAGGATGGGATAGGGGAAGAGAGGGAAACAAACTACAAGAGACTCTTAACTATAGAGAACAAAATGAGAGTTGATGGAGGGAGGTAGATGAGAGATGGACTAAATGGGTGATAATCATTAATGAAGGCACTTGTGATGAGCACTGGGTGTTGAATGTAAGTGATGAATCACTGAATTCTACTCCTAAAACCAATGTTGCACTGTAGCTTAACTAACTAAAATTTAAATTAAAAACAAAGCAAAACAAAACAAAACAAAAAACATTGAAAAAAAATATCCACTGACTTAAATATTTTTTTAAAACTTCACTTCTTTTTTATTGCAAATAATATTCCAATATATAGATACACCATATTTTGTTGGTCTCCTCATATGTTGGTGGACATTTGGGCTGCCTTCACTTTTTTGGTTATTATGAATACTGCTGCTATGAACATTAATGTATAAGTTTTTATGTGAACATACATTTCCATTTCCCTTGTATATACACCTGACAGTGGGTCATCTCTTAATTCTGTGTATAGCTTTTTGAAGAACTGCCAAACTATTTTCCAAAGCAGTTGCATATTTTACATTCTTACCATAAGGTATGAGGTTTCCAGTTTTTCCACTCTTGCCTGTCAGTTTGATCATGCTCATCCTAGAGCTTGTAAAGTGGTATTTTATTGTGATTTTGAGTTGCATCCCCTTAATATCTAATGTTGTGGAGCATTGTTTCATGTGTTTAATGGGCGTTTATGTAACTACTTCGTAGAAGTGACTATTCAGGTCCTTTGCATATTTTTAAATTGGGTTATTTCTCTTTTTATTTTTGAGTTGTAACAGTTCTTTATATATTATGGATACTAGTCCCTTATGAGGTATATGCTTTGCAAATATTTTCTGTTTCTTCATTTAATTTTAAAATGTAAGTTCCTAAGAGGAAAACTAACAAAAGAGGTATTTGAATTATTATCAAAATCTAGTTTCATTTTCACAATGATTCCTAAAGGGGAGGAAAGACCCAGAAGGCTAGAAAGGAGACAATGGCTATATATTTACTGTGTGCCAGAAATTTGATATCTATCGTCTCGTTTGATCTTCACAAAATATCTGCAAGTGGCTTCTTGCATCCTCATTTCATAAGTAAGGAAACAGGCTCAAACAGATTAAAAAGAATTCCAAACTCACTAGAGTCCATAAAGGGCAAAGTAAGGATTTAATTGTATGTTTGACTCTAAAGGCTTATGTCAGTTCCAGTCTATCTGATTACCTCCCTCATTTTTTTCTAGAAAAAGTTAATCAAATGATTACTGTTTGACATTAATGAGAAAATTCTGTGCAGTCCTCCAACTTCTTCCAGTGAAAGCTGCTGTATAAATGTTCATATGGATTCACTGGATGTGTACAAAATATCCGCCAGAGACAAAGTCACTGATCTACAGACTTGTATTGATGTCAGGCTTTGCATTTACATCTTATACTCCTAAGGGAGACAGAAGAGAAACATTTGTTGATTAAAATTGCCTCTTGGGAATGTTGCATTCAAATATGTATCTGACTCAAGATATTTTACCAGATGCTTTTATTTCTACATCAACTCATGATAATGATTAAACTGATGCCCATAAGAGGTGATAGGAATCAAACCTAGATTTATGTGATTGCAAATCACATAACAATCCATGTTCTTTCATACCTCTACACCAGCAAATATTGGAATGAAATTGTACAGTTTACTTATTTTGTTTATTTTTTATGCAATCCATATTACTGGTTGAAAAGTGAGGAAATGCAATCAAGCAAAATATTGTGCTTTTTCCAACTGACTAAAAAAAAAGTGTGCTTGTTTTTCTTTTTTTTTAATTAAGTTTTGCTAGTTGTTCTGTTTCTTACGTTTTTGCTTTCTCTTTTATCTTGAGCCTTAGTATTTTATGGCTTTTAAAAAAATTAATGAAATGAGTAAGCACCCGTATAAAACATTTTCTCTCATTCCGTCAGTTTTGTTTTATTGTTTATTTCATTTTGAAAGACTACTTTGAGGACTGTTGTGTCTATCCTACACATGCAATCTTTCTAGGTAATAATAATAGACTTAAGGGCAGGGCACCTGGGTGGCTCAATCACTTAAGCATCTGACTTCGGCTTAGGTCATGATCTGGTAGTTCGTGAGTTCAAGCCCCACATCAGTCTGTCTTGATGTCAGCACAGAGCCTGCTTTGGATCCTCTCTCTGTCGCTGCCTCTCCTCTGCTTGCTATCTCTTTCTCTCAAAAATAAATAAATATTAATGAACAATGCCTGTAACGCACCAATCTCTCTGGGCCTCAGCACTCTCATTTATAAAATGAAGAAATTGGACTAAATAATACCTATCTAATATGTATATATACATGTATATATATATAGAGAGAGAGAGAGGTAGATAGATCTTTTATCTACATCTTATATATGATATATCTATGTCTAGACTAATTCTATCTGATATCTAAGATAGATATAAGCTCCAAAATTATGTGATTCCATTTAAGTAAATCTAGGAATGAGTTAATAGAAAGGAGATACCTGGTTAGGGACTGTTTACAGGTAAAATGTTCTATCTGTAACCAATCTTGTCAGTGGAGGTATCCTGAAAAATAAGGAAAGACTTTATAGCAAAGTAAGAGAGAAGCCTGTGCCATAAATAAGGACAGACTGGAAAGATGGAGAAGCTAAAATATATGACCAAAGGGAAAGAAGTTTGGCTGGAACAGAATGTAAGATTGAGGTAGACTGGGGAGGTCGGGTGCATGGAGGAGCCAACTAAGGGAACGCACCTGATTTTCCAAATGGACAATATTTTTTTAAATCTATTTTTTACTTTTTTAATTTTTTAATAATTTAATTTAATTTAAAAAATTAAAAAAATTTTTAAAATTTAAAAAAAATTTTAAATATTTTTTAATAATTTTTTTAATGTTTATTTATTTTTGACACAGAGAGACAGACTGTGAGTGGGGGAGGGGCAGAGAGAGAGGGAGACCCAGAATCCAAAGCAGGCTTGTGGTTCCCAGCTGTCAGCACAGAGCCCAACATGGTGCTTGAACTCACAAACCGTGAGATCATGACCTACGTCGAAGTCAGATGCTTCACTGACTGAGTCATGCAGGTGCCCCAAATGGACACTATTTTTTTTTTAATTTTTTTAACGTTTATTTTTATTTTTGAGACAGAGAGAGACAGAGCATGAATGGGGGAGGGTCAGAGAGAGAGGGAGACACAGAATCTGAAACAGGCTCCAGGCTCTGAGCAGTCAGCACAGAGCCCGACGCGGGGCTCCAACCCACAAGCTGTGAGATCATGACCTGAGCCGAAGTCGGACGCTTAACCGACTGAGCCACCCAGGCGCCCCAAAATGGACACTATTTTTAAAGGTCATATAAAAGACATTTTGAAACTGGGAACAGAGCAAGATATTTAGAAATATATTTAGGTATGAATGAAGGGGGGGAGAGGAAAGCAAATTGGCCCAACTAACAGATGGTGCGCAAGGTGGAATTCAGATGCAACGTGGACCTTAATGAGCATAGGATCACAGAGGCCAGAGATTGTGCTGTGGTTCAAGGAAATAGTGACAATCAGCAATTAGTAAGTGTTACAAGGAAGACAAGTGATCTGTTTTTCCAATAAAATGTTTTAAATTGGAAAACATTCAGTTAGAAAGGACTAATGCAGGAGTGCCTGGGTGGTTTAGTTGGTTGAGCATCTGGCTCTTGATCCCACGGTTGTGAGATGGAGCCCGTCATCCACGCTCCACGCTCAGCGCGGAGCCTGCTGAAGATTCTCTCTCTCTCTCTCTCTCTCTCTCTCTCTGCCTCTCCTCTGCTCTCTCTCTCTCTCTCAAAAAAGAAAAAAAGTACTAGTGCAAAATGACAACAAACAACAATAACAAATGCAATAAAACAACCTCATTCTGAAGAAGGAAAGGGGCTTAAGGAGAAAGAAATCCTTTGCCATCAAGTGACTAGTGCTCCAAATTATTTCACAGAGGCTTTACCAATAGTTACCTAAGCATTTAGAACCCCACAACAGCCATAAAGCCATAAGTTAGATAGTGTTGTCATTTTAGATAAGGAAGCTGCAGGTCACCAAGATTACACAGCATCCGCCAAATCACAGTCATTTGCAAATGACTGAATTTAATCCCACATCTGAGTTATTCCAGAAAGTGTCTACTTAAACACTGGATTATTATACTTCCCACTAGCAGCCAAATGGAAGTTTTAAAAATTGTAAACATACCCTTCAGCTTGAGCACATCCATACAACTAGTCTTTTTTTCTCAAGGACATATTGTTTTCCCATTTAAGTACTTTTTTAAGGGAAAGATTGCACCTGAGTATAAATAAATAATGTATTAACAATTTTAAATCATATCTTGAATGAAATTATAATTTATAATTAAATAGCCATGATAATACTCTAAATGCCTTATCATTACTAGAGTGTCTTCAAAGAAGTCACCCAAATAAGAAAAACAGGATGAACATAAAGTAAGCTCATATACTAGAAACTGTGGCTCTCAGTAAAGGGTAGAATCAGTTCAATTCCTTTCAACTAACATTTAATGAGTAACCGAGATAGTGCCAAGTTCTGTGGAAGACTCTGGCAATGAAAGAAGACTGCCTTTACTCTTGACAGACATTCAATTCATGGAAGACATGTACAGAAATGTAAAATTCCAACACATAGCAGGAGGTGAATGTAATCCTAACTGTATATTTACAATTTTCTGAGAGGCACTTAACTCAGTCAGACTGAAGGGAGCTTCTTGAAGACATCTAAACCAAGCCTGGAAAGTGAGTAAGAGCATTAGCTGTGTTAAGGCCTGCTATCACATGACAGGAAGAATCACACAGAATCTTAATCTATCCAGGTCATATAGCCTACAATACAACTATTAGAATTTTTTGCTTTTGTTTCCCTTTGTCCATGTTATACATAATTTATGCATTCAAGACAAAAGTTATTTTTAAACATTTAGTAAGAACAAATATTTTAGCTGAGAAAGGAGCTAACATTAATCAAAGATAAGTGTTAATAAAATCTCAGCTAATGTTCATAGTGTTGGAATAGTAATTAACCTATTCAAGAATTATTCTTTTTCACTTGTTGGTTCCAAGTCCAATTGTTTAGAGGATGTTTCGTCCTTGAATACAGCTGTTGGCACATGAGGAGTACCTAGGATAGTGCTGGAGACTCAGAGTTTGTTAAATATATGTAGGTTGCTTGAAGAAGATGTGGTTTTACTGTGGATATCTATGGTGCAAGTTAGAAATCTGAAAGCGATAGGTACATGCGACACCCATGTGCACTTACATTTGCCTTAAGCAGAAATTTGTTTTTATCCAATCAGCTTTGGGAACCAAAACCATTAGGATGAAGAGGCTGTCTTGGGGAACCCTGTGGGTATGCAGCTAGTTATTATTTCTAACTATATTGACTTTCTCCCAACTTTTGTTTGACAAAGCTATTCCATTCCAGTTTGCCGTTCAAGTCACTTTAGCTTCCAAATAATAACCAAGTAAAGTAAGTGGAGTTCAAGTGGGTGTAACTTACAAGTGAGCTGCACTAGGGAGACCCAGTAGTATGGTTGACTTGATATTAAGGCTAAAGAACTACCATTGGCTACTCCTCCCATAGCTATTTATATTACCTGACAAATGACCACACACACACAAGAAGATGGTGTCCCAGAAAAAGCCCAAAGGCAATTTTCAGTGTCTCATAAAGCCTGACACTAAATCTCTTAAAGTTTTCATTCATATCTTGTTTTAAGTAAATTCACTACCTCTTGTTGCGTAGCCCTTCCTTGATCTGATAGCTTTTTAGCTGAAAATACTTCATATTTAAATAATGTTTTGCAGTTCATAAACCAGTTCGATATAATTTGCTTCTTTTAGATGTTTTCAACAACTCTTTGTACTAAACAATTATTAGCTCCACTTTGCATATTAGGAAGCCAAGATTAAAAGAGAAAGAGAGATAGAATTTACTGATGCCTACAGGTCTTTTAAAAACCCTCTTATGTAGGTGTCCTCATTTTACAGTTGAGGAAACTGAAAGTTTAGGTAACATAAAATGAGGTCATAAAGCTAGTAAGTGGTGGAACTGTGACTTGAAATCAACTTTTGACTCTTTGGAGTAATAATCAACACGAATGATGATTGGAATCACATTTTTCAATCAAAATATACCTGCCTTGCCTATATCTCAGACTTCCTGGGGACTAAGCAACCATATGTAAATTTTGAAGCCTTCCATAACTTATTCTGATGTGCACCCCTGGTTAAGATCCACTGTTTCCCCATTTGATTTTTTATTATAAATTACCTTAAACTAGACTCAGATCATCAAGAATCATTCTTCATACTTTTAAAATGACTTCTTGACTTAACTACATTTAAACATCTGACATGGATTCTGACCATGCAGGCCATTAATAACTGACCATTAATAATTATGAAACTTGACTAAGAGATACCTAGTTTTTACTATCCTGTACTACCCTCAATATGTGTTTATAGTATAATTACTTAAAACATTTTAAGCACATACAAAGTTACAATAATAATGATAATACTGGTACAGAAATAGGTAAAGATATAAACAATGGAACAAAAGAGTCTAGGAACAGAGATCCACATTTTTATTAAATGAGTATATATCATATTCTTTATCATTATTGTAGTAATTGTTGTTGTTGACAAAAGTTATTCTAAAGAGCAGTGAGGTAACTGTCAACATAGTTACCTCTAAGAAATATGGCACCCTCCCCCCTCCAAAATAAATTGTACCCCTACTTCAGACCATACAAAGAACAACAGCTCCGGGTAGATTATAGACTTCTATGTAACAGACAAATTTTTTCTTCTAAAGCTTTTAGAAGACAGTGTAAGTGACTATCTTCATAACCTTAGGGTTAAGGTAAGATTTCCTTCTTAAATGACACACAAAAAAGCATATTCGAGAAACAAATTAGTAAATTTTACTACATTAAAATGAGAACTCCTGTTTATTAAAAGACAACTTATAATAGAGTGACAATACAAGTTACAGAATGGAAAAAAATATTTGTAAGCTTATACCAGAGTATTGGTATCCAATTGGGAACACTGGACAGCTACATGCAAAGGAATGAAATTGATCATTTTTCCAAAGAAGACATTCAGATGGCCAACAGGGACATGAAAAGGTGCTCAATGTCACTAATCATCAGGGAAATTCAAGTCAAAACCCCAATGAGATATCACCTCACGTCTGTTGGAATGGCTATTATCAAAAAGACTAGAGATAAGAAGTGTTGGTGAAGATGTGGAGAAAAGAGAACCCTTGTTGGTGGGAATGTAAAGTGGTGCAGCCACCATGGAAAGTAGTATGGAGGTTCCTCGAAAAATTAAAAATAGAAGTACCATCTTGTCCAGCAATCCCACTTCTGGTGTACATCCAAAGGAAATGAAATCAGTATCTTGAAGAGATAGCTGCACTTCCACATTCATTGCAGCATTATTCATAATAACCAGAGTATGGACACAACCTAAGTATTGAATGCTTAAAATGTGGTACACACACACACACACACACGGGAATATTATTCATCCCCGAAAAAGAAAAAAAAATCCTGTCATTTGCAACTACACGGATAAACCTAGAGGGCATTATATGCCAAGTGAAATAAGCCAGAGAAAGACAAATTCTTCATGGTATTACTTACATGTGAAATCTAAAAAAGAAAGTAGAAGGTATAAAAACGGAGAGTAGAAAAGTGCCAAGAGCCGGAGGATGAGGGAAATTCAGGAAGAGGTTAGTAAAAGGGTACGTGCTTTCAGTTATAGGGTGAATTAAGTCTGAAAATCTAATGCATAACATGGTGGCTATAATTGATAATACTGTATTATATAATTAAAATTTGTGAAGAAAGTAGAACTTAAATGTTTTGACCCCCCCCCAAAAGAGGTAAATATGGGAGGTGATGGATGTGTTCATTAATTCAAAGGGGGAAGCTTTTCACAATGTTTACATGTATCAAATCATCATATTGTATACTTTAAATATCTTATAATTTTATTTCTCAATTTTTCCTCAATAAAATTGGGGAAATGACCTTCAAAGTACTGGTATCCAGACTTTCCTTAAAAATACTATTAAGAAAAAGGAAAAAAAAAACCTCAGTAAAAAAATGGGCAAAATATTTGAATGTCACAAAAAAGGAAATTCAGATTGGTGCTAAATATAAAAGGTGTTGAATATTACCAGTGATTAAGAAAAGGTGGATTAAAACCACAATAAAATACCATTACACACCCATAAAATTGGCCAGAATGGGAATAGTGTGAATTGCACACATTGCTGGTAGGGTGTAAGTGGGTACAACCACTTTCCAAAACAATTTGGAATTATCTGGTAAAGTTGAAGAAATGTATACCCTATCATCCTACAATTTCAACCCTAGAATAGAACTCATAAAATTTCTTGCCCATGTGGATTGAATACTATACATGTAAAAGAATGTCTATAGCATCATTGCCCTTAGTTATCCAGAAGTAGAAAGAAGTCAAGTGTCCAAAGATAGTAGAATGGATAAATCATGTATCCGTGATTTACATACTGGAATATTTTATAGCCAAAAAGATTTGGCTCTATTCCAAATCTTCCACAGACAACATTAAATAAATGAAACTAGACAAAAATAATACATTTTGTATGATTCCTTCCATATGTAGCTTCCCCAACCCCCAACTACATTTTTAGGGAGGCACACGTGTTCGGGGAAACCATAGAGAATGTGTTACTGTAAAATCAGGGCAATGGTCACCTCATGTGGGACAGAAAAGGAATGGCATCTGGAAGAGACACATGAGGCAGAGAACCCAGAGGGCTGCAGGTTTCATTTATCATTCTGGGTGTCCTCCTTCTAATTATCCATTATGCTCTCCAATTAAACTTTATGCAATTTTCTGTATGTGTGTTATATCTCACAATTTTGAAAAAGCTTTAAAAAGCCTGCTTAAGCAGAAAACCTGACATAAATACCATCAAATTTGAGTGCAATGAGAATATGAGGTTAGGAATTGAAAAGGGTAAATCATATAAGTTTGGCTTACTGCTGAAATGGTATACATATGTATGACTGCTAGAATCCACCAGAAGTGTTATTTTTTTTATTTCATGTGGTAGGGAGTGGCTGGAGATTCTGGAGCTGCTTTTTCCAGTTATAATAAAACATTTCAGACAATAATCTCTAGAAATCAGAGAATGACAATACAGCTTTGCTGCTGGTGAAGCTAACAATGAAGTGCCTACAAGCCAGGCATGGTGAGGGAAATTTTAATTAATCAGCATGTTTATTTTGGTAAAAATGACACTCCCACCACTTCCTGTGTCCAGAGTCTATTATTCATATTTCTATGGGTGACATATCTTCCTGCCAAGGCCTTGCTCCTTTCTTTCTTTATTGTCTTGGATATTGAGCAAAGAGTTGCTATTTAGCCCTGACTGATTCTCGTAAGAATCTGATAAAAAAGATAAACCAAAGGATTCTTATTAAAATATAAAAAATAAAACCCTGGGCAGCATAGCAACAGATTAGGTCATAAAAGCAGGAGCACACTGTGTGAAACCTAAAACATATTTACACATTAAATGAGAACATTATGAACAAGCACAGAGAAAACAGAGCTATCACAACAATGTAAATGGAAACCAGCCCTTATCTAATTTGACACTCACAGAATCCTTCACCCTTCACTATCCAGGGAAATACAATTAAATTACAAATAGAGGTGTTCCACTTATCATTTAACATCTGTCAAGTGCCTTACATATATTATCTTCTTTAATTCTCACAAAATTTCAAAAAATTAACAATATTATGCTCCCTATTATATAGGGTGGAAACCTGAGGCTTAGGGAAATGGAGCATTTTGCACACAGCAAACCAGGGCTCATGAAAGAGTCAGAAGTCTATCCCAGGAGCCTGATTCCAGAAGCCACACTTAAACCATTATGTAATATAAGATTATATATTCCCTCCCATCTGTGAAGGATCCCAAGAGACCCCATAGAACTTCCTGGCACTTCTGGAAACACCGTGAGTGCTCTTGTTTAATGATAATCACTAGAATAATGCCTGGACAGCATTCTTAAACCTAAACAAATTACGGTAGATTTTAGAAGCACATGATTTACTCCTAGAAAACTTACCCATGGAGAGTCTGGTATAACTGATAAAGGATCAAGAAACATTTCTAGAAGTCTGCATCGATTCAAGGCTTGCATTTATAAAAGCTGTCTAAGAATGTAATGTTGTCTTATCTGTGATGTCTGCCTTGACTCTTCTGGACTGTGTTTCCACATCTTTGCGTCACTGCACTTTCCACATTATACTGTTGTTTGTTTTTATTTCTCTCTCTCTTTCTCTATTACTGTACTAGATTTTTGAAAGCCAATGAAGGAAAGAGGTTTGAATTCTTTTTTTTTTAATTAAAATTTTTTTTTAATGTTTATTCTTGAGAGAGAGAGAGAGCATGAGCAGTGAAGGGGCAGAGTGAGAGAGGGACACAGAATCCGAAGCAGGCTCCAGGCTCCAATCCGTCAGCCCAGAGCCCTACATGGGGCTTGAACCCACAAGCTGTGAGATTATGACCTGAGCAGAAGTCAGATGCTCAACTGACTGAGCCACCCAGGTGCCCCTTTTTAAAAATGTTTTTAAACGTTTGTTTTTGAGACAGAGAGAGAGAGAGAGAGAGAGCATAAGTGGGGCAGGGGCAGAAAGAGGGAGACACAGAATCCAAAGCAGGCCCCAGGCTCTGAGCTATCAGCACAGAGCCCGACTTGGAGCATGAACACATGAACCGTGAGATCATGACCTGAGCAGAAGTCCCACGCTCCACCAACTGAGTCACCCAGGTGCCCCAGGAGCTTCAAATTCTTATATCCTCAGTACCTCACACAGAATCTGGAATATAGCAAATACAATAAATATTTCTAGAATCCAGGGTTAAGCAATAATTAATAGTGCTTATATCTACTAAGCACTGCTATGAGTTAGGTTCTATAGGAGGTAATTTTTGTGTGTTATCTCATTTGCTCATCACAAGAATTTAATGAGGTGAAATATTTGTGTTAGCCTTATCTTTAAGCTTGTAATTATAGGTTTAGGTTTAACTACGAATAACTTGCTCAGAATCATATTGGCAGTAATGATGAAGCCAGAATTCAAATACATGACTGTCTGATTCTGGAGCCTTCCCTCTCAACACTGCTCTGTTCTCTTGCCTCAAAATTAGTAACTTTTATTAGAAAAAGTTCATCACATTTAACAAGTGGAATCTCTTTTTTATTACCTTGTGATAATCTTCACTGTTTAGATTAGTATATATAAATATTCCTCTTCAATTATCTTTATTTCTGAGATGGATGATTCCTTAAGAGTTAGACTATTTCAACTTCTTTGTTACCTTCTCCAATACCTGCATATGTGGAGAAATTAATAGTGTTTGGTTTTTTTTCTGGACTGCAAAGTCTGAAGAGCTGAGTAGTAAAAGCAAATTTCTGCTGTGTATTAGATATTAAACTGTAATGGCAGTGGTGTTACAGAAGGATAGAAAAGAACACTGCAGTTTGAGGAAAGAAGAAAATGACTCCTATTAACCATTTGGGAGGTTACAAATATGATACAGCGATTGTAGGTCTGGTTTCATCTAAGATTGGCCATTTTCATTAAAATTAGTTTTTTCTATATAGTATCCTTTTGTATTTTGTTTTTAATGAGAAATTTAAGGAGATTTACCGGAGCTCTGGGAACGATTTAGCACTTCAGGCAAGAGCTTGGGGAAAACATCAAACCATGTAGTTGAAATAGATACAAAAAAGAAACCATTCTGGAATTTTCCCAAAACCTGGTCACAATAATGTGAAATTCTGAGAAATGTAAACTAGTTCTCTCTTAAGTGATAAAATTCAAAATAAGCCCAAAGGCAATGCTCACCAAAAATTGCTTATCCATAGCAATTCATGGATTCTGCGGTTAAATTACTCCTGTGAATAAAACCAATGAAATTGGGATACTGTCGAACTATTAACCCAAGGTTCAGCAAGAGCTGCTGTTTTCTTCCATATTCCCTTTTACTACCTGTTCAAAACATTGCATAAGAAAATTATAAGAAAATTAAGGACATTTCTTAATTAGGAAGGGGTGAAATTAGGAAGGCAGAAAATTAAACTGCTTACTCTGGGAGATGGTGAATCACCCACAACTGGGGATTTTGAAGCAGAGAGTCAACAACCACCGGTCAGAGTATAGCAGGATATTGAGGGCTAGGTCATTATTACTCTTTTTTTCCCCCCAAATCTGAAGAAGGGGGTATTCTAGTCTTCATTTATGCTCATGGTTTGTACTTACCTGTTATGAGGTCATCCTACCCTCTCTTAACTTCACTTTTTAAGGGAAGGATTTACTCTCAGTCTTTTGACTTCTGCTTGGCTGGAGATCACACCTCTGAGTCCAGGAGCATCTCTGCCAGAAGACAGTCTGAAATGAGGTAGAGGATAAACTATCTCTGTGCTTGTTCTTAGAATTCTATCCAGATTTCACCCACCCTGGTCCCTTTCAGTCCTGATCCACCTATATAGCTATAAACACAGCTAGCAAGAAGTGGGTTGGGATTCAAACCAAGGACTGGCTCCAAATCTCCTGTTCCTCTTGCACCATACATCATCCATTATCCTAGATTTTTGGCAACCGAGCAGCAGAATTTCAATTTGTTCCTGCGCATGTCCTGGCACAGCTCACAACCTGGCAAAGGCTTCCTAGTCTGGAGTGTGCAATGAATGGTCAAGACTGTGGCCAAGCCAGACTGTCATGGCCTAAAAGATTTGTTGGCCCATAATCCAAGCTATCATTGATGCCTCAAGCATATCAACTATATCCTTTCAAAGAAATAATACCATGCTCCTGCTGATAACATTCTATACTAGGGTCTTCTGGCTGCAAAATTGAATTTGCATGACCTAGCTGAATTGGAGAAATCACAGAATTATTGAATTAAACATAGAAAGTATCTCAGAAGTCCTTGAATTTATAACTTACATTGTAGAGATGGAGAAATGGAAGTTCAGCAATGCCTAAATAAGCACAATCTAGCTGATTCTATTGTTGGGTTTAGAGCTCTAGTCTGCCCTTCTTGCAATTTAGTCTTTCCACATCACACAGTGGAGGGAGTGAGGGTCAGTAAACCTCTCTGTGTGTTGGAGGGAACTCAGGGACTGCCTTTTCCACCAGACTCAAAGACCAACAATAATGATAAATTGAACTTATAATACTTGTCACAAGATTAGGGTGTACAGAGAAAACTACTGCAAACAATCCTAAAGCAGATAAGAATACAGAACAGCTGGAGGAAATGAAAATTGTAAATTTAAAGTATATAGAATTTGAGACACCCGTTCTGACTTCAGACAAAAACATTCTCAAGAACTAATTCCACCATTAAATAATGGCTTTTAACAGACTTTTCAAATACTTCTTTTTGCAGCAACATTACCTGTAAAGATAGGATAAAATCTGGCTTTTGGAAAAATGAGGATATAATTTAGCTAATTCTGAAAATATCTTAAGCAGTGCTAAACATGGCAACAAGAGCATGGAGTAAACCCACTATTCAAGAACAGGCTTTATCCTGTTAAAATTTCATCCCCAAATAAAAATTTCAGCCACAAGTATAGGTGGAAAGGCATCTTAAGTATGAAGAAATGAAGAATTTTTTTCCTCAAGGTTTAAAGCAAACTCATGACATGTAACTACATACACAGATTGTACCAATGTCAGATTTCTAATTTTGATATAGCATAATAATGGTACAAGATGTAACCATTGGAGAAAAGTTGGCGAAAGGCAGCTTCCAATGAATCTATAATTATTCCCAAATAAGAAATTTTTCAAAAGCACTAACTCTTGAGGAAGTTAACTAATACAAAAAATGCATACTCATTGCTCATTTCACGGCCTATTGATATCACCATCCATCGTTATTATGTTAGCATGCAGTTGGTCTTTGCTTCTGCTCTTATAAGTGTAATTGCTTATTTAGCCTGTTAAGCACTTTCAAAAATTCAAGGTATTTCCAGTATCAGCATTACAAGCAATTTGATAAACACCAAATATTTATACATTTATATATTTTTCCATTAATTCAGGCCATTTTTTTGTACATTTAGCTACCTAAACCTTCACATCGGTTCATCTTTTACTTTGCCTGATATTAATTTTAAAAACTATATTAATCTCAAATTACAGAAAACAATGTCTCTGTATTGGTTCATTTAAAGATTGTCAGTGCTGATAGAAAACTTTTCGATGTCATATATATATGTGTATATATATGTACACACACACACACACACACACATATATATATATATAATTTTGTTTCCATTGAGAAGACAAAAAACCTGATTTAAGACATTTTTAATTTTATAAAAGTGGACATTTTTAATTTTATAAAATCTAGTGCAAGTGGATCATGTTCATTTATTTAAGGACATTGGTATGTGCTTCATATGGAATGTTAGAGTTAGAAAAGACCATAAGAATAATCGAACCCATACACCACACTTTATAGATAATGAACCATAGGCTCAATAAAATAAAATGATTTGCTTTCTATGGTCACCAGTTATTACTGCAAAACCTGGAGCATCTTTATCACCATAAACCACTTGTAGACAGATTTTGGTTGCCTGAATTTAAAAATCACCTCCACCGCTTTGTACCTATGTGACATTGGTCAAGTGATTTACTCTCTGTGTGCCTAGTTTCTGTATCTGTAACATGAGGATACTAACAGTGCAATTGTTGAAGTCTTTCCGAAGTGGCTTAATACTTTTAATTCTAGATATATTAGGTCTTCACTGAGGTGACTTTGTACTTGTAATTCTAGATATTCTTTTCTATTTAAAAGTCATTATTTAGCATATGACACATTATTAATTCAAAATGGAATATATGGGTTGCACGATTCATTACTATAGCAGGCACTGCTGTTTCTGTTTCTAACATCCACTCCTCCCCACCCAGCCTGGAAGGTAAGGAGGACACTGGCCAACACTGATTCTCTCTGTTGAGGTCAGGTAGACCCACAGGTCTTCTCAGAAACAATCTTCCCCTTGTTCTGGAGACCATTTATAAATTTTCTTCAGCATTTTGGTCTTTTTCAAGAACTTCCATTTTCAAGGTTCTTGCTCAGCCTAGAAGGGATGGGCTCTACGAGTAGGACCTACGATGTCCTGGATTTGGCTCTCACTTCCTGACCTGTAGTTAGGCCCCCGCTGCTTCTTTCTGGGTTTTATGTTAGTATTTAGACCAGAGTTAGGAGGAGGTCAACAGGGTCATCTTCAAGCCATCATCTTCCTAGAACCTTCTAGTGATTATTGATGAAGTCAAAAACTAAATTATTAATTGTTCAAATCCATTTCTACTCCAAAAGACTAGAATTAATTGTTAATCATCCAATTGCTTAGAAATAATCCTTTGTTCTCTTTCTCTCATCTCCATTTCAAATCCATTGCTAAGGTCTATTAATTTTACCTTCATAACTCTTCTCTCCCTTGCTTCCATCATCTCTCTCTACTACTTCATTACAGAGTTAGCTTTCTAACTAGTTTTCCAGATTCTTTGCTGTTCCTGTACCTTCAGTTCATTCTCCACACAAGAGCCTACAAGGAATTTTACACACAAAATGACTTATGCCTCCCCTCTGTTCCCTACATGTAGCATAAAATTTAAGATTCTTATCATGAACTATAAAGCCATAAATAATCTGGTCCCTGCTTTTCTCTACAACCACATCTGATGCAATTCCTCCTCTCACTCACTATGCTTCAGTCACATCAACCTTCATTCAATTTCTGGAACATTCTAAAGGTTTTTGTTGTTGTTGTTGTTGTTGTCATCTTAAGGCTTTTGCTCCTGCTTTTCCTTTGATCTGGAATGTTCTTCCCTAGGCTGTTCTTACAGCAGTTTTCTGCAGTTCTCAGTTCAATGTCTCCTACTTGGGGACGCCTTTCCCAATCATTCTAAGTAGGTTTCCTTTCTGTTACTTTTTGACTAAACTATTTATTTATTTCATAGAATTTTACATTTTATGATTATTTATTTCTTTGCCAGTTTAGTTAGTGTTTTTCTGCCAATCTGTATGTTCCATAATAGCAAGAAGCATGTATGCTTTACTAATGATTTTACACTGCGTAACAAGCACATGATTAGTATCAATAAAAATTTATTAAATACATAAATGTGGGTTAAAAAAAAGGCATATAAGACATATCCTAAACCCAAAGCATTAACTGTCTTAAAAGGAGATAAATCATGTCTGCAAATGATTATAGTATAAATAAATATATACCAAATACCATATAAAAGACAAACTAAATTTTGTGGGGACATATAGAGTATGGAAAGACATAAGAGCCACATTAAAGAGCATTTGATGCTTGAGTTGAACCTTCAACTTGATAGTAGAGACAAGAAGGAAGGCATTAAAAGGAAAAACAACTTGGAAGGGGATAGAAAACTTCTATTAGGTATATCTAAGAAATAAAGCAGGAAGGACAGTAGAATTTATAGGGAGAAAAGATAAACTGTGATTGAATCATTGAGAGATTTGAATAGTGGGTTGAGGGATTTGTACTTCGTTCAGTAGTAGAGGGAAGACTATTTAAAATTTTAAACTTGATAGTGACATTAAACAGGAAGTGTTAACTCAATAGTAGAGATTGGGAGAGAAAAACATAGAGCAATAAGGTTATTAAATTGCCTGGATTAGGATGGTGATACTGGAAATGGAAAATAATAGAAGACCAGAGGTTCCAATCTGGCCTTTTCGAAATGGTAGAGTCCATGGAAGTATCTCCAGGGATGTAGACGCTCCCAGCACATTATATGAAAATATTTTAGTGTTAGAGAGAGAGACCTTAAATTTTATCAGAAATCTCATACAGTCTCTATTCTCAAAATTTTGGAGAGACTGGCTTACTTGACCCTTGTATTCTTTTCAGGGGCTACTCGGAAATGCTTATCCATGGCTTTAGTCTTTCCTGCTTTGTCTGAATTATTTAATAGAGTAAGACACTCAACTAAAATTTGTTAGAGTTAAAAAAAACTCAATGAACACACTTCTAGTGTACCTCAATTATATTAATTCTTTTCCATTCAGAAGAGAGTATTTCTCTCCTCTCACTGATCTTAGTTTTTTAATCTAAGGGTAAGCATTCACATTCAGTGGATTAAATATATACACTCACCCTTTAGCCTCCATCTAACCTTATTGAAATTTGTAAATTTGTTCCATACCTCTAACACAAATCACCTCCTATAGGGTATATCCAAATACTCCAGCCATATACCAAGGTTATTTTTCTAATACCTAGATCAATGGATCCAAATAGATTTACAAAGAAGTGAAATGCTTTGAGTTTCTATTCTGAAACTCTTAACTCTTAGAGATTGTCTAAGATAAACAATTGTTTATTTTCCACTAAGGGGATTGAATTAGTAATGGTATCTTGCCATGGTTTTCCTAGGTGTGGATATTAGCCATGAAATATGTTTTCTCAATGACTGAAGACTTATTTTAGAAATGTTGATATTGACCTGATCTTGAATGCCAGTCAGATGATCTATCCTGCAGGATTTAAGCACTCATTCCCTTTAGCTGCTAGGAGCTGTTGACAGATTTTGCTCCCACTAAAGAGAACTCTTTCAGCCATGCCCTACCCATAATGCAAGGAGTCCACAGGCCAAAGAACATGCCCATGTGGAGTCCATGCCCTTCTTTCTGTATGACTCTCTGTGTACTCAGGACCTTGGAATCCCTGCCCAGATTTAAGTTTGCTTCCTTAGTAGAAAGTAATATAATTACATAACTATTCCATAAGTTTCTGTACTTCTGATAGAAGTGGAATGAAAGTCTCTATTAGTAAAAATAGTTGGATTGTGATTAAGTGTCCATAAAATAAAAGCAATCAGTTTTTAGGAGAACCTCATTTATTATACAGAGACCAGTGGGAAATTTCCTTTAAAGTGCTCTTTAAAAGGCCGTTGCATTTTAGACGAGATTGGGCACATTCAGGTTAGTATGGCTGTAGACAGGACATTGCATATCATAAGAAACAACAATTGCAACAGCATCCTTACAATAAGTTTAACAATGAGCTTCATAAGATTGTTTCCCACAGTGTTTCTCATTGGCATAATGCAAAAGCACACACAAACAAGGGCAGTTCCACAAATGCTTTTAATCTTGTGGTTCAGGCATGTCTCTTTGTTAGTCTGTGCAAGAATTAAGATTATCTAGAGTAATAAATAAAATCACATGCTTTGGGGCACCTGGGTGGCTCAGTTGGTTGAGTGTCCAACTCTTGATTTTGGCTCAGGTCATGATCTCACAGTCCTGAGATCAAGTCCTGAGTCAGTTTCGCATTGAGTGTGGAGCCTGCTTGGGATTTTCTTTCTCCCTCTCTCTCTGCCCTTCCCCTGTGTGCACACATGCATTGTCTCTCAAAATAAATAAATAAACTTTTAAAAAATGCACTTGCTTCAAGAATATTTGATAAATACTACTTTTAGGAATGATCTTCTAAAGGACTATTTTAAACGTCCTTAAAATTAAGCCAAATGTACCATGTAAGTACAATTTTATAAAAAGCAGGAGTAAATGTAAGTCTGCAAAAATCTTGAAAGAAGCAAAATTAAGGATTTGTTTCTATTTGAGTCTTAGCCACAAAGAGTTGGATTTGCAAATAGAGTTGTTAAGTTTTATTATCTCCAAATTCTTAAAAACTTAAAAACAGAAGCCCAGCTCATTTTATTTCTGTCTCTTCATTTCTCTCCTAGACTCCTGCAAAAGCCTCCACATCTACTCTTGGATTTCTTTCATTCATTATCTAAGCTTCAGGCAGAGTGAGCTCTTCAAAACCAGTATCTAAAAGTGTCAAAGGTCCCACCAAAGACTTCCAGTAAAATCTCCCCTGTTCTAGTGTAAATTCATGCTCTATGTAAACTTGCTACCTCACTCCTGTGACTAGACATCTGTGCCCATTTCTCAGACACAATACGTTGGGTGCTCTTTCGCAGTTCCCTCAGTTTCTAATGCAGAATAATGAAATGGATGAATCTCTACTTTGAAACTTGAAATTTCTATTTCTTTTTCTTGATTCACTTTTGAACCAAGATATTAGAGATTTTGTTTTGAGAGAAAGAGAGAACTCTCAGGCACCTATGCCCATACACACCCACACATGAGTAGAGGAGAGGCAGATGGAGAGGGAGAGAGAGAATCTTAAGCAGGCTCCATGCCCATCTTCAGCCTGATGTAGAGCTTGATCTTACTACTGTGAGATCATGTCCTCAGGCAAAATCAAGACTTGGACGCTCAACCAACTCAGCCACCCAGGTGCCCCAAGAGATTGAAGATTTGAAGACAAGATCCCAAATCCCCCCCAATCTAGAATAGAATAGTTTTCTAATAATTAACAAGAAGTTTTGAGAGCTTCACCAATTTAGGAGATTTTTAGTGAAATACTTCAGGACTTAAAAGAACAAACAAAAAATCACAAACCACCTGGTCTATACCCAGTTCACACCCAGGCATGTAAAGAAGCAGACCCATTCATGAACAAACAATTCTATTGCCAACTCTCCTATCCTGTGTGAGGTTCTGAAACTGCGAATGAGGACTAGTATCCAAAATTCTTGTCCCTTTACTGTGGAAAGAACAAGTGATAATGAGTGGTAGAAATAGATAGAATTCAGTGTTTGGTCAGGAAGATTACTGAATTAAAATAAAATGTAAGTATCTCTAAAGTTACAATTATCTTTTATTTTAGGTATGAGACCCAGTTCATAAATTTATAACTGAGTTTCATGTAAATGTGCCTTAAGTCACATATCTGCAAATTAAGCATTTCTGTGTTCTTCTGCTAGAACATTGCTATAGATATCCCCTCTGAGGAAATAGGTTTTATCTTCTTTTTTTTTTACACTTTTTGAAATAACTGAGATTCACATGCAGCTATAAACAATAATACAGAGATGCCCCCCATAACCTTCACTCAATATCTCCCCTATTGTAACATCTGTCATAATTATCGTTCAGTAGCATAATCAAGTAATTGCCTTTGAAAGAACCCATCAACCTTATTTAGAGTTCACAAGTTTTACATGCATTCATTTGTGTGTGTGCGTGTTTAGCTCTATATATCATTTTATCACGTGTTTAGATTCGTGTGACCACCACCACAGTCAAGACACAGAATTGTTCCATCACACAATACCTTGTGTGGCTCTTGAATAACCTCACCGACTTGCTCCCACTCTTCCTTATCCCACCCCTACCCCCTGGCAGCCACAATCTGTTCTCCATTTCTATACTTTTTTTTTCATTTCAAGAATATTGCATAAAAGGAAGCACACAGTATGTAACCACTTGGGAATGGGTTTTTTCACTCAGCATAATTTCCTGGAGATCCGTCAATAGTTCATTCCTTTTTAATATAGAGTGGTGTTTTCTAGCGCAACGTATCACAGGTTGTTTAACCATTCACCTATTTTAGAATGAGTTGTCTCCTTTTTTTTTGGTTATTACAAATAAAGTTGCTGTAAGCATTCATGTATAGGTTTTCTGTGCAAACAGAAATTTCTATTTCTTTGGAGTAAATGCCCAAGAGTGAGATTGGTAGGTTGCATGATAATTACATGTTTAGTTTTAGGAGACACTGCCAACTATTTTGCAGATTGCCTGTACCGTGTTACATCCACACCAGCGTTGTATGAATGATCTAGTTTCTCTGCATCCTTGCCTGCATTTGGTGTTGTCACTATTTTTTATTTTAGCCATCCTGGTACTCAGGTAGTAATTAGCATTTCCCTAATAGCTCCAGAACTTGAATGTCTTTTCATATGCTTATTTGTCACTTGTATATCCTTAACTGGGAAATGTCTTGTCATGTCTTTGCCTATTTTGTAATTAAATCATTTGGTTTTTTATTATTCATTTTTCAGAGTTCTTTATGCATTTTTGATATTAGTCCTTTTTCAGGTATGCGGTCCACGAATATTTTTTCCCAGTCTGTAGCTTGTCTTTTCATCCTTTTAAAAAGGTCTTTTGCAGAGTAACAGGTGCCAATTTTGATAAGGTCCAATCTTTCCTTTTATGGATTGTGCTTTTGATGTCAAGTCTAAGATTTTTTTTCCTAGCATTTGAAGATTTTCTCCTATTACTAGATAAAAAATTTGTAGTTTTATGTTTTAAATTTATGTCTGTGGTCTATTTTTTTTTAATTTTTTTAACATTTATTTATTTTTGAGAGAGACAGAGTGTGAGTGGCAGAAAGAGAGACACAGAATCCAGAGCAGGTTCCAGGCTCTGAGCTGTCAGCACAGAGCCCGATGCGTGCTCGAACTCATAAACTGTGAGATCATGACCTGAGCCAAAGTCGATTAAGCTTAACTGACTGAGCCACCCAAGTGCCCCATGTCTGTGGTCTATTTTGAATTAGCCATTGTATAAAGTATGAGGTTTCAGTCAATATCCTTTTTTTTTTTTTTACTTGCTGAGCACGTTTATTTAAAAGTAATGGTTAAGCAAAAAATATTCCCTTTCTTCTTTCTTATAGTTTATATTATCTAATAGAAGATTATTGCAACTAAATATAGTAATTACCTTTATTAAAAACAAAACTTGTGCGATTATTACTACAGCTCTGCTATTGAAAATAAAACATTCAGGGCTATGTAAAATTTTGGTAACATCATATGTATACAGTGCCACTTGTCCGAGAAAAATTGGAAACGGAAAAGACTAACCATGGAAACTTGCTTTGGCCACATGTGCCATACATGGTTATCCGCAACTGTCCTTTTCTGTTTCAGTGGCCTTGGGAGGGGAATTGTGTCATCTGAAGTATCCCGCTTTTCTTTGACCTTGGATAAAGAACAAGCTCTCCAGCCTGTAGCTGAGACAAGATACCACTGGGCTTCCTGTTTTGTCCCTGCCACAGTGCTAGAGACACTGCTGTGTCCTCCACCCTGGAGAACAATTTGACAATTCTTTTCCTTTTTTTTTAAAGTCACATCCAAAGTCTAGCTCTTCCAACCCATTTCTTTCCCTGATTGCTTTTAATCCTGTTGGTGAATAAACCCTAGATAGAGCCTATAGTAGATAATTTTGGTGGTTTCCTCTCAGCCCATTGCCACGCTTCCTTGATACCTGCCATGTTTTTATGTGACCCTCTTCTTTCCAAGCCTGACCATAGATAGATGGACCAGAGATGGATGCGTGACCTTAGCTCTTCCTAATCTGTTTTCTTTCCCAAGTATTTGGAATCTGAATCAGAGCATGTTAGTCCCCCAGAGGGCACAGCAACCTGGCAGCCAGGGATAGTCACTGCGTGGAAGTCATCTTTAGCCAACACTCCTGGAATCCATTTAGACCAATTTTCTGTGAGGCCAAAGATAATGAATACTAAGTTTGTATTTTACTGATGGAAAAATGCATTAGAACACAGGCTAAGCCAGGGGTATGTCTCATAGTACAAATTTTCCTCTAAAGTAGAGGGGAAAAAATAAAAAGATATCTGAACATGTGAACACGGAGAAGAAAAAAATTATTTCTGGCAAAGATACCTTAAGGATATAGATTTCCATACTGATAGTGTAGGAGGTTTCCTGGAAGCAAAATGTACTACATGGTAGGTTTTTCCTTTGTTTTTGTGCTGGTTTCTCCAAAAGATGTGTCTAATTGTTGTGCGTTGTATAGGAAGCTATGTTAGATAGACTGACATATGCTTTAGCGTCCTCATGTTCTTACCGTTCCGTATCCTCCACATTGTATTTTTTCATTTTTACCTTTCATATTTTTTAGTACAACTTCAACCAGGAATGTTTCTATCAAATGCATACTACATATGTATGCAGAAAAGAAAATGGTGTGAGGCTGCTTTGTTGCATTTTAATATACACAATTTTCAACACAGTGCTTATTTTGAGAAAACTGTAAGACAGAAACAAAGCTTTAAAAAAAGAACCATTGACTATTCAGAAGAAAGCATATAAGTATCTAGAAAGTTAAAAGAAAGAATTAGGTCATTTTTATAGCCCAGAAGGTGAATCGAGCATCATGAAGCGGGGTGATTCTGCTCCTAAATTATCTCCTCACAGCTCTTCTTTCCTTGAACACAAGATACACACAGAGAGGTTCTTGTTCAGGGAAGGGGTCAGGGTTCTCTTGTTTTTGATTTGAAACTTTTCATGTGGCATCCTTTATTTTTTAAACCTCTCTTTCCCTGCAATTTCCTTTCCCTCTTTGATGCTGCAGGATTCTGCCCACATCTTCTTGTCTACGTGGGCAATGCACTCTCCAAGCTAATTTGCTGTGCTTCAGAATGCATCACAGCAAAGCCCAAGAACAAATATTGCCCTCAGTTTTTTTTTTTTTTTTTGCAATTAAGGCTTATTAATTGCGTTTCCATTTCCAGTTTTTATAAGCTCTCCCTTTTGTCCTTCACACAGTTGGTTTACTAAGACTTGGATTGCATTTTTATTATGAGGAAAAACTGAAACTATTAGCTGGTTGATTACTGGAAACAATACCAAACAGCTAAATTTCTCCCAAACTAAATATATTTTTTAAATATTGAAAAAAAATATTGAATGTGCTTTTATTTTCCTTAGTGCTAGAAAACATCTCCACTTCTCTATAATTAAATGTACATATTCACCTTGTATTGAAATCCTTTTGAAGTGAGCACAATTTCTACATATGTCATGTAGCAGTATTGGGTTCACTTGATATAAATATAAACGGAAATTTGATACCAGTCTTCCCCATTCTGAGTAAACTTATGTCAGAAGAATAACAAAAACTAGTTCATTTAAGAAAATAATAGATACTGTGTGTGGAACACTTTATGTATGCCAGGCTTTCTTGTAAATGCTTAACCTGTAACATCTCATTTAATTCTTATAAGAATCCTGTGCAATATGTTATCCCCAAGCTATCCTCATTTCACATGAGATCGCTGAATCACAGAGAACTTAAGTCGAGTTGTTCAAGACCACACAGCTCAGGGGAGGCAGGGCTGGGAACAAAGCCTGCAGTCTATCCAGAAAATACGCCCTTAAACTTTATCCCACGCTGCCTTTCGGCAACATAAGAAATGTATACAATAATTGAAAGTGTCTTTTTTAATGAAGTATTATGCTTAAATATGGCTGGCAGAGGATTCATTCTCAGTAACTGCCTTTGCATTTTTTATTTCTAAAATGACTCTTATTGCGATCTCACTCATATTATAAAATGATCCCACTCATTAAATTATAAAATGATGATAAGGTGTTTTCTATTCAATAGAACAAGGAGAAGGGAGATGTTACATTTTGATAACAGATGATTAAATATAGTATAGGAGATGATCTATGTGAGATGCAACAATATCAATTAAATTACAGTTGACCCTTGAACAACACAGGTTCATTTATAATTGGATTTTTTACGGTACGGTAGTGAATATGTATTTTCTCTTCTTTATGATTTTCTTAATTTTTTTCTAGTTTACTTTATTGTAAGAATACAGCATATAATAATGCAACATACACAACGTGTTAGTCTACTGTTTTTGTTATCAGTAAGGTTTCCCATAGTAGGCTATTAATAGTTAAGTTTTGGAGAGTCAAATGTCACACACAGATTTTCAACTTCATGGGAGGTCAGCACTCCTAACCCCTGCATTGCTCAAGTTTCAACTGTCTAGTCTCTCTCTCTCCATCCTAGACTTCTTCTCTCTAAATCCTCATTTCCAAATGCCTCTTTGCTATCTCCGCATGGATCTCTCACAAGTTTTGCAAATCTATCTTCTGTGACTGCTGCCACCAGCCTCCACCTTGCATACAAACCCAAATCTGCTTTTTCTTTTCATTTTCCTTGTCTGAGTTCATGAAACATCAGTTCTCTAAACATCTATGGCAGTCCTCATTGCTGCTAATGTCCACTGCTGGCCAGCGGCAACTGCAGACGCCCAATGTGAAGGTAAGTTACATCTGTACTGCCAGCCCCATCTCATATTTGAAGCTCAAACATGTACTTGACATTTCCCAGACAGTTTTTTTCCTTTTTGGCCTATTTTTATTGCAAATCCCTTGCTCTGGGACTTGGTTGAGTTCATGGAGACTGAACTTAAGGACACTCTCAGAACTATATTCAGAAACACTTTTCTTTTTAGACTTTGGCCTTGGCTCTAAATGGTCTTTTCCTCTTGGGATACGTTGCTTATGGTGAGGAATGTTGATACTTTCTGTAAGTAGACTCTGGATAGAACCCTGCCCCCTGCCCACTACCAACACTCCAGGTAGGTTTAAAACAAGGGCCATTAGAACTAGGTTCTGTACAGGAACCCTGATTCACTAATAACTTGTTAATAATTTTTCAGTCATAATTTTTGAAATGAAAATAATGTTTATTTCCCTTAAACTCTAGTTGACAGGACTTTACCTTACCCTAGCCATTTGATTAATTGAGGTGTTACTGTATCATTTTGATCTTAGAATTATAAAATAGACATTTGAGGACTTTGAAAAGAATCAAGGCACACAGACACTTCCAAAAAATAAATGTAACTTGTGTTTAAAATGATTAAAGAAGACAATTTGGGTGATACAAACAAACCTTATTGAACACTCCATGAAGCAGGCAGCCTCTATTCCCAAGGGTTTAGAGAACCCCAAAATGGAGCTGAAAGCATGGAACTTTTATAGGATGAAGAGAAAGGAGGGGTGACTGGATGGCTCAGTCAGCTGAGCATCTGACACTTGGTTCGGCTCAGGTCATGATCCTAGGGTCATGAGATGAAGCCACGCATCTGGCTCTGCACTGAGGTGGAGACTGCTTAAGATTCTGTCTCTTCCTCTGCCTCTCTCCCCCATTCATGTTCTCTCTCTCTCTCTCTCTCTCTCTAAAATAAAGAGAGAGAGAGAGAGAGAGAGAGAGAGAGAGAGATAAAGGAACAGGGAAGAGAAAAGTAGGAAATGAATAAGCAACAAGGAAATAAGTATAGAGCCCACAGTTGGCTTGGTGTTTGGGGATTGGCTGACTGGACACACTGCATTTCTGGCTGAGTCCACTCATTTACAGGGGAGTGAAAAGTTATCTAAGCCGCAATTTGCTCATGCGACCCCCCAGGGCAGGAGTGGCTCTGTCTTTGGCCTAGAAATTTATTTCAACACCTACTACATGTTGCCACTGTCTGAATCATGCCCAAATAGTTAAGGGTTAAGTGGGAGCTCACAAGTCAATTGGTGAATACAAAGTCCTCAACTAATCGTTCCACAAGCAATATTCAGGTCGCCTCATCAGTTGTCTGGACAAGGAGTGGGTAAGAAGGAGAGGATTTCCTTCTAATCCTACCACAGAACATCCCAGCGTTTCACTGAGTCTGTAGGAAAATTTCCCCAAATGAACCATAATGATTTTTCTCATTTGAAAGCAAAAGAAGTGGCAATGACAGTAACAATGAGTGCCAAATTTGCTTTGATTCTTTTTCCAGACCATCTGCTCTTCTCTTTGTGCTCCATATTGTACGTTGTTGAGAGCATTGAGCAAGATGACTGGAAATAAGCAAAATAGACTCTACTTCATTGAATCCTAAATTGCTAAAATGCATAGTTTTGTTGTTTAAGAAGTTATCTTTAAATATAAAACTGAAATAAGTATAGGAAATTCAAGTGATTTTGTGATATATGCTGCATTCATTTGACAGAAACAAACAAAACGTACAGTGGATTTAAAAAAAGGATAGTTTATTTCTCTATCCTGTAATAACCACAGGTTATTTGTCCAGAGACAGCTGGAAAGTTGTGCATTGACACATTTTGTTTGGTTCTTATTTGATGTCTGCCAGACCAGGAGAAGCCACAGCCAGATCTGATGGAGAAGACAGAATATCACCCAGAAATCCTAACTTTCTGCTGCATGGAAAAAACAGAAGAAATTTTGAGTTGTCTTTTTTGCGGAGGAGGAAGAGTTGTATTAATAGAAAGAAGAGGGTGGGGGGGGGGTGGAATTTGGAGGAGGAGGGAATAAAGAGGGGCAGGCTGAGGTCCTCTGAATCCCAGTATCCCTTCTCTCCTTCTTACACTAGCAATAGATTCCCCAGCCTTCACCTGGGCACATGCATCCCTTCACATCTGCAAGCTACACACTATTCTCCCAGGCTCTCTTGCCAATGTAAGGCAATTTGACTAAGTTCAGGCCAATGAGGTATGAAAGATTCTGAGGTGTATCATTTCCAGCTTATCTCTTTTCGGATGCTTACTTTGCACTCTTCCCTTTCTGTTGCCTAGGAAATCATGACACTTGGAGAAATCTTGGAAATGTAGGTGAAGACAAGAGCCATCACCAGCCCTGGAATGCTCACCTTTGGAGTGTTCATTTATTTAATCAACTTGTGATAGTTTTTAAAACCTGACATAAAGGGGTGGAGTCTATGTCTCCTCCCTTTGAAAGACTTGTGACTTCTGCAACCAATGAATTATGGCAAAAGTGATACTATGTGACTTCCAAGGCTTGGCCAGAAGAGGCCATGTGACTTCCACTGGCTCTTTCTCAGACTCTCAGTCTCAGGATGCCTATTGGAACCCAGCTGCCTTGCTGTGTTAGGCCCGAGTCCCATGTATAGGGTCATAGCCCCAGCTAAGTTCAGCCTTCAAGTCCTCCCAGCCAAGGTACAAACACATCAGTAAAGAAGCCTCCAGTCATTTGGATGACCCTCAGACCTTCACATCTTCCTGTCTGGGGTCCCAGACATCTTAGAACAAAGCAAACCATCTCGGCTCTGTCCTCTCCCAATTCCAAACTCAGAGTATCTGTGAGTGTAATCAAGTGCTCTAAGTATTTTGTGGTGTCCCTATTAAAGTCACTTAGCTTACACTTTAAGTAATACAAATGTCAGAGCAAAGATTATTTAAATAAGTTTAAATAACTTTAAAAAATATTTAAATAGTGTGTTAAACAAAAACAAGACCACTTTAAGTACCCAACAAAATCTTAAATGTTAATTAGCTATGTCAGATAGAACTATTTACCTATAATCTATAAGCAACCACCAGACTGGGGCAATTCTGTCAAAGCTGTTCAGATCTCTGGAGGAAAATGGGGGCTGGTCTGAAATTTGGGCTTCTCATGTTATATCCTGGGCATTTGTCTGATTTTCTGCACTGATGTCATTCATATCCATATCTTCTTTCCTTTTCCCTATAACTTGCTGCTCAATGGTCTGAGGATATATTAGGTTTGAGTTAAGTCTAGTTTATGATGTATTCCTACCTAATAAACTTCCAATTGAAAATTTTCCTGTTAACCTTTATATCTGGGCTGGTCCATATTTCTACAGTCATTAAATAATTAACCACTTGCCTCTGAATTTGCCTTTGAGTCTGAGGGTATACACACACAGACACACACACACACACACACAGACACAGATGCAGACACACACACAGATATACACACTGATAGCCCTTGTTGTGACAAAGTCCACAACAGCTATGTGTTCCAATTGCACAACTTCAAAAGTCTGTGTTTCGAGGGAGTGACTCTCATCTCTTATTATTTTTCCACCTCTATCATTAGTGGGATGAAAACATACATTAAAAAGTGATATACAGAGATAGATATAGACATAAATTACAATACTTTCCTGGGCCACATGCCACCAAACTTGGAATAAGAAAAAGAGATTGTGGTCAATGAAACTATTCCCCCAAGAGACCATGAGCATGAAAAGGTCAAGGCAGGGACCTGGTATGTATATCACTTACCCTTTCTGAGTCACACTTTCTTCTTTGACAACAGGAAACAACTGAGTCTCCACTGCATCTCTCCCAGGATGGTTGTGAGGAAGAAATTACACAATGTGAATGGTACTGAGCTGCTCTAGTATGAGACCCTAGTGGTGTCACCACACATCCAGTAGGAGACCAGTGATAACTAAGGGAAAGTGAACACCCATCCCCCAAACTGCACATAGTCAAAAAGGTTTAAAAACTTAAAGGTTTCTATAGCCTCTCTTTTTTTGTCTTATGTAGATAAAATCCTAGTAAGCGAATGGATCAAGCATGAGAAATCCAATAGCAATACCACCTCATATTTGGATATACAGCAACTAATCAAAACCAGATTTGGGGCCCCTGGGTGGCTCAGTCGACTGAGTGGCTGACTTCAGCTCAGGTCATGATCTTGTGACCATGGGCTCGAGCCCCATGTTGGGTTCTGCTGACAGCTCGGAGTCTGGAGCCTGCTTCGGATTCTGTGTCTCCCTCTCTCTCTGCCCCTCCCCCACTCATACTCTGTCTCTCTGTCTCTCTCAAAAATAAGTAAACATTAAAAATTTTGTAAATAAAAAAAAGCTTTAATTTCTGTTCATTTCTGCTTTTCCCTATTTCCTTCTGCTCTATCCACTCTTTTTTTCTGATGCTGCATATGAAATGAAATCCCTGCAGGACAGCTTGAATTTATTTTATTAATTTATATAAATTATCTAAACCACATAAAAGACTTTTCTCAAAATAAATATCCCTGTGTTTCCTTTCTTGAAAATGTTCAGCTAGCCCAGTGCAGAGCGAGGTTTGAGGTGCAGATGCAAAACCAGGAGACTGGCTCCCCCACCTGAATCTGTCAGTTGCTGACCCTGGCCAAATCTAATTAGGAAGCCCAGGTTCCTCAGATGTAAACAATGGGTTGTATTAAACTCTTTCTAAAGTGTCTTCCATTTCTAAGATTTTGCAAACATGTTGATTTGAAGGATAGTAGTTAAGAGTGCGGGTTCTCAAGCCCTTAGCCTGGGCTTGAATCCCAATTCTCCCACTTACCATCTGTGTAACCTTGAGCAGATGACTTAACTTTCATGTATCTCAGTTATGTCATCTAAAACATGTGCAAATGGTGGTCCCCACCTCATAAGGTTATGAGCGCATTAAATGTGACAATATGCATGTAGTGAGAAGATGGTGCCTGGCACATGTAGGGCTCAGTGAGCATTTAATTCAATGCACATTTTAAAAATCACCTAATATTTCATGTTCATTAGACGCTAGAGAGCTCAGAAACCCCAGGTGACAAGACTAGTAAGTTGTGGAGCAACATCACAACCATGGCTGTGGTTGACTGCAAATACCCAGAAAGTGTGGCTTATTGCAAATGCTAGGAAATGGCTATATATAACATCTCCAAATCTTTAGAATCGTAGAATGACTTGAAGACAGTACATTTGAACTCCTGAGTTTGTTATTATTATGGTTGCCTACTTGTTTGGTGTCCCTTTTTGGCAAGCTTTACATTCCTCATTTTTCTTTGGCACTGAAAGCCACTTGTTTTGTTTTTAGTTCCATTCCTGTGAAACAGTCTGAATTGCCTAGTCCAACACTTTCTTCCAGGATTTTCCCAGGGGCACATCCAGGAGAAATATATGATTTGGGACTTTATGTTAGCCAACCAATCAGACATTAGAGATTTCCAAGTTAACCTTTTATTTACTATCAGGCTAGTAATTTCTTTACACTTCTATTCATTTATTTTTACAACCTGGACAAGGGAGATACACAGAAAGAAAGTGATCCTGAGTCAGATGAAAGAGAAAGAAGAAAAAGCACAGACCAGGGTAGCAAAGGTCAGTAAAACCCTATGAATTCGAATAATACTCATCACCTACCATTTTGGAGCCCCAATTCCTGTGAGCAGGATCTATGCTCCTCACTGTTCAGAGCAGCACATACAAAAACAACCAAATCAGGTTGAAATTTTCAGCCCTATTTTACCCTCCAAGAAACTGAGAGAAATACTAAGAATGTCCATTGCCTTCAGATATTATTTCAAAATAAATGGGGAAATGATCTCCTGCTCTTATCATTTTCATTTACTTAAGAAATAGTGACTAAAAGCTAAGCCTGTGCTAAGTGCTGAGCCTGACGCTGCTGCTGGGGGTTGTGGGAGGGCTAAGACGTATAATATCCAGGTTTGTGAGGACCGACTGACTCCTGGTCTGGTGAAGAGTCTGGTGAAGATGCTGGGCACGTAATAATGATAATAGTAATAACGCTAATGGCGATAGAAGGACTGGAAGAAAAGAACTGTTGGTGCTGACCTGCTTATAAAACAGTTCCTGATTGGTCTGCTGGCTCTGGGTGACTGACACCATGTGAGTGGGTGAGAGAGCACTTTCTCAGTGAGGCCCTTGTGAATCAGTCAATGTTACAAAGAACTAACAAGGCTTCCTAGCAGGGGTGATGCTTTAAGTCTATTCTCAGAAGCTTATCAAATTGCGAAAGGACTTTTGATTCATAAACATAAATCAAGTTACACTTCTTGAATACACACAGGCTGAGAGACAGGACAAGTCTGCTGAGACGAGGAATGAAGGAAGGAGGCATATTAAGCAAAGCCTGATAATTTGAATGTGGCTAATAAGAATTTTGTTGAGAATCATAAAAGTAAATGAAATGGGCTAATGGGACAAGTGTCATTTACAAAGCCAAATATAAGTTAGAGGAGCTGGGCTGGCCCTGGGTGAAATGGTTGAAGAAGGCAAAATCTGACTTTGAAACCCTATAGTATTGCCACGTAGTACTCCATTGTGTATATAAACCACAATTTCTTTATCCATTCATCAGTTGATGGACATTTAGGCTCTTTCCATAATTTGGCTATGGTTGAGAGTGCTGCTATAAACATTGGGGTACAAGTGCCCCTATGCATCAGTACTCCTGTATCCCTTGGGTAAATTCCTAGCAGTGCTATTGCTGGGTCATAGGCTAGGTCTATTTTTAATTTTTTGAGGAACCTCCACACTGTTTTCCAGAGTGGCTGCACCAATTTGCATTCCCACCAACAGTGCAAGAGGATTCCCGTTTCACTCTTATGTGGATCCTGAGAAACTTAACAGAAACCCATGGGGGAGGGGAAGGAAAAAAAGAAAAAGAGGTTAGAGTGGAAGAGAGCCAAAGCATAAGAGACTCTTAAAAACTGAGAACTGAGGGTTGATGGGGGGTGGGAGGGTGGGGAGGGTGGGTGATGGGTATTGAGGAGGGCACCTTTTGGGATGAGCACTGGGTGTTGTATGGAAACCAATTTGACAATAAATTTCATATATTGAAAAAAATAAAAAATAAAAAATAAAAAATAAAAAAAGAAACTCTATAATATGCTTCCTGCTCCTTTTCTTCCTTGCCTGGCAAACAAGGTGCCTTCTAGACCCCTTGTCTCTCACCATCCTTTTACCCTGTTGACAGCTAGTTGCACAGAAATCCCCCCTAAAGCATGAACCAAAAAGTGATTATGCCTCACTCCTTCACATTTCCAAGGGGCTCCTGAAGAGTGGAAGTCCCTGGGGCTTTAAGACATGGATCTCTAATGGTGAGGTTTCAGTTTGTGGTGGAGGCATTGTCTGGAGGCCACAGGATTTTCCACCTGTTAATGCCCAGCATGTAAGGGATGCCTTGCTCTGTCATCTCTATCAGGTAGCCCGAGTGCAAGCTGCTTTTGGGGACAGGGCTGTCCAGTTGGAATCTTTTCAGCCTTCAGCAGCGATTCCTAAGATACGGTCTTTTTTTTTTTTAATCTTTTTGATAAATGATAATAATCAAATTCTCTCCTTTTTTTTTTTTTTTTGGATGAAAACTCAGAAAGTAAATATCAAGAACAAAATATCCTCACAGAGCCACATAGCAACAATATCAGTGTCTTTTCAAACTGGCCAAATCACTGAGCTGCAAAATAACTCATCATTGCTATTGACCTCAAACTTGCTCGCTCTCCCCGTGGGTCCTCACGCTCTCTTCACTCCGTTTCATTGGAAAGCAAAAATAATTTTAAGGTGCACTTAAAAGATTTTTATTTAAGGCTTTTAAATATTTATTGAAAATATTGTCTTGGTCCTCTCAAAAGATAGTTTAAATTTTTAGCCAACCACTTTCAATGTTTTTTCCTTCCCTGAACCAGGATGTAGATGTATATTTAAAATAACTTTTATTTACAAAACCGTATCTTAGCAACAGTGGCACAGCACAAGAGTGTGTTATCTAAAGCAAACCAATTCTGGCCATAAACTATATAAGCGAAGCAGCTAAATGTGATTGGTATAGCTCTTCCGAGATACCATGAGCTTGAGGTGTTACATGAGATTAAAGGCATATTTTTCAGAGACCTGGGATGATCTATTATTCACGTTTAACTCAAGGAATGAGCAACACTTTCTATTCCTAATTATAGAATCATAAAATTTTAGAGCTCAAAATATTGGAGGCTTCCTAGTCCAGTCCTGTCATATTATACAAAGGCAGGGGAAGGAAAGCAAGGGAAAAGAAAAGATAATTGTTTTTGCTTTTTAATTCTTCTGATTACAATAGGTGTATTTTCAAGATGGCTAACCAGTTATAATCTGTGGTCTTGAAACAAAGAGGAAAAAAAAGACAAAAATACCTTTCATAGGAAGTAAGAAACTGTGACTTCAATCCAATTAATGTGGTGTTCAAATAACTAAGTAAGCAGTTTACAAAAAAAAATTCTGGAAGTTTACTTAACTGAAAATAAGTGAAAAAAAGAAACTGAGGTCCTGAGAGGTTAAATCACTTATTCTAAGTTAAATAAATAAATAAATAACCCATTCATTAATTTTGCTACATCAGTGTATTAAGAGGAATGCTAAATGAAAAGTCTGTATTTTTAGCTTTTTATTCAGACATGAAAGAGCAGTCTCTTCAGATTTTCATAGGTATTCACAAGGCTGGAAATCAAACTTTGTTCTACAAACTACTAGGCAATCTATAAAATGAATCTAAGGTTCAGAAAGAGTAGGCAATATTGATAATGGCGTGAAGACATTCTTAGTATGCCAGTGCATTATTGATAAATCATTAAGAGCTGTTGCACTGAAACTATTGGAGCATTTAAAAAGATCATAAATAATTAAAATAAATATCTTTTATAAATAAACACAGATAATGAGATTAATGAGGAGAAAAGCTTACCTAAATTTTTAACTAGAACAAGCAATTATGCATTCCTTTTCTCAAAGTCTACATTGATATTTAAGAGTAAAAGGAAAGACATAATGTTTTCAAAAACATAAACTTGAGTGTTAGCTGGTATCCATTAATACTGCTAATTTGAGTCATATCCTTGATTTCATTGGTCTGTAACATTTGCATAGTTTATAACCATAAAACTTCGATCAGAGTTACATAAAACATAAACATTTTAAAAGCATTTTTAGCTTTATTTTGTATTTACTTGGAAGATTCACCATATTACCCTTTATCAAAAGATGCAAATGAGAATCAGATAAATTAGATTAACTACTTGGAGAAAACATAGTAAGGGAGCTGAACTAGGGTTCTAGGTCTCCTAATCCCAGACCAAGAGTTTTACCAAAAAAAATGTGCTGTCAGATCAAATCAAGGGCATCCAATTTCCTTCTTTTTCTCATCCCAAACTATCCTGAGGAAAGTTGTGCTCCTTGTTAGAATGCCCGGACATCTTTCAATTACTATAGCTGTTTTCTAAAGGTATGAACAAAAACTACCTTCAAAAATGTCACTGAGAATTTTTGCTAAAAACGTTTTTTCTGGATCTCACCTTGACTTCCTGAATCAGGGGTGGGATGGTTTAACAAACTCCCCAGGTGATTCTTATACACACTAAAGAGAGCCACTAGCCAGCAGGATAAAGTCCAATTTCTTGGCTTCCAAACAAGAAATGTTTGACTCCTGCCTACATCTTCAAAGTTCTCCTAAATGAAATTCTCTCCTGTGAACTTTGTGCGTCAGCAAAATCTCTCTACTTAGATCTCTCTGACCATACCTATCGGTTCACACCTCGGGGCCTTCGTACTCATTCCCTCTGTCTGGAAAACCTCTCTTTCCCCACCCATCCCCACCTATTTAGCAAACTAATCATTCCTAAAACTAGGTCTGGCTGCTCCTTTTCTAAGCCTTTCCTTTATTCCTAGAAGCACAATCACTTCTATTACTCCTTCTAGGAGCATGTGTATTTATCGGTTTGTTTGCATCTTGTGCAACTGGCACACTTATAAATGTAAAGGAAACGGAAATGTTCAGAAAAAGTCTCTCCAAAGTGCTATTTTGGCATATGGACTACTTTGAGCTGGAGGCAGTTGAGACTCTGTAGGCTCAAGAGAAACTTTTGTTCCTCCCTTAACTACCTATAAGAATCTAAACTGGGTGTCTTTCCCAGAACAAGAGCTATTATCAGAGATAAATTTTATCTGAGTGCCCCACCTGCATGGCAGGGCAAACATCTAATTACCAAACATCAGATCTTTTTCTTATTGCCTGTGGATTGCCTTCCCCCTCCCCTCGTTGAAGCCCCAGGCTCCTATCCCAGTGCTTACCTCAGGATGGCACACATACCTCACTTTACCTCTCTGTCTTTGAACGTCTCATATAGGTGGGGTTCTGAAAGGTACAAAATTAAATTTGATTTTCTCCTGTCAATCTGTTTTATGTTAATTGAATTATTAGACCAGCCCAAAGAAACTCAGAAGGACAGAGGAAAATTTCCCCTCGAACAGAAACCATAAAGGTTTGATGAAAGAATAGCAAAGCGCATAGTGTTGTGTTAGCTGTCACCATACTACTTCTGCAAACTGAGACGCAATCACATACAGACGATTCAGCCATGGAGCACCAACATTTCCAGATGATACCATTGGTGTCAAAATATAAACCACCACCTATGATATTCATAGTGATAGAATAAGAACATATTTCAAGATTCCCTTTAGTCAAAATCTATGCCAATTGGAATAATGTTCTAGGTCTTCTTTCTTTTTTTCATCTTTTTGGGTCAATGTGCCTCTCAGGGTTAGAGACTGTTGCTTACAATATGAAAAAGCAGCTTCTATCGTTTCACTAACATTACACACAGATGAGAAGTATTTACAAGTGCTGACTTCCTTCAAAGCCTTTGTTTTTCTTCTTTTGCTCTTACAGATCAGATAACTGTTTGCTGACCAGTATTATTTGTTTACAATTCAGTGCCTATAGAATCTGATGTTGACTTTATGGTTGCTACACTTTTAGGAGACTATGAAATTCTAGTAGGCATTCAGTGCTTTATTTTATATATTCCTCTTTTAGTGAGGGGCAATTTTACACCTCAAGACTCCTAACTTTGAATTTTGAATTCTATGCATATCTATATATGCATAGATAATGGTGCCCAGAACCATTTATAACAAATACTCATTTGTGGGATACTATAATCAGGTAAATTAGGCAGAGAGCAAAGAAAACCACAATAAAAAATATAGAGCAAAGTGATAAATAGGATCAAGTCCTGAAAAAATTTATCCTTGAGTTAAATACGCTTGAAGATGGCCTTGGGTATTGTCATAAACAAGTCATCTGTTACTTTTATAAGAGTGTATTTTTTATAATATGGTAGAGTTAGGACAGAATTAAATAAATATAATAGAAATGTAAGCTGAGTGTCATAGGAACACTGACAAGAGAGGGAAAATGCTGACTTGGGCAATTAAGGAAGATTACAAGGAGTAAGAACCATTTCAGTTCGTTATTTAAAAAAAAAATTTTTAATGTTTATTTATTTTTGAGAGAGAGAGGAGGGGGGGGTAGCAGAGAGAGAGGGAGACACAGAATCCAAAGCAGCCTCCTGGCTCTGAGCTGTTTGCCCAGAGCCCGACGCAGGGCTTAAACTCACAAATTCTGAAATCATGACCTGAGCCAAAGTCAGACGCCCAACCGACTGAGCCACCCAAGCACCTGTCAGTTCATTATTTAAATAGGAATATAAAAATATGGAAGAACAGAGAAGAGAAGGAGTGAAGTTTAGAAATTTTATTTGGGGGGCCATGTTTTGCCAATATTATTCTATTTTGTTAAATCCTAACTTTTAGTTTGTAGAACAAATTGCCTTAGAGTGACCTGCAATATTTTTAAAGCCAATTGTCAGGTCTGTTTGTAACTTTACAGAGAGTAGCAGAGGTTATAATGAGGTTAAGTTGATAAAGATCATAAAGTGTGAGTCTACAAGTGATGAGGGTAGAAGATCATGGTTCTACTCAGTAGTCCACCTAATCAAACATTGCTCACTTTCCCCACTTTCTTTAAAAACAAATAAACAAAACCCTCAACTTTCATTGTCTCAAGAAAAAACTTTTTATCATTAACTAGGCAGCAAATAAAAATAAATGTGTACGCAATTTATGCCTTTCAGGCTTTTTTTCTTTTTTTTTTTTTAAATCTAAAAATAACCCTGCTGCTTGAAATTTCTGCCATGTGGGAACAAGGGCCTCTTGGATGCCCAGCAACTTTTCATCCTTACAGCACAGACTCTGATGCCATCTTTCCAGAGTGTTTTTGCTCTTTGGAGCGGTGCCTATCTCCCCGCATATAGTGTGCCTGCTGGTTTCTACCCTGTTAAATCAGCATGTCCCAGACCGCTGCATGCGCTGACTAGCTGTTGCCTACCAGCCATCAGCTACTATTGCTTCAAGTTGTCTTTTTGCTCTAATGGTGTAATTAAACCCCATCAATCATCCAAGTATTTTCAGTGTTTGTGAATCAGCTCTATTGGTTTTAGAACTGAGAACCTAGAGCAGTTCTTTGTAAGCATATAAGAATTGTAGGAGAGGAAAATTTTTTCCTTCTTCTTTATAGGTTTTTTGGCTGGTCTAATAATTAAATTGACATAAAATAGATTAACAAGAGAAAAAAATTAATTTGTATGTACAGGAACTCGAAACACATGAGGCTTCCCACCAGGCAACTGAGGTTTATATGCCCTCTGAGCTAAGAACAAAGGGGTAAGACATCTCTCTTCCTATTTTATAAGGTCTCCAATCCTATTAGATTAGGACCCTACCCTTATGAACCTCATTTAGCCTTAATTATATCCTAAAAATCCTATTTCCAAATACAGTGATACTGGGGATTAGGGCTTCAACATATGAGTTTTGTGGGAAACCTATTCAGTCCATAGCAAGAAGAAAGCAATTTTTTAACATATTACTTTTGGAAAGAATACATACAAAAATTTACCCAACCAATATTTATTGAGCATCTCTTTTAGTTTGTTTTATGTTTATTTATTTTGAGAGAGAGAGAGAGAGCAGGGGAGGGGCAGAGAGAGAGGGAAACACAGAATCTGAAGCAGGCTACAATCTCTGAGCTGTCAGCACAGAGCCCTATGCGGGCTCAAACTCACAAACCACTAGATCATGACCTGAGCCAAAGTCATACACTTAACCAACTGAGCCACCCAGGCAGCCCATTATTGAGCATCTTTTATGTGCTAAACACTCTTTTAAGTATTTGAGTTACATAGGTGAACAAAGTAAAGATCCCTGCCCTCACGGAATGTACATTTTGGCAAGCAACGTATTTTTTCTTTTTTTAAAATGAAGTATAATTAACATACAGTGTGATATTAGTTTCAGATATACAGTATAGTGATTCAACAATTCTATTTATTACTTGGTGCTCATCAAGGTAAGCGCGCTCTTAATTCCTTTTATCTATTTCACCCCTCTGTTCCCCTTGGCAGGTAATATTTTTAAATGGATTTTAGTAAACTGAACTCTTTAATGCCAGGTGATATTTTTATATCTCTTACTAAAGACTTGTTTTATAATATGTAATTTTTAAAATATCAGCAAAATGAAAAAATTAGTCTGCAAAAAGCCAGGTATTACAAAAGTGTCTTACAAGATTTGACAACAAGGTATAAAGAAAATCTGTTAAATACCAAAACTCCTATCATAGGACTTCATCAAAATAAATTGGGCTTATGGAGCCATTAGTTAAGAAAATAAAAAAATTTCCCTAGTGTAGAACTGAACAGTATTTTAGAGTTTTTATTTTAGAGGAGGCACAAATAGTATTAGAAAGTCTCAGAAGGAATGAAAAATGAATAATAATGATATGTTACATTTGCAAATCAGTGGATCAGCCCAAGAATAACAGTGAAATAGCAAGGGACCTCTAAAGTATTACTTATTAGGGATTTAAAACATTCAAAATGCTCATTTTATTATGTCATAAATACTCTAAAAGGCATTTAATCTGAGGGAAGTAAAATCAGAAAGAATAATTTTTTTTCCTTAGAAATAATAAATTTATAAGAGATTTTCTTTAAAATCAAACTACATCACTAATAATTACATAGCACTTAACAAACAATAATTGACAACATACATTTAAATGTCATAACATTGTACCAAATCCATTTCTAGACCCATTGGTTAAACAAGAGGAAAATGAACTGTCAAATGTGTTCTTAGGTAAGTAACGTCATTGAAATCCGGAGAGTTGAACTGACAGCCTGTCATATCTTTTTACTGGAAGAGCTCCTTCTTAGGCACAAGATCTGTCCCTGAGGGTCTGGAGACTTAACTTTTCTCCTTGGTAAAACCCACTGGGAAAGCAAGAGGAAGGAAGGAAGGAAGGAAGGAAGGAAGGAAGGAAGGAAGGAAGGAAAGGGAATCTTGTTTATCTGTTTGGGACTGTGAGCTTCAAAAGCTTGAATCTGAACACCATCCCAATATCAGGAATCCATCTAATGTGTACCGGGTGTGCCCTACAAAACCTTCACCATTATTAGGGGGCAGCATTTAAAATTAAAGTTCTTAAGGGTGGCTGGGTGGCTCAGTGGGTTGAGCGTCTAACTCTTGATTTCAGCTCAGGTTATGACCCCAGGGTCGTAGGATTGAGCCCTTTGGCCCCATGCTGAGCATTAAGATTCTCTCCCTCCCTCTGCCCACGTCTTCCACTTGCACACACACTCTGTCTCTCAAATAATAATAATAAAAAAAAAAAACTATTAAAGTTCTTAGATGGCAAATTCTACAGCATTTATACATGTACTCAGTATCTAGTAAAAAACAACACTTGATTATAAGCCTGCATAATAAAAAAGAATATTAAATTCAAGATCCCAGTTTAGTGGCTGAAAACATGAAATGGAGATAACAATAGTTTCATCAATTAAAGTGGTTCTTGGTTACTTTGCCCATAATATGTAAACCAATCCAATACTCCCTATCTCCAGCTTTTGACTTATTTTTTCCTTGGCTCTTATCACCATCTTCCATTTTAACTTTTTGTCTTGTTTATTTCTGCCTCTTGCCACTAGAATATGAATTCAATGAATTTTTTCCCTTATGTGTCTGCAGCACCTAAAACAGTCTGGCATGTTAAAAGTACTCAATACCTTTTGACTGACTGAATAGATAATGCAGAACTGGAAGTTAAAGGGCATGTAGTCATGTCGGAGGCTGGCTGAGAATGATTAAAGCCATTTATTCATTTGTTCAACAAATATTTACTAAGTACATATTATGTCCCAGACAGACACTGCACTCAGTTGGGTATGCAGTATTGAGTATGGCCCCTGCCCTCAATAGACAGGTTTTCAAATGACTCTGAATATAAGGATGACTTCAGTCCTGCATAATCACTATCTTACCCTCAGGACTTTGGGCTGCAAGTGACAGGTCTGTAACCTGCCTACACCTGAGGCATAGGTGTTTCAACTCATGTAGTTAGTAAAGCAATTTTTCCTACCATGAACTGTATGACAGGCTAAATGTATCCACGTACAGTGTAAGTTCCTTTCTCTGGAAGATGAATTAAAATGTAAATAAAACCTTTGCTACTGTGAAAACAAAGATTATCAGAAAATAGAATGAAGACGTGGACTTGAACTGGCCCTGGACCTCTACGTTTAGTTCTGAGATACTTCTAAAAATATAAGAACGCCTGTTGTTGGTGATCTCATCAGGTCCTTGGGCTTCTTTTAGATGACTCAAGTTTCTGGAATCAAATGAAGAAAACCTACATAATGGAAATCACAGTAGAATGAAATAAATAACTCTGGTCTTGGAGTCAGAAGACCTAAGTTCAGATGTATGTTACACCTAGTATTCACTATGTGGCCTTCACATCTATTTCTTGGTTACCATATCAGTAAAATAGCCATTATGCCTTATTATATAATGCATTGTTGGGTTCTTCTGAGGATCAAGTAAGATAATACTTATAAAAACACTTGTTAAACTTCAAAATACATGCAAACTATAAGGATATAAGTAAGTGGACTGTGTAATTATGATCTACTTTATGCTTAAAGGAATCTAGAAAGGAAATATTTTTTCCCCTTACCTTGCATAAATTCACAAAATTCTAGAATTAGACTCTTTATACAAGTAAAACAATTTCTCTTTTCCTCTAAGCAATTAACACGTCAAATTGACCACTGGGCTTTCTTTTTTTTTCTATTTTAAGGTTGTGGTACATAAAACAAACTCCCCAAGCCCTCAATTAATTTATTTTTTAAAAAATTCATGTTAATAGTTCACGCAACTAACCAAATTAGTTTGTAGAAGTAGAGAAGTAGAAATGTTGCCAGACAAAATACTCTTGCAAATCTTTCTACTTGCTTTGAAACACTGTGCTCTAAAAAAACAATTGGAAAAAACAAAGATTCCCAACATTTTCGTGCAAAGAAATTTCAGGCTGATTTATAATAGTCCTTTCCCGCCTAAAGACTCCCCTTCTGAGTTCTTCTTCCTACCCTGCTTTCTCTGTGTGCCAAATCACTACTAATGTGTAATGCAGAAGTAACAGACCATAAATTATCCTCCATGCTTGCGCTCAGGACTCAGACCTCTGGAGAGTGATCTCCTCTGAGCCCGGCTGTGTGAAATAAACCTTCTGCCTTCCATGATCTCCAAGTGCCGCTTGGTTCTTCCACCAGGTGATCCAGACCAGGATCACTGTTTGGTAACAGTTATACATCTGAAGGAAAGGGAAAACAATTGTTTTTTGTTTTGTTTTGTTTTAATTTTTTTAGCATTTATTTATTTTTGAGACAGAGCATGAACGGGGGAGGGTCAGAGAGAGAGGGAGACACAGAATCCGAAACAGGCTCCAGGCTCCGAGCTGTCAGCACAGAGCCCGAAGCGGGGCTCAAACTCACGTACCTCGAGATCATGACCTGAGCCCAAGTCGGCCGCTTAACCGACTGAGCCACCCAGGCGCCCCAAAACAATTGTTTTTTAATGAGAATAAGATAATTATTAACTTGGAGACTTAAAACTATCTTTAGAGTTCATGGAATTCTTGATATGTTATTGGTAGAATTTCTTTACTTTGCTTGATAACTTAAGCTAGTAGTTGTCAATGTCACAAAGCAGTAAAAGATAATTGAACCAATATTGGTTCACTGTTTAATTGTTTCTTGGGAAGCAGGAGAATCAAGCCTTGAATATCTTATTTGCTGCAATGCAAGTTTGGGGGGACAATATTTACTTGATATTCCTGATTTACAGCAAAGTGATTTGTTTAGTGTGGACTTTATTTATTATTATTATTATTGTTGTTGTTGTTGTTGTTATTTAGAATATATGCAGGATGTACTTTTTAAAATAGTCCTCTATTTCTCCTTAGAAATGGAGTTTTGATTTCTCAGCAGTTTTGATCAATTTTCTGTCTGTGTCCCTGCCCATCCCTCAATCCTCAAGAAAAAAACAAAACCAAACGACTCTCATCTCAATTCTTCAGTTCAGAGAATGGCATAATCGTCCACCAGCTACACAAATCACAAAAGCCAGAACCCTTGGAGACTCCATGTATCTTTGTATTTATTTTATTTATTTAAGATTTATATAGCATTTATCATGCGTCAGGCACTCCTATGCACTGTACAAAAATTAACTCATTTCATAGGCATAACATCAGGTTACTCAAAAACCAAAGGATAAAGACATTAAATATAAACTGTTCAAGATTGCCAAACTAGTAAATGGCAAGGTTGGAATTTGAACCCATGTCCTCTGGCTCCAGAGTCTGTGTATGTAAATATGACATCATGTTTCCTCTCTAACTGTGATGAAGTTTTGTTACTTCCTCCTCATAGATACTTCCCAAGTACTTTCTCTTTCTCCCTGCATCATGATAATCGAAGCCACTGTTGGGGAGGAAGAATTTCCCTCTGTCTTTCAAGGTCTTTCTAGCTAGACTAAGAATCAAATTGACATGAGACAGATTAACAAGAGAAAATCAAATTTAATAGCATATATGCGATGAATCCACAGAGACATGGAAATGAAGCTTGCAAGGGATAAGGAGAGGGGTAGGTGTCTGAGAATACAGAAGGGAGAAAGACCATTAGCACCAAGGTGAAAGCAGATATTTAGAAAACAAAGGTTGCCTTCTTATGCAGATAAGTTTCTTAGGTAAAGAGGAATCTCTGTTAATAGTTCTCTTCTTGGTAAAGCATGCAACTGAGATAGAGGTACTCAGATTTTTCTGAATCTTCTCGGTGTGGATTGCTTTGAGCTCAAAATGATGTTCATGCCAAGATGGCCCATCTTGGGATGGCCTTCCTTTGGCCCCTACACCACTTTCATGCTTCACATGATCTTCAAACAACTTCCTTTTCCCCCAGTTCGTCACCTATGACCATATTGCATGATTCCTTAAGAACATAAATCTGATCATTTTAGTCCTTAGCATAGAAACTTTCAATGCATTTGCACTAATATAAAAAACAAAAAATCTACGTTCTTTACATTGTCTACTTTGCAGCTTCCCTCCTCTTTTCTCCGGGTCACTGTGTTCCAGATACAGTGTCCCATGCTCCCTCCCTCTTCAGAGCCTCTCCGTTTATCACTCCCCTAGGCTGAGGTGTCTCAACCACAACACTATGGACATTTTGGACTGGATAGTTCTTTGTTGTGGAGGGCTTTTCTGTGTAACGTAAGATGTGCACCAGTGTTCCTAGCCTCTACTCAATAGATGCCAGTGGCATCTATTTTTTAACAACCATTGCCAAATGCCCCGTGGGGACAGGGGGTGATGTGAAAATCACTCCTTAGACTTAAATGCTCTGGGCCCTCTTTTGGTTTATTCTCATTTACTCTGCAAAATTTAAGGTTGCTTCCTCAGAAAAGACTTCTCTGTTTTCGGGCCAGATGTTGCAGGCTGGGCTCCCTGGGAAGCAGACCCTAGGACTGCAATTAGTGTGTAAGTAGTTTATTATAAAGCACTCTTGGGATAAACATCTACAGAAAGAAATGGGAGTGGGCAAAAGGAAACATTGGGCTGCAATGTTATTTCAGGAAAGGTCCCACTTGACCCTTTTTACCTCCAAAATGGCTAGTCCTGGCCTGCAGGCTGTGCTGGGAAGGGGCATGACCTTGGGTTTGGCAACTGTCGTTAGTGGAGTCAATTTGCTGAGAAGGCCAAGAGCTGGGGGCTGTGTCTCAGCATCTATTGAAACAACCCAGGGAAATGAGCCTTTAAGATCTGAAGAGGGATTTGGGCAGCACACCAAAGTACCCACTGCAGTCCACCCTTGCACCAATCATGTCCACTTATTAATGGAAATTCTAGTGCCTTTTTTCCTGAAGTAAATTCATAAGAGGAAAGTCAATGAACAAGCCTCAGTCCCTGCTGTTCTAGGACAACATTTCTTGTCTCCCTTCTGACCAAGTTATTCAAGATTCCCTTACCCAAAGCTCTCACCTCTGCTCATCTCAGTAGCAAGCCACCTGTTGTGACACAGATTCTCATCCCTGAGGGGTCTTTACCCCTCCTAGGCAGTGACTCCTGCTGTATCCACCACAACTGAACAAAGGATTAATAAGAGAGACTTAAATGAATGACCTCAGTGCTAACCATATTCCTCCCTGCCTATGGGCAATTCAGAGGAGGCAATAATCCCAGCACTGGGTGGAATCTTTGTAGACTTGCTATCAACAGGTGTTTTCATATTCAGTGAATGTAAATTCAGTGAATGCTAGTGAGATTAAGATCCTTTCAGCTGCAACTAACAGAACACTTAATTAAAAGAGGCTAAAGCAATGAATATATGCATTATCCTATTAAAAAAGGAGTGTGGGGGTGAGATAACCAAGTTGGTTAATTGAGTCGCTGCATGATATCATGAAGAACTGAGGCTTTCCCTATTTCCCTTGGTTTTCATCCTTAGATTTGAACCTTCACGGTTGCAAGATGGCTGCCAAAACATGAGGCATGATCTCCCCACACAATCACAACTAAGCAGGAAGTTTGGGTTCTCCTCATAGACCCCTTTATGTCTTAACCCTCTAGTTGAGATTGCGCCACATATCCATGTCACAGCTCTCAGTGCCCTTGGAAATGTTAGTATCTGGAGATTTTAGTCACTATCATAGGGGGTGAGCTGTAACAGCAGGGAAAGTGCGGGCTAGCTGAGTGGGAAACCAATAGATGCTGTCACCATACACAATGCATTGATACATGGTAGGAGTTTAATAAATTTTAGTTTCCCAATTTCCCCTTAAGTCTGTTTTCTTCTCTTTCAGTTGGTTTTCTAATTGTTTTTCTTTTTTCACTTCTCTCATTCTTCCACATTTTATTCCTGTTTATTTGTCTGCCCACAAAACATATTATTAATCTTTTTAACATAATGAAAGTTTTATGCCATTTATACTTAAAAAAACAAACTGAATGTTATGTATTTCTCCATAAGGAAAAGAATACAAAATAAGTTTTATTAAGTGACACTGGTGATTTTCCCTTTCATGTCTTTCATATGCATTAAGTTCCTATCTCTTGGGATAAGCATAAATATAGTGGCTACCAGGAGAAAATGAAAGAACAGAGGCACGTGCGGGAAGGGGAACTTGGTGTTTAACAGCATGGGTTCCAAGGATCAGAGTAAATGAGCCACAATCCCAGCTATTCCAGTCACAGACTGTGTGATTTTAGGCAAGCTCCTCAAGCTGCCTATCTCTCAATTCCTCATCTATAAAATGAGAAAAATAAAAGTGCCTCCTCATAGAATCTTTGTGAGAATTCAATGAGAAAATGCATGTACCGTAATGTTCTTCGAAAAACTCTCAATAAGGAGTCGTTTGCCTCTAAGATCCCAGGTAGCAAACTACAGGAAGAATGAAGCATCTGGGTTCAAATTCAGATTCTCCAAATCTAACCTCAGGGCTTCTGTGCCAAAGTTGTTTTCAATTGACTAAAATCATGCCTTCTTACTTACCTTGTGTGGCTACATTTCATTGAAGAATTTATCTTTTTATCCTCAACCCTTATTCTTGTTTATCTTTCCCTCCCCCACCCCATGAGTGTTCTTTTAAATTCTGTGAGAAAGGGTTCCAAATCTGTAAGTTTAATTCTCAACTCTAGTATGATGTCTGTATTCACATTGCCAGCCTCCTGCTAGAAGTCTCTACTGGAATATCCCATCAGTATCTCAAAACACTACTGATTCATTGTGTGGATTTGGACATACAAATGGCAAGTAAATAGGTTTTCTTTGGGGTTCTCAGTATCTGCAGTTAAGAAAACAAAAATAGAAAACTGGGTAGGGGAGGTAGGGGTTGGGGTGAAGGAAATCACTTCTAAGACTGCATACTAACCGTTTTTTATCCTATGTCCAAAACAAAAATTGCCATCTTCTCCTACAAACTGCTTCTATTCCTTTCTTATTTCAGATTTATAACATTGGTTTTGTAAGGACAGATTCAAAAATCAAACATAATATTGTCACTGTCATATTCAAAGTGCTTTGGTTATTTCTTCTTACCTGATGAAAACAATCCCAATTTAATCTGACCTTGACCTGAAGAAAATTCTGCCTTAGTCTCACATCATCACCTGGAGAAAACAATCCTGCCTTAGTCTGACCTTGACCTACCTTTTCAGATTAACCCCTACTATTCTACTTATTACACTTCACATTCTGGCAGTTCATTAACATTATTTTATTACCCCAGAAACTTACTTCCTCCAATATAGACTTGGGAAATCCTACACAGGCTTCAAAATCTGGTTTAATTGACCTTCAAAATCTGGTTTAATTGACCTTCCCAGTGCCAATCACAGGTAATTATGTCTTTTTTTTTTTTAATTTTTTTTTTAACGTTTATTTTACTTTTGAGACAGAGACAGAGCATGAACGTTGGAGGGTCGGAGAGAGGGAGACACAGAATCGGAAGTAGGCTCCAGGCTCTGAGCCATCAGCCCAGAGCCTGACGCGGGGCTCGAACTCACGGACCGTGAGATCGTGACCTGGGCTGAAGTCGGACGCTTAACCGACTGAGCCACCCAGGTGCCCCAGGTAATTATGTCTTATTCTGTTTCCTCAAAGTGTCTCCTCTAGAGCGTTTTACTATGTAATATCTGGTTAATCTTAGAGCCATTCACTAGTTTTATTTTCCCCATTAGTTTGTAAACTTCTTAAGGCAGCAGCCCTATTTTGTTAACATAACCTAGAATTCACACTGTTTAAAATTGTTTTACTGTTAGCTTATACAGTAAAAATGTAAATGCTGTAGAATAGAATAATTTAAAAAAATGCTTGTAATGTTCAAATTTTAACCATGCATTGAATGCATTTGGGTCAGTGAGCTGTTTTAAATCATATAGTTTATTTAAGGTGTTTTCTGGTGTTTTCCCTTTCAACGATCTCATTTTTATGTGTATATTTTTCATTCAATTCAAATTTCACTTTTGAAATTTACAACAGAAATACTATTGCCTGCTTTCACTTAGCAGATAATAAATTTGTAAGACATTTTGAGTTCTTTGAATTAAAATCTGTAGAAATGCTAAATATTGTTATCTCATATCATTAGCATTTTGGCTGGAAACCTCTCCCTCTAGGCACATATGGGATTCTTATTTTTATGCATAAATTTGCATAACTGTACTATCTTTCACAGACTATAGTCTTTAGACATTAATTCGACAAATATCATGATCAAATCATCAGTTTCAGTCTAGTTCAGTGAATTTAAAACTTCTTAATGGAGATATTTCTATATCTGCTCAGTCTTCAATAGTCTCTCTCTCTTTCTTCTCCCAAAATGGAACCTGATCAGTAGTGAGTATAGATTGACATAACAAACACTTTCATTTGCAAAATTAATTTACATGGTCTTATTCAGTATTTTCAGACAACTCCATGGCAGCATAAAATATTCAGGAACAAGTTTCTTCAGAAAGTGATCACCAGTTGTACACAGGAGAGATTGGGACAGACAAGTGAGTTAGTGTGCTGTGGCATTTCATAGCTTATTTATTTTCTTTCATCTTTGTATAATCTAAATGTCCCAGCTTTATCAGCCTACATAGAAAATGTCCTTACACCTACATTAACACTCCAATCCCTAAACTCTGTTAAATAACAAAAATTCAGCTGAACAAATTTTGAAGATTTAATTGGTTTTTTAAACGAGTCATGAATCAGGCAGCATCACAGCAGATAGAGGGCTATTAGAAACAGAAAGGTTTTGGGGCACCTGGGTGGCTCATTTGGCTCAGTTGGTTATGACTTTGGCTCAGGTCATAATCTCATGTTTTGTGAGTTCCAGCCCTGCATCGAGCCCCGCATGGAGCCCTGTGTGGGTCTCTGTGTTGTCAGCAAGGAGCCAAGCTTCAGATCCTGGGTCTCTCTGACCCTCCCCTGCTTGCTCTCTCTCTCTCTCTCTCTCTCTCTCTCCAAAAATAAATAAACTTAAATAAAAGAAAAAGGAAAGGAAAAAGTTTTCAAAGGCAGGACAAGGAAGTCATAAACAGAAAAAAGGATTATTTTGGGTGAGGTCACCTTCTTTTGGGGACAAAAGGGTCTTATTAGATGGAGTTCTTCTTCTTCCTTTAGGGGATGGAAAGGGCCATCAGATTACCTTATTGGTGCTGACCAGGAAATTCCTGATGGATTGGATAAGACTGCACTTCTGGGGGGGTTGAAAAGGCAATTCGATTAACTATTAAGCCCCAGTTTGGTGTTTTCACCCAACATAAGTGACTCCATTTAGTGCCTGTAGTTTTTTGTTTTTTGTTTTTGTTTGTTTTCGTTTTTATTTTTAACAACTGTCATCTGCTTGACCACAAAGGCTCACATCTTCACCCCAACTCAAGTATTAATGGGTACCGCTTTCTGGTTCTTTCTTTACTAGATGGGGCTTCCCCGCCTCAAGCACAGACAGATCTACAGACACTCCACCTGGAGCAGGATTTCTGGTTCTGATGGCCAGTGAGGATTGCACTGAGGGCAGAATTATCTGAGCTCTGGCTCCGATGAGCTGGAACTCTTGCCATACTTGCCAAGGGAGAAAAATCCTCGTACATTTAGTTTGGTCCCATAGCATGTCTGCATAAATGCCAGGGTCTTGCCATCAAGAGAAACAGCTCTTTCAAGCCCCACACAGTGCTCTTTTCACACAGCACACAGATGCCATTAGAACTGGTACCTGACTGAACTGTGCTCTGAACTATCCTTTACTTCAACTCTGGAGCCATGTTTAAAGTATGGATGATTGTGCTAGATAATATTCTCTCATAGCAAATCAATATTGGAAACTCCATAATCTCTCATTCACAATGACTATTGCAAGGGCCTCTGTTATACTTGTGTTTGTGTAAATACCAGTAACAGGTAAAGTCCAAGTCTTGTCCCTATGCAGGACAATCTTAAAAATATCTACTTATTTACAGATGCAAATAGATATCCAATAACTCCATTAGATAGAAGCATTTGACTTTCAGATCTAACCTGTTAATTTTGGCTTTTATGATGAGAAATTTATAATTTTAACTCATATTAGAGGAGTGACCACTGATGTGAAAAAGAAAAATATTCTTATGTGAAATGCTTCTAAAATCACACCTGTCAGCATAAACTTCCCACATCAGAGCCAGACTGCCCTGTTTCCTATCCTTACTCATCAGCTTATGACTTGTATGGCCTTGGGCAAGTGTGTTAGTTATCTATTGCTGTGTAACAAATAACCATAAATAATCTCATAATTTCTATGGGTAAGAAATCTGGGCATGATTTAACTGGGTTCTCTGCTTCAGGGTGAAACTCAAGGTGTCAGCCAGGACTGGAAACCCATGTGACACTAGACTGGGAACGGATGCACTTCAAAGCTCACTTTGCTATTAGCAGTATTCTGTTCCTTATAGGTTGATGATGACTGAGGACATCAACTTCTTGCTAGCTGTTAGCTGGAAGCCAACCTCAGTGCCTTGCCACATGGTCTTCTCTTATGGCAGCTTACTTCATCAAGGCCAGTGCAAGAATCAATAGAGTCTGATAGCAAGATAATCATATGTATATGATGTATATATGATATGTTATAATCATATGTAACCTAATCACAGAGGTTATATCTCAACACTTTTTCCATACTCTATTGGTAAGAAACAAGTCACAGTTCCAACCACTCTTATAACAGGAGGTGGGGGCAACAGGAAGCCATCTAAGAGTCTGTCTACCAAAATAAGTCACTTAACTTAATTGTGTATCTTTTTCCCCAGTACATAAAATGGAGAGATTAATGAAGATAATAATAGTACCACATAGATTTGTGAAGATTAAATCAGCTAGTCATCTAATATGTTTAAATAATGTAACTGTGTCTGATAAATAACATATCATCAATAAAATTAATTATTTGTATTCTTACTCATGTGTCATAAATTTAAACCAACCCAAATTTTGGCCATACTCACAACCTCCTTCTCTGATCATGCAGTTACCTTCATCATGTTTGCCTCTTTCTGCAAATCTAATTTAAAAACATCTCATTATCCATCAAGGTCTGCTCAAATAGTACCTTTTCCAAGATTTATTTTTGAGTACCCAAAGCTGTAAATTTGTCTCTTCTCCACTATACATCCATACTTCACTTACAGAAGTAGTAATTTTCTGTCTAATGTTATATTTATAATCAGGCATGTCTCTACCTAAAAGATAACAAATTATTTAATGTTAGGGATTCTGTTGCTGCTGATCGTGTGTCTGCAATAGCTAGAAATTCCTTAAAGATTCATTGTATTGAACCAAAAATTAGACTTTGGTCTATAATTTTGTTATTTATCAGATCAATCCAAGAAAGTGTTAGAAAAAATCATGGAGGGGCGCCTGGGTGGCTCAGTAGGTTAAGTGTCCGACTTCGGCTCAGGTCATGATCTCACGGTCCGTGAGTTCAGGCCCCGCATCGGGCTCTGTGCTGACAGCTCAGAGCCTGGAGCCTGCTTCAGATTCTGTGTCTCCCTCTCTCTCTGACCCTCCCCCGTTCATGCTCTATCTCTCTCTGTCTCAAAAATAAATAAACATTAAAAAAAAAATTAAAAAAAAAAAGAAAAAATCATGGAAACAGTGTAAGTTGATTAAGATATAAGGAATTAGCCTGATAATTTGGGGAAAGATACTAAAACTAGCCTATTTGTGATTGGCACTGTATTCCAAATCCCTTCTATTTGTTCTTGCAAAGTTCTTATGGGATATTGATTAACTCAAACTCCTTTACAAACTGGAAGACTTGAACTCTTATTTCTCTCATGAAAGAAAATGTGTTTCATGAAAATCTTATAAAGCTTATAACAGGGATAATTTGGACCAAGCTCCAAAGCTGTGACACACACAAAAGTTAGTGCTTCCCTATCACACTTTGTACTTACCCAACTTTTCCCAGTACCCCAAGTGTCTAGAAGCAACATGTAACCTCTTTCACCACTTCTTCCATATCTAACCAGTCCGAAGGTAGTCACCTGTTAGCTTTCATGCCTTTGCCTTTGCCTTAAACCTCCAGATTCAGAGCCCCAGGCAGAAACATTCAATCGACAAAGCTCAGGTCTGTGGTCTCCTTACACTTCAGTATTGGAATTAAGATTGTGACTCCCATCTATAGGATTTCTCTTAAATAGGAAAGAGGTTGGATGCCAGGTAGATAAAATGACCAAATATCCATTTTAACTTTTTAAATTTTGAATATATTATTTCTCTACATGGTCACATATTCTTCATCTCCATTGTCATATTGCCCTGGATATTTAAAGATTAAAATTTTAATCTGGTCCTTTAAGTAACTTATAATAAAAGAATATATTAGCAGTAAAATTTTTTTCTTCAGAGAAAAGCCCTGGACCAGATGGCTTCACAGGTGAATTCTACTAAACATTTAAAGAATAATTAACACCAACCCTTTCCTAAATTAAAAAGAAGAAAAAAAGGAGGGATCACTTCAAATTCTTTTTTAACATTTATTCATTTTTGAGAGACAGAGACAGAGTATGAATTGGGGAGGGGAAGAGACAGAGGGAGACCCAGAATCTGAAGCGGGGTTCAAACCCACGAATCATGAGATCATGACCTGAGCAGAAGTCAGATCCTTAACTGACTGAGCCACCCAGGCACTCTGAGGAGGGATCACTTAAAATCTCATTCTTTGAAGCCAATTGTATCCTGATATCAAAGCTAGAAAAAGACATCGTAAGAAAAGAAACCTATATACCAATACCCCTTATGAACATAGATGTAAGCGCACTTAACAAATATGAGTAAACCAAGTCAGCAACATATAAAAATAATTAATACATGATTAAGTGGGATTTACCTCAGGAGTGCAAGTTTTGTTAATATACAAAAATCAGTCAATGTAATACACCAAGTAATAGAATAAAGGACAAACACCTCATGATTACTTCAAGACATGCAGAAAAAAAGCACTTGACAAAATCCAACAATCTTTCATAATAAACTAGGAGTAGAAAGGAATGCCCCCAACCTTATAAAAGGCATCTATGAGAAACTCACAGCTAACATCATACTCTATAGTGAGAAACTGAATCCATTCACCCTAAGTTTGAGAACAAGACAAGGATGTCTACTCTCACTTCTTCTAATTCAACATTGCATTGGAGGTCAGTTAGGGAAGAAAATGCAGTAAAAACAGCTGATTAGAAAGGAAAAAGTAAAACTCTGTCTATTTGCAGATGACATTACCTTTACATAGAAAATACTAGGGTATCTACTAAAAAAGTATTAGAGCTAAAAAATGGTTCAGCAAGTTTAGATAAGGAATTAATGTAGAAAAATAAGTTGGGGCACACTAGCAAGGGGCAATCCAAAACTGAAATTAAGTAAATAATTCCATTAATAATAGCAACAAAGAATAAAGTACTTAGAAAAAAATAAACAAAAGAAGTACAAACTAAGTGCAAATACTGAAATCTATAAAACATTGTTGAAATAAATTAAAAGAAGGCCTACACAAAAGGAAAGATATCCCATGGTCATGGAACAGAAGACTTAATATTGTTAAGATGGCAATATTTCTGAAACTGATATACAGATTAAAAAAAAATTTTTTAACCCATATTTATTTTTGAGAGAGAGAGAATGTGAGCAGGAGAGGGGCAGAGAGTGAGGGAAACACAGAATCTGAAGCAGGCTCCAGGCTCTGAGCGGACAGCACAGACCCGGATGCAGGGCTCAAACTCACAGATTGTGAGATCATGACCTGAGTGGAAGTCAGAGGCTTAACCAACTGAGCCACCCAGGTGCCCCTAAACTGATACACAAATTTAACACAATCTCTATCAAATCCTGATGCACTTTTGCAGAATTGAAAAACTGATCCTAAAATACATATGGAAACCAGTCAAGGGACCCAGAATAACCAAAAAATTTTTTTGAAAAGGAAATAAAAATGAGGACTCACGGTTCCAGATTTCAAGTTTAATTCAAAGCAACAGTAAACATGGCAGTGTGGTATTGGCATATGTCCAGACCTAGATCAATGGAATAGAAATGAACATCTTGAAATAAACCCTTATTGTCAATTAATTTTTTACAAAGCTGTCGAGATAATTCAATAGAGAAAGAGTCTCTGCAATAAATTATGCTGGGATAGGTCTGGGATAGATAGATCTGAATATAAGAGCTGAAGCAATGAAACTCCTGGAAGAAAACATAGAAGCAAATTTTTGTGAACTTGGATTAGACAATGCTTCTTAGATACAACAACAAAATCACAAACAACAAAACAAAACATGGGCAAATTGGACTTCATCAAGTTCTAAAGCTTTTAAAGGATAACAATAAGAAAGTGAAAAGACACCTGCAGAATTAGAGAAAAAATATTTACTAATCATGTATTGGATAAGGAACTCATGTCTGAAATATATAAAGTACACTTACAACTCAAAAACAAAAAGACAAATAATTGAAAATTTATTTCTAAACAAAATATAGATTTTTTTGGTGGTGGTGTTCATTCTATGAGTTTGGATAAGTGTGATGGATAAGAGTTTGGATAAGTGGATAAGTGTGCACGCAGATGTTTATAGAAGCTTTTTTCATAATTGCCAAAACTTGGAAACAACTGAGATATCCTTCAGTAGGTGAATGGATAAACAAACTGTGGTACATCCAGACAATGGAATATAACTCAGTGCTGAAAAGAAATAAACAATCAAGCCTTAAAAAAAATCATGGGAGAATCTTAAATGTGTATTACTAAGTGAAAGAAGCCAGTATGAAAGTCTAGATACTTTATGATTCCAACTTTGACATTCTGGAAAAGGCAAAACCACGGAGACAGGGAAAAAGATAAGTGGTTGCCAGTGGTTGTGGGGGAAGACAGCTGAATAGGTGGAGCATAGAGGATTTTTATGGTTGTGAAAATACTCTGTATGTTACCATAATAATGGACACATGTTATCACATACTTATCCAAACTCATAGAATGAACACCACCAAGAGTGAACCCTATTATGAACTATAGGCTTTGGATGATTATGATGTGTCAATGTAGATTCATCAATTTTGACTAACGTGCCACCCTGCTGGGAGATGTTGACAATGTGGGAAGCAATGCATGTGTAGGGGGCAGGGGATACGTGGAAGATCTCCGTACATTCTCCTCAATTTTGCTGTGAATCTAAAACTGTCCTTTTAGGAAACCATCAAAACCTTAGAGGAGAAAGCAGGAAAAGACCTCTCTGACCTCAGCCGTAGCAATCTCTTACTCGGCACATCCCCAAAGGCAAGGGAATTAAAAGCAAAAGTGAATTACTGGGACCTTATGAAGATAAAAAGCTTCTGCACAGCAAAGGAAACAACCAACAAAACTAAAAGGCAACCAACGGAATGGGAAAAGATATTTGCAAATGACACATCGGACAAAGGGCTAGTATCCAAAATCTATAAAGAGCTCATCAAAATCCACACCAGAAAAACAAATAACCCAGTGAAGAAATGGGCAGAAAACATGAATAGACACTTCTCTAAAGAAGACATCCGGATGGCCAACAGGCACATGAAAAGATGTTCAACGTCGCTCCTTATCAGGGAAATACAAATCAAAACCACACTCAGATACCACCTCACGCCAGTCAGAGTGGCCAAAATGAAGAAATCAGGAGACTATAGATGCTGGAGAGGATGTGGAGAAACAGGAACCCTCTTGCACTGTTGGTGGGAATGCAAATTGGTGCAGCCGCTCTGGAAAACAGTATGGAGGTTCCTCAGAAAATTAAAAATAGACCTACCCTATGACCCAGCAATAGCACTGCTAGGAATTTATCCAAGGGATACAGGAGTACTGATGCATAGGGGCACCTGTACCCCAATGTTTATAGCGGCACTCTCAACAATAGCCAAATTATGGAAAGAGCCTAAATGTCCATCAACTGATGAATGGATAAAGAAATTGTGGTTTATATACACAATGGAATACTACGTGGCAATGAGAAAAAATGAAATATGGCCTTTTGTAGCAACATGGATGGAACTGGAGAGTGTGATGCTAAGTGAAATAAGCCATACAGAGAAAGACAGATACCATATGGTTTCACTCTTATGTGGATCCTGAGAAACATAACAGAAACCCATGGGGGAGGGGAAGGAAAAAAAAAAAAAAAAAAAAGAGGTTAGAGTGGGAGAGAGCCAAAGCATTAGAGACTGTTAAAAACTGAGAACAAACTGAGGGTTGATGGGGGGTGGGAGGGAGGGCAGGGTGGGTGATGGGTATTGAGGAGGGCACCTTTTGGGATGAGCACTGGGTGTTGTATGGAAACCAATTTGACAGTAAATTTCATATATTAAAAAATAAAAAAATAAAAAAAAATTATGGCATAAAAAAAAAAATAAATAAAACTGTCCTTTTTAAAGAAGTCAATTAATAATAATAATAATAAAAGACAAATCAACTAAATATTGGCAAAGGAACCAAACAGGAATTTTTACAAAAACAAGATGTACAAATGTTCCATAAGCACATAAGAAATACACTCACCATTAATCATTAGGGAAATGCAAATCAAAACCACAGTGAGACACCATTCCACATTCTTAGGATGGCTAAAATAAAAAAGATACACAATAACAAGTGTTGGCAAGGATGTGGAAAAATGAAACTCTCATATATTGCTGGTCGAAATACGAAGAGTGTGGCCACTTTGAAAAATAAATGTTCCTCAAAATGTTAAACATAGTTACCATAAGATCCAGCAAGATCCACTTCTACGTATATGCCAAAAGAATGGAACATATGGCCACACAAAAATTTATAAACAATGTTCATGGTAGCATTATTCATAATGACCAAATGGTGGAAACAATCTCAATGTCCATCAGCTGAAGAATGATAAACAAAGTATCCATGTATGGAATATTATTTGTCAATAAAGGAATCATTTGGCGATAAAAAAAGATACAATACCTGCTACAATAAAGTTGTTATTTAAAAAACAATTCAACTGTAGAATGTAGAATAGACCCAAAGGAAAGAACTTTTATATCTATATTAAAAATAAAATTTCTTGAGGCTCCTGGGTGGCTCAGTCAGCTAAGTGTCCAACTCTTGGCTTCAGCTCAGGTCATGATCTCACAGTTTCATGAGTTTGAGCCCCACGTCTGATTCTGCTGGTAGCACGGAGCCTGCTTGGGATGCTTTCTCTCTCCCTCTCTCATTGCCCCTCCCCTGCTTACACTGTCTCTGTCTGTCTCAAAATAAATAAACTTAATTTTTTTTCTTTTTTTGTAAGCTGCCATATGTTTATCCACTGAAGATTATTCCAACCCCTGTTTGTCTAAGTAATTTTAAAACAAGTAATTTAATCCACTCTTTAATTCTGTTGTTTCAAAACTAGTCATGCCTGTCAAACTTGTCAAACCATCACCAAAATACATGTGTAAGCAGATTGAAATACGTTGACTTCACCAAAAAGTACTGGAACCACAATCCTGTTAAATTTAGAAGTATATTAACCAAATTACTTAATGCATGTAAAGTGGAATACCATCATTCTAAATTTCAACATAAACCTTTTGCTTTGCCAAGAGTAAGAGAAAAACAACAGCAACAACAAAAAACAATAGAAATTGTTTTACCGGCAGCTCAAGTTCAGTTGCTTTCTTCCTTTGAAAATAACGAAAGTCTCTTTTTTTTTTTTTTTTTTAATGTCAAAGAATGAGCTCCTAGATGTTTCTAAACTTGAAAAATAGTCATGGACAGTTTGTTTCAAATATCATGAAACTCTGCTAGCCTATCCGGTAATGATCCATTTATTTGTAAGCCACCTGGGAACTGTGGGTGGTGTGGGTTGTCCAACTATCTTTTGATTATGTCCTTGGAAAGGAGTAGCAGGTGCCATGCCAATGTTCCTTTGGTATTCTCTTAGTGCCAAATAGATCGTGTTTTGAAGCCCTGTCAGTCTCATCCCTCAATATGGATGAATTCAACTCATAGTCATTAAATAATACTGTGACATATAAGAGTAGAGTTACTGCAGTGTTCGGGAAACCATGGCCAGAACAGGAAAACTGTGTAGCAGATGGCAGCAAGCCCTAGTTTTCCTTGTTCTGTTCTCAATTGAGCATCATATCGATATAATTGAGCCACAAGCAGCAAAGTAGTTGTATCCTCCTCCTCTCCCAGGGTTCCATTAAGAATTCCCCAAATGAATCAGATTGATGAAATATTTCAGCTGTAAAATAACAATGTAGGACTCACAATATAGTCTCATTTATTTTTTAAAGAAACCTGTTGGGGTAATCACGAGTCTACATTTCTCACATTGGTTAATTTAATTAGCTACTTTTAAAATGTCATATATCGGCGCCTGGGTGACTCAGTTGTTTAAGCATCTGACTTTGGCTCAGGTCATGATCTCACAGTTCATGAGTTCAAGTCCTCCATCGAGTGAGCTCAAGCCACACATCTGGTGAGCTCAAGTCCTGCTCTGGGTGAGTTCAAGCCCCACTTCGGGTAAAAAACGTGAGCCCCTCTTCAGATGAGCCCCGTGTCTCTCTCTCTCTTTCTCTCTCTCTCTCTCTCTCTCTCTCTCTCCCTCCCTCCATCCCTCTCTCTTCCTCTGCCCCTCCTGGGAACCTCTCTCTCCCTCTGCCCCTTGCTTACTTGTGCCCTTTCTCTCAAAACAAATAAAACTTAAAAAGAAAAATGTCATATATCTACCCAGAGATATTTGAATTGAGTTTAGACTTAAAAAGCTAAACTAAATGGAATAATAAAGTTAACTACCCTATCAGAATTTTTAAAAACTCTTTTAAGTTTTATTTATGCAATCATAGAATAAAATTGATCAGATTTATATTGAAATATATAAGTAATTTAATTCTGAGTAAGAATAAAGCAGACGAATAAGGGAAAAGATCTTATTTTTCTTCCTATTCCAGGTATATTAAAAAATTAAATGTAAATTTATTTGCAAATTCTGTAGTAGACTAACTTCTAGGGCAAAGCTTAGGAGAGCTTGATACTTCAAAAAGAATAGTTCAGTCTCTCACTAATTAAGTCAATAATCATTTCTCAAATGCCTGTATGTCAGATACTATTTGTCGAAAACTTTGAATATTAACTGTATGGCCCATCTAATAATACTGATAAAATGAATATTAAAGTGTTCCTTTGTGGCAGGCACTGTCTACCACTATTCTTATTTTACAGATAATGAAACTGAAGCATGAAGAGGCAAGTCACTTGCCCAAGGCCACACGGCTAGAAATGCAAAGCTGTGATTCTCATGGAGGCAGCCTGGCTCTGAGACCACGCCACTCCACAAGGCTTTTCTAGCCATTCTGTCTTTCAACCAAACCTGCCGCTGCGTTTTCCTCTTCCCTCTGTCTCTTCAGTTTCAGCAATATACAGCAATTGAGCTTTCCAATTTTGTTTCATTTCTTTACAGTTTTGGACTTTTCCTTTCTATTTTTCTTCTCAACCCTTTTGTAGGCTGAAGCACCCCTATTTCCACGTCATATTGATATCGGATCCATCACAGAAACCTAATCCTGGATGATGTCTTCATTATCTGTTCTTGTTTTTTCCATTTTTCATGAGACTCTTGAGGCTCCAAAATGGTAATAAGCTTATGCATTTGGCAGATGTGTCTGAGTCATCAGTGATTTTGACTAGTTTGAGCAACTAGCTAAAGATACTCATCTTGGTATTGGTTCATTCTGACAGTTTGTAGCCTTGGTGTATAGAGCAACTCATACATCAGACAGGAATAGTTTCAGTCAGTATTCTTTAGTGGTATCTCCAGAAAACCATCTAATTTCCCAAGGGTTGTGATCATATTAGTCACACATGTCAGACCAAGTCATGCTTCTTTTCTGAAGTAAAAAGCAAGAGATACTGTAATCCCCAAGGCATACATCCTTCAACAACAACAAAAAAGATTTTCAGAGACTTGGAAACTCAATTGTATAAAAAAGCAGGCAATGTTTTATACTGTGAAACTTGTTCATCTTAATCAGTGGAAGTAAATGTGCTTTTCATTTAAATGTGAAAAACAATTAGTACCTATTAAATTAAGAATCATTATAATTTAAAAATTACTTAAAAATGATAATGATTATAAAAATAATACTGCCATAAATTTACAAATCTCTAATACATTTTGTTTTCTTCCTTGGGTTTTAGCCTTTTCTTTTTTTGGAAATAAAAATGTATGTATTTTAAAATATATTATTCTTTAACCTATCCTGAGACTATAGGAATAATATTATTAATATCATGCCTTTTTATGGCAGGAGATCAAGAGCCTGCACATATGTTTGTTATCTTATCCCACAATAACTCAGAGGAGCAGGAGGACCTCGGTTCATAGATGTTCAAGTGATCCATGCAAGGTCAGTGAGCTAGGAAGCAGCAGAGCCACATAGAGAGCACACTTCCCTAGTCTCTTAAATTGGTGCAATTTCTATTCATTGGTTTGTTTCTAAATGCACGAGGGAAGAGAAAGTCATAGGTATTCCCTATAATTCCTTTGCTGTCAGTGCAGCAGTTCAAGGGCTTGAGTGCATGAAAATTACCAACATGCAGACTCCTGAATGTTTTGTTTTAAAAAGTCAGGATTGGGGGGCTCTTGGTGGGCTCAGTTGGTTGAGGGTCCCACTCTTGATTTTGACTCAGGTCATGGTCCCAGGATTGGGGGATCAAGCCCCATGATGGGCTCCACGCTGAGCATGAAGCCTGCTTAAGATTCTCTCTCCCCCTCTTCTCTGTCCCTCACCAGCTCACTCTCTTTCTTTTTTCTCTAAAAACAAACAAACAAATAAAATATATATATATAAAGTGAGGATTGGGACCAAAGAATATGCATTTTTATAGTCCTATCTCTTGATTCAGTTGCCAGTTCAAAGGCCAAAAATTAAAAATTTGACTGTGTTCTATCGTAATTTTTTATATTCATTAGGCGAATTATAGGAGTCACTAGATAAGGAATATGATGGGCAAACCTTGGAGTTTGAGCGGTACATTCAAAGGTGGCTGCAGAACTGGAGTGAGAAGAGTCATTTAATTGGCAAGACTACATTTCAGATGTAAGTATTTCTCTACAAACAATGTTTTCTTTTCTTACTACAACCGTTTTTTCTTTTTCTTTTTTTAACATTCCAAACTGGTCTGGAAATTTGAAAGACAGTTTCTTCATAACATTTTCCATTCCTACATAAACCTCAACATTTGGAAGAAATGTCTGTTAATGTGTCATTTTTGACACTTCTAATCTTTGTCCCTGAGGGAAATTGGCAATGAAAAGAATAAAACAGAAAGTTCCAAAATCCAATAATTGAATTAAGTTTAAACTCTGTCCTAGAAACAGGCAAGCCATTTTCAGAATTCTTTTCAAGCCATTCATTTTCTTAATATTTGCTTCAAATTCTCCTCTGTTGGAAAATTTTTTTCTAGTTCTATGATTAATGATTTAGAGATGTTTTCTGGTTGGCTTCTAAAGATTGGTCATCTTTGAAATGTAGGTATTAAGCTTATACACTATTGTAATTCCATCAGAAGCAGATTTGCAATTTTATTGAATGTTGTAATTACTTCCCTTTAGGTTTGGTACTCTTTAGTTAAATTATAAAACTTGAAATTGCGAGTGTGATTTTTAACTATAATTTCTGTGTACACAAAAGCTTTTTGTTACTGATCTGTCACTTGACTGAAATCTACTAGAATTAATTGATTTACTATTGCTCAGAAAAGATCAAGCTGTTTTTAACACTTATAGACAATAAGCTCCTCAAGTTAACAATCTGTGTCTGATTCATCTGTGTGAACTCCCTCCTCAGCGGAGAGTGTTAGTAAATATCTACGTCATTGTTTTCTGTTATAAGAGTTGAAGACACACAGCAGCAATCAGATTCTGAATCTTCCACTTACTCATTTGTCACTTTAGGCAAAATTAGTCAACTTCTCATTTTCTTCATCTGTGAACTAGGAATAAAAAAAGTACTGCCCACATACAGTTATCTTGAAAATCAAATGTGGGGCGCCTGGGTGGCTTAGTCGGTTGAGCGTCCAACTTCAGCTCAGGCCATGATCTCGCAGTTTGTGGGTTTGAGCCCCACGTTGGGCTCTGTGCTGACAGCTCAGAGACTGGAGCCTGTTTCGTATTCTGTGTCTCCATCTCTCTCTGCCCCTGCCCCATGTGTGCTCTCTCTCTCTGTCTCTCTCAAAAGTGAATAAACATTAAAAAAACTTTTGAAATAAATAGATAAAAACAAAGTTGAATGTAAAGCATTTTGCATGGTGCCCAAACCATACTAAGTGCTCGCTTGAAGTTAGCTCTTTTTTAAGACTGTATGAACATTGTAATAGCAAGTTGTTGGGAAAAACCTAAATATGCATATAGAGGCTATTGGGTGAAAAAAAATTATACATACGTGGAATATTACATAATGGAACATTATACTATCATGAAAAGGGATACGAAGGTACTTTAGGTACTGATATGGAATTCACTACAAGAAATGCTCTTCCACTATGGAAAACAGTATGGAGGATGCTGAAAAAATTAAAAATGGAACTACCTATGATCCAGCAATTCCACTTCTGGTAATATATCGAAAAATAACAAAAATACTAACTCGAAAAGATAACTGCATCTCCAAGTTCATAGCAGCATTATTTCCAATAGCTGAGACTCAGAAGCAACCTAAGTGTCCACTGATGGATGAATGGATAAAGAAGGTGTGGTATATATATATATATATGTATATATATATATAGTCATAAAAAATGAGACAATGCTACCGTTTGCAACAACGTGGGTAGAACTTGAAGACATTATATAAGTAACACAAATCAGGCAGTAAGAGTCAAATACTGTGTGATTTTATTTATATGTGGAATCTAAAATACCAAACCCAAAAATCTAAAGTCATAGAAAAAGGGGTTCAACTTATGGTTATCAGAGGTGGGAGAGGGAGGGGGAATTAGAGGAAAGTGGTCAGAAAATACAAACTTTCAGTTATAAGATAGATACTAGGAATGCAATGTACAACATGAAGGATATAGCTAACTGTATATATATGTATGTATATAGCTAACTGTATATATATGTATGTATATAGCTAACTGTGAGTGCTGTATGATATATAATTGTTAAGACAGTAAATCCTAAGAGTTCTCATCACAAAGAGAAAATTTGTTTCCTTTCTTCTTTTCTTCTTATTGTGTCTATATAAGACAATGGATGTTAGCTGAAGTTATTGTGGTAATCATTTCACAGTACATATAAATCAAACCATCAAGCTATAAAGCTCCTTAAACTTATGCTGTGGCATCTGTCAATGATTTCTCAATAAAACTGGAAAAACATATTGTTATCTCAAAAAAACAAAATAAAACATGGTGCAGAATGGAAAGGGGGGGGAATATATACATCTCAATATGCTAGAGAGATCACACAGATGAATCAGACACAGACTCTCATCTTAGGAGTTTATCATCTGTAAGTGTTAAAAACAGCTTGATCGTTTCTGAGTAACAGGAAATATATATGTGTGTATATATATGTATGTATATATATATATATATGTATGTGTATATATATATGTGTATATATGTATATAATTTGTTCATGTTTGTTTTGTACATGCACAAAATATTTCTGCAAAGATACACAAGAAAATGATACCATATATTGCTTCAGGGGAGAAGAATTGGGGTCTTGGAATCAAAAGCAGGAGAGTGATTTTTCTATGTATTCACTTCTGTATTTTTTGAATTTTGAATCAAAAGAATATATTATTTATTCAAAATATTAATAAATATAAACTATTTAGAAACTATTGAGAAAATTTATACTAAGACTGTAATGAAAAAATGATAACAAGAAAATGATCACTAAGAAAAATTATTTTATCATTCATGCAAAAAAAAAAAACTTTCAGTGATTACAGACAATGGTCTTAGGGAAAAATAAAAACTTACCATATTTCTGTGAAAAATGTAATAAACAAAACAAAAATGTCTTCCTTTTATGTTTCTAGTTTTTATATTTTTCCTATTTGTCTCACAGCAGGGATAGTCTGCATATTTTCATGTAATAAAGATCTTTGGAAATGTCATATATCTCTATTTACTATGTTTAAATAATTTATTATTATATTTAAGTGAACATCATATTTAACCAGTAAAAGTTGACAAAGTCTGTCCATGTATAAGAATTTTTTCCTGAAGCATCTACATTCTTTCTGCACCATATGATTATAAATGACATAATTTTTAAGGTATCTATGAATAAGGAATAAGTTATTGTAGAGTCCAGTGTCAGAGTCCAAAATCACTACTTGGGGGCACCTGGGTGGCTCAGTCAGTTACTCGGCTCAGGTCATGATATGGTTTGTGGGTTCGAGCCCCACATCAGGCTCTAATGCTGACAGCTCAGGGTCTAGAGCCTGCTTTGGATTCTGTGTCTCCCTCTCTCTGCCTCTCCCCCCATTGTGCTCTGTCTCTCTTTCTCTCAAAAATAAATAAACATAATTTTTTTTAAAAAAATTAAAAAAATAAAAGAAAAAGAAACCACCATTTTATGTTCTCTCTGGTATCAACTGTGCACCCAAAAGTGGCTGTTTAAAGATAATTTCAGGATGCTATTACTTAATGATTTGTTTTAATTTTTTTTAATGTTTATTTTTGGAGAGACAGAGAGACAGAGTGCAAGTGGGGGAGGGGCAGAAAGAGGGAGACACAGAATCCCAAGCAGGCTCCAGGCTCTGAGCTGTCAGCACAGAGCCCAACTCGGGGCTCTAACTCATAAACTGTGAGACCATGACCTGAGCTGAAGCTGGATGGTTAACTGACTGAGCCACCCAGGTGCCCCTACTTAATGATTTTTGAAGGATGAGTCAGTTTTTGTTTTTATTTAAGAATGGTAAAAACTGTAAGCCACACAACAAGAGTGATTAGCTTAAGCAACCATGACTTTATACTTAAGGCTTGCTAGAAAACTACAAATGACATCTTTCTGTCTGATCTATAGAAGAAACATTCCAATAAAAAAATGTTGCATCTTTTTTGTGACCAAGATTAGTCTTATAATAGAATCCTTCCATGTTAGGACTGAGAAGTGATGTTGCTTATCAAAAATGAATGGAAAAAATAGGTTCAATATAATTAATAAAATGTTCTTTAATTACAGGTGCCTATGTGGGGGAAGAAACTGCCTTTCATACACACTATAGACTTAATACTTGTCTTTTAAAAAAATAAAATATGTTAAATTAATTATATGTAGGAAACACTTTAATTGTTCCTAAAAGCAGTTTAATCAGTTCTGTTTTGATTTAAGTCTAAAAGCATTACAGGGTAGGGAAAGATGTTAAACAAGATTCAAGTATATTCCAAAGAACAAGTACTTTTACTTTTGACTATACCAAATTAACAAATTTCTGTATTAAAGAGAATTCCAAAACCAAAATTGAGATATAAAAACATGTGATTTCATTTAAAGCTCTTAGAATTATGTGTATCACATTGAAGGGCTCAATGTATGCTAACATTATCAGGATTTTTTTCAGTGGAATCAAAACTATAAACTCCAAAGAAGGCAAAATCGTATTTTTCTTTAATAATGTTTAACCGAACTATACATACAGAAAGGTATACAAATCCCAAGTATACAGTTTAAGGAATTTCCACAAAATGAGTACATGTGCCCAGATCAAGAAATAGATCACTGTCAGATTCCAGAAGCCTCTCATCCTCCCACTCAATTATTACCTCATCCTCACTTCCTAGAGGTAGCTCCTATCTTAACATGTTTTGTCTAGTTTTGAACTCTATATAAATTGAATCATAAAGTATATATTTACATTAGTTTTGTATTCTGTGTAAAAATTTAACACAAACTTAGTGACTTCAAATAACACAAATTTATTATCTCGCAGTTTCCATGGGTTAAAAGTCCTGTGTCATGTGGCTGGATTCTCTCTTCAGGGTTTCATATGACTGAAATCTGTCTGGATTAATAGGTTGTGAAGTGACCTACATTGAGAATAAAGAAGTGCTCTGGGAGCCGCGGAGCTTTGCCAGCAATAACGGCATTGATTTTAGGTCAAATCTATTATATGCTACAGCAGTATTTTTTAGACCAATATTAGAGCAGCCTTTTTATAGGCTATATAATTTATATTTATATGTGTGTAGGAAAAATTCTGAAAGGCTTTGAAATTGATCAAAAATGTGCTCTGGGGCACCTGGGTGGCTCAGTTGGGTGAGTGTCCCCCTCTTCATTTTGGCTCACGTGATGGTTCCAGAGTCGTGGGATCAAGCCCCACATCAGGCTCTGTGCTGAGCATGGAGCCTGCTTAAGATTCTCTCCCTCTGCCCCTTCCCCCCACTGGTGCTCTCTCACTCTCTAAAATTAAAAAAAAAAAAAAAAAAAGTGTTATACCCTTCCAGATTTTCTCACTCTTTCATTGACTTTGCACTATTTTATAACCCTACAGTGCAAAGATTCTCTCACATAGAAGTACAAATTCATCATGTTAGGTATGAAATTGATTACTACTCGTGGATAGACCTATTGTACATGTATTTGTAAACTTGTTTCATCATTCCTTAATTGCCTATGTATGTATGGTTCTTTTTTTTTTTAAGTTTTTATTCAAATTCCAGTTAGTTAACATTCTGTGTAATATTAGTTTCAGGTGTACAATATAGTGATTCAACACCTCCATGCAACACCCAGTGCTCATCCTAAGTGCCCTTCTCAATCTTCGTCATCTGTCTAACCTATCCCCCCACCCACTTCCCCTCCGGTAGCCATCAGTTTGTTCTCTATAGCTCAGAGTCTGTTTCTTGGTTTGCCTCTCTCTCTTTTTATTCCACTTTGCTCTTTTGTTTCTTAAATTACACATGCATGTAAGGTTCTTTAAGTTTTGTTTTGAAACTGGTTGTAGCATCTTATTGATTTCATCATCAGTTGAGTTAAATAACATCTTCGACATGTGTTCATTTTATATTCATATGAGTCATAATTTTACCTTTAAAATGTATTCTTAAACATAACTTAATAATACTTTGATTATTGTGCATAATATATATGCCTACATATAGAAGCTAGAACAATTTACTCTAAGTGGATACAAAGATTTCTAAGTATTCCAACTTCAAGATTCATTTTTTTAATTTATTTTGAGTTCTTCTGCAGGAATGAAACAGAACTTTATGTTACTATTCCAATAGATTGCAGAGTGTGTTTTATAGGATCCACCGATAATTTCATAACAACATACATTTAATCCTATTACTAAATCATTTTAGTAATTTCTCATAACTTTTCTGGTAAAACCCCACATCCCTAACCAGACCCATGCCTCCTCTTCTGTAAGTTTCCCACACTCCAGAAATACTGTTTTTTCTTCAATTTCTCAAACACAACATGTATATTCCTGAACTTCAAATCTTTGCTCCTGTGTTAGGTTTACCCAGAAAGCCTTTCTCCACCACCTTCAATGCTCCCTTTTATTTTTTATCTTCCTTTCACTTTCCATCCTTTTCTTTCTTTTCTTCCCATTCTTCTCCATCCCCAACCCTGAAAGCTTTATTCATTCCTATTCAACCTTTAGATTTCAATTTATCTCCCTAAGGCAAGTTTTCCTAATTCCACCCCCAGAATAAATCAAGTCCCTTTGTTGCACATTCTCAGAACAAGATTTTCTTCCTTTTTATCACTTAACCCATTTTGTAATTATGTATTCAGCTTTTTGGATAATTTAACTTTTAAATTAAGATCCAGGTCTGTCTGGCTCACCTTTGTATCTGCAATTTCCAGTAAGAAACCCGACATGTTATGTGTACTCGATAAATACTCAACTACATTGGCATCTCACTACTTTTCTTTGTCACAAAGTCAAACATGTGGAATTGTCACTCTTCAACTATTTTTACATATTAATAATGATAATTTCTAAGGTTTCAACCAAATAACAAGATTTGTCTGGACTTAGTTATTTTGGATGGGGTGCAAATGGATTTTGGAAGTGTTATCTTCATGTGAGCATTGTTCAGCATTGATTAAAAATTATCTGGATCCTGGATCCAAATTGTGTCCCTTACTGGAGTGTGGCATGATTTAAGAAAAAGTTCAAAAATCTCTCTGTGCCTTATTTTTGTCACTTATAAATGGGAAATATATAAGTGCTTTCTTATAAGGTAGTTGAGAGGATTAAATAAGTTAATATATTGAAGGTAGTGAATATATTTAAACTGTGATTAGTCCAGAGTAATGTTAGCTATTTTTTAAAGATATTTTTGTGATTTGATTTCATAAGAAATTTATATTTAAAAAAAAGAGAAAAATCCCTATCATCTAACAGCTAGTGAAATTCAGAACATTAGGGCTGTCAGTGACAGCCTTAAGTGGCTAATGCAGATCCTTTCTTTTGGAGGAAACAAACATGACCATACTGCAATGAACAATGATAACTTTATTTCAGTGGCAACCTTTTTTTTTTTTCCACATGACAGGAGGAGAAGGGAAATAACATTCTGTTGTAATTTATATAATCTGATTAGTAAAGCATAAACACAGGACCCCTCCTGCAGCCATACTATCTGGAATCTGGATGGTTTGGGATTCATTTCTAAACACATTTGAATGGTGGTCATGATGCACCCAGGAATAAGCCAACCAAACAGAAAGTATTTCCCTAAAATGTTCTCCAGATCACTAATGATGCTGGTTGAGCCATGACAAACAAAAGATCTACAATTAAATAAGTTTGGAGAACACCATATATCCTCTTGATGTTTCCCAATAGATGTTTATATATTAAACCTCTAAGAAGTTTTTTGTTTGTTTGTTTGTTTATTTTGAGAGAGAGAGAGAGAGAGAGAGAGAGAGAGAGAGGAGGGGAGGGACAGAAAGAGAGGGAGAGAGAGAATCCCAAGCAGACTCCACACTGTCAGCATGGAGCCTGATGTGGATCTCGAACTCATGAACCATGAGATCATGACCTGAGCCAAAATCAAGAGTCAGAGGCTCAACTGACTGAGCTACCCAGGTACCCCAAAGCTCTAAGAAGTTTTTAGCAAAGAAACATACTTGACTGTAAGCCTCTGATGTCCAAATTTACTGCAAAAACTTTTTTTAAAAAACACTGTACCTATGAACACTTTGAAAAACTAATGTCCATTGAATATACTTGGAAAGTCCTGATTTTAGGTAGTCTCAAATTATACATGTTAGAAAACAAAATTCAACTGAGTAAATTTGAAGATGACTCAAGTAGCAGCCCATTTTAGCAGATAGAAATGAGCTGTGAGGAACTGTATGAAATGGAAGGGTTTTATAGGCAGAAGGGGGCAGATAAAGGAAGGTTCTAAAAATGAGTGGATTGTTTCAGGCAAAGTCACTTTCCTTTGGGGAAAGGATGGGTCTAGCTAGCTGATTACCTCACTAGGGCTGAGGTAATTCTAGCTTCAGTGGTTAAAGGTTACATTCCTGGGAAAGGCTGAAATTGTAATTAGGTTAGGCATTAAGTCTTGGTTTGCTGATACGGGGCTTAGCACAAATGATTCTGTTTGGGGCCCATTGTTTCTTTTTTAGCATACATAGTTAGAAAGAAAAATTCATAACATAGTCAATTAAAGAGAATTTATGGAAAAGATTATAAACTATGATATTTTTTGTTATCTACACAGACACACAAATGTACTTCTTTATATTACAATTTATGGTAAATAACCTCCAAAGTAAAATTCCAAGCTTCAAGTTAGAAAAAATAGCCACAATTACATACAATTTTATTTAAACTCAATATTCTGGGTTAGGGCTAGCATTTAGAGCAACTTTAAACTAGTGAAATAGTATATTCCATGACAAGCATATGCAAATAGGAAAACAGAGCTACTTACTATATTAAAAAAATAGGGATAGGAAAACTTTCCTTACATGATTCTCAGTTATGGTTCTGAATAAGGATATGCAACTTGCCTTCACCCACTCTCATAGTTTGGAAGACTTATCTAAAAATAAAGCTTCAAAGATTATGTGTATTTCACAGTTGGCTATGTTATCATAAGTTACTTTATAATTAAAGCCAGCACTTACAAATTTATTAAAAATTTGACATACCTTTCCCTCTCTAATCTCTTTAAATTTAAAAGTAATAGAAAGTTCTTTACACTTCAGTAGTGATTAAAGCTGGACAAAGTTACTTTTCAAAAAAAGGTAAAAAATGAGGAGAACCTTTATGAGAAAAATACTTGCTAACCTTGAAGCAACATTTGTTTTACTGAATGTAGATATCATGAATTCTCATGTGGAATATTTAAGTGTGAGGGGTCTACTAATGACATGTGGCAAAACCCACTATTATCTACTATATATTTCTGTTCAAGACATTAATTGTCCATAAAGTACTCTTGCTCTCATTCTATAATGTGAGTTCTTTTTAGTAAACAGCTATCCAGTCAGGATTTATTTCTTAGCTCCTCTTCATCTAGATGAGGCCATGTCATTAGTTCTGACCAATAGAATATGAGATATGATGCTATGTGTCACTTTTAGGCCAAGAAGACAGGGTCTTTCTTTCTATGCACCCCCACGTGGCCATCAGGCAACTCTTTATCTTAAATTGTGTGTAATTATTTGTGACACAGACATTCATGTTGCTTTCTAGGGCTTCCTTTCTAAAATTATTTGTCGATCATTATGTATATTAAAAGATAATTTCCAAAAAAAAGTAAAATTATGACTTATACAGATATAAAAATGAGACCTTGTTAAAGACTTTATTCTACTCAGGGGCGCCTGGGTGGCTCAGGTAGTTGACCATCCAACTCATGATTTTGGCTCATGTCATAATCCCAGGGTCACAGGATTGAGCCCCGGTCACACTGTGCTGAGTGTGGAGCCTGTTTGAGATTCTTTGTCTCTCTCTCTCTCTCTCTCTCTCTCTCTCTCTCTGTCTGCCCCTCCCCTGCTTGTCCTAAATAAATAAATAAATAAATAAATAAATAAAATGTAAAAGAAAAAGATTTTACGCTACTCATTGAATGAGAGAACCATTCTCTCAGATGTTGTAACCAGCTCAAAAGAAACATTTTTAAAAAGTACAAATGTATATGAAGTAAAAGAAATGCTGAAGTACATTGTAAATAGAAGCAGAACTGTTTGCTTAGGGAGAGGAGAGATGCTGGAATAGCCAGTTAAATCTTCACCAGAGAAGACAGAATGTTCATGCTTATCATTTACTACAACTTAAGAATTATCAAATAACTCAAAGACAGTGAAAAGCCAGAAGCAGATAACCTGGAACATTATTTTATATATATGCAGTGTGTAGTCTCCAGTGACCCATTAATTGTTTCCTAAATGGAGAAGGAGATTAATCAGAAGCCAGCCTGCTGTGTAATGCTTTTATGTAAGCCTTAAACAACTTACACTGATACTTTAAAAAAAAATTTTTAAGTTTATTTATTTATTTTGAGAGAGAGAGAAAGAGAGGCATGGTGAGGCAGAGAGACAGAGAGAGAGAGAGAGAGAGAGAGAGAGAGAGAGATTGGATCCCAAGCAGGTTCCGCACTGTCAGCACAGAGCCCAATGGACTCATGAACCATGAGACCACGACCTGACCTGAAATCGAGAGTCAGACATTGAACTGACTGAGCCACCCAGGGGTCCCTAACACTGGTATGTCTTTTAAAATGAACTTTTATTTTTATTTTAAATGTATTGTCTTATTAGATGTGTTATTAAAGTGACATATAGTACCATAACTTTTTTCAGTATTTTAGTAACTGTATTTCTATATTGTTTATTTTCTTCTTTTGATCTTCATTATTTTCCTTTATATATTTAAAAACATCATTCTGAGAAGAAGTCAATAGGATTCCATAGATTTCCGAAGAGATCCATGGCAAAAAAAAGATTAAGAATCTCTGCTTTAGTAGAAAATAATTAGGAAGGTATGTTAGTAATGTTGGTTACTTGTAATTGTTGTGTTTGGCATGGTATTAAAAGAAAGGTATTAGCTCAGATGAGAATGGTCCAATTTGCAAGCAAAACTGAAAGTGAATATTCTTGAAATTTAGAACCTTTCAGGATTGGGAAAAAATTACTGTGACACTAGTCTTATGACTGAAAAAGCTTGAGCAATTGAGGTCCATTAAAAATATGAATTTGCCATACAAGAATATTCAGATTGCTTCAACATAGTCACTATCAAGTTAAAAGAGAATCACTGGGGAGAAAAAAAAATAAAGCAGGCCTAAGAACTAATGTGTAAGAAAGAAAATTTTATATTGTTATGGCACATGAAACTGGAGACAAAATAGATCAGAAGCTTACAAAATTTTGAAAATGTATTGCTAAAGAAACCAGCAGCCTACCTTTGACTCACTGAACCTTCAAACAACCACTGGGTTCCCAAATTTACAATGATATGAAGACAGTTGTAAACAAAACAAAACAAAACAAAACACAACCAAGAAAGGAACATACACCAAAATTCACTGCAGATGAGGCCATCCAGATAATGGACAAAATAGAACATCTCAGATGATAATTCTGGGACATGGTTACAGGGACCATGAAGAGCAATGAACAAATGAGTTCCTTCCAGAAAGTGGAAATTGGGTGTAATTAAACTTCTCTTACCTGGGTAAAGGAACTCATGGTGCCTACCTATAGGTTTTCATTAGTTCTAAGAACCAGTAACTGTTATGTCTGCAATACTTACTGTGATGTTGTGATATAATAAGAAATTTATATTTTGGTCTTCATCTCTGAGACCTGGCCAGAGCTCCTAAAACACTTGTAATTTCCTGAGTGATGGGGGATGACAAGAACATCTTACACTGCACTCCTAAGTCTTTTGAAATTTCATGGGTGATTGAATTGTCTTTTGTTCTAATGAGATGACTCTTGATGGGCTTCTGGATGGGGAGCTGATCACCACAAAGATCAAGCTTGATTAGAATCTTCTAGCTTTCAGCCCCATCTCCTATCTTCCAGGGAGGGTGGAGGAGCTAGAGATTAAGTTAATAATTGATCATGCCTCTTTGGTAAAGTCCCCATAAAAATCTCTAAAGTACAGGGTTTAGAGAGATTCTGGGTTGATGAACACATCCATGGGCAAGGAGATGGGTGTACTCCCAACTCCAAGGGGTATAAGATGCTTAACTTCTGGACCTTACCTTATGTATCTCTTCATTTGGCTATTCATCTGTATCATCTACCATATCCTTTATTATATAATAAACTGGTGAATATAAGTATTTGCCTGAACTCTGTAATCCATCCTAACAAATTATTGAACCAGAGGAAGTGGTCATGGGAATCCTCATTTATTGTTGGTCAGAAACACAGGTAGCAACCTAGAACTTGCAACTGGCATCTAAAGTGGGGGCAGTCTTGTGGGACTGGGTCCTTAATCTGTGTGATCTAACACTAGCTGCAGATAGATAGTGAACTGAATTGAATTGTAGAACCCCCAGCTGGTGTCAGAGAATTGGTCAGTATGGGAAAAAATACCCACACATTTGGTGGTCAGAAGTGAAGTCATGTACATAATAAAGGGAAACACATTTTTGCTTTAGCTGGTGTAGAGAAGTTTTCCCAGACACTTCTGTTTTCAGAATATGAGGTTTTATTTTATTTATTTATTTATTTTTTTTGGTCCCTGCTCTACCACTGGGTATTGGATGTTGTCAGTCTGGAAGACTGAATAGACAAGAGAGTTCACGTGTTGCCAGGGTGCAAGTAACCATGTCTACCCCTGCTGGAGAGAATTTTGAACTCTTAGCTGGATGTGGTAGCTGGTTGAAACTTTTGGTTTCATCCTTCAAAGAGGAGATGTTTATACAGTTGACCCTTGGGCAACACAGGGGTTAGGGGCACTGATTCCCTGAAGTTGAAAATGCACATATAACTTTTAGTTCACAAAAAAACTGAACTAGTAAGAGCCTGCTATCAACTGAAAGCCTGACCGATAACATTAATGGTCGATTAACACATACTTTGTATGTGATATGTATTGTATATTCATTCTTATAATAAAGTAAGCTGGAGAAAAGAGAATATTAAGAAAATCATTATGAAGGAAAAATACATTTACAGTGCCGTCCTGTATTGATTGAAAAAAATCCACATATAAATTGACCTATGCAGTTCAAACCCCTGTTGTTCAAGGGTCAATTGTATTTTTTGTAGGAAAAAAAGGGTTCGGATATTAATATAGTGTCAGGAAAGGCAAAGTGTGGAGGAGATAGCTAACAGTATATTGAAGATTCATACTCCTCTTAGCACAATGCTATCATTGCCTGTGAGCAGTGTTTCAGCTGCAGATATTTGCTAGCTCATAACTGCATCCATGAGAGGATGGTTTGTGTGTCAGTCTGGGCAGATAATATTTGGGTCGATTTGCATATGCTTTCAACTGCATGTGGAATATCACCAAACCTTAGATGAGGGGAAAAACATAAGAAGGAGGCAGTCTGGCACCTACCTCATTACCAGAAGGAAGGATGCTTTTGGAATCCTCCAAACTTCACTGTTTATGTGAATGAGAAATAATTTTGTGTTAGTGTATTAAGCCACAAAAATATGAAAGGTTCATAAGTTAAAGCAGCTAGTGTTATAACAACTAATACATTACATAGGTGGAGATTCTAAGTAGGCAGTTAGAAATGAGTCTAGAGTTCAGAGGAGAGGTTCAAAGAACAAATATAAGCAGATATAAATGTAGAGGTTACTATTGTATGTTAATATGTTTTTAAAGATATGCAGCTAGATATCACTTAAGGAGAGGGTATTTAGAGATGAGAACTAGGGTCAAGGTCCAGCTTTGAATATTCCAATAGAAGAAGTTAGTTAGAGAAGTTGAAATCTGCATAGGATCTTGAGACTGTCTGTAAAGTAGAAAACAAAAAATAGTTTTATCCTAGAAGCAGGGAATAAATTATTTCAAGGAGCAAACAGTTGTCAATGATTTCCAATACTGCTGAGAGCCCAATCAAGATAAGACTAATGAATAGTCTATTGAATTTAGTCACTTGAAAACTGAGACCTTTGCAAAAACATATCAGTAAATTTGATGGGAACAGAAGCTTGATTTGAGTAAGCTTGTGAATAAATGGGAAGGAAGGAAATAAAAATACAAAATTAAGGGGGAAAAGAGACAGGATGGAAGGCAACAAAAGGATGGGGAGTCAGGGAAAGTAAACCTGAGGCAGCATAAATGTGCTGGAGAGAATACAAAGGATCTAATATGTAGGAAGAAATTGCTTTAATAGAAAAAGGGGAAGGAAGAGGAGAAAGGACACAACATTACGGTAGGGCTGACCATACCATAATGACTTTTTTGGGGGAAAAGAAACACTTCTTTTTTTGTGACAAGAAGGAAGATACAGACAGTATCAATATGGATGGATGTGGTTTTATTGATGTATTGATTATGCTTCATTTTGATTATTTTAACAATAAGTAAAACATGGGAGCATCACTAAAGGGAGTGAAGAAAGAGGTATAAGAAATTTGAAGAGAAAAAGCATAAAGTAGTCATTGCAGAAAAGTTGAAAGTGAACTTTTCTAGCCAAACATAATAGGATATCTGGGCACTTTTGAATGCTAGTTTGAGGGCTTCATTCTTTACTTTTGGAGCATATTCGATCACAAGGTACGCGAGTAAATATTTTTTTCTTCTGTAATGAGTGAAGGTAGATAGCTGGATTCAACAAAGGATTTTTCCCCTAGTGTACATAACAGAGGGAATACAAATGATTTGGGGTGTTTGCATGAAAGTGGCATGATGACCTTTGACAATAAGTAAAGAAGAAATTTTTGAAGAAAGGAGGGGGTAGTGATATTGAAAAGGTACATTGGCCAAGAGCAAAGAATTGGGGCAGATTAGATTTTTGAAGTAATTGAACTAGTAAAAGCTACCGGAACTAGGGCAACTGGTCAGAGCACGGCATACTTGAAGTAGAAATTTCTGTGATGGTGCAGCTAGCTACTTGTCAAGATAGGCACAGGGTGGGGCGGAATGATGGGATGACTGGCAAAGATCAGGGTGTAGGAAGAAAATCAAGGATGAGACCAAAGAACTGAGAGGCCAATCCATTTACCTTGAGAATGTTCGATATGAAAGATGAAGATTTCAATTCCTTGTAATTGGAGAATGACCCAGAAAAATGGCGCATGACAGAAATGAAGAAAGTTGGCAGGTGATATATCAACATGGATAAGCTTCAAAAAAGTATGGTTTTTGAAAAAGGATGGTAGGAGGGAGAAGAAAGCTCACTGACCCTGATGGTAAGGTGCCAGTGAGAATGATCTACGCTTTGTACTTTTAGCGTTTGTCCTTCATAAATTTGGGATTCAAAAGTAAACAGGAGGGATAAAATTTGGATCATAAGGAAATAACTTTCTTCCTCAAATCTGTTGTGTTTTTCCCCCTGTAGATCATCCATCCCCATGGTCCAGGCTGCTTGTGGATTGCATCTTACACATTCAAAAAATGGGTGCTGCTATAGAAGCAGAGAACAGAAAAGCAATTTCTGGAATGTTTTGTGATACATTATATTTTACAAATTTATGTATGTAAATTATCTTGAAAGACAAGACTTTGATTTACAGACACTGAGCAACTCAGAACAGCAATAACAGAAAGATTTGGGAAACTGTATGGTAATGTAAGAGCCTCATTTCTACCTAAGACTTGGTAAAGATTTTCCTAAGGAGAGACTCTTATTTTGGGCAATAAAGAGTTTAAGTGTTTGGAGAAATCTTCCCAGTACAGCACATACAAGTTTTAGATATATATTTTAGGGCATTTTTTTAAAGCAGAAAAGAAAAATTCCTTTAGAATAAAAACAATAGCAAAGCATAGGAGCACTTGAGAGTTAAAGCTGACAATTTCCCTAGGGTACCTGGGTGGCTCAGTCAGTTAAGTGTCCAACTCTTGTTTTTTGGCTCAGGTCATGAGTTAAAGCCCTCCATTAGGCTCTGTGCCAACAGTGCAGAACCTGCTTGGGATTCTCTCTCTCTGTCCCTTATGCACACTCTCTCTCTTAAAATAAATAAGTAAAAGCTTAAAAAAACAAAAAATAAATAAATAAAACTGGCAATTGCCCTTAATGATTTTCTCTCTCTTCTTTCCTTTCCTTTCCTTTCCTTTCCTTTCCTTTCCTTTCCTTTCCTTTCCTTTCCTTTCCTTCCCTTCCCTTCCCTTCCCTTCCCTTCCCTTCCCTTCCCTTCCCTTCCCTTCCCTTCCCTTTTCCTTCCTTCCTTCTTCCTTCCTTCCTTATTCCCATCCCTTCTTTTTTCTTTCTTTCCTTCTTTATTTTTCCCAGGCTCCCAGTTTCTTTTTTACTGTATCTTCCAGGTGGTTCAATTGTGCTCTGTCTTTTCTGCTTACGACTTTTCAACACCAATGTTGCTTTGCCATTCTGTGCCAACCAAACCCATTAAAACTCTCATTGAGACTGTTTTGTCTTTTCACAACTTCTAAATGCCATTTTCAGTATTGTCATTAATCCCTTTTGGCAGTTCTTTTATTTCTTTTGAAGTGCCTACTAAGAATTCCCTTTATCCAAATAACTTCAGAATATCTGAATGTTAGGTAATGATGAAACTTCCACCACCAATAATAGCTGCTCCATATTCTGCCATCTTATCCTATACTTTTGGTTTTTCCACATGTATTCAATAGATTAGAGGTATTTGTCTCATTTATGCTTTTTTGGATATGCCTCTTGCTGTTATTAACTTTTAACTTAGGTATTTCTTGTAGGTGAAGAATTTATATTTGTGAGATTTATACTTGGCATCATATTTATGTGAGTGCAATCTTGGAAGTGCCTTCATCTTATTCTCCATATAATATTTCTAGGACATTGGGAATTTGTTATTTTTATCTAATATTAAAAATAATAAAAGGATTAAAGCATTATTCTTACATCTGTTATGTATTTCCACTATGCTAGTGACTAAGATATGAACCAATTTCAAAATAGTATAATTTCAGACTATAATTGCAAATATGCTAACGCCCAAGAACAGATTACTATATTTGATGGAACCAACTGAAGCTGCCTACTGAAATAGATGTTTATTGCTTCTGAAGAGCACTACAGAAGTCCCTGTTGTGGGAGGAGGAGAGAAGTTAAATATCTTATATGAATGTTTTTCTAGTTCTAAAATATATGGTAGGCTACTGCAAGCTGATTTTATTTTAAAAAGGGCCTCATTGCTTTCCAGATATCATTTAAAAATTCATGAAGACCAAAATAAGAAACCCAAGGATGACATTCTTTTTAATATTTACTTTTAGGGGGAGAGCACAAGCTGGGGAGGGATAGAGAGAGGGGGACAGAGGATCTGAAGTGGGCTCTGTGCTAACAGGCTGACAGCAACAAGCCCGATGTGGGCCTTGAACTAATGAACCAGGAGATCATGACCTGAGTCAAAGTCAGATGCTCAATCAACTCAGCTACCCAGGCACCCCAAGGATGACATTTTTTGCTACGTGAGCAGAAAGTACAGAAAAGAATGATGGGTGTTTAAAAGCATTTTCTAGCTAGGCTGAGATCTAGTTAGATCTGAGATCTAACTGAGATCTAACTGAGATCAACTAAACTTTGGTTCAGCAAATATTTATTCCTTAACCTCATTCCTCCTTCCTCCTTAGAAGGATACTCCCCTGTACTTTTGATATTGGCCTTCTTCATGTGACTTGTTTTGGTCAATGGAATTGGGTGGAAGTGAGAATGTACAAGTTCATAGTTGGATCTTAAATGGCATTGTCTATTTACACATATTCAGTGAGTAATTCTGACCTCTCCAAAGTAGCCACTACTTCTACTTCCTGGGCCCCAGAAAGAACTCCCACTGAATGACTCTGAAACAGAGTCATAGAAGCTGATCCATATGGTCTCATATGTGAGAATAAATACTTATTGGTATATGATATAGCAACAGTGAGATTGTTTTATGTGTGAAGAGTGACTAATACAGGCACCTGATGACTATAGGAATTAATCAGAAACAACTCACCACACCCTTAATCCTTAGACACTTTTCTATATAACTTAGGCCTCTCCAATACTGGATTCAATAGACTTACTATGTCTCTATAAAAGTTGCCCACCCATTGTTTGTCCAATTCTGACCTCCTCAGACTCCTGACTGTTCATTTTATATCCTGCCTCATTCAGGGTATGACTTTATATTTGTTAAAAACTCTCTATTTCTGAGGATATTTGTATCTTACTGAAGGGATCTCACTGAGATAACTTAAGTCATATATATTTTGAGCAACTGAGTAATCTAAATGAGACCAAAGGGAATGCAAAGTAAACAAGATAAAGTCTTAACAAATAGCAAAGTGATAGACTTAAATCCAAACTTACCAATTATTAATGTAAATAAAAATGAACTAATTTCTCCAATTAAAAGACACAGATGATTATATTGGACAATAACAAAACTAATTATATGCTACCTAAAAGAGATTTACATAAAATATATGGATACTGAAAAATCAAGGAAAAGGGGATTAAAAAATGTACCTTGTAAAAATTAACTAAATGAAATATTTTGTAGCTATAGTTAAATCAAACTCGTGGACTTTCCAGCAAAAAAAAAAAAAAATTAGCACAAATGAAGAATAATATAATAAATAAATATATATATACATATACATGTATATATGTATATTCTTATAAAGCTAGCTTATAAAGCTAGAATAATTAACACAAGTTGTATTGCTATACAATACACATATAGACAACGGAACAGAATAGAGATCCATACCACATAAGAATACTGATTTATAAGAGTGCCTGGATGGCTCAGTCGGTTACCCATTTGACATTGGCTCTAGTCATGATCTTGCAGTTCGTGAGTTTGAGCCCCTCTGTGCTATCATCACAGAGCCTGCGTCAGATCCTCTGTCCCCCTCTCTCTCTGCCCCTCCCTCACTAACTCTATGTCTCTTAAAAATAAATAAACCTTAAAAAAATACTCATTTATAATATAAACAGCAGTCTTGAGAAATAAGATATAATAGTAGACATTCAGTCTGATCATAGATAAGAAAATTAACTATATGATAAAAACAAATATTAATTTTTGAATAACATGAGTGAATAATTTACAAAAGAAATTATCTTTTTTACAAAAGAAAGATGGTAATTTGAACTCTTAATATATACTTTCTAAGCCTTGAAAAAAACTAAAAATATTCGTCCAAAATGAAACCTGAATTAAAACCATTTTGTACCCCTCAGATCCTAAATTGTCTTAGCAGACAGAAGTTACTTATCTGGGTTTTAGGGAGAAGATGATAGGTAATAATCCAGGCAAGTGGTCAATATAGTATTAGAGGCTTGGTAGCAAGATGCAGGTCATGAGACTGAGGTTCAGCGATAAAACACAAGATTTAGGCAGGACCAGCATGTATAGTTGTGCAATTTGTGAACAGCACAAAGGTGTCCTACAAGGGGATCAATAAGACTAGCTTCCCATCCTGTAAGTCTTAAGCTCTAGCTATTTTGTCCCAGAGAAGATGTCTTTTTCTAATTCATACAGAAACATTACACAGACTGGTGGGAGCTCTGCAATAAAGGCAGTTAGTAACAAGACATGGTCCCAGTCCTGGTGGACATATGGGAGATCTTTGATCTTGATTTTAAAACAATGCAATAGCCAGATTACTAAATTTAAGGCTTGAAATCAGAATGAGGGGAACAGCAGGGCTGACCTGAATTTTAGGCCCTGGAGCTCTCAGATCTCCCTTCTTAATTACCTCTGACTGTAGACAGATTTAGTCTCCAGTCACAGGGCAAGGGCGAGACTGCAGGTAGGAGTCAAATGGCTCCAATACAAGTATACAAGGAAAAGGAGGAGCAGGCAATAAGAGAGGTCACTATGTCAGCTTTCTAGTTTGCCTCCACTCCAAAACTCCATATTAATAGACAACAGAACATTTTACCACTTCTCTGTCAAAGCAAACAATGACTGATTTCCTTAGAACTGGTGCGATCTACATCAAATCCTTCCTCCAAATCAGTGTCATACCATATCAGCCTAAGCATACCACTCTTTTTCTGAAAACAGTCTCCTCATTGTCTATAGAATAAATCTAAAGGTGGCTCACAAAAGCATCCTTGATATGACAAATGCCTATTTCTTAAACCCTATTCATTTAGGTCTCCATATCTCAAGTTCTCAGAATTTGCTAAGCAGCCCTATTTTCCTGGAATGCCAAATCTACTTCCTACTCGCTCAGCACCATCTCTAGTAAATCCTACCTGACATCCCTTCCCCTTGGGTTCTCATATACTCATACATAACGTCATCATTGCTTTTATATTTATTCCTTCATTTATAAATTTTTTTTAATGTTTATTATTTTTGAGAGAGAGAGAGACAGAGAGCAAGCAGGGGAGGGGCAGAGAGAGAGAGGGAAACACAGAATGGAAGCAGGCTCCAGGCTCCGAGCTGCCAGCACAGAGCCTGATGTGGGGCTTGAACCCACAGACTGGGAGATCATGACCTAAGCCAAAGTCAGTCGCTTAACCAACTGAGCCACCCAGGCGCCCCTATTCATTCATTTATAAAGTACTTATATAGTGTCTATTATGTCATAGTCATTGTACTCAGGGATGGAGATAACAAGAAAGAAAGACAAGAAAGAAAGATGAAGTAAGCAAGGTCCTTCACCTAGGGCTCCTCTGAGTCCAGTGGGAAAAATAGCCAAAGAAATTACAATCATGTGTGATGACTATTACAAGACCGCAAGGTCTTATGATTATTTAATTTTTGTTCTTCTTCCATTGGATGTGCATTCTCTGATTGTGTTTTATTATCTTTTATATCTCTAATGCCCAGCCTACTATAAGTAAATGCCCTGTAATTGATAAATGCTTGTTGAATGATTTTTTTGCCCAACCATTCCTAAATTGAACTGCTTTGCCTACATTTAGTGCTTCCATTATATCCTCCCTAAAAAGTCCTCTTACTTCTAGATGGGCCCATCTTCTCGTTGCCTTCTCTCTCACTTTTTGTTGATCATGTTACCTTTTGCTCAGAGCCCTCCAATGACTTATAATCACTTTATTTTTTTTAATGTTTATTTTTTTTAATGTTTGTTTATTTATTTATTGTGAAAGAGAGAGAAAGAGAGTGAACAGGGGAGGGGCAGAGAGAGAGGGAGAGAGAGAATCCCAAGCAGGTTCTACAATGTCAACACAGAGCCCATCATGGGGCTTGATCCCACAAACCGAGAGATCATGACCTGAGCCAAAATCCAGAGTCGGATGCTTAACCAACTGAACCACGCAGGCACCCTCCATCACTTTAAAATATAAATTTCTTAGACTGGCTTTAAAAGCTCTTTATTTTCGGGATCATGATGATCTCACAACCTCATTCCCTTCCACTGTCCCCCATTTCTCTAATCAGAGACACCTTCACCTATTCCTCAAAAACCTCAAGAACTTTCCCATTCAGGGTCTTTACAGTTTTACTCCCTCTGCCTGGAATGCTCTTCCCCCAACATCTTTAGGTCTCTGCTTCTTTTCACTCAGCCTTCTCCTCAAAAGTCATATCATCAGAGAGAACTTTCCTGACCACCCTATATAAAGTAACCCTGTATCCCAATTTTTCTCTATGCCCTTACTCCTTCTTATTCTTTTCCTGACAGGTATCACTACCTGCTATTATTGTATATGTACCATGCATGCTCCAGGCATGACTGGGATACAAGGATGAACAAACAAACAAACAAACAAGTAAAATGACTACTTTCTTGGAGCTCACATGTTAGAAGGGGTAAACGGACATTAAGCTTTTTCAAAAAAGATGAATATCTTGTGTATCAAATGGTTTTAAGTGCTATGTAGAAAAATAAAGCCAGACAAAGAAGAAGGACTAAGACTAGAGAGAGAAATTCTAAATAAGGAATGTTAGGAATGGTGTTTTGATTATCAATATTGCATTTAGATAGTGACAAGCAGAGCTCCTGCCTGGAGTGCCTGGAGATTCTCATACTTTGAATCTCCTTGAGGGGCACCTGGGTGGCTTAATCGGTTAAGGGTCCAACTTTGGCTCAGGTCATGATCTCATGGTTGGTGAGTTTGAGCCCTGCATTAGGGGCTATGCTATCAGCGAATAGGCCACTTCGGATCCTCTTGTCCTTTTCTCTCTCATTCCCTCCCCTGCTCTCTGGCTCTCTCTCTCTCTAAAAAAAAAAAAAAAAAAAAAAAAAAAAAAAATTAAACATAAAAATTTGTATAGGGCATGATAGGAATAGCTTGCCTCTGTCTGAGGCTTAGTTGGAAGACTTGAAGGCTGAGGGCTAGAATCATCTAAAGACTTGTTCATTCAAATATCTGGCAGTTGATGCTGAAACTCTTACACATAATAAGGCCTCTCCTCATGGCTTGAGCTGCCTCATAAAATAGTAGCTGGGTTCCAAGGACTTGAATCCCAAAAGAGAGAGAGAGAGAGCCAAGCAGAAACCCTTTGTAGCCCAGTCTCAGAGTCACACAGTGCCAATTTTGATTCTTTCTATTTATTGAGATAGTTACAAAGGCATGCCCAGTTTCAAGGCGGCGGGAAATAGATTCCGCCTCTTCTCTGGAAAGTGACAAAGTTCTGGAAAAGCATGTGGGACTGGAAATATTGCTGTGTCATTTTGGAAAAAATACAATCTGCCACAAAAAGTTGCACTGAAAACATTGCATTTGAACAAAAATTGACACGACATTTGAAAAACCAAGGGAAGCACTTTCCAGACAGAGTGAGGGCACAGCCCTTTAGACTGGAGCACGGCTGACACATTCGAGAAAGACAGAGGGCACTGATGTGATAGAGCACCAGACAGCTATTTCCTCACAAGGCCCCATCACCTCCCTGTTTGAATTATTCACAAAACACACATTCCTTTGTCCTGTCTCCAGTCTTAGGAAAAGGTTTTCCAGGACCAGCAACTTCTATCTTCTGGCAACTTTGAGCAATTTACATCTTGGAATAGGGGGTGGGAGGAATGCCTCTGAAAGGTAATATTCTTCCTGCCACACAAACACATGCCTCTATTTAGTTTTAAATTTTATTTTCAATGTTTATTTATTTTTGAGGTGGGGGTGGTGGACGGTGGTGAGAGAGGATCTGAAGCAGGCTCCCGTGCGGTCAGCCCAGAGCTCAGTGAGGGGCTCGAACTCCCAAACCTTGAGACCATGACCTGAGCTGAAGTCAGAAGCTTAACTGACTGAGCCACCCAAGAGCCCCTGTTGTTTTTTTTAATGGCAACCATCATAGTGAGTGTTGTATCACCTTTCAACATGTTATAAGTTATAGGATAAATTTATATTATTTATTATTTTTCCTTTACCTTAAGAAGTTAAGCTTCATGAGTGCAGACTTGCTTTTTTTCTTAGTTTTTTACAGTGGTGTATCTAGTGCCTAGAGCAGGGCCTGGCACATGGTAGGTGTGAAGGAAATAACTGTTGAATAAATGAATGAGTGAGTGAATTAGGTTAGATTTTATTTTCTTATAGGTATGCATATGTTAACCATAGGAATCTGATGCATTCAGAATTTAAAGATTTGGGAGAAGTAGAGTGCTGTAACTAATATTTTTTATGTTTGGAAGGAAAGTAAACATTAAAGCCTTATATATTAGTAATTTTAATAAGAATTTGGGTTATTAGAATGAAAGTCTTATTACTTCAATTGATTATGTGAAATTTGATCACTTATTTAGAAGGATAATTTTTAAGTTGAAATATTACTACTTGTATGGATAATGTTAGGACATCTGACAGAACATTAGGTTTATCTTATTTAGCTATGTAATTTATTACACTTATAAGAGTTATTGAAATAATCAGACAGGATCTATTTGAAGACAATTAAAGTTCTTGAGAAGAAAATAAATGACATTAAAGTTTTAAAGTTATAAATGCAACTTGAAACATTGAAGGTGTTTGACTATTTAAGCAGTTCTAAATATTATTCCAAGATCTCTTAAAAGTGGTTATTAAAATTGACTAGTCTTACAAGTGAATAATAACATTATGAGGCAAACTTAAATGCTTAAGAAAGTAACAAGGTTTTTAAATTGTAAATGTATTAGACTGATTTCACACAAGTTTCTTTTCTACATATAAAATGGCTGGAAAGGACACCAAAAGAACTCACATCAACAATGCCAAATATAGTGCTTTTAATGATACTTTTCAAGCAAAACTGTAACTGTTTACATTAAGTGCTGTATGTTCAGGGAATATCTAATTAGATGATTTCTTTTCTGGGGATAGAACCATCATCTGTTGTAATAAAAAGAAAACTATTTATAATACTTTCCATTTTTCTGGGCTAGTTCAACAGTTCATTGCTACTGAATATAATAAAGTAAGAAAAACTGCTTTAAAATAAACTCAACAGAGTTTAAATAAACAGAAACCATCAGTTACTCTAAATATCATTTATCAAAGATGCACATTATCAATTATCCATTATTATTTTCATTACTTTTAAGAAAGCTTTGAAGAGCATAAAGGATGCAATAAATAAAAAGAAAACATACTGGTATAGAAATAATACCAAGCTAATTAAAGAATATCTTTACCGTGTTGAAGAAAAATGGTTAAAAGTCATTAAATAATTCCCAAATTTTAATTTTTCCCATTGTAGGCATATTTAGTGCATCATTGCGTTTTCCCATATACTCAGTATATGAAGGTAATAACAGCAATAACTTGTCGTTATTTCAGAGAAAGAATAAATTATTATGAAAATATTATATACTTAATTTGGAAGCCATTTTAAATCTTGAAAGCAAATAATTACCTGAACCTCAGCCAATCTAGTTGTTTTTCAACCTGTTACTATATTACTTGTATTCTTAATATTATTTTTAATGTTTCCTTCCAATTAAACTTTCCCAGGATTTCAGAGGTAATTCCTTTGCCCCACTTGATGTTGGGGAGAAGAATACAGATAGAATATTGTGCTCAGTTTGAGGTTTCTCATTTTTAGGAGAACATGGAAAAATCTACAGGATTCCCTCTGTTTTCATTCATTCATTCATTCATTCACTGGTACATGTAGCAAATAATTATTGGGCATTTACATGGTCCAGGAAGTATGAAAGGAACTAGCTATGGTGGGGGAGACATCCTTTTTAGGAGTTTAAAAATCTATGTAAGGCAACTTTGGAAAGCTTGATTTTTTTCCCTTTTGGATGACTGCTAACATATGTCAAATCATTAAGGCTATTATTAAAGTCTGTGTAATCATCAAATGGAACAAACTAGCTACAGAGTTTTTAAGAGAAAATCATCACCTACAAAGCTTGCTTAACCACAGAATTCCCAGAAAGCTGTATTTAACTCCACAGGCTAGTTTGCAGTTGGTATGTGCCATAAAATTTTGTTGCCTTAACCAGAACTGGTGTTACAAGGAAAAACTACAAAAAGAAGCTTTGTGCATACTACATTGACTAGGTATTTCTGGTGAAACTTTAAAGAATATATTATAAAAGATAGCTGTTTTGTATCTGAGTATTCTGCCAAAGAAATAAGCACATTTACCATTTCTGGACCAGACCTTTTTAAAACTTTGTTATGGAACTGAAATTTCAGATTACCAAGATACAGAGACAAAATAAATGTTTTTATTCTCTATGGTCCTATTGAGAAAAAAAAATATTTTCTGTTTTTCTCATCCTAACTAAGAACTAGAAGTTCTGGACAAAAATAAAATAAAACAAAATAAAATCTATTTGAAGGCATAGGAAAGCTGCCAAAATAGCAAAGATTTGTGAGAGCACAAGATCCCAGAGAGAATGGAAGTTCAGAGAAGTGAGTCCAAGATCCGTCAATTCCAGAGTAACTGCTGAGGCTGCAAAACCAAGCAAAGGGTTTGACAGACTCATGAAGTTCCAGTGAGAAAAAACAAAACAAAACAAAACAAGAAAAAAAAAAAACCCTAAAAACCTGGGCTTTAGGGACTAGGAGGAAAGAGAAAGCCTTGTAAATGTTACAGGTTTTATGCAGGACCCTGGAGGCCTCCACCCTAGGAAGCAAGGGTGAACCAGAAATAAGGCTCAAATTAGAATCATTTCAATTTCTGACTATATGAAGGTGACCTGAAATTTCTGGCACCTTAGTAATAGAAGAGTAAATTTTCTCTGTCGGAAAGTATCATCTAAAGATCCAAGTTACTTATAATTTTTCACAAATAATGTCTGACATTAAAAGAAAAATCTCTAGACATAACAGAATGAAAAGAGGATAAATAAATCAGAACTATAAGTAAGGAAAACAATGTCCAAACTGAAGTATGACAGACAAAAACATAGAAAATACATTAAAAAGTGCAAAAAACATGTGACATAGTAAAATGGTCTATCATGTGTAAAGTTGGAGACAGAGAGGAGACAGACAACAGGACAACAGCAATATTTGAAGAAATAATGTCTAAGATTTTTTTCAAAACAGTTCTCATGATGAAGAGCTGAGGAAAATCTGGCTCTGAAAGGGGAAGGAAAGACTATTCGTTGTGAAAAACAGAGAGCATTCTACGTAACAAGAGCTATTCTTTAAGTGAAAATCTTTAGCAGAGCCTTACCCCATGTGGGGAAGAACATTTCATGTCAGTCCACTCTAGTCTTTCTGTCTCACATAAAAGGGGAAACACAGGAAAGGTAGTAGTCCAAGAACTTAGATCCAGTAAGACTGAGAGTTCATCATAAGATTATAGAATGCTTCTCCTTCCCCACACCTTACCAAATGCCAACAGTGCTCCAGTATAATAACAGTGGGTTATTGCTGGAAGGGGTGCAAGATACAGACTCTTTCTAAGAAGAAGTACTTAGGGAAGTCAAAAGTCAACAGGGGAGAAACAAAAGAGGATACTCAAGGGATTGGAAGTCTCAGGTACTTACAGCTACAGAGACATTAAACACAACTGAATTCCTTTTTGGTTTTGCCAAATGTATTACAAAATGAAAAGAATGTCAGTCCAGTTAAATCTTGTGAAGGTGGGCAAAAATGTTCTAAATTATCAAGGAAATATGCTTTGAAATATGCTTTCACATCTGCTATTATTCATTCATAACTTAATTCACTCTAAATGTATAACATATATTGTTTATCTTATGGTTTTGCGATGACTCTTTTTCAGCTATTACAGTAATTAAAATCAAATACCAATATAATTGTAAATGGCTGTTAAAAACATAATGAAAAATGTGGAAGGTGACTGGATATTTGACATCATTAAGGAATTTTTGTTAGTTTTTCTTTGTTAATGTGATTTATTTTTAAAATGCATATCTTCAAGGAATACATATTCAAATATTTACAGATGAATTTTATGATATCTGGAATTTGTTTCAAAATATTCTAAGTTAGCGGTTGGGGAATTAATACATAAACCAAGACTTCTACGAACTGATAATGATTGAAATGGATGAAGAATACAAAGGGGTTCATTTTAGTATTCACATTATTTTTCTATTAAAAATTTCCTTATTTAAAAGGTAAAAAAAACCCTTAATTTAGAACCTCAGCTTTTCTTTTGAGAGAGAGAGAGAATTCACTAGCATGAGCAGGGGAGGGGCAGAGTGAGAGGGAAAGAGGATCCCAGGCAGGGATTATTATTTTCAAATAATAAAGCTTATTCAATAGCATTACACTAAGTTATTACTAAAACTGATATTTGACAAAAGTAAAACTTTTTGTGCCATTAGTTTAAAAGTTTGTATTGCTTTTAAATTTGAATTATTTAACAGTATGCTTTATTTTATCTAAAGTTTTATTTAAAATTCTTCATTTTCTAATTTCTATTTTAATGCACTTAATATTAATATGGTGTATGCATATAGTTTATAAGTAACTAAATATGCATTTTTGGGCACACATATTCCCAAATCATTTTCTGATGATGTACTGTAGTGTTTCATTTTATTTTGCTTTTTAAAGTCTATTTATTTATTTTGAGGGGCGCCTGGGTGGCGCAGTCGGTTAAGCGTCCGACTTCAGCCAGGTCACGATCTCGCGGTCCGTGGGTTCGAGCCCCGCGTCAGGCTCTGGGCTGATGGCTGGGAGCCTGGAGCCTGTTTCCGATTCTGTGTCTCCCTCTCTCTCTGCCCCTCCCCCGTTCATGCTCTGTCTCTCTCTGTCCCAAAAATAAATAAAAAACGTTGGAAAAAAAAATTAAAAAAAAAATAAAGTCTATTTATTTATTTTGAGAGAGAGAAAGAGAGAGAGCATGAGCTGGGGAGGGCTAGGGAGAAGGAGAGACAGAATCCTGAGTAGGCCCCCCACCAACTTTCAGGGCAGAGCCCGACATGGGGCTCAATTCACCACCATGAGATCATGACCTGAGCCCAGATCAAGAGTTGGACACTTAACCAACCGAGCCACCCAGCCTCCCCTTTGCTGTATTGTAAATATTTGTGATTTTCTGTATATTGAGATGTTTTAATATCTTAAAAAGAGAACAAAAAAACTTGTGGGGACAGACTGCCCTTTAGGGAGCTAGCCAATTCTTGGAGATAGCAAAGGGCCCAGCCAGAAGCATGTCTTTGTTATGCAAACTAAGCTATCCAAAATCAAATCTCTATCTGGCACATTATACCCTGGAGGCAATATTTTTCTACCTTAATCATCCCATGGTCAAGTGCAAGGCAACTAGGGACTACCACCGCTGGCCCAAACCTGCCAAAATTATTCCAATCAACCAATCCTAAACTGTGCAAACTGTCCTTGACTCCCCAGGGAAACCCCAATAAAGACTGTGGCCTACACCTTCCCATCCTTCCCATCACTCCTGCTTCTGCCTCCTGACCATCCTGGTGGCTTTCCCACATGGTCTTTGTGGCATGCTATGCCTCCTGTCTGCAGAAACTGTGAATATAATAAACGTTGCTATTTCCTCAGCCAGTCTTCTGTGTCTTCTTGTAGTACATCTGTCTGACCATCTCTTAAAAAAGTAGAAAACTGGTGCACGTACAGAAAAAAAGTTTGGAGATCTCTACCCTACAAGTTGTCTAGTTCACGTTCAAGCACAATATAAGACTTTGTTTGAAATATTCCAATATGGTTTTAAATTCACCCCCCTCCCCCGCCCCCTGCCGCAAAGAAGCTGACTACATTGTTGATTTATGCTGTTTGCAACAAACAATCTTTAAATTGGCAATTCACAGGCCAGAGAAGAATAGACAGAGGTAGTAGGGTCACTGCTTTTACCTTTAGGTATGACACAGAAGTGTTAAAAAGTGAGTTAATCATTTCCTGAGAAATGCTGAAATGTTTCTGCCTACCACCATCAGTGCACCACAGTGTCTTTGACAAAAGGACCTCAGGACCTTTCAGGCAAAAGCATCTTTTCTTCACTCCATCATTCAAATTTACTTTCCTCATGATATACGCAGTAAATAATCCAGCGATTGCCATCGTCATTTAATTCAAAGAACTGAGCAAGAATGACTCTGACATACTTTAATTTGGAATCTAGAGGAAAATAACATATTTCCTATAAGAACTTCTTGTCGATCATTAGTAAATCTCAACAAGGCAGTGTGAAAACAATTTTCTCTGATTTCACAGACAAACCACCAAACATCTGTTTTTACTGCTTCTTTCCCAAATTGGAAATAATGGCAGCTGCAGCATTCTAACTGGCTGGCTTGTGAAATCGTTCAACTATTGACTGACCTCTGTTTAACTTTCATGTCGCTTTATTAAAAAGGAAAATTTTTTTGGAAGAGTACAATCAATTTTAGTAACTTCAAGATTGAATTATAGATAACAAATTGAAATATTCAACATTAGCCTGTGAACTGAAATTTAGAAAAAGAGGAATGCAAACCCTGGCTCAGACAGAACTGAAAATAAACAAAAATGAAATGTAAGAAATTTGTCGAGCGTATTACCTTTACACCCTGCCTGGGTATAGCAGTTCCAAAAATAGTCACAGTTTCTCTTTTCTTATTTCCTAAAATTTCAGCTTTATTTAGGGACAACTAGCATATAAAATTAACTCAAGACTTATGGATGCTGTCTTCTTCTCTTATACTCCTGTGTCTGTATTCCTGCCTAACTTGATTCAGATCCTGCTCTTTGTCAAACAGCAAAAATTCAACTGAGTAAATTTGAAGATCTCACTGGCTTTGTTCAGTGACTCAAGAATTAAGCAGCATCCCGTCTAGCAAGTGGAAGGGAGCTCCTGAGAAGCTGTACAAATAGAAGACTATTACACGTAGAAGAGGGAAGACCAGATTGTTTCATCTTCCTTTTGAGGATGGGAAGAGTCTGTGCGGCAGATGACCTTATTAGTGCTGGTCAGGATGTTCCAGACTGACCAGTTAAGACTACATTCCTGGAGAGAAAGTGGAAATTGCAATTAATTTAGATATTAAGTCTTGATTTGGTGACATGGGCTTAGCACAAGTGACTCTATTTTGGGAAACTATTTTCTTTTTAACAGTTTCCCCCTTTTGATCGGATTCTCATCTTAACTGAGGGATGTGATACAAATATGAAGCATTAGCAGCACCTCAGCTACTGCTTGAAATTTTCGTTTGTTCTTTGTGTGCTACCTATAGGTCATGATGTTTTTGCTTAATGTCTGTAATGCTCATAGGTCACAGAGGTTCACAATCTTTAAGTCGGTCATTCTCTTTGTTCCTTTTATGATGTTCCAATCTTAAGGAGATCATTTGACTGCTGGTTAGTGGCTGAAAACGTGCATTAAAAGCTTCTGAGAGGATACAACACACCAGGGACATTATTATGATTATTACAAGCAGAATAATTCCCAATGTTTGAAGCACACTTCAGAGCCATGGTCCCCCAGACCCAAACTAATCAAAATCAAATAAGTCAAAGACAGACCTGCTAAAGGAATTATCCTTGTAAGCCAAATGGCTTGCTCTGTGATTGTATGTAACTGAGTTTTGACTTCCTCAGAAGTGTTAATCCAGATATAACAGGTAGTATTAGCCACAACACAGAGACCTCTTTACTCAGCTAAAAGATAATTGAACAACTTGGAACAGAACAACATGGAGGCAGAATAGGACCTATAAATACAGAGAACAAACTGATAATTGCCAGAGTGAGTAAGGTAATGAGCAAAATGGGTGAAGGGGAGTGGGAGGTGCAGGCTTCCAGTTTTGGAATGAAGAGTCATGGGAATAAAAGGTACAGCACAGGGAACATATTTACTGATATTGTAATTGTGTTATATGGCAATGGATGGTAGCTACACTTGTGTGCGCATAACATATAGAACTGCTGAATCACTATGTTGTACACTTGAAGCTAATGTAACATTGTGTGTCAACTATATTCAGATAAAAATAAGATAAATGTTAACATTTGCTTTCAACAAAAACAACAACAGCAACAACAACTGCAACAACACTTTGGCCAGAGAGTCTAAGGATCTTTGCAGAGCAGCAATCACCTTAACAGTAGATTCTGCAATATTTACAAGATTTAAGGAGGTGTTTCTAATCATAAGGTCATTTACATTTATTCCTAACCAGGGAAATAGAACCCTGCCAAAGAAAGTGAATCCTGAATCATGAATGCCTTCTGGTAATTATTTGAGATCATGTGAACGTGAAAAATAGTTGGGTTAATTTTTATAAAGTTTTTGAAGATTTTTATGAATGCTTAATTTATATAAGGGTTTGATTTTCTTAAAACTAACTAAAAAGAGTTCTTTTCCAAATTAATTTTGGCAATACCATTCAGAAGTAGAAAATATCACACATCTACAATCTACAACACACACACATATACTATACATATATATGTATATATGTATACGTATATATGTATATGTACATATGTGTATATATGTATTCGTACATACGTATATATATGTATGTATATATTAAACTGAGAGACAGACAAGAGAACTTACAGCTTCCATACACACATTTCCCATTAGCCCAAATTCCAAATTACTTTTTTTTCTTTTTTTGATAAGAATTACATCCATGCAGTTTGTATTTTAATATTTATATCTCAAAGTCTCAAGACTTTTAAGAGAAATAGAAGAAGTTTGGGGATTGGTAAGAAAGAATAGGTACATTTTGAACTTCCTCTAGAGTCGCATTTCTAGTTTTTGTAAAGATTTGTAAGATAAGGACAGTTGCTCTCAATTCCTCAGGAAATGGGCTTGCAACTTAAATGGCCTGATAGGTTGATCCACCCGTAAATCTTTTCACAGGGGCTTTAGAAAGTTTTTCTTTTCCTCTGAGTATATCGTTCTATTTTAACTTGGGGAGAAGGCCTAACAAAAAATTTTTTTTCTATCAGACTCTATAATTTGACCAATTTTTTGACCACAGAGCTACTTTGTAGTTTTTAGCTGGAACAAACAATGAATATTTCTGGCAGTATTGAACAACCTCTTGCACTGAGGAGGCGTTCTCAAAGATGGTGCAAAAGATATTTTATTTTCCTCTTTCTGCTAGGTACTACAGCAGAGATCCAGGAGAGCTGACTCTGATAAGGATTCTTAGTCTTAACTGGCTTCTGCCAGTTTTCCTAGGATCTCATCTGTAGCTCCAGTATATTTACCAGAATTTGGCAAGGTTTTTCATTATTTTTAGTTTTAGTTTTCCCTTGGCTATTTGAGAGAATAACAGCAATTTATCAGAAAATTCCTCCAAGTCAGGTAAACTTCGGGAGGGACCCATTTAGGGTCCCAGCTTTAAGGGTAGATTAGAAGGCATAAATTGTTGAAAATTTTGCAGAGGCCTTTTGAGCACAATCTTTTTTCCAGAGTCCTCACTGATAACAACTGAGACATTAATCCCTGGGCCAGTATTTTAACAATGGACCCCAGGAGATTGTGATATGGAGGTGGAAGGAAAAGTGTTATTTTATTTTAGGTGTCTGGCCTTGGAGCTGTCATAGCTGTAAAGCTAATGGTTTGGTAAACTTTTGTTTATGCTCTTGTGTCTTTAAATTTTCATTAGTCTTGGGGCGCCTGGGTGGCTCAGTCGGTTAAGCATCCGACTTCGGCTCAGGTCACGATTTTGCGGTCCGTGAGTTCCAGCCCCGCGTCGGGCTCTGGGCTGATGGCTCGGAGCCTGCTTCCGATTCTGTGTCTCCCTCTCTCTCTGCCCCTCCCCCGTTCATGCTCTGTCTCTCTCTGTCTCAAAAATAAATAAACGTTAAAAAAAAATTAAAAAAAAATAAATTTTCATTAGTCCTTTACAACTAATTTTTTAATTAAGCTATTTTGGAATCTTGAAGCCTTTGGAAGCTTCCATATACCAATTAAAATAGGTATCCCAGGCGCATCTCGGTGGCTTAGTAGTGAGGGCCAACTCTTGATTTTGGTTCAGGTCACAGTCTCTCATTTCGTGGGTCTGAGCCCTGCATCAGTCTCTGTGCTGGCAGCACAGAACCTGCTTGAGAGTGTCTCTCTCCCCTTCTCTCTGCTTCTCCCCTGCTTGCTCTCTACTTCTTTTTCAAAATAAATAATAACTAAACATTTAAAAAAGTAAGTATCCCATTCTGTTTGTTTGATATGGGGACCCTTACTTTTAAGTATACTTAAGTAAACAATCTTGTCTAATAGGAATATTCTGCATAATGAACATTATAATTCTAGGTTGTCTTTAGTAAAATTTTGTCATTTTGGTGGATATTTAAAGCTTGCAGGAACACAGTTCTCAGACCTAAAATGAACAGATATGCTAAGAAGATGGTGTGCTTGTTGAACTTTGAGATTACTATATAATTACTGTTATTGTTATTATTTTAGCTAAGCCTTTGGGTCACTCAAGCCAAACTAATACTTACGAGGGATGTGCCATAGGGTTGGGGTTGTGTGGTGTTTCACAGTGCACCTCATTCCACACAAATTATCTTGAGGTTGGTGGGTGACCTAGGGTCAATCTAATCCATTGTGTGACCAACTAATCCTCACATAAGAGTCTTTGAAATAGGTGGCAAGGTGCTCTAAAACAGCCTTTAAGTTCTCAACTTGTGCCTGCCATTTTTCGTGGCCTTTTTCCTCTCAAGATTCCCATCAGCAATTAGCCTCTATCTACACAAACCCAGGCAAACAGACACATAAGCCTTAATAGATTAGCAATAACCAAGAGAATGTTACTGCTTCCTGGCCAAGAGAACAGCTTGTGTATACCACCAGCAAATCCCAGCATGGATTAAGCCAGCAGAGTTCAGTAAATGGGGATTGTGCACTAAAACTGGGGAAAGAGATTCCAAACAACTGGGGAGTTTTGGACTGAACCAAGGGCTAGGGACTCAGGTTCCAGTGGAACCATTTGACAAAGCTGATCTGCTAAGCCCTGAAAAGCCAATTAGATCAGGATCTCAATGTAAAGACAGTGGAGCTCAGAACCAATTGGACTTACCCATGGCTCTCATAAAGAGCAAGAAAGATGGTGAATTCAAAGAGGTTCACAGAGCACCATGCCTATGTTTTTCATTGTCCCTGAATGCCATCAGAAGTTTGCTTCAGATCCAGCTGCCACCACCAAATCCATTAAACAATAAAAATTCAATGCAGTAAATTTGAAGGTCTAAACAGCTTTATTCAACGATTCATGAATCATGTAATGTCCCATCTAGCAAGCAGAAAACAGCTCTGAAGACCCGTACGAGATGGAAAGCTGTTATACACAGAAGGGGAAGGGATTAATTCATCTTCCTTTAGGGAATGAAAAAGGGTTTATGTGGCAGATTACCTCATTAGTGCTGACCAGAAAATTCTGGACTGACTGCTTAAGACTACATTCCTGGAGAAGGTTGAAAGTAGAATCAGTTTAGGTATTAAGCCTTGGTTTGATGACATGGCTGAGCAAAAGTGACTCCGTTTTGAGCCTATTATTTATTTTTACACCTTGACGCATAGATAAACTGAATTGCAGGCAGCACTGCTCACAGCAATGTGTCCTTGGGCAAGAGGTTATTTGAGGTTAAGTAGAGGTTCTGAAGCAATATTAGTCCAGGTTGTTTTGAGCTATGTTGGTGGGATAAAGAGACAACATTTAAAAGTGTCAAAAGTGCAATATTAATGAATGCTAAGTCTGATGAGATGGGACTACAAGAAAATTACATAGAATTTACCAGAAGAGTAAAGAGTTAAAGATAGATTTACAGTATGGTTTGTGTTAAGCAGTTCAATGTGTTACAGACACCACCCCTTTTTTTGAAAACTTCTTTAAGGCTTTATTTCTTATTTCTATTTTTAACTGTACGGATATATATTTGGATTTTTAATTTTCTTGGAATAATTTCAAAATCATAGAATAGTTATAAGAATAGTACAAAGAGAGGTGTCTGGATGGTTCAGTCGGTTGAGCACCCAACTCTTGATTTCAGCTCAGGTCATGATCTCATGGTCATGGGATCAAGCCCTACACAGGGCTCTGTGTTGAGCATGAAGCCTTCTTGAGACTCTCTCCCTCTGCCTCTGCCCCTCTCTCCTGCTCATGCTTGCTCTCTATCTCTCTCTAAAATTAAATAAAGAAATAAATAAAGAAGAATAAAAAAAAATAGTATTAAGAACTCCCACTGACTCATTACCCAGCTTACCTAAAATTAACATTACTGTAATGGCACAATATTCTGATGTAATTTGCTGCCAGAAACACAGCATTGTTTTTGTGATATCCTTGCAAAATAAATATATCATATGAATCAAATAATGAGAAAACATCAGATGAACCCTAGTTAAGAAACATTCTTCAAAATAATTGCCTTGTTCTCCAAAGAAACAATTGATTGTTACGTACAATTGATAATTTTATTGTGTTTATACGTGAAATGTCCTTTTTATAAGAAACACGCACTGAAATATTTGAGGGTAGAGAGGCATCATTTCTGTCACTGACTTCCAAGTGGGGCATAATGTTGTAGACACATGCACAAACAGATGCAGACGTATGTATACACACACATGGGGTGACAATGAGAATATGTAGTAAAATGTTAACATTCTGAGACCCTTTTTCACCTGAAGCCCTAAGCTTGCTGTGGAAGCTGCCTTGCCAGGAAAGGCACAATCACTCACTCCTGCACCATAACCACAGGAGTGCAGGGTTTGGAGTGTGCTTGAGGAAGCTAAAGGCCGTAGCTATGCCCCCTCTTGCCCATAATCTAGCCAGGGACTGAAGCTGAGTGTCAGGACAGAGAAGCAAGGCGATATGGAAAAGTAAGGCATAATAAAGAATGAAGAAAAACGAGATTAAGAAAGTGCAAGAGCAAGAAAGTGATGAGAACAAGGACACTAGTTCTCTGGTATGGGTCAGGAACTCAGTCGTTCACTTTGCAGCAATTTGCATCTTTCTTTGCATTACCTTCAGCTCTCAGCAAAGCATGCTTTTCTGGGGGATTTTGAGGGGTGTTTGGCTTTGGTCATAAAGGAGTACAATGTAGTGAGGAACTCTTCTAGGTTTGGAAGGGCAGATGGCTGGGAAAGTCTGGGGGCTAGGACTAGGTAACTGGTATTTTGAACACAATGGACTCGAGCAGTGTAATCCAAAAAATGAACTTTATTTCTTCCACTGTCCCATTAAATCTGCCCAGGGGGACAATCCTTCTATTTGTGTGAAAACTCAGTCTCTCTGACTTTTCTGGTCACTCTGCAAAAAGAGAAAGTCCTATGATCTTTTAACATGGCAAACATAAAAATAACAATGTGTCTCACATAATAATCAAAATTCTAAATTTTATTTCAACATAAAATCTTCACACTTCTCTCCAACTGAAGACTTCTTTGAGCTGGTTGCTGACTGTGGGAAGCAGGACATGGTTTTCCTTTTGTCTTTTATCCTGTCCTAATATTTCTCCTCCTTTCCAAGGTTGTCATCATGCTAGATTTTTTTGGTCCTTCCTGTGTTGATGAGAAATGGCAGAGAGAAAAGAGGGAAGGTGGATTGAGAGAGGGGGTGAGAATCACAATAATCCATCAACTTTATCCTTCAACAGTTTTTTTTTTAATGTTTATTTACATTTGAGAGAGAGAGAGAGAGAGAGAGTGCTTGAGTGAGGAGAGGGGCAGAGAGATGGAGACAGAATCTGAAGCAGACTCCAGGCTCTGAACTGTCAGCACAGAGCCCGAAGTGGGGTTCAAACCCACGAGCTGCAAGATCATGACCTGAGCTGAAGTAGGATGCTTAACCGAATAAGCCACCCAGGCACACCTCAACTTCTCTTTCAAAACCTCTTCATAAAATCCTTTGTCCGTCCTACTTTTTTATATTTTCATTGTGAATAAGGGAAATTTAAGGTTTTCATGAATGAGCATTGGCTGTTTCCTTTGAAATTCTGCCTTCAAGGAAGTCTAGCACTTTCTCAAAGGTAGCACCACTTGTATTCTGGTGCTTTGTTCAAAAGTTCCAATTTAATATCCTGTTAGAACCATATCATGGAATATTGGTGTCTTAGTCAATTTAGGCTGCTAAAATGAAGTATTGTGGACTTGTTAGCAACAGAAACTTATTTCTCACAGTTCTGGAGGCTTGAAGTATGAGATCAAGGTGCCAGTTTGCTTGGGTTCTGATGATAGTTCCCTTCCTGATTGCAGAATGCTGACTGCTTGTTTTAATCTCACATTGCTAGAAGAGCAAGGAAGTTCTCTCAGGTCTTTAATCCCACTCATGAAGGCAGAGCCCTCATGACCTAATCATCTCCAAAGGCTTCACATCCTAATACCATCACATTGGGGATTAAGTTTTAACATATGAATTCTGGGGGCATACAAACAATTAGTCTATAGCAGCAGGTATATATGAATTCTATCTTCAGGGAAAGAGGTAATCCTATAATCATGCTTAAAAAATTTGTTTCCCTGGAGACATTCTTCAAGGACCTAATTTATATGGTCCATCTGGTTGTTCTCATAGCAAAGGGCAATGGGAATGCATACTTGTCTTGAGAGAGCTTTCAACCCTGAAAGCCTGACATCAACTGGCATTCTGAGTGAGATGCATTAGGGTTTGGAGGACTTTAACAGCCATAAAAACAGGGTCAGAAGATGATCTAATGCAATCAACAGATGATCATTTTTAAGGGTCAACAATAATGTATGTGGAGTCCTCAGGGCAGTCTAAGATAAAGTCTATAGTTCCAGCTCTCAAGACCACTCAAGTATCAGAAGATCACATCCAGTATATTTTGACATATTTGAGAACAGTATGTTGAATGTAGAAATAAAAAACAATGTCTAGCCCAAGAGAAGGAAAACCAGCCCAACTTTCCCTGTCTCCTTGCTTTGCTTAAAATAGTCTCTGACAACACTGTCTTCATTCCCATCACCTATTGGGTGGTTGCTTTGCAATTTTGTTTTCATGTCATATTTAGGAGTTTTCTTTTATCTTAAGGAAATGGTGAATTACGGAAAGATTTTAAGTCAGAAAAATTATATGATCATATTTGCATTTCAGACATCTCATTCTGGCAAGAGTGTAGAGCATGGGTTAGAGACAGGTGAGACTAACTACTACATCAACAGTTAAGAGAGAATGGAGGAAAAGCCAAAAGTAAAACCAAGAAAATGAAAATAAAGCAGAAAGGGGGAAGGTAGAAGAATGGTACCATAGATGCCACAGGTAGGTGGAGGGAGTGATAAACAGCTTATAATCGTTATGTGACAAATGTTACAAAATCTTATTTCCATTTAACATGCTCCTAACCATACATGTGTCTATTCATGTCTATTTTTTAATCTAAATTTTTTTAAATATTTTTTTTCAGAGAGAGAGAGAGAGAGAGAGAGAGAGAGAGAGAATGGGGGAAGGGCAGAGAGAGACCAAGATAAAGAATCTGAAGCAGACTCCAGGCCCTGAGCTGTCAGCACAGAACCTGACATGGGGCTCGAATTCATGAGTTGTGAGATCATGAAGTGAGCTGAAGTTGGACGCTTAACCAACTGAGCCACCCAGGCACCCCTATTTATGTCTTTTTAAACATTGAAATAAACAGATCAATCACTGTTATATTCTATAAAAATTCCTGAATTCAAAAAATCTGAGAACTAAAAGCAGACTATATGAAATCACAATTCTATAAAAGGTCTTAAGTTTCTTTTTTTTTATTTTTTTTTTTTTATTTTTTTATTTTTTATTTTTTTTATTTATTTATTTTTTTAATATATGAAATTTACTGTCAAATTGGTTTCCATACAACACCCAGTGCTCATCCCAAAAGGTGCCCTCCTCAATACCCATCACCCACCCTGCCCTCCCTCCCACCCTGCCCTCCCTCCCACCCCCCATCAACCCTCAGTTTGTTCTCAGTTTTTAACAGTCTCTAATGCTTTGGCTCTCTCCCACTCTAACCTCTTTTTTTTTTTTTTTTTTCCTTCCCCTCCCCCATGGGTTTCTGTTATGTTTCTCAGGATCCACATAAGCGTGAAACCATATGGTATCTGTCTTTCTCTGTATGGCTTATTTCACTTAGCATCACACTCTCCAGTTCCATCCATGTTGCTACAAAAGGCCATATTTCATTTTTTCTCATTGCCACGTAGTATTCCATTGTGTATATAAACCACAATTTCTTTATCCATTCATCAGTTGATGGACATTTAGGCTCTTTCCATAATTTGGCTATTGTTGAGAGTGCCGCTATAAACATTGGGGTACAGGTGCCCCTATGCATCAGTACTCCTGTATCCCTTGGATAAATTCCTAGCAGTGCTATTGCTGGGTCATAGGGTAGGTCTATTTTTAATTTTCTGAGGAACCTCCATACTGTTTTCCAGAGCGGCTGCACCAATTTGCATTCCCACCAACAGTGCAAGAGGGTTCCTGTTTCTCCACATCCTCTCCAGCATCTATAGTCTCCTGATTTCTTCATTTTGGCCACTCTGACTGGCGTGAGGTGGTATCTGAGTGTGGTTTTGATTTGTATTTCCCTGATAAGGAGCGACGTTGAACATCTTTTCATGTGCCTGTTGGCCATCCGGATGTCTTCTTTAGAGAAGTGTCTATTCATGTTTTCTGCCCATTTCTTCACTGGGTTATTTGTTTTTCTGGTGTGGAGTTTGATGAGCTCTTTATAGATTTTGGATACTAGCCCTTTGTCCGATGTGTCATTTGCAAATATCTTTTCCCATTCCGTTGGTTGCCTTTTAGTTTTGTTGGTTGTTTCCTTTGCTGTGCAGAAGCTTTTTATCTTCATAAGGTCCCAGTAATTCACTTTTGCTTTTAATTCCCTTGCCTTTGGGGATGTGCCGAGTAAGAGATTGCTACGGCTGAGGTCAGAGAGGTCTTTTCCTGCTTTCTCCTCTAAGGCTTTGATGGTTTCCTGTCTCACATTCAGGTCCTTTATCCATTTTGAGTTTATTTTTGTGAATGGTGTGAGAAAGTGGTCTAGTTTCAACCTTCTGCATGTTGCTGTCCAGTTCTCCCAGCACCATTTGTTAAAGAGACTGTCTTTTTTCCATTGGATGTTCTTTCCTGCTTTGTCAAAGATGAGTTGGCCATACGTTTGTGGGTCTAGTTCTGGGGTTTCTATTCTATTCCATTGGTCTATGTGTCTGTTTTTATGCCAATACCATGCTGTCTTGATGATGACAGCTTTGTAGTAGAGGCTAAAGTCTGGGATTGTGATGCCTCCTGCTTTGGTCTTCTTCTTCAAAATTACTTTGGCTATTCGGGGCCTTTTGTGGTTCCATATGAATTTTAGGATTGCTTGTTCTAGTTTCGAGAAGAATGCTGGTGCAATTTTGATTGGGATTGCATTGAATGTGTAGATAGCTTTGGGTAGTATTGACATTTTGACAATATTTATTCTTCCAATCCATGAGCAGGGAATGTCTTTCCATTTCTTTATATCTTCTTCAATTACCTGCATAAGCTTTCTATAGTTTTCAGCATACAGATCTTTTACATCTTTGGTTAGATTTATTCCTAGGTATTTTATGCTTCTTGTTGCAATTGTGAATGGGATCAGTTTCTTCATTTGTCTTTCTGTTGCTTCATTGTTAGTGTATAAGAATGCAACTGATTTCTGCACGTTGATTTTGTATCCTGCAACTTTGCTGAATTCATGTATCAGTTCTAGCAGACTTTTGGTGGAGTCTATCGGATTTTCCATGTATAATATCATGTCATCTGCAAAAAGCGAAAGCTTGACTTCATCTTTGCCAATTTTGATGCCTTTGATTTCCTTTTGTTGTCTGATTGCTGATGCTAGAACTTCCAGCACTATATTAAACAGCAGCGGTGACAGTGGGCATCCCTGTCGTGTTCCTGATCTCAGGGAAAAAGCTCTCAGTTTTTCCCCATTGAGGATGATGTTAGCTGTGGGCTTTTCATAAATGGCTTTTATGATCTTTAAGTATGTTCCTTCTATCCCGACTTTCTCAAGGGTTTTTATTAAGAAAGGGTGCTGGATTTTGTCAAAGGCCTTTTCTGCATCGATTGACAGGATCATATGGTTCTTCTCTTTTTTTTTGTTAATGTGATGTATCACGTTGATCGATTTGCAAATGTTGAACCAGCCCTGCATCCCAGGAATGAATCCCACTTGATCATGGTGAATAATTCTTTTTATATGCTGTTGAATTCGATTTGCTAGTATCTTATTAAGAATTTTTGCATCCATATTCATCAGGGATATTGGCCTGTAGTTCTCTTTTTTTACTGGGTCTCTGTCTGGTTTAGGAATCAAAGTAATACTGGCTTCATAGAATGAGTCTGGAAGTTTTCCTTCCCTTTCTATTTCTTGGAATAGCTTGAGAAGGATAGGTATTATCTCTGCTTTAAATGTCTGGTAGAACTCCCCTGGGAAGCCATCTGGTCCTGGATTCTTATTTGTTGGGAGATTTTTGATAACCCATTCAATTTCTTCGCTGGTTATGGGTCTGTTCAAGCTTTCTATTTCCTCCTGATTGAGTTTTGGAAGAGTGTGGGTGTTTAGAAATTTGTCCATTTCTTCCAGGTTGTCCAATTTGCTGGCATATAATTTTTCATAGTATTCCCTGATAATTGTTTGTATCTCTGAGGGATTGGTTGTAATCATTCCATTTTCATTCATGATTTTATCTATTTGGGTCATCTCCCTTTTCTTTTTGAGAAGCCTGGCTAGAGGTTTGTCAATTTTGTTTATTTTTTCAAAAAACCAACTCTTGGTTTCGTTGATCTGCTCTACAGTTTTTTTAGATTCTATATTGTTTATTTCTGCTCTGGTCTTTATTATTTCTCTTCTTCTGCTGGGTTTAGGCTGCCTTTGCTGTTCTGCTTCTATTTCCTTTAGGTGTGCTGTTAGGTTTTGTATTTGGGATTTTTCTTGTTTCTTGAGATAGGCCTGGATTGCAATGTATTTTCCTCTCAGGACTGCCTTCGCTGCATCCCAAAGCGTTTGGATTGTTGTATTTTCATTTTCGTTTGTTTCCATATATGTTTTAATTTCTTCTCTAATTGCCTGGTTGACCCACTCATTCGTTAGTAGGGTGTTCTTTAACCTCCATGCTTTTGGAGGTTTTCCAGACTTTTTCCTGTGGTTGATTTCAAGCTTCATAGCATTGTGGTCTGAAAGTATGCATGGTATAATTTCAATTCTTGTAAACTTATGAAGGGCTGTTTTGTGGCCCAGTATATGATCTATCTTGGAGAATGTTCCATGTGCACTCGAGAAGAAAGTATATTCTGTTGCTTTGGGATGCAGAGTTCTAAATATATCTGTCAAGTCCATCTGATCCAATGTATCATTCAGGGCCCTTGTTTCTTTATTGACCGTGTGTCTAGATGATCTATCCATTTCTGTAAGTGGGGTGTTAAAGTCCCCTGCAATGACCACATTCTTATCAATAAGGTTGCTTATGTTTATGAGTAATTGTTTTATATATCTGGGGGCTCGGGTATTTGGCGCATAGACATTTATAATAGTTAGCTCTTCCTGGTGGATAGACCCTGTGATTATTATATAATGCCCTTCTTCATCTCTTGTTACAGCCTTTAATTTAAAGTCTAGTTTGTCTGATATAAGTATGGCTACTCCAGCTTTCTTTTGGCTTCCAGGAGCATGATAAATAGTTCTCCATCCCCTCACTCTCAATCTAAAGGTGTCCTCAGGTCTAAAATGAGTCTCTTGTAGACAGCAAATAGATGGGTCTTGTTTTTTTATCCATTCTGATACCCTATGTCTTTTAGTTGGCGCATTTAATCCATTTACATTCAGTGTTATTATAGAAAGATATGGGTTTAGAGTCATTGTGATGTCTGTATGTTTTATGCTTGTAGTGATGTCTCTGGTACTTTGTCTCACAGGATCCCCCTTAGGATCTCTTGTAGGGCTGGTTTCGTGGTGACAAATTCCTTCAGTTTTTGTTTGTTTGGGAAGACCTTTATCTCTCCTTCTATTCTAAATGACAGACTTGCTGGATAAAGGATTCTCGGCTGCATATTTTTTCTGTTTAGCACACTGTAGATATCGTGCCAAGCCTTTCTGGCCTGCCAAGTTTCAAAGGAGAGATCAGTCACGAGTCTTATAGGTCTCCCTTTATATGTGAGGGCACGTTTATCCCTTGCTGCTTTCAGAATTTTCTCTTTATCCTTGTATTTTGCCAGTTTCACTATGATATGTCGTGCAGAAGATCGATTCAAGTTACGTCTGAAGGGAGTTCTCTGTGCCTCTTGGATTTCAATGCCTTTTTCCTTCCCCAGTTCAGGGAAGTTCTCAGCTATAATTTGTTCAAGTACCCCTTCAGCACCCTTCCCTCTCTCTTCCTCCTCTGGGATACCAATTATGCGTATATTATTTTTTTTTAGTGTATCACTTAGTTCTCTAATTTTCCCCTCATACTCCTGGATTTTTTTATCTCTCTTTCTTTCAGCTTCCTCTTTCTCCATAACTTTATCTTCTAGTTCACCTATTCTCTCCTCTGCCTCTTCAAGCCGAGCCATCGTGGATTCCATTTTGTTTTGCAATTCGTTTAAAGCGTTTTTCAACTCCTCGTGACTGTTCCTTAGTCCCTCGATCTTTGTGGCAAGAGATTCTCTGCTGTCCTGTATACTGTTTTCAAGCCCAGCGATTAATTTTATGACTATTATTCTAAATTCACTTTCTGTTATATTATTTAAATCCTTTTTGATCAGTTCATTAGCTGTTGTTATTTCCTGGAGATTCTTCTGAGGGGAATTCTTCCGTTTGGTCATTTTGGAGAGTCCCTGGCGTGGTGAGGACCTGCAGTGCACTTCCCCTGTGCTGTGGTGTATAACTGGAGTTAGTGGGCGGGGCCGCAGTCCGACCCGATGTCTGCCCCCAGCCCACCGCTGGGGCCACAGTCAGACTGGTGTGTGCCTTCTCTTCCCCTCTCCTAGGGGCGGGATTCACTGTGGGGTGGCGTGTCCCGTCTGGGCTACTCGCACACTGCCAGGCTTGTGTTGCTGGGGATCTGGCGTATTAGCTGGGGTGGGTAGGCAAGGTGCACGGGGGGTGGAGGGGCAGGCTTAGCTCGCTTCTCCTTAGGTGATCCACTTCAGGAGGGGCCCTGTGGCAGCGGGAGGGAGTCAGATCCGCTGCCGGAGGTTTGGCTCCGCAGAAGCACAGAGTTGGGTGTTTGCGCGGAGCGAGCAAGTTCCCTGGCAGGAACTGGTTCCCTTTGGGATTTTGGCTGGGGGATGGGCGGGGGAGATGGCGCTGGCGCCTTTGTTCCCCGCCAAGCTGAGCTCTGCCGTCCGGGGGCTCAGCAGCTCTCCCTCCCTTTGTCCTCCAGCCTTCCCGCTTTCCGCGCAGAGCTGTTAACTTATGACCTCCCAGACGCTAAGTCGCGCTTGCTGTCGGAACACAGTCTGTCCGGCCCCTCCGCTTTTGCCAGCCCGACTCGGGGGCTCTGCTTGGCCGGCGAGCCGCCCCTCCGCCCCGGCTCCCTCCCGCCAGTCCGTGGAGCGCGCACCGCCTCGCCGCCCTTCCTACCCTCTTCCGTGGGCCTCTGGTCTGCGCTTGACTCCGGAGACTCCCTTCTGCTAATCCTCTGGCGGTTTTCTGGGTTCTTTAGGCAGGTGTAGGTGGAATCTAAGTGATTGGCAGGACGCGCTGTGAGCCCCGCGTCCTCCTACGCCGCCATCTTCCGGAACCCAAAAAGGTCTTAAGTTTCAAGTTGTTCTTTTTTTTTTCTTTTCTAAATCTTTTCTTCAAATGAAATCTTACTTAAAACCCAACACTTGTAATCCATCTGGAATGCCAATCTCTGCATTATTGGCTCCTGATGCACTCTGAGGTCTATCAAGGTCTGTTCTTGTGACCATTCATCATTTAAAACTGAAATTTATACTGTGAGTTCCATGAGCTCTAGGGCCATTTCTGTTGTATTTACCACTTTATTCCCAATACCTAGCACAGCATGTGACACAAATTGGTGTCTGATGAATATTTATTGAATGAATGAGTGACGAAAGATCAGACAGAGAAAATGACATGACTTGAATTAAGTCACACAGCAAATTGATGAGGCTCAGACTTAGTATATAGCGACTGGGTAGGTACCGGTGGCATTACCAGAATAGGAAATAAAGGAGGAGAAATAGAGTGAAAAAGGATGCTGAGGTCAGTTTTGGATATTAGAGTTTGAAGTGCTTTGGGGGCATCCAGGTAGAGGCATCAACAGACAACAAACTGTTAAGTCTATTTAGTTTAGACTCAGTGGTCTAGCTCTTCAACTCTTCTTGCAAACGGCTTTCATTTGTTTCACTTTTAAGCACTGTGTTTGTCCAGGCATGTTTCCCACCCTCACATAGCCACCAGAGCAGAGTTTCCTCAACTTTATTGTACATGCAAATCAACATGAGGAATCTTCTTAAAAAACAGATTCTGACTCAGAAGATAGAGCCTGAGCTTTGGCAGTCTTAACAGGCAGTCTTAGTAAGTTTCCGTGTGATGCCGAGGCTGCTCATCTACATCTTGAGAAGCAAGACCCTGCAAATCAGTGAAAAATGGCACGAAGAGTTGGTTGGCAGTTTGTTTTTTTCGTTCTGTAAAATTTCACAATCTTTATAATAGAGATGGGGAACTTGCAAAGTTTTATTTGCTTTTCAAATGAATTTCTTCTCATAAACTTTTCTTTTGCACTTCAAAGAATATGTTTAGGTGTTTTACATGTTTGCTTTATAATATAATGTGACTCTTAATTCATAAATTAATTCAAGACAAATTTTCTTAATTTAGTTTTATTTTTTTGTTATTTTATGTATGTATGTATGTATTTACTTATTTATATTTTATTCTTAGGAGAGAGTATGAGCAGGGAAGGGGCAGAGAGAGAGAGAGAGAGAGAGAGAGAGAGAGAATCTCAAGCAGGCTCCACACTACCAGCTCAGAGCCCAATGCGGGGCTCGATCCCACCAACTGTGAGATCATGACCTGAGCTGAAATCAAGAGTCCAATGCCCATCCGAGCCACCCAGATGCCCCAATTTTTATTTATTTTGAGAGAAAGATAGAGAGCAAGGGGGGGAGGGCAGAGAGAGAGGAAGACAGAATCCCAGGCAGGCTCTGCACCATCAGCCCAGAGTCCGATGCAGGGCTTGAACATACCAAAGCGAGATCGTGACCTGAAGTCAAGAGTGAGAGGCTTAACTGACTGAGCCACCCAGGCGCCCCAGAATTTTCTTAATTTTAATAGTGATCCCATAAACTGCTTATTCTTTCTAGGAGTTTTTTTTAGCTGTTAGCCTCAGGCTAAAGATTTCAGGCTAAGTTTAGCAGCTGTTGGAAGTAAAGCTGTTAGAGAGGCAGGCTCTGGAAGTAGGTAAATTCAAGACATTTTGAAACATTCAAGTACTTATAAAAAGTACCAATTGCAAAATAGTAACATAGTTTAAATCTATGCAGAGGTCTAGTTATTCTTATCCTGAAACATGGAGACCATCCCAACTGGAAAACAAAAAGATTTTTATGAGAAACCAGTAGCCTTTCTTAGATATCATTACATTCATCTAAATTGAATGAATGACTTAGGCATCATCTGTACTTTTATCTGTAAGTCATTTTTCTTTTAACGTGATTGCTATACAAAACTTCATTGTTTTCTTTTTCATTCTTCCATTCAAAAAATCTTTTTATGATTCGTTATGCTTCTGGGCACTGAGAGACAGCTGTTGAGTCAGATAAAGATCTTGGGTTCACAGAATTAGTTTTGTAGGAAAAGAGACAATAAGTAAATAAATGTGATCGTTTCATGTGAAAATATGTACTACTAGAAAAATAAAAAAAAAGAACAACCAACTAGAGTGGTTCAAGGGTGGTATTCTTAGATTGGGTGGTCTGGAAAGCCTTATCTAGGGTGTAATATGTGAGAGAAATGAGTAAAATGAAGACATGAACCATATTTTTTTATTTTTTTAACTTTTTTTTTGACGTTTATTTATTTTTGAGACAGAGAGAGACAGAGCATATGAACAGGGGAGGGTCAGAGAAAGAGGGAGACACAGAATCAGAAGCAGGCTCCAGGCTCTACGCTGTCAGCACAGAGCCCGATGGCGGGGCTCGAACCCACAAACTGTGAGATCGTGACCTGAGCCGAAGTCGGACGCTCAACTGACTGGGCCAACCAGGCGCCCCAAGACATGAGCCATATTAATAAGAAAAGATAAGAGCAGAGTGGAACTGCCATATACCAAGAGTGAGCTTGGTGTGCGGAAGGGAGATTAAGACCAGTGAGATGACGGGCACAAGGGAGAAAAAAGCAAAAGAAGAATTGAAATGAGAGAGATAAGCAGCAGCCAGATCAAGCAGAGCAGGGAGTATGGATTTTATTCTAAGAGTGACTGCAAATATTTAGAGTTTTTAACAGAAAATTACATGTAATTTCTCTCTTCAGCATTTCCATCTGTACATTCCACTACTATAGTACATGCTTCTATAATACATTTCTTCACTAACGTTATTTATCACTTATTTCCAACATGTCTTTTCTACTAAACTGTTAGCTCCTTAAGAGCAGGGACTGTATTGATTTATCCACCTTCTTGTATGCCCAGTTCATAGTGCAGTGCATAATATATGGCAGTGCTAAGTAAATGATTACTGAATGAACAAATGGGTATTTTATTTGTTCATAAACCTCTACTCCTGGTTGTAACCTTTCTATTGAATTCTGGTCTCATACTTGCAAATGCTACTGGCATTTTCAATTAACTGTCCAATTTTTTTTTTCCTCAAGTTCAACTACAAACTCATTATTTCATTCCAACTTCTCCATATGTATTGGTTAATATCAACTTCTTTCTAGTTTCCTCAGTTAGAAATGTTAGAGTACTGGGGCACCTGGGTGGCTCAGTCTGTTTAGGGTCCAACTTCAGCTCAGGTCATGATCTCTCAGCTCGTGGGTTCGACCTTGTTTTGGGCTCTGTGCTGACAGCTCAGAGCCTGGAGTCTGCTTCAGATTCTGTGTCTCTGTCTCTCTCTGCCCCTCCCCTGCTCATGCTCTGTCTCCCTCTCTCTCTGAAAAACAAATAAACACTGAAAAAAATTAGAAATTTTAGAATACTTTGATTCTTCTGATATTGGGAATTTTCTTTACTTCATTGACTCTAGCACTGGTTCAGGCTTTCATTATTTAACCTGGAACCATCCAACAGACTTTTATCTGGCTAGGACATTCTGACTTAAATTTCTTCTCTTTTCACATTGACACCACATATCTCTGCAAGATCATTGTCGCTGAAGTGTCATTTTACTCCTAAGTTTGTTCATTGTTCTATTTATCAACCATTTTTCACACTAATGTGTGTTTGATATGTGGCATTTTCTTGTATAAATCCTTAATTAGTGCTCACATGAACTATATGAGATAGTATTTTTATCTCCATTTTATAGGTAAGGAAAATGAGATTTTGATAAGTCAGGCTACCTGCTTAAGGTTACTTTTTTTTTTTTTTTTAAGTTTATTTATTTATTTTGAATGAGAGAGGAGAGAGCACAAGTGTTAAGGGGCAGAAAGAGAGCAAGAGAGAGAGAGAATCCCAAGCAGGCCCATGCTGACAGTGATGTGGAGCTCAAACTCACAAACTGTGAGATCATAACCTGAGCCAAAATCAACTGAGCCATCCAGGAGCCTCCAGGTTACTATTACACCAATAAGGAAATGGTAGGGCTGAGATTTGAACACAGGTCTATTTAGCTGGGAGAACTAAACTTTAGTTATTGCATTCATGAGTGGTATCTCAAGCTTAAATTCCTGCTTGTCTTTGGAGGTTATCCATGATACAGCCTACCAGTCTTACTGAACTTCTTATGACTGCTGAATTTGCATCCTGTATTTCACATTTCAAATGTTTTTCTAGTTATCTTCTGGGCATTGACCTTTTTACTTCAATTACATTGTAAGCTCCTTAAGATCAGATACCATGTATTACTCTTATGTTTCTGTGAAGGTCTGCTAATGTGGCGTGCACAGGATATATTCTCAGTAAAAAACTGACCAATCTTTAGCACAGTCCTTGGCACATATGCATGCTTACTAAATGGTAACAATGATTATTATTTATTATTCCTGAAGAGCTGATACATTAAACTGAAGTTCTAAAAAGATAACTATAGAGAAGCCTGGGTGGCTCAGTCAGTTAAGTGTGCGACTCTTGATTTTGGCTCAGGTCATGATCTCACTGTTTGTGGCTTGGAGCCCCATATCGGGCTCTGAGCAGAGCCTGCTAGAGATTCCCTCTGCCCCTCCCCCACTCACACTCTCAAATAAACATTAAAAAAATTTTTTTGAAAAAGATACCATCGAATTCCGATCTCTGCCTCAATCCTAAGAAATTTTTGCTTACCTTCCTTATGATCTAAACAGTTTTCCATGCTAAGTTTGTTCATTTTAGTCCCATCCTACCCTTTCTATTAAGTGGCATCAACTACAATATAGATCTCACCATAACATCAACAAGCAGCAACATTCCGTCAACTATTACTGCTCTTTTTGAGAGTGCTTTGAAGAAAAACAAGGAATAGTTGGAGTAATTTTTTTCAGATGATTGTTAACGCGCTTGCTATCTATCTATCGATTTAACTTTAATGAAGTTTACTAGAAGTGTCTGTTCCAGACTGCTGGCTCAAGTTTCTTACTTACAGTGACTCGTGCAATCAGGTAACTCCCTTGCCCTACAAGCCCTCCTTCGCATCTCAGCTTGAAGTTGAATTGTCCCAGATGCAATAATTGGAACGTCCAGCCCCCTCACCCCACGGTGCCCGGGGACGCAATGAAACGGAGGGTTTAGGGCCCCGCGGGTCCGCCCCGCCCCCGGTGAGCGCAATCGCGTCCGGTCACGTCGTACGCTCCCCCGGAAGTGCCGCTGAGTAAACGGCGGGGGCGTGTCTCCAGGCAGCTAGGCGTGCAGTTAGCCAGAAACGCGGGAAGTCGGGCCTGGCGCGGTTACAGACGGGAATCCTGTTGTTCTGTCCTTTTCCCGAGGGACCCGCGAGCCTCTCTGAGGGCCCTGAAGGTGAATCCGACTGGGTCTCCGGCGCGACGCCATGGAAGTGGTGGAGGCCGCTGCCGCTCAGTTGGAAACTCTGAAATTTAATGGCACCAGTTTGGGAGATAGCCAGGGTCAGGCGGTGCTGTCTCCGAGCTGTGTACCTGTCCCAGACCCTCGGCCGCCACCACAGTCGAATGAGCGGTCCCCGGACACCGGCCAGGCCGCGGAGGCTCAGCCTGCAGAGGAACAGCCGCCAGAACTCGCGCCGCAATCAAGGCCAGAACCTCCACAGGGAGGGAACTGCGTCACCGGCTCAGGCTCCGCAGAGCAGGCGCGGACCCCAGACTCTCTAGAGACCTCGGACTCGGATTCAGACTCGGACAGGTCCGGTGCCTAGGGGTCCCGGATCTCCGGAGGGTGGGGGGAGGCGCGAGGCCAGGGACTGAGAGGGTTCTCGCGTGGGCCCGGGAGGAGCGGTAGCTAAGCTTACTGAGCACATGTTGACAAGTAGCTCGGACCGCCCATTCCTCTCTCCTGCAAATCGCGTGGTGAATCCGAGATTAATAATCAGATCCCTCTTTCTTAAATGTGGTAGTCTGAAGGGTCCTATGTATAGATCGTAAAAAAAAAACCTGAGGATGATGGATTCGATAACCAGTTTGGCGTGTGTCCCTTTACGTTTATGATTTTGAGTTTTGTCGGATCTTCAAACAAACAAACAAACAAACAAACAAACAGGTTTAGAGTGTGTTTTTTTGAGCCAGATGAGTTAAGGAAGGACCAGTTACAGGATTTCAGACATTTCCCGTTTGGCTCCTGACAATTTTGTTAATTCGTAGAATTCTTGCAGGGAGCACGTGTTCGTGAAATTAGGGAAACGTTGTTATTTAGCATTATTATATGATCTGGATAGATTTTATAAACAGGTTTTTTTTTTTTTTTTATAAATATGACACGTGGTGAGAGAGGACTTAAGGTTGTAGGATGTTACTAGACCACACTGAACGTTATCTACACGTATTTGAGTGTCATGTGGGATACTGAATAGGTGAATAAAATAGAGAGAGGGACCAAAACTAAAACTAACACATCAATACATAAATTAGAGGTGGTGAGAATTACAGTGAAGGGACAAGTGAGACATTGAGAAAGTAATAGGAGAGGCCAACCCTGTAGGACCCTGTAGCCATGTTAAAGTTTTCATTCAAAGTGTTAGAGAAGCTTTTGAATTTTAAGCAGAGAAATGGCATTCTCAGGTGTATATTCTAGTAAGTTTTGCTCTGTAGAGAAGGAATTGAACTGGATTCAAGAGTGAAAGAAGAGGGGTGCCTGAGTGGCTCAATCAGTTAAGTCTCCCACTCTTGGTTTCAGCTCAGGTCATCATCTCAGGGTTTGTGGGTTCAAGCCCCACATCGGGTTATGTGCTGATAGTTTTGAGCCTGCTTGGGATTCTCTCTCTCTGCCCTTCCTGCACTCGCTCTCTCGCTTTCTCTCTCTCAAATAAAGAGTGAGAGCAGAGAAGCATGAGTGGAACAATGGTTGGTGTGGAAGTAGTTGGAAAGATGTTGCATGAGTCCATGATGTGACCATTGTTGTCTGGGTTAAATATTTTGAAGTTGCCCTAATAGATGGGGCAGTGAGCTAGACAAAGAGACATTGGTGGTGCTGTTTAGTGAAGTGGGGAGTAACCTATCTGGGATGGGGGCTGGAGACAAATAAGAGTGTTTAATTTGAACAGTTAATTTGAGATTTCTTTGACAGCTAATTGTAGATGTCAGGGAAGCATGGGATAATAAGTTTAGAGTTCGGGGGACAATTCTTGACTGGAGATGTAAAGTTGAACATCAGATTACAAATAGGATTTAGTTTAACTTTTTATTACAGACATTTCAAATTTGTTGAAAGTAGAGAGTAATGTAATGAATGCCCATGTACTCGACACCACACTTAAACAGTTTCCATTATTTCGCTAATCTTGTTTTATCTTTTTTTTTAACCTGAGAGTTTTAAAGGAAATCTAAAACAGCATGTCACCTTACCTATATGTTCTTTACATTTCTGACTGATAAAGTACTTGTTAAGCAACCACCATGTCATTATCAGATGTAGTAAAATTAACCCTAATTCCTTAATATCACCTAATAGTCAGTCTATATTCATATTTTGCTAGTTGTCTTTTAATAGTTGGTTTGTTTGAATTAGAATTCAAACAAGATTCTCAAACAATGCATTTGGATGTTATGTCTGTTTAGTCTCTTAAGTGAACGACATTTTTTATTTAATGTTTATTTTTGAGAGAGAGAGAGAGAGAGAGAGAGAGAGAGAGAACAAGTGGGGGAGGGGCAGAGAGAGACGGAGACACAGAATCTGAAGCAGGCTGCAGGCTCTGAGTTTTAGCACAGAGCCCAACACGGGGCTTGAACTCACTGGGATCATGACCTGAGCTGAAGTTGGACGCTTTACTGACTGAGCCACCCAGGTGCCCCAAGTGAAGGTCAGAAAGCAGTGAAGACAGAAGAAGCCACATGAGGGTGGAATACCCCCTTAACATAGTGGATGCCAAAATATGGAAGTTTTTTTGAGGAAGCCAGTGGGAACCATGTCAGATGTTGCTGAGAAGTTAATTAAGATGACAGAAACACGTCCGTTGGACTTGACAACATGGGGAATGTTGGTGATCTTGTCAAGGAGTGGTGGTGATGGAAGCCATTTTGGGGTAAAGACTGAATGGGAAGTAAAGGAGCAGAGACAGCATGCGGTAACAACAACCGTGTCAAGAAACTTTAAGGGGAGAAATGAGGCCATAGCTGGAGGAATTCAACAGAGGTAGTGTAGAGTTTTGATATGCTGATGGGAATGATCAGGGATAGAGGGGAAGATTCCTGATAATAGTAATAGTGGGAAGGAGTTCACTGGTAACAGAAGGAAAGACCATACTTGCCAGGACTAATGTCTTAATTTCAAGCACTTAATAGTCCATTGTTTTTCAGTGAATTATGGAATAGTATGGACTGGCTGTACTAGGCAGTTTGAAAAGAAAACGCTGTGCTAGACAAAGAAATAAGTGTACCTTTGGTGGGTAGGGGGTGGCTTCAGAGGAGGTAATATTTGAGTTGAGCCTATAAAGAAGAATGGAATTTTTCTGCCCTGGGGCATTCCAGTCAAAAAGCACAAATAATGGCATGAGGTGTGAAAATAAGGGAATTTGGGAAGTTTTATATGCTTCTGGGCTAGAGAAGTGGCAGGAGATGGGATTGTAAAGGTTATCAGGAACCTGATTGCAGAGGGCTCTGAAATACACTAGGAGCATGGCCTGTGTCTTGTACCCAGCATAGATTTATGGAGAAAGTTTTAAAGGTTTTCTCTGTTTAGTGTTTTCTTAATAAAGAAATGGAAAGAATGGTACAAACACACAGCTGTCATCTTGATTTAATACTTATTAACATTTCAGAAGTTAGTTTCAGAGCCATTTTATTTTTTTAAATCCTTATTTATTTTGAGAGAGAGAGAGGAGGAGAGCATCCCGAGCAGGCTCTGCACTGTCAGGGCAGAGCCTAACACAGGGCTCCATTTCACCAACCATGAGATCACGACCTGAGCTGAAATCAAGAGATGCTTAACTGAGTCACCCAAGTGCCCCATTAATGAGCCATTTAAAAGTCATTTATAGGTATTATGACACTTTCTCCCTGAATGTTTCAGCATGCATTCTCTAAGGGGACATTTTCTTACATAATCACAATTACCACACATAACAAAATTAATAATTCCCCAAGATCTAATGTCCAATCATGGATGGTTTTTTTCTTTTTTATTTTAAGCAAGTGTGAACTGATTAGGAGGGAAGGTCATGAAAGGGTGAGGGTTAACAGCAGTAGAAGGAAGGGTTGACTGTAGTGGAAAGAGACTACTAGTGTTAACGCCAGTTATACAGTTATTACAGAAAGATAGGTGAGAAATGAGGACCTCCCCCAAATATGGTCATAGTGACAGTGGAAATGGGAGTGAGAAGTGGAGTAGGAGTGAAGTTTGCCATCTGAAGATAGTATTTTATCACAGTGAGATTGCATTAGCTCAAAATGATTCCAACTTTTCTACCTATGGTGACTGGATTGAAGACTAAGCAATGAAATAAAATAGTAGCTCAAGGAGAGAAGCAGGTTTAATAGGGAGAATTTTTTTTTTTTAAACTTGTTGCTAGTATGAGGTGAGTGTAGGTTATTCATACAGAAGTGGCCAGTGTACAGCCAGAGATAAGGGGTGGAGCCTAGAATTTTCAGTATCAAAGCTGATGATTTAGGAGTTATCTATACAGGAGTGATGATTGAAATCATTGGAATGGATGAGGTTATCCATGGGAAGAGGACAAAGAAGAAGAAATGAGGATGGACTTTTAAAAACATAAAATGTGCTGAGGGACATAATCAGCAATTTAAGAAGAGGGTTACTGGTCATTGCTGTGGAAATCAAGGGCTAAGGGAGTTTTTAGAGAGTAGAGTGGTCAGCATGATTGGTAATTTTCAGGAGTTTCCCAAGTTGCATGAAACTGTGAACATTTTATTGGCAATTAAGTGATCTTCTGGTCATTGAGTAGTAAGAAAGGTCTCTTGTTCAGAGATTTCTTTTGTGAGTGATTTGTCACATGCATAATTACATTAAGACAAATGTGTGATGTGTGAGACTATTTTAATAAAAACGTTTTGGGTTATAGCAGAGGTTTTGCAAATGTTACCAATGGATTAAAGTCTACTTTCCAAAAATCATAGTCAATTTCGAGATGCTAGCTTTTGAATTATATCAGCAACAGTAAATACATAGTAAAGTAGATATTTCCTAGTTGAACACTTGTAATTTAGTACTGTTTTACTACTGCTTTACTAAGTTTTCAACTTTTTCTCCCTACAGTGACACAGATTCAGATAGTTCAAGCTCCTCCTCGTCCTCATCATCTTCCTCATCATCGTCCTCTCGTCTGTCACTTCCTCCACTGCTGTCAGATGGAGAAGATGATTTACAAGTTGAGAAGGAAAATAAGAATTTCCCTCTTAAAACAAAAGATGAATTACTCCTTAACGTAAGTACTTCTTTTTGTTCTTAAACTTAATTTGCATGTTATAAAAGATGTTACGGTACTAATTCTGGTCTCATTTGGCCTGTATCTGCCTCCATAAATTTGAAGACTTCTCAGCCTGTTATTGGGCAGACTTTTGCTATGCCTTGTTTTTTGTTTTGTTTTTGTTTTTTTTTTAACATAAAAGCAAGGATTGATCTGGTTGCTAAGGTTTCTAAGGTTGCTTCTAACTCTAAAGTTTGAAAATTGTTCATGCTGGGCATTAACTTTAGTTTGCTACTTTTTTTAAATTTTCTTAGAAAAGATTTCATATGTGGATTTACAACCTTGGTGATGTGTGTGTGTGTGTGTGTGTGTGTGTGTGTTTGTCCACACGTCAGAAAATTTTGTCCAATAGTAATTGAAATCTTTTTTTTTTTTTTAAAGTTTATTTATTTATTCCGAGAGAGAGAGTGAGGGGAGAGGCAGAGAGAGGGAGACGGAAAATCCCAGGCAAGCTCTGCAATGTCAACTTTAAGCTAGCCGGATGTGGGCTCAAACTCCTGAACCATGCGATCATGACCTGATCTTCAGTCTGAGCTGAAGTCAGGCATTTAACCAACTGAGCCTCCCAGGTGCCCCATAATTGAAATCTTTTTATTAATTTATTTATTTTTAAATGTTTATTTACTTTTGAGAGAGCAAGAGTGTGCATGCCCAAGTGAGCAAACACAGGTGGGGGGAGGGGCAGAGAGAGCAGGAGAGAGAATCCCAGACAGGCTCCACACTCAGTGCAGAGCCCAATGTGGGGCTCATTCTCACAAACCATGAGATCATAACCTGAGTTGAAATCAAGAGTTGGACACTTAACTGACTGAGCCACCAAGGTACCCTTGAAATCTTTTTAATTGATTGCATTTAGAGGAGTAGAAAGTGCAATTAGATGGGTAGAGTTTCTTAGGACCCCTATTTACTTGAGGTTTGGGAACATTTTATTGTTGCAGATGGAGAAAACTTGTTCATTACAGGATGGTATTTATTGGCACCTGATAGGTTTGGTTTGTAAAGTAGTCTCGTGTGGTTATTTCCTCTTAAACTGTAAACCGTTCCTAGAAGGATGGTGATAGTTTGGTTGAAACCTCATGATCCAATAGAAATATCTCCTCAGAATTTCAGAATATAGGCTATATTGCCCCATGTTTATTCTCTCTATACCCTTATGTACTTTACTTATTGTTAATGTTTTTTAAAAATTTAATGATCACTAATTACAGTTATTATGTAATAACTTAAATCAATGAAACATTTTAGTGCAAGGTTTGAAAGCATTTAATTTTTTAACTTTTAATTTTGAAAACATTTTAAAAGCCTGGAGGTAATTGGGCACCTTTTTATGACCTACCAATATTATTTCTTTTTCTCTACTTGTAGTGAGAAATATCCTATTTTATGCTTTATGTATTGAAAACCGCTTGGATTTTTATGCAGCTTCATCAAACTACAGACATTGATATCCCTTCCTGGCCTTTTTATGCACAGGCTCTCCCAACTTATGACTATTTATTTTCTGAAAATATTGGGAGACTTCTTTGGTCTTTCTCTTGTATTTTGGTCACCTTTCTAAGTTTTCTCAGATCAACAAATAAAGGACTGCAGTACTCCTGTATATATATCATTAAAAAAATTTTTTTTTAATTTACTCATTTTTGAGAGACAGAGACAGAACATGAGTCGGGGAGAGGCAGGCTCACCCTGAAGCAGGCTCCAGGCTCTGAGCTGTCAGCACAGAGCCCAATGTGGTACTCAAACTCGCAGACTGCAAGATCATGACCTGAGCTGAAGTTGGACACTTGACCAACTGAGCCACCCAGGTGCCCCTGTAATATCATTTTTTTAATTTATCTTACTAGACCTGGAATTTTACCTTGTGAATCTCTTGAAATTTAATGCAAAATTTTAGTCTATATGTTTAAGTATTTTTCTTGGTATATTGTGCTCATATTTTCATCAGAAAACCAAAAGGGTCCATGTTTACACAGAGGCCAGGAACTACCTTCTGGAAGGCTGAGTTCATATCTCATCTTTGTAGCTTCCATAGTATCAGGTAGGGTGCTTAATAGATAATGAGTTGTCAGTCAAGAGTAATATATGATTGAGAATAAGAATGAGTAAGGGAACTGGCATTTTACATTCATTCATTCTTAAACTATTCTAGCACACCTGTCATATACTAAGTGCTATAAACAAAACCCTCCAGTTTCTGCTCTCATAGTGCTTGGTGGAGAGAGACAGAGAGTAAATAAATCAGAGACAAATATAATTTTGGAAGTGCTATTGAATTGTGAAAGTATGTTTGGTTAGTATCAGAAAATTACATGTTTGCTGGCAAGGTATGTTAGCTTTTGAAACTTGAACAGTGGGCCAGTCTGTTCCCTTTTGTGCCAGTTCTGAGGGATCTTTGGGAAGGATGGAAGAAGCAATTATAGTCTTTACTTTTCAACTTTGGATTCTTGAGTAGCTTTTCACTTTATTTTATATTTACATGATTAGGAAGTCAATTTATTGGAAATTCCTAGTCCTTTAGACTACTGCTACTAGAGTTGAGTGGAGGAATGAGTTCCTTGGTCTGCCATAAATCTTTGACTTAGGGCTGTGAAAGTATATATTAGGACTCCTTCAGGACTTCAGCTCTCAAGTTCAAGGGAGAAGAATGACTTGGCCCTGATGAGCAAGGATGGTATGGTTACACATACAGCGTGTCTTTAGGACTCTGCCTTTTTCTCTGTTGATCAGTAGGTTTTTCTCCATAGACCTGGCAGTTTGGCCATTGATATTCCTATATGCGAGTCTTGTGAAGGGCTTAATACTGGTTTACCTGGGGCCTGGTACACAGCCCTGAACACATCATTGAGGCTAATGGAATGTGTCTTCAGATTGCTTGAGCATTAGTCACAGTCACTCCTGTTTATGTGGGAAAGTATGTAGGAGAGTAAGTGCTTTAGAGAAAGTACATGGGCATGTGTGAAGGTGGGAACATGTACGAGCCAGTTTACAGAAAGGGAGTGTGAATGTGTGTGTATTTCGAGGAGGGTGAGGGTTGTGTGGTTAACACCAAGCCATGCAAACCACAAGGAATGGGTTCTCTGTCATAGGAAAGGGAGGCTTTTATCCATTTCGGAAAAGGATGCTATTTAGTCAGTAATAACAGTTATCGTATTAGAGAATAAAAGGGAAATACTTGGAAGAGGTTATCACACGTGACTTATGTTGGACTCTTGTGGTTGTGAGTAGCAGAGGCTCTCCAATTACCTCGAGAAGGGAGATGTATTGTAAACTTACTTGGGGAGGAAAGCCATTGGGAACTAGGCAGCTATTGAGGATGGCCGTGCTGTTTCTTTTATAGGCCTCTTGGATATTCTCCTAGTTCTCTGAGTGTCATTTTATTCTTTCTTTACTTACTGACTTCTTCTGTTTACCTGTAGATTCATCTTTTTAATTCTAGCTCCCACATAGATTGTGACCCTGGCTCTCTATCTAGTATCTTCTGTCATCTTCCCCTTGACAAACCAGACAGTTAGTGCTATATTTCTTTGCTGACTTTGGGACAGTCCTATTATTTAGCTTATTAGATTTGTTTTTGTGTGTGTGTGATTTTGTTTAAGTAAAAACAAAATAAGTAAAAATAAATAAGTTTATTTATTTATTTTTTTGAAAATGAAAGTCTACTTTTCTGGGAACTATCCCCTCTTGACAACTAGCTCTAGCCAGTATCAAATGTACCATCTTTTTCAGATCATACTGATATATCCTTTTAGCAGGGATTGTGCATAGAACTGTTTCATCTATGTAGTCTATTTAATTTAATTTCATAATGAAATGCTGAAGAAAATTAATGAGACCTATTATTCATGTTGTCTTTGCTAAAAGGTACACATAAGTTAAAATCGACCAAGCAGTTCTATCCATTAGAGAGTTTCTGCTGGATGTTAGAGATCTCTAGAACATAGACATGCCCAATTTATCCCAGTCTTCCCTGTCTTACCTCTTTATAACATGTCTCATATTCTAGGCTGTTTCTACTGCCATTGAGGCATGCTGAACATCATTTTTACCTTCAGTTAGTCTGTCAAGCAGGAATGTTGCCTCCCTGGATCTAGCTTTTTAAATCTTTTCTATTGTTGAAAAGTTAGGTCCTGGTGATCTAACTACTAACTATTGCAGGTCTTTAATTGTAAGTATATGGGAGATAGTGAAGCAACCTCAAGATTGTTCTTTTAGAATTAACCTTAGAGTGTTGCAGTAATCCCTTTGGATGACAAGATATGGTTATAACTTGATTTAAAAAAAGGAGGGGTGAAGAGAAGAGGAAAAAAAGAGGGAATGGTTAGCCATACCATAGAGGCATTGAAAAGGAGGGTAATCTTAGATGGCTCTATTTATAATGTCACAATTATGTAATATACGCTGTTAAATTTAGCCAAGTGGACTTATTCTTTTATCATATACTCCTCTTTAATGCTGAGAAGGTGTATATTTAACCTCCACAGTAAATGTAAAGCAGCATAGATATTACAGCTTTGAAACTACATTAGACCACATTGAGTTTATTCAGTGTTTCAGTGAATTGGAAAATTAGGTCCTTTTTGAAAAACTTTGTCAGCAGTTTATGCCCTGAACTGTTTATTCAAATAAATCAGATGTAATTAAAAATTTAGAGTCGTAAAAACGTTTAAGGGATTGTGACATTTCAAAATCTTAATCAGAAATTAATTTTATACATTAATGCCTATTATTTTCTCTTCTGAAAACCTGAAGGGTTTTACTTAACATTCAAAAGTTATGGTTACAGTGCTTATGGGGATAAAAAATAGATAATGCTGTAGTAGGCATAATAGTATGTATTTATACACATAATATAATATGACCAAGAAAAAACTTTAATGCTTTAGGCAATTCTTGGTACCTTCATAATTTAGAGACTGCCTATGTTATATTGTAAAACAAATGCATTTTGTGGTTAGGTTGAGTACACTATATTTTCTTTCTGATTTTGGCAGTGCAGATGCATATCCTAAAACATCCTAACATAAGGGTATGGAAACTATCTGGACCGCCTCAAGTGGTCAGAAGTTACTTACAGCCGATTATTTCATGCCTGTTGATCTCACACCATCTATGAAACTGTATTGCACCTTGGTCTTCACTTAAAAATCATAGACAGAATATGTTGTTTTCGAGGCCTACCTTGCTTTATAAGTTTTGCCTTAAATGAAGGCTTCTTTCAACTTTAGCTTTTTATGACTCTAGGTACATTTGAAATTACTGCATTGTATCATAGAATACTGATGACACTTCTAACATTCTTTTTGGAATGTTTGATATTTAAGAAATGGCTTATGTACTTAAAAGGAGCTATTTTTAAATTAATATGTGGTACTCTTTAAAAATAGTGCTCAGATTTTTTAAAAAAATTAAAATTTCATGCTTCGTTATACAAAATTATTTTAGTAAAGCTTATAGCAAGTAGAAATGATCCCTTAAACTTCAAATAAATAGTGTATCTATTTATCTATTAGAGTAACCATATATGTTCTGTGAATATACCATGTGGTTATTATTACACAGAAACATTCCATTTGTTACATTCTCCAATTCCTCAGTAGATTTTAATAAGTAAGTTCTGATTGCTTTAGAGGATAAAGACAAATGTCTGTTAAAGGGGAATCTAGTTAGAGAGTGACACCAGAAAGTTAATGATTGGATGCCTGATGAATGCTACTAGCCTTAAAAAGCTGTGAGATTTTGTGTAAGAGCAGATAACTTGCACTGCAGGGGTCAAGGAAGTCATCCTGACTTGATCTTAAATTACAAGGTAAGATAGGTATGGAAAGGTGACAGGTGAAGAGAATATGAACTTTCCCACTGAATAGATCCAGGGTGTTGCTTGGCAGTTGTATTCCCAGTGTTGGTTACTAGTAGGGGCTCAGAGAGTGTTTCTTCATTCATTCATTCATTCATTCATTCATTCATTCATTCATCATCCATACAGCTAATGTCGTCAGTTCTAAAATGGGCACTTTTTTCATTTGTTAACATTTTAAAATTTGGGACTAATAATTGATGACATTTAAAAATTTTTTGGACAGTGCTTTATCTTTGTGATATATAAAGTCAGTGTCTTATTTGATGAAATACGGACTCAGTTAACAAAAGAATGCTTAGAGTTATATTTATTGCTAAAGATTTTTTCGTATCGAGATCTTACTTTAATGTTTATGTGAGTGAACTTTTGGAGATATTAGGAACTTTGTTTCTGACAGTAATTTTAGAGAAAAACAGGATAAGAACATTGTATTTATTTAAAAAGAAAACTATAAAGACACTGCAAAGAAGTGTTGACTCATTTTTTAGGTGAAAATATTTAATGGGCTAGTCTCAATCTTAAATTTAGTGTCATATACAATAGAGTAATTCATGATGGCAATTAATGTGTACTGGTGAGAGATAGCTAAAGAAAAAGCTGAGTCCCATGGAACATTGTAAAAGTACTTTTTGTAAAGTTGATGAATTAGACTACTACTAAATGTTATATGTGGTCATAGTTACCACACAGTGTACAGACCTAATCCATTCTTTTTTCCAATATGTTTTACCAGCTATAGGGAAAAAAAAATTCCATTCATGGCTCTCAGTACTCCAGGGATTGGATCCTACTTTCCAACCATATCTGAAAAGTGAAGGCTCACCTAATAGCATCAGGTAATTGGCTGCCACATGCATGTCCTGTATTCTTGAGTAATCTGAGGAAAGTGGCCAGATAATTTTATTCCACTTTCCTCACTTTTAAAAATTCTCCCCAGTCTGCACCAGAAAGGATTAGTTGCCATTTGGAATGTTTGATTCCTTTTCTATTACCCTCCACTGCCCTTTTTGTAGATTCGTGAATGAAAATCCAAATCAGGGTTCATTAGATAATTTTGCCTCAGAAAATCATAAATTACTGATCTCTCTCTCTTTTTTTTCTTTTACTGATTTTTTTTCTTGCCCCATAAGTCTTAAAGAAATAGAGAATTCAAGATCATTGTAATGCACAAATGTCATCTTCTCAGAGGCCATATTTGACCCATTAGCTCCTTCCAATTTTGCGATGGAAGTCTTTGACACCCATTTTTTGACTAGTGTATCTACAGTTTAATAGGATGGATTTTTAATGTTCTATGGTACTCATTTGAATATTGTGCTTAATTGAACAACCTTGTAGGCCATACAGATGTTCAAGAATCAGAATATAATAAGCTTGTAACACGAACAATAATTGTTCTTTCACGGATATTTCAGAAGTGTAGTTAGGGCCATGCATTTCTTTAATGCCATGGTTATGGGTATCTATTATCCAGAATTACAGTAATTGTGTTTGAGGCTGGTATATAATTTCTATCTTACTGTGCTGTCTTTTTGATTACATGCAGTTAAACATTTTTTAAATTGCATTATTAGCCATTTACGTGAAATATTCAGAACTTTTGCTCACTTTTCTCACTATTTAGAATAAGAAAACCAGGACGCCTGGGTGGCTCAGTTGGTTAAGAGTTTGACTCTTGATTTTGGCTCAGGTCATGATCTCGCAGTTCATGAATTTGAGCCACCATGTCAAGCTCCATACTGACAGCGTGGAGCCTGCCTTAGGGTTCTCTCTTCCTCTCAGCCCCTGTCTGTCTCTCTCTTCTCTTTCTCTCTCTCTATCTCTCAAATAAATAAATACAATAAATAAAACTTAAAAAAAAAATCTTTAGAATAGGAAAACTGGTTCCCAGAAAGTGATTTGCCTGAGGGTAGTATTTAAGTAGGGGGAAGCAGATTCAGAACTAGTAACAGATGTGATTCCAGTCTGCTGTATTTTTAGTGTTTGTGTAGAAATGCATATGTAGCAATATTAGAATTTGATCATTTGAACTTTGGTTATTTGGTTTCTGAATAATGTAGCATATTTTGTCTTGGTGATAGATGATTGTATCCTAATATAATAAGCTTTCTTAAATTGTATTTGCTTGGACCATCATATTGTCTTTTAATAAAGACTTTGACTTGGAACTGTAGATTGTGTAGGAAATAAGTGATTGAATTTCTTAGTATGTTGAATTCCCGTCGTTCATTTGCCAAATGCTGGTATGTGACTAGGGATTTTTATTTCCATGTGGCCTTTTCTTCTGCTGATGATGTGAATGAAGTACTTTTCTTCCTTTTCTTGCCTATTCTTTGTTATTACAAATACAGGTTTTGAATAAGTATGTCCAGAACTATTTTTACTCTTCTTTGATTTTGAGTCAGTAAACCTAACACTCACTGTATTTAAACAGTAGGATAGATATTTATCTCTGGTTGCAGATACTGTACATCCAAGACAGGTTTTAGTTTCTTTTTAATTTTGGGAAGTAAAAGTCATAAAAATAGAGATTGATCACAAATCTTCATTTCCCAGGTAGAGTATTCAGATTATCATTAAGGCTTAATAGTAATATGGTGTATGCTGTTGTAATGTGGCCTTAAAATTATATCTGTATTGATGGCCGAAAACAGATGGGTACTATTATTACCTGGGTGTATGTTTTGTAGTGGAGGGCTTTTTGGATGTCTGAGAACATAAAGCAGTGCTGTTCAGTAGACCTGTCTGCAATGGTAGAAATGTTCTATATCTGTGCTGTGTTAATACTGTAGCTGTTGAGCATTTGAAATGTGGCTAGTCCAACTAAAGACTGCATTTTAAATTTTACTCAGTTTTAGTTAAATTTAAATAGCCAAATGTAGTTAGTGTCTGGTGTTCTATAAGCAGAATAAAAGAAGCCTTTTTACCTACTTATCCATCTTTCCATGAGGGTTGTAGGTTAATCCAGGCTCATACTTTAATCTTCCTTACCTGCAGTATATAGCCTTTTTGTCTTTTATTTTCAGTACACTTGATTTTTGCTTATGTGATGGAGAAGGTCTTTCTATCTCAGATTTCCCTCATCACCTCTGCCCTCAGCTTTTTAGTTTATCAGTATGACTTTTACTTTTAATTCTTTATATCCTATGTGTACTGTCAAGAGCAGTAGTGTCCTTCAGTGTGTGTTCTGGCTATTTTTTCCCCCTTATTGGAGTGTGTCTGTGTTTTTCCTCTTTTTTTGTGACAAGTGTATCCTTTCCCCACTCATGGAAAACAAAATTATTGATTTTTATTTCTTTAAAGGAGATTATGTGACTGAGCAGATTTATTCGTTACCTTACCAGGAACAGCTGTTGAACAGCAACTGTGTTATCGGGCAGCCAGGTGTTAATCTAATAATTGTAATGATGTTTGCTGCTGCAAACCTGAGGTATCTATGCATCAGTCCTGGGCAACGAAGCTCCCTTAGAAGCCTGTGTTTCTTACTTTCATTCCTTGAGGATTCTCTTTTGATTCCTGGGAATTACATTTTCATTATTTGATTTTGCCGATTGAAAAAGACTGTGACCTCTTCTGAGAGTTTTGTTTAACTTAGACTGATGAGGTAAGTCATTTCATTTAAGAAATATGTAGTAAGCACCTACTATGTGCTAGCCACTGTTCGGGGTGCCACAGCAATCAGCAAGGCTGACCAAGTCCTGCTTGTTGTTGTATTTATTGTCTAGTTAAGGGAGTGGACTTCAAGCAAGTAATAAACACATGGGATGTTAGACAGTAAAGTGTTTTACAAAAAAGAAAATTAGCAGGGTGATTTAATAAAGAGTAACTAGGCTTGGTGTGGTGGTACTTCAGATTTCATAGTTAGGGAAGAGAAAGTAAATTTGACATCCAAACATCAAGACAAGATCTCCTACTGCCCAGTCTGACATAGCAATCCAAGGAACTTTCCTCTTGAAACTTCTGAAGTTCTGTCTTTTTGAACCTGACAAAAATCTTTATGGAAAGCATATGTGTTTAAAAAGGACAAATATAATATCTCTTCTTCTCTGATCCAGTCCCCAAGATGTTGTCATTTTCAAAGCAAATATACTGCTTTACTTCACTGGACTTTCAAAGGTAAACGCCAAAACACATAAAGCTTTTAACCTGGAATTGTACTAGGCTGATTTCACTTATTTCTTATAAATTTTATGCACAATATTTAGTTTGTTATATACTTCTTGTGTTCTGCAGAGTATTTGTGAGAGAGATTTCATATATCACTTAAATAGGTCTTTTACTATTAAAAGGCAATTTAATGCCTTCATTGACCTTTTTTAGGAATGCTTAGAAAACATTCCTATGTTACAAGATACTGGGATAACTGAACTAGAACTAGAGGAATGGTGGTGATCGTAGATAACAGTATTTCTGGGGTTTTTTTCCCTGAGTTTGGTTCTGTATGGGACTAGAGATCCTCCTCATTTGTAGGCAGTTTTGTCCTGTTAATACATAGCTCGGAAACAGGATAACAGGAATTAAGGAAGTCTCTCAGACTCTGCTTTTGACCACAGTTGTGAGTTCCTGCCCCACTACAAATATTCTGGCTTTGTATATATTCCCCTGTCATCCTCATTGCTAGATGTGTCTCATAAACATCCTTAGAGAACATCAGGATTTCATCAGATGTTGAAGCTGACCTGCTGAACTTATAGTAAATTATGTTACAATGATCTCAAATGATGATGAAAAGGCATTAGATAAAGTTCAACAGTCTGATCTAAAAAAAAAAAAATCCACACACAAATAGAAACACAAATAGGAATAGATGTTCACTTTCTTAACCTTTTTAAAAAGAAATTTCAGTTAAGACACATCATTATGCTTAACATTAAAACATTCCTAATAAAAACTCATTCATCATGCCCTCTATCATTACAGTTGCTTGACACTTGATATTCTGGAAATAGCAACCAATATTATTTGAAAAGTTAAAAACATGATATAATGATGTTGAAAAGGAGAGGGATTTAATATGGTAATATAGTGAATACACAAGAAAGTAATTGGACATAAATTTCAGCATGATGCTTTTTTGTGTTCAAATAATACTCTATAAAGATACATTTATAATAGCAAAGATACTAAATAACTAGGAATTTATAATATCAAATAAGGTAGAAGATGGCTTTAAATAAACCTAAGGACTATTTATGACTTATAAAAAGACAACTCTAAACGTGATTTTAATCACTACTAACAAGACGCATATATGACAAAATGGTTTTAAAGTTTGTGTAGTGAAATAAACCTGAGAATAGTTAGGAAAATTTCCAAGGGGAAAAATATGGATGAAGTGAATAGAAGAACTTGCCTTATTCCCAAATATTAAAACATGTAATGAAAGGCACAGTTGTTAAAATAGTTTAGGACTGACACTGAAATAAATCAGTGGAACTGAGTGGAGATTTCAGTAAAAAACCCAAATATATAAGTACATTTAGTACATGTTAAAATTTATTCTTCAAATCAGTAGAGGAAAGGATGGATTGTTCTATAACACATGGGAATAATTGGCCAGTAATATGGATAAAGATAAAGCCAATCTTTGCTTTGCTTTTATACAAAAGTAAAATTATAAATGGACCAAATTGAAATATTAAAAATGAGATTAGAAGCAATGAAAATATCAGTGAATTTAAAAAGCGATTTTGGTATAGGGAAGGTCTTTCTTTTTAGTGACACAAGTGTCAAAAGCCAAAGAAAGAAAAGCTTGATATATTTACATAAAAATTAAAATGCTGAAGTTCGTTAAGCAACTTAAATGCATTCTGGGAGGTAAGCAAGTGGATATTTTCTTCATATTTGATAAAGGGCAAATGTTCTTTAATACATAGTTCTTATAAATTTATAAAAAGATAAATTTTAAAGAAAAATGTATAAGATACACAATTCGTAAACAGTCAGAGAGCCAGGAAACACGTAAAGATGCACAGTCTTCCTGATTAATGAAGAAATTCAAATTAAAGCAAGATGTATTTTATATTGTAGACCTCTCAGACTGGCCAAGGTTTCAGGGTTGCTTCTCAGTGATTACAAGAATCTGGGAAAAATCTCATCATTTGTGGAATTGTTAATTGATGAACCTTTTTGACTTTTTTTTCCCCAAGAGACAGAAACGTAGTGCAAATGGGGGGAGGGGCAGAGAGACAGGGAGACACAGAATCTGAAGCAGGCTCCAGGCTCTGAGCTCTCAGCCCAGAGCTGGAGCCCATTGCAGGGCTCGAACCCGCGAACTGTGAGATCGTGACTTGAGCCAAAGTTGGACGCTTAACTGACTGAGCCACCCAGCTGCCTCTGACAAAACCTTTTTGGAAAGAAATTTAACAGTATCAGTAAAAAATGAAAAGTGTTTATACCTTTGGATCTAGCAGTTCTACTTACAGGAGTTTATAACAGGAGTTATGCAAAGATATATGTGAAAGTTCATTGTATCATAGGTATGATAAAAATTAAAAAGTGGCAAATATATCAGGTGACTGTGTTAAATTATAGTCCATCTATACAGTGATATACTGTAAGAATGTTTAAAAAATTAGGTGTTTGTTGTAGAAAGATGTACAAAATGATAGGTAAAAAGGATAGCTTGCATAATTGGATATTTTAAGTAAAATATTTAAAAGTTAGAAATGTAGAGTTTATATCTGCATAGTAAGTGTATTTAAAAGACTATTAACAGCCATCTTTGGAGAGGAATTGGGAGGTTGAAGGTAATAAGATTGGGGAATTTTTGGTTTTTGCTTTGAATCCTTCTGTACTGTTTTTTTCCTTTTTTTAAAAAAGGGAACATATATTTTAAAGTTAAAGGAAATCAAAACAGTATCAGAATATAGATCGATACCAAAATATAATGACTGTATATTTCATAGATTTTTATTTCTCTTCATAGAAAATGAAAAACAAGGAGCTTTTCATTTTGTGGCCAAATAGCATTTATTTATTTGAGAGTAACATTGATTTTTGTGTCCTAAGTGTTAATGGCATGTGGTCTACCTCAGTTCAGAAGTTTTCCCAAAAGCTCTAACAGCGCTTTCTCTTTTGGAGTCTTCTTATTCTTTGTTCTGCCTCCATGATCCTGAGTTTATTTAAGCAGTGGGCTTTATCACAATCCAAAAGTGATGAAAATTTTTGTATTAGATTTAACTATAATTTGGTTAGTCAGTGGGGCAGATTTCAGATTTCATCACTATACTTCTGTATTAGTGTGGTGCCTGGGTGACCTAGTCAGTTAAGTGTCTGACTCTTGATTTTGGCTCAGGTCATGATCTCACGGTTTGTGAGTTCGAGCCCTGTGTTGGGCTCTGCGCTGACAACGTGGAGCCTGCTTGGGATTCTCTCTCCTTCTTTCTGCCCCCCCCCCCCCAAAATAAGTAAGTAAACTTAAAAAAAATAAATTTACACTTTTGCATTAGAAAATTCCATTTGCTATTTTTAAGAGGTGCCACTCCTAGAAGCAGAAATCAGTGTGATTTGTCCTCTTAAATATCAGTAAAGCCTTCCTGTCTGCAGTCTCCCAGTGTTATAATTCTCCATTCTTGTATTTAACTGGGTGTGGGATTTCTTTACCTAAGAACTTCTTAAACAGGTCTGTTCCTTGTCACGTGTTCTGTATCATTTCTACTAACTGTACTCCCTTCTCTATTCTAATGTACACATGGACCACTTTCAAACCATGGTCTTGACAAGAAAAGACTTTCCATGTTTAATATGCAAAAATGAACAGTGGCTGTCCTCTCCCTAAAAGAACTCAGAAAAATTCTAACATAAGACAGTCATTTCCTCTATCACCATCTAGACTAACCTTGCAGAGATTAAGTCTTAAGCATTGAGTTGGTTGAGACTTTTAGTGTAGTTTTTCGTAAATAATTCTTGATCAGAAAATAAAAGCAAGTTATACACTTCAACTCTGGTTATATGATTTGTTAAAAACCTTGTTTGATCCCTGAAGAGGAAAATGATTACCCAAGATACATCCATCTGCAGTATATTGTATTGTTTAGGTTTTCCCATCTTTTCCGGCATTTCTTCAGAAGTTATCTTTTTCCTCCCATACTAACTCCTGATATGCCATCCATAGGATCTTTACACTTTCAAGCCTTCTTAAGGAAAAAACTTCCTTGTAAAAGTTAATTATGATCTTTTGGAAAAGGTCAAAAATAGAAAGCTCTGTTTACTTTAAAACCTAAGGTCAGTTTTACTCTTAAATTTCTCTTCAACTTCATCTCTACTTCAACGTCTAGTTTCTATAGCAACTGAGATAGGGTCAAAAAAGAGGAATTGTAAAGAAATTTAGTTTTTAACATAGAGAAAGAAGATTCCAGGAACACAGTCACCGCTTTTGCAGGTTGGAGCCTACATTCTGTATCCTAGAAATTCTGTACTTTTTCCTGAAGAGGCCAGACATTTACTGTCTTTCACAAAGCCCCAGAAAAGATTGCTGCTTGTCTTCAACTGCTTAGTCCCAATCAAATTGATTAACCAAATTAAGACGGCTAAGTGAGAGAACACTTCTGTTGGAGAAGTCGTAGTGACCAATAGAATGATTTTTCTGGGACTCACTGTGTGAATTGTCTATTTTTTAAATCATGCATTCCTTAACAGTGATAGCTTTTTTTTTTTTCTTTTCTTTGTCTCATTCAAGTGTGATTGGTCGGCAAATCTAGGTACTTTTGTCTGTGTTCTTTGTCTAGCTGGATTAAGCTATAGATGTTATTGTATTACTCATGTGGGGAGATATTGGAGGTGGGAGAAATACTGCCAGACACTAACAAGGATAACATCAAAGTGATGTTTTGAGTGCCTAACGTTACATCGTCAGACATGTTTATAAAACTTTAAATAGAAATGATGTCCCATTTTTTTTTTTAAGTTGGTGAAGCTGGAGGAAGATCAGTGCTTTTTTATATTATAGGAACTACCTTCTGTTGAAGAACTCACTATTATCCTGCCTGAAGATATTGAATTAAAGCCTCTTGGGATGGTTTCAAGTATTATTGAGCAATTAGGTATGTAAATGATTTTATTAATCAAATTTTTTGTATCCAGGTATGTATTCATCAAAGAATTTATGACTAGTGAATTTTCTGTGAAATATGTAATAATACTTCATTTTATAGTCACTAAGTTTGAATAGATAAATTCAGTTTTTACTTGTATAGGTTACTAATAAATACATTGTCTTTTTAAAAATTTAAAGTCTACTTTTACTGACATTTCTCCAGAATTTGATTTGGTATCTTCATTTTTTACTACTATTAAATTACTACAAATTTAATAACTTTACACAACACAAATTTATTATTCTACAGTTCTCTAGGCCAGAAGTTTGATATGTGTCTCACTATGCTAAAATTAAAGGATTCGTCAAGGCTGAGTTTCTGTCAGGGCTCTAGGGAGGATCCATTTTCTTGTCTTTTTTAGCTTCTAGAGGCTGCCTGCATTCTTTGGCCCATGGCACCCTTCATCTTCAAAGGCAATAATATGCCTTATCTGTGACCCTTCTCCCTTCATCATATCTCTCCCTGACTACAGCCTTAGAAGATTATCTGCTTTTAGGGACTCCTTAGGTTGGGCCTACACGTATAATCCAGGATAATCTCCCCATCTCAAGGCTCTTAACCTTAATCACATCTGCGATTTTTTTTTTTTTTTAATGTAAACATATTTACAGGTTCAGGGATTAGGATGTGGGTATCTTTTGGGTGGGGAGTGAACATTTTTCTGCCTACTGCCTTTGATTTTTATTTTAGAAACATGTAAATTAGCTCTGTGATTTAATGGCATGAAATTTAAAGCTGTTGGTTAAGAGAACTATATATTACAGATTTCTTTTAGCTCTAGGATGTGAGGTAGGAACATGAAAGGCCTTGAAGTTAATGTAGCTACCATTAAGTCTTATAGTGAGATACACCTGAAAATAGAACTCAGAGTTGACAAAGTCAAAGATACTTAAAATGGGTGGTAGACCTAGATTGTCCACCAGCCTCCTTAGTTTACAGGACTTAAGGGATACAGGAAAACCCAATTTACTTGCCCTTATGATCAGTTGTATAATGAGTCAGTGATAGAAATTGGACTTTTGACCTTTTCCTAACAGTGTCCACACCAATATTTTTAAAACTTCATACATTTATAATTTTGTACTTTTACAATTTATTAATCAAAATTTTGATTAAAGTGAAACATCCTTTTTATAAAAATCATGATTATTAAAACTCTTTATTTACCTGATTCTAAAATCCTTACATTTACTGGTTTTTGAGTTACTTTTGGCATTTAAGAATGTACATAAATAAGTCAAATAAATAATTATTTGCTTACATGGTATGAGTTGAGCATCTATTAGGCTTGATGTTTATAGAAAAAATTTAGGTCATAATGTTTATCAAGAAAAAATGTGAACTATTTGATAAGCACAGAATAATGCTCTTTAAAGATACTGTTTTGACTAGCACGCCCTAATAGACTAACAGAATTCTCAAGCTGCTGGGGAAAAAAGATTGTGTCAAAATTATCACATACTCCTCTCTTTTGAGAGCCTAAAATATCTAACATTATTTGGACCAGATTATAAAAGAGAAAATGAAGTATTAGTACATTAAGCAAAAAATAACATGAGTTCAAATGAGAACCCAAAGAGAAAAAGAGAGGATTTGGCTTTGTACTCTGCAGTTCTTCTACAAGTTCTGCTGGTTTGTTCCTCTCTCTCTCTCTGTTTTAATTTGGAAAATACAGGAGGCTAATTAGATATTATTCACCTTGGTAGAAGTAGAGAGATGTCATAAAATTAAGGATCTTGTGCTAGTACCTATTTGACTGTTGAAAGCCTTTGAAAATCTTTATCAGTGTATGGTATAAACTTTAAGTTGATCTGTACCCAACTACCTGCAACTGCCACCTAGAATCATAATAAAAAAAGAATAGTTCTGTAGGCTGTGGAAACAGGGTCAGTAGTTGTGATGTTGCAGGAAGATTTTAGGTTCTGGTGATAACTTGGTCTGGAATTAGCCAGATTATGATTATAAGATATTAACATTATGATAATGTTAATCTCTTGAGTCCTGTTTTCTCATCCTTTTATGAAATGAAGGTATTAGATTAGGTGATCTTTTATTTTCATGTAATTTGATTCTTGGGAAGGGGATTAGGGAAGAGAGATGATTGAAAATGAATTCTCTTAGTGCTCACTATCATTATCAATCCTTACTCATCATCTTTATTCCAGAAACAGATCTAACTCAAAAAATGTTGATCTATATATAATCTGTGACTTATACGTATGTTCAGAACTTAGAAGCAGTAACTGATGGGGACGCCTGGGTAGCTCAATTGGTTAGGTGTCCCTAACTACTGCTCAGCTCATGATCTCATAGTCCGTGGGTTCAGGCCCTGCATGGGGCTCTGTCCTGACAGCTCAGAGCCTAGAGCCTGCTTCAGATACTGTGTCTCCCCCACTCTCTCTGCCCCTCCCCCGCTCATGCTCACTCTCTCTCTCTCTCTCTCTCTCTCTCTCTCTCTCTCAAAATAATAAACATTAAAAAATATTTTTAAAAGAGGTAGTAACTGATACAATTGAAGTTTTTGAAGTGAATTTTAATAATATGAATTACTATATTTCGTTTCTCAAGTAGACGTGACATCTGTAATGTGGCAAAGTATTCTTGCTTGTTACTCTAATTTTCTAAGAGCCTACTGCTTGTTTTTTCTCTTTGCTATGTATGGTAGACTGGTTGTTTAACATTTGTGTCATATACAGGAATTGATTATGATAGACTAGTGGGATAATGCTATTGCTTTTTGAGAGAGTGATAAAAATTGCTGTTGAGTCCTATCATTCTTCATCTGTTCTGAGGAAGATGCTTTTATGAAGTCTTTAGCGTTTTCATAAAACAGTAAGTATTCAGTTCTTTGTAGAAAAGAATTTCTACAATGAGAAAGAAGACTGATTTTTCCTAAAATAAGAGTTTTGTGAGTAAATGCGATTATACTTTTTTGGATAAAAGTTGCTTGAGAAAATGTACATGACTTAAATTTATTGACTTTTTAATGGGCGATACAACTTTTCTGTGAGATTTTATACTTTAGTGTTTTTTTTTCTTAGAATTGTAGCTTTTTGGGTTTTTTTTTTTTTGGTGTGTGTTTTAAGTTTATTTATTTTGAGAGAGAGAGAGAGCATGCACGTGTGTGAGTGGAAGAGGGGCAGAGAGAGAGAGATGGGTAGAGAGAATCTCAAGCAGGTTCCATGCTGACTCAGGGCTTAATCTCATGACCACGATGTTACAACCTGAGCCAATAGATAGCAAGAGTTGAATGCTTAATGGACTGAGCCACCCAGGTGCCCCACACAGGTGCCCTAGAACTGTAGCTTTCTGTAATAAATAAAAATATGTAGACTCTATTTCCCTGTATCACTTGATAATAAATAGCTTGTTGATTTAAGAGAAATAGTTACCAGATACATTATCTCATCTTAAATTTCATTTTAAATTATGTTGGAATTAAAGGCTAAATAAAATTATTACTTAAATTTTACATTATTGTCTAATTAAATCTTGAAATATCTGCTCTGTTTCATTTTTCAGTAATAATTGAATCCATGACTAACCTACCTCCGGTTAATGAAGAGACTGTAATTTTTAAAAGTGATCGACAGGCAGCAGGAAAGGTTTGTTAAAAAAAAAAAAAAAAATCAGATCTTAAAAATTATGCTGTTTCTTTGTTGATTGTTTTTTCTGACTTTCCCTATCTGTCCTAAAAAGAAAGAATTTATTAATTTTAGTAGGTGAGCAATCTAGAGCTCTGAAGTTTTAGTTTTTTCTTGATTTTCGTCAGTGCTTCTTATCTGTTGATATATTGGTTTAATACTGCTTATCACTCTTTGCTGCTTGCATCATTAAATATAAAATACATTTTTCTCCGTTTGTCAGGTACTTTGTGAGGCAGTGGTTCTACATATTGAATATCTCCAAGTACTCAAAGTTGAGTGCAGGGAACTTTCTACAGTGTAGTAGTTAACCTTTTTTTGGTTTGTGAGTCCCTTCGAGTGGTGGCTCTCAAAACTTTAGACTTTGGTTTCCTCTGGTAGAATCTGAGGATGGAAAAAAGAAAAAGTAGAAAAAGATTTCAGCAATAGCTGTAAAGTGTCATTGTAAGCACATTCTGGGAAATTATGAGTATGTGTACTTTAGTACTTAACATAAAGTTGAGTCCCTTCTAACATCCTTCGAATGGAACAACTCTGCATGTCCATCTTTAATATGGAAGACTTCACATTTTACCAAATCTGTGCAATTTTGAGCAGTCAGCAAAGGATGTAAAGTCAAGAATATAAATACCAACCAAGTGTTCCTTTTTTGGCTGTAGGGGTAGCTTTATTCACCTCAGCATTTCTGCACCATACAGAGTACAGTTCTTTGTGTATTGTGTTGAAGACAGATAAGAAGTAGGTTTTTGGGGTTTAGTTTTTCCCAGGTAACCAACAGTTGGCTTCTTTTTTTGTTCTAGGACAATTAATTTATATCTAATCAGAAAAAAAGCATATCTTTTTAATTATATTATTGGATCATTCATGTAATTTTCCCTTTTTTCTGCCACTTCCCTACTATCCCATTCTAACACAAGTTGGAAAGAGCTCAGGTTTTTATCAGGATCCTACCACCTTATACTACCTACTTATATTTATATTTAATGCAAGTATATTTAAGTTTACAATATATAAAATCATATATATATATATATATATATATATATATATATATATATTAGGTTGACAGGCTAATTTACCAAAGAGAAATGAGTGACTTAGGATTGCAAAGCAATCAGTGGTAGAATTAATTGGAGTCTAGAGCTAATCTATTTTGGCAATGCTGGAGAAAGTCAGTGAGGGGAAGAAAGATGATTTAATGCTTAAAGGATGGTGCTGTACTTTTTTGTCTTTCAAATACCTAAGCTCAGTCCTTTTCTTTCAAGTATGGGTTCTGCTGGTGCCTTTGTGAGGTGTTAGAGATATGCTAGGGGGCTGTACTGCAGAGAAGGTTGAGAGAGAAAAGGGATGGGAAATGAGTAGATGACTGTGTCATGAGCCGCTCTCCGTGCCCTTGGGCGTATATACTTCTTTAGGAGAAACCAGTATTCTGCCCCAGTGCAAAAGCAAAGCATTTCTCGCTGTCCTCAAGAAAGATGTAGAAGAAGGGAGAGGAGAAGAGGGAACAGAAACATATTTCTTCATTTTCTGCCTAGGAGTTGAAAATGATCATTTCCATGATTCCTTTTATTTATGATTTTTGTGACAGTTACCTTTTTCTCTAAATAGCTAGCTTAGACAATTTTAATTTCACAATACCCAACACTAAGCCAGTTAAAAGCCTCTAAATTCACATTTCTTAATATCTCTCATTACATTTGAATTTTTAATTCTATAATCATGACTAATGTTAATATTCATTTCTTTTGTCATTTGAATTTGAAAGGTATCAGATAAAAATGTAACATTTACGCCTCTAACTTTAGTTATGTGACATAAGTCTAGAGGGAAAAATTAAATCTATTTCTAAATTTTACATAGAGAGCTTTGTAAATTCAAGAAGTGACAAGCCTTTAAAAAATATTTGATCATAAATGGAAGCACTTTGAAATGATTCCCCAATATAATGGCAGGGGAGAGGAGAGTTGGGAATATCAAACCATTGATCAGAAAATGAAATTGAATCTGTTTTAGATCTTATTTGGACACTAAATTAGTTTTACCTTCAATGTCAAACCTTTGTATATCTTTTCTTTTTCCTCTGCCCTTCAACAATAATGAGCCACAGTGATATTTTGTATATTTTTTTATTTTTATTTTTATTTCTTTTAAGTTTATTTATTTTGAGAGAGAGAAAGCATGAGTAGGGGAGGGACAGAGAGAGAGAGGAGAGACAAAGAATCCCAAGCAGGCTCCACACTGTCAGTGCAGAGCCTGGCGCAGAGCTCAAACTCACGAACTGTGAGTTAATGACCTGAGTCAGAGTCGGTTGTTCAGCCCACTGAGCCACCCCAGCACCCCTGTATATCTTTTAAAATTCATTGAAATTCTGTAAGCAAGTGAAATTATCCCCACTTACTTAAAGATCACAAAGTTAAAAAGGAATAAAATTGAGTTTCCAACCCATTTGGTCTGTCTGATGCATTTCCCTTAAACCTCCTCCCCCTTCCCTACTGATGTAAGGAAGGTGACCTTGGATTTGTGTTTCTACCTTTTGCCCTTTAATCCTGATGATGAATAGTTCCTTTTGATAAATGAATAAAATTTTATTTTTAATGTTTAGCTCTTTAATATCAGGGAATTTAAAAATTGACCAACCTATGCAATATATTATCCCTATATAACATGAATTACTTGTTTGTTTTGCATTTAGTCTTCAGTATTTGTTAGAACAGGTTTTGTTTTTTAATTATTATGTACTTTACTTTCTAATGAAACAATGAAATGTTTTCCCTGTCAAATATTGAGCAGAAATTTTTACTGATCTTTTTTTTTTTAAAGATCTTTTTAAAGATTCTTTATTTAAAGAATACTTTGTTACAGTCTGGTTGGTAGTATGTGTTGATTTTCTGGAAGTATAGTTTGATACAGTGTTTTTTTTTTCCTCCCCCAGCAACTTGTGAAGTAATAATACACAGGGTGATTGAAATAATCATTTATTCTAACCAGTGAACTAGAATACTCTTATTTTTTCATTTTTATTAATAGGAAGTCACAATAGTAATTGATAGGAGAATTCTTTATGGCTGTGGAGTGTTCTCGATGCATCTTTAGCCAGCTGTCTCATGCTGGCCCCCAGCCACTAGAACTTTTGCCAGGCTGCATGTAGAACATCTAAGCATGGACTGTGCTGTAGAATGAGAATTTGGGGGAATGAATGTACTTCTCTTCTTGTCAGTTGTTTTCCTAACAGACCCTATGCTAGATCTGTGTAATGTGGTGTAGTGGTGTGTGTTTGTGACCTCTGTGTGTGACAGGAATCCTTTGAGGTCTTTTAGCAGAAAGATACTGCTTTTAAGTAAGAGATGGTAAGTATATTCTAGAGCCAAGTGGAAGGACACTGAAGACTACCTCTCAAATGACAGGGCAAGTATAAAACATTAGTTGGATTAGATTTTTGTGAGTATTTCTATGGAATATGTACTATTTAGAGTATAAAGAAAGCTTTTTGCCTTCCTTAAAGTAAATATCTTAGACATCATTATCCTAAGTTTTGTTTCTCACACTGTTGTCTCAGCCATTCTTTCCTTGCATCTGTAGTCAGGATTTCTTGCAGAATCCTCAAGGGCAGGTCTGAAGACTGAGTAGGGGTAAAACTGTGAGGTGAAGTGGGGCTGGCCTGAGCCCTACTTTGTCTGAAGTCGTTCTTCACAGTTTAGCTTTCAAGTATTAGCCAGTCTAAAATCTATACTTTGAAGCTGATAGTAGTTTAAAATATTGTCAAATCCCCCCCTTTTTTTTTTTTTTTCTATAACTCTGGGTTAGCTAAATTGCTTATGTGAACTCAGTTAAGTGTTCCTGTGGCTATTCAAGTTAGTAGCATAAATACTTCTCAGTTTTGGTGTAAGCCATATATGGATTCACTAATGGAGCTTCCTGTCACCTGTTGTATGTATGTGGTGTTATTTTACTTAAAACTTTATAATGATTTTCTCATAGATACAGCTGATCAACACTTAAGATCTTAACAATAGTGAACTAAGCATGCTTTGATTTTTATCCAAGAATTTTGAATGTTAGTTCAAACTAGTCTGTATATAAACCTGAGGCTATTAAGGCATTGCTCTAGTGAAATCATTTCTCAGGATATGGAATTATTTATCCAGGGAACCATTCCTTGGGAAACAGTTTTATGTACCAGGTTGCAAACAATGATTATTATACTTTTATAGGAAATTTTTCAAAAACTTATTTTATCCCTGTCCAAACTTTGAAGAATGAGATTTGTCTATATTTATCAAAGTTAAAAAAGAATTAAGACTTAAATTTTTTTTCTTTTAAATATTTACTTATTTTGGGGAGAGCACAAACGGGAGAGGGGCAGAGAGAGGGGAACAGAGGATCTGAAGCAGGCTCTGCAGGCTGACAGCAGAGACCCCGATGTGGGGCTTGGACTCATGAACCGTGAGATCAAGACCTGAGCTGAAGTCAGATGCTCGACTGACTGAGCCACCCAGCTGCCCCAATAATTGTTAAGGCTTTTAAAAAAGTGACAAGACAATCTGTTACTTTATGTAATGTAAACCAGTAAGAGTCATGCTCTAGGATATCCCTTCTGTCCTTTGTGGTTCTGGTTGGAAGAGGTCTGCTCTTTGTATCTAGATCCTTTCAAAGCAAATTTGCTATTTTCTTTTAAAATTAAAAAAAGATAAATTTTTTATGCTATTAGTGTTATTTCAGAATATGTTGCCACTTGTATTGAATACTACTAGTTGTTTTTAGGGTAATCATGTCTTCAGAATATTGGTACCCTGCCTGTTTTATGCCTAACTGAAAATTTAATAAAACCTTGAATGGTATACTGAAGAGAATAAAATGAGAATATTTACTATCAAAAATCAAGAACTGAGAAGGTACTAAAACATACTTTCAGTGCAGTTGGTTTAAAATGATCAAAGCTATTTGGAAAGTTATTTGGTAATTTTTTTTAAGTTTATTTATTTATTTTGAGAGAGTGCAAGAGCACGGTGGGGAAGGGGTAGAGAGAGAGAGGAGAAAGAGAATCCCACGCAGGCTCTGCACGGTTAGCGCTGATTCGGAGCTTGATCTCAAGGTTCCTGAGATCATGACTCAAAATCTAGAGTCAGACGCTTAACTGACTCAGCCACCCAGGGGTGCCCCAAAAGTTGTAATTTACATCCAGAGTTTTAATAGTAATCATACTCTTGGCTCCAATAATTCTGCCCCTTACCAATGAATTTTCAGGAAACCTGAACTATGTAAATTTACATAAAAAGATACTCATCATGGCATTATTCATCATATTGAGCAAATTGAAAGCTTCCTAAATGTCCTGGGAGACAAGTTAAATATATTGTGCCAGATCTATAAAGGAGTGTGCTATAGCTACCAAGATATACTTACGAAGAACATGGAAAAACTTAATGCAACCTTTGGTTTTAAAAGGGAGTAGTATACAAAACTACAGTGTGGTCTCAAAAGGAAAAATTTATTAATAGAAAAAAAGACTATAGAAGTCTACACTGATATTGGTCATGTCCAGTTTCTATAACATACATACATTTATTACCAGAAACATTATTTTTAAAAATTTAGGTATTTCTTTTGAGAAGAGCTTGAAAACAAGAGGCTTTGTTTTATCATTCTTAAAACATTTTCGGAAATACAATATGTCTGTACTGAAAGTCCTTGCTTCACATAAAAGTTAAAGGCTGTATAGCTTCTTTGGTTTTTGAAAAATAAGCAACTTCAAGTTCAAATCTACTTTTCTAAGTTTTAAATTAGAAACAGTTGTGGTTTAATTTTATGAAAATGTTAACTACCATATGGGAACAGCAGAAATGATTGAATACCCATTAAAGCAGAAGCTAGCTTTTAAGTTTTGTGTTATAAGAGTCCAAGTGACACAGCATTTTATTTCTCAGAAGTTATCCATTGTAATTCTTTTCTTCATACTTTACAACTTAAATGAGGAATAATAAAAAAATGATAATTTATATCTAATTGGTATACCACCAAAATGATTTGAGTTTAATAAGGTACAAACTTGTTACACTTGTTTTAAATTCATAAAAAGGAAATCTGGATTGAATTGATGCATTTATAATCAAAATATGAAGACTGATTATGCAAAAATGACTTAAATAGAAATACAGTTTTATTGTTCTGACATGAGAATTACCTTATTATAACAATTACCAGTTTTTAAAAAATATTACTGTTTGAATTACTTTTTTACATATTAAAGGAGGTATTTATGTTTTTTCTATTTTATAGATATTTGAGATATTTGGACCTGTTGCACATCCATTTTATGTGTTACGTTTTAATTCTTCAGAGCACATTGAGAGTAAAGATATTAAAATAAAGGATACTATGTATTTTGCTCCATCAATGAAAGACTTCACCCAATACATATTCACAGAAAAACTTAAACAGTAAGTATGTTATTGACATGTTAGTTGTCTGCCTATCTGGTGTTTATATTTTAGGAATAATTTTCAGTGAAGGTCATTCATTATTGTTAAATATCTGTCTTCCAAACAGTTCATTTATTTTCCTAATAACATCTTTGAAAGGTACAATTTGTTATCAGACTTTGCAGGTAGAGATGATTTATATCTTTAACTGAAAAAGGCATAGTCAGCTAGTAGGAATACATTTGGACCATATAAAGTTTCTGAATTCTAATTCATATTTTTTCCATTATATACTTTTCTAACATACATGCTATTTCAGTATTAGTATTACCACCCAAAAAGAATTCTTTTCCATTTTAAATAAAATTATTTAGTTTGGATTACATTATAGGCTTAACTAATAAAACTTTGTAATTCTCAAGAAAAAAAACAAAATGAGTACATTTCAAGTTGCTTATAAATTGTGTCTAGAAGAGACAACTAAAATATGTCCCTGAAAAGTTATGTATCAAGTTGATAAACGGTTGATTTAACCAACAAACTACTGCTCTCCCTTTTATAAGATGCTAAATGATGCCTATGGCATATGGAAGTAATATTTCTGCATGTTTATGGTACTCATTAATTTTGCATTTCCATGTGTTAATTGTGTTGCCAGGTGTTAGCTGTAGAGCTGTTTTTAGTTGACCTTGTTATTATAATTATATAATTTAATTTTTATATTAAATCAGTGGCATATAGTTCAAGTAGAATAGCTTTTTTGGGGAAAAAAAAGTTGAATGCTTTGGAACAATGAAATGAATATAAACCATTTAAAAATATTATAAAATTAGGAGTGGAAGAAACACTTCAAAAGATTGGGGGAGGAGAGGGGATCCTAAATCCAAAAATACTTTGCATTCAGTTTGACACACAAGTCCCTTTTAGGTCTAGCTCTCTTTTGATGGGAAACTTGAAGTATAGTTGAAGCATTAGGAGTGCGGTTTTTGCAGAACATACAGGAATTTTAGTCAGTGAGTAGCCCTGGAGCTACAGCAAAAGTACTAGCTAGTCCTGATGGCATGGCGAAAAATCTCTTAAGTATTTACATAGTAAATGAAGTCTCTGAATTCATTTATCATTTTAGAGATGAAAATTTTGTTCTGATAATTCATTAAGCTCGTGTTTAGGAATCTACACAATTATCTGAGGGAAACATTTTGCCTAAGTTGGTGAGGTTGATTTTTCTAAATAACTGCTAAAAAGAAAGGTGAATTAAATAGACAGTAAAGTCATGTTTTAAAATCATTCCTTAAGGGGCGCTTGGGTGGCTCAATAGGTTGAGCATTCTGACTCTTGGATTTTGGGATCTTGGGTTGTGATCCCAAAGTGGTGTGATCCAGCCTCCTGTGTCACTTTGCGAGCTGAGTGTGGAGTCTGCTTGAGATTCTGTCTCCCTCACTTCCTCTGTCTCCCCCACTCATGCTCTCTCTCTAAAGTAAAATAAAAAATTAAAACATTAAAAATAAAATCATGTCTTAAAATAGTATTTCATTCTGCTTTAAATATTAGGATGTTGCTGTAGTTATGGCATCATTTTAACTTTAAAAAATTTCTTTTAATGCTTTTTTTTTTTAAATTTATTTTTGAGAGAAAGACAGCATGAGCGGTGGGAGGAGCAGAGAGAGACACACACACACAGAATCCGAAGCAGGCTCTAGGCTTCAGACTGTCAGCACAGAACCTGACACAGGGCTCCAACCTGTGAGCTGTGAGATCATGACCTGAGCCAAAGTCGGACGCTTGACCGACTGAGCCACCCAGGTGCTTCAGCCATAATTTTAACTTTTAACAAATAAAATATTTTAGCTTAAAACAGATACACTTAAAAAGATTTCCTGAAGACATTTACTGAGTAGATTTTAAATAGTAGAAGAAGTTTTTGTTCTTGATTTGCAAGAATAAGAATTTTGTCCTGGAAAGAAAAAATAAACTAAAGAATTGGGAAATTAGGCCCACCCTGCAGAAGCCCCACCTGACAAAGATTATTCTGTTTTAGACTGTATTTTGATGTCTGCATGGGAACTCTGTTGAGTACTTGCCTTTGAGGTAGAGAAGTTCAGCTCCTCTCTAGTTTATCTACCTCTAGTAAGGCTATTTTAATTTTGGCTTCCCATGAGCTTACTTTCTTGTTAAAAGTGCTTTTTGAAATGTTGCTTGATCTCTTCTTCAGTAGATTTTGATTTTCTGTGGTAAATATACTAATGGGGAACTTTCTCCGTTTATGTCTTTAAGCTTCTTGCTAAGGGCACCCCAGGCCATGAGATGGCATATATGTTACAAGGGGACTGGAGCTGTGTTAACTGCATAGGTGTAAGCTAATAATTATTGAGTAATAGCTTTTTTGTAAATACAAAAATCATTGATAGTGCCCTCATATACAGGGTCAAAGTTTTGAACCAAAAGAGCAGACTTCATGATTTTCATATTCTGCTAGCCCGTTGACATCTGTACATTTATTTTTATGGATTGTAGATTAATATATTAATGATTTTAATGAATTAATAACTGAGAACCTCATTTATTTCTGAGATTTAATTTAAAGCAGTGAGGACATCTCCTAAAGTTTTGTAATACTTTAATGTAATTGAGTAACAAGATATTGTCAAACTTAAGAAATCAAAAAGATTAAAAAGATAAAGATGAGCTTTCAGAAATCCTAGTCCTACTTAATAATATATGTACTTCTGTTGGTTGTAGAGTATAAAACTGTCTACTAAAAATAGTTCATGCTTGTGATTATACTGTCCTTCAGACTCTTCAAAATTCTCCTTACCAAATGAGAGCTTGTTTCTGCCTTCTCTTTTGAGAAACACTGTTGGAGTAAGGTTTGGTTACTCATGAAGTATTATTGATAGCCCTCAGGTAAATACAGGAAGATATCATGTTGTTATCTCTACCATTATACCTGTAAAATCTTAAATAAGAGAATGCCTCCTGGTCATTTTTGTATCCTTGACACTGGAACTGTGTCTGACCTATAGTTGGTGTAGAATAAGCATTTGTTGAAGTGAACTTTATGAACTGAGCTCAGGTATCATCAAAGTCATTGCCTCTGGAGATGCTTATGAACTGCAAAACCACTTTCCTCTGCACACCACGCACAGCCTTGGCTTCTTATTCTGGTTCCCTGGTTCTAATATTTATGTGTGTCCAGTTCTTGTGTTTTCCTTATTAGCTTTCCGCATCTTCTGAAACAAGGGAAGAATATACACTTGGTCCTTTTATTTTTTGCTCTTATTTTCACATATATTGCAGAATTAAGGTTTGAGCTCATGTCTTCTACTTCATTATTTTCTATACTATTAACTAATAAACACTTAGCAGAATCTTAAGTACTTCTTGTTTTCTTTTGACTTTTTATTTTCTCTTTCTAGGGATAGGGGATCAGATGCGTCATGGAAGAATGATCAGGAACCACCACCAGAAGTAACTATAAGTCTCTTTACACAATATTTTAGGGATTATATAGGACTTGATTTTATAAAGTGTAATACCTGACCTTAACGAGGTCCTTTAATGCTGCTTGGCAGTCACACTGCCGTCCTTGGGCCTACCTATGTAATGTTTCCATCTCCCAGGTGACTGTTTTATACCCCTCAATGAGAGTTTTTGATCGATCATTTTAGGAAAAAAAATATTAAAAAACAATTGGGGGGAAAATATTTTTTTAAAAAATTTCTGGGAAAAAAATATTTTCAGCCATATTTTAATATTTATCAGTTTATCAGTTTCCTCCTAATTTACTATGTTTTTAATCAGTTTTGTGGAGAGCTGGTAAAGGAAGAATTGTCATCATTGAAAACAATTTTATTCTTTAATTTAGTAAATTAACCATGGGGGCATGAAGACATTTATTAATGGTGCATTTTAATAAGCTGCCTTACTTTTGGAGGTACAAAATGATTAGAATCAGGGCACCTGGGTGGCTAAGTCGGTTAAGCATCCGACTCTTGGTTTTGGCTCAGGTCATGATCTCACGGTTCATGGGTTTGAACCCTGTCCAGTGAGGAGCCTGCTTGGGATTCTTTCCCCCTCTCTGTCCCTCCCCTACTCATGGTCAGTCTCTCTCTCTCCGTCTCTCTCTCAAAATAAATAAACTTAAAAAAAATTGCTTAGAATCTGCCTCCCTCTTCATTTTTTTAGAATTACCTCCCTAAAAAAGAGAACTCTTGATTTTCTTTCTTGAATTCATGTCAGCCAAATTAGTTTTATGTCTCAAAGTAGCTTGACAGTTTTTCTAGAGATGTGGAATAGTCAGGAGTAATGATTATTTAACTTTCCATGGAGATCGTTAGGCAAATTTTCTTTTTTTTAAGTTATTAAAATACGAAAATTGCAGCAATGAGTATATATCTTCTTGAAAATAGCATGAATTTATACAAAGTAAAGAAAGAATATTATAAATGAGAATTTTTAAATGTACTAATTCTGATGAAGTTTCTCAGTATTATAAATTCTTGGTATTTGTAGATTTAACTTTGTTCATTTTAGATGTTTTTAAGCAGTGGTGAAGAATCATGCTAGTTTCTAATTTTGCTGAGGCATGAATCAGGTAATACTGCCTTAGAGAGTTATTTAACCAGTGAGTGATCCTAATTTAATTCCACATTACCATGGGATTATGTTTTCTAATTTATGTTAGGTATACATGTGATTTCTGTTAAGGCTCTGAGGTTCACTTAGTGTTCTTAGTTATTTTTAGGGTATCTTCATACTGAAATTGTATGTTTTTAAAGTATTTAAGGGGTGCCTGGGTGGCTCAGTCGGTTAAGCGTCCGACTTCAACTCAGGTCACGATCTCGCGGTCCGTGAGTTCGAGCCCCGTGTCGGGCTCTGGACTGATAGCTCAGAGCCTGGAGCCTGCTTCAGATTCTGTGTCTCCCTCTCTCTCTGCCCCTCCCCCGTTCATGCTCTGTCTCTCTCTGTGTCAAAAATAAATAAACGTTAAAAAAAAAAAAGTATTAGAAAATTCACAAAGGTCTTAAACATATTTCTTGTGAAATGCAAATATTCTAATACATCCCTGTTGTTTTAGACCTAAGCTTTGAACTTACTAATTATGGTAATGTTAACTGTTTATAAAATTGGCATGATCAGGTTAATTTTAAAATGAAAACCCAGCGTACTTCATGGGATTTTTTGGGGTTTTTTTGTGTTGTTGTTGTTTGAAGTAGTTGACCGTCCCTTATTTCTGTAATAAGAGAAAACTTCTTGAGATTTAAAGTTTATTATGATGAAATTTTGTAGTATAGAATTATTGCCTGACATTAATCATAGATTATGTATAAGGAATGTACTTCATTTCCATATTCATTTCTGATACGTGAATATGTAGTTTGTAGTTGAAGTAAGGTATATGAGTATAAATTTCAATTAATGTGTATACAAGAAACAGTGAATTTTTTTCTGACCTTAGGAGATGATAGCAAAATTATTACCTAAAGCACTCTCTAAAATAAACCAATGCCAATTAAAATCCTTTAATACCGGCCTCCTGCTCTTAGGACATGCCCAATGACTGGCTCATAAGGTTCTTTATTCTCCAGTTTCATCATCTGATTTCTCTATATAAGCAGCTTTCACTTTGCCTTACAGAACCAATTTCATGTCTCAAATATACCATGCCTTTGCACATATTCTCACATATTCTCCTTGAAATTTCTCTTTCCTTTATTTTCACTGCTAATTCATTAGAGATTTATCTTGAGTTTCATAACAAACATCTCCCTTGCCCTTTTTTTTTTCCTTTCTTCAGTCCTATACTCCCATAGCACTGAGTCATAGCACTTGTTCATTGGCTTTTTAATCTCATTTGAACAGCTTCAGGGAAAACAGTGTTTTCCATCTGATCTCAATAGTTTCCTAGTGTTTGGCAGATAGCAGATTTAACAGGAGCTTAAAAATCTTAGCACTTTGAGATCAGCAATAAAATGTCATGTATTTGAAGGTACTAACGTTGATATTTTCGATTTTGATTATAGATTCTGAGGTATATGGACTCTTGGTTCTTGGAAAATTTGATCTAGAATATATTTCAGCAAGGCTATACTGAAAGTCTCATAAAAAACTTTCATATACATTTTATTTCTCTTAATGTATATACATGCATACACAGTGAACCTGTGTAAGTAAAACATATCTGTTTTTTGATATTAATAGAATAATAAAATTATTCTAAGAAGTCATAATATATATAGCTTTTAAGCTTTGGTATTTGGGCTAGAACAGTGAATCTCAATTCTTACTTACTCTTGTAAGTAAGACTGACTCTTCCCATTTGTAATTTAAAATGATTTCCTCTTGGAAGTCGGATCATCATGTATCTGCTTATCTAATAAGCCTTTCCCTGCAGTCCAATCTAAATAGCATCCGCAGTGATTTTTCTGCCCATATTGTGCCTTATTATTTATTTACAACCCTTAATATACCTGACATTATATTATTAAAAGATAATTATTAACTAAGATTATTGATACCTGTAAAGTGTTTAGAACAGTACCTGGCATATAATGGGTATATATAAGTTTTTGAATATTTTTTATATTAGATCTGATAATTTATGTAATTTGCTTATTCCTAACTATTCCTTCCCTTTAGCATTGTTTGGTACCTGGCATTATGATGAATATTGACTCTTAAACTTGAGGTCAGTCTTCTAGCTAAGGAATATCTGTATCTGAAAGTTGTTAAAGATTGGCATTTTAAAGTTACCAATCTGGGAGAAAAGAAGTTACCTATCTGAAACTTTCTAGAAATTAAAAGATAAAAAGCCTTGAGTACTCTGGCCTGTGTTAATTAAGAGTTAATTCAGATATTGCTAGAAAATATTATCAAAAAGAGTAACATTCTTTTCTTATTTGGGGTCAGTGTTAAATAATAGGCTTTTTCTCACTTCCAAGTATGTACCAATGAATTGGTAAAATCCATGTGACATAATCTATATATTTTCCTCTGCAAGGCCTTAGATTTCAGTGATGATGAAAAGGAAAAAGAAGCCAAACAGAGGAAAAAATCTCAGATTCAAGGCCGGAAAAAATTCAAGTCTGAGTCTAATGAATCAAGTGAGTAAATGCAATATACAGTGATTTTTTAATCTTCATTTACGTTTATGTTAAGTTCATTACTAATAAAACTGAAAGAAACCTCTGAATTCTCTTTTTACCTCCTGGCATCCATCTAACATTGGAGGCATTACATGGCGTGAAATGTGATGGAAGAGAGCCATGAGGAGTATTCAACCTTAGTTTTTTAAGCGTAAGGACGTAAAAATGGCTTCTAGGGATAGATAAAAGCTTGTGAGTCAGTTGTGCGTATAGGCATTTTTTTCTTAAGTAACCTCTGCTTTCATGTTTAGAATTAAATGATATAGTACTTAATATCTAAATCAAGGTATTTTATTTTTTAACATGCATTTCCTTTCATTATACCTTTCCTGTTTCCTTTTCCCTTTTTTAAAACTAAACTTTTTATAGGTTTACATGCAGTGGGAAGAAATAATAGAGATTTCTGGCATGCCTGTTACCCAGTTTCCTGACATGGTAACATCTTGTAAAACTATACAGTACAATATCACAACCTCCAGGATATTGACATTGGTACAATCAAGATTCAGAATATTTCCACCACCCCTCATGTTGCCTTTTTTATAGTCACTCCCACTTCCCTCCCTCCCACCTTCTTAACTCTTGGCAATCACTTATCTTTTCTGCATTTCTGTAATATATTTTGTCATGTCAAGAATGGTTATATAAACGGAGCCATACAATATGTTACCTTTAGGGATTGGTTTTTGTCACTTAGCTTTCCCAGAGATTCATCCAGATTGTTTTATTTGTCAAATTTGTTTCTTTTCATTTCAAAGTAGTATTCCATGGTATGAATATACTACAGGTTGTTTAACAGTCATGCAAGGCATCTGGGTTGTTAATAATTTTGGGTTATAGGAATAAAGTTGTTTTATATATTTGTGTACAGGTATTTGTGTGAACACAACTTTTCATTTCTCTGGGATAAATGTCTAGGAGTACAATTGCTGGATTATATGATAGTTGGATTCCCATCACCAGTGTATGAGTGACTCAGTTTGTCTGCATTCTCACCAGCATTTAGTTTTGCCACCATTTTTTATTTTAGCCATTCTCATAAGTGTGTAGTGATAATCTAATTGTGTTTTTAACTTGCATTTTCCTAATGGGTAAGTATTTTGAACATCTTTCCATGTCCTTATTTGCTATCTGTAAATCTTCTTCAGTGATGTATTTGTTCATGTCTTTTGCCCATTTTGTAACTGTATTTCTGCTTTTTTTACTCTTGAGTTATGGGAGCTTGTACATAATTTGTTCCAGCCTGTAGCTTGTATTTTTATCCTCTCAAGAGAGCCATTTGCAGAACAAAAATTTTTAATTTCGATGAATCCCTAATATATAATTGATTTTCTTTTGTGGAGTCTGAGGATTTCTTGTCCAGACATATATTCCAAAAGATTTTTCTCTATTTTTTTCTTCTAACAGTTTTCCAAGTTATTTTAGCTATTCTAGTTGCTTTGCTTTTCCATATGCGTTTTTAATAATCTCTATATTGACAAAAAGTCTTGCTGGGATTTTGATGGGAATTGTTTTAAACCTGTTTATTGGTTTGGAGATAATTAATATGTTAACTGTATGTATTGAGTCATCCATTGCACAAACATGTATATATCTTTATTAATTTAGATCTTCTTTGTTTTTTTCTAGCAGAATTTTGTGGTGTTTAGAATATAAATCCTGTACTTTTTTTTGTTAGTATACACTTAAGTATTTCATTTTCAATTCATTGTAAATGGTTTTGCATCATTAATGCCAGTGTCTATGTGTTTGTTGCTAGAATGTAGAAATAAAATTAACATTTGTATGTTTAGCTTCTGTCTTGTGACCTTGCAAAACTCAGTAGTTCTAGGAGTTTTTTGTTTGAGATTTTCTACTTAGCCAATTACATCAGTTGCAAATAGGGACAGTATTCCTTTTTTGTTTTTCAAACTGTTTTTGTTTTTGTTTTTGTTTTTTGGTCTCCCTTAGTAGCTCTCTGGCACTGTTGAATAAATGTGGCTTGTTCTTGATCATAAGAGAAAACACCGTCTTTCATCATTAAGTATAATGTTAGGTATAGGGTTTTCGAGAACAACATCTGTTTTTATCAAGTTAAGGAGAAGTTTCCATTTGTTCCTATTTTTTGTAGCTTTAAAAAAATTATGACTGAAGAGTATTAAATTTTGACAGTACTTTTTCTGCATTGATAACATGATACAATTTTTTGTCATTAGTCTGTTAATGAGGTAGATTACACTGGTTTTAGAATATTGAACCAGCCTTTGCATCCCTGGAGTAAACCAGACGTGGTCGTGGTGTATAATTCTTTACATATGTTGTTGAATTCACTTGTCTCCCTCTTTCTCTGGTGATTTTCTTTATTCTGAAACCTACTTTTTCTGATATTAGTGTAGTTACTCCTTTCTTTCGATGTATCTTTATCCTTTTACTTTCAACCTAACTATATCCTTTGAAGTGAGTTTCTTATAGACTTGTGTTCATGTTCTTTAATCCACTCTAACAAGCATTTCCATCTGTTTTAATTGATGTATGTAGTCCATTCGTGTTTAATGTAATTTTTGATATGTTGGGGCTCAAGTCTGCCCTTTCCTATTTTTTCTCTCTGGATTTCATTTCTCTGTTTTATTTTTTCTGCCTGCCCGTGGGTACTGTAACTTTTTTTTTAATTCCATTTTGATTTGTCTGTAGTGTTTTTGAATGTGTCTCTTTGTATAACTTTTTCAGTGGTTGCTGTAGGTATTAAATTGTACATACATTACTTATCACAACCTACTGATGTCATTGTTTTACCAGTTTGTGTGCAGTTTAGAAACCCTACCTCTTTATGTCCCTTTATTATTCTCTAGTTTATAATATAATTTGCATTAAATACTTCATATATATACAATTAGAATCACAAAAACTCATAATATTTGCTTCAACCTCAAACATAATTTAGAAAACTCAGAGAAGGACACTTTATTGTATTTACTCATATTTTTGTTGTGTTCTTTCCTCCTTTCTCATGTTTCAAGTTTTTTATTGTTTCTGTTTACAAAACTTGCTTTAGTCATTCTGTCAGGCAGGGTAGGTCTGCTGGAGAGAAGTTAGTTTTTCTTTATTGTAGAATGTCTTTGGTTTCCGTTTTCCTCAGGATATTTTCATTTAGTATAGAATCCTACATTGAGTTTTCTTTCAGCCTTGGAAGTGTGCCACTTCCATGTGTCCTCCGTGGTTTCTTATGAAACATCTATTGCCCTTCCTCATCCTCTGGCCTTGTGGATTCATTTAAAGTTTATAACCTTAAGCCTTATGCTTTTTTAGCTACCATAAGATATCCTGGAAGTTAAAGAAAAGGCATTACTGAAATTTTATACTGTGTTTTTTGATGTATTAAAATTCATTTTAATTTTGTTTTTAATGTGTTCTTCCTCACTCATAGGTGAAAACTTTTCAGAAGTACATCAGAATTGGAATGCTCACAGCTCTGCTTCAGAGCACTCAAAAGGATATCGCAACAGAGAATTCACACGAGGATTTTCCCGGGGTAGATATCCTCGACCTTGCCATGGCAGGCCTCCATCGCCACAGTTTTATAACTCAGAACAGATGGTGTTTCAGGAGACTTCAGGATTTCCACCTCAGAGACCAGATAATACTATCATGCCACAGTATCCTTTTCCTCCGCCGGTGTTTGACATGCATAATTTTTCACTCCCTCCTCCTCTGCCACCACTCCCACCACCTCCACCGCCTGCATCTGTAAACCTGGGTTGGGCCACACCAAACATGGCACCTCATCCATTAATTCCCTTACCATACTCCATCCCCCCACCCCCTCCCCCGCTGCCTCCACCTCCTTCTTCTGGAGATAGTAATTCTTCTCACTTTGGATCCTACTACTAGGGGAATGTATACATTTCTGGAGAAATGTAGACTTTTTATATGGGAAGGATTTTTTTTTTTTTTAAAGAAAGCAATTATGGAGCTAGATTTTTAACACTGTAAAATACTAAATGATTCCTTCAGTCGTGACTTGATATATATTTGTAACCTTTGTGAAATTGTATCATTATGAAAATTTCACCTTTGTGGAGGGGGATATCCAATTATGTAATATTTAATTAAAACTTTGAATCCATGCTTTCCCTATTTCTGCTCAATTAAATAGTGTATATAGGTCTAATAGATCTGGAGCAACTTTCATCATGGGTTAAAGTATATTGAACACATTGTCTTCTTGATATATCTGAAAATAAGATGCTGAAATCCTATTGAGAGTCTTTAAAATAAACTATTTTTACAAATGTATGCTTTGCAAATTGATTTTGATTGTAAATGCAATTTACCAGTAATTTTTAATGTTCTCTAATTTTTTTTTTTCAAGTAAGTGAAGGTACAGAGAAATAAAGCCTTCAATATTGGTAGAAGTGCTGACTATAATTAAAGTTAACATTCATTAATTATGCATAGGCAAACTTTTCATTATCTATGCAGATTTCCATTACTGAGGCATTATGTAGTAGATTTTACTATTTAATTAAAGGAACAGAAGGACTATTCATGATAAAGTATGTTACTTATTCACAATAAAATATATGTAACCCCATATTAGGACACTATGTCTTCTGTATCTGTTTCTCAGATTCTCACATGCCTGCTGCAGATTAGTGCTTCATAAGTATTTATGGAATGACTGACTGAATTTAGAGCTTTTAATTAAATTACTCCTGAGTATTCTTTTACATGATGAAATGTAAATGCAAGGAAAATTACAGAATTTTAGAAATAGAAGAGGCCTTAGAAGTAGTTTAAACTAGTCCTTATTTAACAAACAATGAGGAACCTAAGGATTCCAAGTTTTAATTAAGATTACCCAGCGGGCCTAGTTTTACTGATTCTCACATCAGCAGTTTCTACTAAATTGTTGTTTCCCGACCTTTTATTTCTTGAAACCCTTAGAAAATAGTATTTGTATGCACATTGGGGTAATTTGGAGACCATTCATCACAACCCCATGGACTGTGGTTGCACCCAGGCCCCTCTTCACATCCCTGAAGGCTGAGGAGACTCTTTGCAGAGTTCCGGGGGCCCAACTGAGAAGCCCTGGCTTTGGCGTACATTGACTTTATCATGTGTTGTACTTCATTTTTCTTTCTTGAAATGTGTTTGTAGCTTCTCTTTAGGAGTTAACTGTCATAGATTAGTTCATAGGACATTGTTAGAATTAATTGAGATTATATCTGGAAGCACTGAAAAAAAAATTTCTCTAAGAACGGAAAGAGTAAGATGTTACCATTCATTACAGTAAATCAACAAGTCGTTAGAATCACCAAGGCATAAAAAGCATTCTTTGAACCTCTGTACCTAAAGTACTAGTATCTGACTTTAGGTATTTATTTTCTGAAGAAACATAGAACTGAATGATACCATTTGGTATCTGCCTTCGATTAAGTTGCTAACTGAAATACTTAATATCCAACTTGCTTCTTCATACATGAGGGATTTTGAAACTTCAGGGTGTCTAGAAATCACATGTAATAATCACCTAAGGTTGGGATAGCTTATTAAAAGTGTACATTCTTGGATTTTATCCCCAGATTCCAATTCAATAGATCTAAGATGAGACCTAGGAAATCATGTGTGTGTGTGTGTCTTCTGCTTTCCCAATGTTCTATTTATTGCTTTAATATTTTATTAAGTTTTTAATTTTAATTCCAAGATAGTTAACAGTACGGTGTTTGATTAGTTTCAGGTGTGCAATAGAGTGATTCAGCAATTCTGTACATTACTCAGTGCTCATAGTTAAGTGTACTCTTTAATCCCCATCCCCTATTTCCCCCATACTCCCACCCACCTTCCCTCTGGCAACCCATCAGTTTATTCTCTGTATTTGAGTCCGTTTCTTGGTTTGTCTTTCCTTCCCCCCACTTTGTTTTCTTAAATTCCACATATGAGTGAATCATATGGTGTTTGTCTTTATCTGAATTATTTCACTTAGCATTATACTCTCTATAACTCCACGTTTTGGCAAATGACAAGATTTCATTCTTTTTTGTGGCTGATTAATAGTCCATTGTGTATATGTGAAATATGTATATCACATCTTTATCCATTCATCTATGGATGGACACTTAGGCTGCTTCCATAATTTGGCTATTGTAAGTAATACTGCTGTAGATGTGGGGGTGCGGGTGTCCTTTCAAATTCATGTTTTTGTATTCTTTGAACAAATACCCAATAGTGCAATTACTGGATTATAGGGTAGTTCTATTTTTAATTTTTTGAGGAACCTCCATACTGTTTCCTACAGTGACTGCACCAGTTTGCGTTCCTACCTGCAATTGTTTTGTTGCCTCATGTGATCTATTCTGGAGAATTTTCCATGTGTATTTGAAAAGAATGTGTATTAAGGATGGAATGTTCTGAATATATCTGTTAAGTCCATCTGGCCCAATGTGTCATTCAGAGTCACATTGATTTTCTGTTTGGATGCTCTATCCATTGATGTAAGTGAGGTGTTAAAGTCCCCTACTATTATTTTATTACTACCAATTACTTTATTACTAATTGCTTTAAGTATTTGGGTGCATAAATATTTACAATTGATACCTCTTTTGGATGTTACCCTGGCTTGCTTTTTTACTTCTATTTGCACGATTAATGCTGCTCCATCCCTTCATTCTCAGTTTACGTGTGTCTTTACATGCGAAATGCGGCTCTTTTAGGCAGCGTATGTATGGGTCTTGTTTTTTTTTAACCATTCCATCAATCTGTGTCTTTTGATTGGTGTGTGTAGTCCATTTACAATCAAAGTAATTATTGATAGGTATGTTTTGATTGCCATTTGTTACTTGTTTTATGGTTATTTTTGTAGGTTTTTTTTGGTTCTTTTCTTGCTCTCTTCTTTCAAGATTAGTTGGCTTTCTTTAATGATACACTTGCATTCCTTTGTCTTTATATTATGTATATTTTCCTGTTTTTTGATTTTTGGTTACCGTTTGGTTTGTATATAACATCTTCTGTATATAGCAGTCTATATTAAATTGATGATCACTTAAGTTTGAACCCATATTTTACTTCTCTTCTCCCCATATTTTAGGTATACGGACTGTACATCCTTTTATTTGTGAGTCCCTTGACTGATTTTTACAGATTTACCTATTTTTACTGCCTTTGTGCTTCCTATTTTACTTATCCTTGCTTATGGTCTTTCCTTTCCACTCAGAGAGTTCGCTTTAACGTTTCTTGTAGGGCTGGTTTACTGGTCATGAATTCCTTGAACTTTTGTTTGGGAAGCTCTCTTTCCTTTTTTTAAAAAAAAATGTTTAATATTTATTTTTGAGAGAGAGAGCTCGAACAGGGGACAGGCACAGAGAGAGAGAGCGGAGACACAGAATCTGAAGCAGGCTCTGGGCTCTGAGTTGTCAGCACAACAGCCTGACATGAGGCTGTAACTCGTGAATTGGGAGATGGTGACTTGAGCCGAAGTTGGACAGATGCTCAACTGACTGAGCCACCCGGTGCACCTCTATCTTTCCTTCTATTCTGATTGATAGCCTTGCTGAGTAGAATATTCTTAGCTGCAGATTTTTCCCTTTCAGCACTTTGCATGTATTATGCCACTCCTTTGCTGCCTGCAAAGTTTCTGCTGAAAATCAGCGTAAAGCTTTATCAGGTTTCCCTTGTATGTAACTGCTTTCTTTTCTTTTGCTATATTTGTTTGTTTGTTTCTTTGTTTGTTTAAAAATAGGCTCCAGGGGTTCGTGGGTGGCTCAGTCTGTTATGAGTCTGACTCTTGGTTTCAGCTTGGGTCATGAGCTCATGGTTTCATGGGTTTGAGCTCCACTGTCTCCCTCCTTGCCCCTCCTGCACTTACACTGTCTCTGTCTCTCTCAAAAATAACATAAATTTCATAAAAAAACAAAGGCTCTGTGCCAAGTGTGGAACCCAACACGGCGCTTAAACTCCTCAACAGCCTTGAGATCAAGACCTGAACTGAGATTAACAGTCGGACACTTAACTGACTGAGCCACCTAGGTGCCCCATCTATTGCTGCTTTTAAAATTCCCTGTCTCTACTTTTGCCATGTGTCTTGGAATAGACCTCTTTGGTTGTTTATTTTGGGGGGGCCCTCTGTCCCTCTTGGATCTGGATTTCTGTTTCCATCCCCAGATTTGGGAAGTTTCCAGTTATGTCTTCAAATAATATTATGTCTTCAAATTTCTCTTCTTTTGGAATTCCTATAATGTGGATATTATTAAAATTTGATGGTGTCATTGAGTTCCCTAAGTCTGTTCTCATTTTGAATATATTTTTTTCCTCTCATCTACTCAACTTGATTTCTTTACATTACCATGTGCTTCAGGCCACTAATTTGTTCTTCTGCTTCATCTCCTCTACCATATATTAATTTCTAGTGTGTTTTTAATTTCATTTATTGTGTTCACTCTGTTTCTTTTTTGTCTCATTTTTAAGGGTCTCACTGATATCCTCCAAAGTTCAGTCAGTATCTTTATGGTCATCATTTTGAATTGTCTATACCTCTGTTTTGCTTAGGTCTCTTGCTCTGATTTTGTCCTGTTCTTTCATTTGGGGCATATTCTTCTGTCTCCTTATTTATCCTACTCACTGTGTCTGTTTCTGTGTGTTAGGAAAGACAGCTGTATCTCCACTTAAAAGTATGAAGTTAGGAAAGTATGAAGTATGAAGAAAAGTATGAAGTTAGGAAAGACAGCTGTATCTCCTGCACTTATGAAGAAGAGGTCTTTCAGTGCCCTGCCGTACAGTGTTTCTTGTTCACCAGAACCTGGTGCTTCAAGGGGTGTCTTCTATATCTGATGTGTATGCCTTGCTGTTGTGGCTGAGCTGCTCCTTCCTTCAGTCCAATTGTCTGAAATGGGTTTCTTTGCTGTTGTGGGTCGGGTTAGGTCCCTGTGGTGTTAGTGGGCCAGTCTGGGGCTGTCTTGGCTTGAATTGAGTCAGACCAGGTGTTTACCAGAATGCAGTAACACCAAATTACAGGGGGCTTTTCCCTTTGTTTTCCTTTGAGAAGCTTTTGCTGGTGGGTGGGGCCTGCAGTCAGATGAGTTGTCTGCCTCCAGCCCTCTGTGGGGCCTCCTGACTGGTATGTGTGGTTATCTCCCCCTCTGCCTCCAGGGTTCCGCTCCTGCCCCCCCTCCCCCCCCCCCTGCAAAGTGGTGCTGACCAGTGTAGGGGCTGCTTGCATACTATCAGGCCTGTGGCACCACCATGGGCTCTGGCCAAGAGCGCATTGGAGTTGGCAGTTCCGTCAAAGCACAGCATGTGGGGTGAGGGCAGCAGGGCAGTAGTCTTAGTAATCTTGGCCCACCCCTAGTCCTTTGCAGGAGGGGCCCTGCAGCACCCTTACTCAGGTGGGCTGTCTGGAGGGGTGGATTGGCAGAAGCACAGTGTAAGGGGGCAGGGCAGCTGTGCTAGAAAACTTAGGCAGCGAGTCCCTTAGATGGCAGGTTGTTAATGCTAGAGGACATGCTGGGGTAGGGATTGGGACAGGGAAGGAGGGGCAGGGAATGGCACCTGCCAGTTCCCTTGCTCCTGGAAGAGTTGCCCAGCAATTACTGCCCCTCTGAGGCGTGTTCTGAGATTAGTAAGTAACTTTCCTTCCCTTGTACCCCAGGTGCCTTTGAAACTGCTTCCGTGCTGTATCTCTACGAGCTGCTTGCTGTGCTGTGTCTTTAAGGCAGGGGACTCAGTTTCCTCTCATCCACCAGTTCTGCAGCTGAACCCATTGATTTTTTAAAAACTCCCAAGTTTAAGTTCCACTAGTGGTAAGCACTCATGAAATTCAACCCCTCTGGTTTTGGAAACCAAATTTTACAGGAATTTGGCTTCTCACAGGGGGCTCCCCTGTGTGGGAGTCTGTCCCCTCTCCATGCTCACTGCATCCCTCATTCCTGCAGACACTCCTGTGAGTCCATTTAGTTCTCCCAACAGCATCTCTACCCTTCCTACCCTCCTCCACATTTAGTTGTGGAGTTTGTTCTGCCAGTTTTTGGGTCATTTTCTGGTTTATTTACACCGATGTGAGTGTTAATCTAGTTGCGTATGTGGGTTGAGGCAATACCACGACTCTGCCATCTTCCCCAGAATTCCCCCAGGAAACTAATTTTAACAGCTACTACTGGGTGATTAATTTCAGAGTTTATTCTTAGTATTTATAGATTTCTGAATAAATATATAAAGTCCCAACTCCTTGACCATTTGGAACTTCAAGGAGCACTTTTGGGAGGAGAGGTGAAGATGTGAGGGTTGATAGGGAAGAAGAGAGAAATAAAGTCAATTAAGTTCTATAAAATCATATAACAAGTTATATTTGTAGCATTTCACTCAGTTCTGAGTTTTTGTTTGTTTGTTTTTGTTTTTGTTTTTTTTTAGTTTTTATTTTATTTTGAGAGAGAATCCCAAGCAGGGATTAGCACTGTTAGCTCAGGGCCAGACATGAGGCTCACACTCATGGACCATGAGATCATGACCTCAGCCGAAATCAAGAATCGGATACTTAGCCAACTAAGCCGCCCAGGTACCACCTCAGAGCTGTTATTTTTGCCAATTACATCTGTCTTTGGAATTTAAGAGCAGAAACCCATCATCATGTCTTTTTTAATTTTTTTTTTAATTTTCCTTTTTTAATGTTTATGTACTCTTGAAGGAGAGAGAGAGAACGTGAGTGGGGAAGGGGCAGAGAGAGAGAGGGAGACACAGAATCTGAACAGGCTCCAGGCTCTGAGCTGTCAACACAGAGCCTGATGTGGGGCTCGAACTCACGATCTTCGAGATCATGACCTGAGGAGTGAAGTTGGTTGCCCAACTGACTGAACCACCCAGGCGCCCCCCCACCCATCGTGTCTTTTATGTAGAAGAAAAATACTAGCATTTTCATCATCTCCACCTTGATCTTACAGTGCTTTTAAAATTCTGTAGTCCAGGAGCGCCTGGGTGGCGCAGTCGGTTAAGCGTCCGACTTCAGCCAGGTAACGATCTCGCAGTCTGTGAGTTTGAGCCCCGCGTCAGGCTCTGGGCTGATGGCTCGGAGCCTGGAGCCTGTTTCCGATTCTGTGTCTCCCTCTCTCTCTGCCCCTCCCCCGTTCATGCTCTGTCTCTCTCTGTCCCAAAAATAAAATAAAAAACGTTGAAAAAAAAATTTAAAATTCTGTAGTCCACACTTTAAACTACTAGCTGGTATAAAGGTGAATACATAAAGAGCTATACTCACAGTTTCTCACCTCAATAGAGAATTCTTTATATTAGCCTTTTCCTATAAGAGGTGGGCATTCACATGATTGAATGTGTATAATGCCTTTGCATGTCTGCAGTTATAAATACAGTAAAATTAAAATGATTGCCTAAGCTAATCTATTTGTTTTACTAAGATGAATAACTGTCTCTTCTCTTTTTTTTTTTTTTTTTTTTGGTCACAGAAAAGATAGTGAAGTTCACGGTGGTAACTGGATGACCTGTCTATGTAATAGAAATAGGCGTTGAAAGAACTGGGTTGAGACTGTCTGTCTAATGAAGACCTGGAATAAAACGTGTAGTTTTAGGACCTACCAAAAAACATTCTTAAAAGCCATGTAGTTAAGTTGTAATGTTAAATACCAAAATGTAGCCATCTCTTTTGTGTAGCTACATGACTAGTAGATTTAATTATCAATACCAGTTGGTTGTAGGGGAGATGAAAGGAATAAGCAATGGCAGGGGGCCTGTGTGCCCAGCTCTCCTTGTTTTGGGGTAATGAATATAGAAGGCTTTCTCTTCTTTTTCCCTCTTCCCACTCACATTCTGATTTATTCTTCACTGCTTTCCACCCCCACTACTTTTTGTGCTACATTTTCTTTTACTTGCTTAGAGTTGGTAAACAGTAAGTACATTAAAAAATCTAGAACATTTGATGAATAAGAAATGAGTAGAATCTGAGTTCTAGTCTACTGTAATTTTAAACTAATAAATAGAAGTGGCATTTTAAGTGCTAAAAATCTTAGTGTGTCCTTTTTAAGGACAATGTTTCTTAAGATAACAATCATAATTTGGGAAGAGACAGTCACACATAATACATCATTTTTATATGTTCTATTTGAACAATAATGTTAGTGTTTGCATTCAGTTTTATAAAAATTACATCAAAAATTATAAGTGCTTTAAATGCTTTCTACTAGTTCTTTTATACAGTGTCTTGTCATTAAAATATTTTTGTTGCAGAAAAAGATGATCCTCTCTCCCTTCTGCATGACACAAGTCAGGACATTCAGTCAGGGGAAGAGCAATAATTACTTACGTGTCTACTCACCCATTCCCAGTCTGTTTGACTAGGGTACTTGAGGTAGGCTTGAGAAAATTTTTCACTTAGGGTACTGTCTTCCTATGTTCAGGGTATTTAGAATTTTTGAAAATAAATAGTCATGTACCTACAATTAAGTACTAGGGAAAATAAATTAGTATATTATTAAATACTAGCTCCTTTTTAAAAAAGAAAATTTACAAATTTAAACTGGATTATTTTTGTAAGATCAATTAATTTGCGTGTTCACGTTGTAGTACATTCACAAGACCTTTGTTTTGACATTGCATATTTGATACCAATGACAATAAGCTCCCAGGTATCGCTATAAAAAGAAGATATTTTTAATAGAATGCAAACCAGATAAAAATAGAATTATTTATGAGAACTCATTGTCAGGTAATGTTGCAGCCACACTATGATTTAATACATTCTACATTATTTATGATTTAACGCATTTAGGTTTAACACACACACACACACACACACACACACACACACACACACACACACACGTATCTCTTACTGCAGATAAATTGCCAGAATTCCAAAAGCTTTTTTTCTGCTTCTCACTCTGAGGCTTCATCTGATCCTAAATTTATGTAGCAATTATGTTCTGGAAAACCAAGGAAACAATTACTATAGTGTACCTGAAATTAAAGTTGAGAAATATCTTCTTCATATCTTCTATCAGACATAAGTACTTGTTTTGAGCTACTTGCAACAATGAAACTGCATCTCATTTTTGACTCTGTGTGCATTCTTTACCTAAATTGTTATCATTGATGGATTAGACATGTACATTCACTTAGTGTCCTGGAAACAAGGGACAAATTTGTGTATCAAATGGTAAAATACTGAAAATAGCCAATGAAGAAAAATATAAAAAATTCTTATGCACATTATATATATATGTATATATACATATATATATACACTTTTTAATATATACTTCTGTGTGTATATATACATATATTTGAAGGCTAGTACATAAAAGCCTGATCATTATGCATATTTTAGTTTAGTTCCTTTTGTTTCTACTTACAGGTTCGCTAAAATGGGAGTAAATAGTCCATTAGTTTATTTTGTAGTTAGTTGCATTACACCATCCCTCAAACAGAACACACTGACCTTGGGGTGCTTGGGTGGCTCACTTTGGCTCAGGTCATGATCTTGTAGTTCATGAGTTTGAGCCCCACATTGGGCTCTCTGCTGTCAGCACAGAGCCTTCTTCAGATCCTCTGTCCCCGTCTCTCTTGCCCTCCCCTGCTTGTGCGTGCGCATGGTCTCTTTCTCTCTCTCAAAAATAAACATTAAAAAAAGAAGAAGAAACTGACCTTATGTGGTAAAAGCTTTTTATGTATATTGAGGATATATGGTCTATAAACATTGTTTCTAATGAGAGATATGACCCAAATAGTAACAAAATGTAACAAATACAAAAGAATAGAATCTATTAGCATATAATCCCTACTATAAGGTGATAAACAGATGATGGTGGTCTGTGATGTTTAGATGATAGGGATGAACTTCTCAAATGTTCTCAGTATCAATAGTCACTATACTGCAGAACCTGTTATTGCAGCTTTTTAAACTGTTGATCGTGTGCTTCCATGACATACAGGAGTGCTGGAAAGCATTTGCTCTTTCCTGCATCTCACTGCTCTTGCAAATGTCTGTCTGACTAGGCGTCATGCAGTGTTTCATCTTAAATAGGATTTGGGACTGTCAAGCTGGGTTATGCAAGCTGTGGGAGTAGCTGGTTCATTGAAAGCAAGTAATTAATTTTCTTTAGTGTCGGTTTGGTTTTTGACCAAGTGTAATTGGTAGTATATTTATTGGCAACAACATGAGCTCGAAAGAATTCTGTTTAGCAAGATTATGAACAGACAAATATTTAAGGACAGAAGGGAGTACTAGGCATTAACTTTATTAACACATTCAAATACCGTTAGTTAGAACCATATGAAATTCCCTACACAAGAGAAATTTCAAATGGTTCAATGTAATATGTGGACTATAAGGTGTATTATTTCTCATATTTATTTTTCTTCGTAGAACATATCTCTGTACCATTACTTTCCAGAACACATTTTTGGAAATACTGTCATAAATGACAGCTGGCAGAAATTCATGGTAGTGCACATTTCTCAGAGATATTTCTAGTCTTGCTAAGAAGACTATCAGAAGATCATGGGGCACAAAAGAACTATTAAAATATTGTATATTAAGTTAGGAAAAAACTGTTCTTTAGTGTAGACTTTGTGGTTCTTGACTTGAGATTTGTTCCCCAGTGTTCTAGGATCCACTAAAAACCTGTGAGATGGACATTTTTCTCGGAGAGAAAGTCCTTGCCTTTCATCTTGTTTTTTAAAGTAGAAAGAAGGGATGGAGAGAATCTTTCAAAGGTTTTCTCCTTTTGTAGCAGGTACAATAATTTAAGTGTTTCTCACATTTGATAATGCACAAATCCTTTAATAAAAAAAAATATGGGGGCGCCTAGGTGACTCAGCAGTTAAGCATCTGACTCTTGATTTTGGCTCAGGTCATGATCTCAACAGTTTGTGAGTTCGAGCCCCATGTCAGGCTCTGTGCTATGTCAACATGGAGCCTGCTTGGAATTCTCTCTCCCTCTCTGCCCCTACCCCACTCATTCATTCTCTCTCTCTCTCTCTCTCTCTCTCTCCCTCCCTCTCTCAAAATAAAGAAATAAACTTAAAAATTTAAAAAAAAAGTGTTATGTACCCTGAGAACACATTCATGGATCACAGTTTTGGAAACTGAGTTACTAAATTTCATTCTATGAAAATCTCTTTTCAGATTCTTATAGAATCTTTATACCTGCAAGAATATATCTGTGGACTTCAACTTAGACAATTGTCTTAAACAATATTGGGTTTCAAATGGCTGTACAGGAAAAACTTCCAAATGATTACAGCCAGGAGTAGAGGAAATATTTAATGGTCTTAGACATCTAGAAAATGTCTAGCATGTATGTTTCTGCCCCATGGGGAATTTCTTTATAATTTCAACTATAGATAGGAGATCACTCATACACTAATAGAAAGGGGCACTATATTCTGTTTAACAAATTTAGTTGTCCATCTCCATTTACAGAGCTCAGGCATATTGTGACAAAGGGTGAACTTTGACCAAATTAACGAAGTCTAAGAGCATTCTATAAATACTGGAAATGCCCAAACACAAGAACAACAGGAAAGGGAAGGACCTGGATGGAACACAAAATAATCCAGAAAAAATCCTGCAATGAGATACGGTGACTAGGCCAGGATGAGGCCCTTCTTTCAGGCACAAACAGCTAAGGCATCTCTCCATCTCCTAAGGACAGCAGATGTGGAAGATTGTATATAATTATCTATTATAACTGTATAATTTATTTTTGTTACAGAAATGGAAAATATAGATTGCTCACGACAATGAATTCAGTCATGCTGGTTGATACACTTTTTTAGTTTGCATAAATTTTTAGTCATAATATATCCAGATACTTTTACATATAGTTCTCTGCCCACTCGGTGGGCACTTAAAGGCTGTTCCCAGTGTGGTCAAGAAGCATTATCCCTTTCAAAATGCTCATTTAGAAAGTTTCCTTTTTGTGACTGCAATGTGAAATGTAAGAGTAGACTCAGTTTTCACAGTGTATGCTACTTACAATCTCATAACATCAGGACATTTTATTGTGACTAATTGTATCAATCTCCCTGATTGGAGTATAATTCCTCGAGGACCAGCACTATTTGATCACGTCTGTACTCTTAGCACACAAAAGGTATTCAAGAGATGCTAATTGCAACATTGACAAATGCTTCCTGCAGTTTCATAACCTGTAGGACTCTCCTTTGTGTTTCTAGAATACAGTGGTTTATATGTGTTGATTACAGATGAACGCTACAAGCATTAGTGATAATTCCTTTTATTTAATAACTTGAAAATATTTCTCAGGATATCAAAAATCTATTTTGGCAAAGATTTTTAGGACAGATGAGACTCAAAAATGGCTCAGAGAGGGGGCGCCTGCACGACTCAGTAGGTTAAGCATCTGACTTCAGCTCAGGTCATGATCTCACAGCTCGTGGGTTTGAGCCCCGTGTCGTGCTCTGTGCTGACAGCTCAGGGCCTGGAGCCTGCTTCAGATTCTGTGTCTCCCTGTCTCTCTGCCCCTCCCCTGTTCATGGTCTGTCTCTCAGTCTCTCTCTCTCTCTCTCTCTCTCTCTCTCTCTCTCAAAAAAAAAAAAAAAAATTTAAAAATAGCTCAGAGTGATTAGTAGAAAATGAATTCACTTGTTTTTGGAGCTGGTTTTGATAATACCCTATCAATACAAATACGGAAATTACAGCATTTTGACAGCAAAATTAATGATCCTTTTTCTCAGGATAATAAAATACACTTAAAATTCAGACTTTAGATGATACTGAAATATGACTCTTAAATTCTTTATTAAGAAAGATAAGTGTTCAGGGCTCCCAGGTAGCTCGGTCTGTCAAGCGTCCAACTCTTGATTTCAGCTCAGGTCATGATCTCACGGTTCATGAGATCAAGCCCCACTGTCAGCACAGAGTCTGCTTGGGACTCTCTCTGTCTCTCTCTGTCCTCCCTTCCCCCCACTCACGAGCTCTCGCTCTCTCAAAATAAATAAATAAATAATCATTTAAAAAAACAGAATGATAAATTTACTGTAGGGTTTTTTAGGTTGATTTCTATACTGATCATCCAATATAATTGTATATATGCTGCTGTATCCATAAAGACACCTTTCAGAGAGCTAACCTCATAGATAGTGAAGAATAATGAATGATATACATATACATAATAAGGTTTCCAGAGAATTTAAAACTAAAGATTAAGAAGAAAAGGCTTAGTATTCTAGGAGATATCTGCTTTCCTCTCCAAGTTCTCTCTACTTTGTAAAATGGCTTCAGGAGGAGAAAGCCACTTGAGATCATGTACTAGATTTATTTGAAAATATGAAAAAAAAAAAAAAAACCAGAAGCACAAATCCATAAATCTCTTGTAACAACTGATAGGGAAGTACATATAATTTGCGGTTAATGGTTTTTTGGGTTAATCACCCTAGTAAAATTGGAGTTACAAACCACTGAACGTTCATCTACTTATTTATTTAATAAACATTTCTTGGGGCGCCTGGGTGGCTCAGTCGGTTGAGTGACTGACTTGGGCTCAGGTCATGATCTCGCAGTCTGTGAGTTTGAGCCCTGCGTCGGGCTCTGTGCTGACAGCTCAGAGCCTGGAGCCTGCTTGGCATTCTGCGTCTCCCTCTGTCTCTGCCCCTCTCCTGCTCATGCTCGCTCTCTCTCTCTCTCTCTCTCTCAAGAATAAACAACAACAACAAAAATTTAAAAAATAAACATTTCTTTTGTGCTTGTTATTAGTCATCCATTTGATTCTGGGGATACAATCCCTAGAGTGCAACTGTAGGAAACACACAAACAAGGGTACTAAGTGATATCATACAAGTATATGTTTGTACAGAATATGGTGGGAACATAGAGGTGAGAGAGGTCAATTCTACCTTAGGTAGGGATGTGGAAAGGAAAAATAAAGGATAGCTTGAGAAAAGCTATGGAACTGTAAAACAGCTCAACTAGAATCTACCAGGCAGATGGGTGTGATGGATGTAGAAGGAATAGCTGAAATGGAGGAAACCAATTGCAGAAACTGGAAAAGCCAGAGAACTTTGGGGGCTTCAATAGACAGCCCTCACCCCATGGTTTCACCCAAGTTAGTGACATTTTTTCTTTCATATCTTGGAAATATCTGGGAGAACAAGTTACAGGGACAAAATGGAAGGAGGCAGATGAGGAAATTATTGATGAAAGCAGTGTGGGAGAGTGATGATGAAGACTTATTACTGGTTGAAATGGGGATTTGATTTTGGATGATAGAAATGTCAGGAATGTGAATTGAGAGAACTTGCAATGTTAGGAAGTGGGCTTGAGAAGGGCATCTGTGATAACTCAGGTTATAGTTTGAGTGACTAAGGTGTTAGTCTCTGAGAAAAAGGATACTATTTTGCATGGTTTATACACTTTAATCTTCACAATTTTGTGAGATAAGAAATACTATTATAATTTTGTGAAGAAGGAAAAAGAGGTAGAGATTAAAGACTTAATCCAGTTTCTTATAGGTAGAAATGAAATCATATTGGACACAAGTGTCTGATTCTAGGATCTGAGCTTATAATCACCATTCTAGGCTACCTCACAAGGCAATGATAAACCACAAGATTTTTGAAAGTTAAAATTAGAGGGACAGAAAAAGAAAGGTTACAACAAAATGAAGAAAATAAAACTACTAAATTTATATTTAAAAAGACCTTAGTGCTGAGAAATTCTGCTAGAAATTTATCAGCATATATTTAATACCCATATATAAGGTAAGACAGGGTGCCTAGGTGGCTCAGTTGGGTAAGCCTTCGACTCTTGATTTCGGCTCAGGTCATGATCTCAAGGTTCCTGGGATCCAGGATCCCTGTCAGAGTCCATGCTGACATTGTGGAGCCTGCTTGGAATTCTCTCTCTCCCTCTCTCTCTGCCCTTCCCCCACTTGTGCTCTCTCTGTCTCTCAAAATAAATGAACATTAAAAAAAAAAAGGTCAGACACACACACACAAACACAGACTTGAAACAAAAATAATTCAAGGTTAGTTCAATGATATAGTTATCTGTTCATCCACTTATAATTTTACTTATTTCTCTCAAGTTTCCATAACAATATTATAGCAGTTACATAATTAAGCTACAATATTTCCAGGAATCTCATTCATGTACAACTTGTAGGTTAATACTTCATAACATTCGTTTATTAAAGTAATTAGTTGGAAATGTGGCTTGCTTTTTAAATTAGTTGTAAATCAGTTGTGCTAAAAATTGATGTAATCAGTAAGAAATTATAGATTGTTTTTAAAATTTGTGTACACTTTTCAGGTTATTAACATCTGACTATTAATATCAACTAAAAACTGATGATATCTATTGCTGTATTGTGTCAATTTTAGGAATTTATTTTGAATATTTCTAGCACCAGCTTAGAAACAAAAACAAAAACAACTCCCTCCATCAAACTATCTTCTGTAGCTGCAGGCTTACAATTTCTAAAAACCAAACCCAAGTCTGATCCTGTGATTGGCTGAACTTTCAAATGCAACAACATGAATGAATCTCAGAAACATAATGTAGAGCAAAAATGCCAGGCACAAAAAGCATACATTATATGATTACGTTTAAGAAAAGATGAAAAAAGAAAAGTAAAAACTAGCTAACCTAATCTTTAGTTTTTAGAGCTATAAGGTTTAATAGCACAACTATTTTTTAAAAAAGCAAGAAGGTAATTACCATAAATATTAAGAGAGTAAATACTACTAACAGTGAAGAAAGGAATAATAATTGGGAGAGGGCGGAGTGGGCCTTTGACACTGCTGACCGTGCTCAGTTTCCTGACCTGGATAGGGTTATATGGGTGATCACCTTGTGGTAATTTCACGGGCTGTCCGTTTACATTCTATACAATTTCCTACATGTATTATTTTTCAAAATGAAAAGGATTAAAATAACCCTGAAATGGCTTTTCCTCTTACTCAGAGTAAGACAAGGTCCTGAAATTACCAGCAAGTTCCTGAATGATCTGGCCCCCTATTAACTGTTTGATTTCTCAATTTTTTCCTCTCTCGCCTCCCTCACTCTTCTACATTCACAGTTGAATGCAATTAGAGAAAACTAAACCGCCAGGATGTCTGGTATCACTTAAAATTCGTAACACCTAAGCCTAAAATAGACTCTGAAAGCTGCCTGGAAATGCACTCTATTTCCCTAGTCCATTCACTGGTCACTCACCTGGGTGACTGTGTCGCACCTCTGCTCTATCTTCAAGCCCTCCATGGCCCTCACCCCTAATTTCACTGTCCTGCCTCACTCCCAAGTATCGGTTTCCTTTCCTCTTTGTTCTGAGAAAGGATTCTGTGCAACGGACATAGAGATGTATTTCCCACAACCCCCTTCAAGGGGAGAGCCGTCAGCCCAGCTGCTGGGAGAGCTGTCAGCAGCTATCCTTCAAACAGCAAGCAGCTACTTCAGGGGCCACTTCACCTAGCAAGGGCCCAAGAGGGCACGCTTCCAGAGAATGTGTGCGCACTTCCTATGTCTGCTCAGGGGCAAGTGAATGGGGGTGGCATGAAGGCACCGAGGGACAAACTCAGAGCTCTCTCTGGGGTTGGTTAAAGCCTTATTTGGCACGCATTGCACTTTGAAATTTTCTTCCACGCAATCCTGTTTCCTCCCTCTCATTTCCGTCAGTCTTGATCCCTAACACATATTCACTATTCCAAACTTCATCTCAGTTTTGCCAACCAGAGGACCCGATCTGTGACACCTCACAAAGTATTCAGACTCCCATTACCATGTTCATCTAACAACCTGCATCTGTTCCAGTACTCTATTACTGTCTTCTTGAGCTGGTGCTTGTTTTGAATGCTACCACGTCATTTGTGCACTGTATTTTTTTTTTAAGTTTATTTATTTTGAGAGAGAGAAAGCATGAGTCAGGGAGGGGCAGAGAGAGAGAGGGAGAGAGAGAATCCTAAGCAGGCTCTGCACTGTCAATGCAGAGCCCGATGCAGGGCTCCAACTCACGAACAGCGAGATCATGACCTGAGCAGAAGTGGGACGCTTAACCGACTGAGCCACCCAGGGGCCCCGTGTACTGTATTTTCTTACTAAAGACATCACTGTAGCAGTTCACCCTCCCACCTCTAATGTCACCAATCTTTCCTCACTGGAAGTAATATCACAATAATATTACACATAATATATAAGAAAATAATATAATAATAATATCTCCTGCTGGAATAACAATAGATTATTTCTGTTATTTCTTCCATCCTATAATTGAAATCATTCTTTTTTGGCCCAATTCACCAGCTACTGCCCTATTTCTCTGTTCTCTTTTGGAAAAAAAAAAATCTACTTTAAAAATGATCTATAATTCCCATCTCCAATTCCTCTCCTTTTGGTTTCTCTTTACTATATTCTAACCAGGCTTTTGCCCCCCCGCCCCCAACTGATCAATGGAAACTGCTCCTATCAAAGGCATCAATGCCCTCTACAAAGCAAACTTCGATGGTCTAATCTCCGCCTTCATGATACTTCTTTACATGCTTGATAATTTTCTACTTTTTGAAGCTTCTTCCAGTTGGCTTCTGGAATATCATACTCTCTTGTTTATTCTACCTCACTGGTCATGCTTTCTCAGATGGGCCACCAATTGCACAATTCCAAGATGTGCAGTTTAATTAGACAAACATACAAATGGTCTTCCCTGGGGTTATGCTGTGAGGCAGCTCTTTCTCAGCCTCTTTTTCGGGTTTGTTTTACGGCTCTGACTCAATGTAGGAGTGCCACAGGACTCTGTGCTGAGTGCATTTCTGTCCTCTAAGTACAAACATCTCTTTTCTAGACTTTGCTCAGACTCCGAAATCCACAGACTACCTGAAATCTTTACTTAAATGACTAATGAACATTTTAACGTGCCCAAAACTGAGTTCTAAACTTTCACTCCAGCTTGCTCCACTGGAAGTTTCTACTCTTTCAGTTGATGATAACTCCTTCCTTTCAGTTCCTCAAGCCTCAGACACCTCATTCAAAACAAAACAAAATAGAAAAACAGTAAGGATCGCATATTACTTTTTGCTTCTGCTCAGAGATGAGGAGGGAATAGTGATGGTTAAATAGTGATGGTTAAAGTAGAGAATTAATCAACTTTTAATATGCTAGAGGTAATTCTCTGAATTTACATATTTTAAATGGGTTGATAATGACCAAAGAAATTTACCCTCTACTTCCTCCTTTTCTGCTGGTCCTCATTCCTTCCTCCCTTGATTCTCATATGCATTAATTTGTTTAATATCAAATCAGTCTTTCAGCTTTATATCTAGAGGAATATATTCAACATTTGTCACTCTGAGAAAACAACAGTAAATGGATTCGCGTATGGTTATTGCATATATAAGGATATATATATCCAGTTAGGCAAGGAATTTCCTAAGGAGCCTTTGAAAAGTAATTTCTGGGGTTTAACTTACAATATGTGAAAATAAGCACAATTTCTAGTTATTATAGAAAGGAAAAACAAACTCAGCTCTGTAGCTCTTTTGGGTAGAAAAAACCCAAAAGCAAAACGAAAGGTCACATTAAAATCTGTAGAAATGCACTGAAATACATATGCTTCACTTTTGCTTGACCTTAGATTTCCAGAATATTGAGAGGACAGACAAAGTCCATTGACCATGAAAATTACTTGGAAAGTCAAGATGGTGGGATTTGCAAACGTTGTCATGGCTGGTGATGGTAACAACAAATCTTCCAACCTGGTCAGGCATTCTTTCATATAGAATAGTTTCCATGGAAACCCTGCCTGCAACCCACAGATTTCATGTACTGTATGTTCTGGCTAAATAAATAATGAAAAGCTGTCCTCTTTCTTATTTAATGATCTCCAGATCTGCATACTCAATAGGCAGGATGCCACCTCACATATCTTTTGCAGTGAAAAAAGACAAAATGAGGACATGAGAAAGTCAAGATTCCATCTCAGCATTTTAAAAGCACAGTCTGTATTAAGAAATTGTATTTTCACTTCACCTCAGGTCAGAAGACCAGACTTGTATCACTGGCCATTCCTACCTCATCTGATCATGTTTATAGTCCACTCTCACATCCTCATGGAGGATGGCAATGACCTGACAACATATGCAGGAGTGTGAGGTGTCCTGAGAAACATCTTTGACACAGATTGATGTAGGTTTTTAGTTTCCCATGGAAGGACTCTCTCCTTCACAATGGCAGGTGTCACAGAGCAAGTTGTGACATGCTTTTTTGTCTCTGTGAGGTCGGGTTATATCGTCATCATATCCTGTTGCCATCTGTGTTCTTTCTATATGTCCCCAAATGTTACTTTCTTTAGTCACTGATTCATAAAAAAATACTTGAAACAGATAATAGCCTCATAATGAGGATTTTTTTTCTTCCTAGACAAATTGAAACGTTTTAGACACTAGAAAATAAAGGAGTTTTACTGAATTCAGAGCAAATGCTTAAGAGTTTTTTTTCCTCTTTTTCCAAAATGAATAAATAACAATTGTAGGCCAATGTTTCTGTATAGTCTAACCAGGTAGTATTAGCTTTTCAGCCATGAAATGACTTTAAGCACTTCATTTTGAGGTATAAATTTATGCTATAAATTATGAATGTTATATTGTGATAGGAAATATAAAGCTAGGAGGTAATGGAGGGAGAAGAAGTAGTCTTAAATTGTATATGAAAAGAGTAATTTCTCTAGTTATATTCTCTCAGCCCTTGAAAGATTAACTTTCCACTTGGCTAAAAAGAAGGTTGAAAAGGAAGCATTAGAACCTTGTATTACTGGACTTGTTTTGTTGAAAAGCTTGCTTCTTCTCCCCAAACAGAAATGTCCTGGAATGTGATAGGTACAGATGGAGAATTCTAAATAATTTATTGTCAACTTATGGCAAAGATTTGGGGAGAGAAAAGAAGTAACTGTGTCTTCCTGAGCCTAATTTTGTTAAGGAAATATAACCAAAGGGAAAGACATTAAGCCCTTTTCTAGTGAGGATCTAACCTGAAAAGGGAGGAGTACTCCACAGATAGGCAAGACTGATCACCCAGCACCAGTTTTCCTCTGGCACGTGGCACCAGGCTCATGGGGCCCATAGTGAATATTTCTTGAATGAACGAGTGAATGAATGAATAAATAAATAAAACAAAGAGTACATTTTGCCAATTACTTTAATTGAATACATATTAAGAACAATATTTCATTACACTTTATAAAATGCCCATATTTCTTCTTTTTATTACTGTGTGAAGCATAATGAAGGAAACTATCAATGGAAACTCCATTTATTGTCTTAATGGTGAGATTTGTCAATTTCTGTCAAAAAATTGTTGATTTATCAAATAATACAGGAGGAAAGTTTTCACTAAATGAAATATAGGTAAGTGTAAATCTTTAGCAATGATTAAAGTTGGACAGACTTCCCTCATATTGAACTCAGTGCATAACATTTGACTATTATTTTCTTTAAAAAATTTTTTTTTTAACGTTTATTTATTTTTGAGACAGAGAGAGACACAGCATGAACGGGGGAGGGGCAGAGAGAGAGGGAGACACAGAATCGTAAGCAAGCTCCAGGCTCACCCATCAGCCCAGAGCCCGACGCGGGGCTCGAACTCGCGGACCGCGAGATCGTGACCTGAGCTGAAGTCGGACGCTTAACCGACTGAGCCACCCAGGCGCCCCTATTATTTTCTTTTTTAGGAAGTGATTTTAATAATTGAGGATGGGGAATAAGAGGTGCTTTCCAAGTGCTAACCTCTCATGTTTGGAAGTTTCAAGAGACATGGGAAAGCTATTGGCTAATGGGTTTGAATGAATGGCTATCAGAAAATAAAAAGGAAATGCTCTATGCTATTATCTAGGTATCCTCCTCTCCTCCTCACCTCCTTCCATGTCTTTTTTCTGATCCTTTCACATTCCCCTCCCCACCCCACACACAGCCTCCCCACTGCCACCTGTAAGCAGTGACATTGAAAATGCTGGAGTAGAATGGCAGAAGATCTCAAAGGTCAAGATCTAGTGACTTCAGACACTGCGACTTCTCAGTCCAAAGAGGTTATTTCCTTGCTAAACTACGAATGTATGCAAATTATGATGTACACAGGCAGAAAAAATGTTTTCCTAATCTCCATATTCAGGCAAACTACAAGCTTTGAAATATTCATGATAGCACACTGCAACATAAGTAAAGGATCTTGAAAATAGTATCTATTTCTGACATTTCAATTCCTGTTTATCAGGCATTATCAAAGGGGGCAATATTGTTTCTAAGGAGATAAAACTTGATTCTTGGAAAACAAAATATTCTTACTCTTTTTATGTACAGAGCACAGGTATACAGACAGTAATTAGATATATGGTATATCTGAGGTGTTAAAATTTCATGATGGGTGATTAGGAAAAACTGCCTAGAAAGGCTTTTTAGGATGACAATAATGAGGGGAAAAAAGGTTAAGAAACACCATGGTATATTGTGTTTTAGTTTTCTAAAGATTTTTATCCAATGGAATAAATGGTAAAGAACTAACAGCCCTGTGGGAACCAATGTTTTAAATAGTGGAACCAATGCAGGACTTCCAGGTAAAAGCTTGTTTGTAGAATGTTCCTAGGTCTGGGACTGAAGTGAGGTCATTCTTATCTGAATGGAAGTCAACATATTCTTGCAAGATGGTCTAAACGTGAAAGTGAAAGAAAGAAAAACAAAGCCATGTCCTGAAGAGAAAATGACACAGGGAGAGCACAGTGAACCTGAGCTGACAGTACAAAAGCAGGCAAGGAAGCCTCCTGTACCTGAGCACTTAGCCATTAGCAGGTGGAAGCGGAAGGTTCTCCTCTGGGGATCCAGTGGTCCCTGCCACTAATGAATGGCCCAAAAAGTATAAGATTAGCCACTTTTCCTAATAAAGGTAGGTCTGGAGAAATAATTTTGAAATGTACCTTTTTGAAAATATGAGAAAAGGATGAAGAATTCTCTCTAACATGTAATACTGAAAATCAAAATGAATTTTGTCTAGTAATCTTGCCTAATTTACTATTGATGAAAAGATCTTCATTTTGGAATTACATTTGCATTACATAAATATTTATGCAGAGTGTTTGAAATATTCTTTTCTAGATATATGTGCTCCTATATTCTTTGATGTATTAAGTGTGGTAACCAGGATATGGAAACAATCTAAGTGTCTATTGATGGATGAATACACATAAAGATGTGGTACACACACACACACACACACACACTGAAATACTACTCAGCCATAAAAATAAAATAAAACCTTGACATTGTGACAACATGGATATGTCTAGAGGCTATTACCCTAAGTAAAATAAGTCAGACAGAGAAAAACAAATACCACAGGATTTTACTTACATGCAGGATCTAAAAAACAAATAGGGATGCCTGGGTGGCTCAGTTGATTAGGCATTTGACTCTTGGTTTCAGCTCAGGTCATGATCTTGTGGTTTCTTGAGTTCTAGCCCTGTTTTGGGTTATGCACTGACAGCATGGAGCCTGCTTGGGATTCTCTCTCTCTCTCTCTCTCTCTCTCTGCCCCTCCCCCATTCACTCTGTCTCTGTCACTCTCAAAATAAATAAATAAACTTAAAAAATAAAATAGAACAAGCAAAATAGAACTCAGACTCATAGAAACAGAGAACAGATTGGTGGTTGCCAGAAGGTAGGGGAGTTGCAGGGTGAGTGAAATGAGTGAAGATTAAAAAGTAATCTTAATCTTGCTTGTGCACCTACATGGCTCAGTAGGTTAAGCGAACAACTTTGGCTCAGGTCATAATCTCACAGTTTGTGGGTTCCAGCCCCACATCAGGCTCTGCTGACAGCTCAGAGCCTGGAGTCTGCTTTGATCGTGTGTCTCCTTCTCTCTCTGCCCTCCCCCACTTGCACTCTGTCTCTTTGTCTCTCTCTCAAAAATAAATAAACATTAAAAAAATTTAAAGGGGCGCCTAGGTGGCTCCATCGGTTAAGCGTCCGACTTCGGCTCAGGTCATGATCTCACAGTTCGTGAGTTCGAGCCCCGCGTCGGGCTCTGTGCTGACAGCTCAGATCCTGGAGCCTGCTTCACATTCTGTGTCTCCCTCTCTCTCTGCCCCTTCCCTGCTCATGCTGTGTCTCTCTCTGTCTCAAAAATAAATAAACATTAAAAAAAAATTTTTTTTAAAAATTTAAAAATCAAACTTCAGGCTGTATTACAAAGTTACAATCATCAATACAGTATGGTAGTGCCACAAGAACAGACACGCAGATCAGTGGAACAGAATAGAGAACCCAAAAATGGACCCACAAACGTATGGCCAACTAATCTTTGACAAAACAGGAAAGAATATCCAGGGGAATAAAGGCAGTCCCTTCAGCAAGTGGTGCTGGGAAAACTGGACAGAGACATGCAAAAGAATGAACCTGGACCACACCATACACAAAAATAAACTCGAAATGGATGAAAGACCTAAATGTAAGACAGGAAGCCATCAAAATCCTTGAGAAGAAAGCAGGCAAAAACCTCTTTGACTTTGGCTACAGCAACTTTTTACTCAACATATTTCCAGAGGCAAGGGAAACAAAAGCAAAAATGAACTATTGGGACCTCATCAAAATAAAAACCTTCTGCACAGCAAAGGAAACAATCAGCAAAACTAAAAGGCCACCAGTGGAATGGGAGAAGACATTTGCAAACGACATATCAGATAAAGGGTTAGTATCCAAAATCTATAAAGAACTTATCAAACTCAACACCCAAAAAACAACTAATCCAGTGAAGAAATGGGCAAAGACATGAATAGACACTTCTCCAAAGAAGACGTCCAGATGGCCAACTGACACATGAAAAAATGCTCCACATCACTCATCATCAGGGAAATACAAATCAAAACCACAATGAGATACCACCTTACACCTGTCAGAATGGCTCACATTAACAACTCAGGCAACAACAGATGTTGGCGAGGACGCGGAGAAAGAGGCTCTGTTTTGCACTGTTGGTGGGAATGCAAGCTGGTGCAGCCACTCTGGAAAACAGCATGAAGCTTCCTCAAAACATTAAAAATAGAATTACCCTACAACCCAGCAATTGCACTACTAGGCATTTATCCAGGGGATACAGGTGTGCTGTTTCAAAGAGGCACATGCACCCCAATGTTTATAGCAGCACTATTGACAATAGCCAAAGTATGGTAAGAGCCCAAATGTCCACTGATGGATGAATGGGTAAAGAAGATGTGATATATATATATATATATATATATATATATACACCACACACACACAATGGAGTATTACTCAGCAATCAAAAGGAATCAAATCTGGCCACTTGCAACTACGTGGATAGAACTAGAGGGTATTATGCTAAAGGAAATTAGTCAGAGGAAGACAAAAATCATATGACTTCACTCATATGAGGACTTTAAGATACAAAACAGATGAACATAAGGGAGGGGAAACAAAAATAATATAAAAACAGGGAGGGGGACAAAACAGAAGAGACTCATAAATATGGAGAACAAACAGGGTTACTGGAGGGGTTGTGGGAGGGGGGATGGGCTAAATGGGTCAGAGGCATTAAGGAATCTGCTCCTGAAATCATTGTTGCACTATATGCTAACTAATTTGGATGTAAATTAAAAAAATAAATTAAAAAAAAGTACAAACTTTCAGTTATAAAAGAAATAAGTCATGAGGATGTAATGTATAGCATGGGGAATATAGTCAATAATTTGTGTTAACCTTGTAAAGTGGCAGATGGTATCTAGAATTATTGTGGCAACTATCTTGTATACTAATTGTCAAATCACTGTTTTACACCTGAAACTAATATAATATGTCAATTAAACCTCAATAAAAATAATTTTAAAATGAAATATATCATTTTCTGTATTGTTCTATACATTTCTCAAGAAACATAAAATTTACTTTAAGTTGTTTTTCTCCAATAATTTTAATTAAAATAAGCTGTTTTATTTCATTTTGAAACTAAAATCATGTTGGTTGATACTATATTGAGATGAGGAATGAATAGGCAGAAAAAAGAAAAGGAAAAAATTAAACAAAGGAATGAAAATGAGAAAAAAATAGTTTTCATTACTATAGAAAATGGAAATTTTAGACTAGTGCTGCCCAATGGAAGTTTCTACTGTGGTGGAAATGGTTTATACTAGCATTTTCTAATATGGTAGCCACTAACTACCTGGGGATATTGAGCACTTGAATTGCCTAGTGGGACTAAGAAAATGCATTTAAATTGTATTTAATTTCAATTCATTTAAATTTATATAACTGCTTGGGGCTAGTGCCTAGCATATTGATCCATGCAAACCCTAGAGTATGAAGATGTTTTTATATTTAACTTTAATTTACACAAAGTACTTAGTTTAAAATACTATAAGAACACTGACAAATCATTGTGAATTTTCCTCATTACATGGATTTAGGCTTTCAGGCTAATACCATGTGTTCTGCTAAGATAACTGTCAATAGCAGTGTCCTGGTTCACAGTCCAAATAGACAGGCTTCCCACAGATGGAGTTAATGAAAATGCATTGACTGCACATTTTTTATTTAAAAAAAAAATTTTTTAACATTTATTTATTTTTGAGACAGAGAGAGACAGAGCATGAACGGGGGAGGGTCAGAGAGAGAGGGAGACACAGAATCTGAAACAGGCTCCAGGCTCTGAGCTGTCAGCACAGAGCCTGACGCGGGGCTCGAACTCACATACCGCAAGATCCTGACCTGAGCCGAAGTCGGACGCTTAACCGACTGAGCCACCCAGGCGCCCCAATTGCACATTTTTTAAATAAAAAAATTGTCATCCTATAAATGGTTAAAGTTATATTAAAGAATATTAGTATTGACATTATATTTAAATAAAACATGCAATTTAGAACAAAATGTTAACAAACATTTCAAGGTATAATTTGGAAACTTATTCATTATAATTTTACTTATTTTCAATTATTACCGAACCTAAACATAATTCTCAACAGGAACTGAATCAAAGCTTGCATTCAGTGAAAAAAACCTAGCAGCCACTTATTGAACACTGAAAAATATGCAAGTTTTCCACATCTACTAAAATATTTAAGATAAATACAAATCAGACATGTACTCCAAAATGTACACATATTTTATTTATAAAATAAAACATACTTGCTTGGTCAAAGGCAAAGTGCATATATATATATATATATATATATATATATATACACACACACACATATACATATATATATACACATGCACACATATATGTATATGTATGCGTATATATGTGTATATATATAGATACGCACATGCATATATGTGTGTATATAATAAATATACACACATACATTTTTTTTGAGAGAGAAAAGTGCACAAGCAGGGGAGAGGGGCAGAGGGAGAAGGAGAATCTTAAGCAGGTTCCACACTTGGCGTGGAGCCAGATGTGGGGCTTGATCCCACAATCATGGGCCCACAACCTGAGCCAAAATCAAGAGTCAGTGGTCAACCGACTGAGCCACGTAGGCAACCCAGGCAAATATATTTTTAGTTTTTATTTTTCTTCCAATTTTATTGAGATAAAATTGACATATAACATTGTATAAGGTTAAGGTGTACAACATGTTCATCTGAGACATTTTTATATTACAAAACGATTTCTACCATATCATCAGCTAATACCTCCGTCCTGTCATATAATTAGTATTTTGTTTTCTGTGAGAACAATTAAGGTCTACTGTTAGCAACATTCAAATACATAATACAATATTATTAGATATAATCACTGTGCTATATACTAGATCCCCAGGTATTGTTAATCCTATAACTGGAACTGTGTACCCTAGATCAATATCTCCCCATTTCCTTCACCTTTCAGCCCTTGGTAACCACTACTCAACTGTCTGTTTCTATGAGTTTGTTTTGTTTTGTTTTGTTTTAGATTTCACAAATCTAAATATGATGCAAGTGGTATCATATAGTACTTGTCTGCCTTTGTCTGATTGATTTCACTTAGCATGATGCCCTCAAGATTTATCCAAATTATCTCAAATGGCAGGATTTCATCTTTCTCATGGCTGAATAATACTCCATTGTAAACATACCATGTCTTCTTTATCTACTCATCCATCGACAGATACTGAAGTTGTTTTCATATCATGGCTATTGTGAATAATGCTGCAATGAACATGAGAGTACAGGTAACTCCACTGGATCCTGACTTCAATTCCTTTGAATATATATCCAAAAGGGAGATTTCTAGATTATACAGTAGGTCTATTTTTAATTTTTTGAGACTTCCATAATGTTTTTCATAGTGGATGCACCAATTTATATTCCCACCAACAGTGAACAAATGTTCCCTATTCTCCACACCCTCGCTAACACTTGTTATCTCTAAAAGCAAGTATATTCTCCACACCCTCGCTAACACTTGTTATCTCTGAAAGCAAGTATATTTTTAGGTATTTTATTTCATAGGGATGAAATTTTGCTTACAATAAGATGAAAATGCCCTCCAGCATGTTTATTGTCTTAAGAGGTTATCATTTCCGATAGAATTTTACAGCAATTATAAAAGAATATCTTCTAGTCTAGGTCTAGTATGGGAGAGAATATTTACATTAATTGGTCAAATATTGAATAGTTAACATATTTTTTAAGAATCATAGATAACAGATTCAAAAGTATAAGTTTCAGCTTGTGATTATTCCCCTTGTTTTCCCCCAATTTTTACTTTGTGATCTAATTATAGGTAACATTTATTAAACATCTAAAATTATATGCGAGTCACTATGTTAAGTCCTAATTTTATAGATGTTATCTCACTTAATGCTTCTCACAGTGCTGTTGTAGAACTATTATCTGAATTGCACCCTGGAGTCAACCGCTCCTCACAGCGGTTAGCTTACCAAGCCTCATACAGACAGCAGTTCCAGAGCCAAGATAATGCATCAGGCCCCCAGGGCCCAGGGCTTACATCTTAACCTCTGCACCAACAGCCTCTTAAGAATTTCCAATATATAATAGCATGTTCTGGGAGCAATAATAGGAACTCCACAAAGTAGCAATTATAAAGGAGGACCTGCTAATGTCTTGGCTTAACACAGTGAGGGTACAACTTTTGATAATATCATGGATGAAGAAAGATTTATATTGAGCCCAATAATTAAAATGTAAAATTCTGGTTATCTTTTCCTTTTCTTTTGTCTTCTTTTCCTTCCTTCCTTCCTTCCTTCCTTCTTTCTTTCCTTCTTTGTTTCTTTCTTAGACTTAAATGTCATAATACATAAAAAGACGCTGAACAAATTATTGAGTTGGCTTAATAATTGGCTCAAATTGTGGCTATTAAGTTGGGTTTATCTTATGTGTAAGTGATCACTCCAAAGGTTGGGAAGACCACTCTACCAGTACTCTCATGAAACCATCTGTTCTGATATTATTCAGAAAGTGACGCTTATCAATTCCATTGCATTATAAATTGTTTCCTAGTGATCATACATTTTGACTCCAGTGAATAGATTAATGAGCTTAGAGACTGGGGTGGGCATATCTCCTTAAGTATAAATATCCGTTCTTGCCACTTCAATACAAATAAGTAGTTTCAGAAATAGAAATAGCAACATCTTGGGGTGCCTGGCTGGCTCGGTTGGTAGAGCCTGCACCTTTGATTTCAGGGTTGTGAGTTGAAGCCCCATGATGAACATAGAGATTACTTACAAAAAAAACAAAAACAAAATTAACATCTTTGTGTGTCTATATTTTCTTATAGTCTGTAAAACTTGGAACAAAAAGAAATCTTATCTATGAAATATAACAGAAAACAGTGCAATATTAACTGTTTAATGGACATTTCTACAATAATATCTCTTTTTTTGCACTAAGTAGACACATTTAATTTATTTAAAGCCCCATTTTTATGAAATGCTAAGTGCACCAAATATGGCATTAATAGAAACTATGGCCTTTACCACATGTTTATTTACACACGTCTAAGCTATTGAAAACACCCAGTGTATACCCTGCACTGTTGTATGCATGGTAGTTTGACCAAGCAAGTAGAGAATATATTCCTTACCTGCAACAAGCTTACAATCTAATTATAAACAAAAATCTAAGAAGCCATCAAAGAAAAATTCTAAGTCAAGGCATTAATAACTCAAACTTTCATGGTCATAATTTGTGCAGCTCCATCAAAATCAAGCAGTGCTGCTGCTATTGTTTTAAAAATAGAATACTCAGCAAAGACTCAAGTGCACTGACATATTGAATAAAAGGAAAAGAAGTAAAATCCCTGGGAGCCTGTGAGTCATTTTATGTATATATGTATATATGTATGTATGTATGTATGTGTAATTGAAATGCTGTGAGTCAATTTCCCAACTGTGGGAAATTAGGTTTTAGAGGCTTTGACCTTTCCATGTTGAAATACAGCCATGGAGCTTCTTTTTTTTCTTTCCCTTTCCCTTTCTTTCTGCCTCATCTATGGAAGGTAAAACCATAGAGCCAATCAGAAAGAAGAGGGGCCATTTTTTTTCTCCTTTTATAGTGTATCCTCTGAGAGATGAAAGAGGAAAAAACAGTTTGAAGTCATAGCCTGCAGCAGGAAATAAAACTTTGAGGAGTTTCCTCTGAAAGAAATCTCAAAGATCAGTACGGGTAAAGTTTTGCTATCTCAGAACTAAAGCGAAGAAGTGATGAATCACAAGAACACAAACAAAAGTATAATGACAATGGCAACAGTTTTTATTTAGGTTTTTAGTTAATTTAAAGGCTGTTTCTAGAGGATGATACCCTTGACTGTTGAATAGGTAAGCTGATTTGATTTAGTGAAGGTTTGCTTTTGAAAAATGGAAAATGCCTGCTTCTCTTGCACTGAGACCAAGCATTACAGTAACATAGACTTTGCCCTTCTCCGAGGGCTGGGACCAATGTACTTTTGGCAGCTGATGGATAGCGAGCCTTATTGTACCGAAAGTTCCCCAAGTTATAATTTCTTCCGAAACAAAATGTCTTGAAACTTAGCACTGAATGACTCAAGAAAGCTAAACTTCAGGCTCCTGTGTTAGTTTGTGCAGGCTGCCATAACCAAATACTGGACTGAGCAGCTAAAACAAAAACATTTGTTTTCTCATGGTTCTAGAGGCTGGAAGTCCAAGATCAGGGTGCTAGTGAATTTGCTTTCTGGTGCAACCTCTCTTTCTGGCTTGCAGACAGTTGCCTCCTTGCTGTGTCCTCACACAGCCGTTTTCTCTTAGGCCTGCATTGAATGTCTCTCCCTCTTCTTAAAAGGACACTTATTTTATTGGATTAAGTCCCCACCCTTAAGACCTCTTTTAACCTTATCTCCTTAAGATCTGATTTCCAAATACTGTCATCTTGGGGTTTAGGGCTTTACCATATAAATTTTGGGGGAACAAAGTTCAGTCCATAACATCCTTCATCTACCTGATGATGCTGTACTGCCAAGTCTATTCTGATGGGGCTGCATCCAAGTTTGTCTGGGCAGCTTGTGAAGTCACCTTCTCCCAGAGCTCTCTCTCTTGGTCTTATCTGATGAACATATCTCCCTCCTCCCTCTTTCAGTCTAGAGAACCTAAAATTTGACACACGTAAGAGCACCACTTGCCAAGCTCCAGCCCCAGCAGGTCCAGGGGTTCTCGAAGGATGAATGGCGTCGGCGAAAATAACAAATGGACACAGACAACAGCAGCGTGTTAGACTGGCCGCTTTATTGTGGCAAACGCGGCATTGTATTGGTTAGCAATTTCCTTGTAGCGTGTGTCATCTATGTTTCTCAGCATTACCTAATTCTAAAAACGTTCCTTTGTGCAATCACCCATTAAGGAACATCATGGTTATTTTCTTGTAACGTTCCCTCCTACCCTTTGCTTATTGATTAATTTCTTCATACTACTTTCACTATGTATCTACGCTTATTTACAGTCTATAAAGCATTTGCTTTGCTGTTTTCATGAAAGGTCATCTATCTCTCAATACCTCAAGTGTAACGTTTACAGGGATATGTCTTCTTAATTGTTCCTTTGAACCATTGGCAGTACAAGGAGCAAAGGTATTCGCTTTGGTCTGGGGTGCCGGGAGGGAGCCAAGAGGGCCCTGGGAACCCACGCCTTATGCATTCCCAGAGAGACAATGTATACCTAGGAACTAATGAACCATTCTGTACCTTAACCCACCAGGTCCAATCATCATCTGGAATGCCTCCTGGGGGCCAAGTGGGCCTAGGGTTGGAGTAACTTGTGTCCATAGATACATTCCCTTGTTGCCGGAGTGGGGGTTTCGAACCCATTTGTCCCCCTCCTTGGCTGGGAAGTATATGGGGCTATCCTTCCTGTAGGTGGAGAGTCTTTATAGGGGGTGACAAGGGCTGGATGTAGGGCCACATAATTTCCCTGCGGACTCTTACTTCTTTCCCCAATGGTTCTTTTCCCAGGGGGCCTGTTGTGGGCAATTCCCCAACCGACAAATCCCCAGGTACTTTCATTGGTAGGGGGGCTGCCCTGACCAACGCTAAAGCCATTGCAGAAAACCAGGAGTACGAGAAGCTTCACTGTTGGATGGCCGCCCTGCGGTCCCGATCCGTCCACCACCCGGGCCCTGCCATCAGGCTGGTTGGATAGCTCGGCTTCCAGCATTTCCCTTCGCTCTCTCTCTCTCTCTCTCTCTCTCCTCTTCACAATCCCCAGGAAAAGGCTTTTCTCCACATCATTTCTTCTAACTTTCTGTCCTCCTCCTCTTTCTGACTCTAGCTAAAATTTAATGATAGATAGCAGTTCTTTCTGTACACTATAAACATGTCTATAAACTGAGTTCTTGAAAACTGGTGTTGATATGCTAGTAAAAAGAACCACATTATTTTTTTACATGTGTTTATTTATTTTGAGAGAGAGAGAGAGAAAACATGCACATGCATGTGCCTGAGTGGGGGAGGGGTCGAGAGTGAGGGAGAGAGAGAATCCCAAGCAGGCTCTGCACTGTTAGTGCAGAGCCAGACGTGGGGTTCAATCTCACAAACCATGAGATCATGACCTGAGCCGAAATCTGGAGTCAGATGCTGAACCGAATGAGACACCAGGCACACCAAAAACAAAATTAATTTTTAAAATTTTCTCTCAGGTCTGTCAGTGTGTTTATTATCTTGCTGTATAATCCTATTTTTGAATAATAAATTTATTTTTATTATTTTTATTTTATTATTTTATTATTATTTATTACCTGAGATAATTTTCTCAGGTAATATACGCTGTGTTTGTTTGATTCATTTTATATGTGTGACTAAAAAAAGAAAAAGAGAAACAGGGCTCCTGGGTGGCTCAGTCGGTTTAGCCTCTGACTCGTGATTTGGGCTCAGGTCATGATCTCATGTTTCGTGAGATCCACCCTTGTCATGGGCTCCTTGCTGACAGTGCAGAGCCTGCTTGGGATTCTCTCTCTCGTCTCTCTCTCTCTCTGCCCCTCCCCTGCTCATGTTCACTCTCTCTTTCTCTCAAAATAAATAAACTTAAAAATAAAGTTTAAAAAAAAGAGAAACAATTAAAAGAAGAAATAAAACATTTTATATGTGCACAAGGTAACGCAGGATTTAGAATTCAAATCATTCTATTTTATGGAACAAGAAATATTTTTCATCTAGGTTCTTGACCTCCCTATTACTAGCTAAGTGCGGGTACTTATCAGCATGCAGGGAGGAGTTAAACCAAAAAAGAGTATGTTGAATGAGCTACAGGAATGCTCTTATGCAGAAGTGCTGATTTTCTTCTTATATAATCATCTTTGATTGCCAGTAAGGCTTGGAGATGATTAAAAGGAAAGACGAAAGTGTTGTTAGTACACTTACGTACCTTGTTAGCAAATTGTTGAAACTCATTAAAAGGCACTGGAACTGGTTCTCAGATGAATCCGGAAGATAAAATTATTCCTGTCCTCCTAAGTCCTTACTAGGTGTCGAGAAGCCACTAATATTTCTGAAATTTTTATTTAGGCATCAATTTTTACATTTTTTGAGCTCTCTGTGCTTATGAGACTTCCTAGTTATTGGAATTCCTCCCCCAGGTGACCCTTTATGGGAGGAGAGATTCCTTAAGATAAGTTTCCTTATCATTTCTGGTTCTCATTAATGAACAAGAAGCATAAGCAGAAGATTTACATTTTCATGTGTTTATTCCAGAAGTATTTATTGAGTACCCATGTTCCAGGCATTGCTTTACGTTCTGGAAACACACAATGACAAAACACAAACTATAAGGAGCTCACTATCTAATGGGGATGGTGGAGAAAAGAAAAAACGATTTCCATTCAGTGAGATGGGTGTCTTAGAAATAACTAGGGGACACAGTGAGATAATAAAGGAGAGAGTAGGGAGAAGGTGCCACAGAGCAGATGCACTGTGTTTTGTCTTGAAGGATGAGTAGGGGCTTTCCAGGCTGGCAAAGAGAGGGAAGAGCACACAGAACATGTGTTAAGACAGAGAGCAGTGAAAAGCTTGACTATGAAATCACATCTTTATTTTAGTTATATTTGGCTTGACTCTAGGCAAAATCAAAGTATTTATATCTTTATATCTTTAAATTTTTTTTTAATGTTTATTTATTTTGGAGAGAGAGAGAGAGAGAAAGAGCCCGAGTGGGGGAGGGGCAGAGAGACAGGGAGACACAGAATCTGAAGCAGGTTCCAGGCTCTGAGCTGTCAGCACAGAGCCTGACGCAGGGCTCGAACTCATGAACCATGAGATCATGACCTGAGCTGAAGTCAAAGTCACACGCTTAACCGACTAAGCCACCCAGGCAACCCCTATCTTTATATCTTTGATAAATCTTTGCCTTTTAATCTTTTAAAAATTGGAACCAGTGGAATATTTATGTTTTCATACAATGAATGGTCTTATTCTTATTCTTTAAATTCAGAAGTTCATCCAAATATTTTACAATATATTTTCCTTCTGCTTCTGTAAAAAGAACGACAAACTGCAGTTAAGTGGCAATAACGCCTTAGGACGCTGAAGCTCACGTAGGTACGCATTTATTATGGCATGCACTTTAATCTGCCCAGGAAGAGACAGTTTGCAGGAAATGTATTCTAGTCTGATGTAGTGTGGCTGTTCTTTTAGGTCACAGTGTGGGTTCTTCTCTGTTCTCCTCACTTGCCTTCTATGCTCATCCAAGGCAGAGGCGCTGCTGCTTGGATTTGTAAATCCCAGACATGTCACTTCTTTTTTTTTAATTTTTAAATTTAAAAATGTTTTATTTTATTTAAATCCAAGTTAGTTAAAGTATAGTATAGTAATGATTTCAGGAATAGAATTTAGTGATTCATCACTTACATATAACACCCAGTGCTCATCCCAAAAGTGTCCTCCTTAATGTCCATCGCTCATATAGCCCATCCCCCCACTCAACACCCACCTGCAATCCTCAGTTTGTTCTCTGTGTTTAAGAGTCTCTTATGGTTTGTTTCCCTCTCTGTTTTTATCTTACTTTTGCTTCTCTTCCCCAATGTTCATCTGTTTTGTTTCTTAAATTCCACATACGGGTGAAGTCATATGATATTTGTCTTTCTCTGACTTATTTCACTTAGCATAATACACTCTAGTTCCTTTCATGTTGCTGCAAATGGCAAGATTTCATTCTTTTTGATCACTGATTAATATTCCATTGTATATGTATATACCACATCTTCTTTATGCATTTATCTGTCAATGGACATTTGGGCTCTTTCCATACTTTGGCTATTGTTGATAGTGCTGCTATAAACATGGGGGTGCATGTGCCCCTTCAAAAAAGCACACCTGTATCCCTTGGATAAATACCTAGGAGTGTAATCGCAGGGTCATAGGGTAGTTCTATTTTTAACTTTTTGAGGAACCTCCATACTGTTTTCCAGAGTGGCTGTACCAGCTTGCATTCCCACCTGCAGTGCAGACACACCATTTCTTTCACCAGAGGTGAGATGGCTTGAAGTTAAAAATACATGGTAGTCCAGCAATATTCACCTCTCTCTTTTCTAAATTTTATGTGACTGGGTTAGAGAATTCACTGACAATTTCAGCTGCTCCCTTCCCAGGTTTTTTTCTGTTTCTTTTTCTTTTTTTATGTTTTTGTTTCTCTTTTCACTTAATAGCTTGTGTGATAGCGGGGTCCTCCTAAGATACTGGGGCAGTGTGGGAAAAGGTCATGCTTGGCCAAAGACACAAAACCTCTGCCAGAAACCTGACTTTGTGGTCCTTGGTCAGTGACTCCATGGTTACTAAAGTGGTTCTTTATTTTCCATTGAGCTACATTTCCCTTTATAGAGCAACTTGGGAAAAGAAGGGAGGGGGAGGAATGATTGACAGGTTTGGGGCATTTTTCTATTTTGGGATATAATACCACCAAATACTAACAGAAATATGCTCTTGATTCCTAATTTTTGGGCACAGTCTCAGCAGGCTGGAAGGTCAACGAAAGTACCGAGCATTTGGGAACCAAAATTGCATACAGAGGTCAGAGCGATGCTGTGTCCACACATACTGGGTCATGCTCATTGAGGTGAGCAAAACAAGAAATTCATCTGGAGGCGAAGAAAAATATATCTGGTATTTGCTGAGGTTTGGGGAAATAAGAACTCACATACTGTTGTGAGTATGTTACTTCATATAATTCTTTAAGTGAATAATTAACTATTAAAAATTGGATACCAAACCCATCATCCCAGAAGTTCTAGTCTGAAATGTAGCCTTCAAATGTACTTGCACAAGCAGTTAGATAGGTATGAGAGTCTTCCTTGCAGTCTTGTTTCTAAAACTGGAAACAACCTAGATGTCCATAATAACCAAAGAACTGGTTAAAAAGGGCACAATAATTTATGGTACATGGTACAATAGGACATCAAACATACACTGAAAAGAATGATATTTATGTGGTCGTATTTATGATGCAGATTTAATTTTTAAAGAAAACAAGGTACAAAACACTATTTATAATATAATCCTATTTGTGCAAAAACCAAAGTATATGAATGCTTGCCTATTCACAAAAGACCTTTCCCAAACACACATACTGCTAAGAGTAGTTATACTTGAGGAATGGATAAAGTGCATTTGTGTGTACTTTTTTAGAAACTATGTGCATGCATCACTTTTATGATAAAATTGTTTTAAGAGGTAAGCAAGGTCTGATGCAAATAATAATAAAAGCATAAGATATAACATTGTACAGATTTGGTTAACTACTTTCTCTTGCAGGAGTTTCTTTACTTGTCTTCAGTGGCATCACTTCTACAAGATGTATTTTTCTCCTTAGTCTCTGGTCATTCTTGATTCTTCTCTGATATTGCCTTCTCTTCCACCCTCTCCTAAAGATTTGTACTGGACCTATTCTCTCGCTGTGCAGATTCTCTCCAGATGAACTTATCTGCCCCACTCCCTCTGGTTTCCCGTACTGTCTCTATGCTGATGACTCTCAAATCTATTTCTCAGCACGAACTCCTTTTCTGAGTCCCAGATCAATAAATCTAATTACCTCCCCAAATCTGTAGCTCACATTCAACATGCATGAAACAAGACTATCCTCTTACCTTCAAACAGTCCTATCCTACTTCAATATTTCTCTTCTCAGTAAATGTCACCAGTCAAAAGCCACCAGGACACAGTGTAGTCAAACAAAGTTGTGCTTATTTACCACAGCGAGGAAGATTGCTCATTCAGGGAATGTGGGGCATCTCAGGAAGAGAGTGTTTGAAGGGGATTGATATAGAAGATGGGTTTGTGTTAATAAGTGATTTTGGAGAAGGTTTCTGGGAGACAGGACTGGCTATGGATTGGGTGTACCTATTAGGGGCAATTCTGTAATTGGATACCTTAACTCTTTTTATCTATCAAGTGGGAGGAATGGATGAATGAAGCAGAGGAGTGGGGTAAATTCTGTGGTAGAGAAGCAGTTGCTCACGTTTGCTGAAAGAGAGTAATGTTTGGTCATTTTTGTGGTGTGCATTGTCAAGTGACAAAAGTAAAACAATTTAGTACTGAGTTCAATATCCTTTATTCACAGGAAAATAATCCATGGATGGGGAGAGTACAGCACCTCACAAGCAAGGGAGCATACTTCCTGATGGATTTTGTGCAAGAATGAGTTTTATAGAGCATTAGAAGAGGCAACACAGACACAGGGTGTAATTGGCTAGGTCACAGATTTCCCCATAAGGCTAGCCAGCTCTATTTTATTTTTAATTTTTCTTAACATTTATTTATTTTTGAGACAGAGACTGAGCATGAATGGGGGAGGGTCAGAGAGAAGGAGACACAGAATCCGAAACAGGCTCCAGTCTCCAAGCTGTTAGCACAGAGCCCGATGCGTGGCTTGAACTCATGGACTATGAGATCATGACCTGAGCCGAAGTCGGCCGCTTAACCGACTGAGCCACCCAGGCGCCCCATGCCAGCTCAATTTTCTAGGGTAAGGTAGGCTAGCGAAAGCTGAGTTGGGGGATATGATTAGTTATGTCAGCATTCTTTACCGGGTGTTTTTCATAAGTGCAGGCTGACTTCGCTTTACATTTGTGACATGGACTGGGCCACTGGGATGGCTCTATTTCGTGGGTCCTGATATATGAATTAACTTTATCAGCGTGCTGTTCTTATTTTATTTGTGCTCAGTCATGATTACAGAGGGTCTTCTTTTTGTCTTGCACCATCATGATCACAGAATGAACTTGTCTGATGTTGTGCAATCCTTTTTGTTCAATAGAACACCATGGCCTGCTACTCGGCAATAGTTCTGATGCAAAATGAACAAACCTTTTAAAAGAATGTCAAAGAGGGGGCGCCTGGGTCGCTTAGTCAGGTAACCTTCTGACTTTGGCTCAGGTCATGATCTCAGAGTTTGTGAGTTCAAGCCCCGCATTGGGCTCTGTGTTGATAACTCAGAGCCTGGAGCTTGTTCAGATTCTGTATCTCCTCTCTCTTCCTCTCCCCTCCTCATGCTCTGTCTCTCCCTCTCTCAAAAATAAGTAAACATTTTAAAAAATTATAAAAGAATGTTAAAGAGAAAGGAAGAGAGTTTTATTTCAACCCAAGTTAGGACATCGGCCCGCGAAACACAATCTTCATAAGGAATATACTACTTCAGGGAAGGAACATTTTGTGCAGGGTTATATATGATTTTTTACACAAAGAGTTGTAAATCATCATGAAGAAGGACATTCCACAAAGTTACAGACTTTATCTTATGTTTTTAGAATGTGCGAGGCTGTATGACTTTAATCTTATTGGAACCAGGGAGGGTTTGTTTGTTTGTTTTGTTTTGTTTTTTTGTTTTTTGCTTTATGTTTGGAATGCTCTGTTTTGGTTACTTATTTATTTATTTGTAACAAAGCAGACATACAATATGTGCTCAGGGAAGAAATAGAGCCCATGTTTTTAGGTTTTGTGGAGTCATTGTGACCCTGGTAAATGCTAAAGTATAGCTTCCCTGGGAGCCCATGAGCAGGGACCATAAACATTAAATGTTGAAAATCTCCTTTAAAGGGGACCCTGGGTGGCTCAGTTGGTTTAGCGTCTGGCTCTTGATTTCAGCTCAGGTCATGATCGCGTAGTCATGAGATGGAGTCCTACCACATGCTCCTCGCTGGGCATGAAGCCTGCTTGAGGTTCTCTCTCTCCTTATCTCTCTGTGCCTCCCCTATTCTTGCACCACACAAGCTCTCTCTCTCTTAAGATGAATGAATGAATGAATGAATGATTGATTGAATGAAAATCTCCTTTATCAACAGTAACTGGGATACTAATTTTTTTCCTCACAACCATAGATCTAGTTGCCTAAGCCAGAAAAGTTGGCATCATCCCTGCATACTTTATCTTTATGCAGCACATTCCACTGTTACAGCACATACTCCTCACCCAGGAAGAGACAAGCCACAGGCGCTTGGGGAATCAGAAAACACTGTTTATTGCGCACCGGTGCCGGCCCAGCAGAGTCACCTCCAAAGGCTGAGCCTCAAACTTTGGCATCGGCCTCCTTTTATGGCTGGGATGGTAGGGGGTTGAGAGACAAGAAAAAGGGGAGGGGGAACTTATCATTGGTGCTATCTTGGCAGTTGGTGAACACAGGAGGCAAACAAAATTACAGAAGTCAAAAGTATGCAAAGGGAGTATTCAGCCTCAGGCATCTGGCTGGCCCCTTTTATCTTGTTTTTACTAGCTCTTCTCATCACCAATTAGCAAACTCTCCTGAGTGTCTTAAATAACTCTTGGGGCTCCTGGGTGGCCCAATAGGTTGAGTGTTAGACTCTTAATTTCAACTTAGGTAATGATCCCAGGGTCATGGGATCAAGCCCTGCATCATTCTCTCTCTCTCTCTCTCTCCCTCTCTTTCTGCCCCTCTCTCCCACTCTGTCTTTCTCTCTTTCTAAAAAAATGTGTATATACATATATATATATATATATATATATATATATGTATATGTATGTATATGTATGTATATATATATATGTATGTATGTGTGTGTGTATACACAAATAACTCTAAAATCCATCAGCATTCCCTTTTCTCACTTCCACCACAACCATCTCTCACATTTTCTTCTGTGTTAGAATTCTAGCTGGACTCATGCCTCCATTTTGCTTCTTCCTTGCTGATTTTGTTGATTTCTTTCAGAATGTCCTTCCCTTTTAAACATATTATTCCTTTAAAACAGTACATCTCAATCATGGCTGCCAATAGATCGCTTCCAGAGGCTTTAAGTTAATATCGACACCATTCCCTTTCCTAAAAGGAAAGAATTGAACTAATGTTTAGCCACATGCATTTTAGGTAGCCATATCTGCTAAGTAAGCAGAAGTCTTATTACTTAACTAAATTTTGCAGGGAATGGTGAAGAGCTGGAATGGGGCAAGTGGAATAGCAGAGAAAGAGAGGTCTAGGAGGAAAAGAAAGACGAGAAGCAGAGGAAGAGTGGGAAATCCTGTAAGCAGCTTATGGGGAATGTGATATCATGATTTATAATAAGAAATAAATATTTGGTCTTCAACCCCAGGCGCAGAGCTCCTGAACCCTTGGAATTTCCTGGGTGATAAGAGCAATGGGAGCATCTTTTGTCATAATATTTGGTCTCTTGTCCTCAGTTCCTGAAATCACTTCAGAGCCATAAAGGTGAGATGGATATCTTGTTTTTCATAACAAGCCCCTTTCTGCCCAAATTGGGTTTGTGTTAATGAGGTGACTTATGGAAATTCCTTAAGGATGTTGCTGGTTAGCAGGGAAGCAACTATGAATAAAGGGTTGGAATTGTCAATCCCAAACCTTGGGCTGGATTTGTCCCATAGCAATCTGCTGACCCTCGCCCTCCACCTTTCCTCATGTCCATCATTCCCTTTTCTCCCTTGTAACTATTTTCTTTTTCCTCAACTCACCTATTCTCCATTTCAACCCTAGTCCTATTGATCTCATATACTGAAATATCTCCCTTGTGTACTTCTTCTGGTCAATTCCCACTACCACCATTTTCATAAACCTTGTCTGGAATAGCTTCTTTGACCTCATATCCAGTGAATCCTGAGTCATTCTTCAAGACTCCATCGCAGGGCCACCTTCTCCAGGAAGCCTTTCTTTCCTTTGCTAGTCTTGACCTCTCTTTCTTCTGTGCTCAGGACCACTGTACCTCACTTGCATTCCTGTCATTATTGAACTTATTGGGCCCTACATATTTTCTGGTTTTTGAGCCTTGTTTTATTCATTTTTGTATCTTCCATGCAGTGTCCTGATGTGGAAATGTTGGGGTTTGGAGCCAATGGTCAATAAAAAATTTGTGAGATGTCTTAGGGGCAAAAACGTGGTTTTATTAAAGTGGGGACAGGACCTAGGGGCACAAAGAGCTGCCTCAGGATTGTGAAGAATGACTGATTATATACTTGGGAGTTGGGGGAGGTAAAGTCAAGAGGAAGTTTCCAATGGGATTTTCATATGCTAAAGAAGACACAGGATTCTGGAGGCTTAGCAATTGTCAAGCTAAGGTTGTTTTTCCCTCTAGCAAAGCATCAGCATTAAGACAGGAGGGAGTTCCTGGAGGAATGGCCTCCTCTGCTTGTCTCAAGTATTTATCAATGGGTTGCAGGTTATAAGGAAATTTAATTTTATCTACATTTTTTCTGCCTTTGTTCCCCACATCAGGTCTGACTCACAATAGAAGTATGTGAATTTTTTTTTTAACAATGGAAGAATATAAGGGCATTTTCCATCTCTTCATCTGTGTTACCATTTCTATTATGATGAAAGAATAGAGGGTGACAGAATTGTGACAGAAACTAGTGCCAAATAAATTCATTGTCTCAAGAAACTGTTTAAAATTTCATTTGGAGGATGGCAGCCATGGTCTCTCATTCTCGGTTTTTCGCTTCTAACGGGAAGGGCAGAAAGTGTGCTTTGCAAATGGAATATGGCGTTATCACCTATTTGCAATCGTGCTGAAAGTGAGGAGAAAAATAAGGTGGAAAATAATCTTGATTTTGTTAAAAATGGGGAAAATACACTCTAAATGGTGACACAAATGCTCAGTCATTAGGTTGCTTACTTAACAAGTACTGTTAAACCCTTATGTGCTCCAAAACTGCCTTGAGAGTTTAACACAGATGAGAATTGGGCAAAATTCTTTCTTTTTGTAATATACCTGCAACTCAGAATTCAAAATATCAGTCTATTTTCTTGCCTTATAATTTGTGGGAGCCATCAAAGACAAATGAATGTATTTAAAGAATGCTTGAATGATCAAAAAGCTTCCTCAATGGATCCTATTAACTCTCCAGCTGGCAATGTCTTTTTTGTGGCATAAAGGGTTTAAAAAACAGAACAAAGTTTTATTAAGATGTCTTGATGGACAGGAATGGACAGTGAAAAAAGATTTCAGGTACAAATTCTACTTAGAGGCTTGTGCTTCTCTTATTGGGAAATTAGCTACATAGAAGTACTCCTTTCTCCCCCTTCTCCCAGATTATTCAAAAGGATAGTAAAAATAACCCATAATTTGTCTTTTTTGGAACAACAACAACTGTTGTAATGCCTGAAGTTCCAAAACCTCCCACAAAAGACCACCAGAGTCGTAAGTCAAAGCCAAGCGGCAAGGGTCGTTTATTGCAGGTTCGAACCTGGTCCTCTGCGCACTCGTCGCCGGTGACACAAGAGGCCACGAATAGGGTTGGTATAGCGTTTTTATAGACAGAGACAAATAGCACAGGGGAGGTTTTTTACTTGTGGCGGGAGGAAGAAAGGGGGAAGGGGGTAGGTGAGGAATGTGCTAAGCAGGCAGGTTTACAGAAGCGAGAAATGCCGGTTAGTTTGTATACAATCACTCATTCCATTACATATCAGACTACATTTAGGAAGTTTTACAGCCCATTCTACAGCGGGTTACAATCAGGAAAGGTCTCACAATGCTCATAGCAAACGGCAAGCAAAACAGACTTCTCAGCAATTGTATTTCTTATCAAAGATCCATAATAAGCAGAAAAGAGAACCTAGCTTTAAACTAAGGCAGGGCTGTCATTTGGATTCAAAGCTGTTCCTTTCACTGTGGAGTATAGAAATGTCTTTGAACTGATTAGGATAAAAACAAAATGCATTTCTATGTAATGTTTTGGCTATTTGCCATAATAAACTCATTAATTTCCTTCTCTCTCACCTTTTGGATGGGTTTATAAAACCAGGGAGCCCAAGATAAGCAGGTTTTAGGATTCTATACCATCTCCCTACTGTTATGCCCAGAATTTGTGATCCCCAAAGACCACTAGGGAGCCGAGTCCAATGCAAAAGCAAAGAGCCTTTATTCGAGCTAGGTCGAGCTCAATCCCCTACCTGCACCGACGCAGGGGTGAGATACCAGGGAGAGAGAGCGAGTTTCAAAAGGACAAAGGTTTTATTGGGGCCTAGGGGCAGTTGGTGAGGTAATGGCTATGGTCTCAGCCGATTGGCTGGGGAAGGGTCCTGGGGAAGGGTCCGAGTCCTGTTAGGCAGGTGAGGGGGGGGTTACTCAAGGGGAGGAGGTGTGGTCAAGGTGAAGGACACAGAACAAGATGGAGTCGGCGGCGTAGGCCCGCCCTTTCACCTACTAAGAAACTGCTGCAGTCACAGGTGAGGTTCCCTGGGAAGCCAACTGTGGGACAGTGACTGGCTTGTGCCCAGACAGGAGATTCCCTAGATCATAACAGATGGGAAAAGAAAAAAGCAGGTTTGGGTGGAGTGAATCATCATGGAAGCATTAGTCAATTCTACAAGGAGCAGAGGGTAAGAGAACTTTTCAAAGTGATCCTGAATTGGGGCAGGAGACCTGGGTCTTTCTAGCTCTTTTTAAAGCCCATAGACCAAATTGAGGGCTGCCCTGGGAAGGGTGTGTAACCTTGGGCAAGGCAATTGCGTTTAGCTGAGGGGCAGTCACTTAGGAGATGGGACCTGACAGCTCAACCCTCCTAGAAACTGGGAAAAAAGTGTTTTTGTTTTGAACGTTGGACAAATGGGAGGTACAACTCCATATGCCCTCCATGGGCTGCAGGAGATGACTGAGGATTTCGAGGGATCTTGGGTTTGTGTAACACCATAGGCATTGAGGTTGGAAGAGGAGGGACATACATCTTTGTGTCACCAGGCAATTTAATAAAGAAACTGGTGAGCTATTGTGTTTGTGCTTGTGTATATGCAAAGTTGTCATGTGACACTCTTCAGTCTGTCGCCAGGTTGCTGCATTCATTCATTCATTCATTCAAGCTATTCTGCGATGACCTCTGAAAACAAATTTTGGGGAATTCTGACTGAGAGAGCCTTAATGTTTGAGATTTTGAAATGGCTCTAATAGATATTTATACCTTACATAATTTAAGATTATATGTAGTTAATTTCTCACTAAAAAGTTGATGGAAAAACATGTGTTTATTGAATAAACTGATAGTGTTAATGCCCAGAATTCATGATCCCCAAAGACCACTAGGGAGCTGAGTCCGATGTAAAAGCAAAAGAGCCTTTATTCGAGCTAGCTTGAGCTCAATCCCCTACCTGCACCAACGCAGCAGTGAGACACCGGGGAGAGACATCGAGTTTCAAAAGGACAAAGGTTTTATTGGGGCCTAGGGGCAGTTGGCGAGGTAATGGCTGTGGCCTCAGCCGATTGGCTGGGGAAGGGTCCGAGTCCTGTTAGGCAGGTGAGGGGGGGGGTTACTCAAGGGGAGGAGGTGTGGTCAAGGTGAAGGACACAGAACAAGATGGAGTCGGCCAGCGTAGGCCCTCCTTTTCAATAGAAGTTCAGATTTGGGCTTTTAAATTCACAGAGTCCTTCAGCATAAAGTGGAAAGCTGATTTCTGAGAATTAGTGAAAAAAAGTAAGAGGAAATTTTGTCCTCTGAACATAAAAGTGCTCTGCTTCTTTTTCCCTTTTCATTCTTCTGGAAGAAAGGGAGATTGGAGCCTGTGTGGAATCTTTCAGCTGTGAACTGTGAAGTTGGGCATCAGAATACCAACCCCCACCCACCACACCCTTGGGTAAGAACTGACAAAGGCAAAATCACGATCTTAACCTTGGAGTTTCCTGATGTGGAGGAAGTGCACACACACACACACGCACACACACACACACACCCAGGCATGCACATACACTCACATATTCACTTACTCATGCATGCACCAGGCTTTTGAGTTGCAAATTAACAACAATGAAATCCATGAAGATTAGGGCTGGGTTGAGTGGATATCTGTTAACAAGTAATGAGAGCAGCAATTTTACCTGAGTGCTTTTCTTGGTGTATTTTTCAAGAATGAGCTGCTTTATTATGTAACTGGTCACCTAATCATAAGACTGATATCTCACTTATTCATAGATTCCACCTACACATAAAAGGGAGGGGACCACACAAGGGAAAAAGTCACTGGAGGTGATCTTAAAATTCTGCCTATTAAAATGAATAAAATTTCTAGTGTCAATTACTGATAGTTCCTCAAGTTCTTGTTTTTAAATTCCATTTCTTTTAATTCCATTTTTTCTTCAAGTAAATATTCGTAAGTGAATATTTGCTTTATCTTTGAATTTTCTCCAGTGTTGTGAAAACAATACAGACTTAGAAGGAAAACCTGAAAAAAAAATTTTTTTTTTTAAGTTCCAGAAATGTAACTAGTAGGAGGGCTGGGGTGATATAACGCTACTCTTACACCAAGGGTCTGGATTTTTCCATTGCTTCGTCTTCTTGTGTATGTGGTAAGAGAGTGGTCAAATTTCTTCCTCTCTTTTTCTTTCATGCGATAACTAGATGGCTCCACAATACTTACCTAATGGTCTACTTTTTCCTCTCTGGCCTGCAATCCTGCTCTGTCACTGACTGAATTTCCACAAATGCAAGGGTGTGTCTGTTGGCTCTGTGTTCTCTCTCCCCAGTACCACACTTTCTTAATTACATTGGTTTTATAAGAAATACTGATTTCTGGAAAGGTAGCCACCTCCTACTCTACTTGTCTTTCTTCTTCTTGGGTGTTTTAGCTATATTTGGCCATTTGCACTTGCATGTAAGTTTTACAATCAGTTTGTGAAGTTCCACAGAAAACTTTCTCAATTGCATTGGTTTTCTGTGTTAATCTGGGAGAATCAAAACATGATAATATTAAATCTTCCTAGCTCTGAACACAATATATTTTTTTGCATTTGATTTTCTTTCATGTTATTTAATTTTTTAAAAAAATTATATTCTCTATAATGGTCTTACATATCATTTTAAAAAATTTGTTCTGAGTGTCTTATTTATTTTTTATTATATAAATGTTATACTTATTAAAAGTATTTTTTCTAATTACTTGTGGTTTGGGTAAAAAAGATCAACTTTTAAAACAATGTTTATTTATTTATTTATTTATTTATTTATTTATTTTGAGAGAGAGAGAGAGAAAGTGCACTAGTGGGGGAGGGCAGAGAGGAGAGAGAGAGAGAGAGAGAGAGAGAGAGAGAGAATCCCAAGCAGGCTCCATGCTGTTAGCACAGAGCCTAACATGAAGCTCGATCTTACAAACCACAAGATCATGACCTGAGTTGAAATGTAGAGGTGGACAGTTAATTAATTGACTGAGCCACCTAGGTGCCCCAACACCAAATTTTATATATTGACTTTGTATTCAGCAAATTTTCTAATTCTTACTAATTTGTATAATTTAGTGGTGGATTCCTTTGGATTTTTGTGTATACAATAATAAAATTTTCAAATAGTGACAATTTTATTTTTTATTCTCTTATCCTTATATTCTATCTATCTATCTGTCATCTACCAATCATCATTGTCCTGTTTAGTATCTTCAATGCCACATAGAATAGATGTGGTGATAATAGGTAATTAGTTTGCTAGAGCTACCATAACAAAATACCACAGACTAGGTGGCTTAAACAGTAGAAATTTATTTTCTCTCAATTCTGGAGGCTAGAAGTCTGAGAAAAAGGTATCGGGTGTGTTGGCTTCTCTTCTTGGCTTATAGATGTCCGTCTTTCTAGTATGTCCATATGGTTTCCCCTCTGTGTATGTCTGTGTTCTACTCTCCTCTCTTTATAAGGACACTAGTCATAGTAGTGAGTATGTGAGAAATCAGAAACTAATTGAAGAGTTTCTGCCCTCTAGGAGAACGTGCTTTCCAAAGCTGGTGGGGAGATTTCAGACATCCTCTTACCAGAGACCTTGCAACCAACTTAGTGCCATGTGATCAGGAAGAGACCACCTGGCTCCCAGCCTCACCCAGGGGAGGGATGGAGTTGATTTGCATGCCCAGTACCCCAATTTTTCAGAGGACTGGCTTATGTCTTGCCAAACGTGGAGCTCTGATGGGTCTGGCATAGTCTAGCTGCCTCGGCAATAGTGGAGGTGGTACCTTGGGCTGGTAGGTGCCATTGATCCTCCCCCAGCTCAATACAGAGTGAGTGGGTGAAGTATCTCCAAGACTCGCTTCCCTCTGGGGAGAGAAAATGTTGATCTGTGCATGTAGTATCTTAACTTCTCCAAGGCTGCCCAAAGAACTAGCATCTGTCTTGCCAGTTTTGAAATTCTGATGAATCCAGCACAATATAGCTGCCAAAGAGGAGAATGGAAGCAACATCTTGGGTTGGTAGGTGCCACAGCTTCCACTCTCTCTCAGAACCATGTGATCAGACAAAACACAGCTGAGTGCTTCTCCCTGGAGAGGGAAAGGGTTGGTAGAAGCTCCAGAATCTCTGGCTGGGATGATTGAGGAGGGTCTTCTCCTATACAGAGCTAGTTCATGAAGACTGAAATAGGTGCCTTCTTTGTCTAAGGCACAGACACCAACACAGACAACAAAGGAAAATGAAGAATCAAGCAAAGATATTTCAAACAAAGGAACAAGATAAATCTCTAGAAATCAAATCCAATGAAACAAAATTATATGATTTATCAATAGACAATTAAAAACAACTCTTATCAAGATGCTCACCATGATAAACAGAACAATGCATAAACAAAATGAGAATTTCAACAAAGAGATAGATATTACTAAAAATGTACAAACCAAAAACCATGGAACTTAAGAACGCAATAACAGAACTGAAAAATTTACTAAAGAATACAATAAACTGCTACTATAGTTAGTGTCATTGCCATGATTCGTGGTAAGATGTAAACACTTCTACTCAGTTTTTTATACCATCAGTGTAAATGTCAAGACAGTGAAAAAAGTAAATAATACATTAGATAATGAAGCCTCATATAAGGTTTATCTGAAATAGGCATCTGTGAATTACACTTTGAAAACTATTGCTGTACAGTAAACTAAGAAAGCTCTAGCATTTTAACTTCATTTAGTGCGGCCACCATTAGGTTCAGGTTTCTGCCAATCAATCTGGTAAAATGTTAGAGACACTTCACTGACACATTCAATCTGGAATCTCTCCTTTGTGAGCCCACATTGATAATCTGAGCTCGGACCAACATTACATTTATTTCCCAGTGGCAGTTTTTTTTTAGGATCCATTCTCTTATACCCTCCCCAGATTTCTGTTGACATAAAATGGCAAAATCCTATAATTCCTGATACCTTTTGTAGCTCTTCAGTGGCCACACTTTTACTTTACCTTCTGGTGCCTTCCAAGACTTGTCTGGTTGTAAAATGAAAGATGGTGAGGATAGGTCAAGGGTTAGTAAGTAATTCTTTGTAAGGTAGCTGCCTCAGGGGAGGCTGCAAAAGTCTTCAAGCAACAGAAACTAATCTTCCAGATAAGAATGGGAATTTCTTCTACCGGCAAAGGAGGAAGCAGAATTTAGGGCTTCAAGGCTTCCAGCTTCATAATCTTCCAAGAACCTGCCCTGATATTTGGGGTCCAAGTCCTTCCTAATCAGTGACCTAACTTAAGCATTAGACACCTTGTGTGCTTGGGAATTCAATTTACACTGTAATTTGATCAGTGGCAGGTTTAGTTTTTAAGACTTGTTTTCCGAAATGTCAGCCCTTCAGCAACAGAAAATAAGAGGGGATTGCTTGTATGTATGTTTGTTTGTTTGAGGAAAATCATAGAAACAATCTGGCCACTTAGACCTTCAGCTTGGAATTTAAAGGCTCAAGTTTTAAGATCCATGATGCATCCCCCTTCCTATTCCAGTGTCCTTTAAAGCAACCAACCAACCAACCAACCAACTTCACTGAACTCTTTATTCTTTCTAAAATGCTCAATCATAGGAAATATTCATCACCCTAAGCCCTGGCATCTATGGATACTAATAATAGAGGTTTCTGAAGGTGCTAATTTAAGTAACTGTTTTCACTGCATGTCATGGTCTGGTTTTAATTCCTTTTTCCCTGGCAAAAGGAACATTAAGGCCTTTAATGACCTGTTATGAGAACAGAGAACCAGTTCTAGAAACCCTAGGACCACTTCAGAGAACCCATCTTTAAGTCTCTGGTTCCCTGAAACCTCTTATGTTACCATTTTTTTTTTTCATATCTGTTAAGATTCATTCAGAGAAGCAGAACCACTGAGTGATAGGGAAAAAAGGATTTGTTGTAGGCATTAGATGTTATGTAGCTGTGAGTTCCAATGAGGAAGTCTATGGAAGGTCATTGCCTCTGAGTCTGTTTTGGCGGTGGGGGGTAGGGGGCGCTGCGGAAGTTACGGTGAATTGGCAGGGCCATCAATCAGGAAGACAACCTAGATATGAAGAGGGAGAAAGCAAAGACACACTGGAATTCATGAGGACAAGCTGGAAACCACATCTGGCTTTCACCTCTTCCAATCTCAAAGTAAAAGCAGAAGGAGCTGCAGGAGGACCTGGTAGTTTTTGACACTAAGATCCACAGTCACCTGGCCCAGGACTTGGAGAAGCTGAAAGAGAAACTCCGGAGGGGGCTGCAAGAGCTACAGGCTTGGCAGCAACCCTCTATCATCAAAGGAAAACCAGAAGAGCAGTGACAACATGTGCCCTGCAGCCATGCTGGAAGCCCCATGCGAAGCTACTAAGTATAATGGCTACTGCTTCACTTCTGCCTTAACAACTGCATGAAAACTGTTCCTTGGGCTAGGGTGCCTGTGTGGCTCTGTGAGTTAAGCAGCTGACTCTTGATTTCAGTGTAGGTCGTGATCTCATAGTTCTTGGTTCAAGCCCTGCATCCAGCTCTAGAGCCCACTTTGGATTCTTGCTCTCTGGCTTTCTCTGCCCTGCACCCCTGCTCAAAATTAAAAAAAAGTAAACATTTATTTAAAATTTTTTTTAACATTTATTTATTTTTGAGAGACAGAAAGAGTGTGAGTGGGGGAGGGTCAGAGGGAATCCGAAGCAGGCTCCAGGCTCTGAGCTGTCAGGACAGAGCCTGACGCGGGGCACGGTTCGAACCCATGAACTCTGAGATCATGACCTGAGCCAAAGTCAGACGCTAAACTGACTGAGCCACCCAAGTGCCCCTTAAATAAACATTTAGAAAAATTTGTTCTTTGGGCCAATCTTTGCCTAGAACTGTACAGGGAAGGGAACCTGGCTCCAGATAGCTAAATGACACTGTAAACAGCTGCTAGAGACGTCCTCTATTCCTTCAGAATTTTAAATTTTATCATCAAAAATTTTTTTATGTTTATATTTGGCACAATTTTTTATTACATTATTTTTATTGGCCAATGTCTAATCTTGTCAACATTTCCTATTTCCCATTCCCCTGATCTTATTACCGATTTCCTGTTTATCATTCCACAATTAGAATATATGTGCCTTCATAACGTTTATTCTTTTGATACTATGCATTTTTTTGCAATTTGGTTTTAGTTTCTCGAGTAGTTACCTTTATTACTATTACTTCATATGATTTTAGTTCTTATTTCATCAGCAATGACTTACTGACTACTATGAATGATGATAAAATTAACATAATTTGATATCTTCATACCTCTGTTGCCTCCACTGTCTGATTTTTGTTTTTATGTTACTTGATTTTACCTTATTATTTCTTTTGTATTTAATCTTCATACCTGTGAGTATATCTCTATTTACTTGATTTAACAGCTATATATTTTGCTCTAAGTTGCAAAAAAGATAAAGCTAGCAGCCTACTTAGGCTTCTTTATGTGCTCTCTGTACTTTGCCATGCCAAATTTTATTAGCTACATTACTATTTCTATTATGCCACAGTTTACAACATTAAAATTCTCCTCTGTAACTGTAGCTTCTCTAAAGGTTTTAACCTATGTCTCTTATTTAAGTGGATTCAATGCTCAGTGTCAGCAATTTTTAAAAATTTCTTAAAAATGTTTATTTATTTTAGAGAGAGAGTGAGCATGAGCAGGAGTGGGGGGCAGACAGAGAGAGAGAGAGAGACAGAATCCGAAGCAGGGTCCAGGCTCTGAGCTGTCAGCACAGAGCCTGATGCGGGGCTCCAACCCATGAACTGTGAGATCATGACCTGAGCCAAAGTTGGACGCTTAATTGCCTGAGCCACCCAGGCACCCCAAGAATATTTTTTTTACCATAGTGCCTCCATTCATTTCTTTTTTCATTGTAATTCATTTTCCAATACATTTTTAAATTTTAAAATTTTATTTATTTATTTTTATTTTAGTGAGAAAAAGTGAGCAAGGCAGAGGGGCAGAGGGAGAGAGAAAAATCCCAAGCAGTCTCCGTGCCCAGTAAGTGGAGCCTGATGCAGAGCTGGATATCAAGACTATGAGATTATGACCTGAGCCAAAATAAAAAAGTCAGACGCTTAACTGAACGAGCCACTCAGGCACCCCTCCAATATATTTTCAAAAAGAGATCGTGTGAATCACATTTTTTGAGTTCTATATATTAAAAATATTTTGCTATGGTATTTAAACTTATGAGAAAGCTTGGCCACGTAAATTTTTCTCATGCAATGATTTTTCTTGCAAAGATGTTGTATGCATTGTTCTACTCTTTCCCAGAAATAACTACTACTGTAAGAAAAGAGAGGCTGCTCTGACTTTTGGAAGGGAAATGGTGCCTTTTTTTTTCTCAATTTTCAAAAGTTCTTTCTTTTCTTGGAAAGCCAATAACTTTTCTAGGACATGTCTTACAGCTGAAAATTCTGTATCAATATTTTCCGACCCAATTCTGACCCTGAGGGGTCCGTGCGCCACATAGGGAGAAGTGGTTCCCTTGCTTGGAGTGCATTTGGTAGAGGCCATGTGGCCTCCCCACAGGCAAAGGTCCCAGCGGACCCTGAAGAGCAGCTATGTTTGTTGGTCTTAGGACAAAGGTGCCAGAGTGCCACAAAACCTGGCACTATGTGTTGTGGTTTGCCCTATTCTCTGAACTTCTGCCACTATGTGATTGCACGAACACTTTCTGGGGCAAGCTGGCACCTGGCTATTTTTTATTATCTATTATTTTTTATAATCTGTAATTGTAAGTGCATTTTTATTTCAAGAAAGTGTTTTTGAATTTAAATTCTGTGGATTTCATTTATGTCATGGTATATTTTATTTTCTCTTCTACATTTTTTAAATTTTATTTTTCATGTTTTTAAATTTACACACAAATTAGTTAGCATATGGTGCAACAATGATTTCAAGAGTAGATTCCTTAGTGCCCCTTACCCATATAGCCCATCCCCCCTCCCACAACCCCTCCAGTAACCCTCAGTTTGTTCTCCATACTTATGAGTCTCTTCTGTTTTGTCCTCTTCCCTGTTTTTGTATTATTTTTGTTTCCCTTACCTTATTTTCATCTGTTTTGTCTGTTAAAGTCCTCATATGAATGAAGTCATATGATTTTTGTCTTTCTCTGACTGACAATTTCACTGAGCATGATACCCTCCAGTTCCATCTACATAGTTGCAAATGGCAAGATTTCATTCTTTTTGATTGCTGAGTAATACTCCAATATATATATATATATATATATATATATATATATATACATATATATATATATACACCACATTTTCTTTATCCATTCATCCATTGATGGACATTTGGGCTCTTTCCATACTTTGGCTATTGTTGATAGTGCTGCTATACACATGGGGGTGCATGTGTCCCTTCGAAACAGCACACCTGTATCCCATGGATAAATGCCTAGTAATGCAATTTCTGGGTTGTAGGGTAGTTCTATTTTAATTTTTTTGAGGAACCTCTATATTGTTTTCCAGAGTGGCTGCACCAGCTTGCATTCCCACCAACAATGCAAAAGAGATCCTCTTTCTTCGCATCCTTGCCAACATCTGTTGTTGCCTGCGTTGTTAATGTGAGCTATTCTGACAGGTGTAAGGTTGTATCTCATGGTGGTTTTGATTTGTATTTCCCTGATGATGAGTGATGTGGAGCATTTTTTCATGTGTTGGTTGGCCATCTGGATGTCTTCTTTGGAGAAGTGTCTATTCATGTCTTTTGCCCATTTCTTCACTGGATTATTTGTTTTCTTGGATGTTGAGTTTGATAAGTTCTTTATAGATGTTGGATACTAACCCTTTATTTGACATGTCATTTGCAAATATCTTCTCCCATTCCATCGGTTGCCTTTTAGTTTTGCTGATTGTTTCCTTTGCTATGCGGAAGCTTTTTATTTTGATGAGATCCCAGTAGTTCATTTTTGCTTTTGTTCCCCTTGCCTCTGGAGACGTGTTGAGTAAGAAGATGCTGTGGCCAAGATGAAAGAGGTTTTTGCCTGCTTTCTCCTCGAGGATTTTGATGGTTTCCTGTCTTACATTTAGGTCTTTCATCCAATGATGAATGATCACATTCAAACAGGTGATTCTTCCCAGACCAGGAATTTATTAAAGGATCGTTGGTGGAGAGCCAGGGCTGTTGTCTGGGCTCATGGAAACCTTTCCTGGCTCACTGTGAAGTCCTCCATCTGCTTAGCAGAGGAAAATTAGAAGCTTCAGAGTTTCATTCACACAGCTCTGCGTCACAGCACATTTGCAGAAATGATGTTTTCCGTACATTTCTAAATTTAGCTGTTGCTTCCACCACATCATGATGTCAGAGGAATATAAGAAGGCATCTAGAATGGCATCTATAGGGAGTCCACGTATCCCATTCTTGTAGTTCCAGGTAAGGGGTCACTGACTGTGTCCCTTAGGGTGTGTCTCAACTTTGGAGAATCCTGTGCCCTGTCTGACATTTTAGCTGCTGGAATCCTCTCCATGTGTTCTCTCAGTGTGGTCAACTTTTCCACGCCCCCAGTAACCCAACTGGTATGGATTTTGGCTATGAGTGTATCCTCATTCCATCAAAGATGGTGTTTCTATTTCATGTTCTCCCTATTGTCTTAAGATGTAATTTCAAAAAAGAAGGAGGAGGCATCTTTCATACTTCACTATCTTCTGGCTTAACTTTCTCTAAAAAAAAAAAAAATCTATAGAAAGTTTCAATCCTTCCTGAGACATTTTTACAGTACCAAAAAAAAAAAAGTTCTAGGAAAAGGCAGCTTTATACAGAGCTGGCTCATCCACTTTGTGAGTTCAATAGAAAGAAAATTTTTATTTTTCCTTATATGTTTTGTGAATACCAGGTGAAGTGGGAAAAAGCAATACAAAGATTTCCATCAGGAGAGCAGGCAAATGGCACCAGTTCAGGATTCCCCTAGACGCCACTCTGACTCTCTTTGTTGAAGTTCTATATTATTCATTGTGATTTCTTTGTCTGAATAAGGTTTTGTGAAAAGAGAATATATCTAAGGTTTCTGGGACTCTTGTCCCTTATTGGGCTCTCAGCGTGTGAGAAAGATACACAGAATACCGAAAGCAACCTGGGAACAAGAATGACTCTTTTCCTTATTGTCTCCATTTGAAAATGCTGTGCTGAGGACGATGGATAGATATCAGAGGGCCCTAGCATTCTTGGAGCTGCAAGATGCTTGGGAGTTTTAGAGAATTTGCAAAGGGGATTGAGCTGTGGTCAGAATCTCAGGGGTGCAGCAGGGCACTAGAGAGGCAGTTGCCTGTGTGTGTGTGTGTGTGTGTGTGTGTGTGTGTGGTGGGGGGGTGTTAGATCACCCTGTATACTTTCTCTTGCACTAGAATGGCACTGAAGCAGAATTTCATTCTAAGGACTTTAGTAAGGCAGAAGTAATGTAGAAATCCTCTGACTTAAGGGGCCTTGTGGATCAGACATGAAGATGAAGTTCTTGGCAAATGGCTACTTACACAGAGGACATTGAAATCTGAATGTCTACATTCTGATTCCCTGGCATTTTGTAAGCCTCCTCAGAAGTTAGATAAAATCCTGAAGGAAAACTGCACATGGAAAGAAATTGTCTCCAATCATTCTAGTAGAATGGGGTATTAAAAGGAAGAAATTTGAATAATACAATAAGATGAATAATGCTGCATTTCTAGCATGCCTGGGTTTGTGGAGAGACAACCATTTTTTGCTCCAGATATAGCCAGATACTTTGGCTGGGCAATTACTTGTAGATAGAACTGTCAGTGGGTGGCATTGTCATCCTTTAATTGATATCTCCATCTTCATTTAAGACCTTGTTGTGCCTGAAAGTAATATTTTGGATCTTCCCCCACATGTATTAATTTGAATATGCAATCTTTACATAAGAGTAAAAAAAGAGTTTGGACCCTAAATTCTTTTTGCCATAAAATTAAAAGACTTAACGACATATCTTGTAAGCTGAAATAGTCCCAATCAATGGTATGCTGTAGGAAAGGTGTTATAGGAGGGACACATATGTCTTGTGTGATCTTATTCTGAAGTTGCTACATACTTTCATGGTATTCACCCCAATGCTGAGGTTCACATTCAGGAAAATGCCTGTGGTTATGGTACAAAAATTAAATCTTTCTTCTGCAGCCACCAAAGAGAATCTGAAAGTTGCCATTGATAGTCACCTCTCTTTCCTCTTTTTTTTTTTTTTTGTTTAAAAACTGTTTATTATATATTTTTTTGAGAGAGAGTATGCATGAGAGAGAATAAGTGGGGGAGGGGCAGAGACAGAGGGAGACACAGAATCAGAAGCAGGCTTCAGGCTCTGAGCTGTCAACATAGAGTCAGATGAGGGGCTCGAACTCATGAACTGTGAGATCATGACCTGAGCTGGAGTCAGATGTTTAACTGAGCCACCTAGGTGACCCAGTCTTTCTTCTTTTTATAGAGAAATGAGTCCTTCTTGGTGGGAAAGAGACTGAATCAATCTCCATAAGAAAACACAGAGAGGCAAATTTAGTGAAGAGAAAGAAAACAAACTGCATAATTTCCTGGTTGAGTAAAGAATTTTAAAAGAAAGTTTGAAGAAGGACATTTTGGAATAGCTGTAGAGAATAAGGGACATACGTAGGAGTAAAAAGGGTATTTTTGTAAATGATAACAGGAAGGCTTTATTTGCATGCTCTTAATATTCTTTGATTTCAACTACATTCTAGTATCCATCTGAGTTTATTAAATGTAGCGCAACCCTAAGACAAAGATGTGTGAATCTAAGATATAGGACGACTAGAGTAGCATGTGCATGAATTCAAAGAGCAATGGCATTTTAGTCCAGGGAATTTGGCTGTAAGATCTGCTCCCCCCCGCCCCCCAATTGAGTATTACATGAAATTGCCTTTCCATCTTCCCCAGTAGGCTGGTGGCACCAGCAGCAGTGACAGTGGTGCCTCACTATCAAACACAGGGTGATTGTGGTAAAAGCAATCAAGCCCAGCAAGGAGGCTATACGTTGTGGGATCTGGAAATAGAGGTGAGAGAACATTTGTTCCTCCATTACCTTGGTAGGTGTTATCAACTGATTCATGTGTGTGAGCCCTTTGGGGAATCCTTCTAAGTATTTGGAAGGAAACCTGGAACATTTATTAATTGAATTATGCCAGTAACTTGAGAAGAAGAACATTTAAAGTTATTGTAAACTAAGTACAGATATAAATGGGAAGTAACCTGTAGAAAAAAGCTGGTGCCACGAACTATTAGGGATATCTTGTATGAGCCAAAATTTTTTCAGGTATATTTCACTGTGGAAAGAAATGTAGGGTGATATTTATGACTTTGAATCATGAGGAAGATTATTTAGGGACAAATTGTGCTTAGAATATAATATCCCTCTTCTAAATCTAGGACTTCCAAGTAAAGCAGTGAGTGAGTGGTTCTCATTGCTTTTAAAAGATTACAGACTTTTAAAGGAAGATAATAAAAGCACTTGATCTGTTCCCAATCCAGGCCAGAATAAAATACTTTTTTTTTGCATTAAATATTGGGGAGTTCATGGATTCACTGAAATGCAGTTAAATATCCCAGGTTAATAAGAATCTGAGGTTTAGGGCTTGGGGAGAGAAGATTAGTCCATGAGGATCACAGAAAATAGAGAAAAAGCTTCTAAATGACCTTTCTTACATCAATACTTATTGTGTACATATATTGAGAGTATATGCTATTTTAACTCATAAGCTGAACTCTTTTTAAATAAAAATGTTTATTTGTTTATTTTTGAGAGAGAAAGCATGTGAGCAGGAGAGAGGCAGAGAGAGACAGAGAATCCCAAGCAGGCTCCAATGCTATCAGTTCAGAGCACCATATGGAGCTGGAACTCCCAAACTGTGACATCATGACCTGTAGGATGCTTAACCAACTGAACCACCTAGGCATCCCATAAATTGAACTCTTATAGAGAGTGAAGAGAAAATAATTTAATGTTTCCTTCCTGATGATTTGCCTAGATTAACTTACAGAATCTGGAAGAATGTATAATTGAGAGGCTGCTTAGGTTTTCTCTCTGTTATTAGATGTCCCAAGCCAACCTTTGACAAGTGTTAGATGGCAATCAATCATACACTTGCAATGATCAAGGATTGATTCATAAACTTTGGATAAAGGAGCAGTGCATCGATGTGAGGGAGAGAAGCCAGAAATTGCTTGTTCCCTCTTTCTCTACCCCTTGCCTTTTTTTGTCCTTGATCCTTTTTAGCCATGAAGATTAATTCATATTAGGCAGAGAATTAATATTCACTCCATTTTCATTTCCTTGTTGCTCTATCATATGCTGAATGAGGCATACACTGAGGGTGGTATCTTAGGGAATTTATGGTGGTATACTTCAAACCTGGTCAATGAATGATAAGCCAACAGGAATGTCTATGTTTAATTTAATAGTTAATTACATAAATGGATCCCACTCTGATATCAGAGCACTCCTGTCTTTGTTTCAACTCTTGTCTTTTCCCTTTGACACTTCTAGGATGATTTTCTAATCAACTACCCCATCTTGCAATATTCAAAAAATAAATAGATTTTCTCATAATTTGAGAGCAGAAAGACATGATATTTCTTTTCTCTTGTGTTGCTAATGTGTGCTACTTATGAACTCCATAAATATTTGTTAAATACTGTGGAATTTTACATAGGGAGAAATTGGAACCAGAGAAATCATGTGAGTTCTTCAAAGTAATTTAGCTAGTTTGTAATGGATTAAGGATTACAAATTTGTCTATTGAGTTAACAGTAATACTTTTCCATTGGAAGTGACATTCTAAGGTAGTTTACATGATCACCTGAAACCTGCAGTATAATTAGGATCCTTGGAAGCCTTTCCAATAGGGAAATTCAAGGTCTCTGATTTTGCTGAAGTTCTTTTAGCAATTTGAACCATTATAACCGAAGCAAGCACCAAAAAAAAAAAAATCTTGCTAATATTCATGGGTACACCTGTGTCCAAGTTCAGGTGCTGGCCTACTAAAATATCTCATTATCCATTTTAGTTATCATCAACATCCAGGAATTCATCAAACCGTATGACCAGAAGCTGATATTATATAGATTTGGGTGAAAATTAGCTCTTTCTCCTTTGTTATAGGTATATGTAAATAAAATGACTTCTTAGCTTCTTCATAGTCACATTTTGCTTATCAGTTTCAAGCAATATACATACCAAGCACAGATTCTTAATTAATAAATCCAATACATTATACCATGTCACCTTATTTGGCATGAAATAAGAGTGCATGAAGAATTTGTGTACAAATTAACATGTTATTAGTTTGACTATAATTTTTTTATTGTTTGCACCAGAGGAAAAAATGCAAGAACGCATTTATTTTTCTATTCCCTAAAACTTTCTTACATATAAAAAAGTATTATGAAACATATTATGAAATAGTTTATTACCTACTGTCATTAATTCATTAATTATTATTAGTAATACTGAGCATTGTATGTATGGTGAGTCACATCATACAATTCTTTTGTTGGTTTACATTTTTTGTTTTCCTCTTTAGAAATCTTATGGTTATAAATATTGAGGAAATTTGCTAGCAATGAAATGTATAATGGAAACAGATGACTCCACTTATCTTTTCCATTCAGCTATTGGAAGAAATATCACTTCTTATTGTGAGAACAATATGTAGCTCTGTTTATTGAAGGGGCCCTAGTGAATGGCTGTTAGGAAGCTAAGTAATGCCAGTCATCCTCTGAGCTGTCACTTCATCAGAGAATACTTTGTTCATGGAATGGAGCAGATGTTCAGCCTACATTCGTGTACTTGAGACACACTGAAAGCACAAAGCCAAGCTAAGAGCACTTGTGGTGAATGGAAGATGCAAGTTAAGATGAAAAGGAAGAATTACAGTGCAGCAGGTTGTAGAGACCATTTGTCTAGAATACATTTAAAGGACCCTGATGGTAATGGTAACAATGTCTTGCATAATATCCAGTCTTGGAAAGTGATGGACTTCGAAATATGCTATGGAGTTTCAACCATGATAACAAAAAGTCATTATGGAACTACTGAAGTCCCTAGAATAAAAGAAACGAAAGCAAAATTCACTGTGGTTTTGATTCCACGTTGCTTTGTGGCATGATTTCCCATGCTTACAGTAAAAGATTTTTAGACAAAATTTTAGGTGAAACTTTGTTATCATTACCTCATAAATCTATTTTTGCCTTCATGGATATATGATAAGCTGGTTTTAAACTGAAGCTACAGTATAATCTCTTACTCAGAAGAAGCACTTCCTTTTGTTTGGTTTATGGCTAAAGTAACCTAAAAAAAAAAAAGCACTTTCATCTAGATCGGGATTTCTCTGTCTCAGCCCTGTGATATTAGACTGAGTACTTTTTTGCTGTGGGGGCTGTCCTGTTTAAGATATTTAGCAACGTCTTAATTTCTACTCAGTAGATACCCGTAGCATCTCCCCAACCCAGCTGTGAAAACCAAAATGTTGTTAGACATTGCCAAATGTCTGCTGGGGGCAAAATTGCCCCCAGTTGAGAATCCCTTCTCTGGATTCTGGTCCTTTGCTACTCTTCTTTAGGATGATGTGATCTGAGATCATAGCAGCACTAAGAGAATGCTATTGAATGGTGCAATATGGATTTTAATCAACCTAATTGCTCCAATTCCTAGAAAATTTAGAGATGAAAGTTTAAAACAGACATTAAAATCCACAACTTTATTGGTAATCAAGAAAGGAGAAAATTCTTCAGTGTGAATTACTTGATCCTGAGGCACTATGGTACTCAACATGAATAATTGCTATAATCACAAAATCCATTAGCATGCTGCCTTAAGTGCTTGGTGTTCGTCTTTTATTCATTGGATAATTACTTACTGCTTGGTGTGTTTTACCTGGTGCCTCTAACTGGGAACGTGCTACAAAAGGCTTTCATAGCTATTATACGTGTGCTATGTTAGGTTTTACTTTATTTTGCACACAAAGAAGGACCTGCATGAATTCCACGATGTAAGAATGATTATCCTTTTCACATAGTAAATGCACCAACACCCCCCCCTGTTGGTACAAATAGGCCTAGTGGTTACGAAATATAATTTGGCATCACGTTAAGCCTATAGTTTCTAGGACAAAACAAATCCTAACTTTAAGAAACGCTAAATTTGGGAAGACTTCTTTCTTCATGAGAAAGTGGCACAGATGTTTCCCTTGTGGCAGGTGCTTTTCCACATTCATTCATTAAAGGTTTATTGATACTAGGCATACAGCATCAAAGCACTACTACTTGCCCTAAAATTATTTACACTGTAGACAAGGAGAAAAGACTTAATTTTGTGAAAAGGTAAATTACAAAGCAGAACAATAATATGAAAGCTGATGAGAGGTTATAGGTAAAGGATTTCTAATAGGGTGTTCTATGTAGCAAGTGATAAAATCCAAAAGAGAGTTCACTGCATGCCCTTAAATTGCCATATGAATTTTGGTCTAGATCACCTTGAAGGATGAATAAAAGAAAGAAGGACTTTTCAAAAGGGTAGAATGGTATGAGCAAAACATGAAAGAGGCAGTTCAAATTGGGTTTTTAGGAGTGTGGGAGGAAGGTATATAGACCATTCCAGTTTGAGTGGATGTTTTGTGTATGGAGTAGAGTGTTTAGGTGGATTTCAGTTAGAGCAGGTTTAAAGATTGAGTTTTATTTATTTAGGAGAAAGGGAGACCCTCTTGATGGAGGAGGATAACTTAAATATAACAGTGTTTGAGTGATATGAATCCAGTAGTAATGCTTAGTAAGGAAAATAAGATGATGAAGCCATGGCAAAAATGGCAGAAGAGGAAAGCAATGGAAAATATAAGAGAAATATGTAGGCATTAAATTTCATTATTTAGTGTTTTACCCCAAATCATCTTAAGTGAGAAGTAGAAGCAGCAGGACTGGGTCCTGTGATTACTTTTCCTCCAGTCTATACTTTGGTGTCAGCTGAAGCAGATACTGTGATGTACAGCCTAGATTCCCCTTCCAGGCTGAAAAACTTCCCCCAGCTCCAGAGCATACTGCCAAATGCCAGGCACCTTCAGCTGCCAATTTTCTCTGGGAATTATCCTCTGTTGAGGAAAACTGCCATGGGTAAGTTCCCAAAACTTCCAGAAGAGGGGCACCTGGGTGGCTCAGTCAGTTGAGCATCTGCCTCTTGATTTGGCTCAGAACATGGCCTCACAGTGTGTGGGATTGATCCCTGTATGGGGTTCTGCACTGACAGTGTGGAGCCTGCTTGGGATTCTTGCTCTCCCTCTCTCTTTCTGCCCCTCCCCCACTGGCTCTTGAGCATGCTCTGTCTCTCTCAAAATAAATAAACATTAGAAAAAAAAACCTTCCAGAAGAAAGTTGGTGTGGGGTATAAATACCCTGCCCACCCACCGCAGTGGGCACTTTCCTGAGAAGCCTTCTCAGCTCCAGCACTTCCTCCAAAGGTGGCTGAGGCCTAGTTGTGAGTATGCTGGGTCCCCACTCCTGCTGCTGCCAAGTCCCACTTCCTCTCCCTTCACTGAAGCTGTTAGTCCCAAGAGTACTCCCTCGTAAACTTTCTGCCCACAAATCCCTACGACAGAGTCTCCTTGCTGGGGAACCCAACCTGTGACAGTTGATGCTAGGAGGAGTCTGAAAAAGCAAACTCTGTGATGAGATTGGGAAGCTGGAATGCTCCTTGTCTCACTGTCAGTGAGGACCTATCTCATCAGTAGGTGTGGGATTTGTGGACTCTATGAGGCTCTTGGCACAAGGCGGCGGTGGAATTGTTAAAACTTTCACTGGTAGCAAGTTGGGATGATATGTCAGTGGAAGGAAATGAGTTAGTGGGAGCGATGTACCAGACACATTAGAAATATGGAAGAAAGAGCAATTATAAGGAAAATGAAATTGGATGGTATTTGCTAGGGACGGTTGATGCTCTGGAAAGAGACAATGAAATACTGAGGACAGTTAACTGTCAATTAAGCATTGACTATGGAACTCCAAAGGCCTCCCTGGCAGCATAGAATGAGGAGCCAGAGGACAAAGAAAACAGGAGACTAGGCACAGGACTTAATACAAATGTATCATAAGGTTAAATTCCCAAATTAGGCAGGCTCTTGGTTCAGACAGAATGGGATTCTGGGACATGGGATGGGGATATCTGAGTGATGAACGTGAAAATCTTCAATCCTTGTTGCTTCTGAAACTTTGAGCTGAAGACATGGCCCACTCCTCTGCTAAGGGCCATTGCTTCCCTCACCTTCCCCAAAGATGAGACATATGGCAGTGCCCCAAAGGTATTTTGTGCCATTCTCCAGATCTTCCCTGTCTCCTCTCCTGGTCACTGTGCCAATAACTATGGTTGAGTCACAGTGTCATCTGACTGTCAAAATGCTGAGTTTGGTTAGAGAGGAAAAGGACTATACTCCAGAGGAGATGAAGGACTTATAATCATCTATTAGAAGGAACTGGGAGAGGACATTTGAACTGGACTTGAGTCTTGGATCAAGGTTGATAGAATACAAAGATATAAAAGGAGAAATTTATTAATATAAGAACATTTTTCGGGAATATAGGACTTAAAAAGCTGTGTAAGAGATGATGCTAACATGCTTCTACAATGCATCTTAGAAGCTTAAAGAAAGTGTTTGTCAGCAGCTCTTTCTGTCTATAGGTCCTGTCCCCATGCTTTAATAAAATCACCTTTTTGCATCAAAAAAAAGTGTTTATGTTAAATACAGTAAAAATGTGACACTGGCCATGGAAGACAATAGAAAGAAATGTCAAAAAGTGTAGGTGAATGCACATGCCAAAATGGGTATATTATACAAGAGGTTTCTCGGGAAGGCCCAGAGGACATTCTGCTTACCATATCAAAAGGAATGGGATGATGAGAAGGCATTGTTATCACTGAGAAATTCAGTAGTAGCCATCATCCGTAAGTCAGGGCTGAAGGTAAGAGATGCTGTCACTGAAGCAGGTTCTCTGATAGCAAAGGCAATGATAGGATTCTGAAATAATAGAGGCATATAGAAGCCAGGCAGATATAATTATAATGAGTGGTGAGGTCTCAGTGATAGCCAGGGAGGCCTGCCCCACAGAGAGTCCTGAAGGTAAGTAATAGTACATGGTATCTCTGGGGACTACATAGATTGTCTTTAACCAGCAAGGGTATTTCTTAATCTATTTAACCAGAAAAGGTCAATAATAGGTGATTATGAGGTTGAGTGTAAGCATCTCAGTTAAGGAATCATAATTCACTGCTTAATTTTTATACCCAAGTCAGTTTTCATACCAGATACTTACTAAGTCCTGGAAAGGAAGGACCCACAATACCACAGCAAATATTCAAAGTAATAATTCTTCTCATCTTTCCCAAAGGGATGATATCTATTTCCTCTTAAAGCTTTAGACTGGAGAAAAGAGAATGCCTTAACATTTTTACTATTATTGGTCGAAGGGTCTAAATTGCCACTGATACCAAGACACCTGAATCATTTTAAGCTCTCTCTTATAGTGAAGTCATTTGAGGGCCAGTTCACAGTGGGTCTACTGTCATTGGATTGATGGATCCATCCACTGGTCATTTCATCAGTCTCAAAATGTATAATTGGAATGGATACTTTTTGTAGTTGGCATAATATTCCTACCATTGATTCCTGGGTTGGTAGTATAATAGCTTTTGTGTTAAAATATTACACTGAAATTTTTAAAATTGCTACCTCCTTCCCTCCCTCACACACATAGCCAAATTAGTATATCAAGAACAATCATGCATGTAGTGGGCAATGGCAGAGATAAGTGCCTTAAAGACCCAAAAGATGGTAGTGGTCCCATCGTATCTTCAATTAATTCACCTTTCTGGACTTGAAAAAAAACAGTTGTATCCTGGAGGATGACACTAAACTATTGCAAACAAGTGGTAGCCCCAATTTCAGCTGCTCTGTGTGTGTATGGTGGAAGGGTAAACAGTACTGGGATGCTGTGGTGCCCCATCTGATTCCCATTTCAGAACCGAAGAGCTTATTCTCCAAGATGCTAGGAATGACACCCATCAACATTCTCAATTCTCAGCCCTCTCCTGCCAGCTTGCCACAATAACACCCCATTTTTGGGGTAAGAAGAATCCAACCTGTGGTTGATATGGAGGTGGGGGATGGGGAGTGGGTTATAAAAACTCCATGTCTTTTTTTCAATTGAGGAAATCAATTTCTGAAGGGCTATCCCAGCTTCCAACTTTAGGAAGTTATGACTGTACCACAGCAGAACTTCTCCCTCTGCAAATACTACTTTCTTCCCATACCAAGAGTTCATCCTGAGATTACACCATATATGGTAATATACTTCTTGAACACCACTCTACATCTAAGTTTGCTTCTTGGAAACCCATCTCTGACAATTGTATATTATTTGTCTACCAATCTGTTTGCCTTTATGTGTTGTAATTGGCATAAAATTTCACAACATCTCTTTTGATTCCCTCCCCCATCCCCATTCAGGTTTTAAAATAGACCAAATATCAAATAAAGTCATGCGGCTATCAAGTGACATTCCTCCAAAGATAGCTTTAGCACAGTCTCCTAGAAAACTGGTAAAGTTCACTTTTACACATTAAACTGTGAAATCAGGTGATGATTTACATCTTCCACTTTTAGAAGCTTGGAAATTGCTTAGTTTTCATTCAAGTTTTATAACAAGTTATTAGTGACCAATGAAATGGAAATGTAGACCACTTCCTCACAGTTTTCTTTCTTTTATAATATTTGTCATGTGATGGATGAATCACTTGATGTTGATCCAGCATCATACTCTGCCACCAAATAAATCTATCCCCCCCCCGAACTGATAGACTTAAATATATGTTTCCACTATTTTTTATATATTTCTTCTACTGAGTTCCAGAGTAGCTATCTTTGAAAAAAGGCAAGATAATAAAAAGTATTATATTTAGTATGCATTATGTGTGAACTCACTGCCATTGATGGAATATTCAAAGAGAAAAGCGAAGAAATAGTTTCTTTCCACTAAAGTAATGATGAGTTCTTTTACTGTTTTTATCTCAGGCTTTCACAGCTATAAAAATTACATTTTTCATGGATGTTAGCATAGTAAGTAAACAAACATATTTCCTTTATTGCAAATGTTCAAACCCCATTTTCTTGAAATCATAAAAAAATACAATTTCTTGAAATCAGAATAAAAAGCATACAATTATGAAAGAGCGTTAAGACATCTTCAACTTAATTTTCTATTCTCCATTCACCTTGAAGCATCTTTCCACATGTCCGTTTGAATTTCTTATGTTAAGCACACTTAGAAACAAGCTGAAACCAGTAGGTTTCACAAAGTAGGGAGTCAGGACAAAAATGTGTATGGCCAATAGAACAAGAAATATAAAATTGAACATATTTTAAAATTTTTAGGTACTAATCAATTAAGACTGAGTATTATTCTCACATTTGGAGAAGGGGTATAGAAGTGGAATATCCTTACTAGTGGCAAAAACTCATTTATTATATTAGGATACTAATATAGAAAGTTGAAAGTTTATGAATCAAGAAACAGAAAAAAAAGGAAGGGGAGGGTGCCTGGGTGGCTCAGTTGGTTAAGTGATGGGCTCTTGATTTCAGCTCATGTCACCATCTCATGTTGGAGAGATGGAGCCCCACCTCAGGGTTGCACTGGGCGTGGAGCCTGTTTAAGATTCTCTCCCTCTCCCGATGTTTCTCCCTCTGCTTGCACGTACACACACACACACACACACACACTCTCTCTCTCTCTCTCTCAAAAAAAAAAAAAAACCCCAAAAAACCGAAACAGAAACTGAAAACAAAGAAACAGGAGAAGTGTAGAATGTTGGAGATGATCGCTAGAAAAATCAAAACAGAAATGGGTAAGTGATTGCACATGGGTGCAGAAAGGGAGGGGAGAGTGGGAAAAGGTGGGAAAGGTGACTCTTCCTTTGCCCTGTTTAGTGTTTTATAATATTTGATTACATTGCTTTTATTTTATTTTATTTTATTTTATTTTATTTTTTTATTTTATTTTATTTTATTTTATTTTTATTTATTTTTTAAATTTGCATCCAAGTTAGTTAGCATATAGTACAATAATGATTTCAGGAGTAGATTCTAGTGATTCATCCCCTATGTGTAGCACTCAGTGCTCATCCCAACAAGTGTCTTTCTTAATGTCCCTTACCCATTTAGCCCATCTGCCCCAACCCACAACCCCTGCAGAAACCCTCAGTTTGTTCTCTGTATTTAAGAGTCTTTTGTGTTTTGTCCCCCTCCTTGTTTTTATATAGTTTTTGCTTTCCTTCCCTTATGTTCATCTGTTTTGTATCTTAAATTCCTCATATGAATGAAGTCATATGATATTTGCCTTTCTCTGACTAATTTTGCTTAGCATAATGCCCTCTAGTTCCATCCATGTAGTTGTAAATGGTAACATTTCATTCTTTTTGATTGCTGAGTAATACTCCATTGTATGTATATACCACATCTTCTTTATCCATTCATCCATTGATCGATATTTGGGCTCTTTCCATACTTTGATTATTGTTGATAGTGTTTCTATAAACACTGGGGTGCATGAGCCCCTTTGAAACAGCATGCCTATATCCCTTGGATAAATAGCTAGTAGTGCAATTGCTGGGTTGTAGGGTAGTTCTATTTTTCATTTTTTGAGAAACCTCCATACTGTTTTCCAGAGCGGCTGCACCAGCTTGCATTCCCACATAAATTGCTTTGATTTTAAAAACTGAATTAACGTTCATATGCAAAACTTTAAAAATCATTTGATATCTGTAGATCAGAAGGCAGTTTAGCTACTTCTCCTGTGAAGAACAATTTGTAAAAATCTGAAAAAGCTTAACGGTGGTCTGTATGTTTGTGTATTCTTACCTTGTTTCTTGTGCAAATAATCTCCATTGAGTCATATTACCTGTCTTCTTTAGATTTGATTTAAGACCCAGAAGATATTTTTCTCCAACACCTTAGTTTTAGATTTAGATACAGTTTAGATCTCTTGTCCTTGGCTTATTCAGTGTTTTAGTGCCTATGTTACAGTCCCCATACGAAGAGATGAGAATTTAAAATTTACAAATCAGGATAAATGCTGGGCTTCAATTGTGAAATTGACAACTGAAAAGATTATTTCTCTGGTCACCTGAAGATATGTTCCTTTTGAAAACATATTATTTATGTATTCACTATTTATTGAATGACTATTATATTCACAGTGCTACACAAGGCATCCTTTGAGACTGAGTAAAAACAGTTCTTGTCCCAAAACAGGTGTGACACCCACCAGGATAGCTATGTATGATGACTAAAGTAACATTATTGTTGATAACATCACTAAAGCAAGTCAATAATATGGTCAGGAGGGGCTTCCAGGAAGCTGAACGTTCACAGAGAGACATGATGTGGAAGTGACCAAAGAGGATGAGGACGATCCTGATGAGGTAGGTGAGTGACATAACCATAGAAAAGGCATGGAGACATGCATTCCCACAAGACCAACATGTTGAAGTAGATTGGGTGGGAAGGAGAAATATCACTGAAACATTGGAAGGTGCTGGTTGTAGAGGTTAAGATTATGTAGGATTGCTTTGTGGGAAATAGGGAATCAACAAATGTTTTTCAGAAGAGGAATTACATATTAAAATGAAAGGTTTTAGAAACCTGGAAGTAGTATACAAATGGATGAATTGGAACTCATAGGTGAGGAGAAGGTGAGATAATTTACTTATTTTTCATGTTCCGTAGGTAGTTATTTTGATGTTATGGATCTCCAAATATTTTATTTTATTTTATTTTATTTTATTTTATTTTATTTTATTTTATTTTATTTTATTTTATTTCTTTTATATACAATAATCCTATATTGCTATGGTTAAAAACAACTATCTGTATTTCTGGACACTCTTCCTTGCCTATACAACATTTAAATAAATACGTGGGTCCGCATCTTCAACAGTTTACATTTTAATAACTTTTACAATATAAGTAGCAAATATCTTGCTATAATATAAATAACATTTTGTTAGCAGTGGCATATTTAAAAATATTCTTATTTTATATCTTATATTTTAAAAATATTCTTATTTATGGACATTTAATTATTTGCATTGTGAAGTATTTCAAAATTTTTAAATTAATATTTTTAGAATTTCCTAATGTTTTGAGAGAATGTAACTAACCAACATTTGGCAGCAGAATTTGTGGGAAATACTTACTATTATAATACTTTTTCATTACATTACACAACTAATACTTATTTTTGGATAAGTGTTAAGCTAAATAAAGCCATACTTTAATGATTTTAGTTTATATCATAATTACTAGCTAAAGAAGATACCTTAAGTATATGGCTAATATATATTATTTAGTCTGTAACCTGTCAGTTTACCCCAGTGTGGAACATGTGAAAAAATCACTGAAGGGAAAGAATAGAAAGCTGACATCTGGTTCTAAGGTTTATATTATGTAGTTTTTAGGTGTATAATTCAAGACATTAGCTTCTGAGCTTTCCTTGATTTTTTTTTCCCCCTACAAAATGAGGTGGTTGGTCTAAATGGTTTGTAATGTCTGATTTGATTTAAAAAGAGTTTCCAGTGGTATATTACAATTCTGTGCAATCAAAGATCCACATTTGGAATACTATTATTGTGCCTTGGTATCACATTTCTGTAGATTTTTCACTAAGTTCTTTATTGACATAACAATCTCGACATGAATAGGAGTGAGTTTAGGAATGGGGATAGTTACATCAACCTTGCTCAGCATAATACAATACTCAGCTCCTGTACCAAAGTCAATTTTATTCTTTCTCCCTATGGTCACATGTTCCCCACTAACATTTAAGAGAAAGTGTTTGTTTCTATGATCTACTTTACACCGAAGAAAGGATTCCTGTTAGTGGGTTTGCTCTTTCTATTCCTTTTAGACAACAGTGAAATCCAGTGATTGATTTTCAGAAATAATGCAAGCTACTTATCTCTCTTTCCTGGTTCATTTGTTCCTTTTCTTTTTAAGTTTGAAGAAAAAATGCAAAATATCTGTGCTGTCTCTCAGCTTGGGAGTCCCCAGTATGCTACTATTCATGGCTAAAAAGGCCAAGTAAGTAGATATGGGACTTCATTCCAAACAACATGTCTTTTCTTAGCAAAATAAATGACTCTTTGCTGTATGACAAAAGAAGAAATACATTGATCATTATGTCTATCAGTTAGTGCTAAGAGCAAAACCAAAGAGAGGAATCATACAGTGAATGATAGGGAATCTAAAAAGTCCCCCCAAACAGCTCTTAAGGTAAAAACTGAGGAGCTGTGTCTTGCTCTGGATCAAGTACACAAGAGCAAGGGTTAATTTTCCATTAGGCATATGAATGTAGTTTGAAAGAATGGAATAGAAAGAAAGTTGGTGAATAGTAAATGATGATTTTGTAATCACAAAATCCTTCAGAAACAGAGGTATATAACATGACTAATTACCACTGCCTGTTCTCCATCTTCACCTAATGATATCTCAGAGACACAGGAGCAATGAGGAAAAGAACACTTCATATCACTTTTCCTATTTCTCTAATTCAGTTCTTGGCATGCTGCATAGTTATTATCTGCCTTTCTTCCTCTGCTTCATGTTTATTCTTTATGCTTTAGCATAAAGAAATATTTATGAATGAATAACTTAATAAGTGACTGATTAAGAAAAATAGATATGCCACACTGTTAGCAAAATTTTATTTTTCTCAATTTTCTATGTGCTCCAAAGAAGACCTGAATATCTTGCCCACTAAATGATGTGAGAAATTAAGAGACTGAGTGTGAGGAGACTAGTTTATTGCCAACGGACATTTAATCACTGAAGGATTTAGTCAGAAGGTCTAAGGCATAAATCAGTAAAAACCAAACAAACAAACAAACAAACAAACAAACAAAAACTCTCCCCATGTGTCTATATTATTTTCAGATGGCTTAGAGAGAAGTATCTTGTCTGATCTCCCTGGAATGGAGAATGAGGGAGTGAAGTCAGCATTTGGGGACTTTGTACTATGTGGAGCTTGGGGCAATTATATATATAGCATCATATGGATTGCTAGGTCAGAATCAAGACCAACATTCCAAAAAATATTCATGACCTAAGTGAGGCAATATTTTAAAAAGGAGCCAAATGTAAGGCCATAGAGATTGGGAACTAAAGACAAGAGTGCTTGTAAAGACATAGAAGGAAGGCAAATCTAGAGAAATTCCCAAAAAAGATCCCAGAAGAGGTTTTTCATGTGCTGCCTTTGGCATCTGGAATTATCCTGGATGCAGATAAAGGTCATTGCTGAGTTGGGCGCTCCTGAGCTTGGCATCATTTTTAAAAATTTCACATGTGTGTTTATTGTAATGTATTTATAAGATTAAGAATGTATATTCTGGAGTTAGATATTGCTGATGGTTTCACAGTCATATGAATATCTCAAAACATTCAATTATACTTTTTTTTGGGCTCAGTTGGCCTTTTTGTGTGGGGATAAGTTAAGTTGGCCTTTTGTTCTCCCAGTTTTATTGAGATGTAATTGAGAAATAAAAATTGTGTGTGTGTGTGTGTGTGTGTGTCTGTGTGTGTGTGCATGTGTATGTATATATTTAAGGTATACAACATCATGTTTTCATATATGTATACATTGTGAAACAATTACTACAATTAAGCTAACATATCCATCACCTTACATAGTTATCTTTTCCATGTGTATGAGAACAAATAAGATTTACCCTCAGCAAATTTCAAGTATACAAGACAGTATTATTAACTATAGTCACCATGCTGGATGTGAGATCTCTAGAATTTATTCAACCTGCATAACTGAAACTTTGTACCCTCTAACCATATCTCTCCATTTCTCCCACTTCCCAGCCCCAGGTAACCACCATTTTACTTTCTGCTTCTATGAGATCATACAATATTTATCTTTTTTGTGTCTGTCTTATATCACCTAATAAAATGTCTTCCAGCTTTATCCATGTTGTCTCAAATGACAAGATTTTCTTCTTTTTAAAGGCTGAGTAATATTCCATTGAATATATATATATATACATATATATATATGTATATATATATATACACATATATATATATGTATATATATATATATACATATATATATATGTGTATATATATATACCACATTTTCTTTACCCATCCATCAATGGAAGCTGTTTCCATATCCTGGTTATTGTGAATAATTCTGCAATAAATGTGAGGGCACAGATATTTCTTTGAGATTGTGGTTTCATTTTCTTCATATGTGGGATTGCTGGATCATATGGTAGTTCCATTTTTCATTTTGAGTAACCTCCATACTGTTTTCTATGATGGCTGCCCCAATTTATATTTCTACCCACAGTGTACAAGGGTTCCTTCCCCTTTCTCCACATCCTTTCCAATACTTGTTCTCTTGGACTGAAATATTAAAGTAGTAAAAATGCAGATTGCCATGCTCCACTCCAGAGCCACTAAATCAAAGTCTCCTGGGAGTGGGGCTCAGGTATGTGAGCTTCCCCCCCCACCCCCACATGTTCTGCATGTGACACTTATTTGCCCTAAAGTTATAGAATCAATAACTGAAATTATTTATTTTATCATTATACTCTTAGGATTATCCTCTTAATTTAAGCCTTCAAAGTTAAACATGACACATAAATCAGCAGTTTTCAGAGTAGAACAGATAATCAAAAAATTGTCTCAGAAGACTCACAGCTTTGAATTTTAATGTTGTGAATAAACAGATCAGTGAGTTTGACCTATACAGGCCATAAACTGAGGTACATGAAGAATATAATATTCTTTATTTTTCTACACTTAATTTAACTTTACTTTTGAGTTTCCATTCTATCTGAAGGCAGCTTCCAGGAAAACAGTAACATTTCAAGTTTGAGAAACAATGAAATCCTGCCATTTGCAACAACGTGCATGGAACTGGAAGGTATTACGCTAAGTGAAATAAGTCAGTCAGAGAAAGACAGATATCATATGTTTTCACTCATATGTGGAATTTGAGAAACTTAGCAGAAGACCATGGGAGAAGAGAGAGGGAAAAAATAGTTTCAAACAGAGAGGGAGGCAAACTAAGAGACTCTTAAATACAGAGAACAAACTGAGGGCTTAAGGAGGGGAGATGGGGGGAGGGGAAAATAGGTGAAGGGCATTCAGAAAGGCACTTGTTGGGATGAGCGCTGGGTGTTGTATGTAAGCCATGAATCATGGAAATCTACTTCCCAAACCACATTGTATACACTGTATGTTAGCTAACGACAATAAATTATGTTTAGAAGATAAAAAAACATATCTAATTCAAGGTGCGTCCTTCAGGCTTTCCTTTGGAAGACCACCTGAATTCTGGTCACAGGGGGCTTAAATGGTATGCTAGCATTGGGTGAAGTGATTGGTCTTTGATGAGTAACTTTCCACTCTGAAATAGACAATACCCTCTGTCTCAGACAAAATTACTCTCTGTACTGTCAATTTCTAAAGCATTCTCATTTGCAGCTATATCTGACTGTGTGATCCATGCCAATTTCCACTTCGAAGTCCCTCATTGTGGAGACACACTATTAGGCTTGTATTTAACTTCTCACTAAATTCTGGACACTCCAGGAACACGGGAAGATTTACCTGTTTTTCCACTAGGCTATGCTATGGTGGAGAGCTCCTGTGGGGCTTCTCATTACCAGTGTTTCAGACAGAAAATTTTATATAGATCTCCTCCACTTTGGGAAATCCAAGAATCAAATAAAACCTTCATTATCTCTCCTCTCTTGGAGCTTAAGCCTCTAAGGTGGGGAGGCAGGGCATAGAGCATTTCTTAGAGTTCTTTTCTAGTGTGTAGAATTTTCTTTAACTTTCTCTTCTTTTTTCCCTAAGCCATGGGATTTTTATGCTTTTTGAGCATCCTGAAAAAATTAATTTGTTTTTCTCTTATACCTATTGATTAAGAAAGGATCTTAGCTCTTGTCATTCATGACACATTGGCTCCTATATAAACGCACATAAATATTGTGTATTTTAACCAATTTTTACTTTCTGGGTTTTTAAATTAAGTGTTATTCTCCAAAAATTCTATTTTCTTTTTATTTTTTATTACTATGGCTATGTTCTTTTCATGAAAAGATATATCCACAATGAAATAAAAAAACATTTTATGAGACAATATATATAAAATAAATAATAAAAATAATAAATCTATAATTTTAAATAATATCCCCAGTTGAGGTGTTAGACATATGAGAAAGGCTATCTTGGACTTTCCAACTCCAGTCTAGCAACAGCCATAAGCAGCAGAAAATCCCTTCAGATGGGTTCAGACAACCTAAACAATGATGAAGAATAATAAATTGCTCTTGTTCTATGTGACTTGTTACATAAAAGTAGATAACTGACAAAGTAGTGAAGGCATTTATAATTTTTTATATGATTTGAGCTCTTAGTAGAATCACATTGGATTAATTAATAATCTTGCAAGCTAAAGACGCGTATAGGGAAGAATGAAGAGGTTGTTTAAGTCACCGAAGAATGTTAAAACCAATGAACTTAAATATTTAGCAACTTAAAAATCTATTAAAATATGGAAAGAAAAGTTAATTGAATTATTCAGTATGATTTTCTCAAGTACTTTTAATAGGCATATCCAGATCGTCTCATATTGGTCTAAACTACTGATCTCCAAACCTTCAAAAATTTTTTTCTTAAACAACACAACTGCGAGGGACAAAGTCTAAGGTGTCACAAAGATTCCAGCCTCTGGTGTTTGCACCTTTATATAATACACGCTCCCTGAGTGCGGGTGGCATGTGTGACTTGCTTCTAACCAGTAAGATATGACAAAAGTGATGGCACAGCGCATCTATCATTGTATCAGATTGTAGCACCCTTCTTGTTAGAGACTTTTTCTCTCTAGCTGACTTCGAAGAAGTTTGTGTCCCCATTGGGTGGCCCATGTGGCAAGAAGATGAAGGTGGTATTTAGGGCAGCCTCCAGTCAATAGCCAACAAAAAACTGAGGCCTCATTCATCTATGGTTTTTATTTTTTATTGCTATGGCTATATCCTTATTCTCAAGAAAGCAAATTCTGCCAGCAACCTGGGTGAACTTGGAAGTACATTCTTTTCCAGTCAAGCCTCAGATAAGAACAGAGCTTGACTGACATCTTGACTGCAGCCTTATGGGATCCTGAGCAGAGGACCCCAGATAAGCCGTGTCCAAAACCCTAACCCTCAGAAACTGCGGGATGTGTAACAAGTGAGAATTGTGTGTTATATTAAGTCACTGAGTTTTTGTAATTTGTTATACAGTAATAGATAACTAACACACCAAACATTAAACTTTTTCAAAATGAGTTCTAAATATTTATGGATTGATTACAATTTATAAACTATGTATGCTTTTATTAATAAACTATATATAAAAACACAAATTAAAATTATGAGAGAGAAAAATAATTTTAAAATGTTTTTGTTTTCATAAACAGAAAACACTTTGTTCATAATTAAATCCTTATGAATAATAGTTTTTAGTGAAAACTTGTAATTAAATGTTTTTTTTTTTAAATTATGATGTAGAAAAATACAGCCAGTGATGCTTCTCTTCCATTTGTGAATTGGTGAATCTTTTTGAGATACGCATACATTTTTAGCTATGAGAGCTATTAAAACCCAGTATCTAAGTAAACTATACTTAGAAACTGACTTGCATATCCAAAATCACAAATTAGCAAACCAATATTAAAAAAATAAGGAAATATAGTTATCCACATTGCTATCATTGAGCATATAAATACCATAATGAATTTCAGAGAAAGTAAATGCTTTACACAATTAATAATTAAAATTAAAAAGCATAATCACTTTAAAATATACATTTAATATAAGATTTATAATGTGTATACTATTGTCGATAATATATAGTATATGCCATTTACCCATAAGTAAATATCGGAATTACATTCTGTAATTTTTCTTAAACTCATAAAGTACATATTATACCTCACAATCTAGAAAAGGATGTTTTCTTTAGCTTTTTACACATATAAGCACAATCTCTTGGGACCCTCATCTTCCTTCAGTTTTAAGGATATGAATATGGGGCATTCTTTTTATTTTAATGTTTTTATTTATTTTTGAGAGAGAGAGAGAGAGAGAGAGACAGAGTGTGAGTAGGGGAGGGGCAAAGAGAGAGGGAGACACAGAATCTGAAGCAGGCTCCAGGCTCTGAGCTGTCAGCACAGAGACCGACATGAGGCTCCAACTTGTGAACCATGAGATTGTGACATGGGCTGACGTCGGACACTCAACTGGCTGAGCCACCCAGGCACCCCAAGGGGCATCGTTCATTTAACCCAAGCTTTTCTGTTGAGCTGCACTCATTGGCACATCAGGATCCTGGCAGGTTAAATTCTGTGGTTACTTCAGAGATGGGTATGATGAAGTTATTCTTGAATCTTGACATTGCCTAGCACTGCCAACTACTAGTGACAGCACGGCAACAGAATTGCCCTCAGAACTGAATTCTAACATTTATTTGGAAAGTGCTGCTAATGCACCGAATGCCACCCATATAACTGCACGACACTGCTTACAAAGTCAGGTTTTTTGCTTATATAGCTTTATGGGAAGAAAAAAGCTGGCAAAGAGATCTATGTCTATCTAAATAACCTAACATATTATTCAGTGCATTTGTGTTATGGAGGATGGATGCAAATTCTAAAATTTCTTGTCCACTTGGAGTGTCTACTTATAAGGTCTGAGTCAGTTATTCATGATAGCTCAGCAAAATGCAGATGCCTTTAAAAGAACATATTTTAGATTAAGCAACAACTACATTTTAAAAAATGAAGAAATGGTATGAAAACTCATACACTAAGATTTTTAGATGTAAAAGCAGCATTATCGCCCATGTTCCATTTCCAATGACTTTTTTCCATTTGGTTCACAATGCTTTTTAGTTTCTCCAAGATTTCCTTGGGGCTGTTGACAACCCTCAAGGATAAGCTCCATAATCGATTGGTGAGTTGCATACTTTACTTCAGGCTCCTAGTGTCTGAGAGCTCCTTTCTACAATTCTAGTTTTGCTTTCATTGATTTCCCTTGATTTCTTTCTCACTGATGGTTCAGTAAAGCAACACTGATTTCCATTCTTAATTATATGATCGAGTACAGTGAATGCTATATGAGATATTCTGAATTCCAGTTCATTCCAATTTGTAGAGAAGGCAACAAATTGATATCAAAGTATAGCTGTAGGTATAACATTAACATTTCTGATTTTATAAGAAAACAGCGTTGGTATAACCAATTTTCAGTCTCTATTGTTTGGTCTCTCAAAATATATTTATCATCTTAGTTAAAAACGATTGCATGTTATCATGTCCACTCTATCTTATTCATTCCAAGAATGATAAAAGGCTATCTTTTCTTCATTTTTACTATCATAAGTCATATCTTTTTTTATGTGAACAGTCATACCAAACCAAGAAAAAAAGTTAAATACAGTACAAAGTAAACATTGTCACAGAACAAATGCCTTTAAATCATTTGCTTTTTAAGTGAAAAGCACTATATCTTTTGCTCATGGCAGGTATGGAGAAATGATTTATTAATAACAGAGCTTTGGGGTACCTGGGTGGCTCAGTCGTTTAAGCGTTTGACTTCTGCTCAGGTCACGATCTCCCGGTTCGTGGATTCCATCCCCACATCTGGCTCTGTGCTGACAGCTCAGAGCCTGGAGCCTGCTTTGGATTCTGTGTATCTCTCTCTCTCTGCCCCTCCCCTGCTCACATTCTGTCTCTCTTTCAAAAATAAATAAACATTAAAAAATTAAAAAAAATAAGAGAGCTTCATAAAACATCTGAGTCCATTGTTGACTATATCTAATTATTTCAGGTACTGATAGTATGACATGGTTACTAAAACTGTGGTTCCAGGATCAGACTATGTAAGTGTGGGTTTCAGATATAATGTGAGGCAATTTATTTAACTTCCTTGTGCCAGTTTCCTTTCCTCTCCAATGGTTCACAAAGGGCTGTTTTGAAGATTTAGTGAGATAATCCACAGAATGTAACTGGCATATAGAACCATACAGTAAATGATAGGTCTTAGTATTTTTGAAGTTGGTGTTATTAGAAAGCTCTTTCTTATAGCAAGTTGAAAACCATCCACCTGTGTTTTCCCAACTTTGTTCCTTCTTCAGCCTTCTGTAAGAACGTATGTAATGGGATTTCAAGGACATTCCAAAGAATGATATCTCCCCTCCTCTTGAATTCAAATCTATTTCCCTTTTGGTCCTGTAGTAGTATCTTTAATTTAAGAATTGGAGCTGATTTTCTAGGATATGGTATTGTCTTATGTTAAAGGTATATTCACCTCTGAGAACATAACACAATAAGTGATCATAAATCCTTAATATCCCAATGTTACTTCATCTGATGACTCTCTACGAACAATAGGCCCCATGACAAGTTTGAAGCTTTAGTTCTAAAGAGCTGCCCTTCATTCAACTAAATGGAGTTCACCAGTGTTTAGTGTTCAGTCCGACCCACAGATTTCTGACCTACTGAACTTCTGATCTTGGCAGGATTCAAGATGGCAGAGCTGCACTGTCAGTATTATGTTCTTAATTCTTTTTTTCCTCCAACAGGGCTCTCAAATCCAGTCATTATAAGAGTACGCATGACTCACTGCTAGACCTTCCTCCACTGTCATTTTCAGAACAAAACTGGGGGTTAGAGTTTACAATTGTTAGGCCAAACAATTTGGTTTTGTACTTGGGGATCTTTGAGATTTTAGTCTGCTTCTCCAAACTGCTCTATCATCTTTTTTGTTCCTTAAAGTCTCCACCAATGGCTGCCCTGTTTATCTGTACTCCAGCGGTCCCAACATACAGATGTGCTGCGATTCTCTGCTCATCTTTGAAAAGCATCATTCTTTCTAGAATTCCATTCTGTAAGTGTTTCCTGTGTCCACTGATTTTCACTAGATGCAGAAAGAAGTTTGAGTTTTTAAAATTTTGTCCAGATTCTTCTTGTCCTTGTCTTTTTTCATCTTAACTGGAAGCAGAAGTGGTTTTCTAACTTTTAGTCTATTTCATGTTGATGAGAAAGAAATTGTAAATCAGAATTGAAACCTCATGAAAGGACTATTGAGGCTCATTCATATCCGTCCTTAAACCAAGTTGCAAAAATGACTTGCAAACTCATTGCTATTTTCCTAAACATGAGAGAATCATTAGGAACTGAAAATAGTCTAAAAAATGGTCCCATGTTTTCTGATACAGGCATGTGAATCTTCATCGATGCTTTTAATAAGGTGGCAGTTTGGTGAATGTTTCGCATTGTGAATTAGCATAGCAAAATCTATGACTCCTTTTTGAATCTTTATAGTAACCCTCATCACCACTCGGTTATTTAGCAGTACAAATTTTACTGAGACAGTTTCTTGTAACTAAAATTTTAGTTCACATTCTGGGAGAAAACTCCTGTGATCCTGACTTAAAAAAATTTTTTTTTGAGTTTATTTATTTGAGAGAGAGAGAGAGAGATCGAGCAGGAGAGGGGCAGAGACAGAGGGACAAGAGCCCTCTGCCTATCAGTGCAGAGCCCGATGCAGAGCTTGAACTCAACAAACCATGAGATAATGACCTGAGCTGAAAGTAAGAGTCAGACACTTAATGGACTCAGCCACCCAGATGCCCCTGTGATCCTGACTTTTGAGGAAGTTAATTAATAGTTGAATTATCTAAAATCCTCTGAGTACTGGTATTGACAGAAGTGTTTAACCACTACATTTTACACTTGAAATTAATACTATACACTGCATGTTAACTAACTGGAATTTAAATAAAACTTAAAAATAAATTCTAGCAGAAACAATCTACAGGTGGTTTGATAACCTTTGAAACACTGTAATCAGAAGCCGTCCTTCCTATTCTTTAACTCTACTTATCTGTAATTGGCACAGTAAATGTTTATGATTATTTTCACTGATGAAATGAAAAGTGCTCAGTATATGTGGAAATGCCTAGAATTATGGTACAGCCACTCTCATCCTTTCATGAGCAGGAAATAAGAATCTAGGGAGTCAAGTAGCTTAGACCTGATTGAATAGGTCTGTAAAATCATGGAGTACATGTGGTTGTCTGGAGGTTCCGGTCACTTGGTTCCATCAAGAAAGTTAGCTGGAGTTTGTCACTGTCACTATAATATTATTGCATCTGCCTAGTTTTGTTCATTTTTGACGGATTCATAAATAAAAATCTTTATACCAAGGAGTATTTTGCACCTTGTCTTTTTCCCTAGTGATAAGGAAGTGGCAGGGAAGGAGAGGCAGAATGTATATAAAGTGCTATAGTTAACATGGCAAAAGAATGTGTGGGATAAATGAAATAAAAGGAAGAGTGGTCATTTCTAAATGACAGCTAAAGCAGTCATGAAGGACTTTATAGAGAAGCTGCTGCTTGAATTAAGCTTTAAATACGATTAAGCATTCATTGCGTGGCCCACAGGGAAGGAGCTGACTATGGCAACAGCACTGCGGAGTAAGGGTTCAGCATGTTATTTTCACCGAACTGGAAGTAACGTGATGTGACTGAAGAGTAGATTGTCTTCACATGAAACACCTTGAATATCTCACTAACAAGTTTGGCCTTTATTTTCAATCACTGCAGAGTGATGAAGAGATTTTAAGCAGCAGAATAACCTGATCACACTTATGCTTCAGGAAGATTATTCTGACAATGGCGGCCATTCCTGTTGGCAAAGACATCCACTAGAAGATTGTAGCAGAGACTCGTTGGTTAGTTGTTCACAAGGTCCATTTTCTTTTCCTCCTGAGCACACAACCAGATTGAATGAATATTCCAGGCTCTCTTAAAAGTGGGTAGAGCCATATGGTAGCTTCTGGCTAAAGGAAAGTGGATAACAGAAGTGATGTGTGGCACTTTGAGGCCTGGCACCCAAGACCCATCAACACTAGTCCTGCATATTCTTTACCTGTAGGAAGTGATATATGAAAATGCTGGTGACACTAAGTAGAAGTTATCTGGGTGTCTAGGTCACTATTTGAAGAAGGGCTACCCAATGAAACTAAAATGGCTCTTTTGGGTATTTTTGAGTAAAAAAAAATTTGTGTTAAGCTACCGAGGTTTTGAGGTGAATCTGTTGCAGCAGTTTCTTTCAAATAACACAGAGATTATCAGATTATTACCAAACCACAGAGAGTTTGGTAAGGGATGACAAGATCCTGAAATAGTGAAGTGGACTTTTACTATAGAGGTTTAGACAGATAGAAGTAGCATTGGATATGATTGATTTACTGCAAAGTAAATGGAGAAATAGAGAATTTCAGCTTCTCAGCTTGGACAATTGGAAGACGGTAAGAGTAAAAATGGTAATGGTTATCAAGGATTCATAGGATAAGATATTTTGATAAGATAATTAGTATCAATTTGAACCTATTACTTTCAGATATAACTGTCTGAAAAATTTGTTTATAATTTTCTTTTTTAAAGATTTTATTTTTAAGTAATCTCTGCACACAACATGGGGCTTGAATTTACAACCCCAAGACCAAGAGTTACATGCTCTATCAGTTGAGCCAGCCAGGCATTCCTGTTTACAATTTTTTATTCTTTTCTATCCTTTGTCATGCCTTAATGGGGGTACAGTATACTTCTCTACCCCCATTAATTTGGGGCTCAGCCATGTGATTTTCTTGGACCAAGGAAATGGGAGTAGGAGCTTCAGTTTGCCAGTTCCAAGCAGAAGCCTTAAGAAACATTTCATATTTTCACTCTCCATGACTGTTTCTGCTTTCCTGCTCTCTACCATGAGGACACCATAACCTAGGATGTTTTTCTTCAGCCATCCTTTAATGGTTCAAGCCTCAACACAATCTGGAGCAGAGCCACCAGAGCTGACTCACAGATCCCACAAACAAAAAGTAAATGTTTGTGCTTATTAAGCCACATGAATTATGCAGTATTTATCACAGAAAAAAAATGGAGCAATTTGGATGAGATACTTGAAGTATGTAATAGGAAGCTGGGAATAATATCTGGAGAAGAATAAACTGGACATATAGATTTTGGATTTGCAGTGATTGACATCATTAAGATCCATTAGGTCATCCAGTAAGCCATAGAAGAGAAGAAGTCTGAAGATGGAAGGGAACCCTAAGAATAGCGGCAATAAAGGTGTGGGAACAGAATATACAGTAGAAAATGATAATGAACAGTCAGAAGTCTAAGAAAAGAACCAAGAAAAAGTAATGTAATAAAAATGAAGGGATGGCAGTACTTTAAAGAGGGTGTTAATGAACAATATCAAACATCACAAAATGTGCAGGTTAAAGAATGTTGAAAATAATTCTTTGAATACAGCAATTAGAACACATTGCTAAGAGTCATCCTTTTTTTATAAGATTTCTAATGGACTTAATGCAATCTGTATCCTAAATTAATGTTTATTCTGTTAATGTTTGTTGAGTGAATTCCTTTGTTCTACTGCACTTAAACACATGTTAAAAAATGTATCGGGGGGCGCCTGGGTGGCTCAGTCGGTTAAGCGGCTGACTTCGGCTCAGGTCATGATCTCGCGGTGCGTGAGTTCGAGCCCCGCGTCGGGCTCTGTGCTGACAGCTCAGAGCCTGGAGCCTGTTTCGGATTCTGTGTCTCCCTCTCTCTCTGATCCTCCCCCGTTCATGCTCTGTCTCTCTCTGTCTCCAAAATAAATAAACGTTAAAAAAAAAAATTAAAAAAAATGTATTGGGCATCTGGGTGGCTCAGTTGGGTAAGTGACTCTTGATTTTGACTCAGGTCATGATCTCACAGTTTGTGAGTTCAAGCCTCACATCAGACTCTGTGCTGGCAGTGTGGATCTTGCTTGGGATTCTCTCTCTCCACCCCCCCCCCCCAACTCTGCCCCTTATACATGCTCTCTCTCTCTCTCTCTCTTTCTCTCAAAATAAATAAATAAATAAGCATTAAAAACTTTTCAAAAAAAAAAAAAAAGGTATCAAACAAAAGCAATCCTGGCATTTATTCAGCATTTTATACAGTTAAGCTTCTATATTATGTGAATCCAGAATACAATTATTGCCTTAAAAATTACTGTTTTACTTTTAATAGTATAAAATGGTTTATTAAATGACATGGTAGATATTGAACTCAATTTTTTTAAGGAAAATTTAATGCTTAAAGGAGAAAATGCATCTTTTTTTTCTCTTGCTTCAGTTTAAAAGTGGCTCTAAATTGGTAGATTTCACCCACCTAGACAAATATTTAAGAAGACATTTAAAAATACCAACAAGTCTGATTAACAAAGTTAAGATGGTATATGTAATCTTTTTAATTTATTGATTTTAGAATCAATGAGACATAAGGTCATTCAGAGCGCTAAGGAAGAAGTGGGATATTGTATGTGCAATGTACTTGATTGATTGTCTTTTCAGAAAGAGTTTAATGAGCTTTTATGAACCATACTATAGATGAAACATATTTTCATTAAAAAACTTTCAGAATGACTGCTAGCTTCCTTAGGGAATTTCCTGGATAATAAAATACTAAACATGTTGTTTAACAATTTGCTACCTAAAACCTTCTGCAACGTGGAAGTTTTGCCATGTAGAAAAGCTTTCAGGATGCATAGTGGAAAACACTGTTGGTGTTTAATTTACTGAGCTAGAGAACACGAGAATAACTTTTATGTTCCAGAAGGATTTTGTGAACAATATCTCTACAAATATTTAAAATTATATTGCTATTCTGGTATTCCAAAATCCACTAAACATCTTAAATACAGGCACAACAGTGTTATCTATTATGGACTCAGTAATATAATAATTATGAAAAGAACATTTCTTTGGAAAACATAAGGGATAGCTGTGAAAGTTCCCCAAGCACATTCCTGAGGCAGCTAGGAGATTATTTGGGCAGACTGAAGGTTTCAACCTAACTCATGAGAACCATTTCCCTTTGAAGGATATCAAAGCTAATTTAGCTGACTCTAATCCATTCGACTCAGGAAAGATGAAATAGTTCTGAATTGACCTGGAGAGAAGACTGTCGAGTACTAAGTTTCCCTATTGAAATCATTGCTTTGTGTATATTTTTTTCATTGGACATTGTAAGTTGAATCCTTCATTTGAACTAATGTCTTTTTTTGTCTTTGTACATACTGACCGATCCCCATGCATATCGACTGTCAATAGGATGCAACTTCTAAGCATACCTGTGCATTTCTCCTATCAGCCTTACCATGAATCATTGTGTTCGCAATTAGACGGGCTTATGCCAGTGAAATTGCTATTGTAATGATATAATTTAGATATTACACAATATAGTAAAATATGAATTGGAAAAAGTTGTGGTATTCATTAAGTTTAATACCTTGGAAAACTTGATAAATGCATTCAACTTAGGTATATGCCAGACAACTCTAAAGTAATAAAAGGAAGATCATGAAAAATACAAAATCCAGAGGGATTCTGTACTTCGCCTGTAAAGGTCTTAGTGTTCTTTATGGTTTAGGAACCACAAACTAAAAATCTTTGATAATGCATTATAATTACGGTTTATGCAAGAAAGACAACTTGAAAGTCTGATCACAGATGTTTACTGCCAAAAAAGTGGCCTGACAATCTAAAGATTATTGCTAAAGGTAAATACATAGATGTTAAGTAAAAAAAAAAATGGATATGTATATCTTTCTTTTGAGAATACCTGTTTTAAGTAACTTTCTATTAACTAGTCCACTTCATGTTTCTATCTCATTTTGAAGAAGGCTTTTGATGTTGCCCAAATCCACTGAAGCCTTGCCAGCCTGACAAAGCTCTTACCTTAAGATTTTCGACTTAGTAATCATTTGTCCCTTTGCTACTTGATGCTTCATTTGCACCAATTTCCCTAGTGATAATTTGTGCTAACATTACCATGCACAGGTGTACACTCACATTAGGGCAGCTAAAACAGACCTAAGCCCTGATAAGGGTTGTGTCTCTGAAGATAAAACAGGGATGGAGGAAGATGAGAAGCTATGACTTGGCATACAACAGTGCTTAATAAATATTGGTTGAGATAAATGTCTTTAAATGTCCCAGTGGGTAGTGATTCCACTCATAATTTATTTTCCTTTGGACATACGATTGTTTCTATAACTTTTTTTTTCTACATCTTACATTGTTGTATGAAGTTTTTCATTTTTCCCCTCCTGTTAGAAATTAAACAAACATTGGAAAATTTCAAGCGTTATATCTACATATAAATTGCCTTAATGACTTATAGATCATTTATAAGTAAGTCTTATAGTGATCTTATGATCTGAATCATAAAGCCAGGAAATGGGTATTCTACTTAAGAAGAGCCCTAGACAAAACTGAAAGAATAGGTTCAAGTCACCAATATATCATTCTCCAACAGCCTGGCTTTAGGGAATTCATTTAATTCATCTCATGTAATGCATTTTGTAAGTTTTAACAAGCTAGAATGGCATAACATTATTGCAGATATTACATAGTTAGTTGCTTTGACTAGGATAACTTTTGGTTTTTTTAAAAAAAACTTTATTGGATCCTCTTGAACCTAATGTTTAAATAACTTCATAATACCCTTATATAGAAGAAATACTTATATTTATTTTTTAATTACAGTTTACCTTGGACGAGAATGGAGTTCTTGTTCAGTTGTAGATTAGCACAGGGGCAATTGTTCTTTTTCAACTAGATAAGCCCAAATAAGAGTGCTTCTTACCCAGAACTATTTTTAATAATTCAGAATTTCGTTATGAACTAGAACACTGGAGAGAGTCATGAGACTTGGTTTCTATTTCTGACACTATAACTAATCTGGTATTCTTTTGGGACAAGGCGTGTAGCTTCTGCTTTAGTTTTACCAGCTGTAAATTGATATAAAAATGGCTTCTAGGATAGAATATCTGCAAAGTTACTTTTATTAAGGAAAATATGATTTTAAAAAATATTACGAATAAGGAAAAGAAGGTACCCTCTATTTTAGGTAAATGGCTAGATGCATGAACCTGATGTATTATAATTATATGCAAAAATATCTGTCAGTTATATATATGATCTACATTAATTATTAATTTCCATTTTCTTTCAAAGAAAATCCATGGAATAAACATTTTAATTCCTTTTAAAGATATTTTAAAACAACAGAATGCAAAAAGACATTATTATTATTATTTTTTAATAGAACATTTGCAAAGACCAAACTCTTTGAGGGACAGTGTAAGAATCACATGCTTGACCACATACTGTTTTCAGCAAAGCTTGGCTGATGGTTGTCTATGTCAGTTTCCAGCCTGAGGTTTCCTCAAAATTTAACATGCCTTCACTATTCTCGCTTCTGATGTCTTTTTCCTTGCTTATTTCTAGCATTAAAGTTACCATAAGGATGAGACTCTCCTGTGGAATGAAAACAGATCACTCTGGAAACCAAGATTTAGTAAATCAGATGTGCTGGTACTTTCCCTCAGTATTATTCACATTTAGACTCTTGCAATTGCTAATTCACTTTTTATTTTATTTTATTGATTTATTTTTTAAATGTTTATTTATTTTTGAGAGAGAGATAGAGCACAAGTGGGGGAGGGACAGAGAGAGAGGGAGACACAGAATCTGAAGCAGGCTCCAGGCTCTGAACTGTCACCACACAGCCTGACGCAGGGCCGAACCCATGAACTGTGAGATCATGACCCGAGCCAAGTCAGATGCTTATGCCACCCAGGCACCCCACTAATTTACTTTTAAAAGGAGACTGCATTCATAGTCCCCACAACTAAAGTGGCTAACATAAGCCTAAATAATTCCTGTAACATGTCTGTCATTTCCTATTTCTAACTTCTCAGAAAATACTACACTGTCAAACAGTCTGTTGGAAGTAACCCCGTGAGAGTTTCAGAAGTGTCTTTGCAGAGAAGAGTTGAGGCAGAGTGCTTTCTTTCTTTCCCCAGCCATTGTTAGTTATCAAACTCTGGGAAACTGAATTAGCCAAGGTTTACGTCAGAGATGAAAAGATTCTCAAATTAGCTCTGGGTCTCCAGAGGGCACCTAAAAGACTTAATGTGGTTAGTATATGTTTATTATTAGGTAGTCATCTCAAGTTTAGTACTGTATATTTTAAAAACCAGTTAGAAGGAATTATTTTTTTTCTGAGAAGTTGAAATGGCGATGGGAATGAGGAAAAAAGATTACTAGGAGAGAGGAATGGAGGACAAAGAGTTTGTTGATGAAAATGAAATACACATTAAGAGTTCTGAAGAAATAAAGAGAGTTTATTCTTCTCCAGCTTTCCTCAGACTACATTGCCTACTCTAAATGCCCATCCTTGTACAGCTTAAAAGTATTGACAATTCTTTACTCTGATGGAATCCCTAATGTTTGCATTCAATAGGTATCAAAATCCACAAGGATCACCTCTCTATCAATAGCAGAATTGTGCTCTATGGAGTTTCTAATGAACCCAGAAAAGATATCAGGAACATTTTTTTTCCAAGTCGGTAAAAAAGAATCTTAAGAGTGAACTACAAGTATTTTGATTCAAATGTCAGCCACATGGACTTTCAATTACAGGTATATGTTCCCCTGCAAGTAGATTAGAATGGGCCAATAGAAGTCATGCTATTTACCTAGTTATTTAAATTGAGATAAACAATGGTAATGGACTATTTCAGGAAAGCTTATCTATAATACTGCAGTTTTTAAATGTTTGTTTGTTTCTTTAGAGCACAAGTGGGGAAGGGGCAGAGAGAAAGAGGGAGAGAGAGAGAATCTCAAGCAGACTCTACACCACCAGTGCAGAGCCTGATGTGAGGCTAGAAACCATGAACCAGGAAATCATGACCTGAGCTGAAGTCCAATGCTTAACTAACTGAGCCACACAGGTGTCCCATTTTTTAAAAATCATTCTTTTTTTTAAGTTTGTTTGTTTGTTTATTTACTTTGAGAGAGTGAGAAAGAGAGTGATGGGAGGAGCAGAGAGAGAGAGGGAGAGAGAGAATCCCAAGCAGACTCCACACTGTTAACACAGAGCCTGATGTGGGGCTGGAACTCACAAACAGCTAGGTCATGACCTGAGCCAAAACCAAAAGTGGGATGTTTAATTGACTGAGCCACCCAGGCACCCCTGTTAATCAGTTGTATATTGATTTTTTTGTCAGGTTAATTCCCAGGCACTCAGGTACTGAAATATGAAGAAACAGGAAAAGTTGCTTTCCTCTCCTACACTTCAAAGCATGACTATGATTTTATGCTACTCTCTTAAAAGTTCCTGTGCTTTTAAAAACTGAGTTACCTATCACAAGATATTTATTGGATTTCTGATACTTTAATGAAATAAGATCATGCATTTAAATTAGCTTGTCTTTCTGAAATATTATAATTGTAACTTGTAATAAATTCATGATTTTGAAGACCACCCCAGAAAATTGAAGTCCATTATGACAACAGGGATGAATTTGGAAGGCATTATGCTAAATTAAATAAGCCAGTTAAAGAAAAAGAAATACTGTGTGGTATCACTTACATGTGGAATCAAAAATGAAGTGAATTTTAAAAGTCAAACTCAGAGGAAGAGAGTAGAAAAGTGGTTGCCAAGAGAAATGGGATAGGGGAAATGGAAAGATGTTGGTCAAAGGGTACCAACTTTCAGCTGTAAGATGAATAAGGTCTGAGAATCTAAGGTAAAACACGGTTACTATAGTTGATACCATGGTAGGATATAGAATGAGATTTGCTAAGAGAGTAGAACTAAAATGTTCTCACCAAAAAACCAAACCAAACAAAAACTATAAATATGTGAAGTAATGGATGTGTTAATTAACCCAATGGGAGGTATCTCACAGTGTATACATATATCAAGTTATCATGTTGCACAGTTTAAATATCTTATAATTTTATTCATCAGTTATAAACTCACTAAAACTGAAAAAAGAAAAAAACAGTATTAAAGATACGTATTTTGTTCTAGAGTTGCTACTTATGTCATCTATTTAAAAAAAGAGCCATTTGTTCGTAAAATGATTGTGTTTGTTAGACAGTTATCTTCTATATTCTTTTGATAAAAGCACAAGACCTTGGATTTTTGTCTAAAAATAAAATTAAAACATCAAACAATTGCCTTTATTTACATGAGATCTCATATTTTTCTTTTTGGCTGCAAATATTTAATTTTTTGTTAGGCTCTAACAGACAGATGGGCAAATGAAAAGAAACTTCCAGTTCTGCTTAAGAGACCCTGCACCAATTTTCTTTTTCGCAGAGATGGAGCCATAGTTCCTATCTCGTTTAAATCAGATTTCATATAGAAAGCCCTCCAAAATGGAAGAGCTCCAGGTAAGAAGTCGATGTCACAGGGAGCACTTATTTATCACAGTGGCACTTAACAATCTCATAACTGCTGTCAAAGTCAATGAAAATACTTTATTTCTGTATTTCCTTCCTTCTTTCCTGCTTCCCACAATTCCCTTTAAGTTCTCCCTTATTTTAGTTCTTTCTTTCTTTTTAAAATCTTTCTTTCTTCCCTTTCTACCTTTCTTCAGATAATGGCTTTTATGGCTCAAAGACTGACATACCACTTTACATCACCTATATGTTTTGGAACTGGAATTCGGGAATACAATTTATTTCCTTATACAGAAATCTGGGGAAAAATTAAACATGTCCTGGTGTCTCATGAAGAGGTGGTTTTTCAAAAAAGCCTGGCCATGGAATGATTTGATTTTTTGTCGACATTTGTATTTTATTTGGGACTGCTGCAATTATTAGCATGGTTCAGATGTGTACCACCCATTCACACTGAGTTTACTTTCAAGCTTAATTCAAGAACTCTGGAGTAGATTCACAGAAGATTTTGAAAAAATACCTAGTTTTGCTCTTTGGGACTGTGAGTACCATGTTAGACCCACCTCTGTTGGTGGGGAAGTACTCAACAATTCTAATACTGGTTTGAGGTTTTACTATTTTCTTATATACCAGAGATATTGATTACTGAAATAAATTATACAACTCAGAATGATTATGTAGAGACTGAATTAAAACTTATATGGCCATAGCTATAATCCTTGGAACCAAAGGGTGAGATGAATTGAGAGCTATTTCAGGTTGCATGGCAGTTTCTTATATATCAGATGGAATAATCTTTCCTGGTGTGAAAATCTAGTAAATTTTTACTAGATTTTGAGGCAGTATATTTGCAAATTAAGTGGATTCTGACCACAGGGTAACCATATACATTGACCAAACTACTAACAAATTGTACTAACAGTGTTTAGTTAGTCCAAGAGCAACCATTCAAGGTATTTTAAATGGAAAGGAATTTAATATAAGGAATTGGATAGCTACAGAATCTTTAGAAAGAAAGGGGGAGTGGAAATCAGAGAAAGCTACCACCATTACTCAAGAGTTGAAGAAACTGCATAATTCACAGGAAACCACTGCCTATCACCTCACCTGCCTGAAGCTCTGAAGGGAGGTTAATGCTTTCATATTATGTGTAGTTTTCTGAACTTGAAGGCTAGAAAAAGGAATCACAGGAAAATTGAGATAAGTTGTTTCCACATTTATTCCCTTGAGTTCAAGTTATAGCTGAACATCACAGAAAAGACTAAATTCAATCTTACTTTATCTACTCAAATGATGTATTCATTAATTAAAGAGATTGAGCTTAAGTGCCATCAATATAAACATGACAGCTATAAAATGCCCAACTTTACGATATATCTAACGGCAGTTCCTAGGGCCAATTTAGAAAATCAGCCTTCATCAGGGGACTACAAGAAGATTGTGCTTGAGGCTATAGTAGCCAAGACAGACAGCAGTACCTTCAAGCTGGAAGCAAAGCAGTCTCTAGAATGGGGCTAAATCTTTGGAGTTGGGGTGGTTTGAATGGATGTCCCCACTTAGCCTGCTGCAAGATGCAGACAAACTATGCTAGCAGAAACAGAGGAAAGTTAAAACCTCCAAATGGTACTAAACAATTAGGAACTCATATGTCCATAACTCTCCTCAATCCCTTTAAGTCATTAATTAGTTTACTTCTTTAACAAATATTTACGGTGTCTACTATTTGCCAGCATGTGGTAGGTCATGGAGAGAACAGTGAGGAAGATGGAATAAAATCTTCTTGGTTGAGCTTATATTCTAGAAAGTCATTAGAAAAATTAGTTTGACATCTGCCTCTTCTCTTGTCTCTCTGATCTGCCCACATCTAGGTGAAGTTAGGAAAGCTTGAAGAAAACTGTGGCCATAGGTTGAAAGGACATGACATGCTCTCATTCTTAGGGACACAAAGCATCACATCGAGGCAATTAGGAGTCACAGTTATAAACAGGGAATTCTGCCCAATAGAACAGACATTTCTAAATATTGTTCCCATCTCTCTCTTTTTTTTTTTTCATTTTTACAGCATTAACTTCATTTTATGGCATTTCATGACTTTTTTATGGCACTAAAGCTACAGAAGCTTTTTCAGCACATTAAAATACTCAAAAACAGCCCTCATAGACTATTGAATTTTTGGAGTTGGTTGTAACTTAGAATGCGTTCAGTTTAACCCTCAAATAATCTCTTTTCAGTAGAAATAAAAGCTATGACTACTGTAAGTCATTTTGTACCTGATGTCTTAATGCTGGAAAAATCGATAGTCATTAAAAGAGTGTCTGCTTCTACATGTCTGCTTTAAAAATTTTTTTTAATATTTATTTTTGAGAAAGAGAGACATAGCATGAGCGGGGGAGGGGCAGAATGAGAGGAAGACACAGAATCTGAAGCAGGCTGCAGACTCTGAGCTGTCAGCACAGAGCTGGACACTGGGCTCAAACTCAGGAACTGCAAGTTCATGACCTGAGCTGAAAAGTCCGACGCTTGACTGAGCCATCCAGGCGCCGCCTACATGTCTGCTTTATACATGGATGCTACAGTCACATTGCTTGAGAAGTCGTTTTTCTCAGACACTATTTCTCTTTTTTTTTTTCTTCTATTTTTTTAGCTTAGCTTTATAAGTGGTCAGGAAGCTGTAATATTTTGAATCATTCAAACAGTATTAATGGGACACTTCATGTTTGGAAGGGGAAGCAGCACCAGGGAGACTGGAATGTTCTTCCCAGGAGATAAAGTCACATTATTTGGTAGAGTAGGTATGGTGAGTGAGTCAGATATTAGAGAACCAGACATTAGACCAGCCCAAGGGACTTGAATCTTTGCGGCTGTAATACCCTGTTGCCCTCCTTTTAAATTCAGCTGCTTGTTGATTTTCGGTGCTTAGAACAAAGTGAAAATTTGGACATGGAAAATTTGGCATTTTACAAAGAGTTCCGATATTATTTAAGCTGACTTGTATATGAAAGTGAATTGGTTCATTTATGAGCCAGGTAGCAGGATGGGACCTGTGGTAGTACAAGTGTCAGGGTCCAGAGTCTGCACACACAGTGTGCAGAGGCACAAAGAAAAGACTGCTTCCCAGGTGTCAGCATTCATAGTCTCAACACACACGTGCACACACACACACACACACACACACACAGCCTTTTCTGCCCAAGGGTGGTAGTGAAGCATGAGAGTTCTCTACTCTTCAGCACCATGGAGTTTGCCCAATATAGACTGATGAATTGCAACTTTGTAGATATCAAAAAAAAGCTTATCTCAATAAAGACTGAACACAAATTTTTTACCAGTTTAGTAGGAAAGGGGATCCGAACTCACTAAAATTGATATAGAAAAAAAATTTTAAATGTGAGGTGTCCTATTTCTGAGCATGGTGGTAATTATCAATTCACAGCTAATATGTATTAATTATAATAAAATTGTAGAATTGATGACAGAAATATCTAGATAGGCAGGATTAAAGAAAACTTTTCCTGTTATTTTACATGACAAGACAGGATTAGACAGATTACTTATATATTTCCTTCAAATTTAATCTTGAAATCACAATTACAGAAATAAAGATTTATTTAAAAATAGTGAGGGGTGCCTGGGTGGCTCAGTTGGTTAAACTTCTGACTCTTGATTTCTGCTCACATCATGATCTCATCCTCGTGAGACCGAGCTCTGTGGTGGGCTCTGGACTGGGCATGGAGGCTGCTTAGGATTCTCTCTCTCTCTCTCTCTCTCTCTGCCCATCTCCTGCTCACTCTCTCTCTCAAAAAAAATTAGTCAGAATGACCAATCTTATTCTATTATTCATATCCAGATGCTGACATTTCACTTAAAAATAGACTTTTATAAAATAACTAATAAATGCATTAAGTAGAATTTTTGGTTTCCATATTCTATTTTTTTTGAGAGAGATAGCATGTGCGCTTGTGCAGCTGGAGGGGCAGAGAAAAAGATGAAATCTTAAGCAGGCTTCATGCTCAGTGCAGAGTCTGACACTGGGCTTGATCCCATGACCCTGAGATCATGATCCGAACTGAAGTCACGAGTCTGATGCTCAACTGACTGAGCCACCCAGGCACCCCTCTATATTCTTTTAAAATACTAATGATGATGTTCACTCTTAAATAACTGAATGCCATGTGATTTTTACAAAGGGAAGAGTTTCAAAACTGAAAAAGTAAGAATAAGAGTGAAGGGAAATAAGACATAATAAAAATAAAAAAGAACAAGATGGAAAGACAGAAATATAATTATATTATGATAAATTTAGGCAATTTTTAAAAAGCAATTGCTTTCAGTTTCTCAAGTCACAGTTTAGAACTTTATTCCTAAATTTACCCAAATGAAATTAAATAGGAAATCTTTAGTGACTTTTAGCACTTAGTATATATTTGGTGTTCTCAACCCATCTTCTTTGCCTCTCCTCTCTAGCATGTGTATGTGTGTATACACATACATGTGTGTATACACATGTGGGCATACATAGGTGTGTTTCTGTGTGTTTGTGTGTCTATTGGCAGAGAATGCTTCAATATCAATATGTATTTTTAAGCCTGTGTTAAGATCTTCCCATTCCCCAGGTTGTCTATCCTTCGTGCCCATCACCACTAATAAAGACAACTGACTATCAGTTATTGGCTTAGCTGTCTCTCAATATGTAAGATCAATTCTGAATTCAGACAAGAGAAAAATCTCTTGTTCAACCTTCTGAGACTCGCAGTAAAATTACTCTGGTTCCTGGTTATATGGTGATTGTCAGATAATTATAATACTGAATTTTCTTTTCTGCATCTTGGCCCAACTCTGGCTTTCTCCCCTAAGTGCCTGTTGCTTGGTCTTCGTTTAGTAGCCTGCCAAGTACATTTGGAGATAGCCTTCTGAGCACAGTTCACACATCCATGAAGCCAGCCCAGGCGGCATTCTTGATTTATGCCACCTCCATCTGCCTCTCTCCCAGTCCTCCACTTCTCAAAATGGCAACCTTACCCATCCAGTGGTTTAAACTAAAAACTTTTGTGTCATTCTTGAAATCTTTCATTTACTCATACTTAGGAGGCCTATAAATCTAGGGACAATCCCAGTTTACATTTGTGTCCCCAGCATAAATTTTAAGAGTCTTCATTCATTTTCAAGGTATTCTGACTTGGATAAAAAATTATATGTTCACCCAATCCAATTCCAGGGAATATTCTATACAGCACATCAAAAGTCCTATTGGCACTACCTTCAAAATGTATCCAATACTCATTCATTTCTTCCCTTTTCCAACATACCATTATAGTCCATGTATTATTCTTTCTTACTTGGATCATGGAAACAGCCTTCAGTCAGCTCTTCCTGCTCTTATAATTGCTTCATTAGAGTCTGTCCTCCACCCAGAAGCAAGCTTATATTAATCCCTTGCTACAACATTCCAGTAGCTTCTTATCTGAGAATAAATCTTACCATCTTGCTATGCCTTAAAAGAAAAGGCCAGAAGTGATCTTGCCTCTGTTTATCTTTCCATATTATGTGCTAGCCCTCTTCCTATCCAATTTTTCCCCTGGCTGTAGTAGACATCTTGCTGTCTTTTGAACACATTGAACTCAACTCCCATCTTTGCAGTTTTTATCCTCTCTTCCTAGAGCTCTCTTCCCCTGGTCTTTGCAGGAGTACATCCCTGCCTTCATTCTGGTTATTTCTCCACTCAAAGGTCAATTCATCTGAGAGACTTTCTTGGCCACTAGTTTTTAAGCAGCTGCCCTGATTCAGTTCAGGAAACAGAAATCACTATAGGTATTTCAGGCAGAAAGTACTTTACTCTGAAAAATTAGGAGCTTACAAAATTATTGAAAGGAAAGAAAATCAGGGATTATCTCTGGACCCCTGGCTTTGGGTCATGCCACTATAGGGTTCAGGAAATGTCTGATGCCACTACTACTTCCATGGCTGCTGCCACGGCCCCCTCACATCCAAGCAGATATTAAGTAGTGGACTCTGCTGCCCAGCAGTGCCCATGTTCACATCTACTGAAGTCTGCCATCAGCTGCCATGAGTGTAGGAAAATGGCCTCTACCTCCCTGAATCTTCCACATCTTATGCAAAGGCATCCCTCTGGTAGAACCTAAACCGCACTTAGTGAGCTAGCTGAAGGGGAATGTGGGAAATGCATTCTTTATTCTTCAAACCCAGTATAACTAGAGGACATAGAAGAGACGGGACTGGAGGCAGAGAGCCAAGAGACTCTATTTAGCACATGCTCCCCTGGGCCCTGTCACACTCTCCTCTTACCTCTGCTTTATTTTTCTCCAAAGCACTTATCAGTACATAAAATATTTATTTGTTTGCATGTTATTTTCTATCTTTTCTAATAGAATCTAAAGTCCAAGACAGGGACTATAAAGATGGCTGTTGGCTCAGAGGATAGTGTTTGAGAAATATGTGCCAAATGTATAAATGAATAAAGAGATCAATCAGTATATATCTGCTTTAGATAGATAGTCATGCTCAAAATGGTATGAAAACAAATAGTGTGTTACATGTTGTATAGGAACTATTATCAGAAGATAATTCCATTGGATGGGAAAAGGGGAAGCCATTAAAAGTTAAGTTAGTGGGGAACTTGGGTGGCTCAGTCAGTTAAGCGTCCAACTCTTGATTTTGGCTCAGGTCATGATCTCCGGGTTCCTGAGATTGAGCCCTGAGTCGGGCTCTGTGCTGACAGTGCAGAGCCTGCTTGGGATTCTCCCTCTCTCTGCTCCTCCCTCACTCATGCGTGTGCACGCTGTCTCTCTCAAAATAAATAAACATTTTAAAAAAAAGGTAAATTAGTAAACTGAGGACAAATTCAATTTTTAGTAGGCAAGATTTTGTGGGGAATAAAAACAATCAATTAATCATACCTATGTAATTATAATTGGAAATTATGTTTACCTCTCTAAAAGAAGAGAAATGAATGGCTGACCCTTGGAAGTATTAGTAACTTTCCATTACTTTTTCCAACTCTCACTGCTCTCTAGGGGAGTTTGATCTGGTGGGTGGGACTGGGAAAACTCTGCATATGCCTGGCCTAGCCTTTCTTCTCTCACTCCCAGGACCTGACCATTGTCAGGCCGAATGGTAGAAGCCAGCTGAGCCAAGCTCTACCTCTGCAGGGAGGAGCGTACAATTGTCTAAATGTTATGACTTTGCGTGAGCAGTTAAGTTCAATTCATGTGCAAGGAATTGAAAATTATTTTGACTTAACTATGTTCAATAACAAAGCCTGGTTTTTTGAATACTTAGTTGTCTTCTGTGTGTCTATTGCAGCAGTTCCAAACTTATGTACACATTGGGCTCCCCCAAGAGCTTTTAAATATACTGCAGCTTGGGTCAGCTCCAGAGATGCTGATTTAATTGTTTCATGGTGTAGGCTTGGAATTGGGATGTTTTTAAAGCTCCCAGGTGGTTCTAATAATTCACCAAGGTTGCCTTGCTTTATGGAAAGGAGTGTTAATTAGTATTTTCAAAACCCGAAAGAACAGATTGAAATTGGTATGTTTATTGCCTATCTTATATTATGTCCTGAAAAAATTATGTTGAAGTCCTAACTCCTGGTACCTATGAAGATGACCTTGTTTGGAACTAGAGTCTTTGCAGATGTAACTAAGGATGAGACCATTAGAGTGGGTAATCCAACATGACCTGTGTCTATAAAAGAAGAGGCACAGAGAGAGGATTGCCACGTGAAGACAGAAACAGATACTGGAGTTATACTGTCACAAGCCAAGGAATGCCTGGGGCTGCCGGAAGCTGAAAGAGGCAAAGAAGGACCTCCCCTAGTGCCTTTGCAGGATAATTTCTGGGTGGACTTGTAGCTTTCAGAACTGTGAGAAAATAGATTTCTGTTGTTTTAAACTACCCAGTTTACAGTACTTTGCTATAGCAGGAGGCCCTAAGAAACTAATACAAATTATTTGAAATGTGTTTTTTCAAAACGCATTTCAAAGACTGGCACGAATTTAGAGATCTCATAATTCTAAGTACAGTCTTAAAGCAGGTTGTTGGATGTTGCTAAGCTCTTCATTAACCAAAAGGCTTTTGTCATCTAGAGTTGACTATAGTTATTCCTCTGAGACTGCACTTGGAGAATCCCCTGGGCTCTTACTTAAAGATGTTATCATACAGTATCCCTTGCAAGAAAACTGGATACTTAAAAAAGGAGTCAATTAAAAATCCATACTCACATATATACAAATTGCCTTTTCCCAAGTCTACAAAACTATTAGATTCCTAATAACAGTGACCCCTATAAATCTCAGTCATTATTTTGTATTGACATATATACTCAGATGTCACTTCTAGAAAAACCAAATCTGCCTATCCTAGAATTTATGTCTATCCAGGCACATGTTATATGTGTGCCCTCTTCCTACATGCTAGATGACTGGACCAAAGGATCCATATGATCTAATGATATCTTCCTTAGATTAGCCTATGAAATATGTTGTAAGAGAAGTAGATAATCTGAATGTACCAAATTACCTCTTGAGATAATTTGAACTAAAGAAGCAGGGACAGAAGAGAGAGAAAAAGACCATAAAAAAGGCTCCATTTCTGAAGCTAGCTTCCATGATTCTAGTTATAGCTTGTATGTAACTTTTGATAGACTCTTTTAAGATAGTGTAAGCCTCTATTTGAAACCAAAGATCCAAATTAGAATACTGCATGTATCGCAAGTCATTTACTTAAATATTCAAGTTTATATATATGTAATCAGTGCACTTGAGGATTTCAGAAATGTGATTAATTAGCTATGGTAAACCTTGGAGAATTTCTAAAGTCTGTTGCAATAGTCTCATGCCTAAATCAAAAGTGGAAATGTGGGCTATGGATACAATTCAGCCCACAGTGATAAGTGATTGGTTTACTTTATATTTTAAATTGTACATTTATACATAAATCTGGATTTCTGCCTTCTCTTAAAAAAGTAGGTCTCGGACTTCAAGTTGTATTATAAAGCTGTAATCGCCAAGACAGTATGGTACTGGCACAAAAACACTCAGATCAATGGAACAGAATAGAGAACCCAGAAATGAACCTACAAACATATGGCTAACTAATCTTTGACAAAGTGGGAAAGAATATCCAATGGAATAAAGACAGTCTCTTCAGCAAGTGGTGGTGGGAAAACTGGACAGCGACATGCAGAAAAGTGAACATGGACCACTTTCTTACACCAGACACAAAAATAAACTCAAAATGGATGAATGACCTAAATGTAAGACAGGAAGCCATCAAAATCCTTGAGGAGAAAGCAGGCAAAAACCTCTTTGACCTTGGCCACGGCAACTTCTTATTCAACATATCTCCGGAGGCAAAGGAAACTAAAGTAAAAATGAACTATTGGGACCTCATCAAAATAAAAACCTTCTGCACAGCGAAGGAAACAATCAGCAAAACTGAAAGGCAACTAATGGAATGGGAGGAGATATTAGCAAATGACATATCAGATAAAGGGTTTGTATCCAAAATCTATGAACTCATTAAACTCAACACCCAAAAAAACAACTAATACAGTGAAGAAATGGGCAAAAAACATGAAAAGATACTTCTCCAAAGAAGACATCCAGGTGGCCAACCGACACATGAAAAAATGCTCCACATCACTCATCATCAGGGAAATACAAATCAAAACCACAATGAGATACCACCTTACACCTGTCAGAATGGCTAAAATGAACAACTCAGACAATAACAGATGTTGGTGAGGATGCAGAGAAAGATCTCTTTTAAACTGCTGGTGGGAATGCAAACTATTGCAGCCACTCTGGAAAAAAATGTGGAGGTTCCTCAAAAAAACTAAAAATAGAACTACCCTATGACCCAGCAAGTGCACTACTAGGCATTTATCCATGAGATAGAGGTGTGCTGTTTCGAAGGGGCACATGCATCCCCATGTTTATAGCAGCACTATCAACAATAGCCAAAGTATGGAAAGAGCCAAAATGTCCATCGATGGATGAATGGATAAAGAAGATGTGGTATATATATATATACACAATGGAGTATTACTTGGCAATCAAAAAGAATGAAATCTTGCCATTTGCAACTATGTGAATGGAACTAGAGGGTATTATGCTAAGTGAAATTAGTCAGAAAAAGAGAAATATCATATGACTTCACTCATATGAGGACTTTGACACAGAACAAATGAACACAAGGGAAGGGAAGCAAAAATAATATAAAAACAGGGAGGGGGACAAAACAGAAGAGACTCTTAAATATGGAGAACAATACTACTTGTATTTCAGTTTGCTATAGTGTGTCTGAGTATCAGTTTCCCCTTACAATTGGTTTTTTAACTATTTGTCTTATAATACTGAGGCTTGTGTTTGTGTGTATGTTAGGGGTGTGGATACAAATGTTCCCCCCCCCCAAAAAAGAAGACAGATATTTTTTTTGTTGTTGGAGTTAAAAATATTTTTATATACTCAATATAATGACAGAGTATGTGTTATTTTCGCTTTACCCTTACTTTTCAATTACATTAAGATGTAATTTACAAAAGAATTAAGACAGTTTGAGAAGGATTCGTGTTAATACTTCTTTAAACGCCTGGTAGAATTCACCAGTGAAACTATCTGGCCATGGACTTTTATTCTTTGGGAGATTTTTGTTTACTGATTCAATCTCCTTATTTGTTTCTGGTCTGTTTTGATTTTCTATTTTTTCATGGTTCAGTTTTGGTAGGTTGTACATTTCTAGAAATTCATCTCTTGTCTGAGGCAGTTGTCTAAAACAGTGTTTTCCAGGAGCTGGAGGACCCCAGCTGAGGGGCTGGAGCCAGTTCACAAGTTACTGCAGGGTCCATAACTGGGACTGAGGTCTATCTGCCTATCACCCTATGCATGAGTGGGTGAGGCCCCTCCTGGGCCCCTTGATGCATGTTACTGCATCCCAGATAGTGCCATATAGTTCCATATAGGCATTTTTGTCCATGGATGGATGCCAAATATTTGTTATTGAGGGGAAACAAAAACAAGGGACATCTCATACTGCCATGATGCTGAAATCACCTCCTGGACCTTTATTGAAATAATCCATCCTTTAAAGATTAGATAAAGCTTGACTGTTAACTTACCTGGTCCTTGTGACTTTCAATAGATACTCTATGATACTAGGTGAATTCTAATTTCCTAATTATTTATTGTATTCATTTTTAGCATTATCATTTATTAGGAAATAGACCATTTCCTCTAGATTTAAACATTTTTTGGCATAGAGTGACATTCCTGAACTTGTATAATTTTATTCTCTTTCAACTTTTTTGGTAATAAGCTTATTATATTAATGAAATTTTACTACTTTATCTATTTATTTTCTTATTTATTAAATTTAGCTTGATAGCCATTCATAATTATTTACCTCTTTGGTCTGAGTTGATCTCATTATCAAAGACATCAAAGGTACCCATTTTTACTGGTATAGATTGTTCTGTCTCTCAATAGTTGTGTCTCCTTTTCATTCCTCTTTATATAGTTTGTGAACTATCTTTTGACTTCTTTCCTGGTCTAAGGGTTATCTTTTTTTTTTAATTTATATATTAAAAAATTATTTAAATCCAAGTTAGTTAACATATACTGTAATAATGATTTCAGGAGTAGAATTTCATGATTCATCACTTCTCTAAGGATTATCTTAGAAGCATATTTTTAAAGTTCCTAGTAGTTAAAATAGTAATTTTAAAATTATTTATTTCTAATCCATCAAGATCCTGAGATAAGAATATGTCGTATCTCTCTATCAATCTATCAATCACTCTCTCTCTCTCTCTCTATCCATCCATCCATCCATCCACCCATCCAACCGTCCATCCATACATCCATTTTTAGTTAAGGATTCTTTGTTTTCAGGTACCTTATAAGTTGTGTACATATTGAATAAACTTATTTGTATGTCCATTCAATCAAGTCACTTAATGGGATTATTCTATTTGCTTTTGTCTACCTTTAGTTTTTTTTATATTAAGTCTAAACAAGTCTCCTCATGTTTCATCAGTCTCTCTTTGTATTTGTAATCATTTTGCACTATTTATTTAGCAGACAAGTTTTAGTGTGTGTAGTTTTATGACTACTGTAGTTTCATACATTGTGTTTTTTGTGGCTGGTTCTCCTGTTTTGTTTTTTCTTTCAGTATTATTTTTTATAGTTTAAATTGTATTCAATCTCATATCGACAACTCCTAGTTCCTTTTTGTGTGTGTTCATTTGCCTGATTCTTTTGGCCCATCAGTTTATTTTCAACCTCTCTCTAACACTTTGTCTTTAGAGTTTCTTGAAAACAGCATGTTGCTGGGATTTATTTTTAGTTGTCCCTTTAAGCAGCATATTTTTGTTCAGTCTCATTTGTTTACCATGATGGTTGATACGCTTGTTTTTCTTCCAACTTACTTGTGCTTAGTTTTAATTTAAAATTTTGTTTTTCTATTTCCCTTTTCTTTTTTTTTCAAATGTGACCAAGTTTCTATTTATTTCATTTTATTTCCTTGTTAATTTGGAAACCTAATTGTGTGGTTCAATTCTATAAATGCTTATAATTCCTTTTCCTTTCATCATAATCAAAATTATATTTTAATACTGTTATTTGGCAACAAGATAATGTGATTTTCATCCATGAAAATGCACCACTAATCCCTTACTTATCCTCCCTTTTGGTTTTAGATAATTAGAAATCCATTTAGAGAATCCCTCTCCTGTTTTGGAAGGACCTATTTGCTCTTATTTTAACATTTCTCAAATACCTTTAACCACTTATACTTTATTTCATAAATATTATCACCTGAAATATTGTTTGCCATGAATATATTTTTTTTGGTCTAATGAGTAAATGTATCTCAGGTGGATACATATCTCTCAATCCTAATCTTTCAGAAATTGGTAGATGTGGGATGCCTTGTTGACTCAGTCTTGACCTTAGGGGCATGAATTTGAGCCCCAGGTTGCATGTGGAGCCTACTTAAAAAAAAAAAAGAAATTGGTAGATACCATTTTACTATGTTCTAGTGTCCAGTGTTAGAGATGAGCAAGTAAGAATATTTTTATTTATAAGTAATTTTTTTTGGCCTGGAGCTTTACAATTCTTTCTAAATTTTAGTGTTCAAGCATTTAACCATCTATGAAGAAGTCATCTTTTCCTAGCAGTTCAGACTAGAATTGGGTTAGAAGTGCAATCTGTTTTCTTTCCTCATTTCAAAAAAAAATTATTTAATTATTTTTTCTTCCTACATCTATTCCTTTTTATTTTCCTGGAAATTTTATTAATCACATGTTATGCTTCCTGGATCTTACATCCTAATCATTTACCTTTTCCTTCATGATTTCTATCTCTTTATATTTTTGCACAATGCTTTGAAGGAAGATTTGAATTTAATGTTCTGAATTCCTTATTCAGATCTCAAGAGTGACCACAATCTTCAAATTGTCTACTAAATTGTTTGGTTGGAAAATTGTGCTTTATTCTGAATTTCCAAACTACCTCTTTTATGCTGAATCTCCATAAGTGTTCTTACTATTTTCATTCAAATTATTATCTGTCTTTCCAACAGCTTCAGTTTCCTGGGCATCTATTCTGTTTCTTTTGTTTGATAATGTCCTCTGTGACTTCTGGGCCTCTTTACATAGGCTATTATATTTTTCTGTTGGCTTGTTGGGGTCAAATCTGGCTGATGGAGGACCCTAAGAGACAGCAGTTACACATAATGACATAGTGTCTTTCCCTTGGCTTGACAATGTAGAAGGTTTGCATCTGGAGGAAGTCTGCTTCCATCCTTGTCTCCCACACTCAAGAGTAGGGAGAACTCAGGTTTATTTGTCTCCTTTTTTGTTTTTAGCCTTAAAAATATCAGACATATAGATACTCCAAGAAATCCATTGGATTTCTATATGCAAAACTTTTCTTAGGATCCATTGCTTCCTGCTTTCTATTTCTTATCCAGGAGCTTCTGGTCCTGGTCTGAGAATGTAGCCTTTGCCAGGGGTGAAAGAGTTCTAACCATTTGTCTCTGTCACCCTTCCTACAAAATCCAACTTGCACTCACACCCAGCTTCCCATAGTCACTAGAACCTAGCCCAGAAGAAGCAAGCAGGTTGGAGCCAAAACTAAGAGAAAGGAGACCTAAGCACATGTCACTATGCTCAGAAGTCTCCTCCCTACACTCAGCCGTATCTGAAGCAATGTAGTGAGCATGTGTCAACAGCTAACTATACTAAATATGTATGTAGTATATATTTATATTTGAAACATAGGAATAAGTAGAGTGAAAAACATTCTTCTTTCTTGGCTCAGAAGGAATAAAAACAATACCTAATCCTCATATAGCAATTAATATATTTCAGACAGTATTCTAAGAGCTTTACCCATTTTTGCTGTGTCCTTAATAAAAACCCTATGAAGCAGACTCCATCACCATCTCCAGATTACAGATGAGGAAATAAAGGTTAAGTTTCAAGCCCAAGATCACACATGTGAGGGGGACATGGCAGGATTCAAATGCTGGAAATCTGACTTTGGAAACCACACTCTTAGCCACTACTCTACACTGCTGCCAAAGAGTGTGTCCTGGCAAGAGGAAAGGGAACAATTGATTGTAGTCATCTTTTGTAAAGTGATAGGTCTTCTTTGCTAAGCTTAATTGTGATTGAAAGAAAAATAAGAATCAAGTAAGATTTAATATTCCATGTAATATGATGGCAGAAACAGACCTTGGCAACATTGGAAATGTTAGGAATTATTTATATTCAGTATTTTCCCAATTTCCTGAGATCCCACTTCATCATTCTGGGACATAGATGACAGGAATCTACACATTTTGGACCTCTAGGCTAGCAGTTGGTAAATTATGGTCTACTGGCCGATTTGGTCCACTGACTATTTTTGTAAATGAAGTTTTATCAGAATACAGCCACACTCATTCACTTATTTGTGCGTGGCTGCTTTTGTACTCCAATGTCAGAGTTGAGTAGTTGCAATAGAAAACAAATGGCCTGCAAATCCTAAAATATTTATTGTCTGATCATTTACAGAACAAGTTTGCTGAAACTAGCTTTAGGTTAATGTATTCTTAAAAATTATTCTGTGAATTTCATCTTCCTAGCGTTACAACTCACTTATATGAGTCTTATTTCACAGAACTTTTATTCCGATGACAGAGCTAGCTACCTAAAACTGAATATATGTAAAGATATGATTATTGGTGTGGGGTTTTTTTTTTGGTTCCTTTTGAGATTATTTTATAGATTCAGTTTTGGATGATTGTATATTTCTAGAAATGTATCCATTTCTTCTACACTGTCCAGTTTCTTGGTATCTAATTATTTATAGTAGTATCTTATGATCCTTTGTATTTTTGTGGTGTTAGTTGTAACTTCTCTTTCATTTCTAGTTTTACTTATTTGAGCCTTCTCTCTCTTTTTCTTGGTGAGTCTTTAGGTTTGTCAATTTTGTTTATCCTTTCAAAGAGCCAGCTTTTAGCTTCATTAATCTTTTCTGTTGCTTTTAGTCTGTTATTTATTTCCACTATGATTTTAATTATTTCCTTCCTTCTATTAACTTTGGGAGTCATTTGTTGTTTTTTTCTAGATTCTTTTGGTATAAAGTTCGATTATTTATTTGAGATTTTTCTTGTTTCTTGAAGTAGGCCTAGATGAGTATGACCCTCCTTCTTAGAACTATTTTTGTATCTCTTCTTAGAACTACTTTTGTATCTTTTGTTGTATCTCAAAGATTTTGGTTTATGTATTTCCATTTGTCTCAAGGTATTTTTTAAATTTCCTCTTGGATTTCTTTGTTGGTCCAACGGTTTTTCAGTCTCATGTTGTTTAATCTCCACATATTTGTGGTTTTTTTTTTCAGTTTTCTTTCTTTTTTTCAGATTTCTAGTTTCATACCATTGTGATAAGAAAAGATGCTTGGTATGATTTCAGTGTTTCTAAATTTATTATCTTGTTTTGAGGCTTAACATGATTTATATTGGAGAATATTCTATGTACATATGAGAAAATATGTATCTTGCTGCTTTTGGATAGAATAGTCTGTACATATCTATTAACTTCATTTGGTCTAATGTGTCATTTAAGGCTGATGTTATCTTATTGATTTTCTGTCTGGATGATCAACCTGTTGATGTAATTGGGGGTATTAAAGTTCCGTGCTATTATTGTATTGCTGTCAATTTCTCCTTTTAGATCTGAAAATAGATGCTTTATGTATTTAAGAGCATCTATCTTGTTGGGTGCATAAAAGTTTACAAATGTTATATTATCTCATTAGACTGACCCCTTTTTCATTATGTAATGCCCTTCTTTGTCTTTTACTATAGTCTTTGTTTTAAAATACTATTTAATCTGATGTAATATAGCTACATGAGCTTTCTTTTTGTTTCCGTTGCATAGAGTATCTTTCTATCCCTTCACTTTCACTCTGTTAATGTACTTTGACCTGAAATGAATCTCTTGTAGGCAACGTATAGATGAATCTTGTGTTTTTATCTATTCAGACACTCTATGGTTTTAGATTGGAGAATTTACTTCATTTACATTTAAAGTAATTATTGATAGGTATGTACTTATTGCCATTTTGTTCATTGTCTTCTGCTGTTTTTGCAATTCCTTTCTCTCCCTTTCCTCTTCTCTGCTCCCTTGCCTTGTGATTTGATGACTTTCTTTAGTATTATGTTTATAATCCATTCTCATTATCTTTTGTGTACCTACTATAGGTTTTTGCTTTGTGGTTGCCTTGAGGTTCACATATAACAGCCCATATATATATACACACACACAATCTATTACAATCTATTTTAGGTTGATAGCAACTTAAATTGAATGCATTCTAAAACTTTTTTTTTTTAGTATTTATTTTATTTTTGAGAGTGAGAGACAGAGCGTGAGTGGGGGAGGGGCAGAGAGAGAGGGAGACACAGAATCCAAAGCAGGCTGCAGGCTCCAGGCTCCAAGCTGTCAGCACAGAGCCCGATGCAGAGCTTGAACTCACAAACTGTGAGATCATGACCTCAGCAGAAGTTGGACGTTTAACTGACTGAGCCACCCAGGGGCCCCAAATTTGAATACATTCTAAAACCTCCAAATTTTTACTATTCCTCCACCACATTTGTGTTTCTGATGTTGTATTTTATTAATTAATTAATTATTTTAGAGAGAACATGCATGTGAGTGGAGGAGAGGGATAGAGGGAGATAGAGAAAGAAACTTAAGCAGGCTCCATGCTTGAGCATGGAGAATCTTAAGCAGGCTCTGAAGCCTGATGTGGGGATTGATCCCACAACCCTGGGATCATGACCTGATCCAAAATCAAGAGCCAGACACTCAACTGACTGAGCCACCCAGGCACCCCTATGTTGTATTTTAAATCTTTTTATTTTGCATATCCCTTAACTAATTATTGTAGTTACAATTAACTTACTACTTTTGTCTTTTAACCTTCGTACTAGATTTATAGGTAATTAATTCACTATCTTTACTATATATTTGCCTTTGTCAGTGAGATTTTTACTTTTGTATGTTTTATTGTTACTAATTCCCTTTTCTTTTCTGCTTAAAGAAGTTCCTTTAACATTTCTTGTAATGTTGACTTAGTGGTGATGAACTCCTTTAGTTTTTGCTTGTCTGTAAACTTTAACTTTCCTTCCATTCTGAATGATAACCTTGCTGGGTAGAGTATTAAAAGATTTTCCTTCCAGCAATTTGAGTAATCATGACATTACTTTCTGGTCTCTGAAGTTTTTACTGAAAGATCAGTTGATAGTCTTATGGGGGTTCCCTTATGGGGATATGTAACAAGTTGTTTTTCTATTTCTGCTTTTAAAATTCTCTTTTTCTTTAACTTTTGACATTTTAATTATAATGTGTCTCGATTTGGATTTCTTTGAGTTCATCTTATTTGGAACTCTATGGGCTTCCTGGACCTGGATGTCTGTTTCTTTCTCCAGGTAAGGGAAGTTTTCAGCCATTATTTCTTCAAATACATTTTCTCCCTCTTTCTCTCTCTCTTCTCCTTCTGGTACTCCTATAATGTGAATATTATTTCTCCTGATAATTGTCCTATAGGTCTCTTATGCTTTCTTCACTTAAACTTTTTTTTTCCTTTTGCTCCTCTGTTTGGATGAGTTTCACTGCCCTGTCTTCCAGGTCACTGATCCTTTCTTCTGCTACATCTAATCTGTTGTTGAACCCCTTTAGTATATTTTTCAGTGCAGTTATTGTATTCTTCAGCTTTTTGGTTGTTTTTTTTGTGTGTTTTTTTATATTCTCTTCGTGTGTGTTGAAGTTCTCAGTATGTTTATTCATCCTTCTCCCAAGTTTGGTGGGGATTTTTATAACCATTATTTTGAAGTCTTTAGCTGATAGATATTTATCCCCTTTTCATTAAAGTCTCTTTCTGAGGTTTTTTTTTTTTGTTGTTGTTGTTCTTTCTTTTGGAACATATTCTATTTCCTCATTTTGCTTGACTCTTTATGTTTATTTCTGAGTATTATGTGAAACAGCTACCTCTACCAGTCTTGAAGGAGTAGACTTGTGTAGATGATTAAACGTATTATTTAACCTTGCCCTAGCTCTCAGTTGCCTTTGTGATTGTCTAAGCAGACTGATTTACTCTTGACAATTATAAATTGTTTAGGGAGTATCAAGACCTTTCATTATTTCTAAGGAGTGATCTTAGTACCCAGTTTCAGGAAGCCAGATTCTCAAGCAGCAGTTTTTACCTACATAAACATGTACAGTGCTGTGGGACTACAGTTGTAGAGCCTATTCACCTCCAAACCAAGGGTATCTGTTTCCTGGCAACATTTGTAAGATTTAGAGCCTCAGATAAGTGTATAAGCTCCTGAGATGTATCAAGCTGTGGTGAAGCCAAAGGAGGGTGCAAAGACAATGTCTCCTTTCCTATGTTCCCTGAGAGCATCTCTGTGGCCTCTAGATGTATGGCACTTGAATTCTGTCTCTCAGCTCGAAGTTCTAGAACATGGAAATGGGCCTTTTTCACAGGCAGACTGAGTGTGAGTTTCAGTCTTCTGTCTGTGCAGTAATTTGCGTGTGATAACTTGCCCTAAACTGTCTTTCTATTGTTGTAGTCCCATGGGGCCAGGACTCCTAGCCTCCCTGGCCACCTGAGCCAGGGAATCAAAAGGCATCTTCTGTGTGGACTGCACTCATGTGCCAGCTTTAACAAGGCTGTGGGAGAGTGTTGAAGGTGGGTCATGTCCACAGCTCTAGAAGCAGGGGAAGAACACTGGGGGCAGGGCATGCCAGTGGCCTTAGCAAGACAGGGAAACATTGCTGGGTGCAGGCATGCTTGTGGCTTTACTGATGTATAAATGCGCTGGAAAGTGAGCATGTCTGTGGCTTTAACAATGCTGGGGAAAGAATGCTGGGAATGGGGCATGCCAAAGACTCTAGCAATGTAGAAGAAGAGCAGTGAGTGTGGGGCACATCCAAAGCATTAGCAAGGCTGTGTCCACACATATTAATCTGTGCTAGCAAGGTAGACACAGTACAAAAATTGCACTCATCAGTGCCGGTGTCTCCAAAGAAAGTCCCAACTGGTCCTTGCCCCTCTGGCAGAAGCTTTAAAATTAGAAAATGTATATTCTTCACATATAATTCAGTCACCAGGGGTGGGGTTTTTGGTGAGACCAGGTCTCTGCCTCGTCTATCCATCTTGATGTAGTCCTTTTATCCCTTGTTGTGGAGGGAGCTGATCAACTAGTTTTCTGTTCTTTTTCAGTGGGAATTATCCCATATGTAGCTGTAGATGTATTATGTGTAAGAGATGGTGAGTTTAGTATCTTCCTATGCTGCTATCTTGGATTAGCCCCTCACTTTATGATTTCAGAGTCTGCAGCAAATTAGAAAAGATCTTTCTAGTACTCTTCTAATTACATTACCTATTCCACTTCTGGTCTTATTTATTATGCACATACTTTGTTTGCCTGTCTGATATTTCGCTCTCTGGCTGCTGGACCCTCAATTTCTACTAGATCATTGAAGTAAGTCTGGTTGTTGGAGGACTCTTGGCGGCAAAAGTCACACAAGTGATGGAAAATGGCATGGCCTTTGCCTCTATGACCAGCAGTATAGGAGCCACTGGACTGCTGCTCTTTTGGTTCCAGAAGAAAGAGTTCATGGAATAGTTTTATTTATAATAAAAAAATATGTGGGACTGGAGGATAAATATTGCCTGGTAGAAAGGAGAAGAAAAAGCTCTTGTAGTAGTGACAGCTGGTCTATAACTATAAATATTTATATAAATTTTTGTGGTTTGCAAAGCACTTTCCAATGCTCATTTAATCTTTTCTACATCTTTGCTAATGTATTTGTATTTGTATTCCCACTTCACAAGCGAGATAACAGGCTCAGATTAAACAGCTCACAAGTGACAGAGGTAGAACAAATCTGTTTTTAGGTACTAAATATCATGCTGTACCAGTGTTTGTATTGTTTTTATTGGAAAAGGAGTAGAGAAGCACTGATGAAGGGGAGTAAAGGGACTCTTCAGGGTCAGGGCCAGGGCAGGGAAAAACAATTTTATTCCTTGCAAAAAAGGTAATTTCCTTCACTGTAAGGAAAAGAAAATTAAAAGAATTTTCAGAAGTTTGTCCTTCATGTATCTGTTTATTCATTTAACAAATACTTATTGAGAACCTATTATATGTGAGACGTTGGAACTGAAGACACAGCACTGAACAAAAGATCTCTGTCCTCATGAAGTGTGTATTTGGGGGAGATGGGCAAAAAAGAAAAACAAAATGTGTAGTACATCAATCAGCAATAAGAACTGAGGAGAAAAAAGCAGAGAAAGGAGATATAAAGTGTCAGTGTATTCATTTACAACTTTAGAAAGAGTAGTTAGGAAAGGGCTCACTGAGACAGCTGAGAACTTATCTAATATACTAGTAATATTATTTTGATTAACTTATCTAACATTATAGTTCATTTTTTCCATTTTTTGTGGGGAGGTATCTATTACCCATTCTATTATTACTGAAAGTAAACCAACTAATTCATTATTGAGTGTTTCTGACTAATTATGTCTACTAGTTAATCAATTCATGACTTTCTAATAGATTATTTTAGCAAGTGACAAACTTGGTAAAGCTTGACATACTGTATCAGATTAATTCAGCAATGTCCCAGGTAGACGAAATATTTTTTTATGATTTTCTGTATAAGGAGCTGGAATGTGAACAACTGTAGCTTCCAGTGGTGTTAGAATATTATCTTGGATAAAATGAATTACTATATTGTTTTGTTTTGTACAATGGTCATTGTAATGCCAGAAATACAGAAATAATAGAAATACAAAAGTTTATTGCCTTCTGCTATACTAGAAAACAGTTAACACCCCATTTCTCTTCGTATAAGCAGTGAACACCCATATTTACCTTTTGGGGCATTCAGACAGTTTATAGCTAAAATATATCTTTTGTCCTCTTTTGGGACTTTTGAAGCAACTTACAAAAAGAGGTAGATGTTCTTGATATTTGAAGGGGCTCACTAAATAGATAACAGGCCCTTTTTTCCTAGCATCTGAATTTGGAACCAAATGACGTAGGGGTCAAAAATACCAGCTTCATTACTGACAAACGGTGTGGAGAATATAGCAGGCAAGTGGTTTTGTTATTTTTGCTCCAAACCATTAAATGTATCCCCTCAAACAATAGGACTCTCTGCCCTGCTGAGCTTACCACATGGCTGACAGCAAATAAAAAATTAACCTCTCTGAAGACAAGTAGGCCTCTTAGAGAAGGGCCAGATTCAAGGCCACCAAATAGAATACAGTATAGATGGTATTTCCATGGAGTTGTGAAAATAGAAATCCTGTCCTTAGTCAAACATTCTCCTGTCTTCCTTTGGGAAAGTGTGAGATTTCAGTCAAAGAGTGAATACCAGAACAAAGAGGCTGGTGTGTTACTGTAGTTCCTTCTATGTGGAAACATCAGTACAGGGAGGATTAGAATTCCTCCCTAAAAGTTTCATTTGATCTAGCAACATTTCCTCACATTTCCCTTAGTGGGGAGATACAAAAAGACTTATTATTTACTTCTGAAATTAATTTGATCTTAGTTTTACTGCCATTCACTCAATTCACGAGGATGTGCAAAGACGCTTGTAAAAAGAATATATTCATATTACCCAGCAAATGTTGAGTGCCCAAAATGTGCCCAGTGCTGTAGGGTACTAGCTTCCAATGATACTACAGAATCAGAAAGAACCTTTATTTTCAAGAGAGTTATAATTCAGCAGTTTAGACAATAATAATAAACATAAAACAATAGTAAGTCACACAACCCAAAATATTAGCTATTATTGAGTGTAACAAGTTAAATGCACTATAGGAATCAAGGGCAGCATGGCATATTGTAGAAAGCCCTGACCTGAGAAGCAAGAGACCAGGATTCCTGTTTTAATAAAATTGAGAAATTCTCAGCAGGTCTTACTTAATCTCTTTAGGTTCTAGCTTCCTATTTTATAAAATGAAGGGTTTGACTAGAACATCATCTAAATTAAAAATTCATTTTTTAAAATATAACAGTACCAAAATAATTTTGAAGTTCTAAAGTTACAATGAATGAAGTTTCACATCTTTTATTTTCCATATCAGCTACTGCAGGAGAAAAGTGAAAAGAAAATGCAAATTGGTAGAAATGTAATAAAGAAATACACTAATAAAGAAGACTAATCAAAGAAACTAAGGAGGAAATCCAATCATAAATATTCCAACGGTCCAAATAGCATTTGTTAACAAAATGGTAAATAGAAGTTGTGTTTTTGGTGTCTCTGCACTTCAACTTAGGAAGGGAAATGCATCAATCACTCTGCAGAAGGGTGTACAAGACCCTTTCCTAGAGTATAACTTAATACAAACTAGGCTGGGAAGTGGAATCTGACACACAGATTTTTTTTGGTTCGAGCCTGGAATGCTAATGCTTCAACAGATTGAAGTGTTGTCCTTACTGTGTGCACTGCAATGAGAAACAATAGCGGGTCTTGGGTGGCTCAGTTGGTTAAGCCTCCAACTCTTGGTTTCGGCTTAGGTCATGATCTCACTGTCTCTTACTGTGAGGTTGAGCCCCATGTCTAGCTCTGCACTGAGCTTGGAGCTTGCTTAAGATTCTCTCTCCTTCTCTCTTTGCCCCTCCCACACTCATGCTCGCTCTCTCTCTCTCTCTCTCTCAAAAAAAAAACAAAGAAGTGATAGAAAAGACAGACTCTTTGTTCTGATTTCCTACATTTTCTCTAGCACTGCTTTATATTTTATGGAATGAAGAAATAAAATTTGTTTTTTTTCTACTGCTGAAGAAAAATAAGGCAGTTTCTTGAAACAATTTTTAAAAAGGCTACATTTAGGTGATCTTGAGACTCACTGAGAAAGGGCTGCTATACCTGAACTTGCTATTACAGGCTAGAGGGGCCCTACAATACTCTCACTGATTTGGGGAGAAATGAATCCTTTATGGTTTTGCATACCACCTTGCCAACATCTCTGAAACGAGCCTCAAATGGAGAATGTTGTATATGAGATGTGAGTATTTGAGGGAACCAAGGGGAGAAGCAGGCAGAAGTCCTCTCTAAACAAACTCAATGCCTTTTGTGTGTTTTTGTTGTAAATGTACTTGAAAATATTTTGCTATATTTTTGCAATAATTTTACAATATTTTGGACTTCTCATGGAGCTCCTGTTTGGAGTCAAGAGGGCTAATGTTTCTGATTTAATTTTCTGTAAAATAGTAAGAAATAACCAATCAACCAAGCAACCAACCATGATTCAGACTTTCTCAGCACTTGAGGAGGGTCAATTTCTCAAGATTACTTTGTGCTTTCAGAGACCATCGGTGAGACAGTTTTCTCTCAACAGATTTCATCTTCTATGGAAGAAAAACTTTACTTTTAATTTTCTGTTGCCATATATGTCTTAAGATGATATTTTGTTTAGGGAAACATTTTAATAATCCTTTTGGTATTAAAGACAAGGAAGTCAGGAAAACTAATTTCCTCTGCTTAATTGCTTAATAAGATAACAGAAATTTTGAGTTTTGAGTTTCTAGCTATTGCTGGACAATATGAAGAAGATGTGATGGGGTGAAAGTTGTGGGAGATAAGAACACAAAAGTTAAAAAATAAGCAAACAAATAGGCTTAGAATAAGGGCAGCTGGTGGGAAGTTCTCTATGGTGACGATAGTCAAATGCCATTAAGGCACCGATATCTAGTGATACATTAAAAATTGTTTTCTTTGGGGCACCTGCCTGGCTTGGTTGGTTAAACATCCTTGGGCTCAGGTCATGATCTCAGGGTTCATGAGTTCAAGTCTTATGCTGGGCTTTGTGCAGACAGCTCTGAGCCTACTTCCAATTCTCTGTCTTGGTCTCTCTCTGCCCCTCCCCTGTTCACTCTCTCTCAAAAATAATCATTAAAAAAGACTATAGATTCTTATTAAAAAGTTGTTTTCTTTTATGCACGCTGCTAGTGTTCCCCCATTCTGCCAAAGCGTTGAGTAGAAGTTGGTTGCACCAAAAAGAATTCCAATGGAGGTTTGAAAGAAGGAACAAGGGATGAGATACACTTACAGAATGATGAAACAGGAAGAAAAGAAAGAAGCTGTAAGGGTTGGGATGGCAGGCAGGGATCAAAACATTCAGTAATAGCTGGAATTTAAATCTGGACAGAAAGATGACGAAAAGAACTATAGCACCTGCTTCCAAGAACTTCAGAAATAATCGGGACAGTGATAAACTGCCCAGAGTACTTGGGATGAAGGAGAATTAAATTATTCTAAAAAGAAAAGGACTCAGGAAGTTGGAGGGCTTGGGGTCACTTGGGTAACACTTATCCTTTAGTGCCTATGGTGTACAGAATCTCTCAGGCTCTGGTGCCCAGTTCTCACTTTTGATATAGAGTCATTTGTTAAGCATAGATAAGCGAACACAATACAAATTATTGTCTGGAGGATATACTTAAATAGATGCAATATATTCAAAATGACAACTTTGAGTAATGATTTTGCTCTTCTCGGACTTACATAAATCTTATCTTACACCCTTTGAGTCGCCAAACACTATTTCTAATAGCTCACAAATCGGGACTTGAATTTTATAGTTGAAATAATTGTGTTTGTTGTTCCTGTGTGTGTGTGCAGGTGGGTGTACATGCATATATACCCAGTGTGGGTGCATGCACTTTAGCAAAGAAGAAGTTAAATTTGCCCACTGAACTAGAAAACGGAAGTTCTTCTCTCCCCCACCTAATGGATGGAATGTCAACCTGAAGCCAGGGATTGTTAATATGGCTAGATGAAACCGTGTGTTGCTTTTGCATTATTCATGATAAATTCTGGGATTTCAGTGTTTGGCACTGCTGTCAGAAGAAAATGAAATACATAGATCAAAATGGGCATTAACTTTTTTTTTTTGCATTGATATAGTTGATCCTTTTTCAATTTTTAAAAATCCTATTACTGAGCTATGTCTCTAACATGAGACTTCCTCAGAAATAATATTCTTTGGGGACACTATTCCCTTTATGGACATATTTGATACTGGCTATTCCCAGAATGTGGTTTATGCTTCCTACTGCTGAGCCATCTCAAATGGCTTTGTTTTCAGAAATGCCATGTAAATGAGGTATATAAACAATACCCAGTCTATCAAGTTGGGTATATTTTAATGTATTCTTGCCTAATACATTTAAACTGTATCACTATTGTAATTAGTTACAATAGTGGCTTTAGTTTTAACTTACCTTTAAAAAATTTATTATGTATCTTTCAATTTCTTATTGTTTTCAGACCTAAATATGTTAAGCTTCTCTTAAGCAACACTGATTACTTCAGTATTAATATAATCATATGTATTATATGTTATATCTACATACAATATCTCTCTCTATATTATATGTAATATATCTATATATATTCTTTCCATGCTAATGGATTAATTACATAAGTGTAGGATGTATTCAAAGTTATGAAGTCAATTGTGCAAAGCAATAATTCTTAGCAGAAAAGTAGAGGTCATAGAATCACTTGGTCACTGACATGAGTGAAAGAGAAAGTTGTCATATATTTTATACTTTTTAAGAAAATTGGACATGGGGCACCAGTGTGGCTTAGTCAGTTGAGCATCAGATTCTTGAGTTAGGCTCAGGTCATGATCCCAGGGTTGTGGGATTGAGCCCCGTGTCAGGCTTTGCACTGAGCATGAAGCCTGCTTAAGATTCTCTCTCTCTCTCTCTCTCTCTCTCTCTCTCTCTCTCTCTCTCTCTTTCTCCTCCTCCTCCTCCTCTTCCTCGCCTGCTCTCAGGTGTGTGCTCTCTTTCTCAAATAAAAAAAAAGTTTAAAAAAACTGGACATAAATGTCATTTTCTCATTGTCTTGGATTTTAGGATGGAAGTAAAATGATTCAGTGAAAAGAGCATGAATGTTGAAGTTCTGACTTCTGGGTCCAAATATTAGCTCTCTATTTTACTACCTAAATTACTTTACACAATTTGTTAATCTTTTTGAGCTTTAATTTCCTCTCTGCAATATGGAACAAATAATATTCAAATTATACACTTGTGAGAATTATGAATAGAAATCTAAGATTATGAATAGAAAAGGATCCATTACAATAAAGGCCTTCAGTACTTGTCATTCTTGGAGTGATTTCTTGTCTCAGTGGTTTCTAAGGCTCAGCTCCATCCTTGCCTTGGCTCCAACTTGGCTACTCAACAGTTCTTCCTGGTGCATATCTTACCCAATATCTGCATACCCCACTAGGTTCTTACCTTGGAGTGCAGAGATTAGGGCTTTATTATTTACCTCTGGATATCTGGCCTTTAGCATATTATCTGATATGCTATATAATTAATAAAAAACAATAAACATTTGTTTATTGAATGAATATACTCAGTGAATTTTCTATTTTTTGCCTAAGCTGGTTGAGATTTTCTATATTTTTCAAATGAAGGAGTTTTGGAAAATGTAGATATTAAATACTTAGAAGTGTGATATTTAAATGCTGAATCATAACATGCAGAATTGACTGAGCTAAGGGAAGCAGGGAGATAGGGAGTTTCATCATGCCAGTCAGCTAAACTGGCAATCCTTGATATTTTATAGTGAAGCCGCTGTTTACACTATTTGGAGTTTCAGGAGACATTCTAGGAAAATGTTAGGATATTAGAATATGTTGGTTACTCTTGCCCCCTGAAGTGCTTTGAGAAAGACAAACTGTATTCCAAATTTAAATACCTATCTTAAAGTAGATTGGGGAACACAAGGCATGTATAGAAGTTTAATTAAGGGAATCTTGTTTTAGCCTACACCTAAGAAATCTGAGGCAACACGCTTCAGATGATCATTTGTCTCTCTTCATTTTATACTCTCTTAGTAGGCAATTTTATCCATATGTTTGGTGTCAATTAAAAGCTATATGCAAATAAATTCATGTTTTTAGCACTGATTTGCTCTCTGAGCTCCAGATCCATATGAGTAATAGAGTATTAACATTTTTTACTTGAACTTTCAGTGGTACTGAAAGCTGAACATGCCTCAAACTGAATTCCTGATTCTTGCTTCTCACTTGGCTTTCACTTTCTCGTTCCATAACCTGCTCCTATTTCAGAAAATTATGCCAATTTCCCTTCACTTTTATACCACACATGATTGCAACCTTGCTTTCTCTCTCTCCTTCACTTTGTGTATTAATTTTCCTATTGCTAAAATAACACATTACCAAATATTATTTAATTACTTCAGAGTTTTGTAGGAAAGAAGTTTGCAGCAGTGTGGCTGGATTCTCTCCTCAGAGTCTCACTGAGCTAAAAGCAAGGTATCAGCCAGTTCTTTGGTCTTCGTCTGGTTCTCAGGGTCCCTTTGTAGGGTTACATACCTTCTGTATGGTTCTTTCCATCTTCAAGCCAGCGACGGCACCCAGCAAGCCTTTAGTATGCATTGAATCTCTCTGACTTCTTCTGCCACACTTTCCTTTTTGTCTTGTTCTACTTTTAAGAGCCCATGTGATTACACTGGGTAGCCCTGGATAATCTTGGATATTCTCTCTGTTTTAAGGTCAGCTGATTAAAAATCTTAAGTACACCTGTAAAATTCTTTTTGCCATGCAAAGTAACATAACCACTGGAGTAGCACCAAGGGGTGGAGATCATGGGGACCATAATTTTGCTTACCACACTCTAACTTTCAACATGAGACCTGATAAGTTTTTATTCTAAATATCTTTTAAATTTGTTTGCTTTGGTCGGGTTCTACTAACAATACCCTATTTCAAGTTGCTGTCATTTCTCACATGGACAAGGCAATTAATTACCTGCTAAATTGTCTTTTCTATGTGACCTTTGCCCCATTACATGTTTCTACTCTCATTTTTTATTTTTTAAAATTTTAAATGTTTATTGATTTATTTATTTATTTTAAAATAATGTTTATTTATTTTAATGTTTATTTATTTTTATAAACATTATTTAATATTAATTTATTGTAATGTTAATTTATTTTAAATGTTTATTTATTTATTTTTATAATGTTTGTTTATTTTATTTTTAATGTTTATTTATTTTAATGTTTATTTATTTATTATTTATTTCTGTGCTGAGCTGTCAGCACAGAGCCTGACGTGGGGCTCACAGACTGCGAGATCATGACCTGAGCTGAAGTCTGTTGCTCAACCCGACTGAGCCACCCAGGCGCCCCTCTACTCTCATTTTTATGTAAATGGATTCTTTGGTAAATTAATGGCCTTTACAATACACACAACATCTTTTTAAATAATTTATCCCAAGTGCAGTCTTTTTTAAATGCTTATTTATTTATTTTGAGAGAGAGTATGCACAAGCACCAGGGGAGGAGCAGAGAAAGGAGAGAGAGAATCTGAAGCAGGCTCCATGCTCAGTATGGAGTCTATGATGCAGTAGATCCCGTGAACAGTGAGATCATGACCTGAGCCTAAATCAAGTCAGATGCTCAACCGACCGAGCCACTCAGGCACCCCTAAAACTAGTCTTTTAGTATTTATATTGGCATATCAGTGAAAATGGCAGAGAAGAACACCTGAAAATTTCCTCTTCCATTAAAGCAATGAGAAAACCGGTCAAAATGGTTAGAATCAACATTCTCAGAATTCTGGAAATTAACCAAAAGCTTGCAGCAATCAAGGAGTGTTTATTCAATAAAAATGGCTGAATCTCAGTAAGAACAGTGAGATTTGTGGTGTCTTAACTTGCCACATCTCCACCCTCTTCTCCCAAGTTCTGTGATAGCTTTGAAAACCAACAACCCACAATCACATTGAAAACCAGAAACCTGGCATCAACCTGAAGAGGCAGAACAGATTTGGAGCTCCTTCAAAATTTTATTCTCAGAGAATTGTCATTATTTGATCTGTCAGATAGTTCTATGGAAAACCCTTCTTTCAGAACAGTTTTTATTTCATCTTACAGTGTGAAAAACCTCTTCCATGGGGACATTTGTTAAATTGTTAGAGACAAATTGTTTAATTTAATAGCCAGCTGAGGAGATAGATAACAGTTAGGGCAAACAATAGGCTCACCAAGAGCTTAAGAGGAAAAGTTGGGGAAGGAGATGTCCATTGCAAAGGAAAGTCTTTGACATACATCTGGGGATCTGAAGGCCTGGGGATCTACACTTGCATGTGTATAGCTGGTTGCATGTCCAGGGCTCTGCACATGCTCAGGAAAGACCTGAGAAGGCCCCAGGAACCCAATGTTTTTTGCCCCTGAGGCTCTGTGCAAGCAGAAAGTAAAGGCTAAGATAGTACTGTCAGGTGCTTGGCTTAATATTTAAGGTGTGTCCCAACACAGATGATCCCCGCCCCCCCCTCCCCCCCCAACCACCCCGTCAGCAGAGCTTCGGAAACATACTGGCCTCAGTAATTTCAAGAAATCTCTATCCAATCATTAGGTGACTACTAACCAGTGGCCAGTGGGCACACACTAAAAAGCACATAAACTTTGTAAAATTAGCTCATGAAAGTCACTAAGCAAGTAACAGCAACAATACAAATGGGTGGGGTGGGGGATAGACTCTGACTTCCATAGTTTATGTTATGTTATCTAAGATTCCAGTTTTCAACAAAAATGAAAAGAGGTGCAAAGAAACAAGAAAATATAGCTATATACACAAAGAATGCAATCCATAGAATCCGTAGAAATCAACCTCTGTCCCTAAGGAAGCTGAGACACTGGACTTACAGAAAAATTTATTTAGATCAGCTATTTTAAATATATTTAAAGAACTAATCTTTGTATAATTCTTTATTCATTCAATTTACATCCACTCATTTAATTAAATGTTTTCTTTCTTTTTATGTCCCTATACCCTGAATCAGATTCTCTGTGTCCTCGAGGCAAGGTCATTTGTGCTCCTTCTCATTTTTTTCACCCCACTTTGCCTGCCATTCTTCTGGGCTCGTCCCAGATACAATGCTGGATATCTTACATACTCTTGGTGCTCTTATAGTGCCACTTGACTCTCTCCTTACCATGTGCAACATATCCTTGAACAATATTTTTGCACTTTTCACAGTGCCTACAAGAGTGTGTCCCATAGTTACTGTACAACAAATCCTTTCAAACTCAAGTAAGATGTGGGCTATTTACTTTCTTCAAATTTTTGCCTTTCTGTTTTTATCACAATTTCAAAGTAGAAGCACAGGTAGGTGGGAGGTTAAGAGGAGATATTATTCATAGGGAAAAATTTTCTTCTCTCTCTCTGTGTCTCTGATGGTCCCCCAGTTGTTATTCTCATTCTCTTAGGAATACTGAAAAGTGAACTCCTGCTTTTATTTATTCCTTGTATTCTCTTCTTATCTGGTGGAACAGTTGCATGCATGGCCCAGACTCATTGCTTCCACTTAGGACCTGCCAGCCTGCAATCACATTTGCTCTTCACTATTACTGCTTCTGCAATGTGCTAACTCTATTGGAGCAAGTGTTCTTCTACTAGAGATTTCCAGTTGTCCAGCTGTGCCATCTATGAATTCTTGGACAAGACCAACATGGGGAAGAGTTAGTAAGTGGACCTTGGCCTTGTCTCTCCAATCCAGCTTCTTTGATATCAAACGCATGTTTTTTTCTTTTTTCTTTTTCTTGTTTTAAAATTTACATCCAAGTTAGTTAGCATATAGTGCAACAGTGATTTCAGGAGTAGATTCCTTAATGCCCCTTACCCATTGAGCCCATTGCCCTCCAACAACCTCTCCAGTAACCCTCTGTTTGTTCTCCATGTTAAAGTCTCTTATGTTTTGTCCCCCTCTCTGTTTTTATATTATTTTCAGTTCCCTTCCCTTGTGTTCATTTGTTCTGCATCTTAAAGTCCTCGTATGAGTGAAGTTATATGATATTTGTCTTTCTCTAATTTTGCTTAGCATAATACACTCTAGTTCCATCCACACAGTTGCAAATGGCAAGATTTCATTCTTTTTGATTGCCGAGTAATACTCGTGTGTGTGTGTGTGTGTGTGTGTGTGTGTGTGTGTGTGTGTATACCACCTCTTCTTTATCCATCCATCCATCAGTGGACATTTGGGCTCTTTCCATACTTTGGCTGTTGTTGATAGTGCTGCTATAAACATGGGGGTGCATGTACCCCTTCGAAACAGCACACCTGTATCCCATGGATAAATGCCTAGTAGTGCAATTGCTGGGCCGTAGGGTAGTTCTGTTTTTAATTTTTTGAGGAACCTCTACATTGTTTTCCAGAGTGGCTGTACCAGCTTGCATTCCCACCAACAATGCAAGAGAGATCCTCTTTCTCCGCATCCTCGCCAACATCTGTTGTTGCCTGAGTTGTTAATGTTAGCCATTCTGACAGGTGTGAGGTGGTCTCTCATTGTGGCTTTGATTTGTATTTCCCTGATGAGTGATGTGGAGCATTTTTTCATGTGTTGGTTGGCCATCTGGATGTCTTCTTTGGAGAAATGTCTATTCATGTCTTTTGCCCATTTCTTCACTGTATTAGTTGTTTTTTTGGGTGTTGAGTTTAATAAGTTCTTTATAGATTTTGGATACTAACCCTTTATCTGATATGCCATTTGCAAGTATCTTCTCCTATTCTGTTGGTTGCCTTTTAGTTTTGCTGATTGTTTCCTTCACTGTACAGAGGATTTTTATTTTGATGAGGTCCCAATAGTTCATTTTTGCTTTTTTTTTCCTTGTCTCCAGAGATGTGTTGAGTAAGAAGTTGCTGTGGCCAAGATCAAAGAGGTTTTTGCCTGCTTTCTCCTCGAGGATTTTGATGGGTTCCTGTTTTACATTCAGGTCTTTCATCCATTTTGAGTTTATTTTTGTGTCTGGTGTATGAAAGTGGTCCAGGTTCATTTTTCTGCATGTCGCTGTCCAGTTTTCCCAGCACCACCTGCTGAAGAGACTGTCTTTATTCTATTGGATATTCTTTCTAGCTTTGTCAAAGATTAGTTGGCCATACGTTTGTGGGTTCATTTCTGGGTTCACTATTCTGTTCATTGATCTATGTGTCCTTGTGCCAGTACCATACTGTCTTGATGATTACAACTTTGTAATTTTTCATCTTTTCTCCCTCAGAGAGTCTCGCTTAAAATTTCTTGCAGTGCTGGTTTAGTGGTCACAAACTCCTTTAATTTTTGTTTGTTGGGGAAACTTTTTATCTCTTCTTCTATTTTGAATGACAGCCTTGCTGGATAAAGAATTCTTGGATGCATATTTTTCTGATTCAGTACATTGAATATATCCTGCCACTCCTTCTGACTGCCAAGTTTCTGTGGATAGGTCTGCTGCAAACCTGATCTGTCTTCCCTTGTAGGTTAAGGACTTTTTTCCCTTGCTGCTTTCATGATTTGTTCCTCGCCTGAGTATTTTGTGAATTTGACTATTATAAGCCTTGTTAGTGGTTGGTTTTTGTTGAATCTAATGGGAGTCCTCTGTGCTTCCTGGATTTTGATGTCTGTGTCTTTCCCAAGGTTAGGAAAGTTTTTCACTATTATTTGCTCACATAGCCCTTCTACCCCTTTTTCTCTCTATCTTCTGGGACCCCTATGATTCTGATGTTGTTCCTTTTTAATGAGTCCCTGATTTCTCTAATTCTTAAATTATCCTCTGTTGCCTTAGTCTGCCTCTTCTTTTCTGCTTCATTATTCTCCATACATTTGTCCTCTATATCGCTGATTTTCAGCTCTGCCTCATCCATTCTTGCTGCTGTGGCATTCATCTGTGATTGCAGCTCAGTTATAGCATTTTTTATTTCATCCTGACTATTTTTTTCTTCTTTTATCTCTGCAGAAAGGGATTCTAATCTATTTTCGACTCCAGCTAGTATTCTTATTATTGTGATTCTAAATTCTGGTTCAGAAATTTTGCTTGTATCTGTGTTGGTTAAGTCCCTGTCTGTCGTTTCCTCCTGCTCTTTCTTGGGGGAATTCCTTTGTTTTGTCATTTTGAAGGGAGAAAAGGAATTAATGAGGTAAAAAATTTAAAAAATTTAAATAAAAAAATAAAATTAAAAAAATTAAAAATAACACATTCACACACACACATATCAAATAATTGATGCTAGATCCTAGGTGTGTTTGGGTCTGGGTGTTAAAAGGGCTTGATAGATTAGAGAAAAAAATGGGAAAGAAAAAAAGGAAATCGTTTGAAAACTTGAAAAAATGAATATACTGAAATAGAATAAAATGAAATTATGGAAGTAAAACAGAATTTGAAAAAATTACATAAAAGTAAAGAATATAGTAGCAAAAAAACTAAAGAAATCTATTTTTAATAAAAATTGAAAATAAAAATAAATTTTTTCTCTTTCTGTATTCAAGAAAAAGAAATTAAAAAGAGAAAAAAAAAGAAAAGTGAATAGATGGACCAGGGAACAGACTGAAATATGATTGAAATTACTTCATTTTCCCCCTGGAAGTCAAACTATGAAGTGCTTTATAATCCGTAAACTAAGCAGGCAGAGATATATGTGGTCCTGAAGAGCGAGGTTGGCCTAGTTGCTCGGGTCTTAGTGTAACGGCTGTGTTCTCCATTAGATGGCGTTGCATAGCTTATTGGGGTGGATTGTGGCTCTTGTTGTGGCATTCATAGGTGTATTATGTGCATATGTGGGAGCTGTGTATCTTGTGCATCTGACCCTTTGGCCATAGTTATTTTGGGTATGGACACTTGGCCTAAGGGGGCAAATCACTTTCTATATTTGCAAATAAGGATTGCAAAAAGGATTTGGAGATATTGGATCCTGTGACATTGATGGCATAAACAACAGAAGCTGGAATAGAAGGAGAGAGAGAGAGACAGAAGAAGAAGAGACAGAGAGAGGATTGGGAGCAAAGAAAAATGAAGCATATTGGGAAAAAGAGGTTGAAATTCAGTATAATGAAGACTTTCTGAGTAGTCCCAGTTCCATTTCTATGCCAAAGCCTTGTTTCAGCTCTTTCCTCAGACGTAAAATACTTGGAATCCTTCCAGTAAATCCTAGTTTTCCCATTAGTTACTTGCAACAATGAATACCAAATTTCACCATTTCACTCATTTGTTTCACAAACATTTATGAAGCTCTCATGTATGTTAAGTATTTTGCTCTTGCTTGGGACACAGATACTTGCCTTCATAGGCACGAGCAGTATGAAAAGAAAATAATGGTCTCTTTGGGAATGATGTGTGGGAGACATTAGTTCATAGAATTCAGAAAGCATGGTCTATATTTGTGGTTAATCAGAAATTGAAGAAGAAGCAATACTCCTGTTTTCTTAGGTATTATCCAATTAGTGGATGATTATTCTGATGTTGTGGTTTGGCATATAAGGGAAAAGGGCATGTCTAATTTGTATTCCAGAGGCAACAATGAAGAGGATGACTTGGAGCAATCAATCACTAACAACATGCTCCACTTTTCAAGAGATATTGAACAACACCAAACAGCAGGTGCTAATTAAAAAAGAGAAAAGGAGGGAGGGTTCCAACAGCCTATAGGAGTAAAGGCTCATGTAAGAAAATCGTGCAGGACAAGACTAGAAAATAGAAAACTTTCTGTACTAGGTTTTAAGGGGCATGAATTTTATTCTTTAAGCCGTGCAAAACTGTATAAATAACTATAGAGTAAAAATGCCTAAGGCCAGTTAGGTCAGGATTTCTTATGCAATTCAAGCTTTAGCTTTTTGCTTAGAATTTTCACATTTTTCTGTTGGTCCCAGTAATGAGACCAATAACTTGTACTTACTATTCTGTGTTTTCCAGTCATATTCCCTAGGGACCAATTTCAAAAAAGGAAGGAGAGCAGATAATGACAGGATCCAGCTGCTTAATCAATAGAGTGGTGGCCTTCAAGGCATTGTCTTTGTCAACCTTAAGGAATCTAATACACAGTCTCTGAAATAGTTCTAATTAGATTCTAGACTTCAAAGTGCACTGTGTTATTTATCAATTCTCAGCAGTCATTCCTTACTTTTTAAAATGGCAGAAAAGTTATAAGTTCTTTAAAGTAAAACCTAGAAGGGGAGGAATTTACACAAGATTAAGGAGTGGGAGGGCTAGACCAACTTACATTTGTAAACTAAAAGAAAAATGAAAGAACAGCAGGAATGAATCAATAACCAGAAATAGTTCAAGTGATGTAAATCTCAACAACACTGAAGAATAGACAAACCCTGGACGATTCTCCAAATGTGTGAATTCTTGGTTTGGATCAACTCAAACTTCTAAACTACAAATATGAATTGGTCATTTTCTGTCTTAGAAAGATCATGTTGACTTATTCAACACTTTCAGAAAAAGTTAAAATGCTAGTTTTACACTTTGGACATTTTTTTAAGTTTATTTATTTATTTTGAGAGAGAGAGAGAGAGAGAGAAAGCATGTGCACACATGTACATGTGTGTGAGCAGGGAAGGGGCAGAGAGAGAGGAAGAGAGAGAATCCCAAGCATTCTCTGTGCTGTCAGCATGGAATCCTATGTGGGGCTTAATCTCACGAACCATGATTTCAAGACCTGAGCCAAAATCAAGAGTCATATGCTTAATCTGACTGAGCCATCCAGGCACCTTTATCATGGGCATTTTTGTTATTGTGTAGTCACTTTTTTTGAAATTTTGCTGATAACTCCATGCACACTTTGTCAGCTAAATACATACACACCTCCTCTTACTTTCAACAAGTTGGCCATATTTTCTGAGGAAAAACATTTTTATACATTTGAAAATTGAGTCATAGAATTCATTTTGACCAAGCGCATGAAGGTAGGAGCTCAGTCAATTCAATCAGGCATCATCAAGGAGAATGTGTAACATGGTGCTCTCCAGTGGGAGTTAAGACAGAACAAGTGACCCCATTTAGTGTCATCTGTAATACTTCTATAAGTTGAGGTTGAGAATCTTTTTGAAAACCATCTCTTAGTCTTAGTCTTAGTCTATTATGGGCCACCTTGGTTGTCAGGGCATCTGAAAGCTCTTAGCAACAATGACAACATCTGTGGCAATAGCAGCAACCTGAGTCACGTAGTTTAGGAATTTCTCTTAACATCTGATATCCAAATAGAGGTGTCAACTTGGAAATTATGTTTGAGTCTAGAGCTTTCAGATAACATATTAACTTAAAATACAAATTTTGAAATCAGGAGGATATAGATAGCATCTAAAACCTTGGGAATTGATACAGTTACTGAGGGAGCAATTAGACTAAGAGCAGAAGAGGTACGTGACAAATTTCTGAACATTCTAATATTTGGAAATTGTGTAGGAGAAGAGTCAATAATTAAGAATTTTTAAAACGCTTTAAGTGAGGTTGAATAAATCATATAAAAATGTGCTGTGTTGGAAGATGGGATAGAATTAAGGAATAGTCACCTATGTCTAGTGCTGCAGAGGTACAAAAGGTTGAGAAAATAAAACATCTATTGAAAATGGTAAACGGAGGTCATTATTGATTTCAAGATAAGGAAAGGGATAAGCTCCGGACTGTAGTCTGTTGGAAAAATGAGTGTGAGGTGAAAGAACTTAGCCTTTATGGTCAAGGGAGAGGATAAATATGGATGTAGAAAAAGAGATGAAGTATTTATTTGCTTGTTTGTCTTGATTTGTTTTCAGATTGGGTAAGCATGATTGAATTTATGGAAATAACTTAGTAGAAAGGGAGAGAGTTATGAAGGTGAGGAAAGGTAAAGAAATGTTTAGTAAACATAAAGAGGACAAAGATAAGAGCATCAGCTGATGAATTTTAGATACTTCTATTTTAAAGATACAAATCATATTGACAATGTTAGACTTCTTATGAGTGCTGTGCTCTTGAAAAACAATGATCAGGTTAAAAACTCCCCCATTCTTTCGTGCTTCAAAGACGGCTTACTTCAAGAAACCACCCTTCCACATATGATTTAATTACTAATGATGTCCCTCTTGTTTATAATAAAGCCGAAGACACTTCAAATTCCCATTTTTTGCCACACAAAAGATTTGCTAAATTGTTTGTCCCCTTTGATCAATTGAAATAAATTTCTTATTAATTGACATGACATCTCTGACCTTTGACTTATCCTCAACCTGATCTAGCATACAGTTTCTCCTTAGTGGCCCCTCCTGAGGATCAGCTGACCATAAGGGAAGACATTTTCTGATCAAGTGTCCCATTACAATTATGCCACCCCTTCGCTCATACTCAATTTTTTCTCACCTTGTCTCTTGCCTTTATAAAAGAAAATTCCTTTCTGTCTTACCTCTAAGACTCTTGCAGGTCTCATGGTTTGAGTGTTCTTTCTATTACTAGAAGACCACCCTTCATTTATTTCAATAATCCTTTTGAATAAAGTCTCTCCTTATCTAAGTCAGATTAGGTTTTTATTTGACAGTGCAAGAGATGAATAGGGATACAGAAGAATTATAGATTATTGTATGGACATAATTATATTCCTGTCTGACAATTTTTATTTTCTTAAGGAGGTAAAGATCAATTAAGCTTCAGAAGGCATGAGTAGATGTTGGTAGTATGAGAAGAGAGGATACCACGTGAAATTACACATTTTTGAGAATGAAAACTGAGTTCACTAAGGAAAAATGTAGTAGGATTATGGAGTAAATATGAGTTGCCTACTTGTAATTTGTGATTATAGATTTACTTAAGTCAACCAGCCAGTTGGCATAATTTTCCCTATTCATGTTTAGCTTCTTGGGTGCCGTTAGGAACGCAGATAATATTAGGGTTCAAAATTGAAAAAAAAAGCATATTAGGATGGTATTCACATTAATGAGTTTACAGGAATATTCTCATGAAGATAAGATATTCTCTCCACTGGTCTCTGTTCAGGCTGTTTTATATAAATAGGTATAGATATAACTTTATAAATATTTGTCTCCAAATAGGTTTTATCTTATCTACTGATGATAAATAGATGAACAATACTCATATAAGCTGCATATTTTTTTTTACTCTGTTTACAAGAAACTTCATTAATAAAATGTTTCAAAAACCTTCCTGATCCCAAAGTTTATGATTTGTCTTTTGTTTCTTTGGCAATTACCAGATAATAGCTTTATTTTGCTTCAAACCTTAGTTTAATGAAAGAGTACTTTATTTTGGCTTCCTTTTAAAGTAAATCTTTCTTTTACATTCTGCTAGTCCTTTAATAATAAATGGCAATCATTTAAAACAAAAAATTCAGACTAATCTCTTGGAATCCCTTTTGCTTTTGAAAAGAACTGGAAGTCTCATTAGCATGGTTATATCAAGAGTCACAATTATAGATGACTGTTGGAATCTTACTCATTTAACAGTAATTGTATTTTAAGTATAATGGCTTCCAGACAAATCTTTAGGAGGAGATAAAAACTCAGTTTAAGATAAAACTAGTCAGCTTTCATTTAGATTTGGATTAAAGGGTAAAGAGGCCAAAAGGAATAGGTTGTTACCAACCTAAACAAATAGCCAAATCAAACTGGTATAAGATCAAGAAAAAATACTGGAGTGCCTGAGTAGCTCAGTTGGTTAAGCGTCTCTGACTTTTGGTTTCTGCTCAGGTCATTATCTCATGGCTCATGAGTTTGAGCCCTGCATTGGGCTCCACAACTGGCAGCGCAGAACCTGTTTGGGATACGCCACCCCCCCCTTCTTGCCCTTCCCCCACTCAAGCTGTCTCTGTCTCTCTCAAAATAAATAAATAAAAACTAAATAAAAAGAAAGAATAAAAATACAAACTTAACAATGAAAATGAAAATGTATTTTAGACTTCTCTATTATTTTTAAATTAAGTATAATTAATATAATTGTAAGAATCTAAAGAAATCCATGGATGATAGCTCAGTAAGAAATAAAACAACTAATCTTATTTGATGTTCACAAATAAGCCCCAGATAGGATGTAATTTATACTACTTTTAACTGTTTTTTGTTGACAAAAATAAGTAAGGAGGGAAAAGGAACACTTTTTGGGGGTTAAATTTTGATTAGTTCTCAATTACAACCAGAATAACCTCAATAAGTTAGAAATAAAATCTTTCATATAAATTTTAAGGCATTGTAAAGTATTGATATAATTTAAAATTGTTTCATAGTAAAACCAGTATTTTCAAAGTCAACTAAAATATAGATGAAACCTGTAAATAACTATTCCAACATGAATGAAATATCTTTAAAATATCAGATATTGAAAAACTTAGACTAAAAATGAAAAGAGCAAAAGTGTAAACACAACTAAAAAAAAGAAAAAAGAAAACAATTTTGGAAGTGAATACCAAAATACAAGGTGACAAAAATAAAATTAATTGACTTAAGTACAGTAAGGGTCATTGAAGACAGAATTAAGGTAGCCAAGAACCAAAACAAAATAAAGGAAAAGATAAAACCACTAGTGATAAAGCAATATATGTAGAAGATTTTCAAAGAAATTAAAACATCTACAATTTGAGTCCCTCAGGAAGCAAAAAAACCCCTGATATTGTAAGCTATAATTCAAGAACAGTTTCTAGAAATAAAATAAGATGTAAATCTACATATTATAAAGACCTATCATGCACCTGCAAACGTTGACCTTGAAGGTCAAGTTTGAGATGTACACCAGTGAACTTTTTGGACTTCAAGTATACATATATATATGTGTGTATAAATAAATAAATAAATAAAAAATAAAAATATATATTATTTATATATAATAATATAATATAATTATAATATAATATATATTATATATAAATACATAATATATTATTATATAATAACATATAATTTATTATTTATTTATGTATGTATTTATGTATTTATGTATTTATTTATTTATATTAAAGGTTCTCCAAGCATCTAAGAAAAGATTTCTTCCAGAGGAAAGGAAGAAAGGTGATTTGGCTCAGACTTCCCATTAGCATACAAAGCAAGACAACAGTAAAGCAACACTTCCTAGAAATCCAAAAATAGTGTGAGATTTTAAATCTTGTCAAGATCTCTTTGATGTTTCTAGACTATAGAAAAAAACTATGGTAACTTGTGAACATGTAAACAAAATTTAAGGATTATATTTATAAGCCCATTCTGAGAAATCTGTTAAAGCACAAACTTCATCAACCCGAAAAAGGATGGAGAAAATTGGCTATGGAGAACTGAATATATTTAATAATTGATCTAAGACTAATGCAGAGGTTGGGATACAGGTGGAAAAATAGTATATAAATGTTACAAACTATGACAAAGTGGAAATTAAACCACTAAAACATTAGAAGATGAAACAAGAAAGAAATGTGAGAGTAGAATACACCCTTAATTGGTGTACAGATAATAGTTGGCAGTAAAAGGATAGAAGTCTAAGCAAGGAAAAAAGAAGTCTATGAATACTATACAAAGTAATTTGGATAAATGATACCCCTAGAGTAAAGCTATGAACTTTCATAGGATTGGCTAGGCTGAACTACATTTACCAGTTATTCAATAAAACACTAATTTTGGTGTTACTGTGAAGGGAATTTGCATATGTGATTTAAATTGACTTTAAGGGGGGGCGCCTGGGTGGCTCAGTCGGTTGAGTGTCTGACTTCAGCTCAGGTCATGATCTCACAGTTCATGGGTTTGAGCCCTGCATTGGGCTTTGTGCTGACAGCTCGGAGCCTGGAGCCTGCTTCGGATTCTGTGTCCCCCTCTCTCTCTGCTCCTGCCCCTACTTGTGCTTTCTCTCTCTGTCTCTCAAAAATGAATAAGCATTAAAACAAATAAAAAAAATAAATTGACTTTAAGGTAATAGAAAGGGAGATTCTGCTGGATGGACCTGGTCAATCAGATGAGTGCTTTAAAAACCAAATTAGGTCTTCCCTGAGCTCAAGAGACTTCACACAGCTCATGCCCTAGAAATTCCTGCGTGCCAGCCTAATTATGATTCTTCTGACTGTTTGCCCTATACACTTTGGACTTGCTTACCCAAACCTCATAAGTACATAGTCAATGCCTTGTAATACATCTATCTATCTATCTATCTATCTATTGATCTATCACGTATCATCTATCTTTCCACCTATCTATCCATTTCTAGCTATGTGTATTTATACAAGTACACAAGGATATATACACACATATATCCTTCTCTGGTTGAATCCTGACAAATACAATTACAAATCCAATGGCATATTTTTTTAAAAAGATACATCACAATTAACTAGTTTATTCCAGGAATATAAGAAAGATTCAATATTAATTACACTATTACAATATTAATCACTGTGTTAAGAGGCCCGAGGAGAAAAATCATATGATGATCTCCATAGATGCTGAAAAACAAAATTCATTCCCTATTCCTGACAGTAACACTGAATATATAAGAACTGATGGACAACTCCTTTGTATAACATGCCTCAATCTCAATGTTAATCCAATGAGAAAAAAACTAAAGACACATCTAAAGTCAAGAACAAGAAAGGAATGTCTACTTTCTCCATTACTCTTTGCCATTATATTGGAGGTATTGGTCAATGCAAAATGATAAGAGACAACACTTAATGTGTTTGGTAATTGGAACAGAAGAGGCAAAAGTACATACATTTGTACATAACATCATACTATAACTGAAAACTCAGTGGGATCAATGTTAAAGCTTATACAAACAATAAACTAATGCAGAAAGGGTGCAAGATATGAAATTAATATACAAAATTTAATAGTCTTCATATGTGTTAATAATAGCCAGTTAAAATATATAATGGAAGAGCAGGTTGCATTTACAATAACAACAAAAGGATAAACTACTTAGGAATAAATTTAGCAGTGGCAAAATATGCCCAAGGAATAATTTAAAACACACATGAGAGACATAAAAATATATTTGAAAAGTGGAAAGACAATCATATATAAATATATGTGTGTGTGTACAGATAGACACACACATATATATTCATATATAGATATATATGGACACATATATTGCCAACAAGTTATTTTTTTTTCCTGGATTTAGGAAAGTTTATTCTAAAGTCCATATGGAAAGAAGACAACCAGATGGCCAACAGACACATGAAATGATGCTCAACGTTGCTCCTCATCAGGGAAATACAAATTAAAGCCACACTGAGATACCACCTCACACTGGTCAGAGTGGCTAAAATGAACAAATCAGGAAACTACAGATGCTGATGAGGATGTGGAGCAACAGGAACCCTCTTGCACTGTTGATGGGGATCTAAACTGGTGCAGCCTCTCTGGAGAACAGTGTGGAAGTTCCTCAAAAAATTAAAAATAGAACTACTCTATGACCCAGCAATAGCACTGCTAGGACTTGACCCAAGGGATACAGGAGTACTGATGCACAGGGGCACTTGTACCCCAATGTTTATAGCAACACTCTCAACAATAGCCAAATTATGGAAAGAGCCTAAATGTCCATCAACTGATGAATGGATAAAGAAGATGTGGTTTATATATACAATGGAATACTACTTGGCAATGAGAAAGAATGAAATCCTGCCGTTTGCAGCAGTGTGGATGGAACTGGAGGATATTGTGCTAAGTGAAATAAGCCAGTCAGAGAAAGACAGATACCATATGTTTTCACTCATATGTGGATCTTGAGAAACTTAACAGAAGACCATGGGGGAAGGGAAGGGTGAAAAAAAAATAGTTACAAACAGAGAGGAAGGGAGGCAAACCATGAGAAGACTCTTAAAAACACAACAACCTGAGAGTTGATGGGGGATGGGGGAAGGGGAAAGTGGGATATGGACATTGAGGAGGGCACTTGTTGGGATGAGCACTGGGGTGTTGTATGTAAGCCAATTTGACAATAAACTATATCAAAAAATAAATAAAACAAAGTCCATATGGAAGATCAAACATGAAAGAATAGGTAAAAGGCAGTTATTAAAACACAATAAAAACTTATATTATCAAAATAATGTTAAATGGACACAGACAGGCAGATTAACAGAACAGAATAGAAAAACAGAAAACTATCCAAGTGCTCATGGAAATTTAGTTTATATGATTATGCAAGTACTTCAAATCCCTCAGGAACATAGACTTTTAAATAGATGGTATTAATACAACTATTAGCCTTTGGAGAAAAAGTGAAAATTGGATCTATAACTCACAGTATATACCAAAATAAACTAACAACATAAATATGAGGAGTGCCTTTCAAACTATGACTCAAAATATAAAGGTAATAAAGGAAAGAGTTGATAAATTCAGATATATAAAGAAAAGCACTCATTGATGACAACAATAACAAAGCAAAACAAAACCATAGGCAAAATAAAAAGCAAATCACAAAATGGGAAAAGTATTTGCAATTTACACCTTATATACATATAGAGGGCTGATCTCTTTAATATATTAAAACTCAAGAAAAGACTATAAACCCAATTAACAAATGGACAAAAACCATAAACAAAACAGAGCATGGAAAAGATACACATGCATCCCATAAATATATAACAGGGACCTCAGCTTCAGTCAGAAAAAATATACAAATTAAAACTACACAGATATATTGTTTTTATATATAATATTGGCAAACAAAAATGGCTTGTCTACCTACTTTGAGGACAAGTTGTGGACAAACAGGCTCTCTCATGTTTTACTGGTGCTAATGCAAAACGAGTAACCAACAACACCACACACACATTTTTTACTCTTTTTTTTTGTAGTTTCAAGTTTTTATTTAAATTCCAGTTAGCTAACAGATTGTGTAATATGAGTTTGAGGAGTAGAATTTAGTGATTCATCACCTACATACAACACCTGGTGCTACTCATAAGTGGCCTCCTTAATCCTTGTCACTCATTTAGCCAATCCCCCCACCCATCTCCCTCCATTAACCCTGTTTGTTTTCTATAGAGTCTGTTTTATGGTTTGTCTCTCTTCTTTCCCCCTTACTTCATTTTTTTCATTTCTTAAATTCCTCATATGAGTGAAATCATATGGTATTTGTCTTTTTCTGACTGACTTATTTCACTTAGCATGGTATACTCTAGCTACATTCATGTTGTTACAAATGGCAAGATTTCATTGTCTTTTTTATGGCTGAGTAATATTCCATTGTATATACATATACCACATCTTCTTTATCCATTCATCAGCCGACGGACATTTGGGCTCTTTCCATAATTGGACTATTGTTGATAATGCTGCTATAAATATTAGGGTGCATCTATCCCTTAAAATCAGTATTTTTGTCCTTTGGGTAAACACCTAGTAGTGCAAGTGCTGGGTCATAGGTTGGTTCTTTTTTTAATTTTTTGAGGAACTTCATTCTGTTTTCCAGAGTAGTTTCACCAATTTGCATTCCCACCAACAGTGTAAGAGAGTTCCCCTTTCTCAATATACCCAGCAATGTCTGTTGTTTCCCAAGTTGTTAATTTTAGCCATTCTGACATGTGTGAGGTGATAGCTCATTGTAGTTTTTATTTGTATTTCCCTGATGATGAGTGATGTTGAGCATCTTTTCATGTGTCTGTTAGCCATCTTCATGTAATCTTTGGTAAAATGTCTATTCATGTCCTCTGCCTACTTCTTCACTGGGTTATTTGTTTTTTTGGGTGTTGAGTTTGATAAGTTCTTTATAGATTTTGGATACTAACCCTTTTTCAGATATGTCACTTGCAAATATCTTCTCTCATTCTGCAGCTTGCCTTTTAGTTTTGTTGATTGTTTCCTTTGCTGTTCAGAAGCTTTTATATCTTTAAAAAAAATTTTTTTTTTAACATTTATTTATTTTTGAGACAGAGAGAGACAGAGCATGAATGGGGGAGGAGCAGAGAGAGAGGGAGACACAGCATTGGAAGCAGGCTCCAGGCTCTGAGCCATCAGCCCAGAGCCTGACGCGGGGCTCGAACTCACGGACCGTGAGATCGTGACCTAAGCTGAAGTCGGACGCTCAACCGACTGAGCCACCCAGGCACCCCCAGAAGCTTTTATATCTTGATGATGTCCCAAAAGTTCATTTTTTCTTTTGTTTCCCTTGCCTCCAGAGATGATTGTAGTAGGAAATTGCTACTGTGAGTTTCAGAGAAGTTGCTGCCTATTTCTTGTCTAGGATTTTCATGGTTTCAAGTCCTGATATTTAGGTCTTCCATCCATTTTGAATTTATTTTTGTGTATGGTATAAGAAATGTTCCAGTTTCATTCTTTTGCATGTCGCTTTCCAGTTTTCCCAATACCATTTATTGAAGAGACTGTCTTTTCTCCATTGGATGTTCTTTTCTGCTCTGTCAAAGTTTAGTTGAACCATATAGTTGTGGGTCCATTTCTGGGTTTTTATTCTGTTCCTTTGATCTATGTGTCTGTTTTTGTGCCAGTACCATAATATCTTGATCACTACAGCTTTGGTAACATTACTTGAGGTCTGGAATTGGGATGCCTCCAGCTTTGCTTTTCTTTTTCAAGATTTCTTTGGCTATTTGGGATCTTTTGTGTTTCCCTACAAACTTTAGGATTGTTTAGTCTTGCCCTGGGAAAAATGCTGGTGGTATTTTGATAGGGATTGAATTAAATGTGTGGGTTGCTTTGGGTAGTATGGACATTTTAACAATATTTGTTCTTTCAGTCCATTAACATGGAATGTTTTTCCATTTCCTTGTGTCATCTTTAATTTCATTCACCAGTGTTCTATACTTTACAGAATATAGATCTTTTACCTCTTTGGTTAGGCTTCTTCCTAGGTTTTTGGTACAATTTTTAATGGGATCAATTCCTTGATTTCTCCTTCTACTGCTTCATACTGGTGTATAGAAATGCAACAGATTTCTGTATGTTCATTTTGTATCCTACAACTTTACTGGCTTTGTGTATCAGTTCTAGCAATTTTTTGGGGGGGGGTCTTTAGAGTTTACTACATAGAGTATCACATCATCTGCAAATAGGAAAGTTTGCCTTCTTTCTTACCAATTTGGATGCCTTTTATTTCTTTTTTTTTTTTGGTCTGATTACTGACGCTAGAACTTCCAGTACTATGTTAAATAACAGTGGTGAGAGTGGACACCCCTGTCTTGTTTGTGATGGTAGAGGAAAAGCTTTCAGTTTTTCCCCATTGAGGATCATATTAGCTACTGGTCTTTTGTATATGGCATTTATTATGTTAAGGTGTGTTCCCTCTATCCCTGCTTTGTTGAGGGTTTTTATCAAGAACAGATGCTGTACTTTGTCACATAATGTATCTGCATCTATTGCGAAGATTATATGGTTCTTATCCTTTCTTTTTAAGATTTTTAATTTTTGTTTGAGAGAGAGAGAGAGAGAGAGAGAGAGAGAGAGAGATTGAGAGCATGTGAGGGAGGGTGGAAGGGTAGAGGGAGAGAGACAGAGAATCTTAAGCAGCTCCAAAGAGGGGCTTGATCTTACAAGCCTGAGATCATGACCTGAACTGAAATCAAGAGTTGGACACTTAGCCAACTGAGCCACCTTGGCTCCCTGGTTCTTGTCTCTTTTATTAATGTGGTATATCATGTTAATTGATGAGATTATTGAACTACCCTTAAAACCCAGGAATAAATCCCACTTGATTGTGGCAAATGTTTCTTTTACTGTACTTTTGGATTCCATTTGCTAGAATCTTGTTGAGAATTTTTGTATCCATGTTCATCAGGGATATTGGCCTGTACTTCTCTGTTTTAGTGGGGTCTTTGTCTGTTTTGGAATCAAAGTAATGCTGGCCTCATAGGATGAGTTGAAAACTTTACCTTTCATTTCTACTTTTTGGAACAGTTTGAGAAGAATAGGTACTAATTCTTTAAATTTTGGGTGGAATTCCCTTGGGAAGTCATCTGGCACTGGACTTTTGTTTCTTGGAACATTTTTGGTTACTGATTCAATTCCTTTGCTGGTTATGAGTCTGTTCCACTTTTCTGTTTATTCTTGTTTCAGTTTTGGTAGTTTATATATTTCTAGGAATTTGTCCAGTTCTTCCAGATTGCCCAATTTGTTGACATGTAATTTTTCATAATATTCTCTTATAACTGTTTGTATTTCTCTGGTGTTGGTTGTGATCTCTCTTCTCTCATTTGTGATTTAATTTGTTTGGGTCCTTTCCCTTTTCTTTTTCATAAGTCTGGTTAGGGGTTTATCAGTTTTATTATTTTTTTCAAAGAACCAGCTCCTGGTTTCATTAATTTTTTCTACTGTTTTTGTTTGTTTGTTTCTATATCATTGGTTTCTGCTCTAATCTTTATTATTTCCTTTCTTCTGCTGGCTTCGTCTTCATTTGTTGTTCTTTTTCTAGTTCCTTTAGGTTCAGGGTTAAGTTGCATATTTGAAAAATCTCTTGCTTCTTGAGGAAGACCTGAATTGCTATATACTTCCCTCTTATGACCCCTTTTGCTGCATCCCAAAGGTTTTGAACTGTTACGTTTTCATTTTCGTTTTCATATTTTTTTTACTTCTTTAATTTTCTGGTTGCTCTATTCATTCTTTAGTAGGATATTGTTTAACTTCTCTGTATTTATGGTCTTTCCAATTTTTTTTTGTGGTTGACTTCAAGTTTTATAGGACTGTGGTTGGAAAATATTCATGGTATGATCGCAATGTTCTTGTACTTGTTGAGGTCCGATTTGTGACCTACTATGTGATCTATTCTGGAAAATGTCTCATGTGCACTCAAAAAGATTGTGTATTCTGCTGCTTAGCATGAAATGTTCTGAATATACCTGATAAGTCCATCTGCTCTAGTGTGTCATTCAAAGCTATTGTTTCCTTGTTGATTTTCTGCTCAGATGTGTCCATTGATGTAAGTGGAGTGTTAATGTCTTCTACTATTATTGTATTATTATCAATGAGTTCCTTTATATTTATTATTGTTTTATATATTTGGGTGCTCCCAAATGGTCATAAATATTTACAACTGTTAGATTTTCTTTTTGGATAGACCCCTTTGTTATGATATAGTGTCCTTCTTTATCTCTTATTATGGTCTTTGGTTTAAAAATCTAGTTTGATGGAAGTATGGCTACTCCAACTTTCTTTTGATGTCCATTGGCATGAAAAATATTTTACCATCCCCTCACTTTCAATCTGTGTTTTTAAGTCTAAATTGAGTCTCTTGTAGACAGCATATAGATGGATCTGGTTTCTTTATTCATTCTGATACCCTATGTCTTTTGATTGGAGCTACATTCAGAGTGATTATTGATAGATATGAATTTAGTGTCATTCTATTACCTAAAGTCAGTGTTTCTAGAGATTTTCTCTGTTTCTTTCTAGTCTTTGTTATGTTTGGTCTTTCTTTCCCACTCAGTGAGTTCCCTTTAATATTTCTTGCAGGGCTCACTTGGTGGTCAGGATCTCTTTTAGTTTTTTGTTTTCCTGGGAAACTCTTTATCTCTTTCTATTCTGAATGATAGCCTTCCTGGATAGAGTTCATGGTTGCATATTTTCCCATTGAGCACATTGAATATATCATGCCACTCCCTTCTGGCCTGCCAAATTTCTGTGGAGAGATCTGCTGCTAACCTTATTTGTCTTCTCTTGGAAATTAGTGACTTCTTTTATCTTGCTGCTTTTAGGATTTTTTCTTTATCTATATTTTCCAAATGTAAGTATAATATGTCTTGATGTTGGCTTGCTTTTGTTGATTTTGATGGGAGTTCTCTGTGCCTCTGGAGTTGTATGATTGTTTCTTTTCCAAGATTAGGGAAGTTTTCAGCTATAATTTCCTCAAATAAACTTCCTCCTCCCTTTTCTCTCTCTTCTTCTTCTGGGACTCCTATGGTATGGATATTATTATGCTTTATGGAGTAACCGAATTCCTTAAGTCTACATTAATGATCTCTTATTTTTCTTTCCCTCTTCTTTTCAGGTTCATTATTTTCCATAATTTTATCTTCAGTAGTACTTATTCATTCCTCTGCTTCTTCCATCTATATGGTCATTATATCCAATCAGTTTCAAATCTCAGTTAGTGAATTTTTCATTTTGGCCCAAGTAGTTTGTAGGTGTTTTAATTTTCTGTGGTAAAGAACTTCTTGATGTCTTCTATGCTTTTCTGAGACCCAACTGGTATCATTATGATCATTGCTTTTCTGAATCAGGCATTTTACTTATATATGTTTTGATTAGATACCTGGCCACGACCTTTTCTTCTTATTTTGGGATTAATTCCTTCATCTTGTCATTTTGTCTAGGTTGCTGTCTTCTGTGTGTTAGGAAAGCCTGTTATGTTTCCTTTTCCTGAGACTAATGGCTTTAGGAAGAAGAGGTTATATAATGTCCTGGGCCTGGTGCTTCAGGAAGTGAATCTCTATCTAATAGAGGTTAGTCCTCTGCAGTGTTTCTCCTCACTTGCAGTGGGGAGCGTTTGGACCTTGGCCAGAATGTGGTGAGTTTCAACTAGGTGTTCTCTGGTTTGCTTGTTAAAAAAGACCTGATGTTACTTCTGCTGGAACTGAAACTGCAGAATTCTATGGTCAGTAGACATGGTGCATGCAGGGGTTTGTGCTGCTCTTCTGGGAAAGGAGTACACTGTGCTGGTTCAGGCACACTTGCCTGAGAAATGTAGCACCAGCAAAGCAGAGGGAGATGGGGCTTGGTGTAAGTGGTTTAGGCATCACTGTTGTTTTTGTGCTGTTCACTAAAATTAGTTTAGATTGAGAGGCAAGGGAGGGAAATGGCGCCCCCCCCCACTTCCAAGAGAGGGGAGTTTGTTCTTGTTGCTCTCAGGGAACCCCTCTAAGAGCAGCAAATAATTTCCCATGTGCCATAGGTACTTTTCAGATCACTGTTTATACACTGCCTGTGTCTGAGTTTCTTGCTTGCCTGGACCAGCATAGTGTACTTTGGGCTCTATCTTAGCAAAGCTGGCTGAGTTTTAAAACTCTCAACTTTAGGGACCTGGTGTGGTGGAGACCTATACTGGTCTTCTTGAGGGAGGTCTCATCATGCTGGGATTGATGCAGGTTTGACACAAAAGGACAGTTGCACTAGAGTGCAGGAGCTTGGGTTTCGGAGCAAACCACACTAAACAGCCAGTGTCCAGGTTAGCCACCCTCAACAAGTATCTCTGTTCTGTGCTGAGGGGCAAGGGAGGGAAATGATACCTCCTGGCTCCTTTGTTCCTAGAGAGGCAATGCCACCTCTCTCAGATGCACTCTAAGAAAGAGGAAACATCTCTCCCATTGCATCTCTAGTGATCCACAGATTGTGCTGTCTTCCCCCAGGTTACCTGCTTGTCTTCTCAACAGAAGCACTGCAGTGTCCTCAGGGCTTTATACCAGGCATGCCAGGGACCTCTAAACCTCCAGATTCTGAGCTTTTACTGGTTGTAAATACAAAAATCAGTCCCTCTTGTTTTCCCTGTTACTGGCTTTGGGGAAGTATATTCTGCGTGTGATCCCTGTATGCTCCACTCTCTCTCATCTCTTTCATGACCAAGGCTTCCTCCCCTCTATAGCACCTGTGATCTGTTTCTCACCAAAGCATGTCTCAGCACCCCCTACGTTCCATGATGTGGGCCTCTTCTTTTCCTCTAGTTGTACAGTTTGTTCTGTCAATCCTCAGATCACTTTCTTGTGTATTCAACATGATTTGATGTGGGGCGCCTGGATGGCTCAGTTGGTTAAGCATCTGACTTTGACTCAGGTCATGATCTTGTGGTTCTTGTGTTTGAGCCCCGTATTGGGCTCTGTAGTGATAGCTGGGAGACTGGAGGCTGCTTCGGATTCTGTGTCTCCCTTTCTCTCTGACCCACCCCTGCTCATGCTCTCCCTCTCTCTCAAAACTAAATAAACATTAAAAAAAATTAAATTATCAAAATGATTTGATGTTTATCTAGCTGTGTTCAAAGGACAAGGCAAGCCAGTGGTCTTCCTACTACTCTGCCATTTTAACTCCTTTCTTTATTTAGTTTTTGACCACAAAAATCACACTTCTCTTGCATCTAATGTGAAGATATGCTTTCACAAATACAAAGTAACATATGAACAAAGCTATTTATTGCAGCATTATTGTAATAATAAATTATTAATGTCACAAATAACCATCAATAGGAGATTGGTTCAATGGACTATGGTACAATGTGACAATGGCATTCTGTGCAGCTGTGAAAAAAGGAAAAAAAAACCTATGATCTGATATGTAGTGATTTTTATGTCATATTGTCAAGTGAAAAGAATACAAGGAGCAGAATGTATAATGTATGCAACTGACTTTGGTAATAAAGAAAGGAAAATAAGAATACCTATCTATCTATCTACCTATCTACTTATCATCTATCTAATTTAAAATGGCTCATTTCTCAAAATGAAACACAGGAAGGATAAACCAGAATCTAAACCAGGACCTACAATGAAAAATGTTACCTACAAGAGGTTTATAGGAAGGAGTGGAGGGGATAAACCTGAATTCTCTTTAGTTCTGCTCTAATAAGATATATGCATTCTAAAATCCCACTGTATTATACAAAACTGCATAATAAAATCCACAGGGCTTGTGAGAAATATGGGGTTAGAGGCACAACACTCAAAAACTTCATCAATGACATATTTTTTACAAAAGGTAGGAAGCCAGTTAAGATGTCAGCACAGTTATACATGTGCTAGATGTTTAAGAAATACATAAATATAATAAACATAGAATTCTACATGAAACAGAACTAAAGTTTTCTTGTGGAATTGAGCATCACAAAGCTTGCAGCTTGTGTATTATTGTGAAGTGGAAGAAAGAGTTTTCAAGGAAAGTTGTAACACCAGATGTGGATGTGTGTGGCTCATTGCTGTGACCTAAGGTAGCTGGTGGATGTTTCAGGTTTGCATATGCTTTTGCTCATTGTTATTCAACCTGTTTCAACTGAAGATGATGCTCTGCATGAGCAAAGACCAAATTTGCATTATCCTCAAATATGTAAATAGTACTGGAATAAATTAGTATTTTCTAAAACAAGCATAAGCAATTTTCACTCTTGAATATTACATATTAAAATATAAGATCATATTAAAAAGGATGAAAGGCACTTCTAAAATATAATACAAAGCAACAAATGCATATGTGTATCACACTGATAGCATAACCATGTGGAGAAAAGCGTAATATCAGGCAACATTTGGAAGAAACTGCTCTGATTGCACATTATTCTATAAAAAATATCTTAAACATTACTTATGAGATACTTATGGATTAATTGTTAGTATAAATGCTGGTAATACAATTTGAGACTTTTTTGTGTGTATTATAGAATACAGAATATCAATTGATATATTGATATTATTAGGAACTAGAATTTTACACTGTAGGGAAAGGAACATATGAATTTAAAGGAATGTAAGAGAGAAAACCCTTTCTGATTTTGATTTTGCATTGGAAATAGTAATGAAATCTCATGTTTGCTAAACCATATATTTCATAATTATAATTATTATTCTTTTCACAAAAAGGGCCTAAAAGAATACCTTAGTGGCATTTAGCACACCAGTTGCCTAGATTTTGGTTTCTAAAATTTTGGTTTCTAAAATTCCTCATGAAAAAAGGAAGAGGGCTTCTTAGAGAAATGGCTGAATCCTGGCCTGAGACAGGAAATTACACGGTGAGACTGAGTTATCATGTACCAGAAAAAAGTTGGTATAAAGAATGACACAAGACCCATCTGGAAGGGGCCCCCTCTTGCCAAATTTGATCATTTGAGCACCAGAAAAGAATAATGAGGTAACTGTCATGCACTGAACCACAAAGAAAAATTCTTTCTTAACACACAATAAATCATAAAGGCTAATATTCATAAGTGAGCTTCTTAAACCTAAGGGTTTGTGTATATCAGGAGACACCATAATGGAGTGAAACAACAAGCCTTAAAGTGGATGCTATTTGTTTTATGTACAACTGACAAATTTATATATATATATATATATATATATATATATATATATATATATAACTACTATGCATAAGTAGTTCAGAGATGAGGAAACACAAATGGCCCATAAATGTATGAGAAGACTTAATATCATTACTAGATATTGAAGTGAAAATTAAAGCCTTATGGACTTGCTGTCTTCTATTGACCTATTTACTGGCAAAATGGGAGTCTGACAGTAGAAAGTGTTTTTGAGGATATGGAGCAATGTTTACCTGCAGCTCATGGGAGTTCAAATGTATGCAGTTCCTTTGGAAAACCTACATTGCCTATTGAAGTTGATGACACATTCCCTTGACTCAACAAGATTCCTGATGCACAAGATTGCTCATGGCAACATTGTTCATTGAAACAAAAAATGGAAAAGGCCAATAGTCTATCCACACTAGAATATATCAGTATTTTTTTGTGTTCATACAATGGAGTATAGAGTACAGTAAAATGAAATAACTAGATCTACAGGATCATCATATTAGAATTCTGGTAAGGGACTAGTGAGTGGAAGAAGCAAGAAAAATACATAAAATTGAATCTACTTAAATAAAGCTTACATACAGTACATGATTTTGAGGTTGCATATATAGGTAGTAAAAGATGATAGAACTATATTGAAAAACCAAGAAAATTGTAAACACAAAGTCAAGGTAGTTATTTCTGGAGAGACACAGGGAAATTGAACTGGGCAGGGGCTGACAGGAGACTTCAGAGGTCATGGTGTTTTATATATACATATATTACATACATGTGTGTGTAAATATATATATAATATATATAAATTTATTTTTCCTATCATGATTTCCATCATTTTATAATTTTTGTATGTTAAATTCCCATTATTCTGTGCTAGGCTGTGTGTGTATATATATATATATATATATACACACACATATCATATATATGATATATATTAATATAACATATAATACATATTAATTATATACAATTAATATATATATTAATATATATTATATATTATATATATATATATTTCCTAGGCTGGATAGTGAATATATATCTGCTTCTTGTAGACCAAGTTGAAAGTATGAATTTTAATTTTTATTTTACTGGAGGAAAAGCCATTGTAATGATTTGCAATTAAGATAATAGAACAGCAAACAAAAAGTTGTGGTTGATCTGGATTGACTGTCTGTACTGGTCACTTTACTTTCCATTTTCAATATGTTTTACTGTTTGTAATTTAAAAAGAAATAAGCACCAGAAACAATTATTTATTAATTTCTTGACCTTGATACTGTTTTTTTAAAAAAAGCCCCAAAGTGGGGCTTGAATTTATAACTCTTAGATCAAGAGTAGTACCCTCAACCAACTGAGCCAGCCAGGTACCCTGAATTTGATACTTTTTGATACAGAAATACCATATCAATTTTCCTAAATATTGATATTATTTCTAGTTATAATCAGAAATACTGACAACTAAGATGGGGAGCCAGTTCTAGAACTTAGAAAATCTTGTAAATACTTAAAGAAAAATGTGGTAGTTTTATTACTTAAAAGTAAATTACTTAAAAAAGATTTGAACACAATGTGTTGCCATTTACTTGTAAGGAGATAAAACTTGTCATACATGTATCTTTTTTAATTTTTTAAGTTTAATTAAAGTATAATTTAATTAAAGTATAATTGATACACAAAAAATTGCACACACTTAATGTGTGGTGGGTTTGGACATACGCATACACTCATGATACCATCATCACAATCAAGGCACTAAATATGTCTACCACTTCCAAAAATTTCCTTGTGTTCGTGTGTGTGTGTGTGTGTGTGTGTGTGTGTTTAGATTCCTTGTCACCATGGTTTGTAGTCCTAATGGATATACCCACCACTTTTTGTTGAGTATCCCCATTGTTGGTATTCTACTAGCTGGTTTGTTTCCTGGTAATGCAAAATGTATGTCTGCTTGAACTGCCATCCATTATACCTGATCAACTCATTCCCCAGGTATCTGTACCATGCCAGTGGGTATAACTACATATTAAATTTTACTAAATGATTCTTTGGATAATTTATCTATTATTAAATTCACTGTTAATTTTTAGTCACATATGAACTAAATAACTTAATTCTTTCAAGGAACTGGGCAATGGATATTTTCTATCAGAAACAAGACTTAACACTCTTTTCTTTCCTTCTTGTCTCAGCCTTGCCTTTCTTTCTCACTGTTTGGGAACCTAAATCTACTAGGATGCCAGAACCTCCTTGGAATCCTCTATAAGCCAAGCACATAGGTTTCAAGTAAATTCCTTTATTATTCTTTGATTCCCCAAAGAATGTTTCCATCTCTATGAACAGTGCATCACCAAACATCTCCAGTCTTACCTTCACATCTACATTTCAGCCACACAGCTGCTGTTGGTTTCCCAGTATGCCCAGCTCTCCATTAGCTCTGGGTCTTTCACATACATCTAGCCTCTTCTTTTCCTAGGACATTCTTCCCATTATTTTTCATCTGGTTAACTTCCACTCATTCCCATGTCTCAAATTTAAACTTCTCTTCTAACTAGACAATTTCCCTGACACCCCACCCTCACCTGGGATACATATCCTTCTTATGTACTCTCATATTACACTGAAATTTTCCTTTCCATCATTTTATAATTTTTGCATGTTAAATTCCCTTTATTCTGTGCTAGGCTGTACATTTTGCACTAGAAATAAGTATGTCTATATTAATCTGCATCAAATGCCTAATACAAAGCATAGTACACAGTGCAATAAATTTCACTGAAAAGAGAGAGAATAAGAGGGACAGGTGGATAAAAGAATAGATGGATGAGTGATCTGAACATACCTCAGTTACTCATCATACACATAAAGTAATACTAAAGAAATTGACCCTGCTCCCAATGGCTGGCCTGCTTTTCTTCTTAAATTCCAAACCTTTTCGTTCATGTGGATGATTGTTTTCTTCCTCTTTTTATAAGACTGGTTCATTCTGTTACTTCAAGACTTAGGTAAAATAGGGTCTCCACACAAAATATTTTTTATGACCACCTATTTAATGCGATCCCCCTTTCATCACACATTTTAACTTTTTTCATAGCATTTATTACAATTCATAATAAGCTTCCTTGTTCATTATGTGTGTATAGGTTATCCACTCTCTTGGCACATGAGCTACATGAAAGATAGGACTTTGACTATCTTATTTAGTACTAAATTATTATCCCTAGAAGAGTGTCTGGAACATAATCTCTCTCTCTCTCTCTCTCTCTCTCTCTCTCTCTCAATGAATGAATACCTAAAATATTTTTATATTTTTAACATATGAATTTTTTCTTTATGTTTATACAGTAGTTATAAACCAAATATTATAATCCATTAAGTTGCATTTCTTAGTAACAAGGAATAAATATATACATATATATTTAAAAATATGTTTATACTAAAATTTAAAACGTATTCTTTTAAAAATATGTCAATAATGTTAATGTGTTGTCAAATGTACTCTTACATTGATGTCCAATTCAACTATATATCTAAGGCTTTTAATGGTTCAACCTAGTAACATCTTGCAACACTTCCAATTCTGAAATTCTGTAATAGAATAGTATTTAGAAATATTTAGAAGAAGACAGTGGAATTAAAACAATAGCACAGTTTCGAAGGGGCACATGCACCCCAATGTTTATAGCAGCACTATCAACAATAGCTAAAGTATGGAAAGAGCCCAAATGTCCATCGACTGATAAATGGATAAAGAAGATGTATATATATACAATGGGATATTACTCGGCTATCAAAAAGAATGTGGATTTGCAGCAATGTGGATGGAACTAGAGCATATTATGCTAAGCAAAATAAATTAGAGAAAGACAAGTACCACATGACCTCACTCATATGTGGAATTTAAGATAAAAACAGATGAACATAAGGGAAGGGAAGGAAAAATAATATAAAGACAGACAGGGAGACAAACCATAAGAGACTCTTAAATACAGAGAACAAACTGAGGGTTGCTGGAGGGGTGTTGGGTGGGGGGATGGGCTAAATGGACAAGGTGCATTAAGGAGGGCACTTGTTGGGTTGAGCACTGGGTGTTATAGGTAAGTGATGAAGCATTAAATTCTATTCCTGAAATCATTACTATACTATATGTTAACTAACTTGGATTTACACTAAATAAATAGTACAATAAAAAAATTATAACTATGTGCAGTGATATATGTTACCCAAACTTATGGTGGCAATCATTTCTCTCTCTCTCTCTCCATATTTATAGATCTATTTATCTATCTATCTATATATATATAATATTGAAAAAATATATCTCAGTATATGTATCAAATTATGTCACACACCTAAAGCACTATGTTATATGTCAATTATATTTCAATTAAAATAATATAATAAAGCAATAGTAACCAAAAGGGGATTAAAAGTCTTGTAGATTGAAATTTAGATAGGAAACTGCCAAAAAATGTGAAGAAAATGTTTGCTTACTATGCTGAAAGGAATTATTTTTGTAAGCTTTAGTTAATCTTGAATAAAAATAATCAGATATTTTCCATAGTATTATAAAAAATAAAAGACTGAATTCCCTTTGATGACCTTGACCTCTATGGGATAAAAAAGAAAATTAAATTCTATTCAGTACTCATTTAGTACTTTGTAAACCATTTGTGGTTTGCTTTATGCTATCAGTTACAGAAAGCTCTCCTGTAAACTTTTAAAATAAGGAAGTTGATTAGCTCATACAGCAAGAGTAAGAGATAAGCATTCTCAGAGTATTTAGTATAGGAGCTCAGTTTCTTTACAGCTTTTTATTGGTCACCTTCCTGGCATTGGTTTGTTTTGGGAGTTGGCCCTTATATTTCCAAGATAGTTGCCACCAATTTAGATATCAGGCACATATGACACACTTCAGGGCAAAAAAGGATAGTATTCCCTCCCAGGCAGCACTAGTTAGCATCAAGAACAGCTGTTGGTAGAAACCTTCAAATGTATTTCCCAGTTTACTTAGTTGGTCAGAATTGTATCACATGGAATTATTATGGTTGTTTTGACCTATGATTATCTATTGGAACATAATTAAACCTATTCTATTGCTTTATCCAACAAATATTTTTCCTTTCTGATTTCTAGTTTTTGCTTATTTGGGATACTTTGATTACTATACCTCACATCTGAGACATACATATTTATAATTTCATTCTTAACCAAACATATGCTTTTTGGAGTTGTCTTTCCCTCCCATCTTCTTTTAAATGCATGGTGGCCATCTCAAGACCACATGATTCTACCCTATTTGGCACAGATGATTAAACCAAGTGTAGACATACAAAACAATGGAAATCTGTGCATGTTATTTTTTTAGCCAACCAATTTGTTTCTATTTCAAAAATGTGAGCTATGAGACACAAAACTTGAATGAGTCTGGTGATTGGGAGCATAAGTTTGTTTGGAGCTGGGTCCAATACTGACACAGAGGCAAGCCACAGCCACATGACAGTCAAATTTATAGGAAATCAGAAAGGAGCCCTTTAAAAAAATGCTAGCCTATAAATTTTAAAATAGAACAGATGGACAGAAAAAAGTACATATGACCAAATGAGAAAAAGAGAGAGAGAAAAAGAGAGAAATTTGTACACTGACTTTTGCAATTTCAGTGGCACACTTAGTTGCATTTCTTATGGTAGATTCCATGAAATGCCCCTGTATCCTGATAACTAGCACCCTTTCCTCAGAACCTCTTTCAATTTTCTGCTCATTGAAACCAAATAATCTCTGACCTTGAAATTGGTCTCCCTGTCTTTCTCCTTCAAATCCTTCAGTAACCAGTACCAAGCTAAGGTTCTCTATGTGTGAATTCAGCATTTCCTATGTACATTATACGGTTTCCTTCATCCTCAGAGATTAGAGCCAGACAATGGTAGCAATGGACAGGACTTTCCTTTCACTTACTTTACTCCTCTTGTTTTGCAAAAAAGGAAAGAGACCCATAGGACTGAAATGATACAATGTCAGTGAAAGATGACAATGACATAGGTAGAACATTTAAATCTATATTCCCAGCCGAGAGTTGTTTACTCTACCAACCATATGATTATCTCATGTATATTGGATTTTTTCTGAAAAGCTAGTGTGTAGTACAGTCCCTTTGTTACAGTCCTTTGGCCATCAGCAGCAGCCATTGAGCATGTGGATCACATATCCACTGTTTGTGATGCTGTGCCTTTGTCCAAGTCAGCTCAGTGAGTTGGAATCTCCCTGAGAACTGCCATCCTATTTGTGATGCTGCTAGTCACTTCCAAGCTGACGCTTTGCTATAGATTGTGCTTCTCTTAAAACATTCCCTTTGTTGTTCTATTCTGTTAGCTTCACGTGTGGCTGATTGCTTTACTTCAGCACACTGCACGGCTTCTGTTTGGTATGTGCTGCTATCATTTCTGTCTCTCACATGACCAGACTAGAAAAAAATGAAGCATCTCAGTTGAACTGATCTTATTTTTTATTTCCTACATGATCAGTTAGCAGTGTTAAACTTTGTCACTTAAGATCTTCTATTGAGATTTAAATTTAGTAAATAGTGAGCAAAATGTCTAAGTAGCTTTACTGTAACGTCATCTATATTTGAAAAGAAATATAGCACCAGTTGGAAATAGGTTCTGAGTTGTAATGAACATCCAGAGACCAGAGCATCCTGCCATCAATGCCCCATCCCATCTCACTCTCCGATGGAATGGGGTCATGTTGGGTCAGATAAAGTTGGATTCTGAGCCAAGGTTTGGCTTACAATGGGTCTGTATGTTCTGTATATTCACTTGATGGTCGTTTCTAATGTCCCTGAATGTATAATTATGCCGCCTCCACATTGAGCATTTGACCCATATAGTAAAGGGACATTTTAGGAGAAAGGTTGAGCACAAACCACTGAAACAGCCTTGCACGTTGTGCCCCTGAGAAATGTGTACCGACCCTAAGTACTAAGGAGCTAAAGGATGTAGTAGTGGTGCTCCCCATCATGTCTTCAGTTAAGTCACCAAACTGGCCCTTAAAATAACCCCAGATGAATCCTGAGGATGACTTCCGACTACCACAGGCTCAACTGAATAGCAGCCTGATTGCAGCTGCTATCTCAGACGTGGTGCCATTCTGGAGTAGATTAATCTGGCTTCCACTACTGCTACGCTGATTTGGCAAATATGTTATTTTGTACTCAGATCAGATAAAACAGATCAGAAACAATTTGCATTCACATGAAATGTACAAAAGTAGGCATTTACAGTTTTCCTTCAGGGTACTGTTCACTTACTTTCTCTCTGTCAGAACATAGTTTTAAGATATCTGGATCACCTGAACATCCCACAGGACATCACATTGATTTTCTACATTGATAATTTTGTGATAATTAAGCTGATGAGCAAGAAGTGGCTAGCAAACTAGGGGCCTTGGTAAGACACGCACATTCCAGAGAATGAGAGATAAGCCAACCCCACAAAGATTTGGGGGAGTAGCCCAACACATCAGTAGAATCATTAGCAGTCCAGTGCTCAGAGACTGCAAGGACATTCTCTCTAAATTAAAGGACAAATTATTGCATTTTGTATCTCCTACCACAAAGAAAGAAGCACAATGCCTGGTAGAACTCTTTGGGTTTAAGAGATAGCATGTTCCATACCTGGGTGACATGGAAAGCTACCACTTTTGAGTCGGTCCCAGGAAAGGAAAGAGCTCTGCAGCAGATCCAAGATTCATTTGGGTAATCCTTCCACTTGAGCCATATGGACCTTGTGATATCAGGAGTATCAGTTGTGATAAAATATGCCATATAGCACTCTCCAGTGGGAGAATTGCAACACAGACATATGGGTTTCTGGAGCAAGACTTGCCAAGATGCAGTGGAGAATTATACACCTTTGAGAAATAATTCCTGGCATGATAATGGACCTCGATAGAAGTAAAGTGTCTGGCAAAGGGTATCATGCATCTGAAACTTTCTGTCTAGTTTTGTCAAACCCTCTAAGTCGTAAAGACAGATGAATCCATCAGCAATTTATTGTTTTTTTTTTTTTTTTAACGTTTATTTATTTTTGAGACAGAGAGAGACAGAGCATGAACGGGGGAGGGGCAGAGAGAGAGGGAGACACAGAACCGGAAGCAGGCTCCAGGCTCTGAGCCATCAGCCCAGAGCCTGACGCGGGGCTCGAACTCACGGACCGCGAGATCGTGACCTGAGCCGAAGTCGGACGCTTAACCGACTGAGCCACCCAGGCGCCCCATCAGCAATTTATTGTAAGGTAGAAGTGGTATATCCAAAAACGAGCATGAGCCAGACAAGAGAGCACAAGCAAGCTATATCAGAAAGTGAACTAGACCCACATGTTATCTACCCCTGTTGTATCAGTGCCCTCCACTCAGCTCACACCTATTGTCACATGAGCTTGCAGAAGATAAAAGCTCACACTTGGTTTACAAATGAATCTAATTAATATGCTCATGAAAGCTGAAAATGGTTGCCTTACTCAGGAAAGGCCTCGAAAAACAGTGGGAAGTGAAAAACAAAATCCTCAGAATGGGCAGAGCTTCAGTGATAGACCTGGCCATCCACACTGTGTACACAGAGTTTGGGATGTACAGAGCTCTAGACAGTGCTAAATGCTTTGTTTATACAGGGGCTCCAAAGGAGAAAGATTGGAAAATTTTGGATAAGAAGGTTTGATGTACAGGCATAGGGATGGAGATATGGGGGTAAAGGTAAAAAAGTGTGAATGACTTAACATCACATAGTAGTACTCACAGGAAAGTATTAAGTAGTAAGATTTGGCCAGGCAGTTTTAGCCAGTCTGTGCCATTGGTCACATCAGCACTGGTATGATGGGCACATGAATTTAATTAATTCAGTGGTCACAATGGAAGTGATGAAGGCTAAACCTAGGTCCAACAGCATAAGATTCCACTTACCAAGGCTCACTTAGCTGCTGCTGCAACTAACTGTCCAAATAGACAGTAAGAGAGATCAATGCTTGCACCCTAAGTAGAACTATTTATCAAGGAGACCAACCACCATCTGTTCATGAGTTGAATAAATCAGGTTCCTTTCAACCTGGAAAGAACAAAGACTTGCTTTAATAAAAATAAATACATATCATGGGGGAGATTTTGCATTCTTATTCTTATTCATGACCTCATCAGTACAACTATCCAAGAGTGGATGTAGTGTTTAGTTCCCCGGTATGGGATCCCACATAGTACTGGTCAGATCAGAAGACCTTCTGTATAGCAAAGGAAGTGTGGGTGTAGGTCCATGACTATGTGACCCAATGGTTATATCACATACGCAGAAGCTGAAGCTGTTGGCTTGAAAGAGCATTAGAAAGTACAACCAATCAGGCTATAAGCAGTAATTCTATGTTGAGCAGGCTTCAACCTCCAAGATGCAGTATACACATTGCATCAACAACTTTATATAGTATCGTGTAGGAAGAGTACTTACATCTGAGAACCGAGGAGTAGAGACAGGAGAATCTCCACTAATTATCATTCTTCGTGACCCTCTGGGGGTTTTATGTCTCCCATTCCTGCAACTTTAGCCTCTTCATGGCTGGAAATCCTAATCCCCAAAGGGTGCAAAGTCTTGCTCAGGGGAAACAATGAGAATCCTATTAAGCTACAAGCTATGGTTGACACTTGGGCACTCAGGCTCTTTGTGCCCAGAGACCAGCAGAAAAGGAGTCATAATCTTGACACGAATAATTGACAGCAATCACCAAGAGGTGGTAGGGTTTCTGTCACACAGTGGGAGCAGGGAAGAATGTGTGTGACACCTGGTGATCCACTTGGGTGTCTACTGCTACTCACTTGTCCAACTGTACTGATAAATTAAAAAGGCCAGCAACCACAACATGAAAAATTTATGGTAACCAAGGGTTCATGGTCTTCAGGGATGGTCCAGATTATCATACCACCAAGCAAGGCAACAAGACCAGCAGTGGTGGTCTGAGGATGAGGGGAATCCATAATGGATAGCTGAGGAAGAAGATGATGAGTATCAGATGGGGTCCCAAGACCAACTACAATAGTAGGGACTGTAGTTTATACTACTAACCTTCTTCTGTGCTTCCCTTAAAAAAAGAGGCTCTCTGGAATCCCGGGCTAACTTCTGCCTCAAATGTCTTTGCGGAAGCCAATACAATCAGTTCAAGGGATGGACTATTGTGAAGACGTATATGTACCACTTCTGAGAGCCCACTTAAAAGAAAGATTTTTTTCCCCAACACATAAGGTGTGTTAGTCCTTCCAAGTTTGCCTCAGAGAGCTGTGATAATCCAAGAAAGAGCATAATCTTCTTGGGGTGGCCCACCCCCCAGTGACAGATCATGAAAGTGTTATAAAGGCCTGGTCATTTCCCTTACTGTAAGATATCAGCTCATTATAAGTGACACATACTTCAGAATCCCCTTTGGGGTTAGCTGGGGCTTTGTTTCACCAGCACCTGTTTGACTTCTCTCTCTCCCCTGTGTTATTTCCTCCATAACCACCAGGACCATGGAGGCCTTTATAATAGGGTTTCCATTCCCAATGTCTATTTTTCACATTTCTAGTGATATTCCAGTAGAACTTCCTTTTTATAATAGTCATTTCATATGCAAAAGCCTCAAATTGCCACTTAGTGAAAGCCAACTCTCAGAATTTGAGTCCTTCTTTCTTAGGACAAAATTTAAGATACAATCTGTGGCTTTCTACTTAATAGAAAACAAAAATAATAAAATAACACCTTCTTTGGAAAAAAATTGACCATTCCAAATGATGGAAAATTCCATTATTTTTCCTCTTGAACTCAAGTTATTATTTTTAAAATCAATCAATCAATAAATACAGCTTACCTCTGGTAAGGAATTTGATTCCCCAGGGAAATATATTTCACTTGTAGTAAATTCAAAAAATTATACAAAGGTAACTAGGGTGTAATTACTGTCCTGGGAAATTATAATTCCTAGTTACTTACAATCTCTTTATTATATTTCTGTGTGGCAATGTTGAATGTGCTACTCTTGCATACCTCCTAGAGTTTTTATGAGAGACAATTTTAAGGTAAGTAGATTGCCATTTCAAGTTAGCTTTTGGTTCTGTTTTTTTTAAACTGGTCTTGTAATGACAATAGCATTTCTCAAATGGCTGCAGTTAAGTCTTTACATTTGTTGTTTTTCTTTTCCCTGCAATCATGATAAAGCATCAATATATTTTATATATAAATTAAGTAGTTTCCATAGAATTCTAAATTGATTGATGATTCATTTATTGTTTTTCAACACAATTTACTAGATTCCCACTGGTTGTCAGACCCTTGGCCAAATGTTAGGGATACAGTTGAACAAGATATGGTAATTCCCTTAAGGAAATTATTGCCTAAGAAAACATAGTGTGAATGGTTTCTTAAATGGGCTTTATTCTTTTGCTAACTAAAATCGTTTTGAATTCAGTTTGTCAGGGTTATGGGCTGAATTGTGCCTCCCCAAAATGCATATGTTGAAGCTTTAATTCCTAATGTGACTGTGTTTGGACATAGAGCATTTAAAGAGGCAATTAAAGTTAAGCAAGCTCATAAGGCTGGGGTCCTAATCCAGTGGTACTGGTGTTCTTATGAGAGGAAGAAACACCAGTAACACATGCACACAGAGAAAAGGCTATGTGAGGACATGGAGAGAAGGTGGCCATCCATAAGCTAAGGAAAGAGGCCTCAGGAGAAACCAAACTTGCCATGCCTTGAACTTGGTCTTCCAGCCTCCAGAACTGTGAGAAAAATTAATTTGTGCTTAAGTGACCCAGTCTGTGGGTTTTGTTAGGAAAACCCTAGTCGACTAATACAGTCAGATATTCCTTGTTGGCAAATTGACTGGGAATTTGCTCTGGTAAAGTGTGATGATATGTGAACACTCTACCGCTAAGAACATTTTACAGCATTGAAATTTTACAGCATCCTCATTTTACAGCATCCTCATTTTACAGCACTGAAACTGAAATCCCAGTCCCCCCAAAATATTTTACTGAAATATTCCTTTTCTCCATCAGTTTCTTCTCCAGGGCAGGTCACAGAGCAGCAGCTGGGAGGGAAACAGGGATGATCTTTCTTCTATTCCTCCTCTACTTGAGCTCATGCCCTTCTTCCTCCTCTTGCTCTGATTCTTCTTTTTTCAAAAAATTATTTTAATGTTTATTTATTTTTGAGAGAGAGACAGAGCATGAGTCGGGGAGGGGCAGAGAGAAGGGGAGACAAAGAATCTGAAGCAGGCTCCAGGCTCTGAGCTCTCCGCACCAAGACCACCACGGGGCTCAAAGTTACGAACAGTGAGATCATGACCTGAGCCGAAGTCAGATGCTTAACTGACTGAGCCACGCAGGCACCCCTGTTATGATTCTTCTGACTCACTCATCCTGGGTTGGGGCCAGACAAGGGGAGGTGTATGAAGGACAAGTGTTGCATGTCCCTTTCTATGACACCCCACGGTTGAGGCCCTCTTTTCTTGTGCTATAGACAGGAGCACTGCTGGGCTCTTCAGAGAAACTGAGAAACTGCCCTGGGAAACTTTCCATCTCCCTTGTCGTGGACATTGATTGTGTGCTTTCAGTCTTACCTCTGTTAAATTCTCTCATTCCTCTCCAAGCAGGCATGCCTCTTGGACAGGGTTCTTTCAGGAGGACCTGGTCCTTGCGATTCTGTGTAGTATCACTTGACGCAGGCAAACACATATATACTAGACCCTTCCATCTGTGAATACATGGGCCCCTCTGCTCCCTCTGCCATCATCCCTCCTCTCCCTCGTGGGCAACCCCAGCTGGCAACTACTCTCGGAACTTACCAGGTCAGGTGCAACCATTGCGCTTTCTCCTCAGATCTGCCTCCAATCGCTTGGAAAATATTCCAGGTTCTTTCTGCCAAGAACCCTCATGCAGTACCAATAGCAGCACTGAACAGGCCTCCTTGTCTCTGCTGCTCATCAAGCTTCACCTGAAGACTGAGATGTTGGCCAGCTCCTCAGTACACAGAACAACTATCTCTACAAGTGATTCTCTTGCTATTTCCCATACCTTATATGATTTGAAGCAGTAAAGGTGAAGCACTTTCCTCTTCTCCATAAGAAAAGGAAGGAATCAACACCACAGTGTTTCTACTCACATGAATTTCTTTCGAAGAGTCTCTGGAATGAACCTGTAACCTTCTCTGATATAAGCTGGAGATTTCAGGTGGGGACCATTAGTGTAGGAACCATTTTGGCTGTCTCTTGGGAAGACCTGCATGGATACATCCAGCATCTTGTGTCAGAATGTGAATGTCCTTAGCCCCTTCCACCACATTGTCTTCAACTTGTATCTCTAAGCTAAAATGACACAGTGAAAAGTCCCATCTCATATCCCTCTACAATACAATTTAAAAAACCATCATATATTATTCTAACATAAAATATAGTTATTGTTCCTTTATAAGTATAATAATTGAACTTTGTAGACAACTTGGAAAAAAGAAATGATGAAGGGAAGTAAAACATATACTGGATTTATGATTATTTCTATGAACCAAACCTTTATTTAGAAAAATCAGTGGTTAGAAGTTATCAGGGAAATTTTATACACTTTTCCTTCATGATATAGAACTGTAAATACTTTTAAAGTAGGTGTCTCTTAAACTTTGTATTATTATTTTCTTTGCCTCACATCTCAAGAGGTCTCTTATCCTTCTTAGGACAATTGCTTTCCTCTCTTTTCCCTCAGTTCATTTTTAATATGGAACTCAGTATCCCCAAAGCCCTCCTTGTTCCTTCAGGAGGCAGGCACACTTTCAGTTGTGTCTTAAAAGTACCATGTAATCACTATAAACCAAATGGTCAAATTATGTTGTGGACAGACTCTCACATTTTTTTTTTCTGACAGCAAAGGCCTCTATTGTATAGACCCTGAGTCTCATTCTGGTGACCTAACTGAACCATTTCTTTGACTTCTGACTTCTGCCTTTATCCTGAAAATGATCCTCATGCAAAAAACGACAAAAAGCACAACAAACAACAGAAAACTCCTTAAAAAAATCCTACATTTTCTTAAGGAGAGGGCATAGTCCCTGTGCAGATATATTCTCATTAATTTGGCAGAATATAGAGGAGAGAGGCAAGCTATAGAGGCAAACTCTGTTAATTCCTAGTTATAGAAACTTTGGCAAATATCCTAACCGTCAGAGCCCCCTCACTTCTTTGACGTGAAAATGGGGGAAGGTAACGTCTACCTCTCTGGTATTGTGAGAATTAAATCAGAAAATAAATAAAGATCCTAGATCATAGTATGTAATTCATAAACATCTGGTTATTTACTAAAACCCCCAATAAAAATTGGGCTGTTCCTCACCTGATAAGCAGATACAAAGAAGGTGTAACAGATGTGTCTACTTCCTAGTGTCCATTTCTGACTTCTTCTTCCAGACTAGCCATTCCCTAGTTTCCTGTGCTTTGGCCCAGTCCAGGAAGGAAATTTCTTGGCGTTTCAGCAACCCAGCTGGGAACTTCAGATCTGCTCCTGAGGCAGTAGGGGTAGATTTGTAAAAGTAGTAAGTATGGAGCCAGAGGCCCTGGAGAAGGAAGTGATTTCTATGAGCCTCCTATATTTCACCTGTGAGTACAACATAGAGGGTACATGAGCATTCAACAATTACATATGTACAATGTATGATTAGTATTAGACACTAGCTTTGTAGTCTCAGTAAATAAATTGACCTCTCTGGGTCTGTCTCTGCACCTATTAAAAAAGGATAGTGAACTTGATGATCTTAAAATTATTTTCTACTATAATATTTTATCATTACCGTAAAGGCTACTTCAAGAATACCTATTTTGATTTATAACTATAAGCAAGTGAATGTAATTAGTGGTTTATTCAGATTATACAGGATTGCCTAGGTATTTTCTATTTTAAAAGATACAAGTGGGGATGTACAGTTTAAATTTTTCACTCATTTGATAGTAGTTATTACTATTGAATTTTTTATGCCTTAGTATAGAGTATATAAGTAAAAAGCTTCAAATACATGTGTCCACAATAATTCAGTAATTAAAATTCAGTAAACACTTCTCTTGAATCTTTATATCTTATCATCCTTAAAAAAAAGTCTAAAATACAACAGAATATTAGGCAGAAATTATTTCTAGTTTATCATTTTAGAAATGTGTTTATGATTTACTAGTTTATACGGGGAAAATTTTGCCAAAAAAAATAAGAATGAAAGGATGGCAGTGTGGGTATCTCTTCGAGATTCATATTTCAATTCTTTTGGATAAAGACCCAGAAATGGGATTGCTGGATCCTATGGTAGGCCTGCTTTCAATTTCTTGAGGAACTTCCATATTATTTTTCACAGTAGTTACACCATTCTATATTCCCACCAGCAGTGTGTAAGGATTCCTTTTGCTCCACATCCTTGCTAACATTTATCTTTTTCCCCTCCCAGTTTTATTGGGAAATAATTGACCTACATCATGTTTAAGTTTAAGGCACATAGTATGATGGTTTGACTTAAATATATTGTGAAATGATTATCACAATATGTTCGGCTAACATCCATCTTCTCATACAGATACAATAAATAACAAAGAAAAAGGAAAACATTTTCCCCTTGTGATAAGAACCTTAGGATTTACTTTTTTAACAACTTTACTATACATTAACAGCAGTGTTAGCTGTAGTCATCATATTGGACATTACATCCCATTTATCCCTAGTACTTATTTCTCTTATAACTGGAGGTTTGTACTTTTGACCCTTCAATCCCCTGTTCCCCACTCTCCACTTTGTTGTACCTTGCGCTAATCTCCAGCAAGGGCTTCATCTCCTATTTTGTTTCTTTACCTTCATCTGTATATACCCTTTCCACATTCATCACTTTCATGGTGATACTGTTGGCCTTTTGCCCAGTTTTCAAAATCTCTAGTAATGTTTTGAACATTTTATTCTTCTTTGTATCTCAAGAAAGCTAGATCTCATAGGTTTTCAATTAATACTTGATGAAATGAGTAGGAATCAATTAATCATAAATCAGGGCGTTTAGTGTTTGTAGCTCAATATTCTCCTTCTGTTTGCATAGTCACCAGCAACTAACTGATGGACTAGCTATGAAATGCATCTGTGTAAACCAGGCCTGAGAAGCAAGTACTTTGCTTGTTCACTTTTTTATATATCGTTATAAATTGGGCATAAAGAAAGGAGATTCCTTAAATCTTTTGCATTTCAGTATAGTCTTGCTCTACTCAGTAACACAACAAAAGTTAAACATAGTTATAATATTCCATTCGAAGAGGAGTTAAGTATTCAGATTTGAAATATGACATAATACAGTAGGGGTGAGATGAGGTGACCAATAAAATGTGTTATTAATAATAAAACTCCCCAAATAATCTAGAACATAGAGATTTATTTGTTTAGTCTCCAAAGACTATTGAAATGAAGAGCATTGAAAAATTTACTTCACTAATTCCACTTCCTTAAACTAAATTTTGACATAGCAAAGGGATCTATTTCTTCTTGATATTTAGGTCATGAAATAACTATGAAGCCAGATAGTATGTTGGTTTTGTTAAGACAGATGGCAGAAGAGGAGGTTATCTGAGCAGACTTTCCATAAAGAAATTAAAATTTAATTCTCTGCTGGGGGATTATTACTGTATGGTGGAAAAGTATTTTTTTTTCCTATTTATTCTTGGGTTTTTGTTCATATACAGATCCAGAAGTATGAACAAACACAGCTGTTCACCACATTAACCAGAGACCTATTAGAGTAAGGAACCATTTTCATGCCAAATGTTATATTAGCAGAATGAGAAGTGGTGTGATTAATTGAGTTCCTTGAGCTGGATTAGAGATCGTTTGGATTGTGTGACAAGTTCTACTGGCAACACAGTTTTCATGGAATGCTGTGAGAAATTAATTCCAACAGATACAGTGAGTTAAGGTCTAACAAAATTATTTCAAAGACAAACAATTTTTTGATCAACAGAACCAGATGATGGAGGCAGAGCAGAAAAACTTTTTAAATCAGGAGAAAATAAGAAAGCTTAATTGGGTTAAAAATTACTTCCTTAAGGTCTTTTTTCCTTGTCTTTTATTTTTTCTTACAGCTACCCATCAGTATAGCTTTATTTTTAGTTTTTAGTTACTAGAAAATTTTAAATATTATTAGTGATTTGGGTGTAAGATGTACTTGGTTACAATTATAGGGATGTACTGTTTTTGAAATACTAGCAATTTAGGCTGTGGGGCAATAACATATCACTATGAACTACAGTATCCTGAGAAATTTCAGGAAGACATGAAAGGGAAATTTTTAATTTCCTTATCAACTGAAACACAAAATTAAACACACTCTACTCCATTTCTAATGGACTATTTTAGAGCACTTTCTTCTTGAGGATTTAAAACTCTCATTTCTGTATCTGGCCATGAAGCTATTCCTTCTGTCCTCAAAATATGGGAGAAAGTAGTATTAAGAATGCTCCTGGGGCACCTGGCTGGCTCAGTTGGAAGAACACAAAACTCTTGATCTCTAGGTTGTGACTTTGAGACTCACACTGGGTGTGGAGATTACTTAAATAAGTAAATAACTTTTAAAAATATTAAAAAAATTGAAAAAGGAGAATGTTCCTCATATGACCATTTTTTCACTTGGATAGGTTTTCAAATTTTAATATGTCACTGCAATGTAATTATTTGAAGCATAATAGCTGGTATAAAGGAGGTAATTTGCATCTATTATTTATATCTATCACTTTATATATTATACAATATATACTTACACAATAATCTATAAAGAGGGTATTTTTAATGTATATATTTTTTGAATATATACTGTTAATATATATATTGTTTCAAATATATATTTTTAATATATACTTATACAAACAATAAAGAAAGCATCTTTTTTTTTAAATTTTAAAATTTTTAAATGTTTTTTAGGGAGGGAGAGAGAGAGTGTGAGTGGAGGAGAGGGGCAGAGGGAGAGAAAGAGAGAATACCAAGCAGGTTCCACGCTCTGTGTGGAGCCAGATGCAGGGTTTGATACCACGGCCTTGGGATCCTGACCTGAGCTAAAATCAATTAGATGCTCAACCAAGTGAGCCACCCAGGCACCCCAAGAGAGCATCCTTGTGAGAATGCATTGAAGTTGGGCCGTTATTTCAATGTCCTTTCTCTCTTTTTTTATCACTGTGGAATTTTCAAAATAAGTGAATCTCATAGTAAAGATAAATTGTGTCAGTTTGCTAAGCATATGTATTTCTAAGGACATGTGGATTTAAAGGTGTTTTTTTTAATCTTAAATTCTCTCAATCTTTTGATCATTCTGAATCATCACTCAGGTATTAATTTATAACCCTTTAACTTAAAAACAAATTAAGGAAGACCAAAATTCATGTTACCTTGCAGCTGTTTTCAAGAAAAACTTTCAGGGAAACACTTGTACTCAAATACAAAAAGCAATAAAAATGATCAACATGATGTAGTGTTTAGTATGGATGAGGAAGTATGACCCACGAAAATGATCTTACATACTCTTCATAACTCTTTGAGGTAGGCACTTCTTATTCTACATTGAGGAAATTGAATCTTAGGGACTCAAAATAGCCAGTCATTCACTGAAGATTTAAACCTAGGTTTGTTCAGCTCCATGGATTGTGCTCAATCACTCAGATACGACCTCAGAAATGAAAGGTGCAGTCCTTTAAAGGAAATCCTTTAAGGAAAATCCTTAAGATTTTTCATCTGCCACAGCCAAAGTTAATTTTTTCAATTCACAGCTTTCGAAGTTACAATTCTTTAACTTTTTACCTTCCTTATTTGGTTCAGGATGTGATTTCAAACTTATTTGTTGCATATTTTAAAATAAGAGTATGTAACATACTGAAAGGAGAAAAGAAAAATGTATTTATTTTAATTTATCCATGAATTTTTCCTCTTTCCTCTGGTTCTATTTCCATCTCTGTCATGGGAAAATGATTCAGCCTCTCTTGGCCTTGGTGTTGATAGTCACAATGTGGAATCCTGGGAAATAAATATCTATATTTCTCTCTAACTCTACAATGTTTTTTATAGCAGTGTACTATTGTTATTGAAAAATTGAACAGGAGATTAATATGTAAACAGTATATTTAGGTTGATATAACTATATTTGTGTATATATTATATATATATATATTATGTAATATATATATATTATATATATATAGTTTCTTGACTGTGGGGAATCATATGGCTGAGATTTGTAAAAACATGTTATTTGCAGTTTTCCTCTTAGAGCCAAAGATAATTCTTGGGTGCACTGAAGGCTGTATAAGAATTTCCAGGCCTTGAGGGGCGCCTGGGTGGCTCAGTCGGTTAAGCGTCCGACTTCGGCTCAGGTCACGATCTTGTGGTCCCTGAGTTCGAGCCCCGCGTCGGGCTCTGGGCTGATGGCTCAGAGCCTGGAGCCTGCTTCCGATTCTGTGTCTCCCTCTCTCTCTGACCCTCTTCCGTTCATGCTCTGTCTCTCTCTGTCTCAAAAATAAATAAACTTAAAAAAAAAAATTGAAAAAAAAAAAAGAATTTCAAGGCCTTGAGTTCAGATAAAATTAATGGCTGTACTTTAGTACCTGGCAAAGTTTATTACCAATAGCTAATGTTTAGGTCAAACTCATGGAATTTGAAAGTTTTAGGTTTAAACTCTTGGTTCTGCCTCTTACTAGCTGTGTGACTTTCCATAAGTTATCAAACTTCTCTAATCCATTACTCATCTGTAAAACTGTATAACAATATTTGCTGTGGGAGTGTGGTTTTTTTTTTAATATAAATGTTTATTTATTTGTTTTGAGAGAGAAAGAGAGCATGAGTGGGGTAGGAGAATAGAGAGGGGGAGAGAGAGAATCCCAAACAGGCTCTGAGCTCAGCAAGGAGCCTAACACAGGGCTTGATCTCACCACCTTGAGATCATGACCTGGAGATCATGACCTGAGCTGAAATCAGCAGCCTGAGGCTCAACCTACTGTGCCACCCAGGTACCCTGATGTAGTGTGTTTTAATCATTAAATGAGATAATACAAGAAAATCACTTGACACTGTCCCTAAAATATTGTGAGCGCTCACTGCAAAATTTCTCCTGCAGTTACACACATTAACTCCTTTATCTTTTGTCTGTCTCTCCTTACTCTTATTATTCATACACCCTGTAAACCTTCCTGCCTTTAAAAATAAGCTCCCTCTATGGACACCTGGATGGCTCAGTCGGTTAAGTGTCAGACTTCAGCTCAGGTCATGATTTCACGGCTCATGGGTTTGAGCCCCATGTTGGGCTCTGTGCTGACAGCTCAGAGACTGGAACGTGCTTCCCATTCTATGTATACCTCTCTCTCTGCCCTTCTTCCATTTGTGCTCTCTGTCTCAAAAAAAGCAAACATTAAAAAAATTTAAAAATAAGCTCCCTCTGGCCCCTACCTTTACCTCTGATGCTGGCAGGCTGGGTCCCAGGACCCAGAGGAGTCCCCACAGGACCAGCCAAGAGGTCCCTGGCTGCATGCATGATAGAAATCAAATACAAACTAGCAGGAAGTGAAAACGGACTCTACTGCAGGCATATGGAGAGTGCAGGTACAGGCAGAGTGTCTGGGAGACTTGGAAAGGAAAGGAGGGGCTCTCATCTTTGCTTGGGGTCTAAGGTTTTTCTCATTTTTCTCGAGGACTGTGGTCTGGTGCATGTGTTCTTTCAGGCATCTAGGAACCGGTTAGAACAAAGATGAGGGCCCAGGTGTTACTCCTTTGAGCTATGGGGTCTTGGCATCGAGATGTCTATCACTGGTGGTCTGGAATATGCATATCACCTTAGATGTTATCTAAGATGTTATCTTAGATGTTATCACATATCCTTCCTTAGATGTTATCTATTCTAAAGAAATCATGAACTCCCTGTCCTGTACAAGGAGCACATACACTATCTGCATTCTGACGCATCTGTAAAGTGAGGGACGCAGGTCCTAGCAAGAATAGAAGCAGGAAAAGGAGCAAAAGGCAGGTTTTTATGGAGTCCTTCAACTTTCCTCTCACATCTTACACCCCTTTCCATCCCTTATTCTGTAGTCTCTTACAGTAACGCTCATCATCAGTGTTGCTTAAAACACTCTTTCCTCTTTTTTTTTTTTTAAATTCTCTTTAACAGACGTTTTGATCAGGATTTCACCCTCATTTCTCTTCTGAAACACTCATGCTAAGGTTACTAATGACTTATTTGACGAAAACAATGACCAATTTTGAGTCTTCATTTTGCTTGGCTTACAAGCCATAATTAACAAAATGTATTATTTTCTTCTATGAAAATTCCTTAAAAAAAAAAAAAAGAAAATTCTTTTTTACTTGGTTTTTCTCCTACCTCACCAGCAGGTCCTTTCAGTCACCTTTCTGAATGTTGTATTTGGTCCTCTATCTACCTTGTGGTCTTGTGACTTCAGGAGAATTAATATGCTGACTTCTTCCATATTATCATCTCATTTCCTGACCTTTCTCTCTGTCTCTGTTTTCTGTCATCCCTTTTTCTATTCCTGTGTGTGTGTGTATTTCTCTGTTTTCTCTCACATCACGTGTCTAGCTTTTTAGCATATCTTGTTGTTTGTACTTCAAATGTATTTTCAGAACTTGCCTACTTCTCACCACTTCAGATGCTACCAAGACATTGTCTCTTACCGGACTCCTGAAATAGCTCTCTGCTTGTTTTCTCTGTTAATGGTCAAGGCAATGAAAGAATGAATAATAAGCAGCCTCTATCATTGCTATGCTTTTATATAATAACATCTAATCCTAAAGATGGGTACAGTTGCTACTATATTGTGAAAACCCATCCTCTGCACTTCTTGTGCAGTTCTTCCTAGTTGGAAATGACATTGATTTATTCATTGAATCAACAAATCCTTATCGAGAGCTTACTATTATTCAGCAGTATCTCTACTAGGGAATGAAAAGCTGAATAATTCACATTCACTCTTCTCTGGGAGATTGTCCACTAGTAGACAGTATGGGGATGGTTTGAGTACTCCCAAAACATGAGACGAGTGCTTCTGATTTTTTTTTTTTTTTGTCAATGAATGTGACTAAGACCAAAAGCTGCTGTGTAAGAGATACTGCACCTTGGATTATACATTATAACCTTTCGACACTGGTAATTCCACTTCAAGTCTTCAACAACATGTGAGGAATACGGAAACAGTACGAACATTGTCAGCTTAGATACGAGAGCGCAATGTTGGATAGGATATTTGTTCGTTTTGTATTGGGTCATCTCCTGCAAGCAGAACACAGTCCCTAGGCTATGGAACAAAGCCTCGATCCAAAATCAGGCCATTTGCACAGAGAGTTGGTCATCAGCAGACAATGTTGGCAGCCAGTCAGGGACGGACTGCTAGTTCAATATCTTGCCCCTGAGGCAAATTGATATTAACAGGAAGTAATACTTTTGGAGGCAGCAATTTCAAGCTCTGCAGGCAATGCCATGTTTCTTTTTAAGTGTTATTTATGTTCTGGAATGTAATTCAGAGGAAATTATTGTGCCATTTTAGATGCCACAACTTTGGTTTTCTTCATTTATAAGCACTTCACTTTTTATTGTATGAAGACTTCTCATTTTGTTAGTCTGTTCTTCGAGGTGTTCTGATGTGATATTTGGTGGTGGTGGTTTCTACTGCTGTGCACTCATAATTAGGATCATAAACAGCAGGTGAAGTAGAGCTTTGTGAACTGTCAGATTGGGTATCTTAAGAAAGTGGCAATTATTTCATTGAACACAAGCAATTGGTCTCTGTACCCTAGACATGACTCACTTTATTCCCATTCCTGAGATGTTACATTGTTAAGTGTGTTCAAAACAAATTTTTATTGGAAAACTGATTGACAGTTTAAGATATGTAATCTATTAAAACATTTTTTTACTGTTTATTTTATTTTATTATATTTTATTTTTATTTTTGAGACAGAGACAGAGCATGAATAGGGGAGGGGCAGAGAGAGAGAAGGAGACACAGAATCTGAAACAGATTCCAGGCTCTGAGCTGTCAGCACAGAGCCAGACGCAGGGCCTGAACCCATGAACTGTGAGATCATGACCTGAGCCGAAGTCAGACGCTTAACCAACTGAGCCACCCAGGCGCTCCTTAAGATATGTAATCCAAAAGTTAATAGTATATTTAGTCACATGTCAACTCAATTATTTTAACTTCTGAGGATAGTGTAGTGGACACCTAATGGTTTTCTGCTCATTCTCCATTCCCTTAGTTCATAAATTTATTGCCATTGTCGTTTCAATCATATGATTCTATGTATCTGTGCATACAGTGATTAGTTCTAGAAGGCAGACCTGACCTAGGTTGACTCCATTATGATATTCTACTCCATGACTACTATTATTTGCCCAAAGATGGGCAATTTATCCAATTTAACACTTCCTGTGGATTTTTAGAATTAACACTAGACAACAAGCATATCAGTTCTTTTTCAGAAGTGAAGATTAGAAATATTAATAAGATCTTTGGTATTCTTGCTTTTAAGTCAGTAGAAGAAACAAGATTGATTGAATGAAGTGGATGCATGCAGAGAACCAAGGGCAAGAAGAGGAGGGTGTGGATCTTGGCAATTTTCAAGTCTTTGATCCCATTATCCCATTTACCACTGCCCTTGACAAAAGTTGGTTATATGAGCTAGTAAATCCTTTGTATGAAACTGAATTAGTTCAGGTGGATTTCTGTCATTGTTATTAAACTATGTCTGATAAGTATGGCAAAGATAATTCTTTCTTATATTTGCATTCTTTCTCTACAAGCAGAGTGACATAATCCTGTGCTCCTCAGTGTTGACCCCAAATACCTTTTATTCATTTTTTTGAAAACTTGTCACATGATTTTCCTATTTTAAATAGATGAAATAATAACCTCGTCATCTAGCCTGAATTGTGCCAAATTAATCATACTCTAAACATGTGGGTAAATAAAATCAGACACTTTAGATGTCAGGCACATTTTCATTGGTGAATTTAAGAAAATAACTTCAAGTAGTGGTGGAAACGTGATCTATCTAAATGCTCAATGTTCTACAGAAGTTATTAATTAGACTGAAACCATTTATAAATGAAGTGATTGTTAACAACAAAAAAAGAAGGCTACCATAAAGCAATTTTTTAGGTAGCACATCTGTGCCATGCTGTCGTTAGTACTAGATATCTGATATCATTTGTTTTGCTAATATGCACATAGAACTAAAGAGAGGTGCTTTTCTAAATCTGAACTTTGTTAAATACTATTGAAATATTAATCTCCATCAAAGATAAATATAGCCAGGGTTCCTCAGAGAAACAGAACCTATATATGTAGAGGGAGCCCTTGTCAACCTGTCACCCATATGCATCGTCTTAAACCATACTTAATCTCCAAATAAAGATAATAACAAGGCCATAATTTCACCTAAGATGATACAATTATCACATGTACAACTGAAAATGCACTAATCCTCCCCAGAAGAGGAGGTCAAGTCCTTGAATCATATTTGCTCTTCCTTTTTTTGAAAAGAAAATTTTTAAAAAATTTTAATGTTTATTTATTTTTGAGAGAGAGAGAGAGAGAGACAGAGCATGAGCAGGGAAGGGGCAGAGAGAGGGGGAGACTTAGAATTTGAAGCAGGTTCCAGGCTCTAAGCTGTCAGCACAGAGACTAATGGGAGCTTGAACTCACGGACCGGGAGATCTGAGACAAAGTCAGATGCTTAACCATCTGAGCAACCCAGGTGCCCCTATTTACTCTTTTTCTTAATAGCCTGAAACTTAAGTGCTATGATGCAGATTGACAAAACTTATACACTATAATATAAAGTCAGTACATCTGATGTTACATGATAATGAATAAGAAAGGAAATAAAACATAATTTATGCACACACACAAATATCTTCATAACAAAATAAGGAGGAAAAGCTCATAAAAATTACAGTGCTCATTTTTGTAAATGGTCATGTGGTCATAGTTGGTATTTATAACTACCTTCTACTACTCATTTTGTATTCCCTTTACATTCAGCAAACTTATTAATGGTTGTGATTCTTTAACTGGTGGCACGACCCATGCCTTCATTCCTGAAGGGTCTGGGCCATTAATAGTCAGGCTTGGATTGAGTTGTAGTTTTCCATTGACCTCAATCACAGGGCATGATAATACTAGGAGACATTCTAAGGAATCATCTCTATTCCAGACATACTCTTCCTTATATCCATTGTAGAGATGTACTCCAACTTCCCCTTGATAGTCATAATCAGTTACCCCAGCCAGCACAGCGAATCAGTTCTTTGTCTGGTAATTCAGAGGTATGAGGAGTCAAAAGTGGCCACATGGCAGTTTTAATTTCCAGTCCAATGGAATCAGTATTGTCTCTCCTGGAGAAGAACTTCTCTCTATGGAACTAAGACCTCTAGATCAGGAGGGTTGTGAGAACAGGAAGCAAAAACTTTGCTGTGGATCACTAGGAGTGATAGTGAATTGTGTCACTCCCATTTTCACCCCTTGATTTCTGGACCCATGAATCCTGACTATGGGGAAAAAATATCACTATACACTGTATGTTAATTCAGAACTTATACAAGCTTCAAGATAACCTATGCCCAGCTCTACAAGGTATCACCACCTAGCTGGCACTGTAAATGAGTCTTCAAAAGGCTATTCCACTATTTTATCAAGTTGGCTGTTTCAGAATGGTGGGGAACCTAGTAAGACAAATGAACTCCATGAGTATTGGCACACATTGCTACACTTCTTTTGCTGTGAAGCAGTGTTGTGTAGAATACCATGACAATGAATAAGGCATTGTGAAAGTCCATGGATGGCAGTTTTTCCCCAGCTATATTGAGGTATAATTGACATATAACATCGTGTAAGTTTAAGATGTACATGTGATAATTTGGTATATGCATTATTGCAAAATGATTACCATAGTAAGATTAGTTAACACACCCATCACCTCACATAGTTACTTCATGTATGTATGTATGTATGTATGTATGTATGTATGTATTTTTGTGGTGACAACTCTTAAGATTTATTCTCTTAGCAATTTTCGAGTACACAATACAGTATTGTTAACTATAGTCACTGCGATGTACATTAGATCCCTGAAACTTCTTCATCTTACAGAGGTTTTCCTCCACTATCCAAAAGTAGAGTGTTCCTTTTATAAGCCAAAATGGCATGAAGTGAAGAAGCAATTATCATTAATTTACATGGAAAAAGTTTTGAGCATTTTGAGAACTTCCCTAAATAATCTCTCTTGGAGTTTCCTGACACCTTAGGATGGAATCCATATCTTGCTAGCGGATGAACAAAATAAATAGAGATAAAGCACAGATGTTTACATATATGTTTTAAAACTACAGTAGCTTGATGCTGAGATGCTAAGTGTAGTTCCCAGGAAAGAAGCTTGTGGCCCCACTCTCACTGCTCACGGTGCACAGTGCCTCTGTATCAGCTTGCTGCAAAAGAAACACTGAACACTATTTTCACTTTTTACCTTTTTTCTTTTTTTGTAAAACCAAAATTTTAAGATTTATTTCAGTCAGTGAAAATGGGTGTTAATGTAGGTCTTTTGTAAAAGCAAAGTGGTATAATGTGAACTTTTGAGAAGGAGGGATACCTGTACCCGGAAGTTTTTACCCTTTGACCACCTTCACCCATTCTCCTCTCCACTGCACACCTAGCGACCACCAATATACTCATTGTTTCTGTGAATTCTTTTCTTTTAAGATTCCACGTGTAAATGAGATAATACGATATTCATCTTTGTCTGTCTGACTTATTTCACTTAGCATAATGCCTTCAGCATCCATTCATACTGTCACAAATGGTAGGGTTTTCTTCTTTTATGATTGAATAAAAGAATACATATATATACATTGTGTACATTGTAATATATATACATTGTATATATACATATCTCACATTTTCTTTATTCATACATAGATGGGCATTTAGGTTGTTTCCATGTATAGTTATTATAAATAATGCTAGGTGTATAGATATCTCTTAAAGATAGTGATTTAATTACCTTCAGATATATACCCAGGAGTGTGATTGCTGGATCATATGGTAGTTTTATTTTTAAGTTTTGAGGAATCTCTATACTGTTTTCCACAGTGGTTGCACCAACTTACATTCCCATCAATAGTGCATGAGAGTTCCCCTTTCCTCTACCTCTCACCAGCATTTGTCATATCTTGTCTTTTTGATACTAGTCATTCTGACAGTTGTGAGGTGATATCTCATTATGTGTGATTTGCATTTTCCTGATGATTAATGATATTGAGCACCTTTTCATGTATCTGTTGACCATATGTATGTCTTGGGAAAAATATCTTTTCAGATCTTCTAAAAATTATTATTACTATTGTTTTTTGCTATTAAATTGTATAAATTTTTTATATATTTTGGATATTAATTCCTTATCAGAAATATGATTTGCAAATATTTTCTCCCATTTGGTAGCTTACATTTTCATTCTGCTTATGGTTTTCTTTGCTGTGCAGAAACAGTGGCAGCTTTTTGGGTCACTCAGTAAATGGGCCAGAGTAATACACCCAAATGAAGAATGTATTACCTCCAAAATCCAAAGTGGTCCAGTAGGCATTGTGCCTCCTTTTGGTTGTAGGAGGATCCAGATGCAAAAACTTATATTTTACCCTAAAACAGGTATATTTTGACATGCACTACACCGCTGGACCCCTAGCAATTTCTCTAAGGTAGTAGTAACAGGAATATTTGTTGGACATATTTTCTATCTTCTGATGTTAGTATACCTTACCAATAAGATTAAAGTAGTTGCTACTTCTTGCTCACTGCGTCCAGTCAACATAATGTCATCAATGTAATGGACCAGTGAGACATCTTGTGGAAAGGGAAAACCATCAAGATCCCTACAAAGTAAATTATGAGATAGGGCTAGAGAGTAGACACATTCTTAATATAGGACAGTGAAGGTGTATTACTGGCCTTGCCAGCTGAAATCAAACTGCTTCTTATGGTCTTTATTGACATATGGAGGAAAAAGCATTTGCCAGATCTATAGCTACATGCCAGGTACCAGGAGATGTGTTAATTTGCTCAAGAAATGAAACCACATCTGCTATTGAAGTCAACACCTGGTTAAGTTTGTGACAATCTATTGTCATTCTCCGAGATCCATCTGCCTTCTGCAGAGGCCAAATTGGTGAGCTGAATGGGGATGTGGTAGGATTCTCTACCCCTGTGTCCTTCAAGCCCATGATGGTAGCGATAATCTTTGTGATCCCTTCAGGAATGTGGTATTGCATTTAGTTTACTATTTTATTAAGTAGAGGCAATTCTAATGGCTTTCACTTGGCCTTTGGCACCAATAGTTCTCATTACGCAGTTTAGGGAGTGAAAGTGTAGAGTCTATCTATTCCAAATTATGCATTCCAGAAATAGGGAAATAACCACAGATGTGTTCAGGAACTTACTAGGCCCACTGTTAAGATGGACCAGAGTTAAAATCCCATTGATTACCTGGCCTCCATAAGCCCCTATTATGATTATTGGGTCTCAGTGACATTTGGGGTCTCTTGCAATTATTGTCATTCAGAACCAGTGTTCAGTAGTTCTCTAAGTATCTGATTATTTCCTTTTCTCCAGTGCACAATTACCCTTCTAAAAACATTGTAGGTCCCTCTGGAGAAGGCTCGGTTAAAAATTAACAGTATAAATTCAGTAGTGTACTGGGGTCCTTCTTCAAGGGGAATAGCCTTCCTTCATTCAAGGGATTCTGGGTCTGTAAACTTGCTTAAGTCTGGGAATTTATTGAAGGGTCATGACTAACTGTATTTATGATTCAGGTTATACTTGTTCACTTGACCTAGAACCTTTCTGTTTACACGGTTCAAATAAGACTTTTGTATTCTTTTTATTTCATTTCCAGAATCACCATGATCAATTAGCCAATGCTGTAAGTCTGTTCAAATCAGACTACTCTGATTGTTGCTTTGATTCTCCTGTCCAGTTGAGTAACCATACCTACTTTACCTTTGGTAGTTGAGTTGATCACCACTTGGCCCCTGTCACCCTGGGAGTCAATTACTCCTGCTACATTTAAGTATCCCAAATCAGCGACTGTAGTTCCCACTATAAGATCTGTCCTACAGAGAAACCAAGCAAGGAGCTCTGTGAGGATGCCAGGGCTCCTCTCACAAATTAATGTCTCACAGTGAAAGGTATGTGTTCTGGACCCTCCCACTGTGGGTGAATAGGTCTTCAATGACAAATCCACTCTAACATGTCAATCTCTCTAAACCTTTCAATATCTTCCTCTACATTAAACAGAGGCATGCCACCATTTCCAGTTCACCTTTTGGTTCATGGTTTAGATGGCTTAGCCAACTAACCAAACAAACTGTTAGACACCCCCTCTCTTTTTTACTGTATAAGTTGTAACATTAAATGCAGAATCTCTGTTTTGTGAGCCCATATCAATAAATTTGGCCTAATCCAACTTTATGTTCTTTTCACTATTATCCTACATCCTTAGTATCCATTCCCACACATATTTCCCAGATTTCTGTCCCTATAAATTAAAAAATTCAAGTAGTTTCCCTTGGAGGGTAGCATATCTAATCAAGGATCACACTTTGTACCTTACCTTTAGGGGCCTGCTGAGACTTGAGTCTAATCACATGTATGGAAGCAAAGAGAGGCAGTGGGCATGGGTCCTGAGGAGAATCATTGTCTTCTCTGGCAAATGGCTTAGGGGAGGTCTTTACCATTTCCTTAGGCAATGCAGAATTAATCTCCACAGAAGGAGGTGGAGAGGCTATGACAGGGTGTGGAAAGGCCTCTTCCACTGACAAAGAAGATTCATCAGAATTTAGGTGCTCAAAGGCTCAAGCTTCATTAGGATCTTCCCACAATTCCCATCCCAATTTATAGCATCTCATTTTTTCCCTAGTCGACGCCTTTCCTTTAACAGTAGACATCTTGTTAACTTGGGAGTTTATCCTGCTTTGTTATTCAGCCAGTCACAAGATGAGACTTGGTGTTTGATTTTCAGCAATGTCAGACCAGCAGCTCTGTGTCTCCTTTGAGGTACACATAGAAGCTTCTATGTCATTTATGTAGCACTTGGGCTAATAATTCAAATTTCTGAGCTCATCCTTTTCTTTCACCAATTTGTCCAGTGATGTCAACCTCATTGTATTTGTTAGTTTTCCAAACTTGTTTGGCAGTATCATATGCATATTCCCCCAGTGCTCTCTTTACTATTAGGAATATAATCAATATCATCTTCAAATATAATCAGATTAGAAGACAAATTCCAGAAGCCTCAGAACTAATGCAGAAAACTCATCCGTCAAATTCCGTTACTCTACAATCACTTTCAGTACCAAAATCTGTGTCAGGGTACTCTATAGAGAGGAAAAACTATATCATATGTATATTATAGGCTTGTGATTATGGAGACTGAGAGACCTTTAATCTACTCTCTACAGATTGGAGACCCAGGAAAACCAGTGGTGTAGTTCTAATCCAAGTTCACTAGGCTGGTAACTAGGAGAACTGATGATGTAAGTTTCAGTGCAAGTCCAAAGGCTAGGGATGCTGATGGTATAATTCTCAGTCCAAGAGCAGGAGAATACTGATGTCTAAGCTCATGCTGTCAGATGAAAAAAGAATTCTCCCTTTCTCCTCTTTTTCATTCTGTTCAGACTCTAAACAGATTGGATGATAGCCATTCACACTGGGGTGGATAACGTGTTTTGCTCAGTCTACCAATTCAAATGCTAATCTCTTCTGGAAACACCTGCACAGATGCAAACAGAATGTTTAACCAGCTATCTGTGTCTTCCATGATGCAGTCAAGTTGATGCATAAAATTAACCATCACAGTAAATGTCAATGAACTCTTCTAAAAAGATGTTTTAATTGCTTCTATATCACTATAGGGTGATGATCCCATCTGAAATAATAATTTTTTTTAACGTTTATTCATTTTTGAGAGACAGAACAGAACGTGAGCTAGGGAGGGGCAGAAGGAGAGGGAGACAGAATCCAAAGCAGGCTCCAGTCTCTGAGCTGTCAGCACAGAGCCCAATGCAGGGCTCGGACTCACTGACCACCAGATCATAACCTGAGCCAAAGTCGGATGCCCAACGAAATGAGCCACACAGGCGCCCCCTCCCCCCATCTGAAATAATAAAGTAATTTTAACCCCCTCTCTTTTTTGGAGCTTTCCTGGAGCAGCTATAGTTTTATACTTTGTATCATAGAAACTTTGGGACACAATTTATTTGTTCTTACTTGACCATAGATTCTTTAGGGCAGAATCCATGTTAGTATTTCTACATGTTAGGAAATAAGTTCTGGTGTATAATAGATGTTCAGTAAATGAAGAAATCTTGTTATATTTATACAATAGATTTGGCAACTGAAAGCCTATTCTGATTTAATCAGATGGTTCAGATGGGAAATAAGATCATTTTAGAATTGTGTCTACCACAGAGTAGGACTATGTGTGTGTGTATGTGTGTGTGCTGGAGAGAAGAGCAGATATTGGGCTATGTCAACACAAAACCGTAACAGGAACAAAATAACAATAACAATGAAATGAATTAATTTTTTTCTATTCTTTATTTAGTTCTCTCTTCAGTGTGGCTTAGTAATCAAGTACACTGGGATTAATGGTTCTATGTGAGTTCGCCCTTTTACAGTAATCACTTAGGGAAACAGTTAATAAACAAAATATTTTGGAACTGTTTTTGGAATTAATACCTTCCAAATTTGTACCATTATTTTAAAAGACTTAATTCATAATTTTTTTAGAAGAGAACTGATTTTAGGAAAAATGTAAAAAGTAGGTATTATTATTTATGTTTTCAAAAAAAAAGATTAGTATTAGCCAAAGGCTGATAAAACTCTCAAGCTAGACAATACCATTTGGGGTAAAAAAAAAGTAAGGTATGGCTAAACACAACTTAGATTTCTTTATATGGCTTGCAAAATGTTCGAAAGAAATGAAAATGAGATTTCAAACGTGTTGTGGTTAAGGGAAGTCACTGGAATATGTGCTTTCAATTTGTATATTTTAAACATTTATTGGAAATTTTCATTTTGAATTATTTATTTAGCTTTGTACCTCACCTACTTTCAAGTAGGATTTGAAACACTGAATTTATGTATACTTATTTTTAATATTTAAATATATAAGAGCAAAATATTTATGTTCTACTGACTTTTACTTTAATATTCTTCTCTTGTGTTGTAACAAAAAGATTTCCTTTCATAAAAATATATTCTACAATTTGTAGACTTAGAATTAGTCTTCTAAAATCTCTCCTCTGATGACAATTTTTTTCCCTCATTGAGATAGTCCCAGATTGCTTATTTAGTCAACTCAAAATTGTTTTGCTTTTTAATATCATGCAAGTACCCTCTCAGAAATATTTTCAGAACTGCGTGAGGGAGGCCCACAATTTCCTAGGGCAATTTATGATATAAAGGGACATGAAAGCGGCAAGCTCTCCACATCAAGGAGTTGTTGCTTGTTTTCTCAGGGAATGATAAGATTAATGGTATTTCCTGATTTTATTCTAAAAGTCAAAAATACTGCTGCTGTGTCTGGAAAGTATCTGCTTTTCAAGAAAATTTTACTGCTTTGTTTTTTGCTCAAATAATGAGCTAAACTATTTGAAGGAGAACGGTACATACAGAAAATAGAAGGACTTTACATTTCTTTAGAAAACCACATAGAAAATTTTGAACTAAATTTATGTTGGAAATAAAGGGTTATAGATAATATTTGTAATTTAAGTTCACTTAATTAAACACATAGGTGTAGTTATCATCCTGTATCATTCCATCAGTTGTGACCAGAAGAGTAGTGTGTCCCCTCATCCTGTGGTATGCCTCTAGAATAGGATTTGGCTACATTTCAGTTCCCAGAAATGGATAATTGGAAGAGATTTGTAGAAAGCTTTAGGTATACTATTTTGATTATGAAAAATAGTGCAGTTTACAAGCATACCTCATTTTACTGTGCTTCACTTTATTGGATTTATAGTGTGCTTTTTGCCAATAGAAAGTTTAAGACTTCTGTGGAGGAAGTAACTGCAGATGTGGTGGGAATAGCAAGAGAACTAGAATTAGAAGTGGAGCCTGAAGATGAGACTGGATTGCTGGAGTCTTGTGATCAAACTTGAACAGATGAGGAATTGCTTCTTATGGATGAACAAAGAAAATGGTCTCCTGAGATGGAATCTACTCCAAGTGAAGATGCTGCGAAAATTGTTGAGATTTAGGGTTCTAGAGGACTGAGAGTATTTCGAATATTTGGATTTAGAGTATTCCATAAACTTAGTTGATAAAGCAATAGCAGAGTTTGAGAGGATTGACTCCAATTTTGAAAGACGTTCTCTGTGCATAAGATGCTATTAAACAGCATGGCATGCTGCAGAGGAATTGTTCAAGAAAGGAACATTTTTTTTCATTAGCTTTCCATTTTCCAGATATATTCAATGCTTAATTTCTTGTGTATTCATAAAGCAATTATTAGTGCATGGGAGTGCCCATACATATACATACATATCCCCTCTTTCTCTTTTTTCTACTAATCTATACCTTTACTTACTCTCCAATTAAATCTCTTTCTTTGAGGACTTTCTACGTGAAAAGACTGCTATTTGCTGATGATATAGTTGTAAGCAAAAAAATATTTAACTTTTATCCTTATAATACTGAATTTTGCAGGCAAGTAGAGGTGAGATGGATGCATAAGAAAGAGAAGACTTCTAAAATGGTATGTAAGGACCTTGGTGAACTTGGTCCCCATGGAAACAATGAAAAAAAAAAAAAGAAAAATGGCAAAACAACTAAAATTAACTATTTCATAACTCTGAAAGTTATCCTAACCGTGGAACAAACTAAAAATCATTTATCCATGAGAAACTTCTGAACCTTTGTAAGATAGCAGGGCCTATAGTGTTTTGACTTTGAGTTATTCCCATCATCCCTCCATCTGTAGTTCAGTGGCATGGAAGCTTAGGAAAAGCCAGCTGTCTTCCATTTGAAGGTAGTACACTGATCTCATTTAGAATTCTGTTAAAAACACTATCCCCAGGGCATAGTCAATATTTTGTCTGTACCCACAGCTTCTTGGAAAATATCCATTCCTGAGGTGTTGTGGCTATTTTATTTGACTCAGAGCTCAGAATAGTGCAAAAAATTCTATCCCCAGGGCATTGCAGTCTGAAACTAATAGCAGTCTATTGCTAACATCAAAGCCTAGGCTGTTATCTTAGTTGGGAAAAGAAGAGCTTGGTTAAAACTTTAAGGTCCAGTCCTAGAGAACTAAATGACCATAGGGAACTTTGGAAAGCTTCAACATATTCCTGGGATCAAGAAAGTTGCACTCATACAGGACTTTGTTTTTGCCCAGGAAAGACCTAGAAAAGGAAAAGGTCCCAGTCATTCACCTCTGTCTGAATTTAAGGCCCCATGTAAGCAGGAAGTGAAATTGTAAGCTGCTTAAAATTTGAAGGCATGCCTTTTCGCACAAATTCCCTTGGCAAAGAGTAGTAGACATACAGGCAAGCATTTAAGGAATTCTGACTTATCATTGCTTGACTACTAAATTATATTGATCTTGGGCTGAACCCTAGGATGCAGGCTTAAAACTAAAAATAAGAACTTAAAAAATGATAGCTGGGAACTCAGTGTCAACATACAGCAGGGAAAAGAGAATCTACAGAATTAGTCGAGAAAAGTCCTTAAAAGATTAGAAACAACAAGAAAAACAATAGCAACAGTAACAGCAGCACCAACAAACCTTGGAGGGTAAGGAAGGAATCTGATAACAGAGTTGTTACAATATAATATCTATAATGACCAGTTTTCAACCAAAAATTTCAACCAAAGAAAAACTGTGTTACATATATAGGAAAAAAAGTAGAGTACAGAAAATGTCATTGATGAGGCCCCAGGTGTTATATTAATAGGCTTAAATGTAGCTGTTTTAAGTATGTTCAAGGGACTAAAGGACACCAGGATTAAAGAATTAAAGAAAATGATAACAATTATGTCTCACCAAATATACAATATCAACAAAGAGATAAAAATAATAAAAAAGGAATCAAATGTAAACTTTGGAGCTGACAGTACCATAATTAAAATAAAAGGTTCACTAGAGGGGTGCCTAGGTGGCTCAGTCGGTTAAGCGTCCGACTTCAGCTCAGGTCATGATCTCGTGGTTCACGAGCTCGAGCCCCGCGTCGGGCTCTGTGCTGACAGCTCGGAGCCTGGAGCCTGTTTCCGATTCTGTGTCTCCCTCTCTCTCTGACCCTCCCCCCATTAATGCTCAGTCTCTCTCTGTCTCAAAAATAAATAAACGTTAAAAAAATTTTTTTTAAATGTTCACTAGAGAACATTAACAGAAGACTTAATCTCATGGAAAAGAATTATTGAACTTTAAGATATGTCCATAAAGATTTTCCAGTCTGAGGAACAGGAAAAAATTGAAGAAAAATGAAGAGAACGTTAGAGTTTATGGAATACCAGCAACTATACCAACGTACACGTAATGGGAGTTCCGGAAGAAGAGGAGAGAAAGAAAGAGACATAAAAATTATTCAAAGAAATAATGGTTCCAAATGCCCGAAGGTGATGAAAAACATTAACCTACATATTAAAGAAGTTCAACGAACTTCAAGTAAACTCAGAGAGATCCACACCTATCCATGTCATTGTTCAATTAGCAAAAATCAAAGAAAAGAAAATCTTAAAAGCTTCAAAAGAAAAATGACATATCACATGCAAAGAATCCTCAGTGAGATCAACAGGTGGCTTTTCATGGATGCCTTAAGGCAGAGGGATGGAAATTTTAAAGTAGTGAAAGGAAAAACCTACTAACCAAGAATTCTGTATTCAGCAAAACTCTTCTTCAAAATGAAGGAGAAATTAAGACATTGCCAGATAAACAAAAACTGAGAGAATGCATTGCTAGAAGACCTGCCCTATAAGAAATACCAAAGGCAGCCCTTCAGGCTAAAATAAAGGGGCACTACATGATAACTTGAATCCACATGAAGAAAGGAAGGACAGTGGTCAAGATAGCTACACAGATAAATACAAATGACAGTAAAAATGTATTCTTGTTTGTTACTCTTCTCTATGATTTAAAAGACAATTCATAAAGCAATAATTATCAAACTATGTTAGTGGCTTATAATGTATGAAGATATAATCGCATGAAGTCTGAAGGTGGGAGCAGAGGTATATTGGAAAAAAGTTTTTGTATAATATTGGAATTAAGTTAGTATCAACCTGAAATACATGATTTTTATATTGAGATATTAATTGCAATCCCCAGGTAACCACTAAGAAAATAAGATAGGGAGCTGCGTATTTGATGTCAGCCATTTTTCAAAAAGTCATCCATCATGTAAAGGCGAGACCACACTCTAGATCACAGAAAAAGGACTGGATGTTTGAAGTTACAAGAAAGCAGTTTAACTCCATTACAAAAAAAAAAAAAAAGAGTTTTAATTATTAGAATTGTTTGTCAATGAAATGGGATGGCTAAGAAAAAAAATGAGATTGATATCAGCATAAATTTAGTTTTAAGAGAGGCTGAATGATTTAGTATGTTAAAAAGAAAAACACAAGCCCAAAAGGGAGTCACTTATGCTAGGCCTTGCCACCAAACTGGGGCTTAATGCCTAAGCTAATTATACTTTCAACTTCCTCCAGAAATGTAGTCTTCACCCATCTGTCAGGGATTTTGTAGGGGCGCCTGGGTGGCTCAGTCAGTAAGCATCTGACTTTGGCTCAAGGTCATGATCTTGTGGTTTGTGAGTTCGAGCCCCACGTTGGGCTCTATGCTGACAGCTCGGAGCCTGGAGGCTGTGTCTCCCTCTCTCTCTGCCCCTCCCCTGCTCATACTCTGTCTTTCTCTGTCTCTCAAAAATAAATAAATGTTAAAAAAAAAATTAAAAAGAAACAAAAACAAAATAATTTTCTGGTCAGCACCAGGGAGGTAATCTGTCACATAGGCCTCTCTGTCCCCTAAATGAAGATGAAATGAACCACCTAATAAGACCTTTTGTCCCCAGTGAAAGGTAACCTCACCAAAAATGATCCTTTTTCTCTGTTAATGTCTTTGTTGACCTGCTTTAAAAACCTTTCCCTTTCTGGGGCTCCCAGGTGGCTCAGTTGGTTAAACTTCTGACTTCAGCTCAGGTCATGATCTCACGGTTCATGAGTTCGAGCCCTTTGTCTGGTTTTGTGCTGACAGCTCAGATCCTGGAGATTCTCTGTCTCCCTCTCTCTCTCTGCCCCTCCTCTGCTCTCTCTCTCTCTCCCTTTCTCTCTCAAAAATAAACATTAAAAACAAACACTCAAACAAAAAAACTCTTTCCCTCTCTGTAGTCTTTTGGGACTGCCCTCCACTTGCTAGATGGAATGCTGTTTGGATTTATAAATTGATTAATAAAGCCAATTTGACCCTTAAAATTCACTTGTTCGAATTTTTATTATTTAACAAGTATTATGTAGATGTGGAAATGAGACTTCTAATGACAATTTTTTTATTCTTATGATTTAATGAAGATCAAAGAGAATGTTTGTCAGTAGAACCTCTTTAAGACAGTTTTGACATTCAAAATAAAATAGAAAAAAACCCCACAAATATTAAATCCATTTTTACTTAGACACTTTTCTAAAGAAGACATTCAGATGGCCAACAGACACATGAAAAGATGCTCAACGTCACTCCTCATCAGGGAAATACAAATGAAAACCACACTGAGATACCATCTCACACAGGTCAGAGTGGCTAAAATGAACAAATAAGGAGACTATAGATGCTGGCAAGGAAGTGGAGAAACGGGAACCCTCTTGTATTGTTGGCGGGAATGCAAACTACCACTCTGGAGAACAGTGTGGAAGTTCCTCAAAATTAAAAATAGAACTACTCTATGACCCAGCAATAGCACTACTAGGAATTGACCCAAGGGATACAGGAGTGCTAATGCATAGGGGCACATGTACCCCAATGTTTATAGCAGCACTCTCAACAATAGCCAAATTATGGAAAGAGCCTGTTTATCAACTCATGAATGGATAAGGAAGATGTGGCTTATGTATACAATAGAATACTACTTGGCAACGAGAAAAAATGAAATCTGGCCATTTGCAGCAACATGGATGGAACTGGAGGGTATTATGTTAAGTGAAATAAGTCAGGCAGAGAAAGACAGATACCATATGTTTACACTCATATGTGGATCCTAAGAAACTTAACAGAAGACCAAGGGGGAAGAGAAGGGGAAAAAAAAAGTTACAGACAGGGAGAGAGGCAAACGGTAAGAGACTCTTAAACACTGAGAACAAACTGGGGGTTGATGGGGGGTGGGGGGGAGAGGGAAAAGTGAGTGATGGGCATTGAGGAGGGCACCTGTTGGGATGATCACTGGTTGTTGTATGGAAACCAATTTGACAATAAATTATATTTAATAAAAAAATAAAAAAAAGGAAAAGGAAATTTTAAAAAAATCCATTTTTACTTACCTTTCTTCAATATTTTGAATATAAATTTATTCTAGCCTTCTTATCCTTTACACAGGATTTAAGTTAATTTAATTGTTTTATCACCTCTGATCATGTTAATCTGCAATAGTTCATATAAGACAACCACACAGATATCGTTTTAGGCTTCTGTTCAGCACAACGTTGGGGAATTTCTGGGGCTTTACCTCATCTTGGTTCCTTTGTTTTCTGGATTGTAGGCATTCTTCTTTCTTATTTTATTCCCTATTTCCTTTTTATTTTATTTTATTTATTTTATTTTATTTTATTTTATTTTATTTTATTTTATTTTACTTTATTTTATTCTCTATTTCCTATTTATTCCCACATTTCCTTTTGAGCTTCCTGAGAATGGTTGAATGATAAGTGTTTTTGTTGTTGCTGAGATTTTTCATGTCTGAAAATGTCGTTGTTCTAATATTACTTTAAATTAATAATTTGCCTTAGTATAGAGTCCTAATTTGGAAATAATCTTTCCTTCGATTTTGCAGAAACCTTTCCATGGTCTCCCAGCTTTTGTTGCTGTTCTTAACAAATCTAATGCTACTATTAATTTTACTTTTGTTCTAAAAACCTAAATTTTCCTTTTTGAAGATAGTCAAGATCTCTTTGCCCTAGTGTTCTTGAAAGTCACAATGATGTTTATTGGTTGGGTTCTATTTTCATCCATTTGCAGAACCATTAGTGGACCCTTCCTATCTAGACATTGAAGTAGTACTGAAAATGTTTCTTGCATTATTTCATTGTTGATTTCTCCATTTTTGCTGTCATCTTATCTTGAAATGAATATGATGCATTTTTGGCATTGCCTTCTATTTTTTAAAAACTTTCTTTTATAATTTTCTTGTCTTTGTCTTTTTAATACATTTCTGAGAGATTTCCTCAACTTTATTTTCTAAGGATTTTGTTGAATGTTTATTTTTTTTTCTTTTTGGCTATCAAATTTCTGAGAGCTAGCACTATTTTCTTATTCTCTAAATTCTTATTCTTTTGTTTCAAGTCACATCTTTTTCTTGTTTAGTGATTAAAATAACTTCTCATTTCCTTAAAGATAATACATTTTTCATGTATGTATTTGAAATTTTTCTCTTCCTTTTTAGTTTCTTCTTTTCCAATTACTTATTTTCATTTTGTTCCTTATATTTTATGTGATAGGTTTTCTTCAAATATCTGTCAATATTTAGTTTTTTGCTTATATTTAAGAATGAGACAGTTAAAAGCTGATTGGAAGTCCTGTGTGTACAATGAGTCTTTATCAAAAGGTAATCAGGTTGGATAATTCATTGACTGTCCTTGAATTTAATTATCTTTAGATGCTGCTATCAAGGCCTGGTCAGATTCTTATCTCTGATTTTCTGTGGGAGCTGGTACAAACCTGGTGGCCAAAGCTCTGTGTATCTAGTGTGATAATAAGCATGAAGCTCATTGTGTTGCCTTGGCAACCTTTCTGTATTTTTATATTCAACTATGGCTGAAAGTTTATAGTATTGGTATCCTCTGTTTTAATCTTGCTAGAAGATGACTCTTCAGACTACTGCCTCAGTATGGGGTGGAAGAATTTATTAGACATACAGAGTAGGAAAAATATTTAAGAATTAAAATGTTTCTCAAGTCTTTACTCGGTTCTTGTGTTCTTAGTTGTCTCATTCCAGTGGTATCTAGTGCTAAATCCCTTGAGAGTTCCATGGTACCATAGGTTAATCTCAGTTTTTCCACACTACTGGCTTACAAGATAGTTACCACCAAAATTGTGCTTTGTTTTCCTGCCATTAAAAATGTTATTGATGGGGCGCCTGGGTGGCTCAGTAGGTTAAGCGTCCGACTTCAGCTCAGGTCATGATCTCGCGATCTTGTGGTCCGTGAGTTTGAGCCCGGCGTCGGGCTCTGGGCTGATGGCTCAGAGCCTGGAGCCTGCTTCCGATTCTGTGTCTCCCTCTCTCTCTGCTCCTCCCCCGTTCATGGTCTGTCTCTCTCTCTGTCTCAAAAATAAATAAACATTAAAAAAAAAATTAAAAAAAAAAATAAAAATGTTATTGATGTTGTCTCATTTTGTATTCAATTTGTGTATTTGTGGGTTTATGATTTCTTTTAAAAATCAATTTTTAATAATTTTGTGGATGGTGGGAAGGAGTAAAAGCTACGATGGGCATTCAATCCACCAGTTTTTAATCAAAAGCCAAGGGATTGTTTTGTTTTTCTTTAGAATTGTAACTAATGTGGATAAGCTAAAGCTTATAATAATTGGATTAGAGAAGGAGACTATGAAATGAATAAATTGCTTGTTTCAACTGAGGTTTTTAAAAACTTATCATTATAAATAATCTTATAATCAAGTAGAATGTAACTAACACTTTATTTTTTGCTTACTATATGGCAGGCACAATTCAAGAAACTTATAACATTAACTTAATTTTCACCAAAGTTTTTTCATGGTATATGCTACTGTAATCTTTCTCTCTCTCTTTTTTCAAATGAAGACATTTAATTCCTTGTTCTTTATGACTGTTTCTTATTGTTTATGTTTAATAGGTCTATAATAAAGAATCTTGTAAATGAAGTATTGTAACTAAGGTAATGTTAACAACAAACAGACAAAATATATACAATGGCTTCAACACAATAAATGTTTATTTCTTGCTCATATAAAAGTCTATGACAAAGGCTGCTGAATCTCAAGTAGCTCTCTTCCCAGTAGTAATTCATGGCTCAGGCTCCTTTCGTTTTATGCCTTGCTGTGTTCAAACTGTACTTTCAAGGTTCCTATGCTTACTACATCAAGTTGGAGGAATGGGTTAAAGACAGTGGAGAAGGTGCAGCTCCTCCTTAAGTATCTTAGTCACTGATATGACACACTCTTCATCTGCTCCTATTCTATTGTTGAGACATTTTGACATGGCCAGAACTAATTTTGAGGAATGTTGAAAAATGTAGCCTTGCTCTGTGCCAGAAAGAAGACATATGTGTGTTGAACTGCTCACCAGATTTACCCTCCAGTGTCCACACATCTCTTCTTCTACATAGAACTAGGAAATGGCAGCACCAGTTTTAATCCATGTCTGTGGATCCCATGTCCATGCCAATCCATTGGTAACACCAAGCTACATTCTCTGGTATGGAAAAATCACACTGGCTTTTACTGTCAGACTCTTGGTTTCAGCTCAGGTCATGATCTCTCAGTTTCTGAGATCTAGGCCTGCTTGGGATTGTCTCTTTCCCTCTCTTTCTGATCCCCAACCCCCCACTCATGTGCTCACTAATGCTCTCTCTTTCAAAATATAAAACTTAAAAAAAATGGTTCTGTCTTTGAAAGGTTTTCATCAGGTAGTATAGCAACTGTCCACTTTTGTTGGCATTTCCCTTAATCCCTCCTCTCACCATTTATAGGTGTTTTCTGGATATTCCCCTTAGAAATGTTTTGCTTATACTTACCGTCTTTTTCATTCTGATTGTCACTACTTCTGATAGTATGATGTAGTATTTAAGAAACTGAACTTTGGGTTAGAGATGAATTCAAATCTTGGCTCAGCCAAATATCAACAGTGTGTCCCTAGGAAATGATCTGGCATTTCTGAACTTTAGTTCTCTCTTCTGTAAAATGGGGATAATATTAAACTTGTATGGTTGCTGAGACCAAATAGAATTATATGTGAAAAATAATTATGCCCTGTTTGTAAATCATTGTTATGTTAGCCTTCAAAAAGTGCCTTCTGATCAAAGCACTCTCCTGAATGGGAACTCCATTGTCTATGGAATAAAGTCAAAATGTATTTGCCCAAAATTAAAATAAATGTCTTCTTTGGATAGAAATTACATTTCATCCTTCTTTATTTCCAAATATTACCTTATGCTTCGTAAAATAAAATGTTATTCTCCTGTCTTTCCTTTACTATTCTCTCCTAAATGCTTCACTCCTGACTCCACTTGAAGGTATACAAAAATCTTCAAGACCCAACTTCGATTCTATCTTCCCCAACACTACATTTTTGGCCAGCTCAGTGTGCGCTCTCCTTTGCATCTTGTAAAATTCACATGTTGCTTATTTATGTGTCTTCTTTTTACTATAAAATTAATTTTAGTCTTTCAATGCCTGGCATTATATACTTCATATAGTAAATATAATTTAATATTTTTTATTTTCCTAGATAATTTAACTTTATGATTTGTTAGATAAATAAACAAATACATTTACAAAACAAATATACCATGATAAATGTCTTTATTGGCCTATATGTTTGCTTCATAAGCTTAATTACTCAAGGAAAATAAAACCTTAATTCATCTAAAATATATGCAGTCTTGAAGCTCTTGATTTAACCCCAGAATATCTAGAATCAGTTTTCTATTACATGGATCACCAGAATCACAGAGTCTCAGAGCCAGAAACATGATTCCCTTTGGGAGAATCAATCACCAAGAAGTTACTCAGCTTCTACTTGATCGTTTTTATTTTGGAGGAAATCCTAAGGGAAAGCAGGCTGTTCAACTTATAAGTCAATACAATTATCAGAGAATTTGACTTTTTTTACTAAAATATTTTTTATTACTTTCCCTCCCTTTATTTAATATCTGTCTTATGTGAGGTATTACAATACTGCTCCATATAAAATATTCTGTTTAGAGGGACGCCTGGGTGGCTCAGTCAGTTAAGTACCTGACTCTTGAGTTAGGCTCAGGTCATGATCTTGTAGTTTGTCGGGCTCTGTACTAATGGTATGAAGATTGCTTGAGATTCTCTCCCTTTCTCTCTGCCCCTCTACTTTCTCTCTCTTCTCTCTCTCTCTCTCTCTCTCTCAAAATAAGTAAATAAACTTAAAAAAAAATATCCTGTGCAGTCAGGTGATCACATCAACGTATGTGAAACTTCACTTTCCTATCTGCACTGTTGGTGTGCCATTTGTAAGCCTGTCAAGATTTTACTGACAAAGAAGAGTGGTAGCAAGCATAATGAAATTTGAGTAATTGTGCTTTGGGTTAAGTCCGCATAACATGGGTGAAATAGAATTGTCTTATCCCTTGATGATTGTTGTTCTTAGTTTGAATATAAATAAAAATTATTTCCAATGTTTTCTTTACACACCATATTTCATTCTTAGCTATGCTTTTTTATGTCCTCATCTTTGTTTCTGTTCCCTTCTTCCATCTGCTGCTTATGACCCTTTCTTTCTGAATTCTTCCTGATAAGAGCATATTATTTCCATATTTTTCTTCTTCATCTGAGTCATTTGCTAGTCTTGGCAGAATTTTTGCTTGGAAGTTTTTTAAAATTATCTGCCTGCATTATGAGTTTTGTCTGTGGAATCTTATTGAACTTTGCTATAAACTTCTTTTTGGCATCAAATGCTAAATACTTTATTTACATTATCAATTATTTTATTAAAAGTGATAAATGTAAAATTAAAGTATACAAAAATATATGAAGTAAAATATAAGTCTCTCTCCCATCCTGGTCTCTCAGTTTCCCTACTTAGAGGCAAACATGTTTCCTGCACATCCTTCTAGAGTTTTTAAATTCATGAACCATCATACATAGGTATGTCCTTCAAATAACAACAAAGGTTGCATTTCACACATTTTCTACTACTCCTTACTTTTATTTATTTTCTTAATATCTTTTAGTGTTTATTTATTTTGAGGGGGGAGAGAGAAAATGGAGAGAGAAAGAATCCTAAGCAGTCTCTGCACTGGCAGCTCAGAGCCCAATGTGGGGCTCAAACCCACACTCCATGAGGTCATGACCTGAGCTGAAATCAATAGTTGGATGCTCAACCAACTAAGCCACCCAGGCACCCCACTTTGCTTTTACTTTAACTTTTTTTGAAATGGGTTTTTTGAGGTAAAATTGATATATAACATTATATGAGTTTCATGTGTGCAACATTATAACATATCTGTATGCATTACAAAGTGACCACCAACAAAAGTATAGATATCTTCCATCACCATACAATTGACCCCCCTTAACTTATTTTGCCCACTCCCCAACCTCCTGCTCCTTGAGTAACATCAGTCTGTTCTCTGTATGTGTAAGTTTGTTTTTGTTTTGTATTATTTGTTCATTTGTTTGGTGTTTTTAGATTCCACATATAAGTGAAATCATACAATATTTGTCTTTCTCTGTCTGACTTATTTTACTCAGCATAATTTCTTCAGGATCCATTCGTGCTTTCTTCACCAATGGGAAGATTTCATTCTTCTTTATGGCTGAGTAGGATCCCATTGTACATATATATACCACATCCTCTCTATCCATTCTTTTATTGATGGACACTTAGGTTGTTTCCATATCTTGGCTATTGTAAATAATGCTGTAATAAACATAGGAGTGTATACATATATTTTCAAATTAGTGTTTTTGGATTATTTGGATAAATACCCAAAAGTGGAATAGTTGGATCATGTGGTAGATCTATTCTTAACTTTTTGAGGAATCTCCATAGAGATTTCTGTAGTGGCTGCACCAGTTTGCATTCCCACCAACAATGTATGGAGGTTCCTTTTTCTTTACATCCTCTTCAACACTTGTTATTTCTTGTCTTTTCGAAAATAGCCATTTTAAAAGGTGTAAAGTGATATCTCAGTGTGTTTTTTTTAACTATTCATTTTTTTAATGTTTATTTATTTTGAGAGAGAGACAGGCAGACAGACAGACACAGAGTGAGCGGGGCAGGAGAAGAGAGAAAGGCAGACACAGAATCTGAAGCAGGTTCCAAGCTCTGAGCTGTCAGCACAGAGCCCCCACGCAGGGCTCCAAATCACAGACTGAGATCATGACCTTAGCTGAAGTTGGACCCTTAACCGACTGAGCCACCCAGGTGCTTCTCATTGTGGTTCTGATATGCATTTTCCCAGTAACTAGTGGGATTGAGCATCTTTTCATGTGTGTGCTGGCCATTTGTGTGTCTTTGGAAAAATGTTTATTCAGATCCTCCACCCATTTTTTTAGTCAAGTTGTTTGCTTTTTATTGTTGTGTGAGCTCTATATATTTCGGATATTAGCCCCTTATCATGTACAGTTTTTGCAAATATCTTCTCCCATTCGCTAGGTTGCCTTGTTCTGATTATCATTTCCTGTTCCTTCAGTTTTCAGGTCTTTTCAGTGTAAATTTGTTATGTCTGAGCAGTTGAGTTCAGGGTTTTCTTGCGCCACCATATTGAACCCCTCTCTGCTATAATTTTTTAGAACCTATCTTTATAAAAGTTTTAAACACATGTTATTATTAAGATCGTGTGTTATATATAATACAGGTTGCAAAAAATAGACCAATTTTGACTCGGAAAATTTTTCCTATTTGTTACTTTATTATGTATAAGAACCCACTGGCTGAAGGAGCAATGTGCACCTCTCATGGCAATTCTGTGTGTTAGTGTTGTTTTTAGACCACGTACAACAGGCACGGTTCTTTTTTTATGTACCTATGCACGTAAGCCAGTTTGAACTTTTCATTTACATAATTAACCTTTACTATTGGTTAGGCACAGAAACATTTGTTGTTTCTAAAGAGTCCTTGCCTGAACTGCCTATTTGAGAAAAAGAGCAAATCCATTTTCGTGTACGCGTACTCGTAAGAATCATACCACTATTGCTCCTTGAGAATTTAATTCCCTTCATATGGAAGATGTAGCAAATGTAAATGATTCCATCATTCTGCACTGAGGGGAATGCAAGATCACAAAAGGCAATATGTGAGACATAAAAAAATCACCTATGTAATGACTTGTCATATTATTGCACCAAAAAATAAAGTTAAAGGTGTTCATGTGTTTTCCAAATAATGAAAACGAAGTATACTGTGTTCATATGTAAGTTGTGTATCTCAAGTGTTTGGGTAATAACCAGCAGAAACTTCAAAAAAAAGATAGTTTTAGGACAAATTTCCCATATATGTGTATATGTATGTTATATATGTATATATATGTATACATACATATGTACACATACATATGTGTGTATACATACATATGTACACACACATATATATATATACACACACACATATATATCTACCTGTTTTTAAAGTTTATTTATTTATTTTGCGAGAGGGAGAGAGGTAGGAGGGACAGAGAGAGAGGGAGAGAGAGACAATCCAAATGGGCTCTATACTGTCAATGCAGAGCCTGAGACAGGCCTCAAACTCATGAACCATGAGGTAATGACCTGAGTCCAAATCCAGAGTCAGACACTTAACTGACTGAGCCACCCAGGCTCCCCTATCATATCTGTCTTATTAACTACATTATTTAGGTTTTCTATATAATTGCATACATTTTGTTCATTTCACACTTCAAGGACTGAGAAATTTGAACTAATTCTCCTGTCTAGAGTATCTCTTCTTAGTATTCATTACAGTTTCATGAACTGCAGCCATTACATCCTCATCAGAAACTGTTTCTGTCAGTATTGTTAGCTGACCTTCTGGTTTGTATAACATTTTGAAACAGATACACATGATCTAATGTTATAATTATGACTTCAGCTTTCTTTTCACTGCTAAGTACCTACGTTATGGTTGCTTATCATTTAAAAAACTGCTTATGGATATCTTTGCCACAGGTGTATCTCACAGCACTATGTGGGCTTTTGTGTGATTTGATAATAGTATTTTTAGTAGATGAATTATGTTCATTTACATTTATAGTAATGGCAGGAATTTTGGTCTTAGTTCTGAAATATTATTTTGTTATGTTATCTATGATTATAGTCCTTTATTTATCTCTTGATATTACAGGTTCTTCTCCAGGTACTTCTTAGTACAGTTTAAACATGTATCTTTCTCCCTCCATGTTCAAGTTCCATTTCACTGCTCATTTGCTTGCTCTGCTTTCTCTTGATTGCAGTGACACCTAATGTCAGAATCAGAGAGTATCTTTAGCTCAAACCCTCCCATGCTTCTCAACTGACTGGGATCTTCAGGTTATAACCTCACTTTCTCAGAAGACAGAATTCTTTAGAATAACTTGTTGGGCCATGAAAAACATGACCTAAATGGAGTTAAATTCGTTTAAAATAAAAATGGAATTAGAACTTGAAGCTATCTGAATCGTACATTTTCAAAACTGTTTCTTGAGAGATGTCTCCCATTTACAAAATTGTATATTTTTGAAAATATCTGATACATTACATCAGTGTATCCCTATTGTTAAAGAATTTTCTTACTCAGTTTCCGAGTTAGTTGGCTCATTTGAATAATAGTTATAGTAATAAATAAGGGAACATATTTTTTTGGGAATTCATCAAACATCTTTTTTTTAAATATTCATTTATTTATGTCTTCCAGAAAAGAGGGCAACTTGACATTGTACTTGCTATCTTATCTCCAGTAACTGGGAGAGAACCTGGTGCAGAGCTGGACCCAGATGTGTAGGAAGGTACTCTTTACTTTCTGTCACTTTTCATGTTCTCTCTCATTTAATCTGCACAAGAACTCTATAAGATGAACATGATCATTTGTTCTATTTACATTAGTAACTAACTAGTCTGTTATAGCTTTTTTTTTTTTAAAGTCTTACTATTGGATCTCCCTTTGTGTTTTTGTTTGTTTTGAGTATGTGGATCTAAGATTTAGAACTGGATTCTAAATTGCACATTTTCCTAGTGTTTCTATTTATTCTTTTATTTCAATAGTCTATCTTTGGATTGTTATCTGTTGTCTTTAGATAACACTTACTTCTTTTTTTTTTTAATTTTTTTTTCAACGTTTTTTATTTATTTTTGGGACAGAGAGAGACAGAGCATGAACGGGGTAGGGTCAGAGAGAGAGAGGGAGACACAGAATCGGAAACAGGCTCCAGGCTCCGAGCCATCAGCCCAGAGCCTGACGCGGGGCTCGAACTCACGGACCGCGAGATCGTGACCTGGCTGAAGTCGGACGCTTAACTGACTGCGCCACCCAGGCGCCCCTAGATAACACTTACTTCTAATAAGAACAGTGATTAAAGTTAGCATTTATCACCCACCTTTCTGTTAATTCAGAAATTAATTCTGAATTTATAGTTCTGTTAATTAATTCAGTTAATTCTCTGATTTTAGACAACAAATACAGTAGTCCCCACTTATCTGTGGTTTCCCTTTCCATGGTGGCAGTTAACTCGGGATCAACTGCATTCAGGAAGCAGAAGATCCTCCTCCTGATCTGTGGTCAGAAGGTCAATAGTAGTCTCGGGCTATATCACATTGCCTGTGTCATTCACCTCACTTCATATCACAAGTAGAATGGTGGGTACAGTATAATAAGATATTTTGAGAGAGACCAGATTCACTTAACTTTTATTACAGTATATTATTTTAATTGTTCTTATTATTAGTTATTATTGTTAATGTCTTATTGAGCCTAATTTACAAATTGAACTTTATCTTAGGTATGTATGTGTGTATAAGAAGAAACAGTATGTGTAAGAGTGTGTACTACCTCTGGCTTCGGGCATCCATTGAAGGTCTTGGAACACAGCTCTCACAGATATGTGGGGATTACCATAATATTTCCTTTTGTTCTTTTTATCTTTTTGTAATTATGTTTACACTTGTAATGCCTTATTTAACATTTTAAATCATATCCATTAAATTCCAAATACTACAAACAAGACAATCAACTGATTTCCTCTACCTATCAATTTTAGTTAAATGTACACTTCCTATACATTAAAGCAACGTAATATTTATATTCTCTTTTGTCACTCTAATCCTCCCATTTAAAAAATTCCTAATTTGACAATAAATACATTAAAAATTGATTACTATTTTTTCCCCTTAAATTTCCTCTTTTATCTGTTGGCTGTTCACAACTCTTTCTTTAAGAGTTTTCCCCAGAGGGGTTCATGGGAATAATAACTGGGTTTTTGGCCATATATAAGAACTGGTCTCTTTATTCATACACTTTGTTCATATGTTGTTGGAAAATCTTTCAGTTGTTGCATCACTGCAATATTTGTGTTGAATATTGCTGAGAGGTAGCTGAAACCAGTGAAGACTGTTCTTGAATGCCAACATGCTTCTTTATTTTTAAGATATGATAACTTTGTAGAATAAATCTGTCTTTACTTTTCTAGATCATTTTTCTTTGGGATAATAACTACAGAAGCAAAAGAAACCAAAAGAGACCAGTTGATTCAGTTTTGTACAAATACATTTGAAAACCTAGATGACATTGATATAAGCCAGATAGTTTACCCAAATTGACTTCCACAGAGAAGGAAAACTTCTAGATTCATTTTTATGTATTTAGACTCAGGTCATCTTTTTATGTATTTAGACTCAAGTCATCTTTTTTTTTTTTTAAACGTTTTATTTATTTTTGAGACAGAGAGAGACAGAGCATGAGCAGGGGAGGGGCAGAGAGAGAGGGAGACACAGAATCCGTAGCAGGTCCAGGCTCTGAGCTGTCAGCACAGAGGCTGATGCAGTGCTTGAACCCACGAACGATGAGATTATGACCTGAGTCGGATGCTTAACCAACTGAGCCACCCAGGAACCCCTAGATTCAGGTCATCTTGAAGAAGACCTTGCCCTGTGGATTCACATGACAGGTGTGTGGCACAGATAAGTGGGGATTGATTCAAGCCATTGACTTGAGAAAAATGCAAGTGAACAGGCAGCCGGGAGGGTATGGTTCAACAGAGAAAGCCTCCATGAAAGGACCCCTGAGAATGGAAGCAGAGTCCATATTTGAATATAAGACATGCTCATGGCCTCAGTGCCAGGCTTCAGCAGTCAAGGGAGAACTTTGCTCTCCTCTATTGTCTCCACGTTCCTTCCTTTCCATCTTCTCCCCCAACTTCAGCCCAAGATAAGCCAACAGAAACATGAATGTGGGAATGGAGTAGGCCAGTAAGATGGGAAATTATTAAAGAATCCAACCAATCTAAGAGTCTTTACCTCTTGGCAAATTTCAGAGCCACAATAAGGTTAGAACTAGGGAGGGGAGAAAGCTTCAAATTGAATTAGAAATTGAAGAGTTGACATTAGCTCGATGGAACTTTTTAATATGTGATACTGAGCTCAGTTTTTAATACCATAAATTTCCTGGAAAGATTATGGAATCTGTCAAGATTTCCCTTAGAGCTAGGAACAATGATCGTTTTTTGTTTTTGTTTATTTAATGAATGCAAACTAAAGCTTTGTATAAAACATGTTATCTTTCTCAGGTGTGTCTATGAAAGGAAGGGCTGAGCTTTACTTTATCTATGTAATTAAGCTCCATATCACAAAGCCAAATGCTGTAGATCTGAGGGGGAAATAAATTGCCTATAACCAGAAGGTAGTAGTTCTTTAGCAGCAGTACTAAAAATCAGCAAAATCAATCTTATTAGGACATGTGATATCTCCATAATAGCTCCAAGCAAGAATTATGATCTAATTAGAGATTTTCTTATAAATGTTTTAATAAATAAATGTCAATTTTTGGATTCATGTTTGTGCTGGGCAGTGTGAGGGTGCAGCAAAACATATTTAAATGTTCTGGGTCCTGCTCTTACACCCCAGGGTTCATTTCCAGGATCCAAATATCTGAATGATGGTGTTTCTTCAGCTTGGGATAGTTTAGGGAACTTCTGACATGATTCTGCACACCTTAGGTGCCAAGCATGAGTACATTTTCTATAACAGACTTGCACATCTTTTGAATAACAAGGCCAGCTGATTAAATTAGGCAGAGACAAGGATAAAGTTCTAGAGGGTGATATTCCCTCTTCCCTGGTGATAAGGTGTAGGAAAAAGAGAAGACCTGAAGCTCTTTTGTTTATAAATAACAATCAACCTTATTTAAAAAAAAAAAAAATAGGTGGGACTGACCCCTCCCCTTAGGGCAGTTACCCTATTGCAAATTTACTTTCCCTTCTAGGCTGACTTTGTCTTTATCTGATTTCACATGTGTGGACATTTTATGAAAAACAAAACAAAAACCAATATAACTTATAATAGTGCTGCAGCAGCTCCTGAACAGACCAGAATCTCACTGATGCATCAGAAGCAGTTTTGGTGAGAGACTAGGGCTTCCCTTGTATGGACATCTAAGAACTTAAGAACACTTGATTTATTGACGTGAGATCTCACAAATGTCACCTCAAATCAAAGGACTTACTGGCAGAGGTGTACCATTGTGTGCATGCCCACAGGATCCAAAGATTCCAGCATATCCCACATCATTTAGAAGCAGCTGACCTGAAGAATTGTAGGAGGTGATTTACACATGAAAGATAGCTATGAAAGCAGGGTGATAACATTGATAGATATGGTTTGTTTTGGAAACCAATGTCTTCTAGAATTTTACTTTCCTGTTTCCTTTGTTCTGCAATTGTATTTAATGTCATTTAAAATTTCTAATCTCAGAAATTCTCTGAGATTTTATTCTCTCTACTGGCAGTTTTTCTTACCATGTATTGTTCCCCCCCTAATATAAACTCTGAGATTAGTTCAGCCTTTTCTTTCTTAAATGTTTATCTTCTGGCCAGCTGTTAGGAATAAATTAGAATGCAGTCTGTTAGCGTGGCAAGAATAGAAAAGGTCTGAGGCATTTTGAAGAATAAATAGTAGGTCTTAAACTGTTGAGATATGGAGAACTAAAGTGTATAAATTAAGGATGAGTTTTAGTTTGCAACCTATAAAATCAAAATGACCAGAAACCAAAAAGATTAAAAGTACATATAGATTTTAGAAACCAAAAGAATATGCCTTGAGTTTTTTTACAGCAACTTTGGAATTTTCATTTTGGAATATTCCTCTATCTGAAGAATTATTATGAAAGCTAAATTCTTGATAAAAAAAACAATTTGTTTTCATTCATCTTCAAAGTCACATTATTCAATAATGCCATAGAAACTAATTAATTTATATACAGACACTCCAGGCAAATAAGATTGGCAGTCTCTGAACTCTTTTCCCATCCTCCTAGGCAAGGGGGTGGGGGTTCTCTGTAACTGCTATGCCAATTATAATTCAATTGTCCTGTCTTGCCAGACATTGAGTGCTGATAACCCTGCTCCAGGTAGGGGTGCTATTACTAAAGATTTCATCATGAAAGTGAAATGTATCAGGAAAAAGAGAAGGGACAGAAGTCATCTGTGAGGACCTGCAGGCAATGCTAATTGCAAAGCATACTAATGTATGCAAACTTCATTACAGATACTCCAGGCATCTGTTGTACTTCCAGGATAGCATAGAAACTCTCTAATAAACAAAGCTCTTGGAGAGAGTATAGACTTCTGATTATTCTAAAAGGCTGCATTTAACCATCAACAAAGATGACAGCCTTTTTCACAAAATTAAACGGGTTTCTGTCTCATGCTCTTCCTGCATCAGAAGGAAGGTGTCTGATGAATTAATTTTTCTTGCCATGGTTTCTTGGAGGAAGTGAGCACCATGGCATCGGATGACACTGGTTGAACACTCATCTGTTTCTTCTGTGGAAGGAGTGTTTGACTGGGAAGTCAAGATGAGTTCATATCCTGGCTTCAATATTTACCAGCCTGATGATTGTGGCCACATGCAGTTCTGTTCTCTGAATTTCAATGTCTTCATTTGTGAAATAGAGACTTTTATTGCCTGTACCATCTCTCTTATGGTTATAATGTGGGGAGAATCAAATAAAATTACATATGCAAGAGAGTTTTGCAAGTCACAATTGCTACATATGTATTAGATATTTCATTTTTGCTTGATAAACTTTCCAGTCCTCAGGTTTTAAATAGTAGATATGACTTGGGGTTAGAGGATGCAGGGGGTCAGATATTCAATTAAATGCAGTTATATTAACCATATTTTTATGTGAATAAAGGAGGAAAAAAATAGAATAATTCAATCTTGTTGCTATCCTTTTGAACAAAAGTGGGTTGTGGTTTGCTTCTAGCATGGGATATAATTTGGGAGCCGAACAGCCTAGTAAGTATGATGCAGTTTGAGTCTGAAGCGGGGGCAGAACATTGTTCTTGGGTGGTGTGTGGGAAGCTAGTTGGGTCATTTGGGTGGTTCATCCACCTGATTAGATGCAGACTTGATATTAGGAAAGAGAGCCATGGTCTTTATTGGGAAATCTTAAATGGAAGAGAAAAGGACTGAGTTGTTTTTTAAAAAAATTTTTTATGTTTATTTATTATTGAGAGACAGAGAGAGACAGAGCTTGAGCATGGGAGGGGCAGAGAGAGGGGGAGACACAATCTGAAGGAGGCTCTAGGCTCCGAGCTGTCAGCACAGAGCCTGACGCGGGGCTTGAACTCACAAACCGTGAGATCATGACCTGAGCCGAAGTTGGTCGCTTAACCAACTGAGCCACCCAGGTGCCCTAAGACTGAGTTTTTTTAGAAAAAAATGGGACCAAGGTAAAGAATACAGTAAACAAATGTAAGCAAAAATATTGATGGAGCTGTAAACCAAGCATGAAATTTGGAGAAACTTGAGAACATTTAGTAAAGTGATTCAAGGAACTGGTAAAGTAAGTTTGATCAGACAACCTCAAGATGTCATACAAGAGGACCACCTAAAGTGAGCTGTTCTGTTCTACTGGGTATTGGTATGTCTGAGTTTCTCAAAAACGGAGTCTGAATCAAAAGCTGTGTTCCAGTAGTTTATTTAGGAATGTGCTCCCAGACTGTAGTTTCGAGGAATAGGGAAGTAAACAGAGAGAGAAAAAAAATCATATAAAAATGTAAAATTAAGTTGTTTATCCTAAAAGATGATTAGTGTTTGATTCAGTATGATCCTCCTTCTAAGAAGACTTGTGAAATGTATGTGTGGACTGTCCTCCTGTAGGAAAAAAAGAAGACACTTTTATCCATTATCTCCTGTCTTTCATCAGTCAAGGGTCACCAAGGACTGCAACTCCCTCATATATCAAAGCAGAGAAGGTGCCCACATTGTTTGAGAAATCCTGAGGGCAGGAAGCAGCAACTACTGAAACAGACCCCAGTCTGGATATATCAAGTTGAATTTGTCTGAAGTAAATGGAAGCTTGTGTGGACTGGTCACCACAGGTATGGGACTGAGATGAGACAAAGTGACATTTCATGGTACAGAAGGGAAACTATCAGAATAAAGACACAACAATTAAAAAAATACATTAAAAATTTTATTTTAAGCATAAGCCAAGATGGAGCTATTACCACAAATTCTAATTAAAATGTAAATGTCACATATACACTCTTGCATTTTTATTAGATGAGTAGAGTTGTTATTTTCTGATTTTATGAAGAGTACAGAAATCAAAAGGAGTGATAGGTCAGTTGAATGGATAAAAGATTCAAATCTAAACTAGTGGGAATTGAATCTTCTTCGATTTAATTTGAATCTGTATTTTGGGAGAAGAGAAGGAAAGCTCTCTTTCCGAAATATCAAATTAATAATTTCACATAGTGTGTTGTATTTTTTCCACCTGTTGGAGTATATATGCAGTTTTCTAAAAATAGAACTTTTTTACTTTCTTTGGGCAATGTTCCTTATTTTGCATATCTTGAAGTCAGAATGGTAGGGATGAATTAACTCATGTGAATAAAATGATGATTAAACAATTATGGGGTTTAAATCACTTAGGAAAAACCATAAGATTCTAACATGACGCTGAATGCTTCATTTAGCAATCAAGATGAATACATTAGCGTTTTCTAAATTTTGCGTACTGCATATACACTCACTCGTATTAAAGGCTTCAAGGATCTTATCACTAAACTCCTCTTCTGTGAAATTGCTACTTCTGCTACTTGCCTTTCATATGTCACTATCAACCAATTTTCCTTCTTTTACTAAAGCTCAGCTTGTATTTCTCATCATAAAGGTGCCACGTGGTAATGATATCTCGCTGTTGATTTCTTTGTTTGCACCATTTATTCTGCTCTCCTTTTCCAAAAATGTGTGTGTGTGTGTGTGTGTGCACAAATTTACTTATCTGTGTTCTAAACTCTAACTTCCTAAACCCACAAATACTATATTCTTACTGCATAGGCTTCTTCCAGTTCTTCTCTTATTGATTCCTTATCATTCACCAAGACATTTCTATTTTAAATAGGTTATGACATTTTTAGAAATTATAAGATTATTTAATGTGAAAATGTTTATTATTAGAAATTCCACAGTTTTTGTTCAGGTTGTACCTTCCTCCATAAATTACTCTTTTAAGAGAGTAAAATGGTAATCTGTTTTCATGAAAGTGTTGGTTTACCTTATCCACAGGGGAGGTGAAAAGAAGTAAATAAAGCAGAGTATCAAGCTGTATTATTGTTACTAAAAATATGTAATTCCAACATTGAAAATATTAAGTAATGACACTGTGACCTCAGAAAGAATTATTTTCCTTCTAAATGAAGATGATATCCACTACTTGCCTTCTGTGCCTAACACAGAGGACGTTAATAATATTTATCATTTAGTAGGTGCTGTGATCATTGCATACATCATCTAACCCAACACAGCCCTGTAAGTAAGTACCTTAATGGTACAAATGAGAAAACTCAAGAGATTATTGGATTTATTCAGGGTTATGCCATTTAATTCTATCCCATTTAGAATGAAATCAAACTCCTTATGTGTCCTGATTGATTTTACCCTTACATATTTAACAAATGTGCTCTTTTTTGTCTACATGTGTCATATATTAGGAAAAAATATTGCAGAAATTATTATATAAATTTAACCCATAAATAAAAATCTAGCCATGAAGAAAGTTCCAGAGCCAGACGGCTTCATCCATAAATTCTATAAAACATTTAGAGAGAGGTAATATCAATTTTACCCAAGCACTTTCAGACATTAGATTAGTGAGGAAAAACTTGGAAATCCAGTGATTTCACTCCTAGTTACCTATTCCATGGTAATGTATTCATATAAACACCAAAAAGCATAAAAAGAACATTCCCAAGAGCCTAAAACTGAAAGGAAAATTCAAGATCTCATTAAAAATAGAATAGATAATAGAATAATGGAATAGATAAATTATAGTACATTCTTATGGTAAAATACAGTAATGAGAATAAAACAAACTGCAACTACATGCATTACCATCTACTAACGAGACAAAAATAATGTTGAGTGGTAAATGCCAGCCAAACATCGTTTGACTCCATATATGCAAAGTTCAAAAACAGGCAAAAATGATACACACACACACACACACACACACACACACACACACATATCCATTTTTAAAAAACCTTGTATTGGGGCGCCTGGGTGGCTCAGTTGGTTGAGCGTCTGACTTCAGCTCAGGTCATGATCTCGTGGTCCGTGAGTTCGAGCCCCGCATCGGGCTCTGTGCTGACAGCTCAGAGCCTGGAGCCTGTCTCAGATTCTGTGTCTCCCTCTCTATCTGACCTTCCCCCATTCATGCTCTGTCTCTCTCTGTCTCAAAAATGAATGAACATTTAAAAAAATAAAAAAAAAACCCTTGTATTAAAAGCATACACCATTCCAAGATTGAATAGCTAAACATTTTCCAAAACTGATAAAAACAAAATCAAGCTACATATTCGAGTGGTGCTATGAACCCGTATAGGATCAATAAAATATATTTTCTATATCCTGCCACAAAGCTTCTAAAACCCTTGTAATATTCTAAGTGATAAGAGCCCTAAGAGCATCTTGTTCTAATATTTGGGCTTTGACCCTGGTTCCTGACACAGAGCTCCTAAATCCCTTGAAATTTCCTGGGTGACAGGAATGTATTTTGTTTTCATGAGGCAACTCTTGATCCCAGAAGGCTCCAGGATGTCTTCTGCATAGGGGCTGGTCACCAGAAACACCAAGCTATGAATAGAAGCTTGGAAGTTTCAGCCCCACCCCCATTCTCCAAGAAGAATAAAAGGCTAGAAATGGAGTTAATGATTTACCATGCCGATGTGATGAAGCCTCCATAAAAATCCCAATAGTATGGGGATTTAGAAATCTTCCAGGTCAGTGAACATATTCCCGTAGTGGGAGGGTGGCACACCCTAATTCCATGGGGACAAAACCTCCTGAATTCAAGTTCTTTCCAGACCTTGCCCTATGTATCTCTTTATCTGACTAGTCATCTGTATCCTTTATCATATCCTTTATTACACAATAAACTGGTAAATATAAGTGTTCCACTGAGTTCTATGAGCTATTCTAGCAAATAAATCCAAGAGGAGGGGCATGGGAACCAAAGTTAGATAGAAGTTGTGGACAACCTAGGGACCTGCTACCTGCAGTTGGCAACTGCAGCGGGAGGCAGTTACAGGCAGACTGAACCTCTAACCTGTCATGTCTGTACAAAATCCAGTTAGTGTGAGAATTGAATTGAGTTGTAGGACACCCAGCAAGTGTCACAGAGATTTGCTTGGTGTGGGAAAAAGCTCCACATGTCTGGTGTCAGAGTGTTGTGAGTGTAGTAGTGTGAGGGTGAAGGAGAAACAGGAAGAATGTGTCTTTCCTACTCATCACAATAAAAATTAAAGCCATTTTCTTATTACATTAGAGTTGATGAAGATTTCTTGAAATGTTTACATTCTTCACTACTTTGAAATTATGGGATGTCTTTAATGTAGTATCAAGAAGCTCATATAAACATTAAAACTATAAACTATGGTTTCACTATAAACATTAAAAATATTTTACATTTTTGTATTTAATATATTTGTTATACTCTATGTACTTTATTTAATACATTTTAAAATATTACTATGAAATGAGTTCTGTAGACTTCACCGGGCATTCACAGGGTATATCACTTAAAGGTCAGTCAGGGTAAAAACCACCCAATGATTTGAACAGTGAAAGTTTAATGTAGATAAATAATTATGAACACTAATTAAAAGATTAGAGCAGTGAAGGATTGGCTAGTAAGGAGTAAATAAAATTCTAAACAAAAATAGTAATCATCAACTACTAATTCTAGGGCTGAGAAAGTGTCCCAAAGAAGTAAATCTCGGCAACCCTCCTGCCCTTCATCCCCAGCCCAGTGTTGATATTATTGGAAAGTACATAGTTGATGCTCACAGGAAGATGAAATTCTCAGAAACTACAAAGTTATACAAGGGCACTCTGGGGGAGGCTGTCTATTGGAAGATGATGTGTAGGCTACTGACATTCCACTGTGAAGTCACTGGAGGGGTACTAGGTGGAGCCATTCATGAGCAATATCAAGCCAGTAGTACTCTGCCCAAAATTGTCCAAGGGGGTGATGGGAAAGTGTTCACGGGAAGTGCTGAGCCAGTGATACTCAGGTGAGTGCCAAGGAATACATTCCTGAAGGGTGATGGTCACTGGGCATGCAGGTGCTGGCCACTACAGAAGCTGCGTATGCTACAGGATCTAGAAAAGCTGCATGTGCTCCTGCAGGAAACTGACTAGAGGAGCCCCCAGTCCAGGACAAGAAACCTCTTGCTTCTGTGTTTTCTCCAGTAGTCTCTACTGACAAATCTTAATATTTTGCCACCTAGTAAAAGAGAAATATTTACAGTGTGTAGCTCTATTATTACAGAGCATGAATTGAAGATTGGATTTGAAGCTGAGAGGCGGTAACTATTAACTGGCACAAAGGGACTCATGAACCCCCAAAGGTTAAATATCCTACTACAGGCATGGAAATAGGTTTATTATTTTTCCTGATTATTTGAAAATCTTTGTTAAATTCAGGTCAGGAATGTTTTTTCCTTTGTATCTTTGTTTATTGTTTCTGCTTAATTATCACTTGTCTTTTTCACCACAAAATATACACTGGTTAAAAATTATTCTGATTCCTCACCATTTTTGATCAGATGTATTAGGGTATAGGGGCACCTGGGTGGCTCAGTTAGTTAAGTGTCCACCTCTTGGTTTAGGCTCAGGTCACAATCTCATGGTTCCATGAGTCCGAGCCCTACATTGGGCTCCACACTGATGGTACAGAGCCTGCTTGGAATTCTCTCTCCTTTCTCTCTGCACCTCACCCCCCTCTCAAAACAAATAAACTTAAAAAAAAGATAGATTAGAGTATAATTTACATACAATAAAAATAATAGCCAAATTTAAGTGTACAGTTTGATAGTTTTTGCTTTTTAATTGACTTTAATCATTTACACACATATAATTCACCAATTACAAGTATACGATTTAATGATTTTGTTGAATGGGTGAAGTTGGGTAGCTAATAGCACAATCAAGGTGCAGAATATTTTTATCCACCAAAAAATGAGCTCATTTGTAGTCATTTCTTTGCCTCTACCTCCAACTATCAGTGACCTGTATTTTGCCACCATAGTTTTGCCTTTTCTAGAATTTTAAATAAATACAATCATAGAGTATGTACTTTTTAATATTCACTAACTTTCATTTAACATAATGCACTGAGATTTATTTATGTTGTTGCGTGTATCAGGAGTGTGTCCTTTTAAAATTTTGAATAGTATTCCACTGTGTGGATATAACACATCTTGTTTTTCTATTCATTTGTTAACTGACTTTTGGGTTGTTTCTAATTTGGGGTTGTTATGAACAAAGTTGCTGAAAATCTGACTGAAGCTTTATATTTCATTGCAGTCAGATAAATACCTAGGAATGGGTTTGCACGATCATATAGTAAGTATATATTTCACATTATTAACAAATGTAAAAAAAGGCTCTGCCATTTTACATTCTCACATCAATGTATGTGAGTTTCAGTTGCTCTACACATAGTATTTCAAGTCATTTTAATTTTACCTACCTTAATAGGTATGTAGTGATACCTCACTAGATTTCAGTTTGCCTTCATCTGATGTCTAATGATATTTAGTATCTTTTCATAGTGTGTATTTGCCATTCTTTGGCAAAATGACTATTTAAATATTTTGCTCATTTTGTTATGGGTTATTTGTCTCACTGAGTTGTTAAACTTAAGTGTACATTCTGAGTAACAATCTTGTCTTATCATATATCTCTTACATAAATATTTTGCCTCTATATGTATATTGCCTTCTAATTCTCTTTTTAAAATTTTTAAAAAAATGTTTGTTTATTTACTTTTGAGAGAAAGAGAGAGAGAGAGAGAGAGAGAGAATCCAAACAGGCTCTAGGCTCCGACGTGTCAGCACAGAGCCTGATGGGGGCTTGAACTCAGGAACTGTGAGATCATGACCTGAGCTAAAGTTGGACGCTTAACCGAGTCACCCAGGTGCCCTGCCTTCTAATTTTCTTAATTGTGTCTTTTGAAGAGTATATATTTAAAAATTTAGTTGTTTCCAATTTAACAATTTTCTATGTGCTTTTTTGTATCCTAAGAAATATTTGCCTAAACCAAGATCTCAAAATTTTCTTCTATTAACTTTCTTCTAGAAACAAAAAAATTTTTTTTAGCTCTTTCATTTAGCTATTCTTTACAAGTTGTGATATAATCATTTTCATTGTCAGGAAGTTCAAATTATTTTCTAATTTCCATTGTGATTTATCACTTGTGGATTACTTTAAAGTATTTTCATTAATTTCCAAATATTATATAATTTATTTATTTACTTATTAAATGAAAATTATGCATTTTAATGTCATTTTCTTTTTTCTTTATTTTTTATTATTTTATATTTTTTAAAATTTACATCCAAATTAGTTAGCATATAGTGCAACAATGATTTCAGGAGTAGATTCCTTAGTGCCCCTTATCCATTTAGCCCATCCCCCCTCCCACAACCCTTCCAGTAACCCTCTGCTTGTTCTCCATATTTATGAGTCTCTTCAGTTTTGTCCCCCTCCCTGTTTTTACATTATTTTTGTTTCCCTTCCCTTATGTTCATCTGTTTTGTCTCTTAAAGTCCTCGTATGAGTGAAGTCATATGATATTTGTCCTTCTCTGACTAATTTGACTTAGCACAATACCCTCCAGTTCCATCCATGTAGTTGCAAATGGCAAGATTTCATTCTTTTTGAATGCTGAGTAATACTCCGTTGTGTGTGTGTGTGTGTGTGTGTGTGTGTGTGTGTGTATATATATAATTTCTTCTTTATCCCTTCATACATTGATGGACATTTGGGCTCTTTCCATACTTTGGCTATTGTTGATAGTGCTGCTATAAACATGGGGGTGCATATGTCCCTTTGAAACAGCACACCTGTATCCCGTGGATAAATGCCTAGTAGTGCAATTGCTGGGTTGTAAGGTAGTCTATTTTTAGTTTTGTGAGGAACCTCCATACTGTTTTCCAGAGTGGCTGCACCAGCTTGCATTGCCACAGACAATGCAAAAGAGATCCTCTTTCTCCGCATTCTCGCCAACATCTGTTGTTTTGTTAATGTTAGCCATTCTGATAGGTGTAAGGTGGTATCTCATGGTGGTTTTGATTTTGTATTTGTATTTGATTTTGTATTTTGATTTGTATTTGATTCATGTGTTGGTGGGCCATCTGGATGTCTTCTTTGGAGAAATGTCTATTCATGTCTTATGCCCATTTCTTCACTGGATTAGTTGTTTTTTGGGTGTTGAGTTTGATCAGTTCTTTATACGTTTTGGATACTAACCCTTTATCTGATATGTCGTTTGCAAATATCTTCTGCCATTTGTCGGTTGCCTTTTAGTTTTGCTGATTGTTTCCTTTGCTGTGCAGAAGCTTTTTATTTTGAAGAAGTCCCAGTAGTTCATTTTTGCTTTTGTTTCCCTTGCCTCCAGAGACGTGTTGAGTATGAAGTTGCTGTGGCCAAGATCAAAGAGGTTTTTGCCTGCTTTCTCCTCGAGGATTTTGATGGGTTCCTGTTTTATATTGAGGTCTTTCATGCATTTTGAGGTTTTTTTGTGTATGGTGTATGAAAGTGGTCCAGGTTCATACTTCTGCATGTCACTGTCCAGATTTCCCAGCACCACTTGCTGAAGAGACTGTCTTTATTCCACTGGATATTCTCTCCTGCTTTGTCAAAGATTAGTTGGACATATGTTTGTGGGTCCATTTCTGGGTTCTCTATTCTGTTCCATTGATCTGAGTGTCTGTTCTTGTGCCAGTACCATACTGTCTTGATGATTACAGCTCTGTAGTACAGCTTGAAGTCTGGGATTGTGATGCCTCCTGCTTTGGTTTTCTTTTTCAAGATTGCTTTGGCTATTCAGGGTCTTTTCTGGTTCCATACAAATTGTAGGATTGTTTGTTCTAGCTCTGTGAAGAATGCTGGTGTTATTCTGATACAGATTTCATTGAATATATAGATTTTTTGGGTAGTATTGACATTTTAACAATATTTGTTCTTCCTATCCAGGAGCATGGAATCTTTTTCCATTCTTTTGTGTCTTCTTCAATTTCTTTCAGAAGCTTTCTATAGTTTTTAGTGTATATATTTTTCACCTCTTTGGTTAGATTTATACCTAGGTACTTTATGGTTTATGGTGAAATTGTAAATGGGATCGGTTTCTTGATTTCTCTTTCTGTTACTTCATTGTTGGTGCATAGGAATGCAACTGATTTCTGTGCATTGATTTTATATCCTGCAACTTTGTTGAATTCATGAATCAGTTCTAGCAGTTTTTTGGTGGAATCTTTTGGGTTTTCCATATACAGTATCTTGTCATCTGCAAAGAGTGAAAGTTTGACCTCCTCCTGGCCTATTTGGATGCCCTTTATTTCTTTGTGTTGTCTGATTGCAGAAGCTAAGACTTCCAATATTATGTTGAAGAACAGTGGTGAGAGTGGACATCCCTGTCTTGTTCCTGACCTTAGGGGAAAAGCTCTCAGTTTTTCCCCACTGAGGATGATATTAGCGTTTTATGATGATTTTAGGATGGTTAGCTTTTATGATCTCGAGATATGCTCCTTCTATCCCTACTTTCTTGAGGGTTTTTATCAAGAAAGGATGCTGTATTTTGTCAAATGCTTTCTCTACACCTATTGAGAGGATCATATGGTTCTTGTCCTTTTTTTTATTGATGTGATGAATCACATTAATTGTTTTGTGGATATTGAACCAGCCCTGCATCCCAGGTATAAATCCCACTTGGTCGTGGTGAATTATTTTTCTAAGGTATTATTGGAGCTGGTTGGTTAATATCTTGTTGAGGATTTTTGCATCCATGTTCATCAAGGAAATCGGTCAAAATTCCCCTCCTTTTTAGTGGGGTCTCTGCCTGGTTTGGAATCAAGGTAATGCTGGCTTCATAGAAAGAGTTTGGAAGTTTTCCTTCCATTTCTATTTTTTGGAACAGCTTCAAGAAATTAGGTGTTCTCTCTTCCTTAAATGTTTGGTAGAATTCCCCTGGAAAGCCATCTAGCCCTGGACTCTTTTTTTTTTTGGCAGATTTTTGATTACTAATTTGATTTCCTTACTGGTTATGGGTCTGTTCAAATTTTCTATTTCTTCCTGTTTCAGTTTTGGTAGTGTATATGTTTCTAGGAGTTTGTCCATTTCTTCCAGATTGCCCAGTTTATTGGCATAGAATTGCTCATACTATTCACTTATTATTGTTTTTATTTCTGCTGTTTTGGTTGTGATCTCTCCTCTTTCATTCTGGATTTTATTTATTTGGGTCCTTTCCTTTTTCTTTTTGACCAAACTGGCTAGTGGTTTATCAATTTTGTTATTTCTTTCAGAGAACCAATTTCTGGTTTCATTGATCTGTTCTACTGTTTTTTTTGGTTTCGATAGCATTAATTTCTGCTCTAATCTTTGTTATTTCCTGTCTTCTACTGGTTTTGGGTTTTATTTGCTGTTCTTTTTCCAGTTCCTTAAGGCATAAGGTTAGGTTGTGTATCTGAGATCTGTCTTCCTTCTTTAGGAAGGCCTGGATTGTTATATACTTTCCTCTTTTTTTTTTTTTTTTTTTAAACGTTTATTTATTTTTGAGACAGAGAGAGACAGAGCATGAACGGGGGAAGGTCACAGAGAGAGGGAGACACAGAATCGGAAACAGGCTCCAGGCTCCGAGCCATCAGCCCAGAGCCTGACGCGGGGCTCGAACTCACGGACCGCGAGATCGTGACCTGGCTGAAGTCGGACGCTTAACCGACTGCGCCACACAGGCGCCCCTATACTTTCCTCTTATGACTGCCTTTGCTGAGTCCCAGAGGTTTTGGATTGTGGTGTTATCATTTTAAGTGACTCCCATATACTTTTTAATTTCCTCTTTAACTGCTTGGTTAGCTCATTCACTCTTTAGTAGGATGTTCTTCAGTCTCCAAGTATTTGTTACCTTTCCAAATTTTTTTCTTGTGGTTGATTTCGAGTTTCATAGTGTTGTGGTCTGAAAATATGCATGGTATGATCTCAGTCTTTTTGTACTTGCTTAGCGCTGATTTGTGTCCCAGTATATGGTCTATTCTGGAGAACGTTCCATGTGCACTGGAGAAGAAGGTATATTCTGCTGCTTTAGGATGAAATGTTCTGATTGTATCTGTGAAGTCCATCTGGTCCAGTGTGTCATTCAAAGCCATTGTTTCCTTGTTGATTTTGTGATTAGATGATCTGTCCATTGTTGTGAGTGGGGTGTTGAAGTCTCCTACTATTATGGTATTACTATTGATGAGTTTCTTTATGTTTGTGATTAATTATTTTGTATATTTGGGTGCTCTCACATTTGGCACTTAAATCTTTACAATTGTTAGGTCTTCTTGGTGGATCGACCCCTTGATTATGTTATAATGCCCTTCTGCATCTCTTGATACAGTCTTTATTTTCAAGTCTAGATTGTGTGATATAAGGATGGCTACTCTGGCTTTCTTTTGTTGACCATTAGTATGATAGATGGTTCTCCATCCCCTTATTTTCAATCTGAAGGTGTCTTTAGGTCTAAAGTGTGTCTCTTGTAAACAGCATATAGATGGATCTTGTTTTCTTATCCATTCTGTTACCCTATGTCTTTTGATTGGAGCATTGAATTCAGAAGATATGAATTTATTGCCATTATGTTGCTTATAGTGTTGGAGTTTCTGGTGGTGTTCTCTGGTGCTTTGTAATCTTTGCTGCTTTTGGTATGTATTTGTTTGTTTGTTTGTTTGTTTGTTTATTTATATTTATTTATTTATTTATTTATTTATTTATTTATTTATTTATTTATAGTTTCATCTTTTCTCCCTTCAGAGAGTCCCCCTTTGGTCCTTTCTAATCTTTGTTGCTCTTGGTATTTATTTATTTATGTATTTATGTATTTATGTGGTTTTTTTCCATCTTTTCTCCCCTGAGAGAGTCACCCTTAAAATTTCTTGCAGGGCTGGTTTAGTGGTCACAAACTCCTTTCATTTTTGTTTGTCCGGGAAAGTTTTGATCTCTCCTTCTATTTTGAATGACAGCCTTGCTGGATAAAGAATTCTTGGCTGCATATTTTTCTGATCAGCACACTGAGTATATCCTGCCACTACTTTCTGGCTTGCCATGTTTCTGTGGATAGGTGTGCTGCAAACCTGATCTGTCTTCCCTTGTAGGTTAGGGACATTTTTTTTCCCTTGCTGCTTTAATGATTCTCTCCTTGCCTGAGTATTTTGTGAATTTGATTATGATATGCCTTGTTGGTGGTCAGTTGATGGTCAGCACAGGGGGGGGTCCTCTGTTCTTCCTGGATTTTGATGTCTGTGTCTTTCCCCAGGTTAAGGAAAGTTTTCTGCTATGATTTGGTCACATAACCCTTCTACCCCTATTTCTCTCTCTTCCTCTTCTCGGAACCCTGTGATTCTGATGTCGTTCCTTTTTAATGAGTCACTGATTTCTCTAATTCTTAAATCGTGCTCTTTTGCCTTCATCTCCCTCTTTTTTTCTGCTTTTTATTCTCTATGTTTGTCCTCTGTATTGCTGATTCTCTGTTCTGCCTCATCCATCCTTCCCGCTGCTGCATCCATCCATTTGCATCTCAGTTATGGCATTTTAAATTCCATTCTGGCTATTTTTTACTACATTTATCTCTGCACAAAGGGATTCTAACCTATTTTCAACTTCAGCTAGTATTCTTATTATCGTGATTCTAAATTCTGGTTCAGACATTTTGCTTGTATCTGTGTTGGTTAAATCCCTGACTGTCATTTTTGTGCTCTTTCTTTGGGGTGAATTCCTTCTTTTTGTCATTTTGAAGGGAGAAGAGGAATTAATGAGGTAGAAATTAAAATTAAAAAAATATTAAGATTAAAAAATATTAAAATTAGAAAATTAAAAACACACACACACAAATCAAAAAAATGATGCTATATCCTAGGTATGATTTTGTCTGGGTGTTGAAATTGTTTTGACAGATTAGAGAAAAAGAAGGAGGGTGTAAGAAAAAAAAAGAAATCATTTGAGAAGTTGAAAAAATGAATACACTGAAGTAGACTAAAATGAGATGATGAAAGTAGAATATAATTTGAAAAAATGCACAGAAATGTAAATAATATATTTGAAAAAATGAAAGAAAAATATTTTTAATAAAGATTAAAAATAAAAATGATTTTTTTCGTTTTCTAGAAATATTCAAGAAAAAGAAAAGAAATGAAAAATTAAAAGAGAAAAAAGAGAAAAGAAAAAAAGGAAGTCATTTGAAAATTTGAAAAAGGGAATACACTGTAGTAGACTAAAATCAAATGATAGAAGTAAAATATAATTTGAAAAAATTTACATAAAAGCAAAAATATAGTAAAAAAATTAAAGAAACATATTTTTAATAGAAATTGAAAGTAAAAATGAAGTTTTCTTCTTTCTGCATTCAAGAAAAAGAAAGGAAACAAAAAAGAGAAAAAAGAAAAAGAAAAAAACAAGGAGATTTTTTGAAAATTGGAAAAGGTGAATACACTGTAAGTAGACTAAAATAAAATGATTGAAGTAAATAGAATTTGAAAAAATTTACACAAAGTAAAAAATATAGTAATAAAAACTAAAGAAAAATATTTTTATTAAAAATTGAAAATAAAAATGAAGTTTTTCTCTTTCTGTTTGATAAAAAGTGTAAAAGAGAAAAAATAAAGAAAATTGAATAGGTGGACCTGCTAACAGATTGAAGTAGGACTGAAATTACTTAGTTTTCTCCTAGAAGTCAGTCTGTGTAGTGCTCTATAGACCATAAATTAAGCTGGCTGTGAGACTTGTGTTCTTCAAGAGTGAACTTGGCCCAGTTGGACGGGGCTCAGTGTAACAGCTATGCTTTCCACTAGATGGCACTGCTAGCTTACTGAGGTGGAGTGTTGTGGCGTTCATAAGTGTGTATGCGCATGCGTGGGAGCGGTGAAAATGTCGCCACCCAGCTACCGAATCTGTTCTCCTGGATCAGCAATCGCGCACCTGTCCTCTGTCTTCAACTTTCATCCACTCCCCGCTTTTTCACTCTCTGTGGCCAGGCCCCAGGTAGTACCTCTCTCCAGAGTTTTGTTTCAGATGCGGCTGTTTTCCCAGCCCCTTATTTCTGAAGGATTGTGGCTTTGACCAGTTCCGTCCCTCTGCAGGAGGGTCTCACCAAGCAATGGCCGAATGAGCAATGGCCAAATGTCGGCTGCACCCAGGAACGTTTGCTGGACCCTGCTGCTGCCGGTGCCCTGAGACTGCGGCCAGGTGCGAGCCCACCCCAGAAAAATTTCTCACAATAGTGTAGCAGCATCATTTCAGGGATTATGGAAAATCATAACACATATCTGGCACTAGGCTTTAGCCTTAACGACCTTGTTCCAGCACCAGCGAATGTGGCTGTTTTCTGGGGTCTGCTGGGACCAGGTGGCTTCAACATTCTTTACCAAATGTCCTTCCAGCAGTGGAACCGTTTTTCCCCGTGTGGCCCAAGATCTTCCCGGACCCTACTCTGTTCCTGGGGATTCACCCTTCCCACCAGAGCACCGCCAGTTATCGAGCAGTGGAGTTGCAGCCTTTGCGCTCCCCATGTTTATAGTCTTAATGGAATTTAAACCCTCTCCTTTCTCTTTTCTCCCTTTTTAGTTTAGTCCCTGTGACTGTTTCCAATTTTCTACTTTGTCTCCAGCTGCTTTGGGGGAGGGTTGCTTTTCCCATGTTCTTCTCCCCCTTCTCCCAGTCTCTGTCCTCTCTCCGCCTGCAAAAGTGGCTCCTTGCCCACCACCGGCTTTTCTCTCCCCAATTTCCCTTCTCCATGCCACATACCTGCTGAATTCTGTGGGTCAGGTTGTGCAGATTGTTGTGTTAATCCTCCAGTCAGTTTTCTAGGTGTGTAGGAGGGTTTAGTGTTGGTCTGGCTGTATTTCATGGACGCGAGACACACAAAAAACTTCCATGCTATTCCACCATCTTGGCTCCTCCTGGAATTTATTTTTGTATTATGCATTTTGGTTTAATATCCTGTGGTTAGCAAACATATCTTGTATTATTTTTAAGCCTCTTAAATTGCTTGAGTTTTATTTTATTGTTGGAATATAGTATAACTCAGTGACTGCTATATGTGCATTTAGAAATAATGTGTTGTGTGGTTTTTTTTAACATGTAAATTAGGTCAAAGTGGTTGACAGTGTTGTTCAGATATTCTATATCCTTACTGATTTTTTGACATTGGGCTGTTTCCCCCTGTCTGTGCAGTGGCCTGGAAACTGTCCCCTGACAGCAAATTGGGGGCAATTGTAGATCTCAATTGCTTTCTTCTCCTTTTCTTAGAAGAAACAGTCTTATGCAGCCTATTTGCAAATGTCTGAAAACATGTTTTGATATATTTGTCCATTTCACATTATTTAACCTGAGCTTGTGAATCTAACCATTGTTACTCCATTATGGCTCAAATTTGAAGAAACTCTATCTTATTTCTATTTTTAATTTTTCTTGTGAAATTTTCTCATATATTATTGATGTTACACCAAGTCAGCTTTTTCATTTGCATTACTGCGTTTTAATTTTTCCTTTATTGACCTTTTCATATAATCTTTTCATGTAATCCTTATGTCCCTATAAGATTTTCTGATCTCCTTCCTTGGACTTTATACTTTGTCCTTATTTTTCAAAAGGGTCCTTTGTCTCTTCTATTAAACCCTTTCCAGGACTATGCTTTTTCTTCTGAATCTTCAGGATAATTTACCCCATCTTTTTTTCTTCATAATATTTTTAATTTAAAAAATTAGATTTATTTTTTAAGGAAATTTTAGGTTTACAGAAAAATTGAGTAGCAAATACAGAGTTCACATGTACCTCTCAAACCTCCAGTTTTTCCTTTTATTAACATTTTGTATTCATATGCTATGTTACCATTGATGAGCTAATATTGATTCAATATGGCTAACCAAAATACAGAATTTACATCAGCACTTGCTGTGTGAATGAGGCAGAAACATATGGAACCTATGTAAAAAGATGAATCTATAAGACAGATAAATTACACCTTTTCTGAGAAGAAAAAATGTGATAATGATGAATTGTTTGTTTGTTAAATGATGCAAGGGAGGGAGTGAAATGATTGAGCCTAACAGCTGCAATTTCACTGGGAAGTGATAGATAAGGTACTCTGGTGGGAAACACATCAAGTAGGGGAAGCATATTTTGAAGTAAAAGTATACATAAAATAAATAATAAATCTCTATTTTCATTTCTAAATACTTTGTGAATAATTTTTTTTTCTCTCATTGGTCACTTAAGTAAAATTGCATTTACAAAAACTCTACGGACACACACAACTGAGGCAGAAAATTGAAACAGTGCATCATTGAGAACTACTAGTGTCTTAACCCTCTGGGGGTGGTTCTAACTGTGAGTAATCCTGGATCTAATTCTCAGGTGCCTAGGGGAGTCTTCAAAGGTTAGGTGAGTGCCGAATTTCATTCACAGTAAGAAGGAGGAATGTTTGAAAAATGGTTTGGCTCTTTGGAGGTCTCTGCAGGGTTCAATTTTCTTGGTTTGCTCTACAACAAATGGAAAAAATAGTTTATGACATATTCAGTCTGAGATTCTAGGGAAGACATTATCATTCTACATTTCATTTTTCTCAAAAATATGTGACAGTCAACCTGTGAATTCTACACTTGATGAAAATATGCATGTATACATTTTTATAATATTTTACAATTCACTTATAATACTACTCATAGTCAGTATAAGTCTTTTTTAAAACAAATGCTAGGGGCGCCTGGGTGGCTCAGTTGGTTAAGCGTCCGACTTCAGCTCAGGTCACGATCTCGCGGTCCGTGAGTTCGAGCCCTGCGTCGGGCTCTGGGCTGATGGCTCAGAGCCTGGAGCCTGCTTCCGATTCTGTGTCTCCCTCTCTCTCTCTGCCCCTCCCCCATTCATGCTCTGTCTCTCTCTGTCTCAAAAAGAAATAAAATGTTAAAAAAATTAAAAAAAATAAAACAAATGCTAAATTAATCATGAGTTGCATGTCAGATATTCTAAACTGGCATTCTTCATTTTATTACAAATGAGAATTTTATAAATTATTCCTTCAGTATAACTTTATTGACTTAGAAAGTAGTCAAACTACTGAGGGAAAAAAACTGAGTCAAACATTGAGGGAAAAAAAATCTACCTAATTAAATGCTCAGAAATTTTTATTTCTTTCATGTTATATTGATTAAACATATAAAATCATATCTTTTCAAAGGGCCATATTTCATTCTTTCTCATTGCCATGTAGTATTCCATTGTGTATATAAACCATAATTTCTTTATCGATTCATCGGTTGATGGACATTTAGGCTCTTTCCATAATATGGCTGTTGTTGAGAGTGCTGCTATAAACATTGGGGTACAAGTGGCCCTATGCATCAGTACTCCTGTATCCCTTGTAGCAACGTGGATGGAATTGGAGAGTGTTATGCTAAGTGAAATAAGCCATACAGAGAAAGACAGATACCATATGGTTTCACTCTTATGTGGATCCTGAGAAACTTAACAGAAACCCATGGGGGAGGGGAAGGAAAAAAAAAGAGGTTAGAGTGGGAGAGAGCCAAACCATAAGAGACTCTTAAAAACTGAGAACAAACTGAGGGTTGATGGGGGGTGGGAGGGAGGGGAGGGTGGGTGATGGGTATTGAGGAGGGCACCTTTTGGGATGAGCACTGGCTGTTGTATGGAAACCAATTTGACAATAAATTTCATATATTGAAAAAAAATAAATAAATAAAGTTTCAACCTTTTTAAAATTGAAAAAAAATCATATCTTTTCAAAATAATTAGAATTGTAATACAAGTTAAAGTAGTCACTCTTCTCAAATATGAAGATTATCAGTATTTCTTAAGTTTATATACTTTTCTTATGATTCTAAGGAATTCTCTGGTCTGCTTGTTTTAATTTCATTCAGAATTGCCATGCCCAATATGTGGTTTTATAATAATTTTAATTTCTCCTATCATTTATTAATATTATTTTTAAATATCTTATATAGAAAGTTCCATAAAAGCATTTATTGGACATGTTGTCAAGGGAAAAATTCAGAGAAAACAACAAAAAGTTATGCAGTAGCCAAGGTTTGGAAAGTTTAAGATGTATGTAACACAAAGATTGGTATTTAAATCAATATGATAAAAAGATTAGTTTTCATAAATCAGTAATAAGCTTTAATGGTTCCATTAGACATGGAGGAGATGTGATGGGGATAAAAGTAGAAAAGGGACAAGAGTCAAAGGACCTTTGTAAGATGTTGGACTCCCCAGTTCAGTTTCATTAGCCAGTAATCAGTAACAGACCTAGATATATGGCGTTTTTCCATTAAAATCAGCCAGTAATTCCTTTCTTCCAAGGCAATGTTCACCATTGGGAGAGTTTTGGCAATGACTGGAGACATTCTAGGTGGTCACAACTAAGAGTAAGAGAGTGTTAGTAGCACCCAGTGAGCAGAAGCTAGAATGATACTAAACATCTTACAATGACCAGGACAAGTCACCATATGAAGAAGCATCTAGACCAAAATGTCAGTAGTGCCAAGATTGAGAAACACAGCTCTAGGGCAAAATGGGAATATTTCTTCTTCTAATTTCTATCCCTCATGCTGTCTTTCAGAAATCCCCTCCCCACCCCCTTGAGTCTACCCTTGGTGTTCATTTTAGCTTGGTTTACTTGTAAACAAATGTCATGGATCAATATGATAATGGACTTTGAGGAGAGTGACAACTATATAATCACAACACACTCCCTTGTTTTTGAAGGTAATTTTTAATATCTTTATTGGAAAAATATATTTTCAAAGTGTAATGTTTCCAACATTTGAAATGTGTGACATTTATTTCTGCCTCATGACATATTTTGGATTAATAATATATTTTCTCGGCTGATAGTTTTCAATTAATTTTTGGGTTTGAGGTGCATTTTTTCTCTTTAAAACTTGGTTCAGGATAGATAATTTGTTAATTGCTAATTTTCCACCAATGTCTCTGGAAAAAAGCATTTTGACCCTAAAATTTCTGGCATCCATATTCTAGGACAAATGATAGCAACCCCCTCCTGCTTAAAAAGAGCTATAAAGTATGAATTAAACCACCAAAATGTCATTAGTGCTAAGATGATTTATCAGGTTCTGTTAAGAGCATTCTTAAAGTAAGAGAAGAGAGAGGGATGTGTTTTGGGGATTTGTTTATTTCTGAGCCATGACACAGGACTCTTATTAGAATAAAATCTTGTCTTTAGATCCAGTGTCTATATATATAGCACAAGTAACCACAAAGCCCATGAAGTAGACCAGCTCATTTATGAGAGATAGTTGATATTCCTGGGACTAGATTGGATTATTATACCAGCTTTAACACTAGCTGTTGGACTCATTTCTTACTTGAAGTAGGGATTAGCTTTATAATTGATTTAACCTATATTTGTAGTATTGGCTTGAAATCAAATTAAACTTTATACGCATACTACTGTCAATTTTGACCTTATTTCTATACTAGATTTTTTTTTAAAGAAATTACAGTCACAACTATGTGTGTCAACTATCTACCATCTTGAAATTGAGTTAAAAGCTGTGTGGCATCGTCAGCAAGTGACTGGAATTCTCTGCCAGACAAATCAACATTTGATTTTCTGCCCCACAACTTAATAGTTGGGCAACCTTAGGAAAGTGATCTTACTTTCCAGGCTTGGCATATGATAGCAGTCAATGATATTTATAGCTGATCATGTTTTGTATGCTTTTCCCAGAACTGAAGTATTTATATAATTAAACATAAGTGGCTCAAACAATTTATATTTTCAGATTTTTCTCTCTGACACTTTCCTTTTTCTTTTTACCCTGCTTCCCTCCCCTCCAAACACAAGGTAACATAGTAAAGTTTTTATACACATATGAGTATTACATTTTGACCTAGTAATAGTTTTATGAAGATTAAATAAGACAGTGTATGTAAAGTGCTACATTCTTTGTCTTGGACATATCAATAGCTCAATGATTTTTAGTTGTTATTATTTCCAAAGGACAAATACATCATACTGAAATGATTTTTTAAATAATTTATGAGAAACAATTCACTTAAGAATAGCAAACATAAGGGCGCCTAGGTAGCTCAGTCAGTTAAGCATCTGCCTCTTGATTTTGGCTCAGGTCATGATCTCAGGGTAGTGAGATCGAGCCCCTCATTGGGCTCCATGCTGGTGTGGAGCCTGCGTAAGATTCCCTCTTTCTCCCTCTGCACCCCACCCCACCGCTCATGCATGATCTCCCTCTCTCTCTCTAAAAAAAATAGCAACCATACATTTTTAGTAGTAGTAATCTTCATTTCTTTAAGGTTTGTATGTGATTTTTAAAAATTATATCACAGAATCTTAGATTTTAAGGAATCTTTGGTGTCAGTTAGTCTCTAGATTGGGGGGGGGGCAGTGAGAGCTAAAGATTTTTCAGAATATGCCAAAATTGTCTTTGAAGCAACCTCTGTTTATGATTGATCAAAGTGATCTACTTCCCTTTCACTGAGAAGCCAAGAGAGATTGTCTCCCTTGAGATGTGTTTAGAGGAAAAAAAAAAAGGAAACATCAGTTTGGACTTTCTGAGTTCAAATGAAATAATATAATACAGTGAGAAGCATATTCATTTCCACATTTGTCCAAACTTTTAAATGAATAATAACTTGCTTAGAGGAGGTTTTTTAATATCTCAATCATTTGCAAGAAAGAAGCTGTCCTTTATTTGCTCCCTTTCAATTTGATGTGTGTTTTCCCTTCAATTTAAAATAGATTTAAATAAGTTGACTAACCGGTAGAAGCAATGCTGACTGACAGAAAGACTGCCTACTCCATAGACTGAGTAATCATAATTTTGAGTTTTAGTGGATAATGAAAATTAAGGGAAATCCGGACTGGTTTCAGGACAAATTAAAGCGTGTCTTAGTTGATAGTTTCTAATTTGCAACCTAAATGTTTCTTCGTGATTTCTATCTTCCCAAATGTAAATACCCTCATCTATTTTTATATATAAAATGGTTATAATAAGTTATATAATGAAAAATTTCCTTATTGTTGCAGTTAATCATTTACACACAGTCTTGCAGAAATAGGAACTTAAAACCAATGCTTTATTGTTCTACATGCTTGTGTCTTGTAGCTTGCGGAAGTAAAATGATCTAGAAATGTCATTTTAACTGCTGTCTTAGTAATCTTTATAATAATTTATAAATTAGTGTGCAAATGTTTGATGTTGGGAAATGGGGAATAGGTACACAGACCAACCTTCCTTAAAAGCAAGACATTTATTTTATATATATCTCATAAGTTTGACCTGGCACCATGAGAGTCACACCTTGGGAATAGTGATGAGCTGATCTTTGTGAATGTAATTAAGTGAAAGATTTTGATATGAGAAAAGCATCCTACATTATCTGGGTATAATCCAATGACAAGGCCTGAATCCAATGACAAGACCATATGAGAGACACATGGAGGAAAGACATAGAAAAGAAGAAGCTATGGGACCACAGAGGCAGAAGTGAAAATGATGTGGCCACAACCTACAGAATGCCTAGAGTTGCCAGAAGCTGGAATAGGTAAGAACAGAATGTCCCCTCAAATCTCTGGAAGGAACATGGCCCTGCTGCCACCTTGATTTCCGACTTCTGGCTTCCAGAACTGTAGCAGAATAAGTCTCTTTTTTTTTGTTATTTGTTTTCAATGTTCATTTATTTATTTTGAGAGAGAGGGAAAGAACACAGATGTGTGAGCAGGGGAAAGGGCAGAGAGACAGAGAGGGAGAGAGAGAATTCCAAGCAGGTTCTGCACTGTTAGCTTAGAGCCCCAGTGGGGCTTGATCTCATGAACTGTGAGATCATGACTTGAGCTGAAATCAAGAGTCAGATGCTTAACTGACTAAGCCACCAAGGTGCCCCAAGTCTCTGTTGTTTTAAGCCACTAAGTTTGTGGCAATTTGTTACAGCAGCAACTAAACAAAACTGAATAGCTTGTATTATTAGCCTCATGAGCGGATTAGTAAATGCTTTAGATGACAGAGTTTGCCATGAGGTAGTGAAGCTCACTGATTCTGTGTTTGGACATCCTATTGATGTAAATAGTTTGTTTATACCTTCCTTCTGCTTACTGCAGTGGATTCCTTTAACAATTCTCCCTGTCACAAAGAAGCATGATCTGTGGGGTTGCTCAAAAACATAGAGATGCTCTTCAAATGGATTAGAAATGTGTTAGAGTTGCTGGTATGTGAGCAACAAAAGAGAGCTGTTTCCTTCACAGCAGCCATGTTTCTGAGGAGCCAGTATTGGGTTTTTTGTACCCCCTTTTGTTTCCTTATATTATTGCCACATTAGAAATCCTTCGTAGGGAATTAAAACTTCCTTAGTCAGGTGCCAAGACGGATGTCGTGCACCAGTTTGTCAATTCTTTTCCTTGGTTCCTAACACCATATAGTGGCAAAGGATGAATGCAAACGTTGTTTTCTCCCTTGACAAACAGAAACATTTTTCTCACTAGTCTCCCTCTTGCTGGAAACTCACACCCTCTTTCCCTGTGCCTCCATTTACTTAAAGCAGAATTGGATCAGATTCACTTCCAATGTTGCGATTTTCTCTCTCATTTGCTACACACCTGCTTATCTTGTTCTCATACCAGAAAGAACCATAACATGCATGTAAGGTTTCACGTGTTTTTAAATTTAACATTATATATAGACTCAGCAAGTTGTGCTGACATTTTAATGACATCATTATATCTATATTATATTATATAGATATATTATAATTGTATCTATATAATCTATATATATTATATAAAGATATAATATAATCTTTATATATTATATAGAATAGAATCTATATATATCTATATTATATAAAGATATAAAATTATATCTTATATTATATCTAAGACAGCATGCTACTTTTGGAATATTTTCTTAGTTTGCCTGTCATCTTAGAGATGTAGCAATTAATCAAGTAGTGTTTATGATGTTTAGAAGATTGAATAAGAAAATTGCTTTCAACTTTCAATGACTTGGCATAATGTGACTTATGTTACCATCAATGGGTTTATCGCTGAACTAAACTGATTACACTTCCTAATATACACTTCACATTTCCTATCCTCCAGCCATATTGCAAATCGGTGGGTACCACAGTGTATACTGCATCCTTATTGATTTAAGCTGTGAATCTATGACCTTTAGAGAGATGCTTTGCCAGATGACTGAAACTAGTTTAGGCTCTGCCAAATGGTTGCTATTTTTTTTCTTTTTTTTGAAATGAGGTTTCTGAAGAAATGCATCTACGAAGGGAAAGAAAGCTGCTGTAACTTCGTGAGGCAAGTTGGCAAAACAGCAGTTGATCTACATTTTGTTCACACACATGGTAAAATTGCTACCTTGTCTTTGTTTTCCCTTTTCATGCAAATAAATACATCCAATGTTGGTAGACTGTACAATACATGTAAAGGGAAAGAAAGCTGAATAGTCAACTCATCCAATGTAAGTATTACCAGAGTATGAGCTTTCATATCGTAAAGATCTTGGTTTAAATCCCGGATGTGCCACTTAGTAGTTTTGTGTTCTCAATCCAGGTTACTTAAATTTTGAAGCCTATCTGTAAAATAGGGGATAATTCTATTGATGCTATGCTATTAGATTATATAGAAGTTAAGTGGTTAATAACCTATAAATACAGTGCTCTGTACATTTCCTGTAAGTGCTCAATTAGTGCTGGCTGGTGGTGTTTAGTTTGATAATCCAGACAGAAGGCTTTCATAAGTCATAACAGGATATTTTAGCTTTTGAATGTATACACATTATAAAACTGAAAGTAATAGTACCTTAAAGGACTTAACTGATGATAGCTAAGGTAACAGAGACTCAGAGTGATTAAAAGTCATGCTTAGCATCACACGCCTGATTAGAGGCAATGTTGAGACTAGAATCAAGTTTCCCAGCTTCTTGGAAAATGTATTCTCCTAAAAACTGTGTGGGTTTATCCTAAATGCCCTCTTTTTATCCAGGTTTGCCAAATTTAGCGAATAAAAAGACAGCGTGCTCAGCTAAATTTGAATTTCATATAGATATCAAATAATTTTTTAGTTTGCATATGCTCCATGCAATGTTTAGGACATACTTAAATATAAAAATATGCAATAATCAATAACACTAAATACTATATAATACTAAATAATACTAACATATATAATACTAAATGAATGAAAATTACAATCTTTACAGCATATTTGTACTAAAAATGATATATCATCTGTCTGAAGTTCAAATTGAACAGAGCATCCTGTATTTCCTCTGCCAATCTGATTTTCATCACTGGTGTTTTATAAACGATTTTAAGTTTTTTGCTCATTTTGTCTATTCTTGGCAGCCCTAGATCACTTTTCAGCCATCTAAATAATTTACAAAGCAGATGTGTACAAAGCACAGACATAAATTGATGTGGTAGATTTTCACGAACCCTAAATGAAAGCCGGTCTCATACTTCTCTTCTATGGCCTCATTCTCACCACCAAAGAGTCATTACTTCTTCTTGATATGTTTTCGATGGTCAGAATCTTAACTGTTTGTAGTAGGTTGTACAAGGTTGTCTCATAAGTATAGATATATTTGGACTTTATTATCTAAGTGGTTGTGTATGGAAAAATCCAGGTTAGGAGAAGACTACTGGTTAGCTCACAAGACGTAAGTCCAAATGATCCCTTTTCATTTGGACCTCACTGTTTTCCTGGAACTCACTTCAATGTACCATTGTCCCCACCAAACTCGACTATGGAAAGCCGGAAGTGGGTACAGCTGATCGATCATGAACTACAACAGGTGGGAGCAGTGTGCTGCTAAAAAGCTTGCCCCCATATCCTTCTAGGATGCTTGTAACTCTAGTGTGTCATCATTCTCCGGCTCTGAATGCCTCCTGTAATCACAGGCCACCGCAGGAGAGAGCCCTTGGGAATGTATTGCCCCATCAACTGATGTAGACCCTGATAGTGTGGCTCGCCTTGCTTCTAAGACTCATCAAATAGTGCCTGAACTTCCCTTTATTCTGAAGGCTTAATTCAAGGACTCTTCGAACAAATTGCTTTCTTGTATTAAATGAGAATTGTTACCCACTCGGGGAGAAGGAGCTGGGTAGGGAGCCATTAGTATGAAGGTTCACACAGCTGTGGTAATAGAGTTGTTTGTCTCAGATTTTCCACAGCGCTTTTCATTTGTTTCACATGGTCACGGAGCTTATAACAAGTGAAGAGAAAAATGCACTCAGAATTGTTCTTTTCATTCAAGAAACGATTAGTTTATTCACACGTTATCATAAGTCATTCCTTTGCCTTAGCATCTGAGCAAATGCATTGTAAGTTGTGAAATTGCATCTTATTGGACCTGTGAACTCTTTGATAATCCTACATTATCTCATGCAACAACAGTAAACTCCACAAGGCAGCTGTTATTCAGCTGAATTCCAGAAATTCTGATTTCCTATGATTGTTTTGGACAAAATGTTTATGATTTAAGGTGAAATAGCATAAACATCATATTAAGAAGCAATGTGGGTATAGACAAAGGTAATGTAGATTCTGTGTCTAGATGCCTGGATTCTAGTTGTAGGATTCTATATACACCACAAACTAATTGTATTTACTTGATCAAGTCTCTTTAATGTATTTAGGTTTTAGTTTTCTTCACTTATAAATAGGGATTGTAGGCTAATTATTATTATGGTAGTCTCAGAGAATATGGGGGAATAATTCTTCATCCTTTTCTTTCTTGCTTTCTATCACAGGTTGCATAAAATCTGTCATCAAATTATGTTGCATATTATTTTTTAAAATGTTTACTTTTGAGAGAGAGAGAGGTGGGGGAAGGGGCAGAGAGAGGGGGACAGAGGATCTGAAGCAGGCTCTGAGCTGACAGCAGAGACGCCCATGTGGGGCTCGAACCCATGAACTGCAAGATCATGACCTGAGCCAAAGTTGGATTCTTAACCGACTGAGCCACCCAGGCACCTGTTGCTTATTATTAAAATATATTGTGATTTTTTTTTTTACCACCTTCACTGCTGTCATTTTGACAGAAGTACCCTCTCCTCATGCCTGAATTGTTGCATTCGACTCTTCACTGGTGTCCCTTTTTACATTCTTACCTACACCCTAGCTTGGAGAGTTGGGTGGGGGGGATGGGCTAAATGGGTGATGGGCATTAAGGAGGGTACTTGTTGGATTGAGCACCGAGTGTCATACGTAAGTGAAGAATCACTAAATTCTACTTCTTAAATCATTATTACACTTTTTGTTAACTAACTTGGATTTAAATAAAATTAAAGGAAGTAAATAAAAAAGTAAAGTAAAATAAAAATCCTAAGAACAAAGGCCACTTTGTTCTCCTACTAAAAAGTAAACAAATAGATAAATAAAATTTTAAAAATAATTATTTAAAAACATGAATCAGATCATGTCCCTCCCATGCTCAAGAATCTCCAGTAGTTTCCCATCTCATTCTAAGTAAAAGTCAAGGTCCTTATAATGGCATAGCAACAAAACTTTGCTTGTGTTGGTCCTCTTTTGGTTTTTGGGCCTTCGCTCCCTTCAGTGTGCTCTTTCATATCTTTCTCAGCGTCCCAACCATTCTTCAACCTTGGGCCTTACCACTTGCCTCTCCTCTGCCTGAGATGTTCTCCTTTACAGAATCCCTGACTCTCCCCTTTACAGAATCCCTGACTGACTCTCTCCCCTTTTTGAAATCTCTGCTCAATTCTCATCTTCCTCGTGAGGCCACTTCTAAATATCCTCTTAAACAGTCTAACTCTCCACCCCCTACACTCCTCATTCCCTTGTCTGATTTATTTTCTCCATGACATTTATCACCTTCCCTCCCACAATATGATTATCTAATTATTTTTTTAAAACTCTCTCTCTCCTCATACTAGAGTTGAGTCTTCATGAGGGAGTGTTTTTTTTTGTTTGTTTGTTTGTTTTTTTCTGTATTGCTCACTATGCATTCCCAAAGACTAGGAGAGTGCTTGACACATTGTAGGTGAAGAATAAATACATATCGAGGGAAACAGTGATGGGATAAATTAACATGCAATTAATGAACAGAATGCACATGACACTTTATATTTAGTCATGTTTAAATCTCTCAGTAATGCTAGTGAGAAGATACTATTATTAGATCTATTTTGGAGTTAATAAGGAAACAAGAAGTTTAAATTCACAAATTTACTTTAAGAATATAGCTGTCAAGCTTCAAAGTCCATGTTTATTATTCTTCTATTATACTATCTTCACCAAGATGATATATAATAAAGCAGTTTGCAAAGGATAAAGCACTGTCATAAATGTGTAGTAATATATAATAACAAGTAGAAGGATTCTTGTGTGTGTGTGTGTGTGTGTATGTGTGCGTGTGTATGTGCACACACTCTAAGGAATAAAAAATAAAGCAAGATAATTTATTTTGTCTTTTAATTTTGTCCATATTCAAAATTGGACATGTGTCCATATAAGTACGTCATATACACATATTTACCCCTTATGTAATTTTCTACTATTCATGCTGTGGAACCTTTTAACTACTATTTCTGGCTCTTTGGTAGCATTTCTCAACTTTAGATGCAACAGGAGAGTAAACAAGGATAGTTTGGTTAAAGTTCTTACACTGAGTCATCTTCTTTGTAATAAGATCTACATAATATACACTGAACATGAATTTTTCATGGGAACTATATACATTTTTCCTTCATATATTACATAAAAGCTCTAAGTTTGGAGTAGATATAGATTAGAGCAAGAGAGACATTTTAGGAGGCACTATATGTATTTCAATATTCTAAACTTAACTCAATCATTTACTGCTTTCATGATTTATGCTTAACTACATTTGAACTGTAATACTGGCTAATTAATATTTTTCTTTAAATAGGCTCAGTATTTCTAGTTAAATTCATAAATAACTAAGCAATAAAATGGTCATTTTTTTGGTAATATGCCTTAAATTAATAAAAATTAAAAATTTTTACAAAGTTTATCCATATACCAATGGAAATAACCAAGCTTTCCACACATGAGGTATGCATTTTATATGTTTGCCTCATTTTCGAAAATAATGACGGAATAGAATTGAATATACCTTTGAGGAGACATTGGAAAGATCCATACAATTGAGGTGCCTACATGGTTGGTGCTTGTGTATACCACACAATCTCAGGTAGAAGCGAAAAGATAAGTATTTGGGGTAAATGTCAAAATGGTTGAATAGTAAAAGACAATATTCTGCTGAGGCAAAAGATTTCTTTTAAAACTTGAGTTTCTGATATACAAAAAGTACTTTAATCAGCCTTCAACAGAGAAACAGAAGAATATATTTATTATGAGCAATTGGCTCACATGGTTATGGAAACTGAGAAGTCCCATGACCTACTGTCTGAAGACCCACAAAGCTGATGGTATAATTCAGTCCAAGTCTGAGGCCTGAGAGCCAGGGAAGTGGATGGTATAAATTCCAGTCCAAGAGCTAGAGAAGGTGAGGTGAGGTATCTCAGTGCAAGCAGTGAGGTGAGGAAAAAAAGAGAATTCCTCCTTCTGCCTTTTGTTCAATACAGGCCCACAACAGATTAGCTGATGCCCACCCACACTGGAGAGTCCACTGATTCAAATACCAATTACATCCGGACACACCCTCATAGACACAACCAGAAATAATGCTTAATCTGGGCATCTTGTAGCTAGTTGACACATAAAATTAACCATTACAAGGAGACATCTGAAAATTTATTAAAATATTAATTTGTGATTGTTATCTTCTTAGGAAAAAGGTTAACATAAAAAATAATCAAAATGACTTCATAGAAATGCAGCGTTCATACTCCAGTGATCTTTACCCTCTTCATTCACTCACACCAGGAGCAACTCCCCTTTTGTAATTTGTTAAAAACGGATCTACATTCCGAATTTTAAAAATCTCCTCTTTCTTTCAATTTTTTTCATACACATGTCATTATTAATTTTTCTCTTTGATATTTGGTTTTTGAATCCCTCCTCTTCATAGACTGTCAGTTTCTTTTTAAATTTCACTTTCCTGCCTTACTAACATAGACCTGCACATTATGATATTCTTATTTCTTAACTTTGTTTTTCTAGTATAACAGACTTGTCAATCTGCCTCGGGTAAAATATGCCTTTGAACTTCATACTTCCATTTCTGAGTTGCCAACATTGTTGGAGGAAATCCTTACTGTTTGGTTTCAAACCAAATTGAAACGTTATATTCAATTTTGCTTTTACATGGACCAGCAGTCTTTTCACTCCATCTATATCAAATTCTTTACAGTGAATGTCAATATTTTCTATTCTTGTTAGAATTATAGATGACCCCATTTCCGTGAAGACCCTAACCAAAAATTTTGGCAGGATGTAAGTCTCTGGAGTAGATGTCATCAAGGGACAGTAATTAAGTAATTAAGAGATAAATACTTTCTCATTGCCAAGTAGTATTCCATTTTATATATATGCCACACCTTCTTCTTTTTCTTCTTTTTTTTTTTTGGTTAAAAGTGGTTGTGTTTTTATTTGGTTTTAGAAAAAAGAAATTACAAGTATAGGTGTTATTGATAAACACAGTAATTAGTATAATATTGATTTTTTCTTTTATTTTAATTTTTTTTCAATTTACATCCATCCAAATTAGTTAGCATATAGTGCAACAATGATTTCAGGAGTAGATTCCTTAGTGGCCCTTACCCATTTAGCACATCCCCCCTCCCACAACCCCTCCAGGAACCCTCTGTTCTCCATATTTAAGAGTCTCTTTGGTTTTGTCCCCCTTCCTGTTTTTATATTATTTTTGTTTCCCTTCCCTTATGTTCATCTGTTTTGTCTCTTAAAGTCCTCATATGAGTGAAGTCATAGAAATTTGTCTTTCTCTGACTGACTAATTTCACTTAGCATAATACCCTCTAGTTCCATCCATGTAGTTGCAAATGGCAAGATTTCATTCTTTTTGATTGCTGAGTAATAGTCCATTGTGTGTGTATATATATACCACATCTTCTTTATCTATTCATCCATTGATGGACATTTGGGCTCTTTCCATACTTTGGCTATTGTTGATAGTGCTGCTATAAACGTGGGGGTGCATGTGTCCTTTCGAAACAGCACACCTGTACCCCATGGATAAATGCCTAGTAGTGCAATTGCTGGGTCATAGGGTAGTTCTATTTTTAGGTTTTTTAAATTTTTTTTTAATCTATTTTTATTTTTTTTAACGTTTATTTATTTTTGAGACAGAGAGATACAAAGCATGAATGGGGGAGGGTCAGAGAGAGGGAGACACAGAATCTGAAACAGGCTCCAGGCTCTGAGCTGTCAGCACAGAGCCCGACACGGGGCTCAAACTCATGGACTGTGAGATCATGACCTGAGCTGAAGTCAGCCGCTTAACCAACTGTTTAGTTTTTTTGAGGAACCTCCATACTGTTTTCCAGAGTGGCTGCACCAGCTTGCATTGCCACCAACACTGCAAAAGAGATCCTCTTTCTCCGCATCCTTGCCAACATCTGTTGTTGCCCGAGTTGTTAATGTTAGCCATTCTGACAGGTGTAAGGTGGTATCTCATTGTGGTTTTGATTTGCATTTCCCTGATAATGAGTGATGTGGAGCATTTTTTCATGTGTTGGTTGGTCATCTGGATGTCTTCTTTGGAGAAATGTCTATTCATGTCTTTTTGCCCATTTCTTCACTGGATTATTTGTTTTTTGGGTGTTGAGTTTGATCAGTTCTTTATAGATTTTGGTTACTAACCCTTTATCTGATATGTCATTTTCAAATATCTTCTCCCATTCCATCGGTTGCCTTTTAGTTTTGCTGATTGTTTCCTTTGCTGTGCAGAAGCTTTTTATTTTGATGAGGTCCCTTTTTATTTTGATGAGGTCACAGTAGTTCATTTTTGCTTTTGTTTCCCTTGCATCTGGAGACATGTTGAGTAAGAAGTTGCTGTGGCCAAGATCAAAGAGGTTTTTGCCTGCTTTCTCCTCGAGCATTTTGATGGCTTCCTGTCTTACATTGAGGTCTTTCATCCATTTTGAGTTTATATTTGTGTCTGGTGTAAGAAAGTGGTCCAGGTTCATACTTCTGCATGTCCCTGTCCAGTTTTCTCAGCACCACTTGCTGAAGAGATAGTATTTATTCCACTGGATATTCTTTCCGGCTTTGTCAAAGATTGGTCATATGTTTGTGGGTCCATTTCTGGGTTCTCTATTCTGTTCCATTGATCTGAGTGTCTGTTCTTGTGCCAGTACCATACTGTCTTGATGATTACAGTTTTGTAGTATAGCATGAAATCTGGGATTGTGATACCTCCTGCTTTGGTTTTCTTTTTCAAGATTGCTTTGGCTATTCGGGGTCTTTTCTGGTTCCATACAAATTGTAGGATTGTTTGTTCTAGTTCTGTGAAGAATGCTGGTGTTATTTTGATAGGGATTGCATTGAATATGTAGATTTCTTTTGGTAGTATCGACATTTTAACAATATTTGTTCTTCCTATCCAGGAGCGTGGAATCTTTTTCCATTCTTTTGTGTCTTCTTCAATTTCTTTCACAAGCTTTCTATAGTTTTCAGTGTATATATTTTTTACCTCTTCAGTTATATATATTCCTGGGTATTTTATGGGTTTTGGTGAAATTGTAAATGGGATTAATTCCTTGATTTCTCTTTCTGTTGCCTCATTGTTGGTGCATAGGAATGCAACTGATTTCTGTGCGTTGATTTTATATCCTGCAACTTTGTTGAATTCATGAATCAGTTCTAGCAATTTTTTGGTGGAATCTTTTGGGTTTTCCATATGCTCTCAGTTTTTCCCCACTGAGGATGATATTAGCGTTGGGTTTTTCATACATGGCTTTTATGATCTCGAGGTATGCTCCTTCTATCCCTACTTTCTTGAGGGTTTTTGTCAAGAAAAGATGCTGTATTTTGTCAAATTCTTTCTCTGCATCTATTGATAGGATCATATGGTTCTGTCCTTTTTTATTTATTGTTGTGATGACTCACGGAATTGTTTTGCAGATATTGAACCAGCCCTACATCCCAGGTATAAATCCCACTTGGACGTGGTGAATGATTTTTCTTTTTTCTTTTGTAATTTATTTTAATGTTTTTACTTATTTTTGAGACAGAGAGAGACAGAGCACGAGCAGGGGAGGGGCACAGAGAGAGGGAGACACAGAATCTGAAGAAGAGTCCAGGCTCTGCATTGTCAGCACTGAGCCTGACGTGGGGCTTGAACTCAAAAACTGTGAGATCATGACCTAAGCTGAAGTCAGACGCTTAACTGACTGAGCCACCCAGGCGCCCCTAGTGAATAATTTTTCTAATGTAGTGTTGGAACCAGTTAGCTAACATCTTGTTGAGGATTTTTGCATCCATGTTCATCAGGGAAATTGTGCTATAGTTCTCCTTTTGAGTGGGGTCTCTGTCTAGTTTTGGAATCAAGGTAATGCTGGCTTCATAGAAAGAGTTTGGAAGTTTTCCTTCCATTTCTATTTTTTGGAACAGCTTCAAGAGAATAGGTGTTCACTCTTCCTTAAATGTTTGGTAGAATTCCCCTGGAAAGCCATCTGGCCCTAGACTCTTGTTTTTTGTCAGATTTTGATTACTAATTTGATTTCCTTACTGGTTATGGGTCTGTTCAAATTTTCTATTTCTTCCTGTTTCAGTTTAGGTAGTGTATATGTTTCTAGGAGTTTGTCCATTTCTTCCAGATTGCCCAGTTTATTGGCATAGAATTGCTCATACTATTCTCTTGTTATTGTTTTTATTTCTGCTGTTTTGGTTGTGATCTCTCCTCTTTCATTCTGGATTTTATTTATTTGGGTCCTTTCCTTTTTCTTTTTGACCAAACTGGCTAGTGGTTTATCAATTTTGTTAATTCTTTCAGAGAACCAATTTCTGGTTTCATTGATCTGTTCTACTGTTTTTTTGGTTTTGATAGCATTAATTTCTGCTCTAATCTTTATTACTACATTTTTTCTGCTGGTTTGGGGTTTTATTTGATGTTCTTTTTCCAGCTCCTTAAGGCATAAGGTTAGCTTATGTATCTGAGATCTGTCTTCCGTCTTTAGAAGGCCTGGATTGCTATATACTTTCCTCTTATGACCGCCTTTGCTGCGTCCCAGAGGGTTTAGGTTGTAGTGTTATCATTTTAATTGACTCCCATATACTTTTTAATTTTCTCTTTAACTGCTTGGTTAGCCCATTCATTCTTTAGTAGGATGTTCTTCAGTCTCTGAGTATTTGTTACCTTTCCAAATTTTTTTTCTTGTGGTTGATTTCGAGTTTCATAGCATTGTGGTCTGAAAATATGCACGGTATGATCTTGATCTGTTTGTACTTACTTAGGGCTGATTTATGTCCCAGTATATGGTCTATTCTGGAGAATGTTCCATGTGCACTGGAGAAGAATGTATATTCTGCTGCTTTAGGATGAAATGTTCTGAATATATCTGTGAAGTCCATCTGGTCCAGTGTGTCATTCAAAGCCATTGTTTCCTTGTTGATTTTGTGATTAGATGATCTGTCCATTGCTGTGAGTGGGGTGTTGAAGTCTCCTATGATTATGGTATTACTATTGATGAGTTTCTTTACGTTTGTGATTAACTGATTTATATATTTGTGTGCTCTCACATTTGGTGCATAAATGTTTATAATTGTTAGGTCTTTTTGGTGGATAGACCCCTTGATTATGGTATAATGCCTTCTGTATCTCTTGATACAGTCTTTATTTTAAAGTCTAGAATGTGTGATATAAGTACGGCTACTCTTGCTTTCTTTTGTTGACCATTAGTCTGATAGATGGCTCTCCATCCCCTTATTTTCAATCTGAAGCTGTCTTTAGGTCTAAAGTGTGTCTCTTGTAAACAGCATATAGATGGATCTTGTTTTCTTACCTATTCTGTTACCCTATGTCTTTTGATTGGGGCATTAAGTCCATTGACGTTTAGAGTGAGTACTGAAAGATATGAATTTATTGCCATTATGATTCTTCTAGTGTTGGAATTTCTGGTGGTATTCTCTGGTTCTTTCTAATCTTTGTTGCTTTTGGTATGTATGTATGTATGTATTTACTTATTTATATTTTCATTTTCATCTTTTCTCCCCTTGGAGAGTCCCACTTTGGTCCTTTCTCATCTTTGTTGCTTTTGGTATTTATTTATTTATGTATTTATTTATTTATTTTTTCATATTTTCTCCCCTGAGAGAGTCCCCCTTAAAATTTCTTGCCGGGCTGGCTTAGTGGTCACAAACTCCTTTAATTTTTGTTTGTCTGGGAAATTTTTTATCTCTCCTTCTATTTTGAATGACAGCCTTGCTAGATAAAGAATTCTTGGCTGCATATTTTTATGATTCAGCACACTGAATATATCCCACCACTCTCTGGCCTGCCATGTTTCTGTGGATAGGTCTGCTGCAAACTTGATCTTCTTCCCTTGTAGGTTAGGGACTTTTTTCCCCTTGCTGCTTTCATGATTCTCTTCTTGCCTGAGTATTTTGTAAATATGACTATGATATGCCTTGTTGATGGTCAGTTTTTGTTGAATCTAATGGGAGTCCTCTGTGCTTCCTGGATTTTGATGTCTGTGCCTTTCCCCAGGTTAGGAAAGTTTTCTGCTGTGAGTTGCTCACATAACCCTTCTACCCGGGTCTATTTCTTTCTCTTCCTCTTCTGGGACCCCTATGATTCTGATGTTGTTCCTTTTAAATGAGTCACTGATTTCTCTAATTCTTAAATCGTTTCTTTTGCCCTCATCTCCCTCTTTTTTTCTGCTTCATTATTCTCCATACGTTTGTCTTCTATATCACTGATTCTCTGTTCTGCCTCATCCATCCTTGCCGCCGTGGCATCCATCTGTGATTGAAGCTCAGTTATAGCATTTTTTATTTCCTCCTGAGTAGTTTTTACTTCTTTTATCTCTGCAGAAAGGGCTTCTAGTTTATTTTTGACTCCAGCTAGTATTGTTATTATCGTGATTCTAAATTCTTGTTCAGATATCTTGCTTGTATCTGTGTTGGTTAAATTCTTGGCTGTCATTTCTTCATGCTCTTTCTTTTGGGATGAATTCCTTCATTTCATCATTTTGAAGGGAGAAAAGGAATTAATGAGGTAGAAAAATTTAAATGAAAAAAATTAAACTTAAAAAAATATTAAAGTAAAAAATTAAAAACCAACACACACAAAAATTAAATAAATGATGTTAAATCCTAGGTGTGTTTTTGTCTGGGTGTTAGAAAGTAGTTTGCCAGATTATAGAAAAAAGGGGGAAGAAAAAAAAGTAAATCGTTTGAGAATTTGAAAAAATGAATACACTGAAGTAGAATAAAATGAAATGATGGAAGTAAAATAGAATTTGAAAAAATTTACACAAAAGTAAAGAATATAGTAGAAAAAAGTTAAAGAAATATATTTTTAATAAAAATTAAAAATAAAAATGATTTTTCCTCTTTCTGTATTCAAGAAAAGGAAAAGAAATGAAAAAGAGAATAGAAGAAAAAAAAAAGGACATCATTTGAAAATTTGATAAAGCGTATACACTGATGTAGGCTAATATAAAATGATGGAAGTAAAATAGAATTTGAAAAATTTACACGAAAGTAAAAACTATACTAAAAAAATGAAAGAAAAATATTTTTAATAAAAATTGAAAATAAAAATGAATTTTTTCTCTTTTTGTATTCAAGAAGTAAAAAAGAGAAAAAAAAGGAAATTGAATAGATGGACATGCTCAGAGATTGAAATATGACTGAAATTACTTGTTTGCCCCTAGAAATCAGACTTTGAAGCGCTTTATAGTCCATAAACTAGCCGGTGGTGAGAGTTGTGTTCTTGAGGAGAGAGGTTGGCCCAGTTGGGCCAGGCTTAGTGTAACGACTCCGTTCTCCACTAGATGGCGCTGATAGCCTACTGTGGTGGATTCTTGTAGCGCTTGTAGGTGAGTATGCGGATGCGCAGGAGCAGTGAAAATAGCATCACCCAGCTACCCAGTCTCTAGTATTGGAAATCTATATTCCCCGATCAGCAACTGTGCACCCGTCCTCTATCTTCAGCTTTTGTCCACTCCCTGACTTTTCACTGTCCATGACCGAGCCCCAGGCAGTACCTCTATCCCGAGTCTTGTCTCAATGCAAATGTTTTCTCTGGCCCCCTCTTCTGAAGTACTGTGGCCTTGACCCGTTCAGCCCCTCTGTGGGAGGGTCTCACCGAGCAATAGCCGAATGTTGGCTGCACCCAGGAACGCTTGCTGGACTGTGCTGCTGCAGTGCCCCGAGACTGCGGCCAGTTTCTAGGCCACCCCAGAAAAAGTTTGCAAGATAGTGTAGTAGCAGCTTTTCAGGGATTGTGGAAAATCAAAACATACATCTGGCACCAGGCTTCACCCTTAACGACCTTGTTCCCACACCAGAGAATGTGGCCATTTTCTGGGGTCTGCTGGGACCAGGTGGCTTCAACAGTCTCTACCAAATGTCTTTCCAGCAATGGTAGTGCTTTTTCCCATGTGGCCGAACTTCCTGGACCCTACTTTATTCCTGGGGATTCACCCTTCCCTCCAGAGCACTGCCAGTTAGCGAGCTGTGGAGTTGCAGACTCAATGTGCTCCCCCTGTTTACAGTATGAATGGAATTTAGACCCTCTCCTTTCTCCTTTCTCCCTTTTTAGTTTAGTCCCTGTGACTGTTTCCAATTTTCCACTTTCTCTCCAGCTGCTTTTGAGAGGGGTGCTTTTCCCATATACTCCCGCCACCCCGTCTCTGTCTTCTCTTCGCCCACAAAAGCACCTCCCTACCCACAGCTTCTCACTCCCCAAGTTTACCTCTCCATACCGCATACCTGCTGAATTCTGTGGTTCAGATTGTGCAGATTATTGTGGTAATCCTCAGATCAGTTTTCTAGGTGTTCAGGATGGTTTAGTGTTGGTCTGGCTGTATTTCATGAATGCAAGGCACACAAAAAACTTACATGTGGTTCCGTCATCTTGGCTCCCTTCTATATCTCTTTATCCATTTATCAGTAATGTGGATGAAACTGGAAGGTATTATGCTGAGTGAAATGAATCAGTCAGAGAAGGACAGATATCATATGTTTTCACTCCTATGTGGATCTTGAGAAACTTAACAGAAGACCATGGGGGAAGGGAAGGGAAATAAATAGTTACAAACAGAAAGGGAGGGAGGCAAACCATAAGAGACTCTTAAATACAGAAAATAAACTGAATGTGGATGGGGGCGGTAAGAGGGGAAATGGGTGATGGGCATCATGAAGGGCACTTGTTGGGATGAGCACTGGGTGCTGTACATAAGCGATGAATCACAGGAATCTACCCTAAAAACCAAGAGCACATTTTACACACTGTATGTTAGCCAATTTGATAATAAATTATATTAAAAACAAAACAAAACAAAACAAAACAAAAAACTATTGTTACATCTGGAAAAAAAAAGAGACAAATACTGGTTTGCTCTTTTTGGCATATAGTTGCAGAAGTTGTTCAGATGAACTCTTACATAAAAAGAAACAAAAAATGTGTATAAGACACTATAGGAGAAAAGTTTCAAAGAGCTCCTTAGAAAGAGTGACAGAGTGACACTGAAGTCTACCTGTGTGTGACTGCAAAGGAAAAAAAATACTAAATGTAACCACAAGACAGCTCTCTCTTGGATTCTCAGCTTAAATTATATGGTTCAAAAATTCTGAAGTAATGAATGCACTTTGAAGTGGTTTGAAAATGTTAATGAGTTTCTGTAGCAATCTCTGGGTGTGAGGTTGTGAATCAGGAGAGATATATAGGGACCTACTGGCAATGTTTTATATCTTGAGTTGGGGGGGTTGTTTTCCTTAAAACATTCATTTAAAGTATACATGCATTTTTAAATACATATGTATATATATATATATATATATATATATACATATACATATATATATGAATGTATGGATGCTATACATCATAATGAAAAATGTGTTCTGGATTATTTTCTTTGTTAGTGAAAGATATACGTTGGATATTTTCTTTTGGAGATCTTTGAAAGGAAGTGACATCCATGAAAAGAGGTTTCAGTAAAGCTGAATAGGTGAATATAGTCAGTATGTCAATAACTGAAAATAATGATCTTGCTTTTATAGGAGAGGTGTGTCTGATCACATAATGTAAAGGTTTAAAAGAAAGGCATATTAGGAGCCTCGTAGTCAAGAGTTAGGGTAAACAATGGAGAATTGGGAATATAGATTTTTAAAAAAAAAATTTAATGTTTATTTTTGAGAGAGAGAGAGAGAGAGACAGAGTGTGAGCAGGGGAGGGGCAGAGACAGGGGGAGACACAGAATCTGAAGCAGGCTCCAGGCTCTGAGCTGTTGCACAGAGCCTGATGCGGGGCTCTAAGATGATGACCTGAGCTGAAGTCGTATGCTTATCCAACTGAGCCACCCAGGCACCCCCATTTTTTTTTAAATGCAGGAGAAAGAGTTTTATGAAGAGTAACTACTGGGGATTGCATGATTTAAGGCAGTTCGAGGACTAGACAGTAGAATCACTAAGGTTTGGCATTGCTGTAGCCTTCATCAATCTTCCCTCAAAGCCTTCCATAATACAACTAAAATCTAAATAAACAAAATATTTTCTAAGCCATTGTCACCACTACTTCCCAATAGATTGCCAACCTGATGGCTATCTTATTTAGAAATCCTGAAGCTGCTCCAGGAGTTGAGAAATATTCCAAGGAACTTATCAAGGGTCAAAGAGGGGAAAGGATAAAGATGAAAGGTAGATTGTGATTCATTGTGCTACTGGGTTTGCCTTTCTTTGAACTCCTTAATGCACTTTTCTGCTAGGTAAAGTTTGTTCTTGTTATAGTATAACAAAATTATGAAGGGATGCTTATTCATGGACAATGTTGTTAACTATATTTTTACACAAATGAGCATCTATACAATATGTATTAACTGAAATTTAAACAGGAAAATTAAGTTAGTTAAATCAAAATAGACAGGAATGAAATGGGAATTAAGAAAAAATGAGCCTGTGGTCCTGACCTTGATATTAATTAGCTATGGCTTTAAAATTATATTCTATGGAATTAGTATCTTCTGTGAAATCTGGAAGCTGATCTGGATCCATGAATTAGCTTTTAAATCTAGAGGGTTCTGCTTGTCTTTGTTTTACATTTTGAAACTTCAGAGAGCCTGTCCCACTGGTGGTTTTGTGAAAACGGTGTTGCAGAGTGTATCTGACAGCATTATAGGTCCCCAAAACCCACTTCAAATAGAACAGATCTATTTTCATTTGTTTATGGTTCTGGAAAGATTTCAACTGAGCAAAAGTTTCAGAACGTAAGAAAGCAATAGACTAGCTCATCTCAAGGATCTCTTTATGAAATTCTAAGAAACGTTTTCAAGTTTTATTTTTTTAATTTTTAATTTTTTTAAAGTTTATTTATTTTGAGACAGAGAGAGCATGTGTGTGCTTGTGCAAAAGTGGGAGAGGGGCAGAGAGAGGGAGACAGAGTATCCCAAGCAGGCTCCATGCTGTCAACTCAGAGCAGCTCCTGGGGCTTGATCCAATGAACCATGAGATCATGACCTCAGCCAAAATCAAGAGTCCAATGCTTAATCAACTGAGTCACCCAGGCACCCCAAAAAATTTTTAATTTTTAAAGTGGAAGAGTATCAGTGACTCTCTAAGAATATTCTTCTTGTTCAGGATGGAACTCAAATAATTAGGTATTAGTTTAAAATGTCTAAGTGTGCTTTTATTTTTTATATGGAAAGCTGTAAGTTCAATCACATGTGTATTTATGTTTATAATTTCTTCTATACTTGCAATAAATACAACAGATGGTCTTTGAATATGAACTCTATATAAAATACCTCTATAGACTTTCATTAACATTGTTTTGGAATCCTGAGAAACATTCTGACAGTTTTCTCAAGTAAAATATGCAGTAAACTGCTTCTCATAGTGACAGTGAGCTCTAGAGAAATTACTTAACAAATTAGACTTCATAGTTTATTAAGTATATGTCATTTTAGGAGGAAAGTTGTTTATATTCCATGTTCTCTTATTTGCTTTCCCAAATTTATAGCAGTGATTATTTTTATACTTTGAAATATATGAAAGAACTTAATTTCCTGAGAAAAAATAGAACTGCAGGATGTATCTTCTCACTAGGAAGGAATGAAATGAGAGTCAGGAAGTAGAAAATGAAGTTGACACTAACAACAAAATAAAGGTGAAGAATTGTTTTTTGTAGGGTTTATACATCTTAATGGGGGGGAACCTTATATATAAGCCAAAGCAAAAGAATAGTCTAAGTTCTGAAAACCTGTTAAAATGTATTCATATTTTTCAAATTTTCTAAAGATTTTCCTATGTATCTAGCTACCTACACACATGTATGCACGTACATACACAATATACAAAGACCTCTGTACACAGGTGCACATCGGTAGGCACAGGGAAGGACCATATTATGCTGTAACCAGAAAGCAGCAACGATGACTGTAGCTTTGAGACATGATTCATAAGTATAATATGCAGGTACTTGTTTGGAAGGAACAGCCCAACCTATGAGGAACATCAAAAGCTGGAAAAGAGGGAGCTGAGTTGTCCTTTTTGAAAATGAGTGCCTTTTGACCTGATAGCATCTCAGTCTTGCTGAGCCCCACTCTGAAGTTTAGTTGCTTGAAGCCAGGATAATGTGTGCTGATCAGGGTAAGTGGGGCTTCAGTATAGATCTGGATATGACTCACTCTAGTTCCTGGGATTGTGAGTAAAGAGCTCAGAAATTTCTTTGTTTGGGTCCCACTGCTCCTGGCACAGATACTTTATAGTTCTTTAATGGTACTTGAAGTGACCTTTTTGTGTTTCCTGTATTTACCATGACTTTTTACCATTTCTTATTGAAAATGCTTTCATTATTTTTACTGTTGGACATTTTAGTTTATAGATTCCTCATCAGATGTGGCAGAAAGTTTAGACAAAATGCAATTATTTAGCCTTAAATTTCTATTTTCCCCTAAATGTCTCAAAAATTTCTTTATTGCAAACAAATATCTAAACCCAGCTCTGTTATTAGAATCATTTTAGTGAGGTAAAATTTTCACAGGTATATGTATCTAGATACATATATATATATACATACATATATATGTGTGTGTGTGTGTGTGTGTATATATATATATATATATATATATATATATATATATATGTAACTGGCAGTACTATCCAAAGAGAGGGAGTTGTTTTTTCCACTAAATATATTAGGAATATTTTCATGCTATACATGCAAAGGGATGAAAAGGGGACACAATAAAATTTCTTTTAAAAATGGCCAAACTGTTAACTAAATTTCTTTAAAAAATAATTTTAAGTAAAATTAGTCATGGGAGTTAGAGAAAAGCAAGAACATTAGTATACTGAGGGATACACTGAATGTGACTGAGAAAACTGGAACTGATTTTAATTTTACACATTTTCATTAGATGTCTGTAGTATCTGTGAGCCTGTCTGCAAAGACAATTATCTATTCAATAGTTGTGCAGAGAACGGTGGTCTAGTCCTGCATTTCTGACAACTAATGAGACCAAGCTTCATTTCATCCATTGAAATCGACCTTGATGGTTTTCTTTTTCTTTGTATCTTTTTGTTTTGTTTTGTTTTGCTTTATTTGTTTTGTTTTGTTTTCTGGATTATCCAAGACTTCCATGGCAGGTTCTAATTAAAGAAAATTTAAAATCATCCTCAAGAATATCTTATATTGATACTCTAGTACTTGTTGTTCTTACTTTAAAATTTAAGACTTGTCTCTAAATTTTTCTTGACAATGTGATGGACAGATAGAGATAATTATGAATAACAGGTTTTTGTTTTTAATCCTGGTTAATTAAACTGAGGAAGCTTTATGGAATCCTGCTTTTAGATTTTGCTTCATTCAGATTGAGAAATAAATGCTTTATGGGAAACTATAAAGCAATAATTGAACAACATCCGGACTATTTTTTAAATTTCCTTTCCTCCCTCCCTTCCTTCCTTCCTTCCTTCCTTCCTTCCTTCCTTCCTTCCTTCCTTCCTTCCCACCAGCCCTTTTTCCTTATTTCCTTCCTTCTGTCCTTCCTCCCTCCCTTCCTTTCTCTTTCTTTCTTTTGTATAAATCATATAGACATTTCATGATTTCAAGCACTTCATGTAGAGATTTTATTGTTTTTCAACTTTTAAACATCCAGAAGTTTACAGAAGCAATAGAATAACATTTAGAAAAGTATTTTAAAACATGCTTGCTATTCTGGTGCATCCATTAGTGAAACCAATCAACTGAATTATAAAACACTGTTTGAGAAGCAGCCTTACATGCTAAAAACAGTGCAGGCTTTGGAAACAACTCATTGATAGATTTATCCTGGATATTCCCATTAGAGGTTGAGTGACCCTGGGCAAGTCACTTGCTCTCTCTTTCAGTTTCTTTACTATAAAATTTGGATTAGAAACAATACATTTTCAGCACTTGGGTACACGAGGCAAGTTAGCAGAAGGAAAGAGACGATACACTCACAAAGTTAGCCAAAGGTAGTTTAATGACAGGACTGTTTCCAGAACTTTGGGCCAGGCAATCAGTAAGGGATGGTGAAGCACCAACAGTATAGCAGCAGCATTAAGCCTAAAAGGGCCAGGGGCAGAAGGCCACTTGACAGGCCCTGTGGACTTTGGTAGAGTAATAGATTCTGCTAGACCATGATGAGGTAAAGAGGAAGCAGGGGAACAGTTAGTCTGCCCTATACTCTCCTACTATGCTCTAATCTTGTCTCGTGCCTCCTATTGGCCAAAGGCAACAGGCAGCTAGCAGACAAAAGTACCCAAATGACACAGTTCATGGTGTTCTGGAGCTCACAGTACACCAGAGAAAGGCAGACGGTGTCCCTAAGGGTGATGCACATTGAGAATAGGCATCACACTCACTGGCATGTATTAACTATCCACTCTACCACAGCAAAATATCTACTAACTCCTGTATCTTGGCTGCAGTGTAAAACAGTCTTCAAATCTTTAATAAATCTCATACATGTACACTGGACTTTTATGGTATTTTTTCCCTCAGTTAAAATCAAGATAAGGGACACCATTTTGTATTTGAGTTAATGCCAGGGCAGAGATTAAAAACGAAAAAAAAAACCCTGGAAGACTCAGAACAGAAAATAACACATCAGCAGAGTCAAGAAGTCAGAGCCAGAGAAGAACTTGAGGACACAAGACCCGTAGGGATTTAAAGTTTTGGAAGAATATTGTTTGCATTTTATGCAAAAAAAAAAAAAAAAAAAAAGAAAGAAAAGAAAAAAAAAGAAAAAAGAAAAAAGAAAAAAAGAAAAAGAAAAGAAAAAATAGTTTGTTGAGGAAACCTCATCCAGGTCATTAGAAGCAAGTATAACATAATTGATATCTGGATTGAAAACAAATGATAGCTATCATAAGTATATATTTGGGAGCATTAAATTATTCTACAGTTTTGTGAAAGAATGAAAAAGTAAATGCTATGTCAGCATCTGTAGTGACCTACAGTCCCTGTCATCTGTCATTGCCTTGCAGAGTTAGCACAAATAGAGAACAGAATTGATTAAAATCCTATCTTATGGCAAATGGTCAGAGGACATCAAAGTCTATCTTGTAAAGCAATAGCGGAATTCTAGGTCGGGGAGAAGGAAAGGGCAAACCGGACCAACAGCAAAATAGAGTAACCTGAGATGATGAATCAAGTCTGAGATCCAAACTTACAGGGTGGTAGAAGCAGGAAGGAGAATGGGAAGCATATATCCTAGGGTAAGTTGCATTAGGTGACCAGCATTCTGTTACAGGCAAGGTACTATTGATAACTGTGAAGTATCTGAAATTTCACCTCACTTGGAAACTAAGAAGGTAGAAAGCAAGAGTTTTCTGGATGCTGGAAGAAGACATGAGGCTTCTGGGTCAAATACAATGGGTTTTATTATTCATGATCCAGCCAGCAGCATGAGAATCAGCATTATTTGTGTCAGTTTTCTTTGACCTTGAGTTTCATGGGATAATGTGAATGGGCTCAGAGGATGTCTGCGTTGTAGTGGTGTTGAACTTGAGGGACACAAATCTCATATTATGGGCAGAAGTATGCTCAGCCTTTGCTACCAAGGGAGATACTCTATCTTCCAAGGGCATTCACCAAACACCCATGAAAAGACTATTCACAACAAAGGAGTTAATGCCTCACTAACAAGACATGCAGAAATGCAAGAGATCTGCATCCCAGAAATTTCCATGGTCTGTAGTCAAGCACAGATTTGTGAGACCAGCAGTGAGTGGCATAGTAATTGGATATCAGAGTGTGTAAGTCATCACCCCTATCATAAACCTGGCACAGGTAGACATTACTATCAACACAAGATATGGGAGACAATTTTCTATAATTTTCTATTTGTCTCATAGCATTTAATTATTATGCTTATAGATGCAAAATGAAAGAATAGACTAAAAGACACCTAGCAGTTGGGAATGAATGATTGATTTATTACCAGTTGAATACTTCTGTCTATAAGGGAGGAAGAAATACCCAGGAGGCATTCTGGGGAAAGTTATGATGTCAGTACCTATAAGAATTTGGGCTCAAATCCCAGGACAGTGACAACTGTGCTGGATTCAGATGGTGCCTTTACTTTACTTCAGATGGTGCCCTGCTTTCCGAAGGCCACTGCTCCATTCTAAATTAGTGCCAACTCAAGTCCTGTTCTATCACACCAGACCTTCAGCGTGAGGCACTCAGAAGTTGAAGGAATCCAAGGGCAATCACAGAATAAACTCTAAAATGAACGAACAGAGCCCTGAGAAGATGATGACTGATGTATACAACAGCCTGTATTTCAAGAGTTACCAATTGTCAGGTTGTTCATTGGGATTTGACATCCCCTTTGGTTCTTACAGTGATTATAAAAATTATATGAATTTTCACAAGAGATTTCACCTAAATAATCAAATTATTGACTTAAAAAAAACAACTCCAGTCTACTTGGCCCATGTGTTTACATGTGCAAACTTGGGGTTGCTCACTCAGGTAAATCTGGTGATCATCTCTCTTGATGATAGCAGCCATCACTCTATATTGTCCTCTAAATGTTAAGGCTTAAGTTCAGTTAGCGGTTTTCACACACTTAGGCTTTTTCCTTATAGCTACACTGCACAGTAGAAATTTCTTCTCTAATTTAGTGTACCAATCTAGTCCCTCTAAGCATCTGAGTTTACAAACTCTGCTTTAACCTGTTTTCTCTTGACTTTGAAAGGTAGTCGCTGGTCCTACAACTAGTACTAGCTTTTTCTCTGACCTACGTGCTTAGGATTGGGTCAAACCTTGACCTCATGTGAGAGAATAAAATGAGCCCCTACAGGCTTCCATCTTACTGTGATAGAACTTAGGTTCTGCACTGGTTATAGACAAGGCACACTTGGATCTGTGGTTCTGTTGAAAAAGCTAACATTTATAATGACAATATTTTTGGATTTTCATCATTTTGCAAGAGATAAGTACATTTCTCACAAAAAAGAAATACTTTCTCTGGCTCAGATTCACTGTTTAACTATTGAATGAAAATCTTAAGAATCCTTATGACATTATTGATGCTTTTTTGTCTTATCTTTCCATGTTTTCCCACACTTTTGATGTAATAACAGTCATGGTTCTATTAGTAACATTCTGCTGTGTCCATAGAGTGAGTGGGAAGCTTGGGATGGAGCCTAGACTAGCTTCACTAGCTGTCCACCCACGTCACATCTGTCCTTGGACCTGAGCCTGTGAGCCAATTTGAAGCATATTATACCAATGCTGTTACCCTTAGTTCATGAAATGCTTGTCCACATCAACGTGCCTTGTTATAACCTCCCACTGACATGTTGGTGGTATCGAGCTGATTATAAGTCTTTGCTACAGAATTTAAATTTAAACTAGAAAATAATACAATAATTACAAAATGAAGTCAACAGTATTTACATCACAGTAGTTGCCTGTCAAGATGAGACAAAGAAAGCTGTATTTTTATGACTACATTATGCCAGTATGGTGAAGCTTAAAATAATCCATAGATATAATGACATGTCAAGATAATAAGGGGCATGTGACCCTGTTGTAAATTAAAAATCTAATTTCAAAATCAAATAATATATATATTTTTTATCCAAGTTTAACAAACTAAATTTTAAGGGCTAAAGCTCGTGTGGGGTGGATGGGGGGTGATGGTAGGAAAGTCAGAACTAACACTGAAGACCAGAAGGTGGCAGCAGCGAGCTAGGATTAATGAGTTTATTGAGGCACCTCTCTTCTAGAAAGGGTAGTGTCTCCCCTCCCCTCAAAAAAGGGGAGGGGATAGTGGCTCAGCCAGGAGGGAGTGATTGGGCCAGAGCAAAAAGTCTAGGCCTTTAACCATGATTTGGAAAACATCAAAGCCCTGAAAATCAGGGGCTTCTGTGTTCTAAACTAAAAGTATGAAGACTCATGAAGAGGTGGTAATTTTGGATTGTAGGTCCCGGGGCCAGATGTCAGGTGGAAGGTGACACACTAAATCCTATGTTAATATGGCATATGATTGGTAGCTGACTTTTAAGTCCCATATTAGGGCTCTTGGCTATTAAATGCCTGGAGTCTTCTCTATGTTGGATCTTCGGAGGGTGGGTCTATGATTGATATTTAATAAACAATTTAAAATAATCTTTCCTTAAAATTAATAGATCAAAAGATGTTAAATATAAAGATGTCCAAGGTAAAAATTTGTTAACATCTTATTGATTTGTACAGAGAGAATGCTATCAGAAACAATATGCAGCATTTAGGGGAAGGAAAACAAAGAACTACTGGTAATATTTTTCTACAGAGTACAAGCATAGGAGAACAAAGTTTATATAATGGCAAAAAAATCACTTTGCTATGCCCCAACATGACAAATATTATATTGTCCTAAAAAACAACTGAATATATTTCCTGGTACTTGAAAAGTGTTTCTGAAGTTGAAAATTAAAATAGAAGTAATTTCTATATAACGGAGCCTGTATTACAAACATGAGAAAATATTAATTGTACAATAAAAATAATTTAAGAAACATCCTAAAAATACAAGTTGTCTAAAGAAAATATTTCAACAGGAATGCAAACATTTGAATGTTGCAGAGATTTACCTTAGAAAATAAATTTTGGGGGCACCTGGGAGGCTCAGTGGGTTAAGCGTCTGACTCTTGATTTTAGCTCAGGTCATGATCACATGGATTCATGAGATCGAGCCTCATATCAGGTTCTGTGCTATCAGATTGAGGTTCTCTCTCTTTCTGCCCCTCTCCCATCTCAAAAAATAAATAAATAAACATTAAAAAAAAAGAAAAAAGAAATTGTTTATTAAGTAACTCATTTATTTTTGTTTCTTTTATATTATTTAGTGCAATTCTTTGTCCATAGCAGGTAGTAAATATATGCTTGACCTTTAGCTGTTTTAAAACCAAACACAAATGGAAACCAGATTTGAAAATTCCCACAATACAATAATGTAATTTGGTTTATTCTGTAAAACAACTGATGTTAACTTGACCTAGGTCACTTCTTGCTTATGCCTCTGAAAATCATAAACAAAACTTTAATTGCTCTCTAAAACTGATATGAGGTAACCACTAACCAATTCCCTTTCATTAAAAAAAACAATTATAATATTGTAACCAATCACTGTGAAGAATAAGCAGTCACTGCTTCCATACTATATGAGCTGCTTTATAGCACTATTATCTCGGAGCCTCATTCCGTGTTTTGGTTTGAGTGCTCCTGGACTGCAAAGTGTCTTTTTGGTGTGTGCACAATAAGCTTTTACTAGTTACTACCTCAATAATTTATTGGTTTCACTTCATTTTTTTCCTGAACTTTTGACACCCATTATTTTTTATAAATTTGACAGTTATTGGCACTATCACAGCATTTCCCTGGATTATCTACCCTTAATGAGGAAGTAAAAGAATTGGGTTCAGTGAATTTTAATTGGGTACAGTTATATAGTAAGAATTCTACTGGCAGTTTGAAATGCATTGTGATTTAATCTTTTTTTCTGAAGTAGATATTATTGTTCTTTGGTTTTACAAATGAAGATACAGATACACTGAAGTTAAGCGATTTACCTTAATCACATAGTAAGTGCAGATTTAGAATTAGAACATATTTTTTGGTTTCAAAACCCATACTCTTTCTAGCCCATTTTAATTAGGAAGAGCAAAATGCCTACCTATGTGCATTTTCACTTCTGCACCCCTGGTAGAAATCACTAACAGATCTTGACACATTTTTCCACTAATCCAGACTTGTTCCAAGGATTCTGTTCCATACAACGATTTAAACTGAAGCTTCCAATTCACTAGCTATGTCATTCCAATTAAAATTCTTGGTCAGTTCTGCCTGACTACATTTTGTCTCCTTTTCTTTAGCACATGGTACATATTAGGTCTTCTCATTAAACCTACAATCAAGTAACAGATGAAGAAATGACAAAATATGGTATTTATCTCCTAGAATTATCATGGAAAAAGGACGCGAATAAAAATGTCCCCGAAAGATAAAAACAAGTTCTACTTTATGAATTTGACGTATATATAAACATATTAAAATTATCTCAAAAAGTGGCAGAAAAATTGTCATGGACAAAATTGTCTTTAAGAAAACCTGTTTATAACTTGCCCAGGATGGAGGGTGAGACCTTGATTGTGTGGATTTACAGAAGATAAATAAACCAAAAAAGATAATTAAACTGCTCAACTTTGGAAAAAGAGAGACCCCCTCAAGAGAAGTAGATATAAGAGAACATTTTTGAGAAGTTTACATTCTCGATGCTCTTTCACACCCAGTAAAAATCTGCTGAAATTTTTGCATGAGAGTTCTATGTCCTGCATTTCTGGATTCTATTGACAGCAGAGCCTGAAACACGGCCATAGGAACAGGTAGTTTATTTGAAAGTGATTCCAGGAGGCAGAAGTAAAAAAGAGAGTGAGACAAGGAAGGGAAAGGGCTGATAAAAGTGCATTATAAGCTGGGTACCACTGTGAGTGGATGGCATTTACTTCCCATAGGGACCTTCTGAGGAAACATACAGTACATACATCATAGTTTTTTCACCAAAGACCAGGGAGCTAGGGCAATTTTTTCTCTTAGGGTGAGGGCTGTCCTCAGGAGCACAATCCCCTGCAATTCTGGGTATGCTGGTTATGTCTAGATCCTCTGGTGGTTGTCCTCACCATTGAGAAAGCCCTTAGGCTGTAAAGCAGACTCCATGTGACCCAGAGGTAGGAAGCTGGCAATGTGCATGCAACAAACCAGGACAGCTGTGCTAAGATCTGATGGACTGAAGGGATAAGCAGAGAGCACTACAAGGTCTGCTTTATGTTACAATTTCACATTTCATTCTTACACTAATTTGCATGGGATTTTATTCATTGAAAACATAAACTCTTCAATAGGAGACCCACCCCAATAAAACATTGGTTGTCTATGATTATTTGCAATTTTCAATTAATATCTTTCCATGATAATTTGCATTTTTGTGCTTTTTAAGCATGTAACCAGGAAGTCATATATCTTTGAAGAAAAAGGTGAGCTAATATTTAATATGCTCATCTCTTCACTTTAAGAATAAATCATCTTGAGGGATGCCTGGGTGGCTCAGTTGGCTGAGCGTCCAACTCTTGATTTCAGCTCAGGTCATGATCTCACGGTTCCTGAGTTTGAGCCCCACATCAGGCTCTGTGCTGACAGCGAGGAGCCTGCTTGGGATCCTCCCTCTACCTCTCTCTCTGCCCCTCCCCTGTTCTCTCTCTCTCTCAAAATAAATAAACTTTTCAAAAAAAGAAGAAATCATCTTGATATTTTACATTTAAAGAGTTATCAGAGATAAGGACCATAAATAGAATTTCTTCAATGTGGAAAATATTCTGATGTTAGGGAAATAATCAGAGGGAAATACTCTGAATTAGCAAGAAGACTGAAGTTATATCTGTACCATTTTTAATTCAAAAACACTGATAGGCAGAGCTTCTTGGTGATTCTCATTTTAAAAATAAGAGTTTGAATTAACATAGCTAGTGATATGCAAAGTCACTTCAAAAGATTTGAAAGCTGTTTAAGTTAGCTACCAAAAGTCTCTTATTATATTGAAATATTAATATTTATAAATTCTTTATGATATTTAATATTTTAAGAAGGGATACACATACAGATTAATGGATTTGAATAGCAAAATATTGTTTTACTTTTCTTTCTGACTTGGTGAAGAGACCCAGCAGTAGCGGAAGTCATGTATTATGTGAGCTAACTGGATTTTTCCTAGAACCTTGTATTGCTTTTTGACAATTCATTTTATAACATCACCATCACATATTTCCAGTTTGAATTATAAGGGCTTTTCTTGCAGCATACATATTATGGGAATTTTTCCAATTCAGTTCAATACTTTAATGTTAGCTTCTCATTTTAAATCATTAGTAACTCTATATCTCTGCTTTTAAGACATCAATATTACTTCAATAATGTTAGACTGTAAATAAGTTGATAATAATAATCCTTGCTTTGGTATCTATTTCTGTTTCCAAAGTGTTATGTTTTCTTTCTTTTTTTTTAAATGTTTATTTATTTTTGAGAGAGAGAGAGAGAGAGAGGAGGGGTGGGGGCAGAGAGAAGGAGACACAGAATCAACTGACTGAGCCACACAGGTGCCCCAAAATGTTATGTTTTCTAGGTTCAATTAATTATCACAACATATTTTTGGGCTACCTAAAGTTGTAATGATTTGGTTAATCGAATTCATGTGTCTCTGTGTGTAACATATTTCATAGTGTTTATAGCATTTTTCATTACTTTGAAATCCTAGGTCAATTCAAAATTTAATTTGTAGAGAATTTAAAGGGTAAATAGAAAAAAACAAAATATTTAGATTTTTAAAAGTCAGCATAGAGGTTCCTGGGTGGCTGAGTCGGTTAGGCATCCGACTTCAGCTCAGGTCATGATCTCGCAGTTAGTGAGTTTGAGCCCCACATCAGGCTCTGTGCTGACAGCTCAGAGCCTGGAGCCTGCTTCTGATTCTGTGTCTCCCTCCCTCTCTGCCCCTCTCCTGCTTGCACTCTGTCTCTCTCTGTCTCTCAAAAATAAATAATAAACGTTTAAAAAAATTTTAAAAGTCAGCATAAAAGTCCACAAAAATAATTATACGTTAAAATTAAAGACAAGAAGAAAAGATAATAAGGTTAAAGACAAGATCAGGTGAGGGAAAAATCTAAGGGAATTACTAGAAAAGCATATAGAAAAAAATGATCAAGCAGTAAAAGAGCTAATATTATATTTGTGCCCACAAGAAAATACATTTTATTTTGTCAATAAAAATAAATAATAAAAGTGAAAGCAACTATATTTTTTATTCAATTATATTTGAGTTATTCAATAACCAATAATTTATATATATACAAAATGGAGCACTGTTTTCTAACATTGCATTGCTTTAAAACAGTATATGAATATTTTCCCTATTTGGAGGGGATGTATGGAATGGGCTGACTAAATTACAGAGTATATGATTCATATGAAATGCAATTGGGGGAAGTCTGGTTAACATCACATAATATAAAAATAGCAAGGTGATATGTGGACATGAGAGTTATTCAAACTAGACTACATAAAATAATACTAGTAGGTAAGAGAGGGCTTAAATATTCATCCCCCAGAGCAGCTAAATCTGTGATGATTGTCATCAGATTTAGAATATTTGTTTGAGATGGACTGGCACAATGTAACGTGTATGAAGTTTACTTTAAATAACTTGAAAATAAGTAGCAATGTAACAGTCCCAGGTAATAATTGATTAACAGAAACATGGCCTATGTGCTAGATGCTCCAGAAAGAGAATACAAAGAGTAATTTTGAATATGATCCCTTAAGAGTTTATGAATGCAGATGCTTTAAACTGGGGTTGTTGGTCGACAACTGTACTAATTCTCATATGTGGCAACTCAGTCTAGTGTGTCTCCAGCTTTGGTAGTCGCAGGTCTGTGCTTACTGAATAATGGTTAATATGTATATTTTTAGGCTTGGGGTAAATCAACTCTTTTATTTTAGGTATCAGTTCATGGTAAGAAAAGATGATGTGGAGCGTACAGAGAAAGGTACTGAGAGGTACAGGAGATGCTAGTGTGTAAGGCTGTCATATTTGCAGGCCATCGTGGGAGAAACATAATGGTGTTTTGAAGGTTGATGTCAGTACCAACCATGATTTATTTCAGAAGGGCAAATTCAATTTGCATTGCCTCAGAAGTCTAAAAGGGTTATGTGTGGAAATTATGACTCTCTCTTATATAGAAAAATACAAGTAGATAAGAAAGAAAAATAAAAATGAATATTAAAAGCACATGATAGACTATTTAAATATCGTACAGGATATTATTTACCTAAAATTATGAGTGCTGAAATGGTCAAATGGGTCAAATGGGTTAAGAAAATGATTCTTTTATTGTATAGAAAAATGTAGTTACATAAGAAGGCATTTAATAAGAATATTTGCATATGCAACTTTATTTTATTTTAAATGTTTATTTTGGGAGAGAGAAAGAAAGAGAAGGGGAGAGGAAGAGAGAGAAGGGAGAAGGGAAGGAGATAGAGAGAGAGAGAGAGAGAGAGAGAGAGAGGAAGAAAGAAAGAGAGAATCCCAAGCAGGCTCCACATTGTCAGTGCAGAGCCTGACACGGGGCTGGATCCCATGAACCACAAGATCATGACTGAAGCTGAAATCAAGAGTGGGTTGTTTAACCAACTGAGCAACCTAGGTGCCCTTGTGGTTTCATTAAAAAAAAAATTAATGTTTTATTTATTTTTGAGACAGAGAGAGACAGAGCATGAGCAGGGGAGGGGCAGAGAAAGAGGGAGACACAGAATCCGAAGCAGGCTCCAGGCTCTGAGCTGTCAGCACAGAGCCCAATGCGGGGCTCGAACTCACAAGACTGTGAGACCATGACCTGAGCCGAAGTTGGACGCTTAACTGACTGAGCCACCCAGGCACCCCAACCTTGTGGTTTCATTTTAAAAAGAGCCAATGGAATGAAGTTTATTTTCTCCTTCAAATATCTTTTATAAATTTATTTATTTTTATTTTGGAGAGAGAGAGAGAGAGAGAGAGAGAGAGAGAGAGAGAGAGAGAGAGAGAGAGAAGGGAAGGGGCAGAGAGAGTGGGAGAGAATCCCAAGCAGGCTACACACTGTCAGCATGGAGCCCAATGAGGAGCTCAAACTCACAAACTGTGAGATCATGACCTGAGTTAAAACCAAGAGTCAGAGACCCAACTGATTGAACCACCCAGGTGCCCCAAATAAAGATAGCTCTGTATTTTTTTTTTAATGTTTATTTATTTTTGAGAAAGAGATAGCATGAGCGGGGGAGGGGTAGAGGAGAGAGGAGACACAGACTCTGAAGCAGGCTCCTGACTCTGAGCTATCAGCCCACACAGCCCAGTGCAGGGCTCGAATTCATGAATTGTGAGATCATGACCTGAGCCAAGGTCAGAGGCTCCAACACAACTGACTGAGCTACCCAGGCGCACCCCTTTCCAAATATTTTTAAAGGTGATGTTGGCCTACGGCATAGGGTGTGCACAGAGCTGGGGGAATCACTATCTAAGGATTGTAAATGTGGACAAACAAGGTGATGCAGAAAGATAGGAAAACATTGGGAGGGATGGATAAAATATATATTTTAGATTTTGTTTGATTTTAAGAGGCTTTGGAGGATTCAAGAGGATATACATAATAAAAGAAGACACTCTTTTTTTTTGAAGTTTATTTATTGTGTGTGTGTGTGTGTGTGTGTGAGAGAGAGAGAGAGAGAGAGGAGAGAGTGCAAATGGGGAGAGGGCAGAGAGAGAGGGAGACCCAGGATTCCAAAGCAGGCTCAGTACTGACAGCAGAGAGCCCAATGCTGGACTTGAACTCAGGAACCAAACCATGAGATCATGACCTGAGCTGAAGTGGAAGTTTAACCAGCTGAGCCACCCAGGTGCCCCAGAAAACACGTTTAGTAAAGATCTTGTCTTTATACTTTGAAAATATTGTTTGTTCTGATATAAGTTTTGTGCCAATTTAGGAATGTATTCACTTATATCTTTTATATGAAATACTGCATTACATTCTTAATAGTTTCTCTTACGTTGTCAAGGTCATTAGAAGCATGCACCCAAAATGCCAACACTGATAACAACAATAAGTATCATTTGCTTATTTTGTCTAGATCCTGTTTTGATTTTTTCCTTTTCTTTTATATCATTTGGCCCATAGGGAAAACATACAAAACATTCTGAGGCCTAAAGAGGTTAAATGATTGCTTTGAAAATGCTCAGCTAGTAAATTCTGGTTGAAGAGTACAGACTTGGGGAGCCTGGCTGGCTCAGTTGGTGGATCATGTGAGTCTTGATCTCATGAGGGTTGTGAGTTCGAGGCCCACATTGGGCGTAGAGATTATTAAAAAAAAAAAAAAAAAAAAAAGAGTAGAAACCTATGTTGGACATACTTTCATGCTCTAATTTCTATATTATACTGCTTTGAGTTTGGACATATTATTGAAACCTCTCTTAATGTGCCTCAATATAATTAAAAATAAAATTATAAACAATTTTACAGACGTAGATATTATTGATCAAATACTTGTGAATATTGTGGATTTGGTTCAAAACAACCGCAATAAAGTAAATATCACAATAAATGAATTTTTCGTTTTCCTAGTGCATATAAAAGTTATGTTTACACTATAGTCTATTGAGTATGCTATTGCATTATGTCTAAAAAATGTACATACCTTAATTAAAAAACTACTCTGTTAAAAAATGCTAACCATCATCTGAGCTTTCAGTGAGTTATAATCTTTCTGATGGTGGAGGGCCTTGCCTTGATGTTAATAGCTGCTGACTAATGGGATGGTGGTTGCTGAAGGTTGGGGTGGCTGTAGCAATTCCTTTTTTTTTTCTTGTTTGAGTATAGTTGACACATGTTACATAAGTTTCAGGTGTACAACTTGGTGATTTGACAGGTTGACATATTATGCTATGTTCCCAACAGTGTAGCTACCATCTGTCCCATTATGTCGCTATTACAGTATCATTGACTGTGTTCTTATGCTCTGCTTTTGATTCTCATGACTTATTCATTCCATAACTAGGAGCCTGTATCTCTCACTCCCCTTCACCTATTTTTGTTCACTCCAAAAGCCCTCCTCTCTGGTAACCATCAGTTTGTTTTCGGCATTTATAGGGCAGAGTCCTAAAATTAGACAACAATGAAGTGTGCTACATCAATTGACTATTCATTTCACCAGCAATTTCTCTGTAGCATGGCAATGCTGTTTGATTGCATTTTACCCACAGTAGAGTTTCCTTCAAAATTGAAGCTAGTCCTCTTAAACCCTGCCACTGGTTTATCAAATCTATGGAATATTCTAAATCCTTTGTTGTTGCTTCAACAATCTTTGCAGTGCCCTCACCAGGAATAGATTCCATCTCAAGAAACCAGTTTCTTTGCTCAGCCATAAGAATCTAATCCTCATTCTTCCAGTTTGATCATGAGATTCCAGGAATTCAGTCACATCTTCAGGCTCCACTTCTAATTCTAGTTCTCTTGCTATTTCCACCACATTTCCAGTTACTTCCTCCACTAAAGTCCTGAATCCCTCAAAGTCGTCCATGCGGGCTGAAATTAACTTCTTCCAAACTCCTATTAATGTTGATATTTTGACCTCTTCCTATGAGTCATGAATATTCTTAATGGCATGTAGAATAGTGAATTTTTTCCTGAAGGTTTTCAATTAACTTTGCCCAGAATCACTATGTATGGCAGCAATAGCATTACAAAATATATTTCTTTAATAAGAAGACTTGAAAGTCAAAACCACTCCTTGATCTATGGACTACAGAATGGCTGCTGTGCTAGCAGGCATGAAAACAACATTAATCTCATTGTCGATCTCCATCAGAGCTCTTGGATGACCAGATTCACTGTCAATGAGCAGTCATATTTTGAAAGGAATCTTTTTTTCTGCACCATAGTCTCAAAACAGGCTTACAATATTCAATAAATCATACTCTAAACAGATGTGCTATCATCTAGACTTTGTTGTTCCATTTTTAGAGTACAAGCAGAGTAGATTTAGCATAATTCTTACCAGCCCTAGAATATTTGGACCGGTCAATAGATTGGCTTCAACTTAAGGTCATCAGCTGCATTAACTCCTAACAAGAGTCATGTTGTCCTCTAAAGCTTTCAAGCCAGGCATTCACTTTGCTCTAGCAGGTTAAATCCTAGACGACATCTTCCAATAGAAGGTTGTTTTGTATACCTTAAAAATCTATTTTTTAGGGTAGCTGCCTTCATCAATTATCTGAGATAGATCTTCTGGATAACTTGCTGCCACTTCTACATCAGCACCTGCTGCTTCACCTTACACCCTTCTGTTATTGAGATGGCTTCTTTCCTTAAACCCCATGAACCAACCTTTGCCAGCTTTAAGCTTCTCTTATGCAGCTTCTTCACCTCTCTCTGCCTTCATAGAATTGAAGAGAGTTAGAGCCTTACTCTGGGTTAGGTTTTAGCCTAAAGGAATATTGTGGATAGTTTGTTCTTCTGTCCAGACCACTAAAACTTTCTCCATATCAACAATGAGGACATTTCACTTTCTTACCATTCATGTGTTCCCTGGAGTAGTACTTATAATTTCCTTCAAGAACTTTTCCTTTGCATTCTCATCTTGGCTAACTGGTGCAAGAGACATGGCTTTTAGCTTATCTCAGCTTTCTTTTTTTAAAGTTCTTTTAAAGTTTATTTATTTGTTTTGAAATTGAGAGAGAGAGAGAGCGAGAGCAAGAGAGAGTAGGAGACAGGCAGAGGGAGAGGGAGAAAGAGAATCCCAAGCAAGCTCCACACTGTCAGCACAGAACCTGACCTGGGGCTTGAACTCACAAACTGTGAGATCATGACCTGAGCCAATGTCAAGAGTCAGACACTTAACCAGCTGAGCCACCCAAGTGCCCCCTATCTCAGTTCTCACAGTTCTCAGCATGCCTTCCTCGCTAAGCTTAACATTTCTAGGCTTTGTATTAAAGTGAGAGATGTGACTTTTCCTTTAACTTGAACACTCAGAGGCCATTGTGCAATTCTTAACTGGCCCAATTTCAGTATTGCTGTGTCTCAGGGAATAAGAAGACCGAAGGGAAGGGAGAGAGATGGGGGATGATGTTCAGTAGAGCAGTCAGAACACACACATTTGTAGACCATGTTTGCTGTGTTAAATGGGCGTGGTTGGTGGCACACCAAAACAATTACAAAAGCAATATCAAAGATCACTGATTGCAAATCAACATAATAAATGAAAAAGTTAGAAATACTGTAAGAATTACCAAAAGGTAACACTGAGACACAAAGTGAGCAAATGCTATTGGGAAAATGGCGCCAATGGATTTGCTGAGTTCAGGGTTGCCAAAAACCTTTAATTTGTAACAAGCATAATTGTGAAGCACAATAAAATGAGGTATGCCTATATTGTGTCAGCTCCTTATATTTTTTTTACTTCATATAGCTCTGTGAGATATAAAAAAATGTTCCCCAAAGGGCAAAGAATCCGGCAAGGGTATTGTGGTAGCCTGATTGTCAGCAGCTTGAACATGGAAGAGTTAGGAAAGCATCAAGGTTAAAGTGTGTATGTGGTTCAACCAAAAACATTTATCTGTTCACTAGAAAGGTGAGAGAGGATGATCATGCTAAGAGTATAATAGTATATTGCATTGGGATTGCTTTTGTACAATTTCCACAATTACTCCTCAGTTAGGAAGATTGTCTATGGGAGACCATAATATTTCTTAAGTATTGTGATAAAATAAAACACATATATTAAATATGGAGAACAAACAGAGGGTTACCAGAGGGGTTGTGGGAGGGGGGATGGGCTAAATGGGTAAGGGTCATTAAAGAATCTACTCCTGAAATCATTGTTGCACTATATGCTAACTAATTTGGATGTAAATTTAAAAAATAATAAATAAAACACATATAAAGCACAAAACCTTTCAACTACTAGCCTTTGAAGTACCACTTTCTATATTCTAAAAATTGTCAGCTTTCACATGCTTTTTAAATATATAATTTGAATATTCACAATTTTGACATCAGACATCTGTGGAAATTGTGAGGGGCAAGTTGATTTGTTTTTTATGGGTAGGCTTAGCTTTACACATTTTTATATTAATTACATGTTTCTATAGGGAAAAGACTGAATCAAAGAAATTCCTATTTAAAGTTCAATTTCCAGTTAGCTAAGGCATATTTGAATATAACCTAACAATCTCTGGCAAAAGCTTGCTTCAATTCTTCCATGTTTTGTAGATGGATAAATCACTATCAGTTATTATTGTTTTCAGATAAAAATTCCAAACAGCTAGTTTTTACGGTTTCACTTAATTACCTGACATTAAACAAAGAAACCCTCTTCTTGATGCAATCAGGGGTAGAGGTTGCAAATGAGTAAATTAAAATACATATTTAAACCAGAGAATCATTTAAAGATGTATAAGATTTTGGTATTTTAATTTAAATAAAAAACAGCAGATATATTTACCAACATTTTGATTTCTGCCTGAGGTCTTTTATTTGAATATGAATCTGTTGATTGAATATTGACTTATCTTTCCTGCACTACCCACACCTCAAGTGCATCTCATTTGGTTTACATTAAAGTGGACACTATACTTAAAGAGGCCCATAAGGCAATCTAAGTAAAGCATTTTTCTAGATTTTTTTCCCCTCCTCTAGTCTTTTAAAATCATCTTTCTCACATAAGTCAATAGTATTTTATTTTGTTTTTAAATATTTATTTATTTTTGAAAAAGAGAGAGAGAGAGGCAGAGAGAGACTGAGGCAGAGACAGAGGATCTGAAGAGGGGTCCGTCCTGACAGCAGAGAGCCTGATGTGGGATTGAGCCCACAAGCTGTGAGATGTGAGATCCCTATCTGAGCTGAAGTTGGACGCTCAACCAACTGAGCCACCCAGTTGTCCCAAGTCAATAGTATTTTTAAACCAAATTACTTTTTAAAAGATTTTTTGTAAGTTTATTTTTGAGAGAAAGGGAGGGGGGAGAGGGAAGGGGCAGAGAGAGAGACACACACACAGAATCTGAATCAGGCTCCGGGTTGTGAGCTGTCAGCACAGAGACGGATTAGGGGCTCGAACCCACAGTCAGGTCATGACCTGAGCCAAAGTCAGATGCTTAACCAACTGAGCCACTCAGGTGCCCCAAAACCAAATTACTTTTTATCAATTTTTTGGAAAGAATTTCACTTGGTTTTCATAGAAACGATAGCTCACTTTTTGTACAGACATTTAACTTGTTTAAGTAATATTTATTTGGCTTGCTTAATAAATTAATACATAAAATAAGAAAATTAGTACAAAAGATGTGTGAAGGAGACAAGTGAGAATTGGCAGGCCTACCACTTGACAGGTAGTTGAGCCTAAGAGAACTGAGGAGAGCCTGTCAGCCACACCCTTTCAAGCAGGAGGTTTTCCCAAGGGAATAGGGAGTATCTAGTATCTATTGATCTGGACAGTTACCTGGAAGAGAGTAGGTTAGGGAGTTTTTGGTGCAAAAGTCCATGGTATTAGATGAGATCCTGTGTGTGGAGATGATTCAGAAATGCCTATACTTTAAATGCCTGGATTATTGCAGTAGTCTTCAAGCTGGCCTCCCCATTTCTCTTCTGGTGCAACGTCAGTCTTGTCCACTCAGCAGCCTGTTAAAGTGAAAGTCAGATCATGCCTCTCTTCTCACTCAAACCTTCTAGTGGTTTCTGTCTCACTCAGCAAAAAAGCTAAAGTCCTTAAACCAACCTATGACATTTGACATGTCTTGTTTCTTTTCACCTCTCTGGCATCACCTCCTGTTGTTCAGTCTGCTCTGGCTGCCCTGACCTACTTGTCCTCATGTGTGCAGACAAGATCCTGCCTCAAGACCTTAGCTCTGGCTGTACTCTATTAGAAATGCTCTTCCTCAGGCAGCCATAGAGCTCACAGAGCTCATACCTTCATTTCTTTCAGGGTTTTAGTAAAATGCCAGCTTGTCAATGAAAACTCTCCTGGATACTCTACCTAAAACTATACCCCCTTCCAGTCCCCAAATTATTCCCAGCTCTTCCCTATTCAATTTTACTTTTCAGCATTTAATGCTATCTAGCAAACTACATACTTTATTGAATTTTTTGCTCCTTGTCTGTCTTTGGTCCATTACAGAGGTATAAATCACTATTCAATTTTTCAATTATGATGGCTTTCTGATAAAAACTCAAAATCAATGAATTTTTATTATTTTACTTAATTACCTGGCCTTATACATATTTGTATATTTGTTAACTGCTTTTTTCCTGACATCTAGAATAATGCCTGGGACATAGAACATCTACAGTAATATTTGAAGAGTGAATGAACAAATGAATTTAATGTTAATTTATTAGTCATTCCCATAAGATGTAGAAAGCATATAAATTAAATTGTAATAAAAACAAACATAATGGACATTTGTGCTCTTTAGATAGATTCTGGAAGCCAGAATAAAAGATATTATTCATTAGAAACACTTCTATTACTATACTTCAACTAAGCATTTCCCTCTATTAATCTCTGTCTTCTCAAAGAGTGTCTTTCTTTTATCCTGGCCAAAAGGAAAAATTGTTCCCTCTATGTTGTGAGAAAAGAATGGCCTTGGAGCAGGCGTAGGTACCAATTTTGCAATTAATATGTTGAGTGTGGCTCAGGGAGCCTCTTGTCTACTTCAAGACTCTCAGTCATTCTGTGAAGTGAACAAACACAGTGGATTAAATGATCCCAGTTTTCACAATTTTTGATTCTCTACTGAAACAAGTAGAGTGATTTGCAGCAAGATGGCAGCATGGTGGTTCAGCAGGTAAGTAATGCTATATGACTTACTTTTTAAAAAGATCCGTCTGGCTGCTCTGAAAAGATTAGGCTTCAGGAAACTAGAGTGGAAGCAGATAAACCGTTAAGAGGCTACTGCACTTGTCCAGGTGAATGGTGATGGTAGCTGGGATCAACAGACAGAGACGGAGCTTAAGGACATCGTCAGCCTTAAGCAATATGCTGACACAGAGCTGACAAAACTTGCCAGTGAACTACAGGTGAGGTATGAGGAAAAGAAATATTTATGGTCTGAGAGCAATTGCCATTTACTGAGAGGATAATAACAGTAATCATGATAATGTTCATAATCACATAAATAGACCAATGGAACATAAAGTATGAGGGGCAAAAACATGCTGCAGTTTCAGTTGCTAGCATGATGACATTCCAGGCAAGGTCAGAAAACGTGTTATGGAAGAGAGGTCATCTGAGATGGATTTGAGGATGCAGAAGACACATATTACAAAGTTGCAAGTAAATGGAGAGGAATAGGAAGGATACTGTTCCAAGTAGAAATCAGAGCACTAGTAAAATTTTGGGGTCAGGAGCTCATGTTCCTGTATTAGTGATTTCAGGCTGCCATCACAAAATATCACAGACTGAATGGCTTAAACAACAGAATATTTCTTGCAATCCTGGAGGCAATTCTCCTGACTTGTAGGTGACCACCTTCTCATTACGTCCTCATTTGACCTCTTTGAGCATGCATGGGAAGAGAGAGAGGTCTCTGGTGTCTCTCCCTCTTTTTTTTAATGTTTTATTTATTTTTGAGAGACAGCATATGTGCCAGCAGGGGAAGGGCGGAGAGAGCGGGACAGAAGATCTGAAGCAGGCTGTGTGCTGACAGCAGAGAGCTCCATGCAGGACTTGGACTCATGAACTCTGAGATCATGATCTGAGCTGAAGTCCAATGTTTACCCGACTGAGCCACACAGGCACCCCTCTTCCTCTTTTATAAGGAAAACGGTTCTATTGGATTGGCGCTCATCCTTATGATCTCACTTAACCTTAATCACCTTGTTAAAGGCCCTATCTCCAACCTAGTCACAAAGGGGTTAGGACTTTAACATATGGATTTTGACTGGGGCACACAATGCAATCCATAGCAGTTCCCGTCACACTTTGTGGGATACAGTTTCTATAGATTCAAGCTTATTTGATGTTTCTCATTCACTATGTTTGACAAGATAGAGCTCAGGGGCTCAGGGCTACCACACTACAAATCCAGTGAATACTGTTCTCATTGCATTACCATGACAGCGATACCCAGAGAACTGTGGGGTTTACAGATTGCATGAGTCTTTGCTGTTGCCTTGCAGGAGAGGGGTCAGACCATACCACAGTAACTGCAATACTTCTGACAATAACTAGAATGCTTCTAACAGTTTGTGCAAATAGTTCATTGACACATTCAGCTCATCTTAACTAAAGGAAATGAATCTGTGTGACCTAGGACTGCTTTATACATAAGGTATTATTAAGTGTAGCTACCACCACAGAGATTTCATACTGAAGCATAAAAATACACAGTATCTATTTCTGGTCTCAGCTCTGTAAATTGGTGGCTAAAATCTCAAGGTTCTCATGTTTTTCACTCTTTATTTTTCTCAAGGTAGACCTGCTGAAATACCACATCTAGTCTGTTGACCCCTTTGTGTCACATGTAGGCAATCAGCCTAAGGGGGCTTTTTTCCCAGTTGTAATAAACCCATACACTTTGCTGTGTGTCACAAGTCTCCTATCTTTGTCCCACGTGGCTAGATGTCTTTTACATAAAGCCATGCTAAATTACACCATGGAAAACATTCTGCCAGCCCACTCAGGTTATTCAGTATTTATTCTCTCAAATAAACAAGAATTAAAAATCAGAACATAACAAGACGAACATAAAAAGTCCATCTAGCCTATGAAAAAACCCAGGAAGCTTGGCAATTAACCCAGGAAGCTTGGCAATTATGAACTGGTTCATTCTGACCTTTGGAATGAGCATCCTGGAGTTGGCTCCAGACTGGTCATATAAACCAGCACAACTCACTGGCAACGTTAAGCAAAGCAAAGATACAGCTAGTTAAGAAGAGAAAAAGCAGTGGCTTCCTTCAAAGACCCAAAGCAATCTATAGCACAGTCCGCAACACAATCCGTAGCGTGTACAAACCAAACAACAACAATGACAAACATGGTTAAAACAAGCAACAAAGAATGATTTGCTCTTCTTGCAAAAATTCTACTCGAGTTCCTTCCCTCATAGGTTAAAACCTATTTTATAAACTTAAACTCTTTTGAATCTCACCTTTCTTTCTTTCTTTCTTTCTCTCTCTTTCTTTCTTGCTTTTCTTTTTAAAAACAATATTCCATATTAGTTTTATTGCTCACCTTTTGTATCATATTTAAGACTTACTTTCTATAATTTTTCCTCATTTTTAAAACTGTTATATGGTATAGAAATAATATAATGTATGAATACGCATACATAGTTGAAATGCCAATAATGAAAAGTGACTTGCCCAACACTGAGATAGAGCATAGAAGGCCTTTGAATACCCCTGCCTGCACACATCTCCTTCCACCTGTGAAGAAAGGCCTTGCATACCCTGAATCACGTGCTGATCATTCCTATTTTTACATCTATGTATTTATTTTATTTTATTTTTTAATTTATTTTTTAGTATATAACTTTTTTAACGTTTATTTTTGGAGAGAGAGAGAGAGAGAGAATAATCTGGGAAGGGGTGGAGAGAGAGAGAGGGAGAGATAAATCCCAAGCAGTCTCCACACTATCAGCGCAGAGCCTAACGTGGGGCTCGAATTCACAAACTGAGAGATCATGACCTGAGCTGAAACCAAGAATCAGACATCTAACTGATTGAGCCACCCAGGTTCCCTTATGTATTTATTTTAAATAATATTGTTTAGTTTCCATAGTGTATGTTTGAATATTATCTATATACTATACTTGTTTGTTCAATATATTGTTTAGTTGGGAAAATTTATTTAAAATGGGAATTGTACTATGTATACTTCTGAGTCTGTCTTCTTTGGCTTAATATTATATTCTTAATTATTGTTTAATTTACATCCAAGTTAGTTAGTATATGGTGCAACAATGATTTCAGGAGTAGATTCCTTAATGCCCCTTACCCATTTAGACCATCCCTTCCCACAACCCCTCAGCAACCCTCTGTTTGGCTCAATATTATATTTTTGAGATTCATCCATGTTGATGTATGTAGCTTTCAATAATTTTAACTAATGTATGATGTCATTGTATTATTCTACTACATTTTTTTCTTCAGATTTCTTTAGCAATGGTGGCTGTAGGTAAGATTGGACCAGACTTTGAAGATGAAACTGGTCTGATCTTGGTACATTTCCATTTGACCTGAACTGTTGGTATACCACAGAGTATGTGAAGATCAAATAACATATAGTTTAATAACATATTTTAAAGCCACTTACTTCCATTCCTGTTGGGCCCATAGAGCCCACAATCTTATACCACAAGATAAGATTTCACCAGATGATAAGGAATGGGTCCACTTCCTAGTGTTGCAAAAGCAGTGTCTCCTGCCCTGAAACACAATGGCAGTAGTAGTGGTCATCATAGGGAGAGGACAACCATGGTCAATGAGGAAGAGCTCTCACTGTCAGCAAAAGCTATGGCTAGACGCCATGACAAGAAGAAAAGTGGCAGAATTAGTGCTGACTTCTGGGTTTTTATTACCAGAACTTAGAAAAATTCATAGCAATGACTGGTAGTAATGCTGAAGAAAGTTGTGAGGTTGTATTTAGGATACCCACACACTTTTATTTGCTATCCACTAGCCTATTCTCAAGCTATAAACAAGCAAAAATGGAGAAACAACGCAAAGTATTCTGAACTTAATCTTCCACCTGTACCAGGCCTCAAGATGGCTGACATTTTGAGAAAGTCTGCAATGCTGACATACTGAAGGGAGGAAAGCCCCAATTGAGAATATAAGTACTCATCCCAAAGTTTCCTCCATAGACATCTAGATGAAAAAGAAAAGGTCTTGGAGCTTTCAGTAATACAAACCAGGCCTCAAGCAAATCAATTCTATTTGATATGATTGAACAGCTCATATTAAATCTGAAGTAAGATAAATTTTTTATCAGTAAAGTCCATTGAAATCCTACTTCTGCTCATTTCCATAGCTTTCTGAATCACATCCTAAATTCAATTTCATATTCACATTAGTGTTAACCCAAAATATGGGTGTTAACCACTAACATTGAAAATAATTGCTACATCTGGCAACAATCCCCAAATCTTTGTCTATACCTTTCTACAAATTTAGAGAACACAATAAATAACACAATGGCAATTCTTAAGCATTTTTAAATAAATTCAACTGCAAACAGGTTTCAAGACTTCTAAATGAAACTTTGCAGAGATGAAAAGCCTCATGCCTACACTATCTTGTATTCTGTGATGGTATACACCTTTAACACAGAGAATAAAAAGAAATATCTACTGCATTCTAAAAAAATTCTAAATAATAATCAATTTACTAATAAAAATTTACCTGCAACAAAACTGAATTCAAAAATTGTTTGAATCCCTGAAATGACAAGTATACAATACTTCCAATTAACTTTCTCAAATTTGCATGTATTAAATTAAATGCAATGGTCTAATTAAATGACAATGGTCTCTATAATCCTTCACCCTTTTTGTCAAAAGGACTATTTATTCAAAATTATGCAAAAGTTACTTCCTTAGTTGCCTAGGGAACTGCAAGATCCAATTGCAATTTCTAACTAAAATTAAAAGAAAACCCTTATCCTGTTTTACTTTGTGGTGTGTGTTGGAGGGATTAAAGTCACTCTGATTAGGGTGCCTTTAGCAGGTTTTTTAAATTATCAAAGAAAGACGACAGTATATGTGAGCTATCTAGAACTCTATATGAATCAAATTCTGTTCAGAGACAAAATTCATTTTTTATCATTTCACCAACACAGGTAAGGTTTTAAGCATAAATCAGCTCCCAAGACATTCTTTTTTTGCACAATTTTTGTTCCAGCATTTCATGTTAAAGATGTAGCATTCCTCTTCTTCTTTGCCAGAAACTCAACCATACGGTGCATTTCCCTGAGTCAAAAAAATTTGTGGCAAGATATGTGCATGCCCCCTGGACATCTGATGAAAGACATGTATTGAAAAGAATGCACCTAATAAGCTCTTCTACACAGTCTTTGCTGGCATCTTTTTTCTGGGTGCCCTGCTTGGCCCACAGACACTGTGAATGGCTTTAGTACATGTGGAACTTCAATCTCCATTTCTCACTCCCTGACTTAAACCCCATCCGTAATGCTTTGTGTGGGGACCTCACTTCTCAGGATGCTGCAGTAGGTCCCTGTGGGTTCATTTCCCATCTTGGTTCCTACTCAGTAGTTTTCATGGAATTGTAACTTTTAATTAGATAAAAAAAAAGGCACTAGAGTTGCAGGAGAAGCATTCTAGTTGCTTTAAAAATCACCACTCTTGCATTGGAAAGATTCTAAACCATGTGTTTTTAAAGATAAAGTAAACTGCGTGGGAGGGTGGGGAAGAATAGGGAGAAAAATATTTTTAAATCTATTGTGGGAGGATGTTTTCACAAATCCTTGCCTGTATACACCACGATGGGGTATTGCTATGATTTGGGTCAAATTTGACCCTTCTTATATTTCTCTAAGATCCTAGTAATATTTGCTTATCACTCCACACTTGTGGTATGAATTTTTTAAAGATCGTTTTTAGTGTTTCCATGGTCTTTTGTGTGTTTTTTATGTTTATTTATTTATTTTGAGGGAGAGAGAAAGTGCAAGCAGGAAAGGGACAGAGAGAGAGGAGAGAGAAAATCTCAAGCAGACTCTGCACTGTCAGCTCAGAGCCTAATGCGAGGCTCAGTGTCATGGAAACGTGAGATCATAACCTGAGGCGAAATCAAGAGTCCAGTCAGATGCTTAACTGACTAAGCCACCCAGACACCCCTCCATGATCTTTTGACAGGACGACTGAATGAAACACCTTGGGAGCTACTAACTAGAGTCACAAGCTTGGGCTTTTCCCCCTTTGCTCCACCCATTATATAATGATGCCTACCCTACACCACCCAACAATAAGAGGCTGCATGGAGAGATAGGCCAACCAACAGCAAGTAGCAAGACCCAGACATGTGAGTGAGGAGGCCAGCCCTGTCATTGGGCCTAGGTAAGATCAGTAGATCTTTTCAGTTGATCCAGAGAATCATGACCAAAAAAATGTTTTAAGCCCCTTGAGTTTTGTAGTTGTTCTTTATGCAGCAATTTATAACTGCAGTATGGCACTAAATGCTAGCTGAAATTATCCTTTGTCCCCACTTATAAACACCTGGAAAGCAGAGACATTGGATTGCTTGCTACTGAAATGCCAGTTCCTAGATAATAGTCTGGCATGTAGTATATATTCTATTAATATAAATAAAAATAAAAATATAATATAAATATTAATAAAAATATAAGTCTAATATTGGTTCCACAATGAAAATGCTAAAAAGGAAGCAGTTCTTGGGGTTGAGTGGTCTAAATTTCAACCTGCTTTGATATCCACTAGACAAATATATGGCCTGGGGAAGAACAAATGATTTTCTAAGTTTTTGAGTTATAGTCTATGAAATGAGAGGTATTAATGCCTATCTCAAGGGCTGATTGTATTAAATGAGATAACATCTGGAAGCATCCAATGTATTCTTATCACATCATTTGTTTTAATAAATAATAATAGTGGTTATGATAAAGCCATAAACAGAGAAATAAAGTGGTGATATAATTTAATAATTCATAATATATCTGTAAATGAAGGGTAAGCCTTATTTGAAAGGACTCCACATTATACAATGTAAAAAACATAGGGCTGTCCCTCACGAATACGGATCACATTACCATCTCACAATTTTAAGGCGTCACTGGATGGCTTTCCCAATAATACCACTGTGGTCACTGTCTCATCTGCTAATTTCCATGGAAAGTTGCATGCATTTGGGAAAATGACTGACCATGGAGCATAGCAAACCTACCTGACCCACAGGAAGGCAGTCCCATGAGCTTGGAATTATTAGCACAATTCTCTACCGCACAGTGACAATGAAGTATGGACATTATAGAAAAAAAACGTGTTTTGAAAATATGTGATTTAAGGATGTTTATCTGTTAATACCTACCTCATAGTACCCAATAGTATTTTGTAGACTTAGAGATTAAGTGACATAAGACATACAAAGCACTTAAAGCTTGGCACATAGGGAACATTCTCATTATTTTCAGTGACTTCTCTAATATTGAAGTATTATGGCATGAGACTAATAAGCCTCAAACAAAATTAAGGGAAAGTCCCATTGGCAATAGCTAGAGTTAATTAGATACTGAGTATTTAATGGCGCTAATTTTCAGGAAAGTTATTTTGATGGCTTTGAGTAGTTCTAAATAGTATTTGTGTTCACTTTCCAGTCACTTTTCTTTTCAGAAAGTAAAGAAATGCCTTTTGGCTTCCTGTTGTTCTGACATTTTCATGTCCAAAATACCTGCTGTGTAACGTCCTCTAGAACACATTCAGCTTTGACATATTTTGTGAAGCATTAGCTATGAATGCAATTTTAGCATACTGTGCATAGAGGAATGTTTTTTTTTCAGGATTTCATTTAAGGAGTCAAATTATCAAATCCTTTTTTAATAGCTAGTTAAAAATATCCAATATGTGGGGGAAGTCTAACACTCATTGTACATACTTAAACAAGGAAATAGTGAAGAAATGCTTCCATTGTTCTTTTTCACTTTTAGCCTTTCATTTCACTTAAAACACTTGTTTTGGGCAAAGTAAAGCTCTGTTTGAATGTGACAACTTACAATAGTTCCTTAGAAATAGTCTGTATTATTATTTATGAAAATAAACTGCCAGAACTTCTACTGATTTTGTATTAAATATGCATTTTAAACAAGCTATAGGTGTACATTTCTTCCCTTCAGCTCTCTGGTGTTTCAGGAGTTTCCTGAGAAAACGTCTGTGTGTCAAAAGCTGTCTGTTAAGAGAACTGTCCATCAACACTGTGATTGACATTTTTTTTCTTTCCTTACTCTCTGCAACATAACTAGTAAGTTAAATAGAAAATGACTTTGATTTTTAATTTTTTAAAATCTTCTACAAATTATACCCATAATAAATATACCATAAGTTTTGGGAGTATGCATAATTTTTATTACTCGCCAGTACTTCCACCTGCTAATTTATTCAGCAACAACAGTAAGCACCTGCTAAGTGCTAACTGTTAAGTATGCAATGTTGAACGAAGCAGTTTCTACTGTCATGGAATATAGACTCTAGTATAGAAAACACATCAACAACAACAACAACAACAAAAACAAATGTGTCACTTTCTAGGATATATTACACTCTTTGTTTTAAAAATATCTTTATTTTGAAAAATTACACACACATATAAAATGAAACAATGAGCACAACCTGATAAAGTGGAATAAAACAAACATCTGTGTATATACTATGAAGGGTACCACGTCTTTCTATATAACTGTTTTTAATTGCAATCTCCTTTTTCCTCAAAAGTTACCACTACCCTAACATTTATTTATTTATTTTTGTTTAAGTTTTTATTTTAATTCATTAGTTAACATGAAGTGTTACATTAGTTTCAGATGTACAATATGGTAATTCAATAGTTCCATACATCTCCTGGTGCTCATCATGACAAGTGCCCTCCTTAATCCCCTTCACGTATTTCACCCATTCCCCCCCACCTCCCCTCTGGGAAGGTAACCATTGGATTGTTCTCTTTAATTAAGAGTCTTATTTGCTTTGTCTCTGTCTCTCTCTTATTTTTTACACTTTGCTTATTTGTTTTGTTTCTTAATTTCTACATATGAGTGAAATCATATAGTATTTGTCTTTCTCTGAATGGCTTATTTTGCTTAATATTATACCCTCTAGTTCCATCCATGTCATACAACTGGCAAGATTTCATTCCTTTTTTTTATGGCTGAGTAATATTCCATTGTGGGGTGTGTGTGTGTGTGTGTGTGTGTGTGTGTGTGTGTGTGTACCCACCCACTTCTTCTTTATCCATTCATCAATCAAGGGACACTTGGGCTTCTTCCATGTCTTGGCTATTATAAACAATGCTATGATAAACATAGGGGCATATGTATCCTTTTGAACTAATGTTCTTGTATTCTTTGGGTAAATACGCAGTAGTGCAGTTGCTTGATGTTAGGATAGTTCTATTTTTACCTTTTTGAGGAAACAGCACATTGTTTTCTACAGAGGCTGCACCAGTTTGTAGTCCCACCAACAGTGTAAGAATGTTCCGTTTTCTCCACATCCTTGCCAATAACTGTTGTTTCTTGTATTGTTGATTTTAGTCATTCTGACAGGTGTGAGGTGATATCTCATTGTAGTTTTGATTTGCATTTCCCTGATGATAAGTGATGATGAGCATCTTTTCATGTGTCTATTGGCCATGTGAATGTCTTCTTTGGAGAAATGTCTGTTTATGTTTTCTGCCTATTTTTAAATTGGATTATTTGTTTTGGGTGTTGGGTTTTATAAGGTCTTTATATATTGTGGATACTAACCCTTTATCTGATATGTCATTTGTAATTATCTTATCCTATTCTATAGATTGCCTTTTGGTTTTGTTGATTGTTTCCTTCCCTGTGCAGAGGCTTTTTATTTTGATACAGTCCCAATGATTAATTTTTGCTCTTGTTTCCCTTCCCTCAGGAGACATATCTAGGAAGAAGTTGCTACAGCCATGGTCAAAGAGGTTATTTCTCGTGTTCTCCTCTAGAATTTTCATGGTTTCAAGTCTCAAATTTAGGTCTTTAGTCCATTTTGAATTTATTTTTGTATATGGTGTAAGAAAGTCGTCCAGTTTCATTCTGCATGTTGCTCTCCAGTTTTCCTAACGCCATTTGTTGAAGAGACTATTCTTTTTCCAATGGGTAACCTGCTTGGTTGAAGGTTAATTGACCATACACTTGTAGGTTTATTTCTGGGTTTTTTAATTCTGTTCTATTGATCTATGTATTTATTTTTGTGTAGTACCATACTGTTTTAATCACTACAGCTTTGTCATATAACTTGAAAGCTGGAATTGTGACTTCAGCTTTACTTTTCTTTTTCAAAATTGCTTTGGTTATTTGGGGTCTTTTGTGGTTCCATACAAATTTTAGGATTGTTTTTTCTAGCTCTGTGAAAAATGCTGTTGGTATTTTTATAGAGATTGCATTAAATGTATAGATTGCTTTGGGTAGTATAGACATTTTAACAATATTTATTCTTCCAATCCATGAACATGGAATATCTTTCCATTTCTTTGTGTCATATTGAATTTCTTTCACCAGTGTTATAGTTTTCAGAGTAAGGGTCTCTCACCTCTTTGGTTAGGTTTCTTCCTAGGTATTTTATTATTTTGGGTGCAATTGTAAATGGGACTGTTTTCATAATTTCTCATTCTGCTATTTCATTGTTAGTATATAGAAATGTAACAGATTTCTATACCTTGATTTTTTTATCCTATAACTTTTCTGAATTTATCAGTTCTAATAGTGTTTTGGTGGAGTCTTTAGTTTTCTATCTAGAGTATCACATCATCTGCAAATAGTGAGCATTTTACTTCTTCCTTACTGATTTGGATTCCTTTTATTTCTTTTTGTTGTCTGATTACTGTGGCTAGGACTTTCAGTAGTATGTTGAATAAAAGTGGTGAAAGTGGACATTTTTGTCTTGTTCCAGAATGTAGGGGAAAAGCTCTCAGTTTTTCCCCATTGAGGGTATTAGCTGTGGGATTTTCATACATGGCCTTTATTATGTTGACATATGTTTCCACCAAACCTATTTTGTTAAGAGTTTTTATCATGGATGGAAGTTGTACTTTGTCAAATGCTTTTTCTGTATCTTTGATTCTGTGTCATGACTGAAATGATCATTTGGTTCTTATCCTTTCTCTTATTGATGTAATGTATCACATTGATTGACTTGCAAATGTTGGAGCACCATTGAACTCTGGAATAAATCCCATTTGATGGTAGTAAATGATTTTTTAAATGTATTACTGAATTTGGTTTTCTACTATTTTATTGAGAATTTTTGCATCTACATTCATCAGGGATATTGGCCTGTAGTTCTCTTTTTCAGGGATGCCTTTTTCTGGTTTTGGTATCAGAGTAATGCTGGCCTCATAGAATGAATTTTGAAGTTTTATCAACATTACTGATTTTTTCAAAGAACCAGATTCTGGTTTCATTGATCTTTTCTATTGGTTATTATTAGTTTCTGTATCATTTATTTCTGCTCTAATCTTTATTAATTCCTTCCTTGTGTCCATTTTAGGTTTTGTTTGTTGTTCTTTGCATAGCTCCTTTAGGTGCAAGGTTAGGTTGTCTTTTTAAGATTTTTCTTGCTTCTTTAGGAAAGCCTGTATTGCTATTATTTCCTTCTTGTGACCGCTTTTGCTGCATCCCAGAGGTTTTGGACCATTTTCATTTTCATTTGTTTCCATGTACTTTTTAATTTCTTCTTTCATTTATTTGTTGACACATCCATTGTTCAGTAGCATATTATTTAACCTCCATATATATATTTGTGTCTTTCCAGATATTTTCTTGTGGTTGACTTCTAGTTTCATAGTGCTATGGTCAGATAATATGCATCATTTTAATCTTCTTGAATTTGTTGAGGTTTGTTTTGTGTGCTAATATGTGATCTATTCTGGAGAATGTTCCATGTGTATTTGAAAAGAATGTGTTCTGCTGTTTTAGGATGGAATGTTTTGCATATAGCAGATGGATTTAACAGATATACCCTAACATTTATTTTTAATAATTTCCTTGCCTTTCTTTGTCCTTTTGCCAATTAGGTTTACCTACCTAAATTTTCTAGTTTTGTTGTGTCATTTTTTTCCCTTGAAATATACATAAAGTAGAAAAACATAGTAAGTATTTTTTTTTCCTGTAGCTTTATTTATTTCACATTATGTTTCTAAGGTTCATCCATGTGGCTGCATATAGCTGCAATTCCTTCATTTCCATGGCTTTCTATTATGTAAATGTGCCATACTGCATTTGTCCATTCTGTAATGGCCATTTTTGAGACTACTGGTAGTTTCTGGCTATTATGAAAGATTCTGACATAAACATTCACTTTCTGACTTCTACCTTTCAGGTTTTCCTACACTGGACTCTGAGGTACACCACTTGGTGCAGTGTTTGGTTTATCTGTGAACTGACACCACTTTGCACAAAACTTAAGAGATGTAGTAGCCCCATGAAATGCCTGTTGAGTAAGAACCAACAAAGTTATTGAACAAATTGATGGAATATTTGTGGTGGGAGACTAGAATTTGGCAGAAAATTGAACCTAAAACAAGCCAAGGGTAATTTTCCTCACAAATAGGAAGGGAAATACATTTTAATGGCAAGCTTTCAAAGGTCAATCTACTCTGTGCCACTCTATGAATATGCTCTTTCTATTCCAAACCCTAGGGACACAATAAACTTCTTACTTATATATTGAGAGAAAAGACAAGAAAGATCGCTAGCATTTGAAAATGAGAGCATATTAGAGATGTGAGCTGTTTACAAGGAGAATGCTGACCATAAGGCCGCACTGATGAACAGCCTCTACCATCTGTATTCAAGCTTACATCTCACTGGTCTTTATATTAGCCGATTTATTAAGCCCTTCATTATACATCCAATAATTTATTTTTAAATTTCAAAATTATAAAAGAATATAGGTAATTAAAAATACTTTTCTGTCAAATATTTTTCTGTCAATTAAATATTCACAGGCATTCCTATTATTTTTAAGTATTCATGATTTAGAACTAGCCTAAGGCTGACAAAAATCTTTTGGAAAGAAGGCAGCATTTATCCCTTTACCCTCAAATTCCCAAAGGGTTTGAGATGTTTTGCAAGCATGATACACACAATGGAATGCTAAAATGAAAACAGAAATATAAGAAAGTTAACTTAGAAGAAAATCTGAGAAGATCCAGTTACGGGTTTTGAATAATTTATTACCTCCAGGTAATTCCCAAGGTACAAGGGAACATTTTGCATTATCTGGAACAAATTACATGCTAGGAAATGGAGAGTTGCCAAAGAAAAATGTCAAAGTTGGCAAAAACAGAATCTGTTACTACAGTCCACTTAAGTACTGTTTCAGAGTACTAATGAGGAAGGAGGGGGAAAAAGAAGGCTCTCTACAGGCCTAAAACTCAAGAAGGAGGACGATGACTTAAGCTCCACACTGTTTTAAAATAAAATAATACTAAATCATTATAATTTCCACAACTAGGGTATCACAATATTCTGAAATGAAATGAATGTCATTTCAATTGGGAGATCCTCAGTCCCGATCCCAAAGGATATTTTAGTACCATTAATGTGCTCATAGAAATAAATATAAGGGCATGAGTGAAGAAAGGTCCCAAGCATAGCAAAACAGTGAAGCAAAATGCCAAAATACCGTATTTTTAAATTTCTATTTCAATTCACTTTTTTCTTATCAGAAAAAACATGCTTTGACTCTTAAAATCTCCATAAATCTTAGTCTATGAAGTTTAAAATATTGCTTTATCCATATTTACTTCCTTTTTGTGTTTGTGAGAACACTTAAATTATAAACTCTTGGCAAATATCAAGTATACAATATAGTATTATTACCTATAGTAAAAAATGTGTTAATTAACTCATTACAATGTATACACGTATCAAATCGTCTCATTGGTACACTTTAAGTATATTACAATTTTTCTGTCAATTATATGTTAGTAAAGCTGAAAAAAAAGTAGCTCTACTTAAAGCCTCTTAAAACAAAAGGGTCCACCTTTAATCATTGGATGCGGCATTTCAGGGAAAGTACTAGGCTTTTCCTCCTGAGCATACCATGTTCATCTGTTACATAAGGGCAGCAGTCATCCTGACTCAACAACCCTGTAGGTGGGTCAATGAACTAGCAGAAAAGATGAATGACTCTGTTTGTAGGGAAGAATTTATGTGTGCCTTTCATTAGGAAAACTTATGTATAGCACACACACCTGTCTTCCCTCATAAAAAAAAATAGATGAGCTATTGCATGAAATGAAATGGGCCTTGTTCTCTTCTTCATTAATCCAGATTTAATAACAAACATTGAAGCCTGATCATTTTTTTAAAAATGTGGATACCATTGATTACCATAAGTGTTCTATAGAATGGCACAAATTAAAAATCAAATGTGTACAGATACCAGAAACTTGAGCTGAAAAACCAAAGATTGCTCTAAGTGCATTAGTGAGGATAAACAACCATCAGCAGTGATTGTGAGAGAAAGAAAAACAGGAAAGAATAAAGGTATTCCAAGACAGTCTTTAAAGACAAACCCAAGCGCTTCATGGGAAGTTTCCTGATTGAGCAGTTGGTGAATCTGAGTTTAATCAGTAATTTGGACTTATATTAGTTGCTTAGTCTCTTTTCATTTTCTACTTCCTTTTCTCTTACATGAAGAGATAATGCACCATTGAGGAACACAAATTACTGTCATAATAATAGAGACCAGCTATGTACAGTAATTTTCTAAGACGATTCAAAACACCGTTTTTAGGTTTTTAGGACCAGATTTGTGTTTGGCAGAAAAGAACACTAGGATTACTTGCTGATGCCTGCCTTGGCTATGGCAAAGAGATGATGTTGTATGACTGCCATGCATTTTCCTAACTAGATAACTTCCAGGGTTCTTTATTCTATGTGTTCTAAGTTTTACTTTAGCTCTTTTGTAATTTATTCTCTCTTGGTGTTTCTTTTTTACCCAGTGACTTTCATTACTTTATTAAAAAATTTTTTTGGATGTGAGATTAGCAGTGGAAAGTCTGGATCCTCCTTCATGAAAAATTAACATTGTCACTAAGTATTGGCTTGGCACAGTGTCCCTGTAGTGGTGCCACTAATCTCCTGTGCTCAATTAATCACCAAGACAGCAAGAGGCTTAGCTCTTATTAAAGTCCTTAAGAACTTTATTCAACAACCGCCTGCCAGTCCTTTCTATGAAATATACAGAAATTCACAAAATGGAAAACAATATGGTTTAATCATTTTTAGTGTGATTAAAATAATGGAAATTTATGACCCACTTACAGTAGAATGGAATAAAAGCGCTGAAAGAGACTACAATCAAGCACGATAAACAAGGCCATGAGATAAAATGACAGTTAGTCAGTGTTAACTAACGTCCAACTAATGTCCAGCACCCACTTTATACTTGTGCTTGACCACAAGATGCCATTCTTGTTGGGAAATAGGAACCATTTGTATCAGCCTCTTGTGGCATGGAGGGGGAAAAACCTCCAACCAAACACAGCAACTCTAGCATTGTTTCTGGTCATGGCACAAACTGGTTTTTGGTTTTTGTTTTTTAATTAAAAGATTGTTCAAAAACAATTTACAGTGTTTATCTTCTATGTTTTTAGGTGACACTTCTGTTATGTTTCTTCCTTTTCACTTACTCCCAGGGTAAGAGCGTACGCATTTACTTCCTCTAAATTCAACCTTTCACTTTTGATGTTTCACCCATAATCTTAATTGTGCCTGTCTCCTTTACCATGTTTCAAATCATTCAATATTTATATTAGCTGTAAATATAAGTGGATTTTCTTCTAACTTCCACATCCATTGTAGCTTAATTAAGAAGTAGCTACCCTCTCTCTCTCTCTCTCTGTCTCTCTCTCTCTCTCCCCCTCCCCACCACCCCTTTCTCTTTCTCACCAACTGGGTTGAATCTCAGTTCCACTATTTACTTGCTTTATGACTTTAGACAATTTACTTACTGCTCTGGGCTTACATGTCCTCATCTGTTAAATGAGTAAGACAGTAATATTTATAAGGTTGTTATGAAGATTAAGTATGTTAATATTTCTAAAGAACTCAGAACAGTTTGCGAGATACAGTGTTATATAAACGTTCACTAAATAAAAGTCAAATAACAGCCTAACTACCTCTGTGTGGAGGACAGTTTGGTGTTTGTCTCAGTAAAACCAAGTCTCATATTATCTGAGAAAGCCACTTCTACCCCTTTTTGTCTCTGCGTTAGAGACTAGCACCTAGTCTTGATTCACTGATACTTTGGTATCTGCATTAAAGTCTTTTACTTTCAAGTCCAGCCATCATTCTGGACTATAAAATCCATAGATGACCAATTCATCACAATGGCTTCTTAGTTCTTCTCAAGTACAGTAATCTTAAAGTCTAGTAGCCATACCCCAAGAAGGACTTCTGTGTAAGGGTGGAAGGATGTGCAGCTTGTGAACTGCACAAAAGCACCAACAAGTGGGTGATCAAGGCCTGAAATCCACATGGGCTGAAGTGATGAAGAAATTCTGCTCTGCTAGCAGGGCTCTGACCTCTTGACTCTACCACCCAGTACCTTTCTATCACTCAAATCTAGTAGTCTTTTCAGCTCAATAGTCTTGAATTCCCACTGTCCTAATGTAATATACTATGCCTCCAGATTATTCACTTATTAAAACTATTATCTCCATTATCTGAGCTCATGGAGAATGCAAGCTTATCAACCCTTCTTATTTCTCCATATCAGAACCTTCTTTGCATTACTTCCTTTCTAATACAAATTAGATTCCATGAATTAATGCCTATACCTAAATTTCCTAAGCTCTCTTACCAGAAATACCTCAACTGTGGATGAATAAAACTGTCCACCTTATCCATGTATGCATCCAAATAGCTAAGCAACACTGGACATTTTTATACATTAGGGAACACTAGGAACCATAAATTGATGGTCTTTAATCTCGGGATTGCATTTAATACTATTTCATAGTCAACTAATATCTATAATTAATTATCACTTTAATTAATTGTCACTTCTGTATGTACTATAACAAGTTTCCTCCAATATTCTTCAAACTGCAAGCCTGGGAAATATCTTCACCTCCTACTTTCAGTGAGAAAGAAAAATTTTAGAGAGAAATTACCTCATTTTTTCACAACCAATTATAAATTGTCCTTATTCTTCCTTTCTCTATTCTTCTATCACAAGGATGGAGTTATATTTCTTTCCAGGTAAAATCTAGAAGCATTTCTCCTTACCACATGGGTACCAGAACAGTCTCAGTTTCTATCCCAGAAACTTAGGTTATTGATGATCTTTCCATGACCCACTCTCATTGTCCATATATTCAGTCTCTTTATTATTACTAGAACATTCCTATATGTATGTAAACTTTTTGCCTATGCCACTTTCATTCTGACTACTTGCCTTTCACAGGTGACTTCTTAAGAGAGTTTTATGTACTTTCTGTACTCTCTGCTGGGTCACCTCCCATTAATGACTCAAACACAACCATTGGATTTTCACTTAAATGGCCTTGAGGTAAAAAATTATCTTCGTACTATTAAGTCTAGTGGGCATATTTTCAATTCTCTTCTGTGTTAATGCTTTCTGGATTCTCCTTTCAATCTTCATGTTCATTTCCTAAGTGGTTATTAAATGGTGAAGCTTCTCATAACTCTGTCCTGAATGTCTTTTCATTCAATACTCTCTCTAGGAGATGATAATGGTGATGATGATGATGATGATGATGATAATTTAACATTTATTAAACATTTAGTTTTTGCCAGGCACTATTCTATGAACATAATATATATTTTTAAATAATGAAGCACTCTTAATACTTCCATAAAGTATCCACTATCATTTTTCCCATTTCTAAAATAATAATACTAAGACATAGAGAAGTTAATAAACTTTCTCAAGATACTTCAGCTGATGTATATTAGGATCAATATTAAAATCTAGTAAGGACTAGCCAGTTTGATGCCAGAATTAATTGTCTTAATCACTCTCTTAAACATGTAGTGTAGAGACTTATATATCAGCTATTTGCCTGACTTTAGCTATATCTAAATATCTTTTCTTTTTCTTCCTTCCTTCCTTTCTTTTTTTTTTTTTTTTAGAAAGAGAGCATCTCAAATAAGGGAGGGGCAGAGGGAGAAAGAGAGAATCCCAAGCAGGCTCCATGCTCAGCACAAATCCCAATGCGGGGCTTGATCTTATGTCCATGAGATCATGGCCTGAGCTGAAGTCAAGAGTCAGGTACTTAACAGACTGAGCCACCCAGGCATCCCTAAATATGGATGATTCTTATGTCTACATCTTTGACCTAGACACATATATTAAGCTGTTTTGAATATCACCTGACCATCTCAAAGAAACATCCAAACCTTAATTCACTGTCTCCACCCACACCCACCCAATAGATATATTCTCTACCCTTTCTACTCTATACAGGGCACCATAATTCACCTAAAAGCTCAAGTTAAATCTTAAAAATTATTCCCATCTTCTTTCTGTCCTTCACTTTCTACTATCCAATAAATTAGCAAGACCTGATAATTTTATGGTCTGTGTATTAACCAAGAGCATCCCATTGATTCCATTCCCACTGCTACATTCCCAAGCCAGTTTGCCTCCATGTCTTACTCCAACTACCATAGCAGCCTCCTAATTGAGATTTCAAAGTCTCTAACCGTAGTTTTTTCTGACATTTTTTTTCAGACAAGCCAGAATGATGTTTTTTTTTTCAATATATGAAATTTATTGTCAAATTGGTTTCCATACAACACCCAGTGCTCATCCCAAAAGGTGCCCTCCTCAATACCCATCACCCACCCTCCCCTCCCTCCCACCCCCCATCAACCCTCAGTTTGTTCTCAGTTTTTAACAGTCTCTTATGCTTTGGCTCTCTCCCACTCTAACCTCTTTTTTTTTCCTTCCCCTCCCCCATGGGTTTCTGTTAAGTTTCTCAGGATCCACATAAGAGTGAAAACATATGGCATCTGTCTTTCTCTGTATGGCTTATTTCACTTAGCATCACATTCTCCAGTTCCATCCACGTTGCTTCAAAGGGCCATATTTCGTTCTTTCTCATTGCCATGTAGTACTCCATCAACTGATGAATGGATGAAGAAATTGTGGTTTATATACAGAATGTTTTTAAAGTGGAAGTATAGTCATGATATTGACTTTTAACATCCTCGAATAAATCCTATTCCTATCAGAGTAATGCCAAAATGCTTAATATGGCCCCAAAGGCTCATCTCTCCAGCTTCACCTAGAGCTACATTCTTGCTCTGCTCTCTCTTCCAGCCATACTCCTTTGATATGTAAGTTTTTCACAGTGGCTTTTTCCTCAGCCTGGAGTTTTCCTTCTCTCTCTATCCAGCTAATATTATTTGTACTTATATTTAATCTTAATCTCTCTTCTCTGGATATTTTTCCTTTGATTCTCAGACTTTCTTGGGCTCTTCTTGATATGTTCATGTAACACATTTCCTAATGCTTAACTTAGTTATGCATGTTTTAAAAGTGTCTTTTTCCCTAAATATATGGTAAATTCTATGATAACCATAGTTAACCATAGTGCTAGACTATGTCTCTAGCACTTTTAGCACAGTAAATAACAGAAAGTGAGTAACTGCCAAATAATTATTGTTTTGCTAAGTGAGGAGTGACTTCTTTATAGGAAAGTTGCTTTAGATATTAATACAGCCACTTGCATGAAGTGTCTAGGCTACCTGAATTTAATGATAGCTGATAACCTACATTGCTTTATACTTTTAAATTCTCATCAAATGTTATACATTCCGGATTTGATGTACACACACACTATATGTGCACACACACATAGGTGAGGAATGGGAAAGTCAGGAAAACTAATTATTTTGGTTTTTCATGATTGGGAAAAAGAGTGGTACTTCTTATATATATTAAAAATAAAGATTCCACATTTCTAATATTTATGCTTCTCTTCTACAGAGCAATGAGCAGGATGAGTAGTGCTTTCTTTTTTGGTATTTTTCACTTTTTTTTTAACTTTTCATTTTTCCATTTGAGTTGTGGTACATTCTAGTCTCTCATTTTATTCCTCACATGTAACCATTTCTGGACTCTAATGTACTACATGGCTTAATCCATTCAAATCCAGTCAAAAAATGTATATAAATAGACAAAAATAATGCCTACTTACATGTCAGTTGGAAATAGCAGCTAGTCATATGTAGCAAAGAAAGGCAAATTACAGACTTTGAAATTTGTCTTGTTGAGATAATATTCGGTCGAAGTATAGTCCAGAAGGTTTAATGAATATCTTAGATACAATAAAAACTATGTATTTATATATTGTTAAATAGCCAAATTTAACTAAATTTGAAGATGTAATTGGCTTAATTAAATTATTCATGAATGGGGCAGCACCGCATTAGCTAGTCTAAAGAGGCACTGCCAGGAGTTGTACAAAATGGAAAATTTTTATAGAAGGAGGGTGGGGACAAGAAAGGTATTAGCAAAAGAAAAGGATTGTTCCAAGTGAGGACACTTTCTAGGAGGAAAAAACAAGGTGTCTTATCATGCAGATTACCTCATCTTTCTTTGCCAGTGGGGTTGGAGAAGACCCAGGTGGTCAACTCATTGGCTGGATTGAGAAATTCCTGACTGACTGGCTAAGACTACAGTTTTAAGGGAAGTTAAAACTGCAATTTGATTATGTATTAACCACCACTTTGGAAATTCTAAGTGACACCATTTTGAGCCTGCGGCTTTTTTTTTAACAATATAAAAATTGGTATGATATTGTCCACACAATGTTACCTAACTGAAAAGAGTTCATTTGCCTGCGTGAAACAGAAAGCCAAACATGGTAACAGTGGTCATTTGTGGAGAGAAAGATATATTGCAAAAGGCCCAAGAAAGGAGACAAAAGGTGGGCTCAAATCTGTCTCCCCTGACTGAGGTTAGAACAAGTTTTTATAATCATAAGGTTGAGATTGAACACACATCGAAAAAAAAGGCGGGGAAGATTTTGTCTATTCATGAGGACAGAGAGAGGACATGCATTGAGCAAACATGCATGTAACATACATCCCATGTTCATTTTGAGATGGAGACTTAACATTAAAATGAGGCAAAACTTGGCCCCTGACCTCAGGAAGTCACCTGTAGGACAAGGAGAGGGACTGGCTCTGAAATTGGTACTAACTGGATGGGGTCTTGGGCTCCTTATCTTGGGTAATGAATGAAAGGCTTGTTGATAGGCTGGAACCACATCAGTGACCATATGTGTCAGTAAAAGCTTCTGTGAAGACAGCCAGTGGATTTATTAGTGGGATGTGAAAAGAAATAATAGCAGATGAGAAAGAAATATACGTGTAAAAAACAAGCTTTAAATTTCTTTTTGGTCTCAACCTCCTTAATTCAACAAGAGAGTACTTTTACCATTAAGATGTAACCCACTAAGTCATTATAACGGAATCATGAGGAAATGCCAGTACTGGAACACATTTGTTTTATAATTCTAACCCTTAAAGAGGAACACTGGATCTCAGAGTCAATTTTGGACATGTTGACTCTCAGAGGAACACTTCAAATCTGTGGAATAACTGGCATAGAGATTTTATATATTCTTGAAAGCACTCTATATACTTGATTGGGGGGAGAGATGGGGAAAATGGCTAATACAATTTGGACTGAAATCAGTAAACAGACTCTTAAGCCTGGAAGAAGACCTTGAGGTCTTCATCGCCAAGCTTTTCATAATGTAAGTGAGGATGCAGAAATTGAGAGAAGTTTCCTTGATCAAGATGTGTTTCTGGCAAGCAGCAGATTTGATTAGGATCCCTGTCTTATTGACTTATAAACTGCTTCCTTTTTTTCTATTAAACATTTTACTGGGCTAGATTTTAGCAAGGAAAGAAAACACATTAATGCCATATTTACACACACAGACTGCTGAACTGTATATTGTATTAATTGAGCAAAATACATTGATCAGTTTCTAACTAAAAGCTTTTTTTAAAAGTGATGTGTTTTATACAATATAATGTGAATAGTTACTAAGGTCATCAAGACACTAAACAACTAAAAAATGGGAACTGTAATAGTGAGAAAAATGCTGTAAAATAAAAAAAAATACAGAAGGACATTGTAATGGTATATTTGGGGAAAATTGACAGGTGATAGTGATAAGACTTGAATATTTAAATAGGAAGTAGAAAGGAAACTCATTATTTATAATTCATTTTTAGAATGATTCTTTGAGGAAGTGAGATGCCAGAAGATATTTGAATCAAAGGAGGCAGAATTCTTGGCAAATGGGAAATGCATTACAAATAGTGCCAAACATCTTCTGTTTGCCCTTCCAGGTCAAACTTTCTAAACTTTCCCAAATTGTCCCCTGGCCTGAAAGACAGACTTATATTGATTACATCAGTGAGATTCCAGTTTTTCTGGCTCTGGCTTCTAATTGAGCTAATGAGCCAGAGGTCCAAAGGAGAGAGGAGCGTGAGCTCAGGCTGTTCATTTTTCTAGGTTCTTTGGCTGGTTGCATCCTTCGGCAGAAGGCTCCCCCTAGGGCTGCTGTCCAACATAACGTTTTCTCTTTCCGAGTTCAAACAATCCTCCTCCTGTTCCCTAGTGCCTACGATGTTGACATCCCAGATGCTAGCAGGGAGCAGTGCTGCATTTCTGCACAATTCTTTTTGTTGTCTCTCTACTCTAGCCTTTGTAATTATGTTCTTTTAAATACCTCCCTTCGATAGATCTCAATTTTTATTATTCCATTTGTTTACTGTTAGACCCCTGACTGAACAGCAACCACTCCTAGAAGTAGCCCCAAGACAAAGGTCTTTAAAATGGGATTCTGGAATTTCATTTGTCCTGTATTTAAAGAGTACATGATAACTCCCTTTGCAGGTAAAAATGAGACAAAAGTAATTCAGAGTATTTGAAAAAAAGCACAATTACTGAAGTTATCGTCAGAGGGACGTGAAATAAAGTGTGTGCAGAGAACAAATCTCGGGAGAACAAGTGACTATGTCACTTGATTATATGGAGTGCAGAAAACGGTTAACAAAACAGATCAGAGATTGCTTTCCTTAATAGGGCCTGCTTGCAACATTGGCTCTTGGCTGGATGTGTAAACTTGGACTTGAGGAGTGTTCTGTTTCCAGAACTGCTAAGAGTAGCTCACTGTGCCCAAACTACTTGTGCAATGTGTTTTTTTCTCTGTCTTTATTGAGGTATAATTGACAAATAAAAATTGTATATATTTAAGGTGGACAACTTGATGTTTTGATGTACCAAATAACGTGTTTTACATTGAACACAGCTTTTCTTTAGGAGTCTGGAATTTTGGTACGTGTTAGACAATGAGTGCCTACTTGAATTGCCCTCAGTAAAATTCCTAGGAACTGAGTCTCTAATGAGCTCTTCAGATAGATGTTTTGTCACAACCAGTTGCTGGAAAAAGTAAGCAGATCCTATGTGACTCCACTGGTGAAGGGCTCTTGGGAGCTGGTGCCGAATGTCCTTTCCACTCCACCAAATGTGCCTTTCCCTTCGCTGATTTTGCTTTGTATCCTTGGTTGTAAATGAGCCAGAGCATTAATATGACTATATGAGAGTCTTGCAATCCTTCTGGTAAATCACTGGCCCAAAAGGTGGTTTGGGGGTTTCTCATACATACAGTAACAAAAAAGCTTATAGTAATTGTTGAATCACCCGGTTACTTTTTAACACCTTAGAGAACATATATAGAAAAAGAAAGACACACTGGAAACTATGACTATAAAGTTAAGAACACACATGGAGACCCAAAGGTCTCCAAAGCAATTTTGAAATCTTTTATTTCTAATAGTTACAGGGTACATACAGCTGAGAATCAAACTCAGAATTGCGAGGGTCTCGAAGTAGCAGCGTGAGTTATACAGTCTATCCTAACAAATTTCTTACACTAAAGTAATGACATTGATGGAAAAATGGTGGGGCCCAAAGACATGGGCTGGAGACCTTCGGGTAAACAATGTTGAAGCTGAGTCAATATCCAAATTTCCCTTATGTGTTCATGCTATTGTCATCAAGCTATTCCTCTATCTGCAGGGTATTTGTCCATCCCTGCATTAAAGTTTTCCTGAGTCACTGGCTCCCCAAGCTGATACCAATTCTCACAGGACTCACTTTCCTTTCTTTTTCTAGAGGACTATACTTGAGTTTGATCCTGACATGGTCTACAGTGAACAAAGGGTATAACACAGGGTCCAGGAAGAGATAACCTATACATCACAAGACCTCCCCAATCTTTGTCTGCAGGATCCCAAGAGGCATGTGTGCCTGAAGGCTGTATGATATGACGGGGCAAGTAATGGAAGTCTCAGCTCAGAATATTGACAACAGTGAACCAAATTAGGATTCAGAATTTAATGTATTGACGTGAGTACCCAGGAGTGATAATAAAAATATGCCAGAATAGTAGACTCAACTCAACAATGGCCTACACTTAATGCAATAGCATGCTAGCATACTGTACAGGAAGGAAACTGAAAACAGGGAATTGAGAATATTGGAATAAATATAATATGTGAAGGTTAGTCCTTAGACCAATCATACTATTATTTCCATGATCCCAGAATGTATAGCTGGAGTGGATATTTTTAGTAACTGATAGAATACTAAAATTATCTGATTAAAAAAGTAAAGGCTATTACAGTACAAACAAAAGCCCCTAGACCTTTACCATCAGAGAGGGTGTACCAAAAGTAATAACACATTCTTGAAATAACGACAGAGATTAAGGACACTATCAAAGACTATAGATGCAGGGATGGTGATTCCTAACATATACTTAATATATCTGTTTGGCCAGCAATAAAAACAAGGGGTGCCTGGGTAGCCCAGGCGGTTAAGTGTCTGATTTTGACTCAGGTCATGGTTCGTGGGTTGGGCTCTGTGCTGAGAGCTCAGAGCCTAGAGCCTGCTTTGGATTCTGTGTCTCCCTCTCTCTCTCTGCCCCTCCCCTGCTTGTGTGCGCACGCGTGCTCTCTCTCTTTCTCTCTTAAAAAGAAATAAACATTAAAAAACAAAACAAAAACAAAAACCCTAGATGCATCGTGGAGAACTTCATTAGGTTGTCATTAAATAAACCAAGTAATGATGCAACTTACAGTCACAGTTCCTGATGTGTTATTTTAGTGGCATAATTCAACACAATCTCTTGTTCCCGATATTTGGCTATTTACTTGTTGGGTGTGCTCTCCTCTAGCATAAGTCAGCAAAATCAGAAATAATCTCTATATATACATATACATAACACTGACAATATTCATATTTCATATTCGTGCCTTGCTCCCTTGCCTATTCTTTGGCTTTTATTAAATAGCTTAGAGGAACCTTGATCAAGGTGATATTTCAACATTGAAATACAATGCAACCTGGCTTTATGCAACCAGGATCTAGCGATCAGGAAGTAGCAAGGACCTTCTACGCCTTAGTAACACCTATGTACCATAAGGTTGAAAATAATCTCTGGAAAATTTCAGACACCTGTGATCCATCAGTGAGGTTTCTGGGGGGTCTGTAACCTGGCACTTGTCAGATCATCTCTTCTAAAGGTAGAGATGAGAAGATACACCTTAATGTCCTATCATGAAGGAAAATGGCACAGTGGTTGGGGAGACTTTTGGGTCTCAGAAGCAGTATAAAACACGTTTGGACTGCAATTCCAATCTTTTTATGAGGTGACCTGTAAAGCCACAGATTTGAGTGAATGCCAAAGCAAGAAGGAAAGCTGAAACAATTCCAGTCTGTAGTACATGCTGCCCCGATCTTCAGGCTTTCTGACCAAGCAGAATGGAAGACAAGAATGGATGCTAAGGCACAGAGGTCATGACCTCTGCCAGATAGCTTTCTTCCACATCCGCTCTTTGCCATTCTCCACCAGTGCTCTCTTCCAGGAGCCAGGCCTGTGTTGATTATATCAGCAAGCTCCTGTGCAGTCTGGCTTTTGTTTGAAGTAAACAGAAGGAGGGAGGGAGATGAGATGAGGAGGTTTATTTCTCAGTTTCCTTCCCTGACAGTTTACCTTGGCCTGGTGGTGTTCTCTACTGAAGGTCACTGGCTCTCTCAAGGCTCCACCCACCTCCCTTCCCTCCTCTTCCCCTTCTTCTTAGTGTGTAGGGGTGATGACAGCTCTGCTACTGTCAGTCTCTGTTTCCTCCTCCAGGAAGTCCTCTACACTGCCAGTCTCTGTTTCCTACTTTTTGTGCTTCCTTTACATCTACTTATGTTTTGGTAATTAGTTTGTTTGCAAATATACACTGTCCAAAAGACCCCAATTTTAGTGGACTATCTCCTTCCTGTTAGGATCCTAACTGAATAAAAGCAAAGCAGCTCTCCCCCTACCCAAAGACCTAAAAAAAGTGTGCTGTTCATCCCGTTGGGGAACTGAAGAAAAGAGCTTGAAACTGGTGGAGGCAGAAGTCTTTTGAATAGAAAACAATGAAGAAATTGCGATGATTTGCATATGTCTACATGGAAGAATAAAAGTAGATGGTGAATAGTGTCACCCTTATTGAAAGTGCAATGAACCCTCCATAAAAGTACCTGAAAGGAATTCAAGATAAATCTGGTTTAAGAAGAATGTGCTGCTGGGGCACCTGGGGGGCTCAGGTCGCTAAGTGTCTGACTTCGGCTCTGGTCACGATCTCGCAGTTTTTGAGTTCGAGCCCCACTTCGAGCTCTGTGCTGACAGCTCAGAGCCTGGAGCCTGCTTCGGATTCTGTGTCTCCCTCTCTCCCTGCCCCTCCCCCACTCGCACTCTGTCTCTCCTCTCTCTCTCTCTCTCTCTCAAAAATAAAAAAAAAATTAAAAAAAAAGAATGTGCTGCTCTTATATCATCTTCACAATCATCATGATTATAGACAGCAGCAGTAGCATCCTAAATATTAACATCATAATAACATATAGTAACAATAATAACACCGTTCTTCTACTACAAATGTATAACTAGCAGCCACGGTATTTATGTATGTCAGGAAGTGATGCCCAGTTTGGGACAAAGCCACGATTCCAAGGTTAGTGAGGGAAAACTGATTCTGGAGGTATAAAGAAACAGTAAAGGGGATTTGACAGAAAATTAGCTTATATGATGTAGAATTCTCAGATGACAACAATGATGTTGAAAGCTAATAAAAAGAGTATTCATTCAGCCACAAATGTTTATTGACTTATTTTATAAATTCTGAGGCAGTACAAGTGAGCAGACAGGGCCTCATTTTCTAACTACTTTTATTCGTGACAGTATGAACACCTTGTGAATAGGATTGTTATTGTTCTTTTATTTATTCTTGGTTATTCAATAAAGTCAAATGCCAATTTTGACAATCATCTGAAGGCCCCCTTTTCCAATCTCTATTTGATTATTATGATGTATTTTGCATTGATGGGGCACATCAATTAAAGACAGAAGAAGAAGAAAAAAAGATGCTTCTATTTATGAAGCTAAGACAGTTTAGCATGAAAAGATTAAAACTGGGATTCAAAATAGAATTACAGTGGAGCCTGGGTGGCTCAGTCGGTTAAGCGTCTGACTTCGGCCCAGGTCATGATCTCATAGTTCGTGGGTTTGAGCCCCGCGTTGGGCTCTGTGCTGACAGCTTAGAGCCTGGAGCCTGCTTCGGATTCTGTGTCTCCCCCTTTCTCTGCCCCTCCCCAGCTCATGCTTTCACTCTGTCTCTGTCAAAAAAATAAAATAAACTTAAAATTAAAAAAAATTAGAATTAAATTTTCAGTTTTCTAAAGTTTTTATTTCTCCATAGTTCTGGTCTAACTGTGTAATTAGGATCCAAGCTTATAATAGTTGGAATTAAAGTGTCTATTCCTTTGGAATTGAGCAATACTTTATGTCAATTATTCTCCTTGTGGAAACCCCCAAATTCCCTTCCTTTGTTATATACTGTGTACACACAGTATATAATACTGGCACCTGATAGAATTTTTATTCTGAAATTAATAAGATTATACAAATATTATTCTTAGATTGAAAATTTAATGCTAAATAAACATTTAGTTTTGAACTTACAGGATTTTCTGTATTTTTAAGCTGATGATGAAGGCAAACATCTTAAGGCACAATGTCAGCCTTATCAGTTGGGCCTGGTTTCCATGTTCCTTTTTTATTTTATTTTATTTTATTTTTTTAATATAATTTATTATCAAATTGGTTTCTGTACAACACCCAGTGCTCATCCCAATAAGTGCCCTCCTCCATATTCCTTTTAAAATATTATTGGGGCACCTGGGTGGCTCAGTTGGTTGAGTGTCCAACTCTTGATTTTGGTTCAGGTCATGAGATTGAGCCCCACAGCAGGCTCCACACTAAGTGTGGAGCCTGCTTGAAATTCTCTTTCTCTGTCCCTCCACCTCTCTGCCCCACTTGTGTGTGCTCTCTCTGAAATAAAATGAAAAAAAAATTTTTAAAAACTTAATAAAAATATTATTTATGAGATAAAAAAGTTAAAAATAGGGACTGATCATGTCTGTCCTTTTTCTTTCCCTCTACTAATAGATTAATAAAATATAAAATAAATGTAAATCTATAAATATAAAATATAATATAAACCTACAACAGAGAGAATAAAAAAGAAGCCATTAGAAAATGTGTTCCATAAAAATAAAGAAATAAATTCAGAAAGGAAAAATATGAATAATCAGGGAATAGTGTATCCAACACAAGGGAAGTATTCTCCAACACAAGAGAATTTATAGGATTATTGATGTGTGGCAGGAAAGAGAGGAATAGTGTAGACTAGAACAGTAGGGGTGAGGCCTTAAAGAAGGAGATCTCCATGAAAAAACATACAGGTATCGTGTATGTATATAAGTGAAATATTTAATGTTTGATTTTTGTTTCTGGAGTATGGGTAATCACATTTCTGTAAGAATACCGATTAAATAACTAATAAACTCACCCAAAGAAGAATAATTATTCCTAATACGTATTAACTAATTACATAAGAGTTTTCTTTGGGGAGGGAGGGGTACAAATATTAAACCAATTTTTGAAAAATAGAATTATAACATCATTATTAATATGGCATAACCTAATATTAATGGTAAGAAGGACTAACAGTCAAACACATTTTTTGTAAGCTATGCATAAATCTTTTAAATCAACTTCATTATTTTCCCATAAGGATCTGCATGAAAACCTTCCTAACATCAAAGAGGAGCATGTCTACAGACAGTTTTCTTTGCCAATTGCTTAATGCTGATGCCAATTCTAGTAATTAGCAGTGTACAGAAATAGGATACAAAAAAGGGGAACAATGGCAACAGTAGAACCTGAAGGCAGAAAATTGAGTTTCCTTCTCCCAAGAAGACCTAACAGTTAGAAGGTGAAAAAATTTTTTTTTAATTTTTTTAATGTTTTATTTAAGACAGACAGAGACAGAGCATGAGTGGGGTGGGGCAGAGAGGGAGGGAGACCCAGAATCCGAAGCAGGCTCCAGGGTCTGAGCTGTCAGCACAGAGCCCGATTCGGGGCTTGAACTCACGAACTGTGAGATCATGACCTGGGCTGAAGTCAGACGCTCAACCGACGGAGCCACCCAGGCGCCCCCCAAAATTTTTTTTAATTTAATGTTTATTTATTTTGGGACAGAGAGAGATAGAGCACGAGCAGGGGAGAGGCAGAGAGAGAGGGAAATGCAGAATCTGAAGCAGGCTCCAGGCTCTAAGCTGTCAGCACAGAGCCTGATGAGGGGCTAGGACTCATGACCTGAGCCTAAGTCGGATGCTCAACCGACTGAGCCACCCAGGTGCCCCAGAAGGTGAAAACTTTTAAAATAACACCTGTGTTCTTGAAAATTCATTCATTTCTTCCATCACCATTTGTTCAGTGGCCATGGAAAAACCAGATCCCCACTCTGCCCGAGTCAGCCACTAACTGTGGGAGCAAGTGAGTTATACCAAAGCTCCAAAATCCAGAAGAGAGTGACAATGTTGAACTTCATCTAGGCCCTATACATCCAGAAAACAGCAGAGATTAAGAAATCCCCCTACTTTTGTGTTCTCCAGGAAAGATTTATGCAAAGAACCATACTTCTCTTAAGTGACCTAGATGAGACTTGGGGATGGCCCTCTTGTTTACCTAGGACAAGGCTGGACACATGCTACAAATTCTCTTGCTGTGTCTCACCATTGAATAGCTGAACTGTTTGTACCTACTGACCAATATCGACAAAATGCCTATTAACTTGACTTTACCAAAATTTAGACAGGTTTCTCTCTTCCCAGGTACCCAAACTGTGACCCACCCTTATGTTAGGCAAGCAATGGGAACTTAAGCAGATATTGTAATGTGAAACAACCTTCCTCACTCCCAAAGATCCCTCCCAAGAATTGACTGACAGCAAAGAAAACACTGCCTGCTCAACTAACCAGTTGTCCCACGTGCTCATCCCACTCCCACACCTGGTCTTTTCTATCCTTGTCTGCTCTTCTCTATAAAAGAATGTCCTTTTCTGCCTGATTGTGAAAGAACTTATAGGACTTATGATTGGAGCATTTTCCCTGTTGCTACAGTCACACGTTCCTTTTCCAATAGTGTTGTCAAATAAAGCCTTTCCTTTAGGTCTGAATTTGTTTTTTCGTTTGACCAGGGAATCTCCACATGTGGAGCCTCTTGGGGAAACGAAGGCTTCCTCTGACCCTCTTTTTGTTCATTTTTGGTGTGCCATCTACATTCGACTTTGTTAATTTCAGGGCCTATCTACTGTAATTATGCCAAGTGCCAAATTTGCTTGATAAAATTGTGGATGAAAATGTTAGCAGTTTGTCTTTTTAAATTTTTTCAAATATTATTATTAAATATCAAGGACTTTATTAAGTATTTATCCTATAAAACTCTACCACAATACCGTAGAGTAGGTATTATTACTTAGACGCATTTTACAAATAAGAGAATTTAAACTGAATGAGGGTTAAGTCACTTGCCCGAGCCACTCAGCTACTATGTAGTAGACCTATCATTTCAACCTAAGTTTGTTTAACACCAGATTTCACTTAATTTATGTAACTTTTAGGCACACCCACATTTGTATATATTATATTCTGTTTTAACTGGTCACCTAGAAGATTGGAGTGAAGATTAACCAAGCATTCTACATCTTAATTGATATAATTTTAGTATTTTAGTAATCTCTAAATATTTAGCATAGAAATCACCCTTATAATTAGTTAAGTGATGGACTGAACTTTAGTTATTAACCTTAGTTAAAGTAATAGATATGAATATGATCACTTGTAGAGGAAGTATAGAATTAAACACTAATATTTAAGATGTAGTCAGAGAAAGAGAAAGTTAAGAAAGTGTGTTTGAAAATCAGATGAAAGTGTAATCACCGAAGCTAAAGGGAAGTAGAATTTCAAGGATTAAATGGTGGACTGTTAAATGCAGGAAGATAACATACAAAAGGACTGTACAATGTTTGCATTTGGAAGTTAGCTCTCATTAATAACTCTGGCAAAGGAAGTTTAAGTGAAAGACTAAAAGCAAAACTTAGTGGTATAAAAGGGTAAGGAAGTACAAACATAGAATATAAACTAAATAAACTATTGCTCATAGAAACATGATGATAGCAGCACCCGGTTGGCTCAGTGGGTAGAGTGTGTGACTCTTGATCTCAGGGTCATGATTTCAAGCTCCACGTTGTGTGTAGAGATTGCTTGAATAAATAAATAAGTAAACTTAAGAAAAAAAAAAGAAACATGGCTAGAAGACACATTGGTAGATACATATATAGGACTGAATGTAGGGATATGTGGGTATAAGACAAGTTTACTTTTTAATACCCATATTAAAATGTAAGCATATTTGTATACAGAGTTTAAGAAACAAATGTAGAGGAAATGGTGGGGATAATATACTGGGAAGAGAAGTAATTTATGGAGTCAGTTCATGAGTGCATATGCAGAGTGATTGGCTCTTAAGGGAGAAAAAATCAGAGAGAAAGAGAAAATGATGAAGTCCAATTAGAATGATTTTAAGAGAAAGATGTGGGATTTCATATCTAATGGACTACATTTTCTCACAGAAATCAGAAAAATGGTGATATGCTGAGAGATGGAGATCATACATAGCTATATTGGTGAAGATTTTCCAGAAGTATTGGGCAGAGGTAGAGAACACACTAAGATTTTGTAGATACCTGCTGGGCACTAAATTTTTGCTAGAACTGAAGATTGTGAGTTATTTGTCACACTTTTATGTTACAGCATTTAGCTTCTAAAAAGGTATTTTTTGCTTCATGGATAACTAATTTTTCCATCACTTTCAATGGCAATGGATATTTAATTTGAATATAAATTCTTAGTTCATCTCACTTTATTTTAAAAACTGGAAGTGAAATCTATTTGAAATGTTAAACTTATTTAAATGCATGAAATTTTACATCCATATTTATGTAAATTATAAAACTCTTGTGTCTCTAGATTTGATAGGAATTTTAGCTGAATGAGACTGTGTTTTCATTTTGATGGTTGTTCTGGAACAGGAATCTAGCTATGCATTTTGATATGATGTTTCAAAGTCCAAATTGACACGTACTAAAAAATTTTCTAGTCAATAAATCTCTATGAGCTTTTTACTTTTTTTCTGAGCCAAAGTTATAAGAATGTTAGCCCTTGTCTCCAAAGTTATCATAAGATGCTTCAAAGTCTTTTTTAACCCTCCACTCTCTGAACAGAAATCAAGTTGAAAAAACTACATGAAATTGCCTTTACTACACTATAGAGATATTATTTGGTTGTTTTCTCTGAAAATATCAAGTAACCATTAACATTGTGCCATCCAGTCAAGTTTTATTTCAGATAGGCAATAATAATAATAATTTCTCCTTTTGAAATGAAAATGCTTAATTTTTGTAAGGATTATTTAACTCAAATTGCTTCAGGCAATTATTAGATTTTAAATGTTTATTTTATTTGTGAGGGAGGGGCAGAGAGAGAGAGAGAGAGAGGGAGAGAGGATCCCAAGCAGGCTCCCTTCTGTCAGTGCAGAGCCCTATACAGGGCTTGATCTCACAAAGAGATCATGACCTGAGCTGAAATCAAGAATCAGACACTTACCCAACTGAGCCACCCACGCACCCTGAGAATTATTAGATTTTAAAAGCAATCTTCAGGGATATTAAAATATAACACGCTATTTATTAACTGTCATGTTCACAGAGTTTACATTATCTAATATAATTTCAAGTGTACTGTGCTGTTTCTAAGATTAAAGTTTTAAGATAAGTATACCCTAAGGTAATTGACTTTAGGAATTATCCAGCTCATAGGTATAGATATACTGCTGGCATATTAAAAGGATTTGTACTAAAAATTCTAGAATACTAAGTTTTGATTTATTTACCCCGATGTATTTAAACTATCTTATGACTAAATCTTATATGCATGTTAAATCCGAAGAACAAGTTAAAATCTTATGTGTTTTGCATTTAGTTTCATTTAGCATTAGATGAAGTGCAAATAATAAACAGATAAACTATCTAGAGATATTCACAATATAAACTGTTTTGGGGATTATCTTCCAAATAATGGCTTTGCCTTTATTAAAATTTGTTAACTGGACCATGTAAGATATTTTGTACACGGGCTATCGGTGCTCGTGAAATAATAAACATGAGTATGTTTTACTTATGCCTTAGAGTGTCTTGTGCCAGATGATGGTATTTTGGGTGGAAAAAGCATGCCGATATCTTTTGCTAGGCTGCCATGATGCGTTAGGGGGTCATGGATTGAACATAGCTATACAGTCCTTTGTGGGGAAGCATGAAGGACAAAGAAGTTCCAAGTCAGTGCTGTCTAGCAGTGACTGACAGAGGAACTGGACTTTGGCCATTTGCTAAGTAGCCATCACTGAAGCACTGAACTAGCCATTTTCTGGTATTGTGGAATGGGGAGTGGGACATGGGGGAGGTAGGTTTGGAACCCACCACTGTTTTATGTTATTTTGTCTAATCACTATAGTCTTTTTTTTTTTTAACGTTTATTTATTTTTGAGACAGAGAGAGACACAGCATGAATGGGGGAGGGGCAGAGAGAGAGGGAAACACAGAATCGGAAGCAGGCTCCAGGCTCTGAGCCATCAGCCCAGAGCCCTACGCAGGGCTTGAACTCTCGGACCGCGAGATCGTGACCTGAGCCGAAGTCGGACGCTTAACCGACTGAGCCACCCAGGCGCCCCTAATCACTATAGTCTTAATAATTGTGTTACTTTATAAGACCCTGTGGGTCGATTTTCGGTAATTTGAATATCTCACCAGTTGGTTAACAGGGATGAGATAAGCTCTTTCTACTGTTTATTTTTTCATTTCTGGAGTTTGACAAGGACTTTAGATGAGATGTTCCAAGGAAACTAAAGCCTTCGCACCTATAAGCCAGTTCAAAAATAGGGGCCACAAAGGAAACTCAAAGTGTCTTCAGTCAATAGTTTTAGTACATAAGAATTCTCACATAACATGGTGCTTGATTGTAGACACTTAGCACATAGAAAGTCTTCCAATTGTTGTATGTGGTCCGCACACGTTATGCCAGGAATTCATCACTACATGAAACCAAAATGTGTGCCTTGCAACGGAAGAGTTCCTCACCTTCCAGTTTTACCTACCTAAATGTGGGAATCATTTCAAAATAGAGGTTATATTTTATTTTATGTTTTAAATATTTATTTACTTATTTTGAGAGAGAGAGAGTGCGTGTGCATGTGAGAGAGCTTGCGCAAGTTGGGGAGGGGCAGAGAAAAAGAGAATCCCAAGCAGGCTTTACACTGTTAGCATAGAGCCTGACATGAGGCTCAATCCCATGACCTTGAGATCATGACCTGAGCCGAAATCAAGAGTCAGATACTCAACTGACTGAGCCATCCAGGCGCCCCTCAAAATAGCAATTTTAAATCAGAAAGTTTATTGATGACAAATAAGACTATGTTTAGTATGGTAAATTTTAGTAATGTATGGGTCAATGTATGTAAGAATAGACCTTTGTTAATTTATATATCACTAAGTGTATATAACTTCACTGATAATTTTATCTTAATATATCCTCTAAAAATTTTTATTTTCTCTTCAGGAGATAACGACTTTGGCTTTAACTTCAGAGAGTTCCATGACTCATTTTGAACTCTGACATCCTAAAGAGTCCCCAGAGATGTCACTATGTCTATGTCAGAAATAGTAAAAATAAAAACAAAATCTATGATACCACTACATTTTATCAATGATATATATGATATGTCCACTTTATACATGTATTATTACTTATTTAAATTATTAATTTTTTAATGCTTTTACAAATAAGAGACTTAGATGCTTGGTCGAAAATATCATTCTTGACCTTTGGGAACAATTTCAATAATATGGCCAATTTCATCCTCCCAGCTCTTTCAGATAAGCACAGATGACCTTATAAATAACCATCACAAGTGCCCCTATGCATCAGCACTCCTGTATCCCTTGGGTAAATTCCTAGCAGTGCTACTTCTGGGTCATAGGGTAGGTCTATTTTTAATTTTTTGAGGAACCTCCACACTGTTTTCCAGAGTGGCTGCACCAGTTTGCATTCCCAGCAACAGTGCAAGAGGGTTCCTGTTTCTCCACATCCTCTCCAGCATCTGTAGTCTCCTGATTTGTTCATTTTGGCCACTCTGACTGGTGTGAGGTGATATCTGGATAAAGAAATTGTGGTTTATATACACAATGGAGTACTATGTGGCAATGAGAAAGAATGAAATATGGCCCTTTGTAGCAATGTGGACAGAACTGGAGAGTGTTATGTTAAGTGAAATAGGCCATACAGAGAAAGACAGATACCATATGTTTTCACTCTTATGTGGATCCTGAGAAACTTAACAGGAACCCATGGGGGAGGGGAAGGGAGAAAAAAAAGAGAGGTTAGAGTGGGAAAGAGCCAAAGCATAAGAGACTCTTAAAAAATGAGAACAAACTGAGGACTGATGTGGGTGGGAGGGAGGGGAGGGTGGGTGACGGGTATTGAAGAGGGCATCTTTTGGGATGAGCACTGGCTGTTGTATGGAAACCAATTTGACAATAAATTTCATATATTTAAAAAAAATAAATAACCATCACAGTCAAATTTCACACAGGAGAGCCTGCAAACAGAGTACAGGTATCCTGTGTTTTTTGGAGGATCACATTATGCCGCTTCACTCTGATGAAACAACAACATTAGTATCTGTTTTCGCTAACTGAAGGAAATCCAAAGAGGGTTTTCATCTTTACAAAAAAGAGTGAAAAGTGAAAATAGTGTTCAGAGTATATTTTGCAGCAAGTAGTTATAGAGGCAGCACACATCCCAAGCAGCAGGAGAGAGAGAGAGAGAGAAGGAAAGAAAGAGGAGGGGGGGGAGAGAGAACATAACTATATTACATAAGAAGATGAAATAATTCCTTCTATTGACACATTGACATAGTACCATAGAGATTCCATCCTAAATGCTTGTGCCTTATAAAATGGACTAGGTTTACACTAACTTTCAACTCACTTTCGGTGTGTTCCCATAAATAATATCAGCTGTTTAAGCATTTAGTCAGAAAAAATTAGACAAAAGATTTTGAAAGGAAATATGATATGACTCATTGGACAGTCAGAGAAGATGAGTAAGACAGCCAGTTCATTATGGTGCCATTTTAGATAAGGAACAGTGTATTTTTAAACAATGGTGACAATGCTGACGGATCCCAAATTAAAAGTCTGCAAACCTAATAAATATAATGACATGTGATGTTTACATGATATACACAGCTAGTTTTAAAAGTAGTGTTAGAGGATGATGTCTAGTCACTCTATAGTTGCATAAGGAGATTTGCCCCTAAATCCAATGAATACTTTTATTGATAGTTAACTCCTTTTTTTCTTTTTCTCTGATGAGTTTAGCATACTGAATCAAAGGACGTCTAGATAATAGGAAGCCATAGTATCAAACTGTATTAACTTATTTATTCTTTAAAGAACCTTTATTGAATAAGTATTAGGTCTCTGTCACTGTGCTTTGAGCTAGAGTTATTAACTAATAATGACTAAGGGGCCTAATCTCAAGTAAATAGGTAACTCCAATGTAACATGTCGGTAATATGGTAGAGGGTATATACAGTCCTGCGGAAGAAGAAGTGAATGGAACCTAACACACTTCCTTGGGTAATTAGCATTTATGGGGAAAGATGAAGGATAAGTTAGAGGGAGCCAGGTAAAGAGGAGGATGTGTCTATACATGTACTTCCCTCAGCATCATGGCTGAGTAAGTGTTCTGAATAAGCTTCCATTGTAGGACAACGGGACTGTGGTTGGGATATACCCTTTGTATCAGAGATTTAGAAATATGGGGAAAATAATGGAATTGGGTGGTTATTACTCTGCTCAGACGATGTATAAAAAGGTAAATAAAAGCCAAGAATGAAGGTCAGTTAAAAGCCAAGTGTAAAAGTCAAAGGCCTCCTTGGTAGCTTATATAGGGGCATTCATCCCCTGCAGCAGAAGAGTAGAGAAAGCTCCAAAGAAGGTTAAACTCTCATCCAAGCTAGATCTGCCATGTGAAGGTCAGCATCCTGTTTGTGAAAGCATGGGATGCTGATAAATGTGTTGATGAGTTGAAACTCTTGAATCTAGTTTTCTCTGAACTCTGTGAGCCTGCAGAAATAACCCATTCTTCTGCTCTAAAGGCTGGAGCTCTGCCACTGCTTGACGATGATACAGATGTCTCTCACCTACAAAATAACATGCATGCCATCCAGATCTGATACACACAGTCAACACTTGGGTTAGGTCACAATGTAATCCAGCTGGGGATCTGCTCCATCTGCTGAAAGAAGAAAGGGACTCTAGCCTTAAGGAAAGGCTGGGTGTAGGCAACATGTACTGGTGGGAGTTGTGAGGGTAAGTACAGGACTGACTTTTGAGGGCACTGGATGAAGAGAGATTTAATTCTAAGTAATGACAGCTTCATGAGGATCCTCTTCAGAGGTAGGACTTAATATCCCAGCAAGGACCCTGGAAAACTATGTAAACACACTGCTGAGATATCCTATACAAGCATGGAAAAATCATGATATATATTAAGTAAGATAATGCCAGTTTTGGAGTGACACTCCAAATTGAAATTGGGATTAAAAGCAAACAGAGGTAAGCATGTTGGCATGAATATATTATGAATGCATAGGTTATGTAAGGTGGGAAAATCCCAAAAAGTTATGTTTCACTATATATCCTGGAGGACATAAAACTTTCCAAAAAAATGACAAGTCAGCACTGAGAGGGCCACCAAGCATCACTAAGTTCAGTTGCTGGCTCTGCTTTCTAGGTCAGGGCTGACAAAAGAAGATTCCTTTCAAAGTCTGGGCTTACACATAGTAAAGAGGTGGATACTATCCACCCCCAAAAAGAGGCCTGGTAACAGCATTTAACTGTGGAGGCAGTTACTGCAATGAGAGACAAGTGACATCAAAAAGACAGCCAAGGATATTTGACCTGCAAAGAATTATGGAGACATAGGGGTGGTTAATGGTATGTGGCATCCCTCAAGCAACATGTTCATCTGCACAATCAGAATTAGGGAAGAATCATCGTGTTGTTGAGAACAATCTCTAACTTAAAAAAATTCCTTTGTCTTGTTTCTGGATCCGGGTTCTTTTCTTTTTTCTTTTTCTTTCTTTTTTTTTTCCTTTTCCTTTTCCTTTTCCTTTTCCTTTTCCTTTTCCTTTTCTTCCTTTTCCTTTTCCTTTCCTTTCCTTCCCTTCCCTTCCCTTTCCTTCCCTTCCCTTTCTTTTCTTTTCTTTCCTTTCCTTTCTTATTTTTAAAGTTTTTTAAAATTTATTTTGAGAGACAAAAAATAAATACAAATAAATAAATAAATAATAAAATAAAATAAAATAAAATAAAATATTTTCTTTCTGGTAATGGACTGTCTCTATTTGACCTTGAAAAAACTAAGGACATTACTAAAAGAGTATAAATATAATTTGATAATATTAGAGCATGACAATGTGCTCTTCCCAAGCTGTCTAACCAATATTGGCTAGCATGGCAGGTAAGTGTTGGTCTGATTTGGATTTTTTTCATTCAGAATACTGGTTCTGGTTTTACTTGAGTGGCATACATATTGCAACATAGTCTGAATTACTTCCTGACAGCGCTTATGGTAGGAGAAACATCTTAATCTCTTACAGTTACTCCAAGTATGTCTCAATAACAATATAATTTAAAATCTCTGTGTATCTTTATTTGTATTATCCTGCTTATTTTCGTTATCACTAGTAGACTTAGATGCTGCAAAAATTCATTCAAAGGATAAAAAGCAAACAGCCATGATGCTTTTCTAATAGGAATGCTCTGACATGCTCTATGCTAAGTGCTTGTGGCTGTGTAAACACATTACACAATTTCATCTGAGGCTTTGATAATATAACTTTAATATCTGGGTTCTCCTAGAAGCAGAGCCTAATACAAAGATTTACATGGGAAGAGATCAAAGGGAGCTGAAATGAGGGAAGCAAGAGTGAAAGAAAACCAGGAAAGGCCATTAAGAGGATGCGTAATTGATTTGGCCATCCTGGTCCACAAGCGGTATTGCAATCACAGTCCAGCATAATTGCTTCCAGTCTCCACTTGGCTCAGCTTGTATCTTATTCTTCACACATGTTGCCGCTTCCCTGTGCTGTGCTTTCCCCCCTTCCATTCCCTAGTTGGCTAACTCCTGTATCTCTCCATAGTCTCAGTGTTTCAGTATGAATGCTGTTTCCCAGAGAGGAGTTCTCGAACTTCCTCATCTACCCGCTACTGACACCTTCCTGGCAACTATTCTTTTCCTTTGTAGTACTTGTCACACTTGTAATTGCTTGGTAATTATTGGTTTCATGTTTATCTTTCTTAATATGTGGCAAGTTGCCAAAGGCAGGCACCATGTTTGTTTCATGTGCCACAATGAGCACAGTTCTTGGTACGTATCAGCGCTCAGTATAGTTCGGTGGGAGTTTGTAAGTGATAGAATGGATGAATGACAGAAAGTATCATTTTGTAATCTATTGTTTGTGAGTTGGGCTAACATACCTAAATACAAATGGATGTGACTATAAAAGATGAGCCTGTTAAATATAGTTCTTTGTAAGATGCAGTCTTATTACCTTATAGCCAAGCTAGATAGATATCTATACAAATAGTATCTATAGTGAGATGGTTCTATACCCCTCATCAAATTTGACACATATTTTCCATTGTCTTTATTTCTCGTGACATGTCTATCTATGGAAGTGTATCTAATAAACTGCAAAAATAAATTTCCATTGTGGTACTAATCTCATTGAATATAAGATTCTCTGTTAACTAGTTTTAGTGATGTCTATTTCCATAGACTGCCACATTTTTTTTTATTTCAAATTTCTAGAATAATATATTCCTGCAAAAAAAAGTTAAATAAACTTTTATTTTTCCCATGTAGGTAAGAGCTACAGGCAAATATTCCAAAGGTATTGAGGTCCAGCCAATATATCTGTTAGGAGTGATTTACCTGTGTAATTCTATTAGCAATCAATGTGTCTATTAGTATATACTGGCATCTCCTTAATTCTGCCTTGTTAATAAGATATGATGTGCTTAAAATGAATAAAAATGACTGTAATTCAAGACCTCTTATATTTAATAATATAACATTTATCTTATATTTAACAAGACCAACCGTGAATGCCTTTTTAGTGAGCAACAATGAAGCAGTAAATGTATATTTCTTATAATTGAAATGCAAACATGAATTGGATTAAATATTTAACAGAATTCCTCTTAAGTATCTTAGACTAGTTCCAGAGAGACTTCCAATTCTGTTGAGCATTAAAGATCTACAGAGATTTCTTACATATTCTAATTTTCTGGGCCTAATAATGCTAGATTTCTGATTCAGTATGAATGGAACAGATCTTAAGACTCTGTATTTTAAAACAATTTGAAAAAAAGTTTTGATTATCTGTCAGAATTGTGGTCCTTGGCTTAATACTTACACATTCAATTTGACCATATAATATATTCATGGTAGCAATATTTTCATAAAAATACAGAGAAGAAAGATACGCCAGAATGGTTATTATGAATAATTATCATCACATAAACACTTCATTTGTTTTAGTGAAAGAGCTAATACTCTCCAGACCTGATTATATTTGTGGACAAAATATTGGAAATTTGGTTTCTAGTTACACAATTAGCTTTTTCTCTATTTACATAATGATTGCTTTTCTAGGGCCTTCACTTCTAGTTGAGGAACAGTGAAAGACTGTGTCAGCTTCAACTGTCAGATTTTAAATATAGCTTACATCCTTTATATTCAGTTAAATTATGTTAATAATATGTTTTTCCTAAAAAAATCATAATATTGGCACATTATAAGAGCTGCCTGCTCGGTAGGTGCATATTTCATTTCAGAAATATATATTGTGAAATTTTTAGAAAATAAATGTGCTTGAAATCATATGAATAGCACAACATATTTATTTGCAATGCTATTGTGTATTCTTTCTGGGCCTTTTCCCCTGCTGATTTTTAGGAAACCTTCCAATCTGTACCAAGTACAGCTAACTAATGAGAGAAATCTTTGAGAAAGTAGGAAAACAAATCCAGAGAGGATTATTTTATAATGACTTTCAACCTGTAAATGCTTTTCATAATTTATGATTGTATCCAATTATTCTCTAGTTAAATTTAGTATATGTCAATATGGTAGGGAACTTTTATTTGAGGACTATGTAGAGAAACCTTGATCCTTGTCTATTCTTCTGGGTGATTGTTAACATAAGCAAGGGATGGTGATGGATGGGCTCATAAGAGCCACTAAACAAGAGCCCTAGGAGTCTTCTGTTTCCCAGATCCTACCTGACCAGGATCGTGCCTGACATGCCCCCACCCCCATCTTTCCTGTTGCATCTGGCACTCAGACTTCTGGCCACACTGAACTCCCTTTGACTTTTCTAGGAAACCTGATCTCCTGCCACCAAACCTTTGAACAACTTGTTACCTCTACCTGGGGTACCCTACCTGGCTAATTCCTTTTTAACCTTCAGGTTTCATTATAGAGGAATGGGGATGGTTTTATAGGCAGGTGACCTGGACTTTAAAAGGGCTTCACGCTTGATTTAATGCTATTGCTGTCTTGAATTTCTATATCATTTTTGAAAAGGGGACCTTGTATTTGCATTTTGTACTAGACCATGAAAATTATGTAGCTAGTCCTACGGCATTTTATTTTGGTAAAATGTCCCAGTTCCCAATTTCCTTTGATTGACTGTATTTGTACACTCTTCCTCTAATTAGGCTTTAAGTTCCATAAAGACAGTAACCATTTGGTAGGCTTTGACTTTCCCTTTCCTAACAGTCCTCCGTTCTCATTTGGGAATCCATTTTGTTTAGATGGAACTGACATCTCTCTTGGGCCAGAAGTGTAGCATGTGATTTAGGCTAATCCAGTTGGGTTGGCTGATCCTTGTGACTCAGGGCTAGGCATGTGACCAAGCTGGTCCAATCAGAGCGTACCTCTGGGTATTTGCTGGAACTGCTGTGACAAGGATGCTGCTTCTTTTCTGCTGGACATTAACAAGAAGCTCGTAGCCTAGAGCTACTTCCAGCTGTCCTGGAACCATAAGAGGATCCAGGCTTAAGATGAGACTGACACCACTGAAGGAAGTGAGAAGAAACAGAGAAGACAGAGGTGTTCAATCAAGCCTCACCGGAAGTTCTCCTCTGATTTTTCAGTTATGTGAGCCAAACAATTACCATTGTTGCCCAAGCCACCTTGAGTCAGATTTTCTTTTTTTGCATCCAGATGTTTCCTATCTGATATTGTATTTATCTTGCTTATTATAGTATTCCTGATAACTGCCACGACCTGGCATAAAATAGATCCTCAGTAAATATATAATGGAATAAAAAATATATAGAAGCAAGTTAAATGTCTGCCTCTTGATTTTGGCTCAGGTCATGATCTCATGGTTCCAGAGATCCAGCCCTGTCCCCACTATGCTGACAGTGAAGAGCCTGCTTGAGATTCTATCTCTCCCCCTCTCTCTGCTCCTCTGCTGCTCTCTCTCTCTCTGTCTCAAAATAAATAAATAAACATTAAAAAATATATATATGCAAGGGATGTGAAGACAGACTTAGTGCATTTCCTAATATGAACACAGAAGCACATTGTCCTACAAGGCTGGTCTGACATTAGAAGTAGACAAATAATACGGTTCTTATGTGGTCTGATTTCTGGAGACGTGAGGAAAGTCATTTTCCTTTTTCTTCCTTTTGCCTTTCCAGACTTAATGTACTATAGATATTGACTATACAGATACTCAATATCAGTGGGTTCCAATTGTAACTCAGCCATTAACTAGGTGTGGAAAGAATCTCCAACAAATTATTTAATCTCTCTGTGCCTTTGTTTCCTCCTATGTTAATCATATTTGAAATGTGAATATCAATAATTCCTACCTCATAGAAGTGTTATCAGGTTGGCACGAATTAGCACAATTAATACATGTATTTAGAATAACGCAGGTCACAGGAAGAGCTCAGTAAGGGTCTATTGCTATTTTTCTCTCCTAAACCTTTGCTACTTATTGAATAATCCTTGGTTTAAATTTCCCATCTGTTTAAATGCAGATGAGCCAATGTACAGTTTGGCTTGCCAAAATTTATCAGTCATTTACATCTTAATGCGAATACATAAAACGTTTCCTGGGAGTAGTTGTTGAGGAGGGGTGAAAATAGAGAATGGAAACATTGGGCAACTATCTGAAAGATCAATTCATGGATATCAGCAAAGAAACACTGAGATCACAGATGTCAAAGGAAACCGGAAGCCCATATAACATGTGTGCATTGGGCCAACATGTTGTAAGAGGTAATAAAACAGTTCCATGGGTCACTGCACTTATGTGTCAATGGCAAGAGAGAGCAGTGCTGGTTTCCCCAGTCTCCTGAGCACTGGATAGCTTTCTCCAAGTTGTCAGTTTCTACAATGTTTCCGTGCCCTGAGAAAACTTAGTTACAGCTGTGTTGAACCAGGAAAGAGCCGTGCATAGACCATTGCTTTCTCTCTTATTAAGCTAGTGGTCTAAAAGCAAAGATATTTGGTTTTAGAGACCCAATGTTTTCCCACCGACTCTCGCTGCAAATTTGAGTCTTAGAGTAAAAGAAAATTAGTAGATACATAAGATTTAATCAATAGTGTTTTTTTTAATATACAGAATTTGCCCTAGCACAAATCTTCTTATATTTTCACAAGTTAAGTTTATAATCTCATAAAGATTTAGTCGAAGTCCAAGATATTAAAACTGATATATAAGAATTATTTTATTTCTTGATAAAGTGTCATTTAGCTACTTAATTGATTTGAGGAAGTCCACATTTTTACAAAGACAATGCTCAGGATTTGACAGTTTTCTTATATAGCTAGTTTTTTAATCCATAGAATATTTATCAGCTGACTTATTTTAAAATCCACAACACTTATCAGTTACTTGAAAATACAAACTTACCCATGGTTTTCAACTGGTTTGAACAGTAATATTATTTTGTGAAGTTTGGAAGCAAGACAATAAATAGTACCTTTTACTTTCTTTCTCCAATTTAAAAAAAATTTTTTTAAATGTTTATTTTTGAGAGATAGAGACAGAGCATGAGCAGGGAAGGGGCAGAGAGAGAGGGAGGCACAGAATCTGAAGCAGGCTCCAGGCTCTGAGCTGTCAGCACAGAGAGCGACGTGGGGCTTGAACCCATGAGATCATGACCTGAGCCGAAGTCAGACGCTTAACCGACTGAGCAACCCAGGCACCCCTCTTTCTCCAATTTTTAATACAATTGGGGGATAAACATAGGTATCACACAGATAGATATTAAATATCCATGTTATAACTAAAAAAAAGAAAAAAAAACTGGCCTAGAGAACATGTCTTCAATTTGTGGTTCAGATGAGTTTTTCTTCCAAATTAAACTTCCTGCCCTCTGTTGAGGGACAGCTCTCCACATCTCTCTCTTATTTCTCCACATCTTTTGAACAAGAGGCATTGGCAGCTTTGTTCACTTTGTTCTGGATTATTTTTTTTTTCAATTATGTTAGTATAGCAAGTGGCTTTGGAAGATATATATATATATATAGATATATCTATCTATCTATCTATCTATCTATCTATATCTCCACATACGCACACACACACACACAATAAAATACTACTTGGCAATGAGAAAGAATGAAATCATGCCATTTGCAGCAGTGTGGATGGAACTGGAGGGTATTATGCTAAATGAAATAAGTCAGTCAGAGAAAGACAGATACCATATGTTTTCACTCCTATGTGGATCTTGAGAAACTTAACAGAAGACCATGGGGCAGGGGAAGGGGAAAAAAAAGTTATAAACAGAGAGGGAGGGAGGCAAACCATAACAGCCTCTTAAATACAAAGAACAAACGGAGGGTTGGTGGGAGGCGGGGGAGAGGGGGAAGTGGGTGATGGGCATTGAGGAGGCCACTTGTTGGGATGAGCGCTGGGTGTTGTATGGAAGCCAATTTGACAATAAAGTATATTAAAAAAAATTAAAAAAAGAGGGAAGCTTTGTTTCCTGGCTAAGATGAGGAAGATAATGTCTCCTGTGGGACAAATGTTGGTCATATGTACTAGGACCTCCTTATAAGTTTGGGGGTGTCCTTAGCTGTAACAGAAACCCCTTTGGTGTGCAGTATCTCCTTGGGCTGCTCTGCCTCCCATCCATGGGGTTTAGGGGTGTGAGGGGAAGGAGAACTGATGTGAACATGTGGTTGATGCCACCTGCTAGGATGTCTGTGGTTTTGCAACTTCTGCCAGCAGCACCTATGAAACTATGGCAGATAACTTGTTAGACTGCACAGTTCCTGATGTGGTCGTTTTGGAGGGAAAAAAATAAAAAGTAAAAAGGTCTGCATATATGCAAGATTCTTGTGTGGCATTTGGATGAAATTTTCCTTCATTGTTTCTCTCTGAATCTTTGTATTTTTGCTTTGAAGAGTGTCATATTTCATATTTCACTGATTTTACCATAAAACACCCATCAGGGTATCTGTGAGAAAAAAAATTAAGAAAAAATGCATAAAAATTTATGTTTCAAGATATGATCTTGCCACATCAAGTGTGACTTATATATTTTTTTTGTACAAAATCATATACCTGTATGTCTTCCTACTTAGATCCCCTCCAGGGGGAAGAGCATATTTCTGTTGGACAAAAAACTCATACATCGTTTCAGATTCCTTCCATTACCTTCCTTGTCCTTTCTCTTTGATGACACCAATCCCTTGGGGAATCTTGTAGAAATTGTGTATTTCCAATGCCAGGTTTCTATAAAACATTAATTTGGAAGTCGTGGAATTTGGCTTCTGGAATGGCTAGCAAGATGAAGTGAATGAGATTTAGCTACTCATGGAGTGAATCTTGACCAAAGAGAAATGTGACACATCAGAGCAAAAAGGTGTCTTTCCTTTTCTCCTTCCAAGGTATAGATCGTTTTGCAATCTTTCTAACAAAGTTCCTTGGATTAAATGCATACAAGTGCTGAGTCACCCATAGTACATTGATAAAGCAGTTGATAAACCAGTGTAGTAACACATCACTTCTCTTTGATTTGTACTTTTTCTGGCCTGATTTCTTTTTCTCCTCATCTTCACTGCCTTGGTCTTATAATTCCCAAATAACGTATTAACGTTATAACACATTCTTAGGCACATTTTTCTAGAGAACTCTAAAATACCAAATGTGTTCTCCAACCTAAGGGAACCTACAAGCACATTTAGGCTCTTATAAGACAAAATCCAAACATGTGAGCATCATAGAGCTCCTTCTCATGCCTAAGTGCATTAACATCCACTATCTATGTTCTGGTGTCTTATGGAAGGACCCTTAGGGGAAGGCAAAACCAAAATTTCACCAGAACATATAGTATTCTTAAATGGCCACAACAAGATATCATAATTTAAAATTTCAAAGTAAGAAAAGGTATACAAAAAAATATATACATATGGAGTAGTCATGATTTCGAGGAAAGATTCATTAGGAGAGAGGAGTTTGTGTCAGAAATTGACTTGGCTTGCTCCTTAGCTTCTCTGCAGTTTGGGATGTTTATTTTCAGCATCGGTCTAGGAAAATTTATTTCAAACAAACATATTGGTATACTTTGGGAGAAAATTGGCAAGATAGAGGGAGGTTCTTCCAAAAATAATAACAACCCAATATGCTATACTTTTCTATTTCACTGAAATGCGAGCAGCCAGAAAAAGATATTTGCTCATCTGTAATCTCATGCTAGGTAACTTTAGAGTGAGTTAACATGAAACTTTTATGATGCCATCTAGACAGTGGTGTAAATATGTTCAGTGGAGGCAGCAGCAAAGGTCAACAGATTAAACTACATATTTCAGTGATTTTACCAAAAAACAGATGCAATGTTTCCATTGGCTTCAGAATAGAGATTAAATTCCTTAACCTAGTGTTAATTAGCGTTGTCTTTTTACAATCTGATGGCCCCCATGTCTCTAGTGCCCTCTCATACCACACCCCTTATTCCTACCAAGTTCTTCTTTCCCCTCCATAGTCCAGTCAAGTTCGCCTTACTTCTTAGGAGATGCAAGCTGATATATTTAGGGGCCAAATGTCATGAGGGGTGTAGGAAAGTACATTCAAAATGGCATGATACAGTCATTTACTGCTTAACTCTGAAGAAATAAGAACCATGGAGTTCAGAGGAAAAAACTCGTAAACAACAACTAAACCCACTTTGATTCGAATTCCGTATCTAGCACTTTGTGCTCTGAAGGTATCACAAACTTTCTGAAACAACTGTCTTAATGGTGAAGTGAGAAGAATAACACCCACTTCTCGAGTGGTTGTGACATCAAGTGAAAACTGTATGTGAAATTACTTTGTAAAAGGCAAAGTGTTATCTGATGTTAGTTCCTCATTGTCTTTTTTTCTTATTATCATCATTACCATCATTGACAACCTGCTCCCATTAAGCTTAGCTAAAACAAAGTCAGTCAAAGATCTAGGGTGAGAGACATGGTATGAATAAATATGAGAAGTGTTTGTGTGTCCTTCTATGTTAGAATGCAGAAATAACGTATAAATTAATCACCTCCTTGCAGCTTGTGAATCATACTCAGTCACTTGAAATATCCCATTTTTTTAAGTTTATCTATTTATTTTGATAGAGACAGAGAGAGCATGAGCATGAGCCTGATAGAGACAGGGAGAGAGGGAGAATCCCAAGCAGACTCTGTGAAGTCAATGAGCAAAGCCATACAATGCAGGGCTTTGAACTCGAAACCATGAAATCTTGACCTGAGCAGAAATCAAGAGTCAGACACTTAACTGACGGAGCCACCCAGGCACCCCATCTCCCATTTTTTTTTCCTCTGATATTGATTAGTGATTCTATATGTGTATGATGAATGATAATTTAGATCATAACTGAAGCATGATGGCTATTCCCAAAATTTAATAGCATTAGGAAACACTGACAATTGTTTCCAACTATAAAACAAGAGCTTATCTTAATAAGTGAAACAATCCATACTTTAAAAATAAAAGGCAAAGAAGAATGAACAAAAGTAACTTTGTAAGATCACTTCTAAAGCTCTTTTCAAAAGTTTGTAAAAGGTCAGCATGGTCTTTATAAAAACAACAACAACAACAACAACAACAACAACAAAACCCAAAAAAAAAAACAAGCACTAGCTTCATGAATTTAGAATGTAATCTGATGAGGACCAACATGACATTTTCTAAAGAAACCAGGGGCTGTAATTTGTTATTGGCTGGAATGGCAGATTGACTGTAGACTGAACAATAGGTAATTTTGGTTTACAATGTCAACTGCAAGTCAAGTGTGGCCCTATAAATATCATTCCTAGATGAGTCATTTTTATAACTTTCACAAGTGTCCTGATTGACAAAGTAGGGAATAATTCTGTCAAACTCTCAGATGATGAAGAGTTATGAGGGATCATGTATCCCAGGGAGAAAATTATTAAAATGATCTGAAACTAAATGAAAGACTAGGGAGCAAGGTCCTCTGTTATCTGGTTTTCTCTCCCTTCCTTAAAGCCATGTGGGGATGGAAGAGTCAGGGAACATCTAGGCAGAAATACATGTTTTAAGAAGGCTAGTGTGGCACTACCTATCTCTTGGTAACTTAAGGATTATTTTCTCCCCACCATTAAAGACCTAGATATTTCCTTCTAGCACTTTATTTTAGTTAAATTTTATAACTTTTTATTTTATTTTAGTTCAGCAACATTTCAGTAAAAAGGGCAGTACAGATACAAATTAAATAAAACACAATTACTATTATATTAGGGTAAGAAAGACAAATGTGTAACAAAGAAATACAAGACAGTGGGATACATACACAGATTTTAAAGGCTAAGGAATTAACTCTTTTATCAGGTAGAGCTGGAGTTAAGGGAAAGAATCATTAAGAGGGATTTGTGTGGTTTTGGAATAAAGAAAGTTTATGCAGCTGATTTGGTGAAGGTATTGGTACTTTCTAAGCAAAGAAACTAAATGGGCACAAATGAAGGGTTGTATCCAAATCAGGAGCCCCATGTGGCTCTTAGTAACTGTATCTAAAGGAAAGAAGCAGGAAACGAGGCTGCAGAGGAATCCCAGAGGCAGAATACAAGAATAACTCATTGAGGTAGGAAAGAAACATAGTGTATAAATAGGTAGTATCATCTTCAATATTAAAAGCAAAAACATACAAGATTATAAAAGTTGATTATTGTCCTGTATAATAAGTTATTTGAAATTATCTGAATATCAGACAATCAAGGTTTTCTTCAGATTTTTTTATATACCAGTCTATGTCTTTTTATTTTAAGCTCCTCTATATCCATCCATACTATATTTGGTCCTTGTATTACTTTTAACAATATCCAAAACATTGGTTGTATTATAAATACTCCAGAAACAAAAAGGAGGGAAAGTCTATAAATAGAAGTAATCAATGGACATGTTTGGTCCAATGATTTTTGTGTGTAATTCACACCCAAATAATGTTTTGGACTTTAAGAGAAATGTAAAGTGCTGAATTTATCACAGACTGGTATTTATTGAGTAGCATGGTCATGTAGAAGTCTGTGTAATTGATGTAGCTTTCTAAAGAACTTTTTTTTTTAATGTTTATACAGTGGCTAATATACCAGCAAATTCAAACTTAAGAAAGACTTGTATAATAATGTACTTTTTTTTTTCTAGAACTAGACTGATTCTGTATGGAATTGGAAGCTATTTTCTGGGAGACATCTAAGTGTAGAATTAATAGCTGTCTCTGCTATCTTCCTTGCAAGGAAAAAAAGATGAGATTGAAAGTTTCATAAAGTGCACTGGTCAAATGCTTCATGATAGCTTGAGACATGCTTTTTATGACAAGGAATTTTCAGAGTAAAGCATTATCAAAAAAAAAATTGTTCCACAAATAAGACACCTCCTGTGAATTTACTTTTATGAAATTTCTATTTATTGCCACAGTCTAATAATTTTAAGAGATATGTACATGTAAGGGAAAGTAATCATAAAGGGTACTTTTTAAAAGCACAATTTTAAAGTAGGAATAAATGAAAGTTTCATACATTTAGATTACATTAATACATATTTTATGTTGAGAAAAGGTGACTTTTTTATTTAAAAAATTTTTTAAATGTTTACTTATTTTTGAGATAGAGAGAGACACAGAATGTGAACAGGGGAGGGGCAGAGAGAGAGGGAGACACAGGCTCCAGGCTCCAAGCTGTCAGCACAGAACCCGATGTGGGGCTCCAACTCATGAACGGTGAGATCATGACCTGAGCCTAAGTCAAACGCCTAACCAACTGAGCCACCCAGGCACCCCACAAAAAAGGTGATTTTTACAATGACATATGTAAATATGCATCATCAGCACACAATCTATACCTCCTTGAATGGTGGCTAAAGTGTGTATAAACACATCAGAGGAAAAATAAGAAATAAAATTAAATTGTAAAAAATCCTTATATTCACTGATTCTAGTTTTGATTACTCAAGATTGGCTTCAAAAGAATTTGTGTTTTTGAGTGCATCTGAAGAGATTAGCAAAAATATTATAAATGTAAACATGGCCCCATAGACTATAGTCTGTATAACTGATTGTTTAGAATTTCCATTTTATCACCATCTCTTTAATTCTATTTTCCTTCGATTCTTCTAGGACTATGTTTTTTAAACATGTAACTTTATAGAATTTAAGTTATTCCTCTTTAAGTTACAATTGGAAGAAAAACATGAAGTGATTCAAAATTGTTAAGAATTTTCTAAAATGCATCTTTCTAGACTTAGGATGGGTTCATGTCCCAATGGCCACATTGCAAGTTGAAAATATCAAAAGTTGAAGATGCATTTATTTATTTATTTACAAAAAAAAAAGTTTCCTTATTTTGAGAGAAAGAGTGTGCACTAGTGGGAGAGGGCCAGAGAGAGAGAATCCCGAGTAGGTTCCCTACTGTCAGGGTAGAGCCTGATGTACAGCTCGAACTCACAAACCATGAGATCATGACCTGAACTGAAATCAGATGCTTAACCGACTAAACCACCCAGGCAACCTTGAAGATGCATTTAGTACACCTAACCTACTGAACATCATAGTTTAGCCTAGCCTGGCTTAAACATGCTTAGAACAGTAACACTAGCCTATGATAGGGGTAAAATCATCTCACACAAAGCCTGTTAGATAATAAGGTGTTCAATATCATGTAATTGATTACATACTGTAGTGGAAGTGAAAAACAGAAAGGCTGTGTGGGTACAGAATGGTTGTAAGTGTATCAGTTGTTTACCCTTGCGATTGTGTGGCTGACTTGGAATTGACTCTGCCCAGCATCATGACAGAGTATTGTACTGAGTGGTGCTAGCCTGAGAAAATATCCAAATTCAAAATTAAAGTATAGGTTCTATTGAATACATATCATTTTTACACCATCACAAAGCAAAAATATAGTAAGTTGCATCATCATAGGTTGGGGACTGTTTGCAGTATGAAATATTTATTTGTTTGTTTATTTATTTATTTAAGTTTTAATTAATTAATTTATTTCGAGAAAGAGAGAGAGAGCATGCACAAGTGGGGTAGGGGCAGAGAGAGAGGGAGAGAGAGAATCCCAAGCTAACAGTGCAGAGCCCAATGCGGGGCTTGATCTCAAGAACGGTGAGATCATGACCTGAGTGGATATCAAGTCAGATGCTTAATGGACTGAGCCATCCAGGTGCCGCTGTACTATGAAATATTTCATACAAAATATAATTAAGACAAATTTTCAATTAACTGTGCTTGTAATCATGAAAATGAAATAAAATTATTTGTTTGGTCTCTTTCTAAATACCTACAACCAAGTGCCATTGATTGGTTAGTACAGCAATTAATTGTCTTGATTTTTACATCTTCAGTACCTTACTTTAAACTCATCCAACTCATAGCATATGTAAATGGCAATTGAGGAAATATATATTATTTAGATGATAGACTAGAAAGAGGCTATTTTTCTTTATTTCCCCAAATTAAGCAAAGCTCATTTGAGTGATTTTTTAAAAATATATGCTAAACAGTTTGTAACTGAAATAATTACATTAAGTTTACCTTCTAAATTCTCTGAATCTTCCACATAGGGCTCAACAATGAGGTCTGAGTTCCAATAGAAAACAGATGAATTTGATGAGATTGATTAGAGCTTATAAATTATTTGAGATAAATAATATTGAATAATAAAAGTCACCATTAATCACATTAAGCCATCAGTCTTCATGATAACACATTTAGTGCGTCTGATATCTAATAGTCTGCTAGTATTATAAATCACTTAGGATCAAATGTGCAGACAAAAGTGAAATGTAAAGCTAAATGCAAATTTTAACAGTTTTACTACTTATTTCAAATTTCCTGATCATTTTTATAAAGGGGTTTTTATCTTGTAAGACATTCATTGTCCTCTCTTGACTCCTGAAAAGTTATAGTTTCAGAGAGAATTACTTTACAGTTCAGGGTGTTTTTAACACTCCAGTGAAAGCGCAAGGCTGTAGATAGTCCAAAGACATTTAGCCATCTGGCGTGGAAAGAGAACTCTTATTTCCTTTTAGGTAATTGCTTTGAAACCAAATCTAACTTAATGCTTCTTAACTTTTAAAAGTAAGCTAACAACCTAGGGATCATTTTACCAAATTGATGGTGAGTGTGGGGCACAATGGAAAGTTTTGAATGATTCCCATGATAATTCATCATACAATCCAGAGAATGGGTTTGGTATGGTTAAATTGCTCGATGAAGGAGTTAGAATATACATTGCTAACTAAAGAATTCTGAGAAGAACCCGCTTAATGTTATTTGAGACCAATGGTAAAGGAAACCTAACATAACTTTCACTTCCTTCTATCTGGATGGGAACAGGAGTGTTAAAAAATATAGTGCCTCCTACTTCTTTGGGGTACTTGACTTATAAATTAATTATTCTTTTTTGTGTCTACTCTCCTTCATCACCACCATTTTTTTCTCTTTAGCATATAATGGTGATTAAATCCTTCTAATCTTTACTCCACACTTTCACTATCAATGTCCCTTTATGTTTTGTTTCATATATTCCCTTCATTGAAAATTAAGCTCCAGAGCACCTGGGTGGCTTAGTCAGTTAAGTGTCTGACTTCTGGTTTCAGTTCAAGTCATGATCTCACAGTTCATGGGATTGAGCCCTGCATTGGGCTCTGTGCTGACAACGTGGAGCCTGCTTGGGATTCTCTTTCTCCCTCTCTCTCTTCACTGCCACCCCTCAAAATAAACAAATAAAAAAAAAAAAAAAAAAAAAGAAAGAAAGAAAGAAAGAAAGAAAAGAAAAAAAAAGAAAGTTAAACTGCTAGAAAAATTAGTGTAGGTTCAATTCTTCCATGTTCTTACCTTCAATTCATTCTTGAAACCACTAATTTCTTATTTTGACTGCTGTTATTTCAGAAAACTCTTTTTTTTCACCCAATAAGCTACTAGTTCTATAACACACACACACACACACACACACACACACACACACACACACTTTTCCTAAAGCTATAAAGTCTTTGTTGAACAGGCCGATCCTAGCCTTATTCTCCTTGTGCTAATTATCCATATGCCTCCATTACCCTAACCTTTTCTATTCCTCTAACCTACCATAGCTCATATTTATATATTTTAACATGTTATTTTTCCTTTGACTAAACATAGCACTCCCATTTTCTCATGCAGCTAATTTCTACATTTCCTTCAAAACCTCTTCTCAGGGGCACTGGGTGGCTCAGGTGGTTAAGCGTCCAACTTCAGCTCAGGTCATGATCTCGCTGTTTGTGGGTTCGAGTCCCGCATCAGGCTCTGTGTTGACAGCTCAGAGTCTGGAGTCTGCTTCAGATTCTGTGTCTCCCGCTCTCTGTCCCTACCCTGCTCAAGCTATCTCTCTCTGTCTCTCGCTTTCTTTCTCTCTCTCACAAAAATAAATAAACATTAAAAGAATTAAATAAATCCTCTTCCCATTTAAAAATCCAATCTGATTTTGATGGCACCTATATGGCCCTATATTCTTGTATGCAGATATATCATAGAATTCAATGACAGTATCTTAGCTGTTAATTACTTTTCTATTTAAATAGGTTCAGAAATCATGTTTTATTTGACTTTATGTTTTCAGAGCCTAGCACAAACCTTGGAATATAGTAGGTAGCAAATAAATGGGTCTTTTATCCCTTTGTCTAAAGAATAGATCTAATGGTGGTAAATAGAAAGGCTTCTTGCTTAGGAATCTGAAAAGCTCAAAGTGTTATTTACTGAAATAAGGGAAAGGAAAATTATTTGGAAAAAAATATAATGAGTGTGGTTTGAGCTATGCTTGAGGTGCCAGAGGGATGTCCAGTTATGTGTTCAACAGGTGGGTAACCTAGAGAAATTATGTCTGAGGAGAAGAAAGGAAGACAGAGGATGGTATTATGGGAAAAATATGATACAATCATGAGAAGAAAAAAGTCTCAAATGGTGAAAATAAAACTAAAATATCTAGTATCTTAGAACCCAAGTAGACAAAGCTATATTCAGGGGGAAATATAAGAGTTACCTGAAAAGATAGTAGTATAATAATAGGCTTAAACACTCCACTAGATTTTTCCTTGCTGTCTTTCTGAAACTGGCTGAAATGACCAAAAGGCACAAGTTATATAATATTTTACTGCATCTGAGGCCTAGCTTTGAGACTATTTAAAGGTATATTTGTGTCTCCTCATTCTTTGGTTTGTTTCTCTTACATCTGTTTGCATTTGTAATGGAGTGGAGGGAGGTGGGCTGACAGTTTGAAGCCTCACTAGGCATCCATAAATTAGACAAATATTTATTCAGCCTGCACTGTTTGAGTACTTCCTATGTTCAAGGCACTATACTGAGAGCAGGGAGTGTAGTGCTTAGTGTGAAAGACATGATCCCTGCTGTTAAGGTATTGAAGAAGAAGGTTGAGAAAGCAAATACATAAACAGATTAATAGCACTTCTGGGACATGTTAATTTCTTGAGCTTATAAAATTGATACAGTCCTTAGCTTCACAAGACAGCTTTAATAAGCTTTTTTTCCCCTTACCTTCACAAGACAGCTTTAATAAGCTTTCTTGTTTTAAAATAGGAATAAAGATATATCTGAGAAGGAACTTACCATTAAAATGAAATGAATCTGATCCAGCATAGTTTCCTTTCACCAGGACTGGAAGGAAGTGCTGACCTCAGAACTCATCCCAACCCACCAACCCAACGCTATGGAAGGGATTTGGAGTAAAAACGACAGACCGTGTGTGGGTTGATACCACCAGAAAGCTGCAACACTTGGGGCCAGGCAGTTTTGCCCATTATGGGACACACATGGTTACACATAAAAAAGAAAAAGGAAACTCACCTCATGGAAACATCTTTGCATCATAGACTCAACAGATCTTCACCATGAGGTCGAACTGAGTACACTTATATTTAGCAAAAAACCCACTACAGAGAAAGGTTTCTCGATCTAGAATGCTGGATGTGGCGACAGTAAAAGTTACGTTGACAGCAGGTCTCTAGAGTGTTTCTTGGCAGCTTAGTGATTAAGGCAACTTAGGTTAACAATATGTGTCATGAATGTGTATGTGTGTGTATGTGAGTGTGTGGGGGGAGAGAGAAAGAGAGAGAGAAGAGGAAGAGGGAGAGAGAGATATTAACAGGGGCCAATCCATTAATTATGGAGCTTGGATTAAAGAGCTCAGCATGTATAAAAACAAGAGCGTAGGAATTATGCTTTCCAAAGATTAAATGAAAACAATAAATAAAATCTGTGCAGTTACAAAATACAAATATACTTTTATATTTGAGAAAGAGCAAGTGAATACATAGCATCACTGAGCAATGAATGTTTTGGTTAGTAATTAACCTGTTGCCAAATAACTTATTGTTTGAATAAAGTTTGAGTGAAAATGAAAACTTTCAGCAATTTAAGGTGAAGAGTGATATAGACTATATGACAGAAAGTGAGTTTAAGTCCTCAAGCAGAGAGGTACTGAGTTAGGATAAAGTTATAACAATTTAAAAAAGTTTATAACAATAAACAATTGTGCATTTCCTTAAGAAACCTCACCATAATGCGGGAAGAAAAACCTTGGAACATAAAGTCATCTATTTTAGTAAAATAATAGAGGTAATTCTGGATTTTAATGCAACTTCAATTCATTCATCATCACAAAATGAGGAAGTCTTGAAGTGCTACTTACCTCGAGGAAAAAAACCCAGTTTTAATACTAAAGTGTAATACCAATCATTTAGTAGAAATTGCAAGTAATTTCTGCAGTATATGTAAAATTCTGAGCAAATTGAAATAGGGCATCAGGATTCAAAACACAGCTGTCTTCCAGAGAATGGTAGAGTATTTTGAGAATTAAGAAGAAATCTGGCAAATCATACATAGCTCACCTAACTGTAAGGAATATATGCTGGAATAGTGGGTAGAACTTAAATGATGTTGGATGTTGGAAGCCCCCGTGTGCACCACAACTGATAATAATCTGTAGCCAGAATTACAAAGATGTAGGAAAATTCTAGTATCATCAGACATGGGTGGTATTGCCATTCAGAAGTCTGTCAAGAGATGTGGCCATAGAAATGGTGGAGATCAATATTCCTGGAGACACTTCCATACTGGTTTTACAGGAAAAAAAATACATGCAGACTTGCTAAATTAAAAACAAAACAAAGCCTTTAGCTTATAGGCCTTTCTGCTAATGTAGCCAGCTATTTCTCAATCAGAGGAGTCATTTGGAAATCAGAATTGAACCCTAATGTGAAGAGAAAGGATCCTTTCAAAACTTACTGGAGTGGTATACTATACATGGCAGTACTGTGGTGTCAGAATATTGTGCAGAGACTCACAACAGAAATGCACACAGTTCTAGCTTTTACTGCCTCCATCAGGCAACTGTGACTAAGTATAAAATTACATTTTGTGATGTCATAGTTATATTATAAGTTCTTAAGCAAAATGTTGTCCAGATAAACATGGAGAAGACCCATCTAAACTTCCCTCACATTACTTTGGCAAACATTGAAGACCAGGTTATAGTTATCTTGATTTATAATTACCCAACAGGAAAAAAATTGCTTATGAAATGTTTTGCAATAATAGAAGCATGCAAATATAGCATGTAAAAAATAATTTAAAATGAGTATATTTTAAGAAGCAACTTCCCAATGGAATAAGTGAAAATAGTAAACAATTACTTTGCATTCTTAAGAAAATACTTCCATATATATATATACACACAGTAGAATAGCAGCAATAACAAAAACAATACAAAACAATAACAAAAACATAAGTCAGCTGAGGAATGGTCACAGAAAAAAAACAAGAAAAAACCAGAACATCCAACTGTAGAATTTACAGTAAAAGTAATATCACCTCTGTGGGGAAAAAAAAATGAGGGTTGCATAGTCAAAGTCCAAAAATAAAATTTAATTTCAGAGAAGAGGGAAAAAGAGACAAGGAAGAAACTGGGGAGACACTGACAGCTATGGAGGACAGGCGACAGATCTAATGAAGAGATTTCCTGGAAGAAGAAAACTCAACAAATTGAATGGAGATTTCTGCTTATTATACATATAAATAGATGATAGATAGAGAAATGATAGAGACTGATCTAGATCTATAAGGCAAAAATACATATATAATGCATATGCATATATTACATATGCATGTATCTGTCTACTGACCTATGTATCTAAAATTAAGGGGCGCCTGGGTGGCTCAGTCGGTTGTGTCCGACTCTTGATTCCTACTCAGGTCATAACATCAGGTTGGTGAGATGGATTGGGCTCCATGCTTTTAGTGCAAGATTCTCTCTCTTCCTCTCTCTCTGCCCCTCCCCCACTCTTTCTCGCTCTCTTCTCAAAAAAAAAAAAAAACGGCTTAAAATTCAGAAGGACTGGTATAAAAATATTCAAAAAACAAATGACTGAATTTGTTTTAGAATTGAATACAATTGTTAAATTACAGGTAGAGCAGGATAAATACAATAAACACACACCTAAATAGACTATGGTGAATTTGTAGCATGAATGAGAAAGTGAAAAATTAAAATCTTACAAAGAGAAAAGATTTCCTAAAGAGGAAAAGCAATAATACTGACTGAAAAATTTTCATAAGTAGCAATAAATGCCAGAAGGCCATTGAGTAATATTTTCTACCTTTGAAGGTCCCATTACTGTCAGTCTAGTACTCTCTTCCCAGAATAAAACAAAAGTTATCAAGATTGATGAAATCAAGTCATTTCAGACATTAAAGGACTAATAGAATATGCCACTGATAGTAATTGTTTGAAAGACAAACTGTACCCTAAAAGAAGTATGATATAGGAGTTGTAAACAGGGTCAGATAAGTTATAAAATATATTGATCTTTATTCAACTATAAAAATAATGCTTTTTTATTTAAAATTAGAATGAAAAATCAATGCATAAGTTAAAACTTTGGGGGCAAAATTAAATAATTAGGAAAACATGAATATAAATAAATATAAAATGATTTTAAAAACTGATAGAGAACTTAATTTTTTAAATTTAGGATCTGATTTTTTGAAGAATATTAATATAAGCCTCAATATCTCTATTTGAGGGAGGAAATAAAATACAAGAGGCACGCACTGTTATTCGGAATTCTTTTTTAAAAGTTTATTTTATGTATGTATGTATGTATGTATGTGTGTATTTATATTCTCAAGTTACTTAGCATACAGTGTAGTCTTGGCTTCAGGAGTAGAACCCAATGATTCATCTCTTACATATGATATCCAGTGCTTATCCTGAAAAGTGCCCTCCTTAATGCTCATCACCCATTTAAAAGACCCCCCCCCACCCCCATCCCTCTTCAGGTCCATCCACATAGTTGCAAATCCCAACATTTCATTCTTTTCATCACCGAGTAGTTTTCCATTACGTGATTACGTGTGTGTGTGTGTGTGTGTGTGTGTGTGCGTATCACATCTTCTTAATCTATTCATCAGTTGATGGGCATTTGGGCTCTTTCTATAATTTATATTGATGATAGTGCTGCTGTAAACATTGGGGTGCATGTGCCCCTTCGAATCAGCATTTTTGTGTATGTTGATTTTTAAAATGCTCAGGGATTAAAGATGACCATGTGTTTGACAATCTGGAGGTGACACTATTACCTTTGAAAGAGCACTATGAATGGAGGGTGGGATGAGATGAAAGACGCAGCAGGAGCTTCCTCTAAGATTGACTCAGTAGTGAGAGAGAAAAGTTAACTTGTTTCACTTGGATTCCATTTTGACTGGCCTCCCATGAAAGATTTGACTTTCTGAAAAACTCCATAGAAACTAGCCACAGCCCAGAAAATCAGTTTTAGAATATCGGTTCTAGTCAACAGTAATGTTTGGATGCAACATCTATGCTACTTGGATGGAGTCTCGCGCCTCCCCAAACGTAAGCACAAATTGGAAAATGTTCGCACTGCCTCACCCTGCCACCAAGCGGCAACTGGAAACCTCAGACAGTGGCTCCTGATAGGCCTGATGGTGAGGCTGTTCTTCGCACCAAACATGAAACCTGAGATGGTGCAACAGGGCTAAATCAGACCCTTTTCCCATGTCATATTTTTTTGTGCCCTGTGCTCAATTTCACCAGGAAAAGAGGTGGTATTTCCTTAGTTGTGCACTTTGGAAGTCCAATAGCCAGGGGAAAGGGGTTTCGTGCCCAAAGTCTGATAGCCATCCCTGCTTGCCATATCTCTGTGCACTGCCATCGAGTGCTCCGCGCATCCTACTGCTTCTGTCTCTACATTTTTCTCACTTAATACTATTGCTACAGGAATTTCGTATAAAAAATTAGAACATGCTGCTACAAACAAGGAGTTATCAAATCAGAGGGAACAGTTTAGTACTTTTAGATAGGTTCTCGTTCAAAATTTCTCTGCCCAGCATTCCCTCCACTCCTCTCCCTATGTCGACATTTTTTAATATAATATTTCGACAACACATAAGTCAAATATAGGATGGTTTTCATGACTGAAAAGTTGAATGACATTGTTTTAAATAACAAAGATTTATTTTTAACTTTTATAAGAGAGATCCAGAAACAGGTAGCCAAGGGAGAGTATGGCAGTTCCAAAGGCCACCAAGATCCTAAGCTCTTTCTCTTTTAGTTGTACCATCCCTGCTTAGCATGTTTTTCTCTATACCCAACATAGGCTCATTAGTGCAGGCCATCACACAAGCTCTATTTTATTTTATTTTATTTTATTTTATTTTATTTTATTATTTTATTTTATTCTATATATTTTAATTTATTTTTAAAATTTTTAATTTATTTTAATTTTTTTTTTTATTTTTAGAGTGAGGGGGAGAGAGGGGCAGAGGGAGAGAGAAAGAATCTTAAGCAAGATCCATGCTCAGCATGGGGTTTGATGCAGGGCTTGATCCCACAACCCTGGGACCATGATCTGAGCTGAAATAGAGAGTCATACTCTCAACCAAGGGTTTGAACCACCCAGGCACCCCCATGACACAAGCTCTTATCATCATGTTCAAGGTCAGAAGGAGGAAAAGAAGGGCACCTGAGTTAGTTCCCTTAAAGAAGTTTTCTGGAAAGCTCACCAAACTATTTCTGTTCTTATTACATCAGCCACCTTTCTTATAAGGCATGCTAAGAAGTGTAGTTTTTATCTAGGATCATTAATGACCCAAATAGAGGAGTTGTGTAATGACCCTAATAGAGGAGTTGTGTATAAGGGAATAGGGATGATCTTTATGCAACTAGCACCATCAACAAAGTTTTGCTATAGTGCTTCACTTTTAAAACAGTGGTATTACTTTCTTACACGATACATAAACATAAACTCAAAATGGATGAAAGATCGAAATGTAAGACAGGAAGCCATCAAAATCCTCGAGGAGAAAGCAGGCAAAAACCTCTTTGACCTCAGCCACAGCAACTTCTTACTTGATGTGTCTCCAGAGGTAAGGGAAACAAGAGTAAAAATGAACTATTTGGACCTCATCAAGATAAAAACTTCTGCACAGCAAAGGAAACAATCAGCAAAACTAAAAGGCAACTGACAGAATGGGAGAAGATATTCATAAATGACATATCAAATAGAAGGTAGTATCTAAAATCTATAAAGAACTTATAAAACTCAACATCCAAAAAACAAATAATCCAGTGAAGAAATGGGCAGAAGACATGAATAGACACTTTTCCAAAGAAGGTATCTAGATGGCTAATACACACATGATGCTCAACATGAAAAGATGAAAAGATGCTCAACGTCACTCATCATCAGGGAAATACATATCAAAACTACGATGAGATAGCACCTCACACCTGTCAGAACGGCTAAAATTAACAACTCAGGCAACAACAGATGTTGGTGAGGATGTGGAGAAAAAGGATCTCTTTTACACTGCTGGTGGGAATGCAAACTGGTGCAGCCACTCTGAAAAACAGTATGGATGTTCCTCAAAATGTTAAAAGTAGAACTACCCTACACTCAGCAATTGCACTACCAAGAATGTATCCTATTTATCCATATAGGAGTGCTGTTTTGAAGGGGCACATGCACCCTAATGTTTATAGTAGCACTATTGACAATAGCCAAAGTATGGAAAGAGCCCAAAGGCCCATTGACTGATGAATGGGTACATATATTTCATAAGTCATGAAAAAGAATGAAATCTTGCCATTTGCAACAATGTGGATGGAACTAGAGTGTATTATGCTAAGCAAACTAAGTCATTCAGAGAAAGACAAGTATCATATGATTTCACTCATATGTGGAATTTAAGAAACAAAACAGATGAACATAGGGGAAGGGAAGGAAAAATAAGATAAAAACTGAGAGTGAGGCAAACCATAAGCAACTCTTAGAGAGAAACTGAGGGTTGCTGGCAGGGGTTGGGTGGGGAGTTGGGCTAAATGGGCGAAAAGCATTAAGGAGGGATCCCACTTGTTGGGATGAGCACTGAGTGTTATATGTAAGTGATGAATCACTATATTGTATTCCTGATATCATTATTACACTATATGTTAACTAAATTGGATTTAAATTAAAAAATAATAAAACTGGTATTCAATTGATTTAAAGTATATTATTTAAAATAAAAGGTGACAGAAAATTAAAATACTTATTTAATTACATTGAGATAAAAGGGAATGAGAGAATGGTTATAAGTCAACATATGTTATTATGCCAAGTCAATAAGCAACTATTGATAAGTCAATTTTGACCACTGACAATAAATTGATTTTGTGTGTGTAAAATTGAAATGTCAAGATGTAACATTATAAGCAAATTACTTCTTGATTTGAAATAAACCAAAAGAATTAAAAGTGTATTTAGTTAAATTCGGGAAACATCACTGACTCTGGGGAGGAAGTCTAGGTTTGGGGAAACATTGGACAGGGGTCTATTGGTTTTCTTTTTTCTCTTTTCTTTTCTTTCCTTTCCTTTCCTTTTTTTTTTTTTTTTTGTATTCTTTATAAGTCCTATTTCATAGGTTTATAGGTACTATGTTTACTGTTTAATAGTGTGCTATTTTTTTTTTTTACTGGTATATTGGGGTTTATTTTACATTCTTTTTTTTCAACATGTTCAGTTATTACTTTGCCAAAATTCATATTGTAAAGTCACATAATCCTGTCTCAAAGCATGTGTACTTTATACTTCTCAGACAGTCATTTAAAGTACTATATTAGAACTGATAAGAAAAGAAAAAAATCATTATTTGTTTCTGGTCTTAAAAAGACTAAAATTTAGTGTGGAAGCTAAGACATGCATGGAAATACACATAATACAAAATAGACATGGAAAAGTACTCAAAAAATTATAACAGGAATTTAGGAGAGGAAGAAATTCTTTATCACTGAATACATCATAAAAGGCAGAAGGATTTATTCTTCATAATAACCATTTCACAACAGTTTCTCTTTTCACTGGTTTTACATGCTTCCTCAGGTTACAATCAGAAATTTGGGCAGTGATTTTATAAATTTAAGATGCATATTAGGGGCGCCTGGGTGGCTCAAGTCGGTTGAGCCTCGGACTTCGGCTCAGTTATGATCTTGCGGTTTGTGGGTTGGAGCCCGCGATGGGTTCTGTGCTGATAGCTCACCGCCTGGAACCTGCTTTGGATTCTGTGTCTCCCTCTCTCTCTGCCTCACTCTCTCTCTCTCTCTCTCCAAAATAAATAAACATAAAAAATAAAGATGCATATTAGAATGGTAGTTTGGAAAGCAATAGAAACTAACCCATCTGGAGCTAAGATATTTGGTCATCAGGCACCCAGCTACAAAACAAGAGCAGAAGTATTAATTAGAACATCACAAGATACATGCTGGAGAGACCACTGCATCTGGAGACAGGAGTCCCACCAGGCGGTAAGCTATATGAATTATGCGAGTGCCAGAACAAGCAAGTTTTCCATGGAAGCATTGATACATTCAATGCAATAACTGATATTCACGCTAAAATTCTTAACACAAAAACACTTTAAAAGTCAGCTTCGTTTACTACAAACATAAATATTTATTTTTTCTTTAAAACTGTTTACTTCTATTAAAAGATAAACTGAAGCATATTAAATATTTAACTGCTTATTTGAACAAAAAAGGATTCCAATTAGGCAGAGCCAAATAGTAAGTGGTTTGAAGGGATCCTCTCAGAGGCTTTTATAGCGAAAGGTTGAAGCCAAGGAAGGAAATTACTGATTGGCTACAACTTAAAGCCTACTCGGTTGTGATTGGTTGTTACTAGGCTTCAGTTCCCTAACCTTGAGGCGTTTTGCTTTGCTTACTCAACCAAGTTCCAACTTCAAAGACAAGGTGAAGGACAGCTGCTTGAGGCCCTCTCTTCAGTCTTTACGGAATCTGTCCGCTTATGGCGTTGGCCGTATTAGTTCTTTCTCTGAGGAAAGTTAAGAGATGGAGGGTCTTTTCATTTGGTCTCTATCATCAAGTTCCCAGCTGCTTTGAGTACTTTCACCTACATCTACCGACCAAAGTGAGTGGAACGTTTTCTTTTCTTTCTCTTGTTTGTTCTTTTGACGTAGGCTGGCATAAACTTTCATCACGAACGTAAGACTTTCCTGTTTAATTGGAGTGGAGGATATGGCTTTGGAAAGCTAGCTGTTGGCTGCCTTGATGTTTCTTTAAAAAAGTCTGTGGTGATTAATTCAACACTTCGTGTGCTGTGGAAGGAAATAGCCCAGGAAGTGGGGCTTTAGAAATGCAAAGAATGCTAGTGCTCTTTAAGGAAATTACTGAATAAGTATGCTCTATGAAGTAGAATATGTTCTCTGCGAGCCTGAGTGTGAAAACAGAATAGTTTCCATTTTATTTGTGATTCCTGTGCTTGGCTTCCATTTCAACTACCTCAGTTAATGTTCTTAGCAATTTCCTGTGTGGCAAATGGTTTTATCTCAAAGATTACAGAGGAACTAAGAGAATAGAAAGAGGCAGTGTGCTTGAAGGAATGTTTAAACTACCTTTCCTCCCTACCATAGATACGGTACCTCTGTGCTACAGTTGTAAAATAAAATGGATACAGGGCGAAGAGAAGAGAATGTTATCTTTATTTTGGTTTTTGGCCCTTTGCTCTCGATAAGGGGACCACTGAGAGTAGACCTCTCTTGAGCAGTTGGTCAGAAGAAGGTTCCCCCTGTGGGATTCTAGGTAGAAGTTGGGTGTGAAGCTATTTTCTTTTGTTTTGGATTCCTCAAGGTATTTTTCTCAAATTGGAATAGGCCTTATGTTACGATCTGATAAATAGTCACCTCATTCATTAATTTCAGTTGTCGAGTTATCCCCTTAGGTAGAAGTGTCACTCTTATCAATAATTTTTGGCATATTCTCTATTATCTTTTATGCTCTCTGGGCCCCTGCTTAGACAGATGAAATATTTCCTGGCCACTGTCTTGGTTTCTAAGTCCTGCGTAATATTTTAGCTAAAACTATTCCTCCTCCTCCTCTTCTCCTCCTCCTTCTTCTTCCTCCTCTCCCTCCTCCCCCTCCTCCTTCTTCTTGCTAATACTGTTTTTTATCATAACCTAACACAGATTTTACATCTTTAACTTAAAAAAATTTCTTTAATGTTTGTTTATTTTTGACACACAGAGAGAGACAGAGCATGAGTGGGGGACCAGTAGAGAGAGAGAGGAAGACACAGAGTCGGAAGCAGGCTCCAGGCTCTGAGCTGTCAGCGAACTCAGAGACCGCGAGATCATGACCTGAGCGGAAGTTGGAGGCCCAACCGACTGAGCCACCCAGGCGCCCCTTACATCTTTCACTTTTGATGGAGATGTGGTATAATCACATAGTTTCGGATAGAATAAGGAAGAGAAAGTTAGAGGGCCTTGAAGTTTCTCCAAAACCATCTCTATTAGAGTGTATTTTTAGGGAATTAGCTTATGTGCCAAATATCTTGTTTCTTGGAATTAGTCTGGACATGTTTATTTGTTTGTTTGTATGAACAGAATTCCAAGTAGGTCATGTGGAACCTGGGCAAAACTTTCAGATTGGCATTGCCCTTTAGCTAGTTTTTTAAGATAGTTTTCTTTTTTCTGGGTTTGAGGTACTCCTTCTGTTCTTTTCATAAAAAATATTCTTTAGGTGGAAAAACAAATTTCCTTCTGAAAAAATAAGCTTCTTTGAGAGTTTTTGGAGCCAAGAGAATGAAATATTATAAAATGTGATCAAAACTGGTAAGAGTAAAACGGTCTTTTAAAGTGATTATTTTTATTCTTTTTATGTTTTTTGTTTTTTTTTTTTTTTTCATTACAGTATCTTATGTTGAAGGGTGCCTGGGTGGCTCAGGTTATGATCTCACCGGTTCATGAATTCCAGCCCCAAGTTGGGCTGACAGTGAGGAGTCTGCTTGGGATTCTCTGTCTCCCTCTCTTTCTCTGCCCCTCCCCGTTCATGCCCCGCCCCCCCATCTCTCTTTCTTTCTCTCTCTCTCTCTTAAAAGTAAATAAATATTTAAAGGAAAAAAAAAACAAACAGTGGCTTACATTGAGGTCATGAAACTCAGCAGCTAGTAGTCTATATTAGCCACCTGAAAGTGATATAAAACTGGAAAGATGATAAAATGCACACAGTCTTAAGTCATCTTGGGAAAACACAATTCAAATTTTAATACAGCCAGCCTTGCATCATGTTTTATTTATGATAAATATATACATACATACATCACTTTCCCTCTCAGGAAACCACTGTATTTAATAACATTAACCTCTGTCAGGGCGGACTTGTACAGGTGGTACCACACATATTTCATTCACTGGCAAGTGATAGATTTTAAAGATATTATGAAAAATTCTTACTTCCATTTGCGAAAGTCTAGCCCAAAGTGGCCTTACTCCAGAGTGATGGAGAAAAAAAAATTCAGAGGCCTCTCTCACAGGTCTCTGAGAGTTAGTGAAGGGTCTTTATGGAGCTGAAAACATAATAGCAGCTAAAAATTAGAATAGGCAGGGAAGATGTGGTACCTCTGCAACTTATGGGATTTAATCAGAAACGAATGCCAGGAATACCAAGGCAGAATTTACTTTGATAGAAAACATAACACACCTTATCTTTGGGAAAGTTTCTAAAATATCAGTGTCTTGTTATACTAATTCTTAATTGTTGTATTGATTCTTGCTACAATGAACATATCTGAGGATAATTCTGTTTGGAAAGAAAAATTAATTTTTTTCCATGATGGAACTACTATGTTTTCCCTTTCCTATTGTCAATTTGATGTCAGCCTCAATAATTCAGTGTCTGCTCTGTGGGTGTGTGTTTAGTTTTGGTTTGACAGATTTGTTTACTCAGGTTCTTAATGGCTATGGTATGCAAAATTGGGTGTGAATAGGCATTAAACCTCCCTGCACAAGTTCTGAAAGTACAAGCAATAAAATGTTTTCTAGAATAAAACATTCACGTAAGGTATGAAGAAGGCAATAAATACATTGTCCATATGGTATAAGTCCATATGTTTCAAGTTTCACAATTTATATTTAACATACTGGTCTTTATAAAGGGAAGCCACTGGAAGAGCACAGAACCCCAAGGTAAAAGCAAATGTTATCTAGGGGCGCCTGAGTGGCTCAGTCTGTTAAGCGTCCGACTTCGGCTCAGGTCATGATTTCATGGCTGGTGGGTTCAAGCCCCACGCTGGGCTCTGTGTTGACAGCTCAGAGCCTGGAGCCTGCTTCAGATTCTGTGTCTCCCTCTCTCTCTGCCCCTCCCCTGCTCATGCTCTGTCTCTCTCTCGGTCTCAAAAATAAATAAACATTAAAAAAAAAAAGCAAATGTTATTCAGACATAATGTGCATAATACTTTAAAGATAATGGATATTGCTTTGTACTAGCAATGGCAGAAAGGTTTTATAACCTCCAAATTAGGAAGTATATTAATTTTTCTTACTTTCTCTGGTCATTCAGTGCTTCTGTTATATGATCACATGGTTTATACATGATATTTGGTATTTACTTTTTTTGAACATGACTGCTTCTGAGAGAAATGTTGGGGTAGGGGTGCCTGGGTGGTGCAATCCATTAAGTGTCTGACTCTTGATCTTGGTTCAGGTCATAATCTCACAGTTTTTGAGTTTGAGGCCCACATCAGGCTCTGCGCTGATGGCACAGAGCCTGCTTGGGATTCTGTCTCTCCTTCTCTCTACCTTTCCCCCACTTATATGTGTTCTCTCTCCCTTTCTCTCTCTCTCAAAGTAAGTATATAAATTTTAAAAACATTAAAAAGAAATGTTGCAGTATTCATTTTTATCTACCTTGAAAATACAGACTTATCAGAGTCTTTTAAAGAACTTTCACCTGTAAATAACTGAATATTATAAGATTATTAATTATAGCTATACAGAAAGTTTCCAGAAGAATTCCAGCAAAGTCACAAAGCTGAAAACATTTTTTTTTTTTTAGAGTGAGCACATCCTTATATTTGTGACAGCAAGAAACAGCCATCATCATGGCTTATCTAACTCTCTTTTAATTATTTTATTTTTGAAAACTAAAAATGCACACATAAAAATATGGTCAAATGTCATGATAGTCTAGTTAGTGTGCGCATGTGTGTGTGTGCATGCACACACACACATACCTACATACTCCAAAAGATTTTTACAGAATATATATAGCAGCTTTATTTAAAGTTTACTTATTTATTTGAGAGACAGAGAGAGAGGGAGAGTGCACAGGCATGAGCAGGAGAAAGGAGAGAGAATCCCACTTGGGGCTTGATCTCACTAACTGTGAGATCATTACCTGAGCCCAAATCAAGAGTCGGACTCTTAGCCAACTGAGCCACCCAGGCACCCCATAGCAGCTTTATTTATATTAGCTTCAAACTGAAAACAGTTTGAATAAGTGCCCTTTAATAGGTGTCCCTTACTTAATAAGAGAATAAATAAACACATTGGGAAAAACTTTTATATTGGAATACTACGCAGCAATAAAAAGGAACAAATTATAGATAAAAACATGATTCAATGCATAAAGAGTGAAAACATCTTTCACACACAAACATACCTTATATATGATTCTATTTACATGAGGTCCTAGAATTGGCAACATTTTTCTAAGGTGAGAAAAAAACGGTGCTTGTCTCTGGGGTCTGTGGATACAGAATGGATGGAAAAGTGAAGGAAGTTTGGGGACTAGACGCTGGGGGTTTATATCTTGAGAGTTTTGGCAGGTTACATATCTGCGCACTTGTCAAAACTCAGTGAATGTTCACCCAAAGCTTCTGCATTTCATTATATAGAAGTTTAAACCGTAAAGAAAATTTGCAAACAAATGTGAAATTCTAGTAAATGATACGTAAGATGAAGTATTTAGGGAAAGTCTCCTGTTGCCTGAAATTTACTTTGAACATACCAAAAAAATAATATTGATGGATGGATGAATGGAGGGATGGATCAATATGTTATAAAGCAAACATAGTAAAATGCTTGCATACAGAAACTAGATGATAGTATATTGATGCTCACTGAAAAATTCTTTAAGTTTTTCCTGTTTGAAAATTTTCACAATTAAATACTGGAAAAACCTTATCTTTTTTGTTTGCTTTTACTTTACTATAGCACTGAACAAAATAGCTGGTACTTAGTGCTCAATTAAGTATTTGAAGGAAAGAAATAATAAATGGATATATAAATTAAAAATAGAAATTATGGGGTGCCTGGGTGGCTCAGTTGTTAAGCATCTGACTTTGGCTGAGGTCATGATCTCATGGTTCATGAGCTCGAGCCCCTGCTTCAGGTGAGCATGAGCCCCACCTCTGGTAAGCATGAGCCCTGCTTCGGGTAAGCCCCACTTCTCTCTCTCTTTCTCTGCCCCTCTCTCACTTGTGCCCTCTCTTTCTCTCTCTCTCTCTCTCAAAAAAAAAAAAAAGGATTGGAATTATGAATATGAAGCCCCAGTAAAATATCCAGTTCTCAGGGCCATTTTTATGATGTTTCACTAATCATCCCCATGACCCTAACTAAAACCTGACCCTACTCTTCACTCTTTCCTGGACAAATGGTGCTACCTCAGCATTGCCAAACAGCTGAGATAATTCCAAGAGAATCAGATTCTTTCTCAACCACAGAGAATCAATAGGTCTTTTAGATGGCCTCTGTTCCAAGGATGAGGGAGAGAAGAGGCAGATGGAGAAGTAACAGAAAGAGGTGATTGTTTTGATCACAATATTTTCAGAAAGTCTGTAATCTGAGATGGATGCAGTAATTTGAGGTTTTTATTGTTCTTTTAACGCTTAATATTCCTTAGTTAATGGCTGTTCTTTCAGATTTGTCTCTTCTCCCTTCATCAGTCCAAGATGGAGCATGGATTTAAGAAGGAGGGGGGTAGCTTATGAGGTCTCAAGGTGGTAGAGGATAGACAGGATTATATGACTGTGGTATCCCATTTTTGTGTAGGAAAAGCTGATCTGGGCAGCTCCTTGAATTGCTGACTCTGATGTAAAATTTGTCTCTCCTGAATGTCCTGCTTGCTGAAATGTATGCCTGGGGTAAATTGTGGTTTTTTCTCCTACTTGGTCATCTTTCCATCTTCCTTTGACTAGGTATGTTATTAATTTCCTAGGGCAGCCAAAACAAATTGCCACAAGCTTGGTAGCTTAAAACAAGAATTTGTTCTCTTATAGATCAGGAGGCTGGAAAGTTAGAACTCAAGGTGCTGGGAGGTAAGTTTTTTAGAGGCTCTGAGGCAGAAACTGTCCCATGCCTCTCTTTCCTAGCTTCTGGTGGTGGCCAGTAATCCTTGGCATTTCTTGGTTTTGTAGATGCATCATTGTAGTATGCTCCTGTCTTCACATGGGTCTCTCCTCTATATGTCTTTTTGTCTCTTCATGTGACCTTCTTATAGAGACCCAGTCATTGGATTTAGACACCACCTTAATCTATTATTTATCTTAACTAATTACATGTGCAAACATCCAATTTCCAAATAAGATCACATTCTAAAGTTCAGAGTGGATACATGTTTGAAGGACACTATCCAGCCCACTACGAGACCTTAGTGTGATTCTTGCAAGCTTTATTTAATCCCTGAAATCTGATTTTAGTTCTCAGACTTGGCATAGGCAACTCACCTTGTAGCCCTCAGCCTCAGGCCACTTTTTCCTGTGAAAGTAACCACTTTGACATACTCCTCAAATAGATTTCAGCTGATATTCATGTCCCTCTTCATTAGAAATGCAGGATATTCTTTTCTTTATTCTTATAAATTGTGAATACTAAAACGCTGTTAGTGCAGGGACCATGCTTTGAAAACCATTGTTTTAGACTTAGCTAGTATCGTTTGTCACCTTGGATGTTGATCTGAAAAGATCTGGACATACATCTGGACACATTTCCCCATACCCTCTCTAAGAGAGAAGGTGAGCATTTTAAGTTTTCTACCTTTTCTGCATAAGATCCTTTTCATCTTAGCATAATAAACTTCATTGGCTAACAGTTGTCAGAGGAAGTGATATGCTAACTATTCTAGGGGAGAAACTCTATGGACTAGTGGCCTGGACTGGCTGCTGATATGTAAAAATGGGAGCTAAATAAATTTACAGAATTCTTCTAGAGAAATCCTGGCACTTCTCAATTTATTACTATTTTTAGTTTAAGAAGCTGAATTGTAAGTGTTTTTTTCTTTGCTTTCCAGTTATCTTAACCAACTGAATTTCTACACTGTTCAAAGATAAACTGAAGTACATTAAAATTTTGAAGAGTTTATTTGAAAACATTGATTTGAATCTGGTGATGCCAACTTGAAAATGGTTAGGAGCTCTCTACCAGCAGGATATAAAGGATATGCCTTTTTTTAATGTTTATTTATTTTTGAGAGAGAGAGAGAGAGAGAGAGAGAGAGAGAGATTGAGAGAACGCATGAGCATGAGCAGGGGAAATGCAGAGGATCTGAAGCAACCTCCACCCTGACAGCAAAGAACCCCATGTGGGGCTCAAACCCACACACTATAAGGTCAGGTCCTGAGCTGAAGTCGGCCACTCAACCGAATGAGCCACCCAGGTGCCCCTAAAGGAGAGGTTTTTGTAGAGCAGACATTGAAGCAAAGCAAGGGGATTATTTGATTGGCTATAACTTAAGTGATTGCCCTATTTGGGAAAGCCTTGTTGGCTGTTTGTGATTGCTTGTTCTTAAGTTTTGATTTCTTAACCTTGAGGCATTTACCAGAATTGACCCTGCTTAAGTTTTGGTTTCCTTACCCAAGCTGCCAGGGTATTAGAGCCACCTCAATCTAACGGCCTCCTTGTTTAATTACTTTAACAGCACCTACCCACAGCCCAGGGGCAATTGGAAACCTGAGGCCAACCAGTTCTTGTACATGAAAAGGCAGAAAGAAGGGGCGCCTGGGTGGCTCAGTTGGTTAAACATCCTACCCTTGATTTTGGCTCAGGTCATGATCTCATGGTTCATGGGATCCATCCCTGTATCGGGGTCTGTGCTGATAGTACAGAGCCTGCTTGAGATTCTTTTTCTCTGCCCCTCTCCTGTGTGTGCACATGTGCACTCATGCACTCTCTATCTCTTTCAAAATAAATAAATAAACATTAAAAAAACAAAATGCAGAAAGAAAAATGAAGTAATAAAAAGAAAATACCATACCCATCACAAATATTCACATTTTCAGTTTTTAGATAAATATTTATTGATTGTCAACAACACTCTAGGAAATATTGGTGCAATATTTCACATATATTGATTATTTTAATAATGTACAACAGATAGATGTATCCTACGATTCTACTGCATGTTGTGTTTCGGTATTCCTGAGCTGCCATAGAATTTTTCTTATATTTTTCTCATTTGCAGTTCATAACTTCAGAATTATAGTGCTTATTTTTATCTGCAAGTATTGAGGCTCAGAGAAGCTTAAGGTCATAAAATTATTACAGGGAGAAATCAGAAAAATCTCAGCTTTTATGAAAACCAATTTAGTGTTCTTTACATCTATCCCTAGAGAAAGGTTATGTAATTCTGCTTTTAAAAATAGTATTATCTTAGGCATCTCATAGAATTTCTTAGCCTGAGGTTTGTAATGTGTATGTCAAACAAAAAGTAGAGGAAGAAGTTTGTTTGGCTTTCTGCTCCAGAGGGTTATTAGAAGAATTAAGTAACAATTACTTGAAGGATTTTATAAAAATTAAAATGAAATAAAGTTATATTTGTGTTAGGTTTACAGGTGTATAACATGGTATTTTCTGCAGGGTGCTAGGTGACTACTCCAATATTCATGTATTCCTTATTTCTTAATAATAAAATCTTATTTTTTTAGCTGTTTAGAAAATAAATGCAGAAATACTAATAGAATTAGAATGTCAGCAGTTTGTAATCTCTGACAAAATAGTAAACCTAGGCAATAATCTTCAATACCTTTATGTTGAAGACTGCCAGAAAAATGTATATTGGAAGAAAGAGGCTGACAACATCTGAATTCTTTTCAAGAATTGAACTTGAATTTTTTCTATCTAAAAGTGTACAGAAAATGTGGAACACAGAAAACAGGTACCTTAGCATTTTTTTTTTTTTCAATTCTCAAAATCTAAAATATGGGAAATTCTACAAAATAAAAGTTTTTATTTTTTATTTTTTATTTTTATTTTTTATTTGTATTTTTTATTTTATTTTGTAATACCTTATATACTAGAGAAATGTCTACATGAATGTTTTAGCTAACATGTAAATCTCATATTGTGTGAAAACACCTGACAACAATTTTTAAAGCACCAGATGTACTTGAACTAAAAAATGTAATAAGTTTCGGCTATAAGAAATTATAGTAGTATGGGTATACATAGGTCTTGAATAGTACAATATCTCTGGCCTTTGAAATAAGTCATATATATATCATAAAAAAGATGCTTTGAATAGGGTAAAAATATCACCCCAAATGTTCAAGATTAACATTGCTTTTACAGAGCTAAATATTTCTTTATTAGGTAATGTGAGAACCATTCATTCTGATAAAATGGTTCTTTAGGGTACAATCTAAAATAAGTCTAATTCTTTCATGCATTAAACTCTTAATGACCTTAGGAATTAAATGCATTGGGCAGGAGGGAATTTAGGTGGAAAGACTTATTTTTTTCTTCTAAGTAAAATATATTGTAAAGATATGGAAATGTTTGCATTGAGAAGGAAAGCTGGTGAAAAGCAGATAAAAAGTGCCAGCCAGCTGTCCAAGGCCAGATACTCCCCTTGCATGCTTTTGGGCATCTTGCTTGCTTCTTGCATCAGTCAGCAGCCAGGAACCAGAAGCTTGATTATACTAGTCCTGCCCAATCTGGAAGCACATATGTATAAAAGACCAGTAAAACCTGAGCCAGATGCTCAGCCTTTGGAGGTGACTCCACCAGCCTGGCATCAGTGCAAAATAAACCATCTTTTCTGATTCCCCGTGTGCATGCCGCTTGTCCCTTCCTGGGCACCGAGTATTTGCTGTAACAGCATAGCTCTGTTAATAAAACTGTCTCCTTTAAATAAATGGCTATAAATTAATCAGAGCCAAAGACATATTTTTTCCAACCTTTTAAACAGGAGTTTTTTAATATTGGAAAAGAAGTTGGTGCACTGAAACAAACAAAAAATATGAAGCCAAGAGAGAGAACTGTATTGATTTTTATCTTTGATGGCAATGCTTTTAGAGTTTTTATTAGTATAATCGACTTACTGATTTAAAAAAAAATTTTTTTTGCATTTATTTATTTTTGAGAGATAGAGCACAAGTGGGGAGGGGCAGAGAGAGAAGGAGACAGAATGCAAAGCAGTCTCCAGGCTCTGTGCTGTCAGCACAGAGCCTGATGTGGGGCTTGAACTCACAAACTACGAGATCCTGACCTGAGCCGAAGTCAAACACTTAACCAACTGAGCCACCCAGGCGCCCCTCAACTTACTGATTTTTCAAGGTAAAATGAAATGTAAATATTTGTCTTGATAAGTTGGGATATTTCTCCAATTATCTTTCCTATGAAATTCATAATTTTAGTGTGTATATATGCATAAATGTTTGTGTATACATAGGACTATATATAGTATATGTGGACATATATGTATTTAGAAGGCTGAAGCTCAAGTTTACAAAATATATATTTAGAAAAGTCAAAAACAAGAAGCTTCTCAATGACTATTTACCCCTAAATTTATATTGATTTACTTTGTGTAGAGTATTCCATCCATTCACATTATGAACTTGCTGTGCAAATTAAAATAAATCTCTATCTACACACACATATTTATTGGAATGCACATGTGTCACTACTGGTTTTAGGAAAGAAATATGGCAGTACAATTAGAAAAATCAAATAAGTTTCAAAGATGCTTTTTAGCAAAGGTATCTTTAAATTAGGTGATTTGAAAGATACATTTACATTTTAGAATAGGAGGAGACAATTTATTGTATTACAGGAGATGTAATGCGCTACTGACTTCAGTTTGTATCTTACCCTACAATTTTAAATACATAGATAATGTTAATTTGTGGAATAAGAATGGAGGAGCAAAGAATGACTGCAAAGTATTACACTTCATGTAATAGTTACTGGTTGTTTATCATGAGAATGAGATAGAAATGTGGGCAAAATACAAAGTAGACAGCCAAATAAAGGCTAGTTGCACTGGTCTAATTCGAAATCCCAGACTTAGCTAACTTCTTATTTCCAAATCCTGTGTATGTTTGTTGAAAGAAGAACCCTGTGGAACTCCGTAGCTAGATCCATTCAAACCTCTTGCTCCAAGTAAACAGGAAAAAAGGAAGAAAAATAAATACACCCTTCTACTGGTAGCTGGGTTACCATTTATGGATTAAGAATGGCATTTGTTCCTGGAAAGAAGAAATTAATTGATAGGAAAATTGCCAGATATAAGGAATACTATTACGTAAAGGCCAGAAATCTGTGTCAGAGTAAACAGATGGGGACTGTGTTACAATGCAGAAAAAAAATGTGAGGGAGAAATGCAAAAAAAAAAAAAAAAGAGAGAGAGAGAGAGAGAAGCAATGATGGTATATTTGACATGATAACAGATGCAAAACAGAGAGTGGTTAAGACAAGATGTACTCGTTTATTAAAAGAAGATAAAGTAAAATCAACAATGTATGCATTTCAAGGAATAAATACTTATTCTGACTTTAAAGGAACAAATTCAGACTATGAAGTTCTTTGGATATATGTATCATTTTAGTGAGATCATTATGAATTACTAAAATGATTTTGACACCATGGGCTGATGAGTTTACTTGGATGACAAGTATTGCATTTGAGAATACATGTGTTTATTAGTTATTGTGCTATTGATGTAGTGGTCAAAGATTATTAATCCTTCTAAAGTGCAAGAAGGGGCCAAGATAACAGAATAGCTTGAAGTACTTGGCACAAGAAGGGTAGGATCTGAGTATGTTGATATTACAGGATAACCAGTGAACATCAGAGCATTTGCTTCTATAATCTTTATATCAGGGATAGTCTTAAATATAGGAATTTAAAGGCAATATTTCCTTTGTATAAATCCAGCAAAATAAATCTTCACGGGTGCCCTGAACTAGTGCATAGGCTCTTTTTATTGTTTGGCAAATTATCTGATTTCAATTACCAAATTGTATTGTTTTGCCTTTATACCCAGCACATACTGTTTCTTCTATCAGAAGCATTCATGGATGTGCTTTTTTGCAATCACTGTTATTCCTAAATTTCAGAAACTTTTTTAGTTTTTTATTGAGAGAGAGAGAGAGAGCAAGTAGGGGAGGAGCAGAGAGAGAGGGTGAGAGATAATCCCAAGTAGGCTTCACGCTGTCAGCCCAGAGCCTGACGTGGGGCTTGATCCCATGAACCTTGAGATCATGACCTGAGCTAAAATCAAGAATTGGATGTTTAATTGACTGAGCCACCCAGGTACCCCAGAAACTTTTTAAAAAAATATATTCTAACCATTATACTAAAAATATTAACCGATATTGTTCTTTTAGAATTTTGCATTCAAGAAGCTATGATGCTATAATTAAAGCAATGAAAAGAACAGTAAATAACTGAGAATGCAAGAGCAGTACAAACCTAAGGATCCTGTCACAGTCACATCCTTACATGAAAAAAATGAACTAACGCTGAAGGGAAAAATACTTTCCTCAATTTAAAAAAGTCTTCAATGTTATATTTAATGTTAAGATGGGCAACCGGAAACATGTTGGTCCACTGGTTTGAAATAAGGCTGGCGATAAAAAAGGTCCACTTCTATTTTGTTTTTCTTTCAATTACAAGAGAATTTATCTTCAAACTTGGAAAAATATTACAAAGAATGCAAAGAGCAGACTGCTTTCTGAAAGGTGAAGAGCCATTAAGAAAGAGCACAGTTGCTTTTAAAAATTAATTTTCCTTTGAGGCTTGTTCAATTTATATTACACAGTACTGGAATAATTTACACATACTGCTCAGTAACTCTTAAGCATCCCTGAGAAATCATGGAAAGGAAACAGGTTCTCAAATATAGAGGATTCCATTATCTTAATTTTTTAATCTTTTTAAAAAATGTTTGTTTATTTTTGAGAGAGAGAGACAGAGAGTGAGTGGGGGAGGAAAAGAGAGAGAGAGAGAGACAGAGAGAGACAGAGAGAGAGAGAATCTGAAGCAGGCTCCAGGCTCTGAGCTGTCAGCACAGAGCCTGATGAGGGGCTCAAACCCTCAAACTGTGAGATCATGAGCTGAGCCAAAGTTGGATGCTTAACTGACTGAGCCACCCAGGCACCCCATCCATTATCTTAATTTTTAAATAACATTATGAATTGGATTTTCTAAAGTGACAGACAAGTGAACTTGCTATAAAAATTTCCCTTTTTTTATTATAAAAATTCTTCTAGTTTGGATTATGCAGTGTGTTCTGTTTATGCATTCTCTTCAGAATATTTTTCCTGTATTCCAGGCACACCACAATATTTTTATTTCAATAAAATTTTGTCATGCTTATTCTGTAAGGTACTTATTAAGGTGTAACTTGCACAGAAAAAATATATATAAATAAATTGTATAATGATAAATTAAAAAAATTCCTCTTCGTCATGGTAAGCACAACTAGAATAATAAACACAATTATCATCTCTGTAAAACCACCCCTTTTCAGTTTCTTTTCTCCCCTAAGAGTCACCATTATGACAACTTCTTTTATTTTTTAAATTTTTTAAAATATTTATTTATTTTTGAGACAGGGAGACAGAGCGTGAGCAGGGGAGGGGCAGAGAGAGAGGGAGACACAGAATCTGAAGCAGGCTCCAGTCTCTGAGCTGTCAGCACAGAGCCCAATGCGGGGCTCGAACCCACGAACCGTGAGATCATGACCTGAGCTGAAGTCAGACGCTTAACCAACTGAGCCACCCGGGTGCCGCAGAAACTTCTAAAATCAAAGAGTAGTTTCAGGTATTTTTGAACTTTGTATATATGCAGTATTGTCTTTTTTGTGCCTAGCATTTATTATTTCAACATTTCAGTTATGAGGTGCCTCCATATTTGTGTAGATATTGATATAGATATTTGTAGTTTAAAATTTTTTCTTGCTGTATCACATTCTAATATGTGAATATATCACCATTTATATATCCATTCTCAGTTGTTGGACATTTGGGAAGCTTACATTTTGGCACTATTATGTGTAGTTCTGCTATAAAAATTCTAATCTACCACTATGTATCTGCTGAATGTGTTATATGCATTTCAGGTGGCTATACACCTAGAGATGGAATTACTGGGTAATAAAGTATATGTGTTACACTTTATTAGATATTGTCAAACAAACTGCAAAGTAGTTGTACTCTCACTAGTGGTATATGAGAGTTTAAATAGCTCTAATCCTTTATAGCACTTTGTTATGTAAAATAATATATATATATATATATATATATATATATATATTTATATATGACATTTTTTTGAAGGGTGGGCTTATGTAGTGGCATTTCACTGTGTTTTTGTTTTTTATTTCTCTGAAGTCTAATGAAAGTGAACAACTTTTCATTGTTTATTGTCCATTTGGGTATATATTATTATAAGGATCTATTGTCCTATCTCTACTGGATTTTCTCCTTTTTTCTATTGATTCATATAAGTTCTTTATATATTTTGTATTGAAACCATAGAAAAATTTAGGACGAGTTATCTATAATATTGAATCTTTTAATTTATGAACATTGTATAATCCCTCTATGTGTTTAGATTATTTAAATTTTCTCAACAGTGCTTTGCAGTTTCCACTGTAGAAGTCTTGGATATTTTCATTAGTTTTATGCCTGTGCATTTGATGTTTTTGATGCTATTGAAATGGTAGTTTTATGAATATCATGTTGTATTTGTTACTGGAACATAGGAATTCTTTCTACATATTTACCTTGTATGCTAACCTTGTATCCCGAGATTTTGCTTAATTTCATTTAGTGTTCTAATAGTTTTCCCACAAATTTCTTTGGATTTTTAAAGGATGCAAAATCACATGCAAACAATGACAGTTTTGTTACTTCTTTACCTATCTTATGCTATTTCCATTTTTTACCTCCTTAAATGTATTAAAAATTCCAGTACAATATTATATCTAGTTGATTAAGATAGTATCCTTAACTTGTTCTCAAATCAAGGGGAAATTTTTATATTTCAGAATTAGGGATGATGTTTACTGTAGGCTTTTTGTAGTCATTTCCATTTTTAGTTTGCTAAGAATTTTTTTTAATGAATGCAAATTGAATTTTATCTAATCTTTTCTGAATACCTAGATGTGAGCATTCCCTTTTTTTTTTGTTGTTGTTAATGTGCTAAATTAGGTTGACTTAACAGGTTTACTGAAATTTATTTCATACACAAAGGCAGTTAATTGGTCTTCAGTATACTTACAGAGTTCAATTATTACCACAAATTTACATTTCCATCACCCCATAAAGAAACCCTGTGTGCATTAGCAGTCATTCCCCATTTTCCTTCCCCACACAACCCTGCATGCCCTAGGCCTACGCCACCATTACAATCATTTCTGTCTCTACAGATTTGCCCATTTTTGGCCTTTCATATAAATAGGATCATAGAATATGTGTTGTTTGTGACTAGATTTTTTCCTTTAGCTAAATGGTTTTAAGGCTGATCCATGTTGTAGCATGTATCAGTTCTTCTTCTTTTTCTTCTTCTTCTTCTTCTTCTTCTTCTTCTTCTTCTTCTTCTTCTTCTTCTTCTTCTTCTTCTTCTTCTGGTTTATTTGTTTTGAGAGAGACAGAGACAGCATGAGTAGGGGAGGGGGAGAGAGAGAGACAGAGTCCCAAGCAGGCTCTGCACCATCAACATACAGCCAGATGTGGGGCTCAAACCAATGAAACTGTGATCATGACCTGAGCCCAAACCAAGATTTGGACGCTTAACCAACTGAGCTACCCAGGCGCCCCAATACTTAATTTAAAAAAAAGTTTATTTGTTGGGGTTCCTGGGTGGCTCAGTCGGTTGAGCTTGCGACTTTGGCTTAGGTCATGATCTCGTGGTCTGTGAGTTTGAGCCCTGCATGTGGCTCTGTGCTGGCAGCTCAGAGCCTGGAGTCTGCTTCAGATTCAGTGTCTCCCTCTCTCTCTCTGTGCCTCCCCTGCTCACACTCTGTCTCTGTCTCTGTCTCTCTCAAAAATAAATAAACATTAAAAAAAAGTTTGTTTATTTAGAGAGCACAGGCAGGGGAAGGGCAGAGAGAGAAGGAAGGAGAGAGAGAGAATCTCAAGCAGGCTCCAAATTGTCAGCAATGAGATGGATGCAGGGCTCTATCCAATGAACCACGAGATCATGACCTGAGCTGATACCAAGAGTCGGATGCTTAACTCACCAAACCACCCAGATGCCCCAAGTACTTCATTTTTAATGCCAATAATACCCCAACTTCATGGATGTATCGCTTTATTTATCCATGAGCTGATGGACATTTGGCTTTTTTCCACTTTTTGAATATTACGAAACGGTGTTAGGAATACTTGTGTACAATTCTTTGTGTGAAAGTGTATTTTCATTCCTTTTGGGTATATATCTAGGAATTGGTTGGTCTTATGGTAACTGTACGTTTAACATTTTGGGAATTGCCAAACTGTTCTCCAGGGTGACTGCATCATGTTAAATTCCTCCAATGAATGGATAAGGGTTATGGAGTGTCCACATCCTTGCCAGAGCTTGATATTATCTGTCATTTTTGTTATAGTCATCCTAGTAGGTATTCTGGTAGATAGAAGTGGCATCTCACTATGGTTTTGATTTGTATTTCCCTCCTAGATGCTGGGCTTCTTTTCATGTGCTTATTGTGATTTTTATACCATCTTTGGATAAATATCAATTGGATAATTTTTCCAATTTTTTAATTGGGTTTTATCTTTTTTGTTGTTGTTAATAGGGTTCTTTGTTTACTCTGGATATAATCCTTTATAATATATGTGACTTGGAAGTATTTTCTGCCATTCTATGGACTGTATTTTCAGTTTCCTTAGGGTATCCTTTGACATACAAAATTTTTAATTTGGTAAAACCCAATTTGTTTCTTTTTCCTTTGGTTTCTTGTGGGTTTTGTGTCATATCTAGGAAGGCTTTGCCTAACCTTAGTATGTGAAGATCTACTCCTGCCATATTGTCTCTGCTAAAGAATGTTCCACTTGTACTTCCATTTCTTTGCTCAAATTTATACCTAATTTCTGTCAGCCTAAATATAAAAAAACTAGTTCAAAAAGCAAAACATTTATTTGGCATAAATAACTTGCAAACACAGGTTTAGGTAGAAACCCCAATAGTGTCCCAACTACAGGAGATAGATGGTTTTTTATGGAAAAAAAAAAAGAAGATTAGGTAAAATTTTTAAGAAGAGTTCATTGGGGGTGACTTCATTAATTGGTCAGGTTAAGCAATCATTAGACAAAAAGTTTTACTGATATCAATATTTTCATATAGTATTTTTCTCATTCTTGCTGACATCTTGAAATATTGGTGGTTTGGCTCAGTTCAAAATTTAGAAAACTGGACATGCAAGGCAGTTCCTTTAAAATGGCTGCCCCAGCTCTGTTTTTAAAATGGCTCTCCTTGGGTGCCTGAGTGGTTGTTGGCTTAGTGTCCAACGCTTGATTTCAGCTCAGGTTATAATCTCATGGTTCGTGAGTTCCAGCCCCATGTAGGGCTATGCACTGGGAGCGCTGAGAGCACAGAGCCTACTTAGGATTCTGTCTCCGTGTCTGCCCCTCCCCTACTTGAGCTCTGTTTCTCTCAAAATAAATAAATAAACTAAAAAAAATGGCTCTCATTATGTCATTTTTGACATTCCTTTATTTGTTTTGGTATTGTTGTAAATGGAACTTTATTAATTTCATTTTCAGATTGTTCCTTGCTAATGCATAAGATTATAATTGATATTTGTGTATTTGATCTTGCATCCTGTAACTTTGCTGAACTCATTTATTAGCCCTAATAATTTTTTGTGAATGTAATTTTCTATGTATAATGTTATGTCTTCTGCAAATAAAGATGGTTTTACTTCTTCCTTACAAACACATGAAGCAAAGGAAAAATTCTTCTCTGTCCTCAAGGTATTCCAGCTGGATTAAGAATTAAATATACATGAGACATTAGCAGGAGAAAAGATCCAAAGTTTCATCATGTGAGCATGGAGGCCCAATTATGAAATTGAGACCTAAAGAAATGACCAAGGCAGGCAGGTTTTATACTTTTTAGGTAGAGATAGTAAATCTGTGAGGAATTGACAGGACAAGGAAAGCTTAATTTTGGGAGCTTCAATTAGTACGGAATTCTAAATAGAATTCGGGCTGTGGTAATAAATTAGTAAAAAGTAACATGGATTGTTCATACAGCCTTCCTGGCTCTAAACTTCCCATGTGTGGTGATAAGGGTATCTCTTTACCCTCTGGTACAGGGGGAGTACCTTTCACAGGAGAGAATTTATTTCCTGCTTTCAGAGGGGCAGAGGAGAGTTTGAGTTGCTTCTTGTACAGGCTGTCTCTTAACTAACCTCTATTTAAACTGATCACTATTCCAAAGTAGCACATTTTGGGGCAGCCAGCCCTTGGCCCCTGCATATACATCCTTTTCATTTATTTTCTTGTCTAATTGTCCTGACTAGAACCTCCATAAAATTTTTCTTGGAAGGGAAGAATAGACATTCTCGTTCTGTTCCTGTTGTTAGGGGATAATCATTCGTTCACCATTAAGTAAGATGTTAGCTGTGGGTTTTCTATACATGCCCTTTATCAGGTTGAGGAAGTTTTCTTCTCTTTGTAGTTTGTTATGCATTTTTATCATGAAAGGTTGTAGGATTTTGTCAAATGCTGTTTTCCACCATCTATTGAGATCATCATATGTATTTTTTCTTTTAGTATAATAGTTAATAATAGTGTGTTATATTAATTGATTACTGTATGTTGAAGTAGTGTTGCATTCCTGGGATAAATCCGACTTGGTAATGGTATATAATCCTTATATGCTGCTGGGTTCAATTTGCTAGTAATTTTCAGGATTTGTGCATCTATATTTATAAGAGATATTGGTCTGTAGTTTGTGTGTGTGTGTGTGTGTGTGTGTGTGTGTGTGTGTAGCTCTCTGTCTAGCTTTGGCACCAGGATCATGTAACCTTATAATAGAATAAATTAGGAAGTATTTCTTCTCCACTTTCACTCCTGGGAGTGATTGAGAATAATTGGTGTTAATTCTCTTATTTGTGACTGTGTTTGGGATCTCCCAGAGGATAATCCAGAATATGCGTGATTTCCTTCAAGGGAATTGCTCCTTATGTAACTGTACATTTAGTGCATCTGTAGGAGGAGTTTAGGAGCCTCCCATGTCACCATCTTTATAGCCATCCCGTTTAGATGTTGATATTGTAATTCTCATGATATTGAGGATTGGGTTTTGTTGTGTTCCTTTAAATAATGTTGGATGTTGTTTTGGAAGGCAATTACATTATTTCTTATAATCAATATAATTTTTAAAGCCTTTTAAAAGGAGCACTTTAAGTTTGGTTTAGATTAATATTTATTCTAAATAAAATTTAGTCCTACTAATACGGGATGACGACCTTTTTATGATTTATACTGTATGCTGCAGGTGTTTAGTGAAGACTCTTCATCCAGCTCTGTAGAATTTGAAGGATCCAAACCTGTTTGGGTTCCAAGAATTATTCATTTTACAGCTTCCCCTATAGTCTTTTTCGGTCTCATGGATTTTCATTGTGTACATAATATAAACATTCAGCAAAATACTCATGGGCCTTCCCTTCAGATTTCTTTTAGGTTCCTTTCTCTTCAGATTTCTACCATGAAAATTTCACCCTCCTGAATATTCCTAAACTCTAACCTGTCTCCTCAAATCAGTGTGAACCCCCATGTTGTGCTTGGAATCCCATGTGTACTTCATAGCGCATACTGCTACTGGGCAGAAGACCAAAGTAACTATAATGTTCATCTTATTTGTTTATTTTCTTTGAAGGATCTCAGTATCACTCTACCTGTTGTCCAGTGTCCAAAAACAGTTTCACATATTGTGTCCTATTTCCAATTTTTTTATGGCAGGAGAGTAAGTCTGGTTACAGTTGATTCTTCATGACCAGAAACCAACGTATTATCAAATACACTTTTCTTCTAGGAATAAATAAATGATTCATTATCATATACAAAGAGAAATGAATAACAAGGATATTAAAAAATTATTGTTTTGAAGAAATGTGAGTTTAGATTGAGAATGAGGGATGAATCGGTATGAATATAGAGGGCAAACGAGAGTAGACTAAATCCAAGTTTATATAAGAAAATCTTTGGAAAACAGCTTTTATATTGGTGGGTTACTTTTAAACACAAAGAAGGATTTTAGAGTTGAGGTATGTATAAGGAATTAAGGACTTCACACTGTGATGGGAAATATAGAAATGAACTGTCCTGAAACTTGAGGGGATTTGAGGTATGCATCTATACTTAGGTTCAAAAAGTGTTTTGTGGGGGTTGTATGGCTTTCGGAGGATAAAGGATTTTTATCCAATTAATTTTACAATTCCATGACAGTGAAGATAGGGGTCATCTACTTGAAGTCCTAGAAACTGCTCAAACTGTTTAATGAACTGTAGTGAAGAAAACTGTACTAGTTTCATAAGTTTCTTATCTCAAGGAATTTCAAAAAATTAAAACATGCTTTTTGCATTTTCCAAGACACCAAACTGAAAGCAACTTAAAGACTTACGCTTATTGTCACCTATTTACTAGCTAATTAAGTTAAATAATAAGAGCAAAGTTAACATATATACTACCTAAAAATGCCAAGAATATATTTTTCAACCTATATAATAAATACATATTTTCTATTCAATTGCTAATTTATCAAATGTTTATTTTTTAAATGTTCTAAGAAGTATTCCAGATATTCAGAATATGGAAATGAATAAGGAAAATCAAAGATTTATCTTCAGTAAGCTTACGTTCTAGTGGCAGATGTAATAGAAAATTTTAAAAATTAATAAATTATTTCAGGTTGCAATAAGACCTGTAAACCAAACAGGTAATGTGATAGAACATTACTGAGATATAGGGAACAGCTTCTATAGCCAATTTTGTTAGAGAAGACTTCTGTGAGGATTTGATATTTGAACTGTAGCTAAAGGAAATAGCCAAGATCTGAGGAAAGAATATCCAAGTAAAGAGAGGAACAACTGTAAAAGTCCAGGGATGGAACCGAGCAGATGTATTTCTGAGTTCAGAGGCTAGAAATAAGGCTCTTCTAGCTGGTGTATAGTGTTGGAGGAGAAAGTGATTAGAGAAGAGAATAAAGGGACAGGCAGAAAAGGTAGGTGTGTGCAAGTAATATAAACAAATCGTGAATGACTTGACAGTAAACACTGGAAGAAATCTCTGACTGATAATAGCTCTTAAAGAACTGTGTTGAGAATTTTGAAGCTGATTCAAGGACTTCTAGAAAAGAATGTCATGGTCACCTTAGAAATATTTGTACGCAGCTGGTGTGTGTTATTGATTGTATATAAAGATCACATAAAGATAAAACTTGCATATATATATATATATATATATACACACACACACATAAATACACATATTTATATATATATATGCTTATATATATATATACTTTATATGTGTGTATATATATATACATATTTGTCAGTATCAAATGAGTTATATCATACGTATATGATATAACACTTTAGGAGCACATATATACATATATACATATGTTTATACGTATATACAACCCACAAACCATGAGAACATGACCTGAGCTGAAGTTGGATGCCCAACTGACTGAGCCACTCAGGTGTCCCTGCCAATTATTATATTTAAGTTATTTGCTGTTTTGCAGGTGGAAATCACAGGTTTCTTTTCCATCCCAAGTTATTCTAATAAGTAAATTGTTTCAATATTTTCTTCTTGAGTAATTGGCAAGGTTTATGAAGTGTAGGAGTTTTCAGATATCACCATGTGGGTGTATTAAGATTGGATACAATTTCAAGCTTCTTCATGGATTTTAAAAAGTTTGATTTATCTTTGCCTGCTAAATTATGTATTACTTTGTAATATGAATTTCAATTCTTTTAAATTAGGTAAAATATCCTTAACTGCTCTTGAATTAAGCCTGCAAAGAAGCATAAACTCAAGAATCATAAGTTTATTTTTTTTATTTATTTTAAAAGTTTACTTATTTTGATTTTGAGAGAGAGAGATAGAGAGAGAGAATGCATGCACATGAGAGAGAGGGAAGGGCAGAGAGAGAGGGAGAAAGAGAATCCTAAGTAGGCTCTAGGCTGTCAGTGCAGAGCCCAATGTGGAGCTTGGTCCCACAAGCCATCAGATAATGACCTGAACTCAAATCAAGATTTGGACGCTTAACTGACTGAGCCACCAGGTGCCTCATAAATTTCTAAGAACCCAAAAGTTGAAGTATATTTAGCCTAGTTAGTATCTCTTGAGAAGAGAAACTATCAACTTATCATAAGATCATACTTCTTCTTGTCAGCATTCTAAAATACTTAATATAAATAAAACCTGACTTAAAGAATTGTAAATGCCCACCTATTCTGAAAGAAATTAACAAACAAGCTGGAAATGTTGAAGGGTTATTTTACCAAATGAACTGAGGTGTCCTACAAACTGTTCTTCTTGGGAAAATAAATGCATTTTGTGGCATCAGCACATTGCTTTCTACTTCCAACCTAAGTGCCTTTTTTTTCATAGTGATCCTGACAAAGATAATACCATCGATCAAGTTAACTACCTTGACGAAGCAAAAAACCAGTGTTCTCATACTTTACTTTCTAAAACATATTTTATTTTAGGCTTTAGAACATATTTTAAATAATAGTTGACTTACAGTATTTGTCTAGTAAGTCTAGTGTCTGTGTTTTCTCAGGATAAGTTTCTACTGATATCTTTTTACCTATGTATGGGCCATCCTTTCTTGTTTCTTTGGATGCCTCATGATTGTTGTCATTGTTGAAAACCATACACTTTAAATAATAGAATGAAGTAACTCTGGAAATCAGATTCTACTGTCTCCCAGGGTCTCTTGTTACTGTTGCTTAGTATAGTTGTTGTAGTTTGTTTATGACTTTTCTGAATGAATTCTGTATGGTCCCTATTCTTTGTCATGCTTGGCCACTGAATCCTCAGTTAGCCAAGTAGTCAACAAATGATAGAATAGAGATTTCCTTAAATGCCTGGAATCAATAAATCTCCCAATATTTTCCAAGGGACTCTGTATATATTGGAGCATGTCTTTAATGTTTATCTAGGTAGTTTAAAACTTTGCTTAAACTTCATTTTCTGCTTACACAGAGCATCAAGATCAAATAGAAGTGAAATCTTAGGGCCTTCCCAAATCTTTCCTGTACATGTGTACATCTCTGCATTTGTATGACTTTGTAGATTGCCAGGAATATGTTGGAACATTTCAAAGTTCTTGTGAACATCTTATTCCTCACCTTTTGGCTTAGACTGTTTCTCCTAACTACTACCCATTGCCTCAATCAGTCATGACATTAAAACAGTTGCCAGTAAATATTTTCATCAAATGCCAATTTAGGAGCAGCTTTTAGCACCAGGCAAGCTCTGATCAGATCTCATAAAAACAAGCCTATTGAGTACCTCTGCCAACAAACCATGAGACATATAAAATGTCTTTGTGAATTAGGTTCATTTTCTCTTCATTTTTGGGAATCTGTGATGTTATTGTCAATACTACCATTGAGATAGGAAGCAAGGATGCATCTATAGTAAATTAAAATGCCATAAGGTCACATTCTTACCAATATTCTGTCATCGTTTTTGCATAAATGTTTTCCAGGTTGCTGTGAACTTTTGATTCGTTTCCTAAGTTCTGAAAAAAATTTGTTCTGACAATTTTTGTGTTTTTTTTTCCCACTGATGTTATGAGAGGCAAATTTTCAGAGATTCTTACTACATTATTTTTGCTGATGTCACCCAGTCATGACTTCTTAGTGCAGCCATCATGAAGAAGGAAGGGGCAAAGAAGGGGAGTGGATAACTCCAAGGATATTTCCGGCATGTTGGATACAATGCTTTTCCTCCTATATCATTGGTCAAAGTAGCTATAAGGCAGTCCAGGAAACATTTATTCATAGTGGCCATATACCCTGCTAAAAATCAGGGCCCATTGTTGAGCAACCAGAAGAGAATGGTTATTATGTAAAAAAAAAAAAAACAAAAAAAAAACAAAACAAAAAAACTGCAGCTACAGTATTTTCTTTTTTTTTTTTTTAACGTTTATTTATTTTTGAGACAGAGAAGAGACAGAGCATGAACGGGGGAGAGTCAGAGAGAGAGGGAGACACAGAATCTGAAACAGGCTCCAGGCTCTGAGCAGTCAGCACAGAGCCCGATGCGGGGCTAGAACCCACGGACAGTGAGATCGTGACCTGAGCCGAAGTCGGCCGCTTAACCGACTGAGCCACCCAGGTGCCCCCAGCTACGGTATTTTCTTACACACAACACATTTCCTATTGCCCAAGTGAAGCTCCTAATTCTATTCTCATATCATTCTTATATCCTTTTTTTTTTTTTTTTCCTGTGAGGGGACTCTAAGTCAGGAATGACCTATGGTGTCATCCGACCTCATCATTCTGTTCTGTTAATGTATCCCTTTTATCCAGCCCAATGTTGAAGATTTCTGTGTGGTAAACTGTCCTGTCCACCTGGCTCAGATATGGCTTCTTATAGCATAGAAATGTAAAAAAAATAAATAAATTGAAAAATGAAGATGAAAAGAAATTCATCAATGTTTTACTTGTAGCTGTAATCAAACACTGCTTGCCAAGAATTGCACAGATTATCTGACTTCTCATGGGAGTATGTTGTTTGTTTAGACTAGCTAAAAGACACTGGGATTGCCTCTGTATTTTCTCTCATAGAATTTTGTCAAAAACAGTAAAATGGAGGCAGAAACAGCAAACGATCAGAAAACACCAATAATAAAGTTTTTTTTTTCCTGACCATCTTCCCTGTCACTACACAGCTGATTATCATGTTGTTCTCCCACCAAGTGATATCTGGATTAATAATTTTACCTCTGCAAAACAGGGCACCAGGGTTTTATCCTTTAATACCTGAGTTCTTGAAATCTATCTCCACTGTGATCCGGATGTGAGGAATCCAGAGACAACTTTTGGCTCCAAAACAGAATTGTTCTTTGCCACCTGCACCAGCATGATTTATGGACTAATTTTCCTCTTGACATAAACAACACTAATTATGAGACACTGGGCTTCCTGCTTCAGCTGCCCTGGGGTAAAACATGTTCATTTCTATACTTGTCACCTGAAATGAGAGTCTCTACTTCAAGGGCTTTATTGTTGCCTTCCAAAATCTCTAGTGGGTGTGTCTGTTGGCTGAAACTTTTGTCAGTGTATCAAACCATATATGTTAGGCTGTTTGGATAATGTAGTAATTGCTTCTCCAGACTTTATCATGCAGTAAAGTTTGTTATTGGAGGTTAAAATAATATTGAGGGACTTTTTTTTTACATTTATTTTTTATTTTTTAAAATTCACATCCAAATTAGTATATAGTGAAGCAGTGATTTCAGTAGATTCCTTAGTGCCCCTTACCCATTTAGCCCATCCCCCCTCCCACAACCCCTCCAGCAACCCTCAGTTTGTTCCCCATATTTATGAGTCTCTTTTGTTTTGTCCCCCTCCCTGTTTTTATATTATTTTTGTTTCCCTTCCCTTATGTTCATCTGTTTTGTCTCTTAAAGTCCTCATATGAGTGAAGTCATATGATTTTTGTCTTTCTCTGACTAATTTCACTTAGCGTAGTACCCTCCAGTTCCATCCACGTAGTTGCAAATGGCAAGATTTCATTCTTTTTGATTGCCGAGGAATACTCCATTGTATATATATATACCACCTTTTCTTTATTCATTCATCCATCGATGGACATTTGGGCTCTTTCCATACTTTGGCTATTGTTGATAGTGCTGCTATAAACATGGGGGTGCATGTGTCCCTTTGAAACAGCACACCTGTATCCCTTGGATAAATGCCTAGTAGTGCAATTGCTGGGTCGTAGGGTAGTTCTATTTTTAGTTTTGTGAGGAACCTCCATACTGTTTTCCAGAGTGGCTGCACCAGCTTGTATTGCCACCAACAATGCAAAACAGATCCTCTTCTCCTCTTCTCCTCGCCAACATCTCCTCCTTGGCATCCTCGCCAACATCTGTTGTTGCCTGAGTTGTTAATGTTAGCCATTCTGACAGGTGTAAGGTGGTATCTCATTATGGTTTTGATTTACATTTCCCTGATGATGAGTGATGTGGAGCATTTTTTCATGTGTCGGTTGGCCATCTGGATGTCTTCTTTGGAGAAGTGTCTATTCATGTCTTTTGCCCATTTCTTCACTGGATTATTTGTTTTTTGGATGTTGAGTTTGATCAGTTCTTTATAGATTTTGGATACTAACCCTTTATCTGATATGTCATTTGCAAATATCTTCTCCCATTCCATCAGTTGCCTTTTAGTTTTGTTGATTGTTTCCTTCGCTGTGCAGAAGCTTTTTATTTTGATGAGGTCCCAGTAGTTCATTTTTGCTTTTGTTTCCCTTGCCTCCAGAGACGTGTTGAGTAAGAAGTTGCTGTGGCCAAGATCAAAGAGGTTTTTGCTTGCTTTCTCCCTGAGGATTTTGATGTCTTTCCATCTTACATTGAGGTCTTTCATCCACTTTGAGTTTATTTTTGTGTCTGGTGTAAGAAAGTGGTCCAGGTTCATTCTTGGTGTCCAGTTTTTCCACTCACTCGCTGTCCAGTTTTTCTAGCACCACTTGCTGAAGACACTGTCTTTATTCCATTGGATATTCTTTCCTGCTTTGTCAAAGATTAGTTGCCCACATGTTTGTGGGTCCATTTCTGAGTTCTTTATTCTATTCCATTGATCTGAGTGTCTGTTTTTGTGCCAGTACCATACTGTCTTGATGATTTCAGCTTTGTAGTATAACTTGAAGTCTGGGATTGTGATACCTCCTGCTTGGGTTTTCTTTTTTCAAGATTGCTTTGGCTATTTGGGGTCTCTTCTGGTTCCATACAAACTTTAGGATTATTTGTTATAGCTCTGTGAAGAGTGCTGGTGTTACTTTGATAGGGATGCATTGAATATGTAGATTGCTTGGGGTAGTATTGACATTTTAACAATATTTGTTCTTCCTATCCAGGAGCATGGAATCTTTTTCCATTCTTTTGTGTCTTCTTCAATTTCTTTCATAAGCTTTCTATAGTACTTAGTGTATAGATTTTTCATCTCTTTGGTTAGATTTATTCCTAGGTTTGTATGGCTTTTGGTGCAACTGTAAATGGGATCGATTCCTTGATTTCTCTTTCTGTCGCTTCATTGTTGGTGTATAGGAATGCAACCGATTTCTGTGCGTTGATTTTATATCCTGCAACTTTGCTGAATTCATGAATCAGTTCTAGCAGTTTTTTGATCGAATCTTTTGGGTTTTCCATATAGATTATCATGTCATCTGCAAAGAGTGAAAGTTTGACCTCCTCCTGGCCAATTTGGATACCTTTTTATTTCTTTGTGTTGTCTGATTGCAGATGCTAAGACTTCCAATACTATGTTGAATAACAGTGGGGAGAATGGACATCCCTGTCTTGTTCCTGACCTTAGGGGGAAAGCTCTCAGTTTTCCCCATCGAGGATGATATTAGTGTTGGGTTGCTAGTATATGGCTTTTATCATCTCGAGGTATGCTCCTTCTATCCCTACTTTCTTGAGGGTTTTTATCAAGAAAGGATGCTGTATTTTGTCCAAGCTTTCTCTGCATCTGTTGAGAGAATCATATGGTTCTTGTCCTTTCTTTTATTGATGTGATGAATCACGTTAATTGTTTTGTGGATATTGAACCAGCCCTGCATCCCAGGTATAAATTCCACTTGGTCGTGGTGAATAATTTTTTTCATGTATTGTTGGATCTGGTTGGCTAATATCTTGTTGAGGATTTTTGCATCCATGTTCATCAGGGAAGTTGGTCTATAGTTCTCCTTTTTAGCGGGATCTCTGTCTGGTTTTGGAATCAAGGCAATGCTGGCTTCATAGAAAGATTTTGGAAGTTTTCCTTCCATTTCTATTTTTTGGAACAGCTTCAAGAGAATAGGTGTTCACTCTTCCTTAAATGATTGGTAGAATTCCCCTGGAAAGTCACCTGGCCCTGAACTCTTATTTTTTTTGGCAGATTTTTGATTACTAATTCAATTTCCTAACTGGTTATGGGTCTGTTCAAATTTTCTATTTCTTCCTGTTTCAGTTTTGGTATTGTATATGTTTCTAGGGATTTGTCCATTTCTTCCAGATTGCCCATTTTATTGGCATATAATTGATCATACTATTCTCTTATTACTGTTTTTATTTCTGCTGTGTTGGTTGTGATTCCTTCTCTTTCATTCTTGGTTTTATTTATTTGGGTCCTTTCCTTTTTCTTTTTGATCAAACTGGCTAGTGGTTTATCAATTTTGTTAATTCTTTCAAAGACCCAGCTTCTGGTTTCATTGATCTGTTCTACTGTTTTTTTTTTTTTTTTGTTGTTGTTGTTTTTTTGTTTTGGTTTCGATAACATGAATTTCTGCTGCAATCTTTATTATTTCCTGTTTTCTGCTGGTGTTGGGTTTTATTTGCTGTTCTTTTTCCAGCTCCTTAAGGCATAAGGTTAGGTCGTGTATCTGAGATCTTTCTTCGTTCTTTAGGAAGGCCTGGATTGCTATATACTTTCCTCTGATGACCGCCTTTGCTGTCCCAGAGGTTTTGGATTGTGGTGTTATCATTTTCATTGACTCCCATATGCTTTTTAATTTCCTCTTTAACTGCTTGGTTAGCCCATTCACTCTTCAGTAGGATGTTCTTCAGTCTCTGAGTATTTGTTACCTTTCCAAATTTTTTTGTGGTTGATTTCGAGTTTCATAGCATTGTGGTCTGAAAATATGCACGGTATGATCTCGATCTGTTTGTACTTACTTAGGGCTGATTTATGTCCCAGTATATGGTCTATTCTGGAGAATGTTCCATGTGCACTGGAGAAGAATGTATATTCTGCTGCTTTAGGATGAAATGTTCTGAGTATGTCTGTTAAGTCTATCTTGTCCAGTGTGTCATTCAAAGCCATTGTTTCCTTGTTGATTTTGTGATTAGATGATCTGTCCATTGCTGTGAGTGGGGTGTTGAAGTCTCCTACTATTACCGTATTACTATCGATGAGTTTCTTTATGTTTGTGATTAACTGATTTATATATTTGGGTGCTCTCACAGTTGGCACATAAATGTTTACAATTGTTAGGTCTTCCTGGTCTATACACCCGTTGATTATGGTATAATGCCCTTCTGCATCTCTTGATACAGTCTTTATTTTAAAGTCTAGATTGTGGGTTATAAGTATGGCTACTCTGGCTTTCTTTTGTTGACCATTAGTCTGATAGATGGTTTTCATCCCCTTATTTTCAATCTGTAGGTATGTTTAGGTCTAAAGTGGGTCTCTTGTAACAGCATATGATGGGTCTTGCTTTCTTATCCATTACTGTTACCCTGTGTCTTTTGATTGGAGCACTGAATCCATTGATGTTTAGAGTGAGTACTGAAAGATATGAATTTATTACCATTATGATGCTTGTAGAGTTGGAGTTTCTGGTGGTGTTTTCTGGTCCCTTCTGATCTTTTCTTGCTTTTGATATATATATCTATATATCTATATAGATATAGATATATCTAGATACATATATATCTATAGATATATATCTATATATATATATATAGATATCTATATAGATATATAGATATATATATCTATATCTATATCTATATATATACACACACACATTCATGTTTTCTCCCCTCAGAGAGTCCCCCTTAAAATTTCTTGCGGGGCTAGTTTAGTGGTCACAAACTCCTTTAATTTTTGTTTGTCTGGGAAACTTTGATCTCTCCTATTTTGAATGACAGCCTTGCTGGATAAAGAATTCTTGGCTGCATATTTTTATGATTCAGCACACTGAATATATCCTGGCACTCCTTTCTGGCCTGCCATGTTTCTGTGGATAGGTGTGCTGCATACCTGATCTGTCTTCCCTTGTAGGTTAGGGACTTTTTTCCCCTTGCTGCTTTCATGATTCTCTCCTTGCCTGAGTATTTTGTGAATTTGACTATGATATGCCTTATTGATGGTCAATTTTTGTTGAATCTAATGGAAGGCCTCTTTGCCTCCTGGATTTTGATGTCTGTGTCCTTCCCCATGCTATGAACATTTTCCGCTATGATTTGCTCACATAACCCTTCTACCATTATTTCTTTCTCTTCCTCTTCTGGGACCCCTATGATTCTGAAGTTTTTCCTTTTTAATGAGTCACTGATTTCTCTAATTCTTAAATCATGCCCTTTTGCCTCAATCTCTCTCTTTTTTTCTGCTTCATTATTCTCTATAAGTTTGCCCTCTATATTGCTGATTCTTTGTTCTGCCTCATCCATCCTTGCCGCTGCTGCATCCATCTGTGATTGCAGCTCAGTTATAGCATTTTTAATTTCATTCTGGCTATTTTTTACTTCTTTTATCTCTGCACAAAGGGATTCTAACCTATTTTCGACTCCAGCTAGTATTCTTATTATCGTGATTCTAAATTCTGGTTCAGACATCTTGCTTGTGTCCATGTTGGATAAATCCCTGGCTGTCATTTCTTCGTGGTTTTTCTTTCCTTCGTTTTATCATTTTGAAGGGAGAAAAGGAATTAATGAGGTAGAAAAATTGAAATTAAAAAAAATTAAAATTAAAAAAATATTAAAATTAAAAATTAAAACCACACACACACACACGCACACACAAAATTAAATAAATGATGCTAGATCCTAGGTGTGTTTTGGTCTGGGTGTAGAAAGTGGTTTGACAGATTAGAGAAACAAACAAAAAAAAGGGGGAGAGAAAAAAAGCAAATCGTTTGAGAATTTGAAAAAATGAATACACTAAAGTAGACTAAAATACACAAAAGTAGAGAATATACTAGAAAAAATTGTAGAAAAATATTTTTAATAAAAATTAAAAAGAAATATGAATTTTTTCATCTTCTGTATTTAAGAAAAAAGAAACTAAAAGGAGAAAAAAGATTAAAAAAATAAAAAATTGAAAAAATTATATAAAAGCAAAAAACATAGTAATAAAAATTAAATAAAAATATTTTTAAAAGAAATTGAAAGTAAAAATGAAGTTTTTCTCTTTCTGTATTCAAGAAAAAGAAAAGAAATGAAAAAAAGAAAAAGAAAGAAAAAAAGGAAATTGTTTGAAAATTTGAAAAGGTGAGTACACTGAAGTAGACTACAATATAATGATGGAAGTAAAGTAGAATTTGAAAAAATTTACACAAAAGTAAAAAATATAGTAATTAAAATTAAAGACAGGTATTTTTAATAAAAATTGAAAATAAAAATGAGTTTTTTCTCTTTCTGTATTCAAGAAAAAGAAAAGAATTGTAAAAGAGAAAAAGGAAAAAGAGAGAAAGAAAAACCAATTGAATAGGTGAACCTGTTAACAGATTGAAGTAGGACTGAAATTGCTTCGTTTCCCCTAGAGCTCAGTCCATGTAGCTCTTTATAGTTCGTAAACTAAGTCGGCAGTGAGGTTTGTTTTCTTTTTTTTTTTTTTTTTTAACGTTTTTATACAGAGCATGAACAGGGGAGGGTCAGAGAGAGAGGGAGACACAGAATCTGAAACAGGTTCCAGGCTCTGAGCTAATCAGCACAGAGCCCGGCACGGGGCTCGAAGTCATGGACCTCGAGATCATGACCTGAGCTGAAGTCGGATGCTTAATTGACCAAGCCATCCAGGTGCCCCAACATTTGTGTTCTTGAAGAGCTAGGTTGGCCCAGTTTTGCAGGGCTCCGTGTAACAGCTCCGCCCTCCCCTAGATGGCGCTGCTAGCCTACTGGGGTGAATTGTTGCGGTGCTCATCAGTGCGCATGCGCATGAGCGGGAGCGGTGAAAATTGGAGCCACCCAGCCACCCAGTCTGTTCTCCCGGATAGCAATCACACACCGGTCCTCCGTCTTCAGCTGTCATCCACTCCCCGCTTTTCCATTCTCCGTGACCAGGCTCCAGGTAGTACTTCTCTCCCAAGTTTTGTCTCAGATGCGTCTGTTTTCCCCGGCCCCTTACTTCCGAAGGACTGTGGCTTTGACCTGCTCCGCCTCTCTGTGGGAGGGTCTCACTGAGCAATGGCCGAATGTTGGCTGCACCCAGGAATGCCTGCTGGACCCTGCTGTTGCCGGTGCCCTGAGACTGCAGCCAGGTGACAGCCCGCCCTCCCCAAAAAATCATGAGACAGTGTAGCCTCAGCGTTTCAGGGACCTTGGAAAATCGCAACACACATCTGGCACCAGGCTTCACCCTTAACGACCTTGCCCCAGCACCAGCGAATGTGTCTGCCTTCCAGGGTCTGCTGGGACCAGGTGGCTTCAACAGTCTTTACCGAGTGTCCTTGTGTCCTTCCAGCAGTGGAACCGCTTTTCTCCGTGTGGCCTGAGGACCTCCCGGACCCCACTCTTTTCCTGGGGATTCACCCTTCCCACCAGAGCACTGCCAGGTATAGAGCTGCTGAGTTGCAGCCTTTGCGCTCCCCTTGTTTACAGTCTTAATGGAATTTAAACCCTCTCCTTCCTCCTTTCTCCCTTTTTAGTTTAGTCCCTGTGGCTGTTTCAAATTTTCTACCCTCTCTCCAGCTGCTTTTGGGGAGTGGTGCTTTTCCCGTATGCTCCCCCCTCCCCAGTCTCTGCCCTCTCTCTGCCCACAAAAGGGGTTTCCTACATTTCGGGGCTTCTTGCTCCCCAAGGTCAGCTCTTCGTGTTGCAAAGCTGCTGAATTCTGTGGTTCAGGTTGTGCAGATTGTTGTGTGAATCCTCAGATCAGTTTTCTAGGTGTGCAGGATGGTTTAGTGTTGGTCTGGCTCTATTTCATGGACGCGAGACACACAAAAAGCTTCCATGCTGTTCCACCATCTTGGCTCCTCCCCCTTGAGTGACTTGATTTTTAATATCTGCCCCAAATCCAAAGCAGCGAAGTCATGGTACAAAATATATTAATACTGTGCCTGTTGACAGCTACAGCTATAGTGTATGTTGTGGGACAGAGGAAGACAGAGAATAGAAAATGACAAGAGTGTCTTGCTTTGAAATAGAAGGGGCGCCTGGGTGGGTCAGTCAATTAAGCATCCGACTTTGGCTCAGGCCATGATTTTGTGGTTTGTGAGTTCGATCCCCGCGCTGGGCTCTATGCTGACAGCTCAGAGCCAAGAGCCTGCTTCGGAATTTGTGTCTCCCTCTCTCTCTCTGCCCCTCCCACCCTCATGCACTGTCTGTCTCTATCTCTCAAAAATAAACACTAAAAAAAAAAAGAATTAGAAGAGTGAGAGAGTGGGGAGTTATACTAATTATGTAGATCAAATTACCCACTGCAAAAAAAGTAATTTACTTTGCATTTTCATTTGTTTTTTCTCTCCCCATTCTTGTCTTTCTTTTTCTCTCCCTTTCTCTCTCTCTTTTTTTAATTTTTATTCCCCTATCTTTATTCTTTTAGGTTATCTTTCTTCTTAATAACAATGCATCTTATTTATGTTATTAATAACAATACGTGTTATTCTATGTTCCATATCACAGAACTTTTATGGAATTCTGTGAGATATTTAAAGAAGAGTTAATACCTATTCTTTTCCAACTGTTCCAAAAAATAAAAATGGAAGGAAAGCTTCCAAACTCATTCTATGAAGCCAGTATTACCTTGATTCCAAAACCAGACAGAGACCCCACTAAAAATGAGAACTACAGGCTAATATCCCTGTAGTATTGCTGTGTTCCAAGATACCAGTAATTCAAATTCAACAGTACATTAAAAGAATTATTCACCATGAGCAAGTGGGATTTATTCCTGGGCTGCTGGGCTGGTTCAATATTCACAAATCAATCAAAGTGATACACCACATTAATAAAAGAAAGGATAAGAACCATATGATCCTCTCAATGTAGAGTTCTGTGATAAAGTTTCAAATTGATTCATTTAAAAAATCATATGAAAAACAAGATAAATCATTTTTAGATAGTTACTGAGTAATACTAAATCAATGGTGGGATTAAGTCTAATAACTGTTAATCTGCTTGTTTTTGATGTTTTACATTACACTAAACTGTTTATGACTCCCTTAGGTAATAGTTACCCATTGGCACCTCATATAATACTGGCTTATGGGCAGGCTCTTATCTTGAAAATTTATGACATCCATCCTCATCCTTTCTTTATTTCCTTTTATTGTTCTTTATGTTAAATTCTAAAAATTAGAAAAGGGAAAATTTTTTTAAGTTGACACAACTTTTTAAAAAAATTTTTAATGTTTATTTTTGAGACAGAGAGACAGAGAGAGAGAGGGAGAAGGGAAGGGGCAGAGAAAGAGGGAGATGCAGAATCTGAAGCAGACTCCAGGCTCTGAGCTGTCAGCACAGAGCGCGATGCAGGGCTTGAACTCACTAGCAGTGAGATGATGACCTGAATCGAAGTTGGACGCTTAACTTCGTGGTTGAGCCACTCAGGCATCCCAAACAATTTTGTTCTTAATTTTCTGAAACATACCTGAGAAAATCATCGAAGAGCTGAGGCTCTTCAACTAAGGAAATCATTATAATCTTTAGTACATGCTCTCTAATACTAAGTCAGTGTGGCTTATTCTGACCAAACATATGTCAAGCATATGTTAGCTTCCAGAACACTTTAAAAAATTAAACTTTATGAAATGAAGACTAATTACACACTTTAATACTTTAATAAGTATTAAAAAAGAGACTGCCTGGAATTCATTATTCATTTTAATTTAAAACATATTTTTTACCCTTTGTCCTAAAGGCATTGTCTTCTCAGGCAAATGTCTTAGAGACATGTCACTTGGCAAACATAAAGTTAGCTCTTAAAAATCCTTTATTTTGTGAATTTATTTTCCTTTCAAATTCTTTTACTACTTTTTGTTCACTGACACAAAAGACTGAACAATGACATGAAATAATATATTGCTCCCTGGAGAATTACTCATTATCTGTTAGACATTCATCAAGTGTTATTAAGTATTTAAAAATGCAAAAAGCATAGCTCATTAGTGACAAAAGCTTTCATATAATTAGTAGAATGAATATAATAAGTTGAAAAAATCCGTCTCCACGAAGAGAACGTCTTTGGGAAAATGTAAAAGACTGAAAGAAGTATAAGTACCTTATTTATTCCCCCAACTATACTGTTTTGAATGGAGTATTGGTTAAAATAAGTCCCAATTGGATTGTATCAGAATACTGATGTATCTAAGTGTCATCTTCTAGACACTGACAGTCTTACTCGTACAGAAAGTGTGTATGTGTGGGGGGAAATACTGGTATTTGAAGTGAATATTCTTTAGTTACAAGCTTAAATTATAATAAGAATAATATCCTTAGGTTTGTGTTCTAGGCCAGAATGAGAAAATAAGGCAATAAAAGTACCTGATGATAATGAAAAGAATGAAGGGGAGAAAAGACTCTTATTTTAAAGATGTTCTTAAAAGATGGAATTGGGTATTTCATTTTCTTTTCTTTTTCTTTTTTCTTTTTTTTTTTTCAGGATAGTCCTTGTGGTATCCCATGTTAGCCTTTCTCTTGGTGCTGTGACATTTCACAATAATGTGCCTTGGTGAGGTTTACTTAGGGGTATATTTTCCTTGAGGTGCTCAAAATTGCGTGAGGATATTCTATTATCTTCTGACTTTTTCTTTATAAATCAGTAGTCCCAATCAAAGAAAGAAACAATTTATACTGTTTTAGGTTGCTTGGAACAATGATTTATTCTATCTAAACACATTCTGGGGGAAGCCAAGATTTGAATAGAGATAAAATGTCAGGTTAAAACCCTGCTTTATTTCTTACTGGCTGTGTAACATTTGCCAAATTGCCTATATCATTGAGACTGTGATTGTTCAGTTTAAACAAGGATCATGATGTCTATATTTTAAGGTTGTTTTGATGGCTAAAGGTGATAGCATAGAGGAGAGTGTCTACAAAAACAAATGAAGTACAATATGTTCATAAAGAAGATAGTTTCCTCTTTCACTTCATTTGTGTGGCTCTTGATTTTTCATTTCACTTAATACCACAGATAAATATTTCAGAGTTGAGTAATGATCCCTTTTTAAGAAATGGAAGGAGTTTGATAGGCACAGACTTACTAAGTAGTTTTATTTAATGAAAAATTCCCTGTAATTGTGAATTATTACTGCAAAAGAAACATTCATCTATATTATTGACTTAGCAATAGTAAACCTTCATCTGGAGATGTCTGCTATCATTCATAGCTGTAAATGAGCTGATTATATATACATGTATTGTTATCTCAATTGCTGTTGTAACCCCCACTTCAAGAATTATGAGCATTTTATATATGGGCATCCAGGACTATAATGCATTTTGTAATATGAGGAGGACTGCTTGTGTCTCCTTCCTTAATACCATTCTATAGATTTATAGTCCCTCTGCCTGACAGATATCCTCTTCATATCCTTTTTTTTTTTTTTTTTTTTTTGAGAGAGAGAGAGAGCGTGAGCATGGGGGAGCATGGAGAAGGGGCAGAGGGAGAGGGAAAGAATCTCAAGCAGACTTCATGCCTGACATGGGGCTCAATCTCACCACAGTGAGATAATGACCTGAGCTGAAATCAAGGGTTGGATACTTAATTGACTGGGCCACCCAGGTACCCCTCTCTTCATATCCTTTTGATTTAGCTGTTGATTATTAGGACTTAGAACACTACTTTTATTTAAGCTGTACCTCTGTGTACCTTATTAATTAGTTGGTGCTTAACTTTACAGAAACCCATATTTTGTAATTGACAAAATATTATTTGCATTATCATTGATGTTACAATACAAAATAAGATTTAGACCCTAATCTGGCCTTCTTTATCCTCCCTACTCATAGGTCTTTAGACCCTAATTCTACCATTGGGAAATTAGTTTGAGAAACAGTATTTTTGACCAATGATTTGGAATATGTTGAGAAACATGGGTTTAATTGTGCTTACTTGAAATAAGGTTGAACACATGACCTACTAGTGTGTCCCATTCTTAGGGTGACTTGTGTTGCCTGGTTTGTATAGAAGAGCTAGTCAAATTAATTTGTATGAACAATTTGTAATTTGAATCAAGTGGTGATGTCACTTATACTTGGAGGAGGAGCACTCTAAAGCTTTGAGACTTTGTCTAGGCTCAGTAAGTGTGATTTTGTCCATGTGAAACAATGACCATCATGGATGAAAAAGGAAGAATTATTCCATATTTGCTATCCCTTCTCGAGGGTAGTATGACTTCTAGATGCACCAAGTTTATTCATGTAGACTATCCGTAATACTGTGATGCAGTTGTGACACTAAGTGGACATTACTGTTTACCTTACTGTAGACTTTGCACTTGCATGGACTATTTTCACCTTAGACACCAACTGTAGGTTACAGGGTTCCCAGGCCATCCACAGTTTTAACCAACTGGCTCCAAATTAGGTATTCCCACTACCTTCTCAGATTTGATAATTCACTAGAATTACTCATAGAACTCAAGGAAGCACTCTACTTGTGATTATACTTTTATTACAAAAGATTCAAGTGAAGACCAGCCAAAAGAAAGGACTCATTGGACAAAGTCAGGGAGGATCCTGATTGTAGAGCTTCTGTGTTCTCTCTCTGTGGAATCAGGAGATAGTTGCCTCCTGGCACATTGATGTGTTCAACTAGGAAGATCACCTAAGCCTCAATACCTAGAACGTTTTTGAAATTTTATTACATAGTCATAATTGATTGAATCATTAGCTGTGTCATCGAGTTCAATCTTCAGCCTTCCCTTTCCTCCCTGGAAGTCAAGCTGATGTCACCTCAACATTCTAATCTCATGATTGGTCTTTCTGGCATGGCCAGCACCCATCTTGACACTATGTAAGGGCCTAACATGAGTCATATCATTAGCTTACACTAAAAAGGGGCCTACCCCCTTTTTAAATAAATAACAAATGTACTCTTATTACTGAGAAAATTCCAGTGGTTTAGAAGCTCTGTCCAAGGAACCTGAGACAAAGACTAGACACATTGTTTATTGTATAATACTAGCACTTACTTAGTTGGAAGCTGGTATGGCTATGGATAATAGAATCAGAATTAAACATAGTATAAAAAAATCAAAGTAAGAGCCAGATGAAATTTAGTTAATTATAGGATACAAAAAGAATATGCATGGACTTTGAAGTCAGACCTGAATTTGAATTCTTATTCTAATATATACTTTGTGGTCATGAAATTATCACTTATTCTATATAACTATTAGTTTACTCGTTGATAAAATAAATAATACTAATATCCATTTATAAATATTGCTCTAGAAAATATAGTACACCCATGTCAAGGTACCTATTTAAATACTGTGATGATTAATTTTTTAAAAGCTCTTGCTTATTCTTTTTAAATTTTCAAATTTTTTTGAAAGAGAGAGAGACAGAGAGAGAAAAAGAGAAAGCCAGCAGGGGAGAGGGGCAGAGGGAGAGCGAGAGACTCTTAAGCAGGCTCCACACTCAGCACTGAGCCTGACATGGGGCTCAATCCCACAACCCTGGCATCATAACCTGAGCTGAAATCAAGAGTCAGACACTCAACCAACTAAGCCACCAAAGTGCCCCAATGATGATTAATTTCAATGTCAACTTGGCTGGGCCATAAGGTATCCAGGTATTTGGGTAAAAATTATTCTGAATGTTTTTGTGAAGGTGTTTTGGATGAGATTAACAGTGAAATTTCTGAGTTTTGAGTAAAGCAAACTGCCTTTCTCAATGGGTGTGAGCCTCATCTAATCAGTTCAGGGCCTGAATAGACCAAAAAGACTGGCTTCTCCCAAGCAAGAGAGAATTGTCCAGCAGACTGCCTTCAGACTTCATTTTCAACATTGACTCTTCCTAGTCCTACAGGAGACAGCTTTTATACTCAAACTGGAACATTGGCTCTCCTGGGTTTTCAGCCTGCCTGACCAGATTCTGGACTTGTAAACCTCTAAAATCATGTGAGCCCAATTCATTTTCACACACACACACACACACACACTCCTTTTGGTTCTGATTTTCCAGAGAACCCGACTAATATAAATACACCTTTTAAAATTATTATTTATTCACAATCACTGTTAATCCCAAGGTATTCCATATGAAACTTACTTCTCATCCATAAGTCATTAGATCATTGATCTTCGGGTAAATGTATAGCTGAAAAGATGTCTATTTATGAATATGCCAGCATTCTAGAAGTTTTGTCATCTGATATTACAGTGATAAGCTGGGAAAATCAAATTACCTACTCAGAATGTTTGGTAGATATTTTAGATTCTGTGAAAAGATAAATCATTAAGCAATCTTATTAGAAGAAAGAAAAGATTGAATAACTTCACAAACAAGACTGATGGTAAGAAAGGAAATTATAATTCTGACATGGGAGTCAGGACTTGAATCCAAGCATTGTGGCTTCAAAAGTCAAGTTAAAAGTAGAGGATTAGACTTTCAGTTTTGGCTCTGACTTTTAAAAAGCTTGGAAGTTGTCACACCCATCCTATCCTGACAAGGTAATGCTGAAAGAAGTCTGGGGGCTTTATGCAATAAAGGCCCACAGTCCAGGAGGAAAACTTTATCAGTGTGTGGATACAGAGCCTTGGGTAAAGGACATTCTTCTCTTTGCAGGCCCTCTGTCCTTCCTATCTTACCTAAAGCGAGTGAGCACTTCATAGACCAGAGGCATAAGGCCACCAAAAGGCTGTTTATTTTTTCTTAAGTTTTTAAAAAGTTTATTTATTTATTTTGAGAGAGACAGGGACAGCATGAGCAGGGGAAAGGTGGAAAGAGAGGGAGAGAGGGAATTGAAGCAGTCTCTGTGTTGTTAGCACAGAGTCCTGTGTGGGACTTGAACTCAGGAAACTATGAGATCATGACCTGAGCTGAAACCGAGAGTCAGATGCTTAATTGATTGAGCCACCAGGCACCCCACCAAAAGACTGTTTTAATAGAAATGTAATATTTCTAATCATCACATCCTACTATCATACCAACAGGATTCCAGTATAATAATAGTGGGCCATGGATGAAAAGCTGCAAGACATATACTGTCTCTGACTAGGAGTACTTAGGGAAGCCAAAATCAACAGAGGAGAATAAACCAAAGACATTAGAGAAATATGAAACCCCTGTACCTGTAACTATGGCAAACATTAAACAAAGAGAAACTCCTAGGCAGGCTAATAAAATCCTCACACTAGTGACCTTTTAACCTCAGTTTTCTATTATCTGATACAACATGTCCAGCTTTCAATAAAAATTTGCAATGATTGTCCGAAGCATAAAATATAATACTACATTGTTAAGACCCAAAGCAAGCATCAGAGCCAGATGCAAATATGAAACAGATATTAGAATGAATAGATGGATAATTTAAAATAGCTATGATTCATATGTTAAGGACTCCAATGGAGGACTTAGATAAGAAAAAAAAAACAGATGGGGACTGTAGCAGAGAGATGGAAATTCTGAGTTGAAAAGAAATGCTGTATCAAATGATATATGATATTGAAAAACAATGTTTTTGATAACACATTGAAACAGAAATGAAGAAAGCATTTTTTTAAGAAAGTTTATTTATTTTGAGAGAGAGAGAGAGAGAGAGAGCACACGTGCACGTGCATGAGTGGGGGGTGGGGAAGCAGAAAGAGAGGGAGAAAGAGAGAATCCCAAGAAGGCTCCACACTGTCATGTAGAGCCCAAGGTGGGACTTGATCCCATGAACTGTGAGATGATGACCTGAGCTGAAATCAAGAGTTATATGCTTAACTGACTGAGCCACCCAGACGCCCTTATATTCATTTTATCTGCAAAAAAAGGCTCCACTGCTCTCTTAAATTTCAATGAGATGTTTGATATGGAAATGTTTGTGATCTCATGATGCAGAAAAAAGTATTGTTATCTCTAACATGTTTTTTATTTTGTTTATTATTTATTTATTTATTTATTTATTTATTTATTTATTTATGTTTATTTTTGAGAGAGAGAGAGAGCGAGCAGTGGACGGGCAGAGAGAGGGAGACACAGAATCCAAAGCAGACTCCAGGCTCTGAGCTGTTAGCACAGAACCCCATCGGGGCTTAAACCCACAAACCGTGAGATCAAGTGAGTTGAAGTCAGAAACTTAGCTGACTGAGCCACCTGGGCACCTCTCTAACATGTTTCTTAAAAGTTTGCTTTCTATAGAAGTCTAAAACTCAACTCTTAAGTTTATAAATTGGAATGTACTTAAAACCAAATTACATTTTTTGCCACCCTTTTTTTGGGTGTTATGAATTTTTTCTTACAAATATGCATATTTGAAATCACAAGTCCAGTCACAGAAATCCACCAACATTTTAATTTTTTATATCTAGTTATTTTGATAATGGGCCTTAATTCTGGTGAGAAGATAAATTGCAAAATTCTTATGGAGAATGAAAATAGTACATTGAAATTGCATTTCTAAATGTAAGTGACTTAAATTAATTTGACATATAGCCCTACTTCTACATAAACATCTTTAAACAGATTTTCAAAATTACAACTGACTTATCCTATTGTTTTCCATCTCCACCACTGCTGGTAGAAATATTTGTCCCACTTCTTAGAAATTTAGTTTTTGAAGTTTGGGAGGAAGGTCCTTTATCTACTTCTTTGTGGCTACATAATTTTAAGTTGGTTATTATCATCTTTGTAGAATTATATTAACTATCACTATAAATAGCTACATGTTTCAACTAGCATCCTCCTTGATAGTAGCTTATTCAACTAATTATGTGGAATTTTAAAGAGTTTCTTATTCTTGTTATTAAGATTTATTGTGTTTCTTAAAGATCTTTGTTTCTTTAACAGAGCAGACTCTTTTGGCCTTAGCTTTTATGACTTGGTTAAAATGATACTTGAAAGTGATAATTCTTTCTAGATATAATTTTCTTCTAATTTAACTGTTTTATACTATCTCACAGGAAAGGCAGCTGACCCAATAAATAAGGTAATTTGTAAATGTCTGGGAGAACATTGTTGGGTCATATTTTCCAAAATCATAATTAAATCTAAATTAATAAATCTTGATTATCTGCAAGTATGTTAACAGTGATTAATTCTCAGCAAGGACCTGGGGTACTCATCCTCCTTTGGAGAGACCACAGAATATGTAGTCAGTGATTAGAATGTTCATGCATCCTCTTTAGAGGAATTTGAGAGCAAAATCAGGAGCCTAGCCCACTCCCCAAATCAGTTCCAAGTCCCCAACAACCCATGGTGGGTGAGCTGAGTCTGATCTCACTTGAAAGTACAAGTTAGAAAGTCTTTGTCCCTTGGGCAGTCTAAAGTATTGTTAATTTGCCAAGCCATAATTCTGATACCAGATTATCAAGATAACTAAAATTCCTGTAGTTTTCTGATCAGCGAAAAAGGAGAATGTTTTATGCTGGTTTGCAAATACTTTCTAGTACTATGTGTAGCCCAAAAGTTAGAAGAAATCATCAACTTTATGTTGAAAATTTATCCAGATTTTATTTTATGAATAAGCATGGTTTGTAGGAAAACCAAACTTAATAATAAGAAGCCATAAACTAAATTCATGTTTGGCTAAAGGAATTTCCATTTGATCCATGCTAATCTCATTCAGGTTTGGGAGTTTTAAAATCATAAATAACATGTATATGTAGCTTCTGTAAATTTGTATTGTAATGAAATTTTGTAAGGCCTAGAGTCTTACTTAAGCCAATATGTAATTAGAAAATCCACTGCACAATAGTATTTTTTTTAATTAAAAAATTTTTTTATTTATTTTTGAAAGAGAGACAGAGAGTGAGCAGGGGAGGAGCAGAGAGAGAGAGGGAAACACAGAATCCGAAGCAGGCTCCAGGCCCTGAACTGTCAGCACAGAGCCCGTTGCAGGGCTGGAACTCATGAACCGTGAAATCATGACCTGAGCCGAAGTTGGACACTCAACCGACTGAGCCACCCAGGCGCACCACCCCCCCCCTTTTAAAAATCTTTATTACCACTGCACAACAGTAGTATTTTGTTGTGAAAAATATCTGCTTTTACAATAGCTAATTATAACAAACTGTTATTAAGACAGAAGCATTGAAAAAGTATAAGTCCAGCCAGAGAATAATCTTGACTAATCCCTTGAATCTCATTAAATGCCAGTCCATTGACATCAGTATGTGTGTTCAAAATAAAGTGATTTTCATGAACAGACTTACCTCATCATGAAATATATCTGATCCAGAACAGCACGTCTTAAACTGTGTTAAGAGCCTTTTTTTCCCTTTGCTAACCCATTGTAGACCAATACATTTGTAAAATACAGAAAAAAATACTAGAAATACTAGAAAAATATGTCATGATCATGTCAACTTGCTATTAATGTTTCTAGGCATCGTAGTATGGTGGTTTGAAAAACTCTGTGAAGGCCTGGATAGTAAAAAGTTTAGGCTTTTGGGCCATATGATTTCTGCCATAACTACTGATTCTTCCATTGTAGTTCCAAAGTAGTCAGAGACAACATGTGAATGAATGAGCATGACTATATTCTGATAGAATTTTATTTACCCAAAGGGGCAGCTAATTCATGAATTTTAGTGTGTAGACACCTGTTTTAAATGCTTATCCTCAGTTTTATACTTAATTCATTGTGGATTAAGACCAGTTTGCAAACAGACAGTGATCTGTGGACCTCACACAGAATGATGTTGACCTAGAAGAAACTGAAGAGCACAGCCACTAGGAAGAATTAGGAAGAATTTTGATGTCCCAAAATAAAGTTCACAGGTTTCTAAAATTCCCCTGTAATGGACCAGATAACCGTAGTACTGTCCTAAATTCTTGAAGTTTCAAAAATGGATACATGTCTGAATCTTCTATAGCAAGAGAGCCCTCTTCATATGTATTCTGTATAGGAGATATACAAAGCTGTATAGCAAAGCTCTGATTACTTCTCTCTCTCTCTCTCTTTCTCATTCCCTCCAATAATCTGGATATGAAGAGTGCCATGGCCTTTGTCCTGACCAGCCTGTATTTGCCTGTTTGTGGGGTTGTGTGTGGCACTATGAAAACTAGTCTAGAATCAGCTACCAAATAATACCTGAATACCTTTATCCATGTTATGTAACAATTTGGTTCTGAGTCACAGTATGTACATTGTTTTTTGGTCTTTGCTTCTAATATCAAACTGGAAAATAAACCCAGCTTTTCATTACATAAATGTCCTGGACACCATATAACTTTTTTCCTTTTTAACTTTTTACTACTTTCTCTCTAACAAAGTTCCTCTAAAAAGATGTTGAAGGTGTTAATAATATATAATGTCCAATTTTAGACAATTTTCCCCTTGTGATCTAGTAATTGTGAAAAAAAATGAAACTGTCTAATCAGTCTCATTTAATGATGAATAACTATTGATATATTTATGTGGTGAGTTAACCACTAACACAACATTCTTGAAATATACCAATGCCAACAATGATAGATCTTAAGAGACTCATTTATCAAATTTACAATATGGTTTTGGATATTATGTGAAGTATTTTTAAGGTGCGTGAAGGGAAAGGACAGTGAACTTGTAAATAACTTGAGAAAACAATGGAGAATGATACTATGAATTTTGTGGCTCAAGATCACCTAATATGGATTTTTTTCTTTCTCATCTCTAAGAAGAAATTCTAAAATAAGATCAGTGAACAAGGCTTTCCTTTCATCATCTTATACTGTTTGGTTACACTCATATTTAAGAAAATAGATATAAATAGGTGAACATGTTTCAGTCCACATGGGAAAATATGTATAGAGATTTGGAACCAATAAATGTCTTATTCAGTAAACTGTGTAAATCATAAAATTTCTTTTCAATGTTGAAATTTGCTTTAGGTAACACTAATCCAGCCCTTGGATAAACTTGCCTTAATTTCTCCAGGTGGGTTGGGGGGTGGGGAAGAAACCATGAGGGTAAGGACTGTCAGATGTCGAAGTCTAATGGATGTGTTATAGCATAGGCTATCACTTCGGGTCTCAGTATGAAGAGTGTCCTGATGAAGAGATGAAAACAGAATAATGTAGCATTCCTGGAAGAGCAGTGTTAGTGACTACTCAAAGATTGGGTAGGTGTCAGGGTGAGGAAGAGTAATTGAGGGCTAGAATGAAAACATGTCACACAGAATTGAATTAATTTAAGATAATGCTATATATACATACTATCCAGCAAGAAAATATGCATCCTGGTGTGTGATACATATACTCCAGAAACACAATATTTAAATTTTTTTTTATTAGTTTTTTTTTTTTTTTCAGAGAGAGTGAGCGAGCACAGGGGAGGGGCAGAGAGAGAGAAAGAGAGAGAGAGAGAGAGAGAGAGAGAAAGAGAGAGAGAGAGATAATCCCAAGAAGGCTCCACGCTGTCAGTGTAGAGCCTGATACAGGGCTTGAACTCATAAACCATGAGATCATGACCTGAGCTGAAGTCAAGAGTTGGATGCTTAACTGACTGAGCTACCCAGGTGCCCCAGAAGCACACCATTTTTAATAACGAACTTAAAACTGCTCAGAAACTACCAAAACTATTTTCTTACAGAAATCTCACAATAGTATGGATGAAAGTAGTCTACTTTTTCAAAGAATATCTGTCAGGAGACAGAATTGAGTTTTTTTTTTATCCTTAGAGGTTAATCTTTTCTTTGCTCCTGAAGAATAATGGAAAGTATACCTCAAATGATGTAGAAAATGATTTGGTAACACTTGCTGCTAATTAAGTTCTAAAAAGATTTCATTGAACACATGCAACTTAATTGCTGCATTTATTATTGAATAAATACCAGTCATACTATTACATAGATTTTTAAGAGTGAAAATGTGTAGATCATACAACCTTTAAGAGCTTATTCTGCTAATAATAACCATAACTAGTATTTAGGTGGCTTTAAGAGTTTATAAACATGGCCACTTTATGTTATAATCTATTTTATTATTTTTCCAGAAAATTTTCATCCTTTAGTATCACTAAGACTAAAATACTACTGTCTACTGATAGTCATCTCTGGAAGTAATTTTTAAAGATCATAAAAGTTAATGGTAGAAATACACTCCATTATGTTTTTTTCTTCCTATGTCAAAATAAGTACAGTAATGATGCTGGATAAATAAAATTACTAACATATCTCCTACCACTATACTAAAATGACATTACACTGAGAGGCAATGTTTCTAAAACTAATAATATTTTTCAGATAACATAACTCAGATCATCATTTATAATCATGATAGGCATAAACATCTACAAAAAATAAGGATATTGTCTTAAAATGTCCATTACAGTCCATATAATTAAAATAGATTCATTCCGATAATATCCATTCATACTTTTTTCCCCCAGGGCTTTATTGTCAATTAAAATAAATATTTTCTCCTAATTAATTGAGCCAAATTCTTTTACTTTTTATTATAAGTTATATACAAAGTGCTTTAGAGAACAGGAGGATGGTTATAAGTATATATGCTCTAAAAGGCTTGTTGCATATGAAATCATTTTTACTTTAGGATGGAACAAAAAAATTGATATTTTTATTTCTCCTTTCTGTCTTTTGAAATTAAGTTTATTCTAGGAGTCATGTGAGCTGAGGAGTGTGCTTTACGATTTTTCCTTAGGGACACGAGGAAAAGGACATGGGGACTTAATAGTGATTCTGATTTTATTTTATCTGAGACAATGATTATTTGCAAAGGATATAAAGTAATAAAATCTAATTCAGGGAAGCTTTGTCTTGGCTGTGACAGCTGAAGAATCATCTGTGGCTAAACATACTTTCTGAGGTCATGATCAGTTTTACGGGTATTCAGGAAACGTGGCGGAGTTTAGGTAAGATTTGGTCTTAGTGGTTAATGCATTGAATTAATCATGGTTTTTTTTTTTTTTCATTTTCTGTAATTTATGTTGCTTTGACTTTTTGACTTCTTGGGGTTCTTCCTGGCCAGTCTGGGAGAGACTGTGACTCCCAGGGTTTGCTAATTCCTAGAGATGGTAAACGATTTGCCTGCTAGCATTACTTATGTATGCAACCAACCAGTTCAAAGCTTATATACCCAACCACCTTCTTTATCTAACTCTCACACACCAAGCCGATATTTCTCATGCCTTAAATCACTCTAGGGCCAGATACTGGGCAACTTGAGACCACCCTATAGCCCATATCCTGTCAAAAGCATTCAAAGTATCCCGTTCTAAACTTGTTCAAACTTGCCAACCCTGCCTAACCCACTCTTTCCTGCAGAAACCACAATAAAGACTCTGGGCTTTACTTTCTCCATCACTTCTTCTGCCTCTTGACAGTCCCTGCTGTTTCCCTCTACGATACTGACCTGTGTGGCATGCTCCTGTTTCTTGAGGATTGTAACTGATAAGCTCTTCTTTCAAAGACTGTTCTGTTTGTCACCTTCCTATACATGATTAAAACAAATCCTGAGTATATTTTAATACATGTACCAGTTCATTGTTCTCTAGATAAGGTATTTGTTTTATGTAAGATGGTCAGAATGGAGATGTTGCTACTTGGACTCTTTGCTATCTTTTACAATTACCCTAGGACTAGAATACCTAGGCTATTTATTTACAATGCCAACAGCAAATAATGAATTAAAAAATGAGAGCTTCTTTAACTGTAGAACATGAAAAGATATCTTAGAAATTGCCACATATAGTGCATCACTTCTTTAAACTTGGGGATCATATATTTATTTCATATTACTTTTTGATAGTTAAAATTTGAAGGAATATCTGGCAAACATTAAAGCAATAAAGTTCAGGGCTATTTATCTTTGCCAAGAACATAGATTTTGCTAATTAGAGACTGTACTAACTACTATTAAAATTTAGCAAGCACAGTTGATTGCTGGGAAATAATTCTTGCCAATTCATATAACATCTCTGAAGTCTGACTTTTTTGAAATTTTTATTTTTTTTAAGTAGGCTCTGTGCCCAGCATGGAGCCCAACATGCAGCTTGAACTCATGACCCTGAGATCGAGACCTGAGCTGAGATTGGGAGGCAGATGCTTAACTGACTGAGCCACCTAGGTGCCCCCAAATCTGCCTTTTTATATGTTTCTAATCTATAGTGAATCAATAAAAGTTGATTTTACCATGAAATCAGCATTTTTCAAGATGTGGAAGTAAAAGTAAAAATCATACAAATTGCATGTTACTAAGTGCATGAAGCTAATCTGAAAGGGCTACAATACTTTGTTTACAACCTTAAGACATTCTGGAGAAGGCAAAATTGTGGAGACTTTAAAACAGTAAGTGGTTGCCAGGGGTTGGGAGAGAGGCATGAATAGATGGAGTACAGAGGATTTTTAGGGCCATAAAAATATTCTTCATGGTTATATTGGTGGATATGTGTCATTACACATTTGTCTAGAATGTGCAGCATCAAGAGTGAACTCTAGGGGAGCCTGGGTGGCTCAGTCAGTTTAGCATCTGACTCTTGATTTCAGCTCAGGTCCTGATTTCATGGTTCATGAGTTCAAGCCTTGTGTAGGGCTCTGTGCTCACAGCGCAGAGCCTGCTTGGGATTCTCTCCCTCCCGTTCTCTCAGCACCTCAATATTGTGCATATGCTCTCTCTCTCAAAATAAATAATTTAAAAACAAAGAACAAACACAAAAGAGTGAATTCTAATGTAAGCTATGACTTTGGGGTAATTATAATGTGTCTGTGTGGATTTACCAGTTGTAACAAATATACCACTCTAGTAGGAGACAATGATAACAGGGGAGGCTATCTATGTATGGGGGCAGGTGGTACACTGGAATTTCTCCACTTTCCTCTCAATTTTGCTATGAACTTAAAACTCTAAAAAAAGTATTGAAAAGAAAGTCGTGTGATTTAAGCACATTAAAGCTATTTAGCTTAAGATACTGAGGTGTGTGTGTGTGTGTGTGTGTGTGTGTGTGTGTCTGTGTCTGTCTGTCTGTCTGTCTGTCTGTCTTTATGTTTGTATGTGTTTCTTTGTACTGGGACATTTCACACAACAAAGAATTGGATAATCCTAGTTCTAGCTAATGTAGGAAACAAACTACTCTTAAAATCTCCACAACAAATTAATGGACTTCACTTCTAGATCCATGCTGCTCTAATTGTGGTTTCAGGATTAGCTACAGCCTTACCACTTGGGAGCTAGTTGGAAATGCAAGATGTCAGGCACACTGAATCTGAATCTATGTTTTAATAAGATCCTCTGGTGACTGTATGCACATTAAAGTTTGAGAACTGCTGCCCTAGATAACAGCCTTTTACATGATTCAATTAAATTTTGGAGTCTTTGTTTTTCAGTTGGATGATGAAACATAAATGAAATGGCAAGGGACAGTTCTTTAGGCCAGAGTCTAGCAAAGCAATGATTTATATCCAACAAAGTATTTAAACTAATAGTTCATTAATGTAATTTTTTTCTTTTGTACAATAGATCGCTCTTGTGCATAACTATTATGTTAATACATAGAAACAATTGGAATTGGGACTGGCTAGAGTCCGTAGGAATGAGGCAGAGAAATAAAAGTGAAACTTACGGCAACATAGAGTATGCATATTGTTATGCATAGTCTTGCCTGTCTCTTAATGGGTTTGGAAATCATACATATTAATTAAATTTAACCTAATTTTCATTGATTTTCAAATGAAACAATATTTTGGTATTAAGTTGTGCTTCTAGCATTCATCATAGTAGGTGTGAGTATATTTTCAGCCTCAGACTCTATTTTGAGATCATTGCAAGTGCAGATCAGAGTCTTAAAAATGAAAAGAATCATAATGCTGGGTAATGAGTAAGGAAGAGAGGACAAAGACTTGCACGATATTTCTTCAGAAGGTCTCAAGTACTCCAGAATGGAGAAGATTGGCTTAAACTGTGGTTAAAAGAGAACTCCAGAGCATTGAACAATTTTCTTAATTTCTGTAGTGAAAGAAAAGGTATTAAATGCTGGAGAACATGTTCTAATATTTTTATAGCTTGAGATTTTTAAAATTTTTAAATGTTTTTATTTATTTTTGAGAGAGAGAGCAAGACAGAGTGTGAGCAGGGGAGGGACAGAGAGAGAGGGAGACACAGACTCCAATGCAGGCTCTAGGCTCCAGGCTCCAAGCTGTCAGCATAGAGCCCAACATGGGGCTTGAACTCACAAGCCGTGAGATCATGACCTGAGTGGAAGTCAGACACCTAACCGACTGAGCCACGCAGGTGCCCTGATAGCTTGAGATTTTTATATTATAGAAATAACATTTTAATTTGTACCATCCCATCTACTTTACCAGTATCTAATTTTAGGTGGTTTGGTGAAAGACAGGATCCTGAGAGAGATTTTGAGAGCTACTTTTTCTTGACTGTTTCAAGACAGGCAGTTTTTTCATTTCTAGAAAAGTTAGCTTGTGTGTCTTATCAAAAAAGCTAGAAGCCATAATGATATTATTTTAAAGAGATTTTATAAGAAAATCAATTTTATAATTACCTGTATCATTATGTTTCCCATGCTCTTTATTCCTGTGTGTAGATCTTTATTTTCATCTGATACCATTTTTCTTCTGCCTGAAGGATCTTTCTTCACATTTCTTGTAGTACAGGCCTGCTGTTGATGAATTTTTCCAGCTTTTGCATGTCTGAAAAAACCTTTAACCTTCAGTTTTGAAAGATTTTCTCTGGATAGTGAATTCTAAGTTGACAGTTTGAGAGTTTTATTTACTTTTTCCTTTTAGTACTTTATAAGATATTGTTCCACTAGGAATTGCTCTCATCTTTAGCTTTTTTTCTTTTGTAAAAGAAACCCCCCTGGATGCTTTTAAGCTATTTATTCTATCACTGTTTTTAAGCAATTTGATTAAACTGTGTATTGGTGTAATTTTTTTCAGATTTATATGCTTGGGGATAGTTGAATGTCTTGAATCTGTGGGTTTACAGTTTTCATAAATTTTGGACAAATTTTGGTCATTATTTATTGAAATAATTGGCCTTTGCTTGCTTTCCTGTAGGATTTGAATAAACATATATTTGGCTAAACAGTTCACAGATGCTCTCCTTATCTCTCTCTCTCTCTCTCTCTCTCTCTCTCTCTCTCTCTCTGTGTGTGTGTGTGTGTGTGTGTGTGTGTGTGTGTGTGTTTGTTTCTCTCTGTATTTCATTTTGGATAATATCAATTACTGTCTTTAAGCTCACTAGCTTTTTTTCCCTGCGGGATCTATTTGACTTATTCTATCCATTGTATTTTTGTCTCAGATATTGTAATTTTTCATATCTAGTTCTCTTTGGATGTTTAAATATCTTCCATTTCTGTCTTTAGTATGTTTAACATAGCTTCTTGAAAACTAATAACATTTTAATTTTTTGTCTACTAATTTTATTATCTATGTCATTTATAGAAAAGTTTGGTCAACTAATTTTTTTCAGCATGGGTGGTATTTTTCTGATCTTTACATACTTAATAATTTTCTTATTAGATTTCAGACACTGTGAAATTTATCTTACTTGGTGCTGCATATTTTTGCAGTTTTAAAAATATTCTTAGGCTTTGTTCTAGGAGGTGATTGAGTTATTTGGAAAAAAGTTTGGTCCTTTTTTCGTCTCATTTTTATTTTCTGTTAAGTAGAACCTGAGCAGCACTTAGTCCATGATTAATCTTTTGTACTGCTGAGACAATATCCTTCTAGTAGTCTAACTGACGTTCCTCAACTATGCGGTTTTTCGATCTGCCCTATGTGAACTTTGGCCACTATTTTCCTTAATATAGTGATGTGTCTTTTTTTCCAGACTTTAGGGAGTTATCTCACACATACATGATGAAAAATCCTCAGTAAAACACTCAAGACGGACCTTCTCATATCTCTGAACTTGTCTCTATCTATGTACATCTCTTTTCTCCAATACCATGCTTACAAACTCTAACTTACTTAGTCTCCCTGGACCTACAGATCAGTCTCTTTAATACAGAGAGACCATCTGACTCTGCCTTGGTTTCTTTTTCTTGTCCTGCAGGTTGAAAACTCTATTCAGGCAGAAAGTTGTGGCCATCATAGGAATTACCTTGTTTGTTTTCCAATTCTCAGGGATTGCTGCCTTCCACGCCCTGATACCCAATATCTTTAGAGTTCAGGTAGGAGAGTAAATCTGATCCTTGTTAATCTATTTTGTACCAAAGAAGAAATTCTTGGACTATTAGTTTAAATCAGTGTTCTTTAGTCCTTTTTACTGTAATAGGAACAGAAAATCTGCATTTTATAATATTTCTATTTCTGAGGAATAGTGAGTTGATATTTAATTAAAATATTGTTTTTATGGAAGATAAATAGTTTTTTGACTTTATCCATGGATCCTTCTATAAATCATAGATTCTTGTCACTTTTTCCCCAACCTTAAACATGGTAATCCTTCTCCCATTAGATCCTTAGATCCTCTAATCCTGACTACATTAAGACCACATTAAGATACACACACACACCTACTTCTAACTTGCCCCCAAAACTATAGTATCCCAATTTGTAATGAGAAACAATATAAGGCAAGGGATTACATTAGAGAATTTCTAATTTTCCTCCTTTGGAAGTACTCTTTACCAAACTGAAAAGTATCTTATAACACCAAAATATATAAGTACATAAACAAAGACTTATAACTAAGCTATAACTAACTTATAACTAGCTAATTAGATAGTAGACATAGCAAACATTGGTATTTCCCAAAATATTCAACACAAGTCAACCTATAAAATCAAATCAGTCACACCATCTACCATTCTTCATTCTCTTTCTTTCATTTATTATATAAACCTATGGTCACATCCTGCTGCATACTCGTGTTTTTTCTCTCTGGTATCAAAACCAGCTTTTAGGATCTTTCTGATATACTGATACTGTTTGGGGGCAGAGTTTTACATACTTTATCAAAGGAAGTAAACCCATCTACTTTAAACCAAAATTGTCTAATTAACCAGAAGATTATGGAAATGTGAGATATAATGGTAAACTTAATTGTACCCTAAAGGTACCCTATATGCCCTCAAGGTGAAAGGAAAGATAAATATAGAATAAATAACTGATGAAGATTCTTTTCCTCCACCTAAGTGGTGGAGTCTCCAACAGAGTCTGGCTTAAGGTTGGAGTTAAGGAACTGTAGGTATTGTTTTGTGAAAGAAGATTCAAAATAAAATTAACATTGTTAAGGGACTCCTTCAAAATGGAGTAGGAAGGACATTGAGAAAGCAGGGCCCATGAACTTTGGATTTTTGTGAATTGTGACTTGTCAATTGCAACTCCACTACCTCCTAGAATACATCCTTCTACTTTGGATTGAATTAGAGATAAGGTAATACCTGCTAGCTAAATAGCCAATTGTATATTATATAGTGAGTTTGAACTCTTCCAACACCAATCATAAATCTTTTAAAACAAATTATGTATCTTATGGTTTTTGGTGCAATTGCAAATGGGATTGATTCCTTGATTTCTCTTTCTCCTGCTACATTATTGGTGTATAGAACTACAACCGATTTCTGTACATTGATTTTATATCCTGTGACTTTGCTGAATTCATGTATTAGTTCTAGCAGTTTTTTGGTGAAGTCTTTTGGATTTTCCATGTAGAGTATCATGTCATCTGTGGACAGTGAAAGTTTGACTTCTTCCTTGCCAATTTGTGTGCCTTTTATTTCTTTTTGTTGTCTGATTGCCGAGGCTAGGACTTCCAATGCTATATTAAACAACAGTGATAAGAGTGGACATCCCTGTCGTGTTCCTGTCTATAGAAGGAAAGCTCTCAGTTTTTCCCTATTGAGGATATTAGCTGTGGGTCTTTCATATTTGGCTATTATGATGTTGAGGTATATTTCTTCTATCCCTATTTTCTTGAGGGTTTTTATCATGAAAGATGCTGTGTTTTGTTAAATGCTTTTTCTGCATCTATTGAAGGGATAGTAGGTTTATTATCCCTTCTTTTATTAATGTGGTGTATCAAATTGATTGATTTGCAAATATCGAACCAGCCCTGCTCTTTTTTTTTATTTAAAAAAATTTTTTTTTAACGTTTATTTATTTTTGAGACAGAGAGAGACAGAGCATGAACAGGGGAGGGGCAGAGAGAGAGGAAGACACAGAATCTGAAGCAGGCTCCAGGCTCTGAGCTGTCAGCACAGAGTCCGACGCGGGGCTCAAACTCACGGACCGTGAGATCATGACCTGAGCCGAAGTCGGACGCTTAACCGACAAAGCCACCCAGGCTCCCCCAGCCCTGCTCTTAAATACAAAGAACGAACTTATGGTTGCTGGAGGGGAGGTGGGTGGAGGGGATTGGCTAAATTGGTGATGGGCATTAAGGAAGGCACTTGGGATGAGCACTGGGTGTTATATGTAAGTGATGAATCATGGGGTTCTACTCCTGAAGCCAATACTACACTGTATATTAAATAACTTGAATGAAAAAAATTAAAAATAAAATAAAACAAACAAACAAAAAACACAAAACAAGTTATGTAACCTTGGGGCTTTGCCTTCAAACGCCTTCATTGGAGCACACTGGCAATTTTGGTCAACTCTGTGTGTTTAAAACTGCAGTTCCTAAGAACTCAAATAAATATTTTGGTTGCTTTACAGCCTTTTTTTAATCAATGATTTTATAAAACTGACAAAATCAAGCAACTGGATTCTTCCCTAATTTTTTCCTGGCTACCAACTTCTTTAATTCCAGTCAAGATGCCTTAACCCTTTCTTATAGTGAGAAGTAGTCTGACATGGGATATTACTCTAAATAACTTGGTATTGTCATAAAAGTTTGTTATATAAAAAAAAATACCAATGTTGTACATATTTTGTTAACCATTTTTAAACTGTTTAGAGAAATAATTCTGAAAACAGTTTTTTCATGCTAGGTAGGAACAAAGGCCAACATGATCTTTAATCAGATAAATATATTCCATTGTGGCAAATAATCAATATCATCTAAGGTGTGCTTTCTTTGGGGATATTTTGTACATATGTGCTGTTAAAGAACTACGAAATATTTTTGACAAAATAAAGGATTAGGTCATGGAACTATTTGGAATATGTAACACTATAAAAGATTTTTTATATTGTTAGTGAATAAACTCTAGAAAATATGAATTCATTAAATACATTTTATTCAGAGAGAATTTCAAAAATTATTTTTATAGGCTCTCTTGTGTATCAATATATCAGCAATTATATAAACTGCTAGATGAGACACCAATAATCTTCAAGTTATGCTATCTACAAACATACTTTTGCTATATAACATTTTTCCTGAAAATTAAAACCATTTGTTTTGATAGCCAACTTACTCTCATTGAACACATTAAATTATTTGCTAGCTATAGCTAAGTAAAAAATAATTTGAAACTGTTTAAATATCAGATGGTCTCAAAGGTAACATATTATTGGAGAGTACTGCTATTGATTAAATTATACCAGATTGTTAGATACTACATCAGTCCAGCTGAATGTGCCAGGTTGTAAAGATTAGGCGTGTTTGTTTATTAACAATGTGACAGGCCTCCAATGAAGCCTGTGGAAAGTTTCATTTAAAAATGGCCATTTGGGAAAGAGGTGCATTTTATTAAAGAGGTAATCAGCTTATTAACATTAACTTAAATTTCTGGCAAATAATTGCCAGAATACATTTTGTAATAGCATTCTTTATTTTCCATACGATTGCATATAGGACCCCATCTGGTCGTGCATCTGGTCATAGGTACAATCTCATTTCCTGCTTCTCATGACACTTCCACTCTGTTCTGGCCACATTGGCACCCTCACTGTTAGTCAAACATTCCAAGCCCACTTCTATCACAGTGTCGTTACAATCACTGTTCCCTCAACTTGGAGTACTCTTCCTCCACATGTATGCATGGCTCCTTCCTTTGGTTTTATTTGAATGTCTACTCAAATATCATCCTGTTAGTTCTGCCTTCCCTGACTACCTTATTTAATTAGCACCTCTCCCCTGTCTCACTTATTTGTGAGCCTTTGACCTCATTAATTTTTCTTTTTACCTTACACAATATATTTCATATTCATTTAATTATTTCCTCTCATTGGAATGTGAGCTTCAGTAGATCAGGGATTTTGTTTTATCCAATGCTGAAACCTCAAATTCTATTATAGCCCTGACTGTTATAAGAAGATTATTCCAGGGGCGCCTGGGTGGCTCAGTTGGTTAAGTGTCTGATGCTTGTGGCTCAGGTCATGATCCCAATGTTCTGGGAGCCTCACATTGGGCTTTGTGCTGACAGCTGGAGCCTGCTTAGGATTCTTTCTCACTCTCTTTCTGCCCCTCCCCTGCTCTCTGTCTCTCTCTCAGAATAAATAAATACACTTAAAAATTATTCTATGTTTCTTAAATGCATGAATGACTATTCCATATTTGTTTAATGCATGAATGAATGAATGTTAAAACAAATAACTGTTACCCATTATATGTCAAGTTTTAAAGTGAAAAGTAAGTATACAAAAGCCGATTAATTTCGAGAAGTCTGGGAACCCAGGCACATACATAATTCATTACAATGGGTTTAACTAGAAGATTTGAAATACTAACAAGCTGGTTAATATCAATGCCTAAGAATTGTTATAATAGTACCCAATTTTTGGGTGGAAGTCCCTAGACTTCATGGTACTTCCTCTGTCTTTAACCTGTTATCTGGCTCTGACACTTCAGTCACCTCAGCAGTATCTCTCTTCACACATTGATTCTAGGTTCAGTCATTCTCTTCCCCTCAAAACCCACGACCACCACCATCATGACCACCAATAAAATACAATAAAAGAAACAATAAAATTGGAATATATAAAAAGAAAAAACTTCTGATAACATTTGGAATTTAACAGGTAATTCTTGAAAACCTCAACTTAAGGCTAATATTTGATTATGGAATTGTAGGTACAAGGGATTGGGGGGAAAGCCTAAGCGAAGGCCAGTCCTGGTTTTCATATCAGCTCTACCTAGCCTAAAAATACTTTTATGAAACTGGTTTATTTTTAGCTATAACATTCATAAATATAGGCAGACCTTCCTTCAGATAGCCTACATCTATCCATCTTTCTTTGGTTAAATCCTAGGTTAGTCCAGATTTTCTGAGAAACAGACAGGAAGAGGTAATTAAACACTCAAAAGACTGTATTAGGTGATATGTCTCTCTGAGAAACTAGAATAAACTAATCAAGGCTGGGAAAGCAATCAGACTGAGATGCCAAACTGACCCTAAGTGAAAGAGAGAGAAAGAGAAAGTTGGGTAGAAGCATTTCATACTTCCTTGGAAAGGTTCCCAGAGTCTTTGAGGAATCTTTAAGACAAAATTGGCAGGAGCCTGCATTGGTATTTCTAGTACATCTGCTTAATTGATTAGATGGTTTGTGGAGGGCATAGCATGGATTTTGGAGCACAGAAGCTGGAGGTCTCAATTATCATGCTCCCTGTAGTTTGAAGTCTATAAGGTGTATGTCATGATCACAAATGTTCTTCCTCTGTGAAATTTCTATTTCTGCCTCTGCTTTTGGACTCTGCAGTTCTTTAAAGAAGGGTCAAGTCTTGTTCATCTCAGTGCCCATAGAACCTAGCCCATGCTAGATTAAATGTTTTATAAATGAATAATTTATATCTATGATCACCAAGACACTGTCTCATCCTTTGTTTTTCATTGTATCCCAAAGAGCATTAGTATAAATGTAAGTGTTAGTATGAATGAAACTCACACAATGGCAATGTAGTGTTGTAGTTGAGAACATAATATCTGAAGTCAGAAGTATTGAATCCCCTTGCTCCTAATGAGTGACCCTGGGCAAATCTCTTAATCCAAATAATCTTTCATTTTCCATCTTTCTATCTTCAGAACTGGGTTAATGGTGGTTATATAATTAAATGCTATGTGTGGGAAATAAAAGTTAATTAATCTTCACATCAACAGCAAAATACATCTATTCTCATTATTTAGCTTAATATCTTAATTAAGAGATTCATAAAAGAAGGAAAATGAATACAACAACTATGATGAGGGATATGCATCTCTTAATGAGAAACCACTAAGAAAATCATAGTGATTGAATTGATGTGGGTAAAACCATACAGACGGGTTTAGTTGGAGACATTGTTTTAAATATCATGAACCTATCCTACACATTAGTAAACAAATACTTGTAAGAGCTAATCCCCCATCTTTGCTTTAGAAGATGAGGCCACCAGATCTATATGCCACTTTTCCCCTACCAAGCCTTGTAGGATGTTGATCCCTTCTTTGCTGGGTTCCTTTTTTGAACCTTCTACCCCTTCCTGCTGCCTTCCAGAACTGGCTTCAATTCAGTATCAACTCATGTTATAAGATCCTGTTGCCTTGTACCTTAAATAGTCCTGAAACACAAACTAGCTGACATCTCCTCTTTAATGATGCTGCCTTACAGATTTCAATTTCACATTTTATCCATCAAGTACTGTTTTATATCTACATTTAATGTCACCACATTTCATATTAATTATGGCTCTGTGGAGTCCATAGTATTATATTTATTATATATTGATTGATGTTATGAATATTCTGTTGGTTTCATTAGCTTATATATGGTTTTCCAGTAAAACAAATAAGCAAATACAAAGAATGATGAAATCACTAAAAAAATTCCTATAATGCCTTATAACCAAATCTTTCTAATTTCTAATAGGTATACTACTAAGGTTATTCCTTTTTTTCAAGTGAATATTAATTTACTGTTATAACTTGTACATAGTATTTATTAAAGCAATCTGGCACATCATGTTAAGTGAACATTTATTATTCAAGTATCTTTTAATTGTTATCATGACAGAAAATATTACAAGGGCAATGGGACAGTAGCACCATGACTTTTGAAGAAGAAGTGCAGTGTGAACATAAAGCACTGGGTAGCGTAAATATTCTTATGATTTTTGTAACTTTCCATTTTAAGTTTGCAAAGAAAAATTAATGGAAAAGTTTGTAGTGATCAAAATTTTCTTCTTGTGAAATGATACATAGCAAGTTCACTATTCTTTGTTCAAAATTTATTCTTCAAAAGTTGTTAATATGGTTTTAATGCCTTAATTTGTTTCAGCCCAAGCTACAAATAGGGTTAAGTAGATTTTTATTTTTTTAGTACCATCAATGTTTTACTTCTTTACAAAGTATCATATCATACCATATTAGGATAGAGTGACCCAGACAACAGCCAGTCTCATAAATGTCCATGTCTAATGTCTGAGTACAATGTGAAGACCCAATTTAATCTATTTTAATTACATTTATACATTTAACATTTTTTACTGGGGAAGTAAGAATATATAAGTACATAAAAATTCTAGATTGAAAGGTGCTGTAATAGTGTTTCACCTATAAAGTAATATAAACAAGAAATTAGATGTTTAGTGTGATTTATTTTCAACCAAGAAAGAGGTGAATCAGAGATTCTAGGATTGAAATAGCCCAGCCAAAGACTAGTAAAAATGAGAGAAAATTTCAGATATCAAAATATATGTATAAGCTATAGATCAAAAAGGAGCATCAAGGAGCAAGGGAACAGCACAAGAAGCTGAGGGTCATTTCAGGACGAAAAGCAAAAGTCAGTTAATCAGTGAGGAGAAAAAAACCAAAATGGTGCTTTGAAGACATAAATTTAAGTTGAAACCAAGACAAAATTCAGGAGCCTCTTTTGCACTCCATATTACTGGGCTTTTTTCCTCAGTATATTTTGATAAAGCTATTTATCTCAGTTTAAACAGAAATCTTGAACTCATTACAGATCATACAGGAAGTTATGTTGATGTTGCTGGTTTACATTTTAAGATAAAATGCAAAAGGCTAAAATTCCAGTGTTTCACTGTGGATAAGTTTGCTGATGTTCAAGGGAAGATGGACATTGAATGATGAGTCACAGACAAAGGAACAAAAGCAAAATCTCAGGACTGAGACAATGTTGATGAAGACAGATCCTTTCACTAAAAAGCTCAGAACAAACAACAGCCTCAATAATATTCAAGAGGTTCTATTTACTTTAAGATGATTTATTTTCTTCAGTTCTGATAGGTAAATACATTAATAAATTATTAAATTCTGAAGGAATCAAAGAGTAATAAGCATTTGAAAAAAGTCTTCCTCACAACACTTCTTACCCCAAGTCCACAGTTCTACTCTTCAAAGGCAATTAAAATCAGCTTGTGGCATATCACTACACATATGCAATGATGTAGACTCTCATTTGGACAGATTTGTGTATTTCTCTTCTTTGAAAGCTTTTTGGATCAGAAGAATCTGGACAAGATATTGTTTCAGAAAGAGGCTTAGCCTTCAGTGTAACTATTTATTTTCTTGTCATTCAGACTCAACTGTACCTCATAATGATATGGATTTCATTCATAAAAGTGATGATGGAGGGGCTCCTGGGTGGCTCAGTTGGTTAAGCATCTGACTTCGGCTCAGGTCATGTTCTCACGGTTCATGAATTCTAGTTCTGCGTCAGGCACTATGCTGACAGCTTCCGGAACCTGGAGCCTGCTTCAGATTCTGTGTCTCCCACTCTCTCTGCCTCTCCCCCGCTCACACTCTGTCTCTCTCTGTCTCTCAAAAATAAATGTTAAAAGTGATGATGGAAAGATGGTGCCTTAAGAAAATGTCACTCTGTATTTATTGTCCACCCACCCCCACTCCCTCCAAACCTAGTCTCTAGCAGTCAAAACTATGATCCTTCTTCACCATTATTTTAGGAAGTGCTTCTGCTTCTCTCATATGTTGGAGCCTCTTTTTTTAGGTGCCATGTACACCCATTCCTTTATTTATGCTCTTGGTTTAATATATATCTTCCAGTTGTGTTTTGTTGAAAGATACATGGGTGGTTTATTTTGTCCATTTGTTTTTTAATCTTAGTCTGTCTATACATTTATTTATTCTGTAATTTTGTGTAATTAGTAGTTTTACTGGGTTAGGAGACATTCTTTTCTTTACAAGTGTTAAGACATTCGAGCTTCAAGTTTTTCTGTAAAGAAATTGACAATAATTATAATTCCATGACTTTTTTTCTTAAACTGTTTATAAATTCTTTTTAAATCACTCTTTACAAATTCTCTCTTCATAATTTCATAAGATTTTCTATTTGGCCAGAATCTGAAATTTCCATTGTGTTGGGTAATTAACAAGACAGTTCAATTTGGAAATTCATAACTTTGTCTTGGAGTTTTTATTTTTAATTACGTCGTTGATGATTTTGTCTATTTTATTCTTCTGTTTCTAGAACTTAGTTTTTTTAAGGCTAGATCTCTGGTAGATCCTCTAATTCATATCATAGGATGTAACAAATTCATATCTATATGAATAATTCATATCATATATAGATAGAGGATATATAGCTGATGGAGAAAGATGTCCTTAGGAGCAGAGAGGAGATTTTTGTCTCCCATAAGAGAAAAGACACTTTCTCTGTAGTAATAGATGAGAAATAGAAGAGAATAGATACTGATTATAATGATTAACCTCAAAAATTTAAATTCTTTAAGAAATGAGGAAAATACAGGAAAATGTTGAAAGGTAGGAGAAAAGTAGAGTAATGAGTGGATTGAGAGATCACAGAGGGATAATTCTATACAATAATGGAAATACTGAAAAGAAAAGTATCATAAAAAGTTGTTGGTGGGGATTAGGATTTCTGATTTAGCGATGTGGTTGTTGGGATAATCTCTGGTCAGTCTTAGAATGTGATAGAGGAAAAGGTTAAAGTGGGGCAGAGGGCAAAGGACAATGGAGCTTACGCCAAAGTAAAGAAAATCCAGGATGTTGATAAATTTTGAAATAATCAGGATGAAAATAAATATTATGGGATTGAATGCTAAGAACCAGGTATGTGCATCTTTATAAATTTGGTAAATAGGAAGTCCATTTTTTTTTCATAACAAGTTAAGGAAGAGAATGATCTGAGTGTCAAAGAAGCAGATTTTACTTTTAAATATAAGTGGAAGGGGAAAATGGTCTGGACACGAAGACATGGGTTCTATAACTTGGTATAAGGCAAGAGGTAAAATACCTTCATCTTTGAAAGGGTACAGAAAAATTGGTCATTTTAGAGTCCAGTTAAGTCCATAGACTGTGTATCAACAGAAGAATTTATAAGTTTTTAGAAAGTGAACTCATCATGAAGCAGAAATATTAGTGGACACATTGGAAAAAGATTGTTGGGAGAGGTGAGGAGTGAAGGATTGTGTTAAAAGAAAAAGCTAACCTTTATAGAGCATGGCGGAGTTGATACGTTGTTGTCCTTATTCCGTCTTTCAGGAGACTGGGAGCCTGCTTATTTGGTGATTATAGGCAGATTAAATGATTTAATATTTCTTGCAAGAAACATCAATAAATCTGTCCACCTGATCTATAAAAGCATACTACAGATCACCTCTGAAGCTACATTTATCATTGTAGATGTCCATAAACATTTAAATGGTTTTTAATCAATATGCCTTTTTCATCAAAGTGGCTTTTTCTGTACTCTGTCTATATAATATATCCTTTGTAGTTGTTCTGGGAAGGAGCCCAGAAAGAATTCTTTTCTGCTTGAACTGTATTTCAAATAGCAATCATATTTCATGAATTGTGCAACATGACTTGATAACACAATAGCTCAATAACGACTTGATTGCTACTGTAAAAATCCTAATTTTAAGGCTTTAGGAGGCTAGATAATTTGTCCAAGCTCATGCCCCCACCCCAGGAAATGATAGAGCTGGGGTTTGAATCTGGACAGTCTGATTCTCCCTTTAACACGTAACATGCCATTAATGTGGAACTTGATTTTAAATTTATTCCTGATGCTAAAACCAAAGAAGGAGAGAAATGGATTATTGAACTCTAATTCCTGTGTTGGGAGAAAATAAATTCGGTATCAGTTATTTTGATCTATAAGTAGTTGTTCATTATGGCAAGTAGTAGACACTATGGGTCCAGCACGTAGCTGGCTTGGGCTTCTCAGTTACACTGTTTTGTCACTTATTAGAGGTGTGATGGTGGATTACTTTTTAACCTTTTGTGTGAAGGTTACATTATTTAATATATGTAAAACACTTAGGAAAGTACTTGGTGCAAAATAAATAGTCACATGTCAGCCATTATTACTGGATACTGCTTAGAATATTTAAGAACGTGAGAGCAAGCATGAAACTTCATACCCTGCGAGTGAAAAAATATATTGGATTTCACAGTCTAGAAAGATTCTTTCTCTTAAGTTGTAAAGGACTAACATTTTTCATTTAAAGTTTGTATAATCTGAAACCTATGAAGATGAAATCCTTAAAAATGCAGTTCCTTTATTAGAAAGAAAGGAAACACACTGGCAATCTGTTGTACATACAATTGGAAGCACTTCTAGGTGGTAAAACAGTGTCATCTAGTGAAAGCTTTAGGTGAGAAAATTCCCTGAGCTACATTAACACACTTAAACAGTTCTATTTACAAGATTCAAATTCCTAGAATTAAAAAAAAGAAAAAAAAAGCCATTCTCGCTCAAGTGATGTATGACTGGATGTATATCTTAGACAAAATCAGCATAGTAAAAAAGACACGAAGATTCAGGAAGTCAAGACGCACCTTACATAGTACTGTAAATGACATATTATGTAGTCATCACAAGTTTGAAAATCCCATATTTAAGGGTTAATTCCTCTGTATTCGGGTTATGTGGAGATTGGGATTGTTATTGGTATGATGATGATGATGATGATGATGATGATTAGCTGTTTTATTTTGTCTTTGATTTCCCTCTTAAGATACACACAACTCCTGGGAAAGCTAAATAATGAATCTGCTTTTAGTTTAAGTTCACTTGGTTAAGTGTTGACTGGCAGCTATTTGAAAGCATGCCATTACTTGAGTGCTACAAAATAGAGGAGATAGTGGGCAGAAGTGATACCCACTTTGGGTGTGTGGGCAGGTTTTACGGAAGGATGCTGAAAGGTAAAAGGGGGCTGTTAGAGCTTGACTTTTCCTCTTCAGGTATGTGCTAAGTAGTGAGGTTGCCTCCATCATCATGGATATGCCTTTTAGAACCTGCTTTTGATTTTTGGCAATATTCCCTGAGATATTTTTCCCGCTGGAATTGTCAATACTTCTTCCACAAAGTACTTTGAAACAAAATGACACAATAGAGAATTCCTCAGAAATTTGGAAACTACTAGGGTAGCATTTCATATTGTGTTTAGAAACACACTAGAAAGTGAACTAGTGATAAGTGAGCACACAAAGAGCTCATCATTGGTACTCAGTAAAATGGTGAAAGGAAGAAACAAGCAGTTTCTTTTTGTCAGAATCATATTTCTACCATATGCTGACAATTAGATTGCCTCCCTTTGTGTCGAACTTTCGAAAGGATCCCACATTCTTGGAGGTAATTAGCATTTTTACAATTATTATTGCTAAATTATCTTTTATATGAGGTGACTCAGTTTGCATTATGAACTCTCTTCTTAGTCTAGACTAGAATCTCAAACATTCATTAAATATCAGGGCATTATTATAACTGAATAAGATGAGCCCAAACATTTAAAAATGCTTGATTCTAAAAGTAAATAAAATGATCACTAAAGCTCAAAATAGTACACCCGTTAATGAATAATTCAATTGAGTTTATTAATAAAGTTGCTTAATGGTATGCTATGTAGACCTAATATAATCTAGTTTTAAATGAGTGTAAGAATTGCATATTAAAGATTCATTAAGGTTATTGACCTTCTAATCTGGATCTTTAAATAAAATTGGATGTAGTAAATTCTCATTCTTAGTTGGAAACCCTTAGGTGGTTTTAATTTTTTAATAAAACTTGAATACATTACTTTTGAATTTAGAATTAATTAACAGCATTAGTTATTCATGAACATTTGGCTATAATTTGTAATTTCAGTGCAATTAAATTTTCTCTCGACAATGACATATTTTCTTCTCCATAATAATTTAATTTTTTCATGATTACAGTATCAGTTTTTAAAAAAACAAACTCCCAAGGGGAGCATTATCACCATAATCTGTTTAAGAGATTTCCACTGTCTTTTACACTTGTTTACATGTGTCACCATGATAAGCCCAAGACCCTCAGGCCCTCGTTTTCATCAGGGCACCCTACTTGCAGCTTTATGCATCCTGCAGCCCAACCCCATTTTATACCTCTGACTAATGCTTTCATTGTGCACTTTGGAACTCAAGCCCTTCATCAACATATTCCCTTTATCACTCACATCTTCTCTGAAAGTTCTGCTCACTTTTTGTTAGAATGGTTCTGCTCTGGAGGGCACGACTGCCTTTGAAGGTCAGTCACATGACTCTGCCACTACACATTCCATTAGATCTAGAAGTCTGGTAGGTGTCTTCTGGCTTCACTTTGACAATTCCAGTCTTTTTCCAATCTTTCTCTTGAAAATACCCCTGTCTTTGAAGATTTGGGCTTAGAACTTTGCTTGAGGCTTTTAATATCCACCAAGTGATTTAATATATTGGTTATTTAGTTTCTTCCTTCGGTGGTAACTTCTGAGTGCCTCAGCTACCTATACCTATGGTTATACCTATAAATATGATCATTACCACTACCTTTACTTCCTCAATAATGCAGCCTTCAAGTTAGTTACTCTCCATCTACCAATATCCTCCTATTTCTCCAGCTCATTACTTCTATTGACTGAAGTCCCCACAATTATTTACCCATCTCAGTCCTCCAGTTCATAGATTCTATCACTCTTCTATTGTATCTCTACTTCCTCATGTCCTCAGTTTCTCTCATTCTTGAGATTGGATGCTGCTGGCCATATGTAGTATCACTCTGGTTCATAAACCCTTACATGAACTCATAGTACTCATGACTTATTCCCTCTTTGTCATATTAACCTGAAAGAACCTCAATTATGTTTTTTACCTATATTCACCCAGCATGCCTGCCAAACAATCTTACCACAATTGTGTAAGCATAATATTCTTCTGTATGATTCTATTTCTTCTCTTTTTTCAGGCATCCAGTATTTGATTCTGATTCAGCTGTTGATATTCCCGCCTTTTTCACTCATAAACATAAAATAATCAAACCAAACTAAACACACACACACACACACACACACACACACACACACACACACACACAGAGAGAGAGAGAGAGAGAGAGAGAGAGAGAGAGAGAGAAACAGAAACAGATTGGTTTTTTCCAGAAGTGGGGGTTGGAGTTGAGGGAATTGGATGAATATAGTCAAAAGGTACAAACTTCCACTTATAAGATAAATAAGTTCTGGAGATGCAAGGTATAGCATAGTGACTATAACTGATAATACTGTATTGTATGTTTGAAAGTTGCTCAGACAGTAGATCTTAAACATTCTCATCACAAGAAAACAAGTTATATGAGGTGATGGATGTTAAACTTACTGCAATAATTATTTCACCTATGTACATATATCAAATCCTTATGTTGTGTATTTTACAATAATGTTATAGGTCAATTATATCTTAATAAAACTGGAAAAAAATAGTAGAGAACATCTATAGGTTCTCAGCACCAAATAAGAGCAGCTATTTCTTTTCTTTATCTTATATAAGCTAGACATCTCTATATTCTAATGAAATCACACCTTTCCTATCCAAACTCATCACTCAAATTTTCCACTAAATCATTCTTTTTAGCATTAAATTATTATGTGATACATCTCAATTTAGAATTAAAAAAAAAAAACCTACCTTTCTGTTCAGCTATACTCTATGTTTCTGTGTTTCACCTTTCAGAAAACTTCACAAAAAAGGTTGCCAATATTTGCTCTCAATTTCTGTTCTCCAACTTTTTACTATTTCGGTCTATGCAGTTTTCATTCCTACTCCATTTCAACAACTCTTGTCTAGGTTGCCTTTTTGTCATTCCTGTACCATAGGCTACAGTTGATAACTCCCTTCAATTTATTCATTTGACTTTCAGGACCAACTTTCTCCTGTTTAAATTGATTTTTTTTTCTAATATTTTCTTTTCCTATTCCTGACTTGCATACTGTCTGTTACCCAGACCATGCTCCATTCTATCCTTTATCTAGTCAGTAGATGATCTAATTCTTCTTTAGGGGCTTTGGATACTGACAATATCCAACATATGTCCTCACTCTAGCCCTCTTTCATCTGCCAATTTGACTTTTCCATGTGGATATCTAACAGGCACTTCAACTTTAAAGTAACTAAAACTCATTTTCCAACCCCTAATCTTTCTTTACAGATTAATTATATACCAGGAAATTATAGTTTACTTTTCTGGTTGCTCAAGCCCTAAGCCTTAGAATTATTGTCTTTGACTCTCATGATCCACATGAATTTATGAAAATATCATATTTGATTCACACTTCAAGTCCTAAGATGAATTCACCCAGTTCTCAGCACTTTCACTGACTTTCCTAATCTAATTTTCCTTCCATTTTGAATTGGTTTCTTATTACTGCTATAACAAATACCATAAACTTATCAGCTTGAAACAATACCATTTTACTATCTTATAGTTCTTCAGTTCAGAAGTCCTAAAATCAAAGTGCCAGAAGGGCTGTATTCCTTCTATAGGCTCTAAGGGAGAATCCCTCTCCAGGTTCTAGAGGCTACCTGTACACCTTGGCTTATGGAATTCTGCTTCCATCTTCAAAGTCAGCATCATGGCATCTTCATCCTTTTCTCTCTGGCTTCTGCTTCCATTGTCACATATTTTCTTGTTGTAACATTTCTGCCTCCCTCTTATAAAGACATTTATAATTATATTAAGCCCTCCTGGATAATTCAACACATTCTGTGCATGCCAAGATCCTTGACTTATTCTCTTTGCATACTCTCTTTGTCCTGTAAGGTAACATATTCACAGGATATTAAGGAGATTAAAACATTGCCCTCTTGGGGGAGGGGCATTATTCTACTACCACGGTCTTTGATCCGTAATACTACAGAGTTCCAAGCTGGCCCCTTGACTCCACTCTTTTCTTTATTTCTTATACCAAAAGTCAGATTGATTCCTTTAAAACCTGTCAAAACCTGATTTTTAATGGCTAGGAAGACAATATTTAAAGATATGAGCTTTCTTTAAACTAGTCAAGTGGAACTCAGTGCAGTTCCACTTGAGTCCCTCAATTTTTTCATAGAAGTTGAAGAGCTGATTATACAACTAATATAGAGGTGTAAGGATCAATGAATATGTAATGTAATTTTGGAGAGAAAGAATAAGAATGAGTAATACTACCTTAATGGACTTCAAGGTTTTATTATAAAAGAGTAGTAATTAAGATATCAGGGCCTGGTTTGTGGAGTAGATAGGTAGACTAAGCACAAAAGAAAGTTTATAAAGACACTCACACATATATAGAAATTTGATGTGGTATTGTAGATCAGAGGAAAAATGGTGAACTTAATATTTGTTTCTTGGATGTTGGTCATGCATAATGAATAGTTAAACTCCTTTAAACAATGCACAAATATTTCCATCAATTTAGAAGTAAATAGAAAAGAAATATCTCATGAACTTGAACAAAGATGTTCTCTTAAACATGGCAAATACACACAAACCTGCAAACTGTAACAGGAAATATTGATACATTTACCCACATTAAAATTAAATAATTGTGCTCATTAGAGGAATTCATAAAGAATGGAAACACAAGCCAGAAATACGAAGAAGAAACTCACAACATACTTAATCAATAAAGAAGTAGGATCTTCAATGTATAATTCTATGCACACATAAGGAAAAAACAAACACTCCTACAGAAAAAAATGGTCAAATTATATAAATAGGCTTTCTATAAGAGGGAGTATAAATAACAAATCAGTGTATGAAAATATGCCTATTCTAATTAATAATCATAAATATACAATAAAACCACAATATATACCAATTCAAACCCATTTTATAGGGAAAATTAAATTTTAATTTAATTCATTTTAATAAAATAAATTTAATAAATAAAAAATTTTATTTATTAAAAAATAAAAGTATTGGGATGCCTGGGTGGCTCAGTAGGTTAAGCATCTGAATTCGACTCAGGTCATGACCTCATGGTCCGTGAGTTGCAACCCCGTGTAGTGCTCTGTGCTGACAGCTCAGAGCCTAGAGCCTGCTTCTGATTTTGTGTCTCCTTCTCTCTCTGCCCCTCCCCTGCTCATGCTTTGTCTGTCTCTCAAAAATAAGTAAACATTAAAAAAAATAAAAGTATTGGTGACAATGTGAAGTAGGGAGGTCTCTTCCATACTGCTTGTGAGGGTATAAGTTGATAGAAATAATTTGGAAAAGAGATTGCCCTAAAGCAGTGAAGTGAAGATGCACATATGACACACTATGAATCAACAATTCCAACCCACCTCTCCTACATTAGAGCAGGACTTGGAAAACTATGTTCCTCCTAAATCCTCTTTGTAAATAAAATTTTATTAAGACATAGCCATGTCCTTTCATTTGCCTATTATTTAGGGTTGCTTTTGTATGACCATGGTATAACTGACTAGTTGTGGCAGAGATCATATACCCTCAAAGCCTAAAACAATTACTGTCTGGCACTTTGTAGGAAGTTTGCCAACTTTGTTCTATACAAATTACTGAATATATGCTCCAAGAGATGCGAACTGGAATATTCATAGGTGCATTGTTATAAATAATACAAAACTGGAAACAACTCTAGTATAAACCAGAAGAGTGCATACATAATTTTATATTCTAAAGATGATACAAAACAAAGCACAGAAAATGAGTATCCTCATGCATTCCTCCATAGGTATGAATCCCGGACAATGTTGACTGACCAAAGCAAGTTACAGAAGAATACATAACAGTATGACTCTATTTATGTGAAGGTTAACAGACATGTCAAACTAACCAATATATTGTCTCAGGATATCTAATTATGCTGCAAATCTTCAAAGAAAAGTAAAAGAGTAACACAAAATGTAGAGGACACTGGTTTCTGGTGGTGAAAGATGAGTATTGTAATAACTAGAATGGACACATAGATGACTTAAAAAATTCTTATAATGTTCGACTTCATAGATTGTGTTTCATGGCTATTTATTTCTTAACGTTCTCATACTGTATGCTTATGATGTTTGTATGTTACATTCATATTGCATTTTTAAGTAATCATGGTATACATATATGAAGTTATATTTTCCCAAACTAAACTTCTTATGAAATTGGTTTCATGGAATAAAGCTACCTTCCATGGAGTATTTTATACTGTGCTAGCAGTGTTCTGAGTGATATAAATACTTTATTTCTTTGTCCTCACAGTAGCCCTTTGTGGTATGTGTAATTAAATCCCCATTTTATAGTTGAAGAAAGTTCTCATGCTTTTATTGAAGATATCTATCATCTATGTATCTATCACCTATTATCTATCTATCTATCTATCTATCTATCTATCTATCATCTATGTATCATCTAACTGTCAGTAATAACCTGGGAGAGGTTATTAATAGGTATTATACATTCAGTATATGCCATGTACTCCACATACACCATCTTATTTGATTCCCCAAACAACACCATATCATTGGTATTATTGTTCCTTTACAGTTGAGGAAATAGGATCAGAAACTTAAATAACTTGTTCAAAAAAATTACTTGTCCTTTATTCTTCAGTAAATGCTCTGTGTTTTCTGAATGCCATAGTTATAGTCTATAATGGGAAAGCACCATGAAAACAGCTATACAAGCAGCACTGTAGCAGTGTTCTCTAATGTACAGCCTCACAGCAGAGACTAGAGATAAAACAACAACAAAAATAGATGGCAGCTGGATGTACACATACTTGTTATAACTTCAGCTAAAATAGGACAACTTTACAGAAGACAGAAGCAATATGTTAAGAACAAACTGAAATAATAATTTTGGTTGATGTGTACAATTTAATGTTAGTCCTTCCTTGTTTGGGATTGTATATTAGTAATTATATGAATCAATAATTAATGTTAATCTCTGGAAATACTTAAGATAAAGCTGTAGAAAGGAAGCCCATATGAATTTCATACTTTCTGGAAGACATTGCCTATTAATTTTTTTCTAGTGGTTTCTTGACCAAGTAATTTTTTTTTTTAAAGATTTTAAGTAATCTCCACACCCAAATTGAGACTTGAACCCACACCCCTGAGATCAAGCTGCATGCTCCAACAACTGAGCCAGCCATGTGCCCCTAATACAAGTAAATTTTAAAGACTTTTTCTAATTTTTCTGTAGTATTATTTTCCCATCCTGCTTTGAATTCATTGCTAATCGCAGAGGTTTCCTTGGATAGGTCATTACATTTTCTGTCTTATTTACTTAGAGCCTATGAATGTCCATTGGTTCTCTAAAACATTTTCACAAATTTCTCTTAATTTACCTACTCTTCATTTAGTGTTTTAAATATATTAAAATTAGTTTTAGGGGTCCCTGGGTCAATCAATTGGTTAAGGGTCTGACTCTTGATTTTGGCTTGGGTTACGATCCCAGGGTCATGGGATCAAGTCCCTCATTGGGCTCTGAGCTGAGTGTGGAGCCTGCTTGGGATTCTCTCTCTCTCCCCACCCTGCCCCTCTCCCACGCTTGTGTGCTCTCTCTCCAAAATTAAAAAAAAAAAAAATTCTCTTTGTATCTTAAAAATTTCTCTGATTCTGAATAGAGAAAAATAATTACCATGACCCCATCTTGAAAAAATTTTCATATTACAGATATTTGTGATAAATAGTGTAATTTTACTTTTTTACTAAAGAAACATTTTTCTTGATCTTTATGAATCAATCCTGGTTTTCTTTTATGCATTTCAAAATATGTATTTATACTCCCTTTAGAAAAAGAAAGAGCCATTTTTTTTTCATTTATTTTCTTGCCATATTTTTACAAGAATTATACATTTGGAAAGTAACATCTACTCATTAAATATTTTAAATATGCAGAAAAGTATCCAAAATGTAAAAAGTACCAGTGCAATTTTCCATCCGTATTTTAAAATATTAGTACTTTCCCATGTTTTTTTAAGAATACAGACAATAAAAAGTAGCATATAGAGGACTAGGTCATTAACCCTTCCATTTTTTATTATTTCCCACCTGACAATACTAATGTCTCTGTATCCATCTCAAGAATGTGTTTGTGTATTTAATATATGTATCTATATTTAGAGCAATATGTTTTATTTCTTTGGCTGTTGTTAAGGTATATGATCCATTAGTAATGTTTTTCATGGATTCTCTCACCACCAGTGAAGTAGTGTTTTTATTTTGCTTATATGTATATTATATACAGTAAGTATATATTATATATTATAAATCTTTTAATTATTTTATAAATGCAATAAGACTTTATTATTTTAATTTTATGCAAAGTCATTATATAGAAGTCTTTTTTTAATTTAAGGTAGTAATTGGTAAGAATTTATTTTTTACTTTTGTTTATTTATTTATCTATATGTTTTTATAACTTTTAAAATGAAACTTCTTTTATATTCTGCTCTGATAAAAAAAAATTTGGGGGGCACCTGGGTGCCTAAGTCGGTTGAGTGTCTGACTTTGGCTCAGGTCATGATCTCACAGTTCGTGAGTTCGAGCCCCGTGTCAGGTTCTGTGCTGATAGCTCAGAGCCTGGAGCCTGCTTCCGATTCTGTGTCTCCCTCTCTCTGCCCCTTCGCCGCTCATGCTCTGTCTCTCAAAAATGAATAAATGTTAAAAAAAATTCAAAAAACAATCTATTTTTAAATCTCTTTTATTTTGGCTATGTGGTGATTTTGTGGCTCCATACACATTTTAGAATATAATTCCATTGGAAATTTGATAGGGATTATACTGAATCTGTAGGTTGCTTAGGGTAGCATGGATAGTTTAACAATATTAATTCTTTCGGTACATGAGTATTAAATGTCTATTTTTTGTTTGTTTTCAATTTTTTTCACCAGTATGGGTCTTTTATCTCCTTAGTTAAATTTATTTCTAGGTATTTTATTCTTTTTGTTGGAATTATAAATAGAATTGTTTTCTTAATTTCTTTTTGATATTACATTATTAGTTTATAAAAAAATAACATCTTGGTATACTGATTTTGTATTATGTGATTTTACTGGGTTCATTTATTAGTTCTAACAGTTTTTAGGTAAAGTATTTAGTTTTCTATATATTATGTTGTCATCTACAAATAGTGATGGTTTTATTTTTTCCTTACCAGTTTGGATGCCTTTTATTTATTTTTTTATTGCCTAATTGCTCTGTCTAGGATTCCTAATACTATGTTGAATAAAAGTGTGGTAAGAGTGGGTAGGCATCCTTCTTGTTCTTCATCTTAGAGGAAAAGTTATCAGCTTTTGACTATTTACTATAATGTTAGCTGTGTTCTTGTCATTTATGGCCTTTAATGTGTTGGGGTTTATTTCATCTATACCTACTTTGTTGGATGGTTTTATCATAAATAGATGCTAAATTTTGTTAATATTTTTTCTGTATCTATTGAGATAACCATATGCTTTTTATTTTTCATTTCGTTAATGTGGTGTATCATATTGATTAATATGTGGATGTTGAACCATCCTTGCATCCCTGGAATAAATCTCACTTAATTATGGTATATGATCCTTTTAATGTATTTTTGAATTCATTTTTCTAATGAGGTATAACTGAAATTCAATAAAATTTACCAATTTTGAGTATACAGTTCAATAAGATTGACAAATATATATTATGTAACCACCACCACAATTGTGATGTAGAGAAGTTTCTTTACCTTACAGAATTCTCAATACCTCTTTAGATTTGGTCCTGCCTTCTGTCTCTTCAACTACTGTCTATTCAACTACTGATTAGCTTTTTGCAATATAGTTTTTGTTATTTAAGAATTGCATATAAATGTCATGAAATATTATATAGTCTTTTGTGCCTTCCTTCTTTCACTTTTTATAACACTTTTGGAATTCATCTGTTGTGTTGCGTGTATCACAGGCTTACTTCCCAATTGCTGATCCATTTGAAATTAAGATCGTGTGCCTGTGGCACCTGGGTGGCTCAGTCAGTTAAGTGTCTGACTCTTGGTTTTGGCTCAGGTCATGATCTAGCAGGTTGTGTGATTGAGTCCTGCGTTGGGCTTTGCACTGAGTATGGAGCCTGATTGGGATTCTCTCTGTCTCCCCTCTCTCTGCCCCTCCCCCACTCTCTTTCTTCCTCAAAATAAATAAACATTAAAAAATAAAACAAACAAACAAAAAAACCCATGTGTTCCTAATGTCCATGCATTTCTTGTTGTAGTTGAGGTAGCATTTCTGTGGTGGAATTACAGAAGTTACATGTGAGGTCTCCAGAGGCCAATATTGCTATACTAGGAATTATTTCCAGAGGCCCATTGTAAAGCCCATGCCTCAAGTTCCTCATTCCCTATTTTAAACACATTTCTCCTTAAATGTCAATGCTTTGTATTCATGGAAGTGAACCCTGAGTAGTGTAATTACCATGCTCTTTCTGTTTGGAGTATGAAATTTACATTGGTGGAGAAATGAACTGCCATAATAAATTTATCTGTTATACAGTTCACTGGATTTGATGCCAAAGGAAACTTCATGTTGAAGTGTGTCCAGATTTTCTTTCACATAAAAGACTCGGATAAGATAAGGAAGGCCACCAGGGAACATTTGTCATGACATTTTTCACCAGAGTCCTTGATATCTGTTCACTGCTGGGCTAATGTATTATTAAATTTTATTGTACTTACAATGTTTTCTTTGTAATTATTCTTGGTAACTTTAAGTATAGATACTATAGTCTTGATAGTTCTAATCACATGCAAGTTTTTAGTGTCCATAATATATTTGCATTTTTAAGACATCATTCATTTCCCTGAATTATGATTCATGTTGCTGGCTATATGTGAAGATGTTCATTTTCTCTATGTCATATTTTTTATAATATATTTTATTATATATAGCATAATGCTGTATTATAATACAAACATTATGCTTATAATTTATAATTAATAAATTTACCAATTGACTGGATTTCTTTTAGTTTGTGTTATCTATTCTAAAAGTGTGTTAATTGTTGTCTAGAAGTTTTATTCTGTGAGTTCTTTTGTTTTTCAGTTCCTTGTTGTTGTGATGTTCTCTAAGTTAATTTCATTTTTAGGTGCCATGTTGGGGTAAAATAGGGGCAGTATAATCTTCCATATCAAGTTTAACAAAAGCAGACGGAAAAGCAACATTTCTTAACACATATATTGACTGCTTATTTCCTCAACTATTAATTAGATCATCAATGCATCACCTAGCAAATCACTGGGGTAGGGGAATGCAAGGTATTGTTCAGTGCTAATTATGTGAACCCCCCCCCCCCCACCTCAGGGATTAAAGAGGGACACCTGAGTGGCTCAGTTGGTTGGGTGTCTAACTCTTGATTTCAGCTTAGGTCATGATCTCACATTTGGTGGGTTTGAGTCCCACATTAGTCTCTGTGCTGACAGTGGGGGCCTGCTTGGGATTCTCTTTGTTTCTCTCTTTGCCCCTCCCCCATTCACAATCTCTCTTTTTTTCTCAAAATAAATAAGGATTACAAAAAAAGGTATGCTTGTCAAGGGAGTCTTTGGCAGAATGAGAATGAATGGTAGGAGGTAACACAATAGGTAACTACCACATTGCCTAATATAAAAATACTTTTAAGCCCCTTCTGACTTATTTTTTTTTTCTGTTGTGAATGAATAGCACTTTCTTCATGACATAAATACAAATGACATTATTTGTACTTTGTAGTGTCTGATGCAAATACAAATGATGTTATTTGCACTTTGTCCATAGTGTCTATTTCCAGTGTCTATTTCACACCCCTACTAGCTTTAAATATATATATTACTGGCAAACTTGTTAAGAATCCCAGAAGGGAGTAAGGACTTTTTCTTTCTTTCTTTTTTTAATATGAAATTTATTGTCGAATTGGTTTCCATACAACACCCAGGGCTAATCCCAACAGGTGCCCTCCTCAATGCCCATCACCCATCCTCCCCTCCCTCCCACCCCCCATCAACCCTCAGTTTATTCTCAGTTTTTAAGAGTCTCTTACGGTTTGGCTCTCTCCCACTCTAACTTTTTTTTCCTTGCTCTTCCCCATGGTCTTCTATTAAGTTTCTCAGGATCCACATAAAAGTGAAAACATAGGGTATCTGTCTTTCTCTGCCTGACTTATTTTACCTAGTATAACATTCTCCAGTTCTATCCACGTTGCTACAAAGGGCCACATTTCATTCTTTCTCATTGCCAAGTAGTATTCCATTGTGTATATAAACCACAATTTCTTTATCCATTCATCAGTTGATGGACATTTAGGCTCTTTCCATAATTTGGCTATTGTTGAGAGTGCTGCTATAAACATTGGGGTACAAGTGCCCCTATGCATCAGCACTCCTGTATCCCTTGGATAAAATCCTAGCAGTGCTATTGCTGGGTCATAGGGTAGATCTATTTTTAATTTTTTTGAGGAAACTCCACACTGTTTTCCAGAGCGGCTGCACCAGTTTGCATTTCCACCAGCAGTGCAATAGGGTTCCCATTTCTCCACATCCTCACCAGCATCTGTAGTCTCCTGATTTGTTCATTTTTAGCTGCTCTGACTGGCGTGAGATGCTATCTGAGTGTGGTTTTGATTTGTATTTCCCTGATGAGGAGCAACGTTGAGCATCTTTTCATGTACCTGGTGGCCATCTGGATGTCTTCTTTAGAGAAGTGTCTTTTCATGTTTTCTGCCCATTTCTTCACTGGATTACTTGTTTTTCAGGTGTGGAGTTTAGTGAGTTCTTTATAGATTTTGGATACTAACCCTTTGTCTGATATGTCATTTGCAAATATCTTTTTCCATTCTGTTGGTTGCCTTTTAGTTTTGTTGATTGTTTCCTTTGCAGTGCAGAAACTTTTTATCTTCATGAGGTTCCAATAGTTCATTTTTGCTTTTAATTCTCTTGCCTTTGGAGATGTGTCAAGTCAGAAATTGCTGCAGCTGAGGTCAGAGAGGTTTTTTCCTGCTTTCTCCTCTAGGGTTTTGATGGTTTCCTGTCTCACATTTAGGTGAGCAACTTTATCCATTTTGAGTTTATTTTTGTGAATGGTACAAGAAAGTGGTCTAGTTTCATTCTTCTGCATGTTGCTGTCCAGTTTTCCCAGCACCATTTGTTAAAGAGACTGTCTTTTTTCTTTAAAAAAAGTTTTTTAATGTTTATTTATTTTTGAGATAGAGAAAGACAGGGCATGAATGGGGGAGGGTCAGAGAAAGAGGGAGACCCAGAATCTGAAGCAGGCTCCAGGCTCTGAGCTGTCAGCACAGAGCCTGATGCGGGGCTCAAACTCACGGACCGCAAGATCATGACCTGAGCCGAAGTCGGACGCCTAATCAATGGAGCCACCCAGGCGCCCCAAGACTGTCTTTTTTCCATTGGATATTCTTTCCTGTTTTGTCAAAGATTAGTTGGCCATACTTTTGTGGGTCCAATTCTGGAGTCTCTATTCTATTCCATTGGCCTATGTGTCTGTTTTTGTGACAATACCATCCTGTATTGATAATTACAGCTTTTTAGTAGAGACTAAAGTCTGGGATCATGATGCCTCCTGCTTTGGTCTTCTTCTTCAAAATTACTTTGGCTATTCAGGGCCTTTTGTGTCCATACAAATTTTAGGATTGCTTGTTCTAGCTTCGAGAAGAATGCTGGTGCAATTTTGATTGGGATTGCATTGAATGTGTAGATAGCTTTGGATAGGATTGACATTTTGACAATATTTATTCTTCCAATCTATGAGCACGGAATGTTTTTCCATTTCTTTATGTCTTCTTCAATTTCCTTCATAAGCTTTCTATAGTTTTCAGCATACAGATCTTTTACATCTTTGGTTAGGTTTATTCCTAGGTTATTTTATGATTCTTGGTGCAATTGTGAATGTGAACAGTTCATTATTTGTCTTTCTGTTGCTTCATTATTAGTGTATAAGAATGCAACTGATTTCTGTACATTGATTTTGTATCCTGCGACTTAGGTGAATTCATGTATCAGTTCTAGCAGACTTTTGGTGAAGTCTCTCTGGTTTTCCATGTATAATATCAGGTCATCTGTGAAAAGTGAAAGCTTGACTTCATCTTTGCCAATTTTGATGCCTTTGATTTCCTTTTGTTGTCTGATTGCTGACGCTAGAACTTCCAACACTGTGTTAAACAACAGCGGTGAGAGTGGACATCCCTGTCGTGTTTCTGATCTCAGGGAGAAAGCTCTCAGTTTTTCCCCATTGAGGATGATATTAGCTGTGGGCTTTTCATAAATATCTTTTATGATGTTTAAGTATGTTCCTTCTGTCTCGACTTTCTCAAGGGTTTTTATTAAGAAAGGGTGCTGGATTTTGACAAATGCTTTTTCTGCATCGATTGGCAGGATCATATGGCTCTTTTCTTTTCTTTTCTTTTATTAATGTGATATATCACATTGATTGATTTGTGAATGTTGAACCAGCCCTGCATCCCAGGAATGAATCCCACTTGATCATGGTGAATAATTCTTTTTATAGCTGTTGAATTCGATTTGCTAGTATCTTATTGAGAATTTTTACATCCATATTCATCAGGGATATTGGCCTGTGGTTCTCTTTTTTTGCTGGGTGTCTGTCTGGTTTAGGAATCAAAGTAATGGTGGCTTCATAGAATGAGTCTGGAAGTTTTCCTTCTCTTTCTATGTTTTGGAACAGCTTGAGGAGGATAGGTATTATCTCTTTTTTAAATGTCTGGTAGAACTCCCCAGAGAAGCCATCTGGTCCTGGACTCTTATTTGTTGGGAGATTTTTGATAACTAGTTAAGTTTCTTCGTTGGTTATAGGTCTGTTCAAATTTTCTCTTTCTTCCTGTTTGAGTTTTGGAAGTGGGTGGGTGCTTAGGAATTTGCCATTTCTTCCAGGTTGTCCAGTTTGTTGGCATATAATTTTTCATAGTATTCCCTGATAATTGCTTGTATTTCTGAGGGATTGGTTGTAATAATTACATTTTAATTCATGATTTTATCTATTTGGGTCATCTCCCTTTTCTTTTTGAGAAGCCTGGCTAGAGGTTTATCAATTTTTTTGTTGTTTTTTTTTTAAAAACCAACTCTTGTTTTCGTTGATCTGCTCTACCGTTTTTTTTAGATTCTATATTGTTTATTTCTGCTCTGATCTTTATTATTTCTCTTCTTCTGCTGGGTTTGGGGTGTCTTTGCTGTTCTGCTTCTATTTCCTTTAGGTGTGCTGTTAGATTTTGTATTTGGGATTTTTCTTGTTTCTTGAGATAGACCTGGATTGCAATGTATTTTCCTCTCAGGACTGCCTCGCTGCATCCCAAAGCGTTTGGCTTGTTGTATTTTCATTTTCATTTGTTTCCATATATATTTTTAATTTCTTCTCTAATTGCCTGGTTGACCCATTCATTCTTTAGTAGGGTGCTCTTTAACATCCATGTTTTTGGAGGTTTTCTAGACTTTTTCCTGTGGTTGATTTCAAGTTTCATAGCATTGTGGTCTGAAAGTATGCATGGTATGATCTCAATTCTTGTATACTTATGAAGGGCTGTTTTGTGACCCAGTATGTGATCTATCTTGGAGAATGTTCCATGAGCACTCGAGAAGAAAGTATATTCTGTTGCTTTGGGATGCAGAGTTCTAAATATATCTGTCAAGTCCATCTGATCCAATGTATCATTCATTGATCCTGTTTCTTTATTGATCCTGTGTCTAGATGATCTATCCATTGTTGTAAGTGGAATATTAAAGTCCCCTGCAATTACCACATTCTTATCAATAAGGTTGCTTATGTTTGTGAGTAATTGTTTTATATATTTGGGGGCTCCCGTATTCAGCACATAGACATTTATAATTGTTAACTCTTCCTGATGGATAGACCCTGTAATTATTATGTAATGCCCTTCTTCATCTCTTGTTACAGCCTTTAATTTAAAGTCTAGTGTGTCTGATATAAGTATGGCTACTCCAGCTTTCTTTTGAGTTCCAGTAGCATGATAGATAGTTCTCCATCCCCTCACTTTCAATCTGAAGGTGTCCTCAGGTCTAAAATGGGTCTCTTGTAGACAGCAAATAGATGGGTCTTGTTTTTTTATCCATTCTGATACCCTATGTCTTTTGGTTGGTGCATTTAATCCATTTACATTCAGTGTTATTATAGAAAGATGTGGGTTTAGAGTCATTGTGATGTCTGTATGTTTCATGCTTGTAGTGATGTCTCTGGTATTTTGTGGTCCTTGCAGCATTTCACTCACAGAATCCCCCTTAGAATCTCTTGTAGGGCTGGTTTAGTGGTGATGAATTCCTTCAGTTTTTGTTTGTTTGGGAAAACTTTTATCTCTCCTATTCTGAATGACAGACTTGTTGGATAACGGATTCTCGGCTGCATATTTTTTCTGTCCATCACATTGAAGATTTCCTGCCATTCCTTTCTGGCCTGCCAAGTTTCAGTAGATAGGTCTGCCACTACTCTTATGGGTCTACCTTTGTAAGTTAGAGCCTGTTTATCCCTAGCTGCTTTCAGAATTTTCTCTTTATCCTTGTATTTTCCAGTTTCACTATGATGTCGTGCAGAAGATCGATTCAAGTTACGTCTGAAGGGAGTTCTCTGTGCCTCTTGGATTTCAATGCCTTTTTCCTTCCCCAGATCAGAGAAGTTCTCAGCTATGATTTGTTCAAGTACACCTTCAGCCCCTTTCTCTCTCTTTTCTTCTTCTTAATTCCTATGATACAGATATTGTTCCATTTGATTACATCACTTAGTTCTCTAACTTTCCCCTTGTACTCCTGGATTTTTTTTATCTCTCTTTTTCTCAGCTTCCCCTTTTTCCATAATTTTATCTTCTAATTCACCTATTCTCTCCTCTGCCTCTTCAATTTGTGCTATGGCCACCTCCATTTTATTTTACACCTCATTTATATCATTTTTTAGCTCCTCATGACAATTTCTTAGTCCCTTGATCTCTGTAGCAATAGATTCTCTGCTGTCCTCTATGCTTTTTCAAGCCCAGCGATTAATTTTATGACTATTATTCTAAATTATTGTTCCATTATATTGCTTAAATCATTTTTGATCAATTCGTTAGCTGTCTCTACTTCCTGGAGTTTCTTTTGAGGAGAATTTTTCTGTTTCGTCATTTTGGTTAGCCCTGCGGTGGCTCAAAACTGCGGGGCACTTCCCCTGTGCTGTCCGGAGTAACTTGTGTTGGTGGGCAGGGCGGCAGTCAGACCCGATATCTGCCCCCAGCCCACTGCTGGGGCCACAGTCAAACTCGTGTGTACCTTATCTTCCCCTCTCCCAGGGGCAGAACTCACTGTGGAGTGGTGTGGCCCCTGTCTCGGCTACTTGCACACTGCCAGGCTTGTGGTCCTACTTCGATGAGATCTGGCGTATAAACCGGGGTGGATCCGCAAAGTGCACAGAAGTGGGAGGGGCATGCTTAGCTGGTTTTGTTGTTGGTGGTCCCCTGTGGGAGGGGCCCTGCAGCACCGGGAGGGAGGCAGACCCATTGGAGGGATGAATCCACAGAAGCATAGCATTGGGCGTTTGCTTGGTGCAAGCATGTTTGGGGAAGGGAACTGGTTCCCTTTGGAATTTTCCCCGGGGGATGGGAGAGGGAGATGGCACTTGCCAGTGCCTTTGTTCCCCTGCTGAGCTGAGCTCTACCTTCTGGGGCTCAACAACTCTCCCTCCCGGTGTCTTCTCGCCCTCCCAGCTCTCCAAGAACAGAGCTGCTGACTTTTAACATTACAGATGTTAAGTCCTGCTGGCTGTCAGAACTCACAGAGTCTGGCTCCTCCGCTTTTGCAAGCCAGACTTTGGGGGCTCTGCCTTGCAGGGCGGGCTGCCCCTCCACCAACCTGGCTCCCTCCCACCAGTCCCGGTAGCGCACACCTCCTCTCTGCCCTTCTTACCCTCTTCCATGGGCATCTTGTCTACCCTTGGCTCTGGAGAGTCCATTCTGCTAGTCTTCTGGCAGTTTTCTGGGTTATTTAGGCAGATGTGGGTGGAATCTTAGCGATCAGGGGGATGAGGTGAGCCCAGCATCCTCCTACGCTGCTATTTTACAGACTTTTTCTTCCTTTCCTTTCCCTTCCTTTCCTAGCCTTGCCTTGCCTTACTTTTTTTGTTTTCCTTTTCTTTCCTTTCCTTCATTTTTTCTCTTCTCTTTTCTCTTTTCCTTTCTCATTTTTTGTAAACTTGATTAATGTTAGTTGCATTTAATTAAAAATTCTGATTTTCCCATATTTCCCATTTTAGAGGTAAGGACAATTTTTGTAATTTTAATGAACACATAAATTCACCATTACTTAAACACACAGGAGAGTAAAGAGTAGAAATAAAGTTGGAGATTAATTTAGAGATGTTTGTTACAAGGCAAAGAAAGAGGATTTTGAAACAGACATTCAAATTGAATTCCCAGCTTGTCAAATATCTGGGAAAATAGTAAAGGATAGTAAAGGTTAGTAAAGGTTAAATGTAACACTGCAGGTGAACATGCACTAATTTTAGTCTGACTTATAAATTGATTATTGTTGCTGTAAAAATCTTAAACATCAGTGATAGGCTTGGTGTGAGTATACATTGAAAACTGTTCCTATAATTTTTAATAATTACCAGATGTCTAATTCTGCTTCATCTGTAATTTCTCATACTCTAATTTAGTGCAATTTTATGACCATAATATGAGTATCATTGCAATTTTATCAAAAATAATAAGCAATTAGACCAATCCAGATTTTGTGATCATTATGGTGTTGTTAATGAATAAAAAGTCTACTTTCACCATATATCCAGATGGTTAATTAATGTGCATAATTAAACACTTTTTCATTACTACTGACTCACTTTTTACAGTTACATTTAAGTTAATGTCAATATCATCAAGACAGTTGTTCAAAAGGCAAAACCACAGTTGGTTTCATTTATGGTAACACAATCACTTGACTTTATCAACTTTTTATATCTTGATAGTTAACCTCAAAACTTAATTTTAATTGTATTGTGTGCTTAAAAGTTTACACTTTTAATGCTCTTCTTTTTACATCTAAGTGGGGATTTTTAAGAAGTATGAAATGGACTGTGATCTACAGTAGAAACGATTTTCCACAGCCTCAGGCACCTGGATTTAATAGTTTCTATCTATCTATAGGAAACACTACTCTTCACACACACACACACACACACACACACACACACACACACACAATCATCTGCTGTGAAGGTGAGATCATCAGTGCAATGCTGGGCAATAGGCTCTCTGACTGCTCCCTAAAGCTGCATTATTTTGGAGAATTGTGTACTCAGTACTATGCACTGGTTAGTTCCCATGGCCTTGAATAGCTCAAACTACGTTTCAGTTGATTAGATTAGGGACCCAACTGTCCTCATGCCCAAAGGGACACTGCCAAATATTTTAATACTCAGGAGACCATTGGCCTCTCCTGGGGGCACCTGGATGACCATGAGCCAGGATTCCCTGACCAAACTTTGTGAGGCTGTTAGGTCTTTCCAGGTAAAGGAGGCTATAGGACCATTGTGAGAGTCAAGGTACCTGGACTTGTACCTGGGTACAAGGTACCCTCCTGGGATCCCAACCAGCCACTTTCTATCATGCTTTTGTCCATTCCTGCCTCTGTAAGTTTGAGGTTGTTCCAGAATTCAGCAATTACAGAGAGGCTTCTAACTACTTTTCCTCTTGCTTCTCTGTCTGAGCAATACTGTCCTCCAGCAAAGCCTTTCACTCAGCTAGGCCTCTTGGCTCAAAAAATCACCATACGAATTGAAACTAAAGATAATCCAGGAAATAGAACTCACCATATATTGAGGATCTGTGGTGGATATCTATAGCTAAAGCCCAAATGCTGGCTAACATTGACACCATGACCAAAAGTCAAAGTTGTACATTGGCCATTACGGCTGACTTTTTAGCCAATGGCTCTTCTTTGTTTATATAAACAAGAGTTTCTGTCTCACATGCAGATTTCTTTATTAATGTCATAATCTGGGTAAGAACCCTCTTAACAAAAGTCTTTGGTAAGTCAACTGTAAATAGGTATAATTCATGAATCTGCCAGATTTTGTAGCACCCCATTTGCCCACTTCCTGGTGCTTAGGCTGTACCTGTAATCCAGGAACCATCTTCCCTTGGGACAGATGAATCCTGTTTTCTTTCCCAGGACAAGAAGGAGATGAGATTCCTGTTCTCTATGGCCCTTTCCTTCTCCAGTCACAGAGAGCTCATCTTTGATGGGCTCTTTGTGCCTCATTCCTGGAAGCCTATCATCTGCAGTCAGGGCTCACATACTTCCATCAGCATCTGACAAACAACCTACTTTGGCTAGGGTTGAGGGGGAGAGCGCTGGGACCAGTCAGTCCTCTACCTATCCCAGTGACCAGGTCAAGTCACACCACCTCAAGGCTTTATTTTGTCACCCACAAGCCTGGTCTGACTGGTTTTGAGAGCGTGAGAATGAGTTAGGAACCCCAGGTCATGTCTAGCACAGACCCCACACTCACTGGGCACTCATGGGGCAGGGGCAGGAGGAAGTAATCTCTGCAATTGACTCAGACCTTTCATTTATTTATACTGGAGACTTGGACACTTCCAGTCCATTTAAGTGGGGCATGGGGAATAATGAACAGAACCTTCCAGAAAGTTTAGCCCAGAGGAAAGAGACCTCTTGTGCTCTTTTTCCTGGGAGCATCCTCCTCTGGTTGAAACCATCTGGGCCTTTGATATCTTTTACTACCCAAGGCTCTGATCATGCTCAGCACCAAAATGGAAAAACAGTTAGGACCCCTGTGATAATTTCTAGCCTCATACTTGTTCTCACAGGCATGCCACACAGCCTGTGGATTGTTCCAGAGAAAGTTATTCTGCCTTTCCCTCTTGGAAAAGATACTCAGAAGTAGCTGGTTCACCACATCAAAGAAACTAACAAAAGGGGAGAGCCCAGAGTAGTATGGAGTCTTCTTTGGCGTGCTTAGTTTTTCCAAGCTACCATGAGACTGGCCAGGCTGATGGCCTTCTGCCAGTGTTCCCAAATTCACCTGCAGCTGGAGCCCACATTTAATCAGTCACTGACGTGCTTTCTGTGAAAGGCTTGGAACACTCCATCCAAGACCTGTTCTGAACCTGTGTCACTCACTCAGCCTGACAAGGGGCAAACTGCCACTTAAAAACCTTGTGACGCCAACCCAGAGCCAACCCAGAGCCAACCCAGAGCTCTCCCCACTAGGAGAGCGGGGACCCCTAGTGGTATACATCCCCTTGAATGTTGACTGTAGTTGTGCAGAAAGGCTTTGCTGTATTCAGAGCACTCACCACTTGGCAAACTCTGTAGCGTATTTATTTTGTTGTGTGAACTCAAGTTTGCTGTTTTGCTCTGTTGCTGGAGAACATCTGGGCTTATTTAAGTGTGGCTTGTAAAGTAACTTTATTCTTATTTTAAGTAAGTTCCCAACTTTGCTGAGGTTTTGGGTTTATGCTACTTAAAAAATGCAAGTGACAGTGAAGAACAACTATTGTAAGTGGTAGCCCCAGACAGTAGATTGAATTACAGTAGACATTAACAAGAAGGAAACATCCTTGGGATCCCAGGTCACTATTTAAAACAAAAACAGGGGTTGGGGTGCTTGGGTGGCTCAGTTGGTTGAGAATCAGACTTCTGCCTAGGTATGATCTCATGGTTTGTGAGTTCGAGCCCTGAGTCGGGCTCTGTGCTGACAGCTCAGAGCCTGGAGCCTGCTTCGGATCCTGTGTCTTCCTCTCTCTCTCCCTCTCTCTCTCTCTCTCTCTCTCTCTCTCTCTCTCTCCCCTGCTCACACTCTGTCTCTCTGTCAAAAATAAATAAAACATTAAAAAACAAAACAGGGGCACCTGGGCGGCTCAGTCAGTTGGGCATCCAACTTTGACCACAGTTCAAGGGTTTGAGCCCCATGTCAGGCTCTGTACTGACAGCTCAAAGCTTGGAGCCTGCTTCAGATTCTGTGTCTCCCTGTTTCTCTCCTACCCTCTCCTCTCTCTCTCTCTCTCTCTGTCTCAAAAGTAAACATAAAAATATTAAAACAAAACACAAAAAACAACAGTGACACCTGGATGGCTCAGTCAGTTAAGTGTCTGACTTCAGCTCAGGTCATGATCTGACAGTTTGTGAGTTCAATCCTTGTGTCAGGCTCTGTGCTGACAACTCAGAGCTTGGAGCCTGTTTCGGATTTGGTGTCTCCCTCTCTCTTACCTCCTCTTGCTCACACACATACTCTCTCTCTCTAAAAAATTAATAAACGTTGAAAATTAAAAAAAAACATAAAACAAAAAACAAACAACAGAAACAAAATGATGACCCAGCTTTCTGAATAATGGTCACTTTTTACTACTGGTAGTGACTGCCTTGTTCACCACTGCCTCAGAAGCCACTAACCAACCTCACTGAGGAACCAGGTCTCTGTCAGGCACACTCATCCATAACAAGGAAGGATATCTGGGATAGTGTAGCCTCTCCAGAGCACTTCTGGCTGGAGCCCACTGGACCCTAAGTTGAATGGACCAAGAGCAGGCAAAGAAATTCTCAAGCAGGCATCTGGAAAAGCCCCAAATGAATGAAAGGCAGGTATGAAATGCCATGTAATATAACTGAAAAACAAAGGGGATGGTTTTTCTGAAAATTTTGACTTGTCACCCAGTTAAATGGTGAACTCATTCCAGACTCAAATAAAGAAATCCTTGCTGGGGATGAAATCTCAGTATCTGTGTTTTGTGGTTGTGGCTGATGTCTATTTGTGCAATTTTATAGGAGCTTCATTTTTAAAAGTCTGCCTTGGTAACTCTGCATGTGAGAATCCCATCCTTGGATCTAAGGTGTTGAAGGTTAAAACAGACAAAAACCATTTGTGATGCTGAGAACCAAGAGTAACCCTGCACAGAAACTTGGATTAGCCGTTCATGTTTATGAAACACTTACCCAGAAAGCACTTTCTAGCAGAATCTTGGATAAGTAAGTTTTCCATTTAACTGCAGCTCTTCCAAGGAAATAGGAAAGACTGAATTAATAATGCATTTTCCCTCAAGCACCTTTAAAAAATATAAAATATATCTTTAAATTTCAGGAGGAATTTTTTTAAAATTTTTTGTTCATGTTTATTTATTTTTGAGAGAAACAGAGACTGAGCAAACTCACTGAGGAAACTCACTGACTGTGAAATCATGACCTGAGTCAAAGTAGGACTCTTAACTGACTGAGCCACCCAGGTGCCCCTAGGAGGCATTTCTGATAGAAAAGCTTTCTTAGAGTTTTATGAGTATTATTCAGAGATGCCCCTGATCACTTTAATTGACTGATCCTCAATTTTCATGGCCGTATGGGATAGTGGGTCTGGGAACCCATTTTATTTCATTCTTACCCACCAATTACTGAGTAGCAAACAAAACAAAACTGGGGACTGAGAATTGAAATACTTTGTATTAATTAATACATCAAGTATGATTTCTTGCTATAATATAATAGAAATAGCATATTATTTTGAATGAGGCATACCTGATTTAAAATTCCTGAAAACAATTTATTAACCCCTTTCAGTGTTTTATTTTTATAATTTTTTAAAATAAGAAAGATATTTTTGTTTCATTTTATCATGCATGCTTAGTAACATGCATTTTTAAAAACTATTTTTGTAAGAATAGTAACTCTCTTTAATATAAAATAAATTGATTCTTTAGTTCCAGAATGATCTATTAGTGCCAATATCTGTGGCATCTTTGATCTGGTTGGTAGTATGAACCAATCTTGCTATTCCAAATCTTTATGTCATTGTTAGGTATAAAATTCAGGTCTTGATTCACTGGGTGATATATAGAAATTAACTAGTTGCCAGAGATTCAGGTTCTTGACATAGATGTAACATCTTAATGAGTGGAAGGATTAAATCGCTTAAGCTTCCTCTGTATCAGTGAACTGTCTTTTAGTTACAATAACATTGCTTTTCATGCATATCTTACATGCTTGTCAAAAATATCATTAAAATATTGTCATTACTATAAAATACTTGGAAAATATAAAAATACAAATGCAACTATTTTATTGCTTAGGGGGTACAATAAATTTGTCACTTCTCTCAAATTTGAAGCCACATTGAAAAGAAGCAATTTCCTGAAAATAAAAAATAAAACTAGCAAGTGGATACACAAATTTGATAGATGCTGACATGTGGCAAACTAATATCTTTAAGAGATATTTTGTAAATTAGAGTTGTAAACTGCCAATTACATGGAGAATGCATTCTCCACAAATGATAATTTTATTCTAAGTTTTTAAAGAAAGTCTGGTTAATAATACATGCAAAAAACATGGGCTTTAGAAAAGAGAACTCCCCAGTTAAAAGTTGTGTGACTGTATTTGCAGCCTTGCCTTAAGGGAAGGCACACTCTCTCTGGCAGGCACAAGAATTTTACTTGTAATTTATTTTGGGGTGGCAGGGGACTGCATGGTTTTCCTGTGGCTACTGTAACAAATTATCACAAGCTTTGTGGTGATACTCATTTACTCTTACACATTTATTTATTATCTTAAACACACATTTCATTATCTGACAGTTCTGGAAGTCTGAAGTCTGAAATCTGTTTCCCTGGGTTGGAATCAAGATGTCAGGTGGACCATACTCCCTCCATAAAGTCTAAGGAGAGGACTGGTTTATTTGTTCTATTGTTTCGAGAGCTGCCTCCCTTTCATTCTTTGGTTTCTGTCCCTTCATCTTCAAAGCTAGCAGTGTAGCCTCTCTAAATCTCTGTCATCCTGCTGAGGTTGTCACATTGTTTCTCCTGGGTCAAATTCCCCCTGCCTCCTTCCTTGAAAGACACTTCTATGTCCAGGCTCTATACAGATAATCCATGTAAGGCTACATTCACAGAGTCCAGGGACTAGATGTGGATGTTCTTGGGGGCTATCATTCAGCCTATTACAGGGGGCAGGGATGTTTCATCTTTATGCAGTAGTCTAAGCATCGCTCATGATCTGTTAAATATATTTGCTCTAATAATGAGCTGTGTAAAATCAAAGGCCATCCTTCCCTTCTCTTTTCATAAATTATTCTGTTGGAAATTTGGAGAACAAGAGAGAATGCTGTCTAAAAGAAAAGTGTTTTTGTATTCTAGTTACTTGGAAACGACAGCTTTCCTCACCATTACAAATCGGTAAATTTGCAGCTAGTTTATTAGTAAATCTCTCACATATTGGTAGCTTTAATTCAGTCTTCAGGGAAAATAAAAATTAAAGAAAGGAGAGCCTCTGTGTTTGCTTTTTAAGTCAAGACTCTGAACTTTTTTTTTTTTTTTTTTCCACATCAGGTCTTGTTTTGTTTTTACCTTGTTGAGAGGTCCTGTCTGAGCTCTAGCAAACATTTCCTTTCAAATATGTAATAGTTAAATACGGAGGTAACATGATATTTGCATAATTATGAGTAATTTCCCCCCATATATTTACCCTGATAATTTGGCTATGCAATAAGACTTTAGACAACGGTTTCCTTCAGAATAAATAATCAGACTGTTGACTAGTTTCCAAAAGTCCACCTAATAAATTTCATTTTGATAAAAAAAAATAAAATAATACACTACAATATGGCGATGTTACCAAACTTACTCCAAAGTGCTCTTACCTGAATGTATTAATTTGGAGTATGGGAGAGACAAGCAGGTTGAAGGGAGACCATCGTGTAATTAACGAACAAGTATTGAGGATTCTCAGCTTCTGACACTCAATAACTACTGTGTGAAAATAAGAGACAGCATTTATATAAAACATAAATGGAGTAGCAGCTAAACCACATTAAAAAAATTCTTACACAAATTTTTGGAAGGAGATTAAAAGGCCCCAACTATAAGAAGAACAAGGGTAAAAGAAAAGAATTTGCAAAGGCCACACAATTTATAAGAGGCAGAATTTGGATTTGAATCCAAGTTTTCCTGACACTAAAGGTAGTCCTTATAAGCACTGTGCTCTTCTCTCTTACATAAACTTATTACTAGAATTGCTGTTAATAATAATGTCCAATAATAATAATAATCTATTTTCTCTATCATATTCGACCCATTATAAATTTGGAGAGAAATAACATCTACCAATTCGATGGTATACCTCTATTTTTCCTGCTTTTGTTTGGACTGGGACTCTCTCTCTCTCTCTCTCTCTCTTTTTCTCCCTTTTGGACTGGGCGTTTCTTATGATTATATATTTTTTTCTGCATTATTGGTTCATTAGCTTATTGTTTTATTTTCAGAGGTTGCCTAAAGTTTACATATTACAAATTTAACTTTTATTACATTCTATTTTCAGGTAATGTTATACCACTTCTCACATAATATAAAAAATTTAGGGACATCTGGGTGGCTCAATCCATTAAGCATCTGACTTCAGGTCATGATCTCACATTTCATGAATTTGCGTCCCACACTGGGCTCTCTGCTGTCAACATGGAGTCTGCTTTGGATCCTCTGTCTCTTTCTCTCTCTGCCCACCGATGCTTTCTCTCTCTCTCTCTGAAAAATAAATAAACATTAAAAAAAATGTACAATGAGAGTGTCTGGGTGGCTCAGTTGGTTTAGCATCTGATCCTTGATTTGTTTTCAGTCATAATCTCATGATTGGTGAGTTTGAGTCGTGTGTAGGGCTCTGTGTGGACAGTGCAGAGCCTGCTTGGGATTCTCTTTCTCCCTCTCTCTGCCCCTCTCCTGCTCATTCTCTCTCTCTCTCTCTCTCTCTGTCTCAAAAATACATAAAAATATTTACAACAGACTTTCATTATCTCTGATAAGTCCTTGTACTATTGTTCTCATACATTTTGTTTCTATACAATTTTTGAACTAAACTAAAACTATTTTTGTTAATTAATTATCATTTAAAGAATTTAAAATGAAAAAATATATTTACCTGAATTTTTATAATTTCTAGTGCTCTTCAAGTCTTTGTATGGATGCCTATTTTCATCTGGTATATTTCTTCTGCCAGAATAATTTTTTAAACATTTTTTCTAGTACAAGTATACAGGTAATGAACTCTCTTTAACTTTTTTCTACAAAAATCTTTATTTTGCCTGACATTTTAGAAAGACATTTTTTCTGAGTTAAAGAATTCCAAGATGACATTTTCCCCAAGGTACCTTAAAGATACAAAATGATTCATTTTAAAAATGCTGATTTGAAGGGGCACATGCACCCTGATGTTTATAGCCGCACTATCAACGGTAGCCAAGTTATTGAAAGAGCCCAAATTTCCATTAACTGATGGATGCATAAAGAAGTGGTATACACACACACACACACACACACACACACACACACACACACCAGAGTATTACTCAGATATCAAGAAGAATGAAATCTTAGGAGTCCGAGTGGCCCAGTTGGTTAAGTGTCTGACTCTTGGTATCAGCTCAGGTTGTGATCTTGCAGTTGTGACATTGACCTCCGGGTCAGGCTCTGTACTGAGTGCGGAGCCTGCTTGGGATTCTCTTTCTCCCTCTCTCTGCCCGTCCTGTGCTCATGCTCGCTCTCTCTCTCTCTCTCTCTCTCTCTATGTCTCAAAAATAAATAAATAAAAACTTAAAAAAATGAAATCTTGCCACTTGTAATGACATGAATGGAGCTAGAGTGTACTATGCTAAATGAAGTAAGTCAGTCAGGGAAAGACAATACCATGATTTCAATCATATGTGGAATTTAAGAAACAAAACAGATAAACATAGGGGAAGGGGGAAAAAAAAGAGGGAGGCAAACCATAACAGACTTTTAATGATAGAGAACAAACTGATTGATGGAGGAAAGGTGGGGGGAATTGGCTCAATGGTTGATGAGTACTAAGGAGGGCACTTTTTGTGTTGAGCACTGGGGGTTACATGTGAGTGATGAATCCTTAAATTCTCCTGTAAACCAATATTGCACTATTTTTTTAACTAACTAGAATTTAATAAAATTTTGAAAAATAAAACTCTTAATGAAATAACATATAACTTTTCCCTAATTAAAACTAACAGCTTGACAGCAGCAGTAACATCCATCAAAGTAATAAGACCAAATTCTCCACTATAACTGCTGTTATTTAATAGTAGGAGAGAGATACTTATCAATATATTTTGGTAAGAAAAATGTTACATTGAATATAATAAATTCAAATCATATTTAATTTCAAAGAATAGCTATAGAACAGAAAAAATCTTAGACCAAAGAGTCAGAAAGTTCTGTAATGAATATATAAATCTTAACGTGATTCCAATATTAAAATTTAAATGAAACAAGATAATAAGAAGTATATATGCAAATAAAAACCTGTTGGATAGCCAGAAAAAGCAAAATCAAATAATGGAGCCAGCACTAAACCTAATAAAAAGTATTACATGTTCTTGTAAAAAGAGAAAAAACAGAATATTTTAAAAGATCATAATAATGAAGGTTTTTCTGTGCATAAGAAAATTTTAAAAACCCCAAACATAGACAATTGTAAAATTAGCTACATGAGGGTAAAAAAAATCCTATGCATAGCCCATTTTACAAAGTAAAGCAAAAAGGAACAATATGGGAGAAAGGAACTTCAATACATATACATAAGAGTCTCATTTCTTAAAACATAAAACAAAAAGGTGCAAATTTCCAGTTATGAAATAAATAACTAAGTCATGGGGCACCTGGGTGGCTCAGTCAGTTAAGTGTCCAACTTTGGCTCAGGTTATAATCTCTCAGTCAGTGAGTTTGAGCCCCATGTTAGGCTATATGCTGACAGCTCAGAGCCTGGACCCTGCTTCGGATTCTGTCTCCTTCTCTCTCAGCCCTTTCCCTGCTCACTCTCTGTTGTCTCTCAAAAATGAATAAACCATAACAAAAATTAAGAAAAAATAAAATAACTAAGTCATGAGGATGAAAAGTACAGTGCAGCGAATGTAGTCAATGCTATAGTAAGAAGGTTGTACTGTGACAGATGGTACCTACAGTTATGGTGGTGAGCATTGTGTAATGTGTAGAATTGTCAAATCGCAATGCTGTGTACCTGAAACTACTGAACATTGTATATCAACTATATACTTCAACAATAAAAATTTTAAAAACCCAAAATTATATACCATGAAAAAATAAAATGTCTAAAAATTAGTCATAAATAACAGTCATAGGAGTAAAGAGTTGTCCAAACTATGCAGAAAAAAATTATTTTTTGATTATTCACTAGCATTTGGAATTATCAAATTTTCTGATATTTGTCAACCTGATAGTTAAGAAAATATGCTGATCATTGATACTCGTTACATGGAATTCCCCTTCTGTTAATTGACTATTCATAATTTTACTCTTCTTTTTTCTATTGGCAATATGGTTTTCTTTTTGTTTGTAAAAGTCTCTTGCATTATGAATATTTATTCTTTATGATTTTTGGTATTGGACATATTGTTTTTCAATTTATATCTCCTTAACTTTACACATGAATGATTTTATTTATTGTGATTATATCTGGATAAAATTTCTGAATTTTGATGTAATAATATTCAAGTCCTTTAGATTTACTGTGATTACTGCTTTATATAGGCTTATTTACAGTCTAACTTTGTGTTATATCAACTCTGTTTTTTTTAACATTTTCCCTCCTTTCCTGTTTAGTTCAAATGTTTATTTCTTCATATTTTATTTTTATTTTTTAAAAATTTTTACGTGTTTTTATTTATTTTTGAAAGAGTACGAGCAGGGGAGGGGAAGAAAGAGAGGGAGACAGAAGATCTAAAACAGGCTCTGTGCTGACGGCAGTGAGTCCCATGTGGGGCTCAAACCCACAAACCACGAGATCATGACCTGAGCCAAAGTCGAATGCTCAACTGACTGAGCCACCCAGGTGCCCCCAAATGTTTCTTTCTGCTTCCAAATGTATGTGTAACATTTATTCTCCTAGAACTCATCCTTGAAATACATTTTAGTGTTTACCCAAACATGTATTTATTTTCCTATCAATATTGTAGGAATATAAGAATCCGTAAGTGAGAAAACTAACTCATTAAGTACCATTTTGTCTTCCCCCCGCCTCCTTTCTCCCTTCTCCACTCTCCTTCTTGTTAATGCTTATTAAGATAACTAAGTGCTTTTAAATTTATTTGTTAAATATAACTTCTAGTGTCATATATTATCCTCCTTGATATGGTTCTTTCTTGTAGGAATTCACATCTAGGCCTTTATGTGGTGAACTTTTGGAAGGCTTTTTTTTTTCCTTCCTGAAACTAGATGGAGAATTTGCATCAGTTTTCGACACCTGTAAATATGATTCCATTCTACTGTTGCACTAAGTGTAGTTTATAATGTCAAACTGATTCTTTTTTTTTCTGACTAGCTAATTTACTTTTTCTCCTGGCACTTTCTTTTTTTTTTCCCCTGATGATTTGAAATTTCATGAATACAAGTTTAGAGTAGAATTGTCCTGGCACTTTATGATCCCATAGGTTTGACAACATTTTTCATTCTGAGAAATTTCTCAGTATTTTTTCTTAAAGGTAATGCCTTATTACTCTTTATTTCTAGGATCTATGATATATGTATTGGCAATTATAGTTCCAGCTTCCATATCTCTTTTTTCTTCTAATGTTTCTTCTCTTCCTAATACCTCTGAGAAAGTGATTCTGCCTAATCTTGCAGGTCAGTGACTCATCCATCTCTTTTTTTAAATCTAGAACTCAGCACATCTGTTGTGTTCTCTATATTAACTATTGTTTTTCATTACTAATACTGTCTGGTTTTTATGATTTCACATGCCTCTTTATTGCATATATTAATTCTGCCTCATCTGATCTAGCTTTTCTTTCTCTTTCTGTTGCAGTACATTAAATATCTTACTGTCCTGTGAGTTTCTGTATTTGGAGCTGTATTCATAGTGGTTCATGAGGTGTACCACAGAGGATCAGCTAAAGGCAGATACTAGCTTGTAACTTGTGTGATGATTTTGAGGTGGGGATGAAGAGTATCCTAGAATAGTGCCTATAGGATTACAATCTGTACCTTTGCTATTCTCCTTACTTAAGATCACCTAGTTTTCAGGATACAGACAAATGGGGGAGGACAATAAACTGAGGGACTAGGAAGGTTAATCCAGGTTAGCCATGGATGCTGTCTATACATTAGCCTAGGGATCCTGGTGGTGCTGAGTTGACCATTATTTTTCTGTCTTTCTGTGTGCAGTAGGCAAGAGATAAAATGATACACTAAAAAAATACTCATTTTCATGCTCTACCCAGATGTACTTCACTTTAAGTTAGTGTTTTCCTTTCAGTCTGTTACACCAAAACCATTTTACAGTTTTCTCATAGCTTTTATGTTAATGTGATAGATCCTTTGACTTATTTCTGCTTTCTGCAATATCTTTGAGACTGAGTTGAGAAGAGGAATTCAGCACCCCAAGCCAGTTGTCATCTTCAGAGGAACATGAAATGCTCCAGAAAAATAATCTTACACAGATATCTAAGATTGAAAATGCTATTTATTAACTAATACATTTTTATAAAGATTGAAAATGCTATTTATTAACTAATACATTTTTATAACTTTCTTATTTTCTATTTCACAAATCTGAAAGATTACATTCTGTAATTTTTCATTTCATCTTATTTTTAAGATCCCATTCTTTCCATTTTTATTTCCTTTCTTCTGTTTTAGTATTCTTTTAATTCTTAGGGCTTGTGATTGTTAATTTTACATAAACTTAGCTACAGTATACTGCCCAGTTGTTTGGTCAGATGCTACTCCAGATGTTGCTGTGAATGTATTTTTGGATGTGACTAACATCTACAATCAGTTGACTTTAAATACAGGAGATTATCCTTAAGAATATAAACCTCATCCAGTCAGTTGAAGGCCTTAAGAGCAAAAACTATGGTTCCCTAGAGAAGGAATTTTGCCTCAAAACTGTGATAAAATTCTTCCTTGGATTTCTAGTTTGCCAGGCTGCCCTACATATTTCAGAATCTAGACTGCAATCTATATCTATCTATCTATCTATCTATCTATCTATCTATCTATCTATCGATAAAATATAGAAGCTTACATATAAGTTTCTTATAGACATATAGATATATATAGACATATATAAAGAGATAAAATACATAGATATCACTATACACAGAGGAGATATATAGATAAGATATAGAGATATATGTGTAGATATATAGATGAGATATATACAGATATAGATATCTCTCTATATAGATCTTACCTCTGTGTGTGTGTGTGTATATATATATATATGTATATATATGTGTATACATATATATGTATATATGTATGTATATATGTATATATATATACATATACATACGTATATACATATACATATATACACACACACACACACACACACACATATATATATACACACACACACATATATATGATCTGGAACCTTATCTATATACAGATAACCTTGACTGATACAGGGATCTATACTATGATAAAGCACTAGATTGGTTGACAGGACTTAAAAAGTATAATCACAAAATCTCTCCTTTTAATATCTCAACTTTCCATTTAGTATTTGTTGTGATTTTGTGAGAATAGAATTCTTAGTAATAAGTATAGTAAAACCTTGGATTGTGAGTAACTTGTTCTGTGAGTATTCTGTGAGACGAGCAAACATTTCTAATACATTTTAATTTGATAAATGAGTGATGTCTTGCAATGCGAGTCGTATGTGACACCAAATGTCACATGATCACAACTGAGCCAATGGTTCTTCTCTCTCTGTTTCTCTCTCTCTCTCTTGCTGCAGGATTGTGGGTGATCATTTCCCATGCTCTGACGCTCAGTCTCAGACCACAGTGTTTGGCAGAGATCCATGATTTTTCAAAACACTGGAACGTGCCCACAACTTGCACTGTTGCATTTTTGTCACTTCATAGCACCTATGGACAGTCTTTTGCTTTTCCGTATAAGTAAGCTCAGACCCTTTCTTCTGCTGCCTTATTGTCACTTCCACTACATACAGTACATGACACAAGTTTATTAATACTGTACTGTAGCCAACATCTGTTAGTGATAATGAAAGTCATGCTACACAATAACCCTCCTCTCTCTTGTCTCCCTCACACCAGCCATGAAGGTTTTCAAAGATAAGTGCAGGTTAATTTGTTTTTCTTTATATTTTTATTTTATTTATTATTTTGTATTTTATTATAGCATCATAATTTTTATATGAATATTTTTGGGTTGTGGAACAAATCATCTGAGTTTCCATGATTTCTTATGGGGAAATTCGCTTTGATATACAAGTGCTTTGGACTGCAAGCATGTTTCCGGAACAAATTATGCTCACCAACGAAGGTTTTACTGTATGTGGTTCATTTGGGCATCACAAAACTTTTTCTTTTAGTTATTGACAGAAGAGAAAAATAAGTATTAAAATATGTTTATTTTACATAAGAGGACTTAATTAAGAAGGTTAAGTAGGAACCAACTTTGAGGTAGTAGATCAAATATCCCTGCAGTCTCCATACAATTTAACCTAACTTTCCTGTCTACATTTTACAAAAAAATGCTTTTGTCTTTCCAACTGCATGAGGCTGTTTTGAACTGTCACTTTCATGTGTTCCTTGCTACATTTCTTAGCATTCACAAGCTTTATTGCTCCTCCTCCTCCCTGTTAGCTTTTCTCACAGGACTCAAAGTTATTATTCTTTTGGCTCTAACACCTTGCAGGGAAGGAAACATTTTCCTTCACTCTCAGTTCTTTCAGTTGGACTAAGAAATTTACACAAGACAGAGTACCAGGAGAAAAAAACCCGAAGTTTTATCACATGCACATGGAGGTCCGATAATGACACTGAGGGCTAAAGACATGACCAAGGTGGGCAGTTTCTATACTTTTTTAGACAAAGAGACTATAAATTTGTGAGGACTTGACAGGATAAAGAAAACAGATGTTGGCGAGCTTTAATTAGTAAGGAATTCTAAATGGAATTTGGGCTGAAATAATAGATTAGTAAAAAAGTAACAAGATTTACTTCTACAACTTTCTGCGTTTTAAAGTCCCTGTCTCTAGTAATGGGGGTTTCTTTTTATTTCTTAGTACAGGGAATGTGTTTTTCATATGGGAGATTTTATTTCCTGCTTTCAGAGGACAGAGTAGGGCCCAAATGTCCTTGCAGTGGCTGCTTCTGAGGTAACTTCAATTCCAAATAATCAATATGCCATTGTGGTACACTTTTGGTGATCTGCCCTTGGCCCCTACCACCTCATTCTTTCATTTCCCCTCCTTCCAGTTTCTGCTGCTTAAGTCTGAGTGTTTCCCTACCTCTGGATCCTTGGCCTTTGATCTTCCTACTAATTCTTTCTTTCAGAGATTTAATGTTTCTAAGAATTAAAGTATTTTTTTCTGTTTTGGTGTTTCAGAATCTTTTGTTTTTAAGTCCAGAAATATAAAAAGCAATTGTATTTTATAAGAGAGAATATATTGGCTTACTTCATAAAAACCAACCATCAGAGTACTGATAAGGAAGGAGGCTAACTGCTAGCACTAGAGGAAAAGTCTGGAGTGGACTCAGTAGGGCCATCGTGAATGGGATAATACTGGAAGTACAGAGTTAAAGACAAGTGAGAATTTTCACAAGATTGTTCATTACTTGTACAAACGATATTAAAACACCATGCCTCTTTAGAAAAGGAGGGCAGTTGGTGTCAAGAAAACATGAAGTATTGTATTTCTGAATTGGCAAATATGGAACTGCCTTTAGAGAATGAGAAATCATTCATGTGTTTCTAAAATAAAAATATTAATACGTTTCTCATCCAGCATACTTTTAATTTAAAATGCTTATTAAGCCTAAAGCTCATTGTATGTGGGGAAATAAATCCTGTGAATCTTTTACAAGGAAATTGTTGATATAATTTTAAGTGGAGGTGATAAATTTTGATGATATTAAGCAAAGTGTGTACATAGAAAAGCAATTTAAAATAATCTAAACAGAGGTATTTTATATAGATAAGCAATACATATTTTTGTAATGTTTTAAGGAATCCGGGTATATTCATGATAAAATATATGATGATTTAATTATGGGGAGGAATTTAGATGAAAATTTGGACATAGCCCAAGTTTCCCAAATCCCAAATGTGAATTTGGTGCCTGCCCAAGTTCGAGTTCAAGTGTGTGTGTGTGTGTGTGTGTGTGTGTGTGTGTGTATAACGAATTTTGTAAAGACTGCAGATTTTACTTAAATAATTCATATTTAATAAGATATATTTCTTTCTGGTAGTATTTCATACACACTGAAATCAGGCATATTATCACTGAATTGTCCTCAGTACAGAATGTGCTACTTTAATAACATGATACAATAAAATAGCTATTTAATTTCAGGGACTTATGCATCTGATTCGATAGTACATTCTAAATTAAATAGATAGCAAAAGTTTTCTTCCGTGCTTCCAATATCAAAGGAGGCCAAAACATTTGCATAGGAAATATATTAACAGTCATGAAATACTTATCTTCACAGCCAGTTTCAGCAGACAATATTTATTCAATGATGCAGTCAGAATTCAAAAGGAAATTTAGTGACAATTTTATTTAAGAACATTGTCATCTTGGTTATGGAAAAAACAATTGGAACGTTATTTCTGCCAAGGAGATTTAGGAAGCTCAAAGCTGCCAGTTATGCAAATTCATTCCAAACAACAACTCTGACATCATTCAAGGACACGGTGTTTGTAAAGATTTTCTTCTACAGTGACCATCTTTGTAATTGTGCTTTTAAAAAGAAAAGTTATATTTTCAAGCCATTTAACATCAGGAAGAAAATAATGAAATTTAGGGGCAATAATTTTGATGATAACATTGAAGTTGTTACAGGGTTTCATAGAGAAATGCCATTTTCCCCATTATGCACTTTATTTTTCTGGTTTTATTACTTTCAGTTGTCTTGGTTAGCAGAATGATGTACCAAACTGGTAATATGTTATTATTGTAGGACAAGTGATAATACTGTACATTTTGGGGTTTGTAAACATCCAATAATAAATGTGTGTTTCTTTTCTCCAAATTAATTCAGAACCATTTGAGAGAGATTCAGGATTTTTAGATTAAGATCCAAAGTTTACCTTTATTATTAAATAGACCTGAGTGAAGGGCATGAATTATATATGTGGGAAGAAAACTTGCGACTACTCATCCCTGGTTTGAGCTTAATAATCAACATTGTTAGGGGCACAATTAGAAAACTCACAGGATTTCCATGTAGGAATAGTCCCATGCATCTTGTGGTCAGACAGTACCATAGAATAAAAGACTGAGCAATGCTTTCTCACTAATTTTTTTCATATTACTATATTCACTTTCTGTTGCTCACAAAAATCACCACAGATCTAGCAGCTTAAAACAATACTCGAATATACCTCACATTTAGATAAGAAGTTCAGGTATGGCTAATATGAGTCTTATGCTCAGGGTATCACAGCCACAATGTAGATATTGGCTAGTATTGAGGCTCAGGGTCCTTTTCCAAGCTAATCTGCCCATTGTCAGAGTTCAGTTTCTTGCTGCTATAGAATACATGCAGCTTGCTTATTCAAGACCTGCTGGATAATCTCTCTGATCTGAGCAGAAGCCTAAACAGTATTTTTTTTTAACATTTATTTATTTTTGAGAGACAGAGAACAAGCAGGGAAGGGCAGAGAGAAAGGGAGACACAGAATCTGAAGCAGGCTCCAGGCTCTGAGCTGTCAGCACAGAGCCTGATGTGGGGCTCAAACCCAGGAACCAAACTGTGAGATCATGATGCTTAACTGACTGAACCACTCAGGTGCCCCATGTATTTTAAAAACCCATCTGATATGATCAGGCCTACCCAGAATAATTCTTCTTTTTGTTAACTAAAAGTCAAACTGATTAGGGACTTTACATTTTTTTTTACACTTGCAAAAATGCTTTTACCTTTGCTATATAATGTAACATCATTATGAAAGTGAATTTTATCACATTCATAGGTTCTTCCTACAAACAAGGAGAGGAGGTTATAGAGTGTGTTGTGTTAACACTGGGGGATGGAAATCTTTGAGGCCAACTTAGAATTCTTCCGATCACACTTCCCAAAAATAAAATTCACTCTTTCCTGTAAGCAGTTGACACGAGATGAAGAGAGAAGTCAAGAGTTTACCCTAACTAAATTTTTTCACAACAAAACATCAGGCTAGGGGAAAGATTGTCACCAGTAAGGGTCTTGGTTATACTTTATTTTAAACATTTATTGAATCATATTTCCCTAGTAAAGACATAATCCAAAAGTGTTCAACATATATTTCAAATTTCCCCAATTAGTTCTTGAATTCAAGAGGGATATAATTCATAACGCTGTATTTTAAAACTGTCATGCGCCTATATCGTAGGTTCAATATAGTTTGAGTTAATGTATACAAATTTCAAACTTTGAAAGAAACTATCTAAAGCATTGTGTGTCACTTCCAGTTTTACAGATTTCGGATCTCTGGTGTTATTCTCCATCTCTTTGTCTTTGTTTTTTTCATCTCTTCCTGTACTTCAGTAAAAATAATGAACATAAATATTGTAAAATTCCTGTCTGCTAATTACTATATCTAGATTACCTATGGATTTACTTCTACTGTCTGCATTTTCTCTTGTCTTTTGGTCATTTGTTCCTACCTTTTGGCAAGCCTAGTAATTTTTTTGAACATCTGTTGTTGTTTGAAAAATAGATGTTCTAAATTCTAACATCTTCAGTCAAAGAGGGCTTACCCCTTGCTCTGCTAGGAAGAGCAGGTGATCGATGAACTTAATCTAATTATGAACTTGCTGAGTTTGAGATGGGCTAGAGTTGCCATAGTAATATATATATTTATATATGTTTTACATTCATTTCTTGGCATGGCCTCCAGTGATTCCCAATGAGAGTGAGATATTCAGTGAGGTTGGTCCCCTAGTGGGCTCTGAATTTTATAATCTTTGTCTCTTAAGTATAGTGAGACTATGGAAAACTCTGTTCTTTTCAGAAAGTTTTAGCTTACCTTCTTTACCTCTTTTTTTTTAAAGTTTTTATTTATTTATCTATTTTGAGAGAGAGAGAGAAAGAGAGAGGGAGGAGGGAAGGAGCAGAGAGAGAGGGTGAGAGAGAGAATCCTAAGCAGAACCCACACTGTCAGTATGGACCCTGACATGGGGCTCAAACTCATTAACTGTCAGATTGTGACCTGAGCTGAAACCAAGAGTTGGATGCTTAACCAACTGAGCCACCCAGCAGCCCCTCACATTCTTACTTCTTACCTACATAGTTCATAATTTTGAAAATACTCTGAGAGAAAAATCATCTGTATTATGGCTTTGTTCTGTGACTCTCATTTTTATCAGAACCTTGGTCACTCCCATCTCTATCTTTAGTCATACAACAATACCAAAATATTTGGTGATTTCTCTGACTCTCAACTGTGGTCTTCTTCCCAGGCCTGTTGCCTATAATCTCAGCCTCTTTCCATTTACCTTGAAACAAATATCCTAAACAAAAGTGTCTGCACAATATCTCCTCACCTCTTGGCAGTCCCCTTCCATGGCAGGTGGGCTTTCTGTCATTATCTCAGAAGCATTTCTGCTGCCTTTAAATAAGAACATGCAAACAAATTAGAAAATAAATAAATTTCTAATTTTCTAACTTTTCTAGTTAATTTCTATGAAAGAATTTTTTGGCCACAAGCCTCTCTGTCTTAGTGAGAAGCAGGAGTTTCCTGCTAAGCTAGCTTTAAAAAGACCTGAATCTTGGCCTTAAATTAAAAAAACAAACAAAAAAAAAAAACAAAAAAAAACCACAAGATCCTGGGAACACTGCATTTAAAGATGTAAATTCAACTGTCAAAGTAAAATAAATGAATGAATTAGATAATTTATTGATCTTGCTTAGATACCTTGTCTTTCTTTTATCACCAATGTCAAAGATTATGTAAAATCTTTGTACAACTAAATCTCTAGATCATATTTTAAAAATCACATCTAGTTGTCAAATTGGTATGCTGTCATGAAATTTTTAAGGAACATTCTCAGTGGTGGGTGAAGAATTTAAAATTTAGAAAGGCTGTATAAAATTTTGTATTATCTTCAACATAATGAAGCATTTTTTTCTATATCCCTAAAAGCTATTCTTAATTAGTTGTTCAGTCTATAAGTAAAAAGAAAAATTATGACTGATAAGATTAGCAGGTTTTCTATACTATCTGAGCATCATGAGTATAATTGAAAAATGAATTTTGGGGAAAGCTCAGCCACAGAACTTAACTTTGCATAAAATTAACATACATAGGAACATTTCTCTTTGAAGGAATTCATTCAGAGGTCACCAAGAGTTACATTTAATAACTTTCATTAGAAGGATAATTAGCATTTACCTGGGTTGATGGTAAAATTTACCCTTCCCAGAGCTGTTTCTGGCCCTTTTATTTTTATGTTAGATAAGAGAAACCACATTTTAAACAAAATATCAATTTTGTCATAAATACATAGATAGGTACATACCTTACGGCAGAAAAGAATGATGCCTGAACTAAAGTAATAGCAGTAGGGATAAATATATTATTCCCTCTCATTTTAATCATCCCACATAAAATTCCATATATATTTATTTGTCTTACTGTGCATATATTACTTTCTTATATGCTGACATTCTGATTTGATTTTCTTGAGGCATATAATGTCAGGTCTATGGTTGGGGACAAAAGTGTCCTAATGCCACTTTAGGATTAAGAACAGAGCACTGTAACAGCTTTTATATTTCACCGATTATTCTGAAGCAAGTATGTTCTAATGACTAAATGATAATGCTAATTTCAGTTTCTTCAGGGGAACAAAGAGCAATGAGCAATTTTGTCATAAATTAATTTTAGGTCATGACTGCTAGTCCCCAGATAAATTAATTTGCAGAGGTTATGGAAAAAAAGGGAGTAGAAAAATAGTATAAAGTTTAAAGCCTCTGTCAGATGGGATTTTGTTCTATTTCTTGCATACTACAGCCTTTATGCAGTATGTGTTGGGAGCTCAAGCTAATACAACTGTCAGGAATGACATTACATTTTAAGAATGTTACTCATTTTTAAAATGTGAATCAATATGAGGATTCTGGAATATAATATTAATAATATTTATTTTACTAGCATACAATTAATATAGTGAACATCCTAAATGGATATATTATTTTTATGTAATATATTTTAGCCAGTGTATAATAAATATTGCATTAAATAACATCATCAATGTTCCTCCTACATGTTTTATGACATTATAAATATAGCTAGCAAATTTTGCAAAGAGCAATAATTATGGAAAATATATTTGCTACTTATGGTTAAAGTATTTGTTTTCTCACTGGACTTCTGATAATATGGAAAATTAATGGATAATTGCTCTTGGACTACCATTACTATAGAGATGCACTAATACTGTATTATGTTGGATATGTATATATATTTTGGTTATTTGAAGATATATGAACAGTTCAGCCACTTTAAAAATTTTCTACCTCTCCTTTCTAACACATACCATGTGTGCTCAGAAATGTACGTCCCCCTGTCGGGAAGTTTGGTATACCTTGTCACATCTTTTCAATGATGTTGACTTTGACATTGTTCTTAAAAGCTTATTCATATAAAGTATAAGTAAAAATTGTGAATGAAATCTAAATATATCACCATGGGATATTATATAAAACAACTTTTTTCTTAAAGCTTGATTTTTAAAACAAAGGGATTTGCATTATATGTTTAGACAAAGAGTTTGAGAGCAACACACCCTCTTTAAAGACAGAGGGTTTGACCATCATCATAACACACATGTGTCAGACAAGATACTGGATGCAGCAGGCATGAAGGTAAAATATTGTTTCTGTAAGAATCCAGTAGTCTTAGGTTTGGGTGGGAAATTTGTGGGAAACTAGATAAAGGCTTATATATGTATAAAACCCAGCTTTAGTGCAAAATGAAAAGTTCTTGCTGGTCAAGAGATATGTGGGTGTACAGAGGGCAGTGTATTTTTGCTGTATTACAGAGCATTCTTAGGGAAAAATTCTTAGTAGACCTAGTATTTTAGGTAGTTGTGGAAGAATGGGAGAAAGGGCACTTCAAGCATAGAAAATGGATGAGTAGAAGCAGAGATGTGAGAGGGAGTCTTTTTTCCTTAAGTATGTATGTATGTATGTATGTATGTATGTATGTATGTATGTATTTATTTATTTATTTATTTTGAGAGAGAGACAGAGAGAGAGAGAGAGAGAGAGAGAGAGAGAGAGAGAATGAATGCACGTGAGCAGTGTAGGGGCAGAGAGAAAGGGAGAGAGAGAATCTCAAGCAGGCTCCACACTGTCAACAGGGAGCCCACTGTGGGGCTCTGTCCCAGCCACAGTGAAATCATGACCTGGGCTGAAATCAAAAGTCAGACGCTTAATCAACTGAGCCTCTTAGGCACCCCAAGAATAAGTCTTAAATGCACGATAGAAAGTATCCTAAATAAGGATGAAAAGATGAGTTGTGGTTAGGTCGTGAAGGACCTAGAATACAAAGTGTTTTAACATTTTTTAAGCCAAGAGGAATCATTGAAATGTATAGTATTTGGAATTATGTTTCAAGAGTAATATTCCTTGGGGCCGTGGGTGACTCAGTCGGTTGAGAATCCAACTTCTGCTCAAGTCATGATCTCACAGTTTGTGCGTTCGAGCCCCACATTGGGCTTGCTGCTGTCAGCACAGAGCCCACTTTAGATCCTCTGTCTCTCTCTCTCTGACTCTCCCCCACTCATGCTTTCTGTCTCAAAAATAAATAAACATAAAAAAAAGAATATTCCTTAATAACAGTCCTTGAGAATGTAGTTATAGGTAGGAGAAACATGGTATTGGGAGACCATTGTGAACATTGGAATTTGAAGGCTATTTGTAATAGCTCAGGCAGAAAAGAATGATGCCTGAACCAAAGTAATAGTGGTAGGAATGAAAAGGCAAAGGCCATAGTCAATTAGTTAATAACTTACTTTTGCACAGTACCTACATTTTCTCAGCTTTGCTTAGAAATTTAAATTTACTCATTCTAGATCAAGGAAAAAATATCAAGTATCTACTATGTTATAGTTTACATCAACCTTGTGTATAATCCTAAAAAAATACTTCACTTAATCAGACACATTTTGCAGCTGAGGAAACTAAGACCAGAGATGGTGAATGACTTACCCATGGCCAGGGATGGAGCTGCTAGGCAGTATTTACTGTTCTGTTTTCCTTCCCACTTTTTGCATAGCATATTCAGGTAATTTTCTCAAGTTATTTATATATTTTTCTTAAAGAAACCAATGGTAAAAAGTGTTAACAAAATCTGGTCTTAAAAATGAGTGGTTTTTTCTTTTTTTATCCCATCTATTTAGCAATGTAACAGGGAGCATTTCTCAGGGAGGTCTGGCTGAGAATGTTGTGACATTTGACACAGCACTTCTGAGAAAATGAAACCTTCCCTTCTAAACACTAAAAATTGGTTAATAAAAATGGGCAATGGGCAATAAAGAGTTAAAAAATGTGAAACTGAAAATCTTATTGAAAGGGGAAAAACCAGGACAAGATCAGTGTCATGAAGCTAAAGAGAAGTGTGGTGCAAAGGAGGAGCACCACTCTGGAGAGGTGTGCTGTTGCTCTGAATGGGGAATGATTGGTTAGCTCCAGTCTTTCCTCTCGAAACAAGAGCAAATCTCAATGTGCTTTACTTATTAAAAACGTTTAAAAGAAAAGTATGCTTAAATATCATGATGCTTTTCTAGCTTTACCGATTTTCTATTGAAAAAGGGAAAAGACATGTGGGTGAATGCATACACGTATGTATTTGCACATTTCTTCTTGTCTATTACCTTGTCTTACTCCTCAACGATTATACGTATTTTTTCTTTTTTAATTTTTTAAATGTTTATTTTAGAGAGAGAGAGAGAGAGAGAGAGAGAGAGAGAGAGAGAGAGAGAGAGAGAGTGAATGGAGAGGAGCAGAGAAAGAGAGAGGGAGACACAGAATCTGAAACAGTCTCCAGGCTCTGAGCTGTCAGTACAGAGCCCGATGTGGGGTCCCAACTCGGGAACGGTGAGATCATGACCTAGTCCTAGATCATGACCTAGGCTTAAACAACATTCTTTTCTGTTTTGTTGAATATTGACCATATTATTGTGGGTTTATTTCAGGCTCTCTATTCTGTTCAGTTGATCTGTGTGTCTATTTTTTCCTGCCATACCATGATGTCTTGATTACTACAGCTTTGTAGTATATCTTCATATCTGGGCTTGTCATACCTCCAGTGTTGTTTTTCTTTTTGAAGATTGCTTTGGCTATTCAGAGTCTTTTGGGGTTCCACACAAATTTTAGGATTATTTGTTCTAGTTCTGTGAAAAATGCTATTGGTATTTTGATAAGGATTGTATTAAATCTGTAGATTTCTTTGGGTAGTATGGACATTTTAATAATATTTGTTCTTCTGATCCATGAACATGGAATGTCTTTCCATTTGTTTATCTTTAATTGTGTTATCTTTAATTTCTTTCATCAGTGTTTTATACTTTTCAGAGTACAGGTCTCTCTTGGTTAAGAAAGACCTCCTTGGTTAAGTTTATTCCTAAGTATCTTTTGATTTTTGGTGCAATTGTAAATGGGATTGTTTTCTTAATTTCTCTTTCTCCTACCTCATTATTAGTGTGTAGAAATGCAATGGATTTCTGTATATAAATTTTGTACCCTGCAAACTTACTGAAATCATTTACCAGTTCTAGTAGTTTTTTGTTGGAGTCTTTTTGGGATTTCTATACAGAGTATTTGTCACCTGCAAATAGTTAAAGTTTTATTTCTTTCTTACCATTCTGGATGTTTTTATTTCCTTTTGTTATCTAATTCCTATAGCTAGGACTTTCAGTACTATTTTGAATGAAAGTGGTGAAAGTACACATCCTTGTTTTGTTCCTTATCTTTGGGGAAGAGCTTTCATTTTTCCACCATTGAGTATGATGATAGTTGTGGGTTTTTCATATATGACCTTTGTTATGGTCATGTATGTTCCCTGTAAACCTACTTTGTTGAAGGTTTTTATCATGAATGGATCTTGTACTTTGTCAAATGCTTTTTCTGTATCTTTTAAGAGGATCATATGGTTTTTATCCATTCTCTTATTGATGTGATGTGTCATGTTGATGGATTTGCAAATATTGAACCACCTTTGTATCCTGGGAATAAATCCCACTTGATCATGGTGAATGTTTTTTTTTGGATTTGGCTTACTAATACTCTGTTGAGGAGTTTCGCATCTGTGTTCACCAGAGATATTGGCCTGTAGTTCTCTTTTTTTGGAGTATATTTATCTGGTTTTGGTATCAAGGTAAGATGACCTCATAGATTAGTCTTCTACTTTTTGAAATTGTTTGAGAAGAAAGGGTATTAACTCTTCTTTAAATGTTTGGTAGAATTCACCTGTGGAGCCTTCTGGTCCTGGAATTTCGTTTGCTGGGAGTTTTTTGATTATGGATTCAATTTCATTGCTGGTAGTCAGTCTGTTAAGATTTTCTATTTCTTCCTGAGTTTGTTTTTGGAGGTTGTTATGTTTCTAGGAATTTTTCCATTTCTTCCAGGTTGTCCAATTTGTTGGCATATAATTTTTCACAATATACTCTTATTCTTTGTATTTATGTGGTATTGGTTGTTTTATCTCCTCTTTCATTTCTTTTTTTTCAATTCCTCTTTCATTTCTGTTTTTTTTTATTTGAGCCCCCTCTCTCTCTCTCTTTTTTAGATGATCTTTTAAAACACTAGCCCCTGATTTCATTGATCTATTCTATTTTTTTTTTCTTTTTCATTTATTTCTGCTCTTTGTTATTTCCTTCCTACTACTGTTTTTGGGTTTTATTTGTCCTTTTTTCTAGCTCCTTCAGGTGTAAGGTTGGATTGTTTATTTGAGGTTTTTCTTATTTTCTTACCTCTTATTTCTTGAGATAGTCCTGTATTGCTATAAACTTCTCTCTTAGAATAGATTTTGCTGCATGCCAAAGATTTGGGACCATCATGTTTTCATTTTTGTTTGTATTCATGCATTTTTTGATGTCCTCTTTGATATCTTTGTTGATCCATATATTGTTTAATAGCATGAGTGACATTGGAGTCACTCCATGTATTTGTGCTCTTTCCTATTTTTTCTTATTATTGATTTCTAGTTTCACAGTGTTATGGTCAGAACAGATGCATGATATGACTTCAATCTTTTTGAAAGTGTTAAGGTTTGTGGCTGGAGAATGTTCCATGTGCACTTGAAAAGAATGTGTATTCTGTTGTTTTAGGATGGAATGTTCTGAATATATCTGTTATATCTATCTGGTCCAATATGTCATTCTAAACCACTATTCCTTGTTGATTTTCTGTTCGGTTGATCTATACATTGATGTAAGTGGGGTGTTAAAATCCCCTACTGTTATTCCATTACTGTTGATTGCTTCTTTTATGTTTTTTATTAGCTGCTTTGTGTATTTGGGTGCTTCTGTGTTAGGTGCATAAATATTTGCAGTTGTTTTAACTTCTTGTTGGACTGTTCCCTTTATGATTGTAGAGCATCCTTCTTTGTCTCTTGTTACAGTCTTTGTTTTAAACTATATTTTGTCCAATATAAGTATTTCTACCCTGGCTTTCATTTGCATGGTAAATAGTCTCCATCCCTTCGCTTTCAACCTGCATGTCTTTAGGTCTGAAACGAGTCTCTTATAGGCCACATTATAGATAGGTCTTGCTTTTTTATCCTTTCCATCACCCTATGTCTTCTGATTGGAGCATTTAGTCCATTTACATGCAAATTATTGATAGGTGTATACTTATAGCCATTTTGTTACTTTTTTTATGGACTGTTTTGTAGTTCTTCTCTCTTTGTTTCTTCTCTTGCTCTCTTCTCTCATGGTTTGCTGGCTTTTTTTAGTGATGTACTTGGATTCCTTTCTCTTTATTTTTTGCATATCTATTACTGGTTTTTGATTTTTGGTTATCATTAGGTTTATATATAACATCTTGTGCATATAGCAGTCTATATTCAGTTGATGGCTGCTTACATTTGAATCCATTCTAAAAATACTAAATTGTTACTCCTCTCCCCCCCACAATGTTTTAGATATATGTTGTCATACTTTGCATCCTTTTACTTTGTGAATTTATTGACTGATTTTTATGGATATGCTTAATTTTGCTACTCCTGTACTTCCTTTTTTTTACTCCTATTTATGGTCTTTCCTTTTACTCAGAATTCCCTTTAGTATTTCTTATAGGGCTGGTTTTGTGGTCATGGATTTCTTTAACTTTTGTTTGTCTTGGAAACTCTAGGTTTCCTTCTATTTAGAATGATACTCTTTTTGGAAAGGATATTCTTGGTTACAGGTTTTTTTCTTTCAGCACTTTGAATGTATCATGCCATTCCCTACCGATGTAAAAAATTAACTCATAGACCTATGGGTTTTCCCTTGTGTGTAACTATTTTTTTTTCTTTTGCTGATTTAAAATTTTCTATCACTACTTTTTTTTGCCATTTTAATTACTGTTTCTTGGTGCAGACCCCCTTGAAATGATTTGTTAGGAGCTGTCTCAGCTTCCTGGATCTGGATTTTCATTTCCTTCCTCAGATTCAGGAAGTTTTCAGCTATTATTTCTTCAAATAATTTTTGGCACCTTTTTTTCTCTCTTCTTCTTCTTCTTCTTCTTCTTCTTCTTCTTCTTCTTCTCAGATCTCTATAATGTGAATGTTAAGCTTGATGATATCATTGAGTTCCCTAAGTCTATTTTCTTTTTTACTATATTTGTTCTTTTCTTACTCAGCTTGATTGCTTTATTTTTGTCTGTTCCAGGTCACTGATCCATTCTTCTACTTTCTCTAGTATACAATGTATTCCCTCTGGTGTATTTTTAAATTCAATTATTGAATTTTTTTTTGTCTCCAATTGGTTCTTTTTTTATGTTTTCAATCTTTGTTGAGGGTCTCACTGAGGTTCTCCACTCTTTTCTCAAGTCCGGTAAGTATCTTTATGAGCATTACTTTAAATTTTTTATCAGGCATATTACTTATATTTGTTTCATTTAGCTTTCTTGCTGTGATTTTGTGCTGTTCATTTGAGGCATATTCCTCTATTTTCTCATTTTGTCCAACTCTCCGTGTCTGTTTGTATGTGTTAGGAAAGTCTATTACATCTCATGCTCTTGAAAGTAGTAGTCTTATGAAGGAAGACAAGGTCCTGTAGTACTCTGCAGTGCAATGTTGCCTGTTCATATAAACCTTGGCTTCAGGGATGTCTCCTCTGTATGTTGTGTAGGCCCTACTGTTGTGGTTCAGTCATGCTTGACTTTAGGTTAGTCACCTTCAATGGCTCTTTTTGCCTGTTGTGGGCAGGGTTTGGTCCTCATGTTGTTAGTGGGCCAATGTAGGGACACCCTGGGCTTGAACTGAGTTAGACCAGGTGTTTTCCAGAGACGCGGTAGCAGTGAACTGCAGGGTGCTTTCCTGTATTGTCCTCTGAGGAGCTTTCATTAGTGGGTGGGTTTGTAGTCAGACCAGATCTCTGCCCCCAGCTCAGCGTTGGGGCTTTGGTCATACCGTTGTATGTGGCTATACTTTCCTCTTCCCTAGCCATTAGTCATTTTGGCATGGTGCTGGCTCCTGTCAAGGCTGCTTACACACCCTCAAATTTGTGGCACTGCTTAGCATATTGGAGGGGGAAGGTCCACAGGAGATTTCACAGGCAGAGTATGCAATGTTAATGTTTGCCCCGGTCTGTTTTGGGAGGGGACTTGGAGCTGCTTTAGAAAGACTCCTGCCTTATTGCCAGATGTGGAGAGTTGACAGGAGAGTAGCTAGGGCAGAGGATACTGTTAGCAAGTTAGGTGGAGAGTGTTGGCACTGTGCTGGTTTCCTCAGGTGTCCGTGTATCCAGGCTGGGGAGTGAGGGAGAGAAATGGTGCCCACCAGCTTCTTTGTTTCTGGAGAAGTCTCCTAAAGATCCTTGCCTCTCCTGCACACACTCTGAGAATACGAAACAAATCTCTCTCTTGTATACTCCAGGCATTTTTCAAGCTGCTGATTCTATGCTATATCTCAGCAGGGCTGATTGTTGTGTAGTGTCTTTAAGGACGGAGACTCGGTTTCCTTTTGTCCTCTGGCTGTCCCAGAGCCAAGATTGCTGATTTTTAAAGTTCCAGGTGTTAAGCCCCACAAATTGTAAGAACTCCCCAAATTAGGCTCTCTGGTATTCAAAGCCAAATATTATGGAGATTCATCTTCTTTATGGGGGTTCCCCGTGCATTAGGTGTTTGTGTGCAAGGATGTGTTTCTCTCCCCTCTCTGTGCCCAAGTCATCAATCCCCATGGATCCATTTAGTTCCTCACCATGCCTCCACACTTCCTACCCTTTTTGATGTGGATTCTTCTCTACATTTAGTTGTGCAGAGACTGTTATGTCAGTTTTTGGGTCATTTTCTGGGTTATTTACACTGATGTTGGTATTATCTAGTTGTATCTGTGGGACGAGGTGTGCCTAGGATCTTCCTACTCTGCCATCTTCCCTGGAACCTCTATAGTTAATTGCTTTGATAAGTGATATTCTTTATTTCTTTGAGGATAAAAATACATTTGTCATATAGCTCTTTTAAGATTGTTTTATTTTTTAAATAAATTTTATACAGATTTAATTCATCAAATTTTTATTTGCCAGTTATCTTACTGTTAAGCGCATCACATATTTCGGGTTGTATTTTGTAGACTCATCTTAAATGTGTATTTTTCACCTTCTATGCTTCCTAATGCTACAGTTTTATCCTCACCTTCATATGCTTCTCTAGGCTTCTCTGACCAGAATTAAATTATATTTTTGTATTTATGCTACCCATCTATGGGGACATTGTCAATATTGCAGATTTCGTTGCAAAGGTTTAGCTCAAATTCTAGCCTGTAAGCTCTATTTACTTCACTTAATGCCTTTCCATGTGTGATGGTTAATTGTGTCAGCTTGGCTAGGTTATGGGATGCATTTGTTTGGCCAAACCCAAGTCTAGGTTATGCTGTAGAAGTGTTTTGTAGATGTGATTAATATTTAAACCCACAGACATTGAGTAAAACAGATAACCCCTGTAACTTGGCTGGGCCGTATCACAGGCCTTAGAGGAAAGACTGAGGTCCCCAAGAAAGAGGAAATTCTTTTTAGACTGTCTTCAGACTTGAATTTCAACCTCAGCTCTTCCCTGGTTCTTCAGCCTGCTTTACAGGCTTCAGACATGCCATCCTTCATAATTGCATGAACCAGTCCCTTCAAGCCTCTTTCCCTTTCTTTTCCCCACCCCATATATATGTATATGAGGTATGTATATATCTTATCTCCTATTTGCTCTGGTTCTCTAAGGAACCCCGACTAACATCATGTAAGAGGCTTATATTAGCTATAGCCTCATGGGGTGGTCACTTGTACTGTTCTGTTTTCACAGTAAATAATTTTTCAATTTTCTTTTATTATACCCAGTATACTTGCTATAAAGATGGAAGTGATAGTGGGAGCACATCATTTTAAGTAGGCTTCTTTTACTTTTTATCTATGTCAATTTTCAGAATGTTTTTTTAACACTTATTCATTTTTGAAAGGCAGAGAGAGACAGAGCATGAATGGAGGAAGGGCAGAGAGAGAGGGAGACACAGAAACAGAAGCAGGCTCCAGCTGTCAGCACAGAGCCCAACACGGGGCTCGAACTCAGAGACCGCGAGATCATGACCTTAGCCGAAGTCGGCCCCTTAACCAACTGAGCCACCCAGGTGCCCCAAATTTTCAGAATTTTTATACCAATCTTTATAAACTACTGCAGAGTGAAAACAATGAAAAATGAGAAAAAAATTTTTCCTCTCTTTCATTTTTAATACATCTGAAATTTTCCTTATAAATAATTGATATTTATCTTTCTATTTTACTTAAATTACTCTTATTTAATTTAATATATAATTTAATATTTAGTTGTCCCCATCAATCTTTGCCATAAATAATTTAGCCTGTTGTGGACAAATAATATTTGATTTAAATTCCCAAAATTCATTAAGAGCCTCTCAGAATATTTGTGGGTTATAACAGATCAAGACAATAATCTTTTATAAAAGAGAAAACACTAGAAGTTAATTTTTGAGGTATTTATGTAGATGTCCTCCAATGTCATTTTGTGTGTGTGTGTGTTTTGAGCACATTTCTGATTTGATATAAAACTGCAAAAGTCAATCAAAAAATTTTAGTTTGAAAAGCCATTATGTATCATCTTATGTTTATAACATTCTGTCCGATGGACAGAAATGTATTGTCAAAATATCTTCACATTTAAATCTGGATCTGTTCCATTTTGCTGTAAAATTCTCACAACATATTTGCTGAACTGGCTCTGGCATAGAGGCTGCTGCTGTTTGCATTTTCCCGAATTTGTGTCACTGTGATATAAAAGTTTGATTCCTTTATTGTTTTTATTATATGGAATGAATTCAAGGTTATAAGGTTATACTAATAACTGTGTCACTTTCAAGCACTTCCGTGTTATATAAATTCTATAGGAGAAAGTAAAAGATGGATTTATAATTCCTGATATGAGAATTATGTACAGCTTGGTGGTTTCGCAGATGTGTGTATAAATGTTCAAGTAACAAAGACGAAAGTGATTAAACAGTGTTTTCCTAGATCATACAAAGATTTCTACATATAACAAGTGTAAGTGTTGTGACAGCTTTTATCTTTTGCCATTTTTTTCTTCCACTCATCAGGAGACATAGCACCGATCACCAAGTGTTTTCGGAAGATGAGATAGCACATAGGTGTATGCGTGTGTTGTAAAAATGCCATCACTGTCACACACATCACAGATGTTGCTTCCAACATTTATTTTTCAGTGTAGCCCACTGATAGCAAAATAATCAGTGGTCAAAACAAAAGGCTGTGTTTTTTTGACATGGGCATCCAGTGATAAACCAAGTTTTCCTTGTTATGTTTATGTTGCATATATGCTGAGAATCATTCTAAGGAAAACCTCAGTTCTGCTTTCTTTCCCACTTCATCAATTTTTTCCTTCTATACTATATAATTCAAAATATACAATATGTCAGTAGCCTCTGTTTCTCATATGTATATAATATATTAATATATATATAATATCTATAATATCTATTCTTTATATATTCTATATAATATATAACATATATATAAAACAATACAAACTCTTCTTTTGACCTGACATGCACGTCCATTCCCATCCCATATCTCTGCTACCTTTTGCAATAAAATGCCTGGAAAGAATTCTCTGTACTGCCTGTCTTCAGTTTTTCTCTTTCCTTTTTCTCTTAAACATACTCTAAGAGGCTTTTACCTTCACAATTCCATGCTATCTGCATTTATAAGTATCACTAATGATTTCTGCATTGTTAAATCCAATAAACTGTTTCTAGCTTCATCTCATTTCTCAACATTTACCTCTGCTTTCTTATAATATACCTTTATCACTTAGCTTCAAGAACATCACACTGTAGTTTTCTTTATATAAGAGCTGGTTCAGTCTTCTTTGATGCTTCCCACTTGTCTCACTGATTCATCTCTTCTTCCTTGATGTTATACAGTTAAATGCCATCTGTATGGTACGATAGCATCTTCAGCCAGGAGCCTTTCTTGATCCGAAGGCTTATTTATACAATTTTTCAGGTGCTGGAAATACAAAGATGGAGAAAGAAATGACCTTATCCTTTAAAACACTTGGTTGGTAAGAGAAGTAATTACTTTGTCAGATGACAAATTTTAAAAAGTCCTAATTATATAAAAACTTAACATGATACGTGTTAATATAAAAAGGTAGGGTAGGCATGTTGACAGAGACAAAGAGAAGACTTTAGCATGTGGAAGATTGCTACCATACTTTTAAAAAATATTCTATTGAATGTTGTTTTGCATAATTGTAATTAAAGTGAAATTCTAGATTGATGATATAATTGTTGATTTAACATATATATAGTATAATTTTGCACTGTAGAGAAGTATACTTTCTGAATGTTGTGGAGGGCTGGTAAAATGTCCATGTATTCTCTATCATTTTTCCCCTACTTTATATCTTTCTGATTGACTTCATATCTTTATAAAGCCTCTTTATCTCTTTCTCATCATCTTATTAAGTCACAGAAGAAAAGATGTATATATTTTATATATACATTTACATATTAGCACACATACATATTTACATATATATGCATGTTACATAAGAATGTTTCTGCAAACACAAACATACACGTACTCTGTATATGAGTTTTTACCAAGTAAATCTATACAAATGCTGGCATAAGAGCAATGAGAGTCAACTGGTTTGTGTCATTATTTTTTTCTATTTCTCTTTTTTCAGTAAATCTATTAGCTGCATGTTAAAAACAATCTCGGATCACTTGGATTACTTTATGAAACAAACATCTCAACTCTATAGACAAGTTAAGGGAACAGCTGATACGTAATCTTACTCCAGGATTTTCAGTGCAGCATCATCATCATAAAGCAGGACACCGTCTAACGCAGCTTACATGTAATCAGCTTTCCACTGTTGCTTCAGCCAAAAGGATGTACATTAAATTTTGTAGGAAAAACATCTTTATTTGAGGAGGAAATTATTTCTAAATGGCTTTGCATTAGGTGAAACAGTATTTTTCATAATCATAATGATATTTTGAAAGGATACCACCAAAAATCTTTGTCTGATAAAATTATCTATATCTATACTCTCTCATAATAATTTTAGAAGTCAACATGAGTCAGGTCTCTACTGAAAAATTAATACTGGTGTTTTCAAAATTCCAACTTCTAAAAATTTCTGAGAATCCATTAATAGGACCACAAAACATCAGCTAAGGGCTATGTAAATACAAAGCTACAATATAAAGATTGGCAGATTGTCATCGTCTTATGCATTTGTGTTTAACATTTTTACAGAACTTACTGTGTGCTATATAAATACTAACACATTTAATCTTGCTACTAATACTGTGAAGGAGTCATTCTTATTATTTTCATTTTAAAGATAAGAAAACCAAAGCATAGAGAGGCTAAGTAATTTGCCAACGTCATACATCCAATACATAGCTTTCATAGAACTTTATGTCTAATTTAAGTACTAAATACTATGAACAATTTGAAGAGAGGGTCTATCACTGTTACCTCATGTGACTTACAACCTTGCTACATATTAGGGGGAGTTAAAATGTGAAGACCAGGCTAGGAGAGAAAGAACATAATTCATGAACGATGAATGACAGAATGGAAAATATAGGAGAAAGGTCACGATACAGAAACAAGAAATCTATTTCATGGCCCAACGTAAAATAACCTTAGTTTGTGGTAAAAACATTGGTTATCAGCTTGCTGTTGTCTTTGGTATAATTTAAATAGCACTAAAGAGTAGAGATTCAAATTCAAATTCTGTTTCTGCCACGTATTACATGTGTCGTCTAGGACAAATTGTGCTTTTCAGGAGCTGCTCTCTCATTTTTCTAAAGTTCCTTGAGAATCTCAAATTCTATGCAGTGAGATTGTCAAATCGTAGGGTTTGCTTTCAGAGCATATAATTCCATGAATCAGAAGAAGCAAAAATTATATTTTTAATTTGTCCTCATGTGTATCTACTTTGTGGTATAAACTTCTCATATGACTCACGAAAGCGAGTGCACATTTACAGACAGCCTACGTGATTATGAGGTTTTTGTTTGTTTGTTTTTAGTGTGTTTCTTTTGTTTTCCCCACTAGTAGTAATATATTTTTACCGTCTCTTGTTACTGCCATGATCCCAATTTTTAAAGTGAAATGTATAGATATACAAATAGCATATATGCCCTAAGGTATTACTTTTGCCTCTTGTTTGTAAGGGAAAAAATGACATTTTTAATATTTTTGTCTTTGGACACTTTTTATCTCATGCAAGTTGTTCAGGTTTTTGTGACTGTATAACTTCTATCCTAGTATTTTGTGATTATATTTGTGTTTGCTTTGCCTTTTTTTTTTTTTTAAATTTTTTTTTTCAACGTTTTTTATTTATTTTGGGGACAGAGAGAGACAGAGCATGAATGGGGGAGGGGCAGAGAGAGAGGGAGACACAGAATCGGAAACAGGCTCCAGGCTCCGAGCCATCAGCCCAGAACCTGACGCGGGGCTCGAACTCACGGACCGCGAGATCGTGACCTGGCTGAAGTCGGACGCTTAACCGACTGCGCCACCCAGGCGCCCCTGCTTTGCCTTTAAAACTTAGAAATTTTCTGCCCAAACATTCCTTTACAGTTTTCATTGCTGTATTCTCACCTTCTGCTGACTATATCTTGTCTTATTTTTAATATTTTTGTCTTTGGACACTTTTTATCTCATGCAAGTTCAGGTTTTTGTGACTGTATAACTTCTATCCTAGTATTTTGTGATTATATTTGTGTTTGCTTTGCCTTTAAAACTTAGAAATTTTCTGCCCAATCAAACATTCCTTTACAGTTTTCATTGCTGTATTCTAACCTTCTGCTGACTTTATCTTGTCTTATTTTTAATATTTTTGTCTTTGGACACTTTTTATCTCATGCAAGTTCAGGTTTTTGTGACTGTATAACTTCTATCCTAGTATTTTGTGATTATATTTGTGTTTGCTTTGCCTTTAAAACTTAGAAATTTTCTGCCCAATCAAACATTCCTTTACAGTTTTCATTGCTGTATTCTCACCTTCTGCTGACTTCATCTTGTCTTATTTTCACATACTTATTATTTTTTTCTAGAGGCAACTTCATTTATTTATGACATAAGATATGTAAGTAAAAAATAATAAAAGAAAATATGACTTAAGAAACAGTACTAGAGTAGACACCATGTATTTAAAAAAGTTTATATTGTAGCTTTGTCTTTCTCTTTACCTTCTTCCTGATATTAGCTAACACCTGTGAAAAATCTTAGTTGTCTTCTGTAATTAAAAAATTGAACTCGTTTGTTTTGAATAATATTCTTCATATCTGAGTCCAAATACTTCCATTCTTAACTGTAAGGTTTTTTCAATCCACTAAATTTACCCTGTGTTCTAATTTTCTAGAAGAAAACATTGTAATTCATAATCCCTCTTTGATTTCACAATCTTAATGTTTGCAACATTAAGAAGAGATTCTGTCAACTCTCAGAAGGAGATTAAGTTAAAACTGACAAAATGTGATTGAAATTTATGGACAGCATTGTCTATGTTAGAAGTTAAAAAAAAAGCAAAAAAATAGTATTACAGGAGTGCCTGGGTACCTTAGTCATTTGTGTCTGACTCTTGGTTTGGGCTTAGGTCATCACCTCATGGTTCATGACTTTGAGCCCCACATAGGGCTCAGCGCTATGCAGAGCCTGCTTGGGGTTCTCTGTCTCCCTCTCTATCTGTCCCTTCCCCACTCACTCTCTATCTCTTTCAAAAGTAAATTAATAAGTGTTTTAAAAAAAGAGTATGTAGTATTATAGATATAAATGCTTTAAAGAGGATAAAATAACCAACAATTTTAAACATTGCCAAAATATACTATATATTTTCTTTCTTTATACACACACACACACACACATAAATGTTAAGTACATATATAATGTAATATAAAGTGTAAAATGTATAACATATATGTACACACACGCACACATATATAGTGCAATATATATGTTCAAGTAGATATCTTGAAGTACTATCCAGCTAAATCCTTTTGCCATGTATAATAGTAATCAAAATTAAATGCAAACAATTTACATGGAGTAGATGATATTATATACTTTATATACTAATACCAAACATATGTGAAAAAGCGAAACATATGTCCTGGAAATAATATTTTTAATCTGGATTTTTTTCTTTCCAACCTAAGGGGAAAAAAACCTTGTACCCCTTTTCTTTAAAAATGAAAGGGAAGTTCATGCTAATAATAACGTATTTTAAAATGTGTTATACTTGTAGGGTAAATCTGACTAGGAACTCCTATAGTACCATTGCTTTCCTTTCCTCAATTTTAAATGAAAAAGTATTTTTTTACTATGGGAAATCATATAGCTATGTCCTGGGTCCGGAGGTTATAGGGAACCCATTGCACAGCAGAGCACTGCTTTCTGGGCTTGCTGAAAACAGCAGGCTGTGCTTCACTTAACTAGTATATGTATATCTAGGGGTTAGGTCCTGCCTGTGCTCATAAATTCCTTAGACTGTGTATCGCATGCAATATTTTATCCTATGTTAACTTGTTTTTCTGCATGTTTTCAGTACGTTCTTATTGGCATGTAGCCCACTGACCTATTGTACATTGTTTCACTGCATGTGTGCTCAGTACATATGGGACCTGGAGAGCAGCTCGGGGAGACTTCCCTTAGCCTTCTTCTCACCTCTCTTCACTTGCATGGAGTCATGAGTAATCCTTTCTGCTGTCCTCGACTTTGCTGGACAAAGTGGAAAATCAAACCACAGTTTACATTTAAAAACTAACTTCTATTTAAAATATATTAATTTTATCAAAATAATGACTTCATTAAATGTAAACAAATAAAGAAGTCTGAGACTGAAACTTGAACCTTTGCCAAAGGTTCTCATGTGTTTTCTTTCATTGTTTTGAATTTGTAAATACCCTAGAACCCTCAGAGCTTTCAGCGTTATTTAAAACACTTCAGGGTTAAAGCTATTTACTCCTTACAGTCTGGAAAATAAACTTAGGGGACTTAGGTAGGTCTTTCTGAATATTTCAGCAAGGGCATGATATTTTGCCTGACAATTTATTGAAGAGTGCTAAAACATGGCTTTCAAATTAATTAGGAGACAATTTCTTAAGTATCTAGATTGTTTTTATTTGATCCAAAGAAATAATTCAAATTTGTTTGAGTGTTTCCCAATGTAGAATATATAGAACATAAGGAGATTTAAGTTAGTAGTTCTAACAACTACTAACAATTTGAAGAATTAACCATTTAGCAAATTGAAAACATTTTTGACTTCTGTCAGAAAACAAACTTATGGAGCATATAATGATGACCATTTTTCCTATGTCAGAAAGTTCTGATTTTGTATTTATTCATAAAATAACATTTTTTCCTGTGAAGAGAGGGAACCGTTTAACTGATTAAAAGTCGATATAATTCTTCTTTTCCTTACTTTCTGATGTCTCTCAATAACATGGAAAAACTTTAAAAACTTAATCTATCTTGAGTTTTCGTTTGAGTGTATGATATTATTTAAAAAAAATATTTGCCTTTCCTTTTACACTCAAATGTTTTCTCCACTAAATTATCTAAGGAGGGACTTTTATCTTTTGGAAACAAATGAATCAACATGCATTCAGATCTTAAAGCTATTCCTTCTGGGAATAAAACTAAAAAGTTGTAATTTTAGAATATTTTAGTACTTAAAATCAGGATGTTTTCACCTGATTACTTGTCTGGCTTTCTTAGATAATTATATGATTGTTACAAAAATAATGTCTAAATTGCTAATGGAAGTAAACATTTGTTGCTATAAATATAATGATTAGGCAACTAATCAGGTTGCAAATAGACTATGTTTGTCATTATTTGCTTTATTCATATTTTGATCGGAACAAATTAGATAATCTAGAAGAAGCCTTAAAATTGCTTTTACTCCCTCAAGTCTAGAACAGATTTAGCCTTTTGTTTCTTCTGTGTACCATTCTCTACTGTCTCACACAAACACACCAAAGAAGAAACAATATAAGCAGAGAGAAAAAGTCCACAGTCACATAAATAACCACCAGATACAGCCCAATCCATAAGACAAACCCTCCAAAACCATGTGTTCTTGTGGTTACAGGTATTTTGTACTCTTCATTAATTTATTCAACATATTTATTCCAAAAATATCAATTGTGCACCTAATATATGCCAGGCACTGTTCTAGACCATTGGGATTTCACAATGAAGAGAACATATGAAGATACTTGCCATTTAGAACTTGGGAGTTATGTTCTGTGTATACCAATATTGTATCTTTAAGGAACTTGGATTTACCTACTTTGTTATGTGCTTTTAAATTCTTTTTTTCTCAAGTTTATTTATTTATATTGGGGTGGGGGGCACAGAGAGAGAAGGAGAGAGAGAATCCTAAGCAGGCTCTGTGCTGTCAGCACAGAGCCCAATGTGTGACTCGAACTCATGAACCATGAGATCATGACCTGAGCCGAAACCAGGAATTGGAAGCTTAACCAATTGAGCCACCTAGGCGCTCCTTTAAACTCTTTTTTATTAAAATTCTCTATAGCATATAGTTAAAAATTCATCTCCTTGGTATAAGTAAGTTCTTACTCAATCTTTTATTCCTGTGAGGCCCTTATTTCTACTACCATATATTTGTCTCTAAATTTACCACCTAAAATCTCTCACTTTTCATTTAGTTATGAACTTTAAATTTTATTATCTGTTCTGTATTTATTATAATGGAAGTTTTTATACATATAAAACCCATAAAACACTGTTGTATATGCATTTATATAAATATAAACAGATATGAATCATTCTGAAAAATTCCTATTTACCACCCAACTGAAGACAATGGGTAACTTACAAGTTTAGAAAGCCCACAGTGCGCTCCTCCTCAAATCAACCCTCTTCCTTTGCTCACTCATTTTTTTACTCATGTTCCCAACAGACGTTCTAAATGTTCTGTTTCATTTCACTTGCATTTCTTAAATGCATATCACATGTATATTTAAAAACTTACTGTTTAGTTTTTCATGTGTGATCTTTCCAGGTTTGAATAGATAGTTTCTGCTACCAGTTTGTAGTGGCCCCTCTGAAATAGCAAGTTTCAATAAATGTGTGTATATATGTCAGTTTTCTGCTTGGTGACACTACTTTTGCCTATTCCTTCACCAATATGAACATTTTTAAGTCTTGTAACTTGGTATGGCATTTCTGTTCACCTTTTTTTTTTACTTGTTGGCATTATATCAAATCTTTCGATTCAATTCATGAGCATGGTATACTTTTACTCTCTTGGTATCTTTTTTAATGTCCTATAAGAAAACCTTTTTCTTTTTATGAAATGTATCTTATATCGTATTTAAATTTATTCCTATCTACCTTTTGCTGTATCATAAATTCTGTATTTAATTACTTTTTCTTTTTTTTTTTTAATTTTTTTAACGTTTATTTATTTTTGAGACAGAGAGAGACAGAGCATGAATGGGGGAGGGTCAGAGAGAGAGGGAGACACAGAATCCGAAACAGGCTCCAGGCTCTGAGTGGTCAGCACAGAGCCTGACGCAGGGCTCGAACTCATGGACCGCGAGATCATGACCTGAGCTGAAGTCAGAGGCTTAACCGACTGAGCCACCCAGGCACCCCTTTAATTACTTTTTCTAATGGATTGTTTTTTATATACAGAAGTGAAGCTTTCTTTTGTATAGTAAAATTACATCCAGAAATTAATCCAATACTTTGGCTGTAGATTATTAAGTGTATTCTATGTAGATAGAAGTTGTGTTTTTCATTTAACATTTTATTTATTGCTATTATTTAAAGATTTTATCCTGCTAGAATTTTCTGTAAAATATTCTGTAAAATATGTTTCCCCATTAGTAACTAAATATGGTTTCTGCTACTGATTGGTTGAGTGTGATAAAGATTATGAAGTGATCATTAGATTTAAAAAATAAATGTTTACTTATTTTGAGAGAGAGAGAGTTGGGGGGAAGGACAGAGAGAAAGAGAGAGAGCATCCCAAGCAGGCTCCATACTGTCAGCGTGGACCCTGATGCGGGGCTAGAACTCAGGAAATGTGAGATCATGACCTGAGCTGAAATCAAGAGTCAGATGCTTAACTGACTAAGCCACCCAGGTGCTCCGTCAGTTGTTTGTTTGTTTGTTTTTTTAAGCTTTTAAATATTTGAAGTAATCCAGGAAAGTACTCTGTCATCTTCAGTTTATATCAGATACTGTAGACATGTTCAATTTGTAAACCAATATGGTCCCGTAAAATCTGGCAACTATTTGATTTCTACAATACACAAAAGAGCTCTTTTCCTGAGGCTTCCAAGATCACAGCATTAAGCATAAGATGCCCTCCTGCATCCTGTAGCCATCCTTCCTTAAGGATGCTATATGCAAATATATACTTGGTCTGTAATCTGTAGAGAATTTCCTTCCTCCTTTTGTAACCCAGCCCAAGGATTATTTCCTTCTTATTTTGGTAACATTTCTAACTCCTACTGGAATGAGCCATTTGTCTCATAAATGCTAAACACATTTCCCCATCCTCCATCTGCTAGGATAATTTGACAACTCCACCTCAATTAATCTAGATTTTCACAAAGAAAGTAAGAGCATTATCTTATGCATACTTGGCAACTGCTGCTTTTTACTGTGTGACATAAAAGCTACCAAAGCAAGGAGAAATGTAGGATATTAGACAACTCGGGAGGTGGATAGGAGAAAATAAATACAGCAGTGATAACAGAAAACAGATTTATATTTTAATATTTTTGTGATCTAAGAAAGCACTGTTTTTTTGAAATAAAGAAAATCGCTCTTTGGCTAGTTCTATACCCTATAATGTCAAATAATTATCTAAGATGTTTATTAATCTGTATTATATAGAGAAGTGCCCTTATAGCTGCTGTAGTTTGTTGTGGGTAAAACATTTTTCATGCGGTTGTTTCAAGAGACTCTCAATGTTTTGCATTTCACATATTAGAAACAAACAGTGGTCCTTTTAGATCGTTGAAGCAGGAAGAATGGTGTCAGCCTTGGATTATGGAGGATTTCATATTAATCTGCCTTGAGTTAGGGTGATTCAGTTAAAGGTCTTTGGTTGTAAACAGGAGAAACCAACTTCATCTTAATTCAGAAAAATAATTTTCTTAACTTCTTGTAATCCAGTGCTGACACAAGTAAGCATCCTGTTTCACACTTTCCACGTTTCTCATGATATTCGGATTATTTGACAATAGTGGGTAGAATTCTCCTCGGTTATCTCAAAGATCCAGGTGCCACAGTTGATAGATTAATTGTTTTACAACTGCATATTATGGGGTAGTTACTGTCTCATCTCAGTGTTTAAATAGCAGTCTCACTGCTGTTTCCCCATCTTAGTGTGGGTAAATATTTCCAATTACTCCACATTTCCTAGAGGATCTTTTGCTTGTCCCAACTCCTGGAACCCATTTAGTGATCATTTGGTATTTTTTGACTGCAAGCAAAACATAATTTGTCTGACCAAACTTGGGGAAAAGGAACCTAGGTATTTCAAAAGCTAAAAACAGGGACTGAACAAAGTGGCTCATAAAAGATAGATATTATAGGGGTGCCTGGGTGGCTCAGTCGGTTAAGTGTCCGACTTCAATTCAGGTCATGATCTCGTGGTTTGTGAGTTCAAGCCCTGTGCAGGGCTCTGTGCTGACAACTGAGAGCCTGGAGAAGACTGCTTCAGATTCTGTGTCTCCCCCTCTCCCTGTCCCTCCCATGCTCATGCTCTGTCTCTCTGTGTCTCTCAATAATAAATAAATGTTAGAAAAAATAAAAAAAAAAGATAGAAATTATAGTAGCTCTACTGAACTAGGTCAAAGGTCATCAAACCTTTTTTTTACAGAGCCAGATAGTAAACATTTTAGGTTTGTGGGCCATTTGGTTACTGTTGCAACTACTCACCTCTGCCATTGTAGTGTGAAATCAGCCATACACAATATGTAAACAAATTAACCTGGCTATGTTCCAATGAAAAGTATCTATAAAAAAAAATAGGAGACTAATTCTTATGCCACAGTTTGCTGACATCTGGTCTACATAGGAGCAGACAATTAATGAATTGTTTTGATCTTCTTTGTGCCTTCTGTCCAAGATTCTAAAGTGCAGGGGAGAGACTGTTAATGCGCTCAGTTACTTGCCACTTTTCTGGAGCTAAAAAGATACTGTGATTAACTGTCCCATCAGTAGTGCATAGATTGCAGAAAGGTGGTAGGAAGACTGGGGTGATGTTTCCTATAGAAGAGAGAAGGAATGCTGGTAAGATTGCATTGAATTACATATTTCTACTATAGAGATTCTTGTGGAGGAGATGGGGCACCTGGGTGGCTCAGTCAGTTGGTTAGGAGATTCTTGTGGAGGGGAGCTAGTTTAAGAACTTCCTGAAATGATTAATATAGATGCACACTGTGTACAATTCTTAATGAAATATGTGACAAAATCCTGAACCTTACGTTGATAAATGTTCAAAATTTCGATTTTCAAGCATTTGTGAATGAATATGTTGGTCTGTTACATGTTGCCATTTAGTGTGTGCCTGGGAATGAAATGGATGAGAGCCTGGAGTTATTTAGACAATGAAGAAATCTTACCAATGGCCCAAAGTCTAAATTTCAGTAATTTTATTGCTCTTTTATCCATAATCAACACAGTAAGTTTTATTATCAATCCCCAAAAAAAGGCCACAAATATTTTAGCTGTACTTAATTGCATTTTAAGTAGGAAGTTTTGTGTGCCAGAGATATTTGTATATTCAGTAGAGATTTTCAAGTCTTATTAAACTGCTATCCTTGTAGACATGTATACATTGCTTTTAGGCAAGCAAGGGTGAAAACTTTCAAAATGTAATGATTTTTACAGACAAAGGGTCTGTGATATCACATCACTCTTTTGAATTCAGTCGGGATTTTGGATTATCTAAAAAAGCTGTTTCCTATTTAAAGGGTTTTTAATTACAAGGTCTGAACTGGATTGAAAATAGATGCATGGAACATTAAGGGACATAATTATCTATAGCTGACAATTGGTCCAGATGTCAGATGTGCCACACCAATAGCTTTACATACAAAAATGTTTTTAGTTTAAGAGATTGATTTAACTATTTAAAGTAATTCAGACACAAACAGTATTTTCAGATGGCATATAGATGGGCACCACTTGAATTTTGAATAATTTGAAATGTGTGTTTATAGAAGAACACATATGATGCCAGATATATCTATATTAATTATCACTGGCCAAAAAACTATTACATATTGTGTATCTGTGTAAAACTAATATGGTGTATACCTACAACTAATAGGATATTTTATGTCAATGATACTTTAATAAAAACAAACTAAAAAACCCTTAATACCTACATACTTTGTTCTCCCTACTTGATATCTACATGAAGAGATCTAGAATTATCATTTCATGAGTTGAAAAATGGTGAAAAAAAGATAATGTTACCAACTTTAAGAATCCTACAACTATTAATTATTTATAATATTATTATAACCTCAAGTTGTCATTCATTAAGATTTACAAAAAAGTAAAAAATTTGAACTAGAAGTGTCTTTACCCTCATATATCTTGCTTAGTGTCTTTAAGATCTTGTTAAATGTGTGTGTGTGTGTATGTGTGTGTGTGTGTGTGTGTGTGTGTGTGTGTTCATGTGTATGTCTATTCTGTGTGGTTGGTGGAGAGAAGCAGTTAGTAATTCCTACGATCACTTTCTGGTTTTTAGGGATCTAAATGTCCAATATTAGTTCCAGAAAGTATAGAGGAAATGCCATTACATCATTCAGTCATTGCTCCAATTATTAATTCATTTATTTATTCATTAATTACAATAACATTACGAACCTATGCAAAAATATGAATAATTATATCAACTCTCAAGGAACTTTTAGTCTCATGGGAGACTGAAATTAAACTCTTTATTTCTCGAAGCTATGATTAATAAAAAAGAATTTCATCTATTTATTCTGTATTTTTTAACAAGTTATGCATTGGCCATCTTTATTTTTATTTATTTTTTAAGTATAATTTATCGTCAGATTGTTTTCCATACAACACCCAGTGTTCATCCCAACAAGTGCCCTCTTCAGTGCCCATCACCCACTTTCCTCTCTCCCCCACCCCCCATCAACCCTCAGTTTGTTCTCTGTATTTAAGAGTCTCTTTTATGGTTTGCCTGCCTCCCTCTCTGTTTGTAACTTTTTTCCCCTCCCCCTCCCCCATAGTCTTCTGTTAAGTTTCTCAAGGTCCACATATGAGTGAAAACATATGGTATCTGTCTTTTTTTTTTCAGTTTAAAACTTTTATTTTTTTTTCAGAAGAAGGTATCTGTTTGTCTATGACTGATTTCACTTAGCAAATAACCTCCAATTACATCCATGTTGCTGCAAATGGCCAGATTTCATTCTTTCTCATTGCCAAGTAGTATTCCACTGTATATATAAACGACATCTTCTTTATCCATTCATCAGTTGATGGACATTTAGGCTCATTCCATAATTTGACTATTGTTGAAAGTGCTGCATTGGTCATCTCTGAACAATTGACTACATGGCTGAACAAATGACATTTCATCAGAAATTGCTATCAATTCCATATATATTTTATTTGTTCTTGACAATTCTTACCATTCTGGTTATTTATTACTTTGTGAAAGAATCCCAAAATTTCATGACATAAAACAACTATTTTGTATGGTCATAAATATTATAGAGCAATCAGAAATTTAGACAGGGCAAAGGGGGAGCCATTTATCTCTGTTCAGTGATTTCTGGGGACTCAGCTAACTGCTTGAAGACTTGAGTTGACTCCACACATAGGGTCTGAGCTCATCTGAGGTTTTCACTTATGTTATGATGGTCGATACTTGCTGGTGGTTGATAAGCTGGTGGACTTCAACTGTAATACTTGAAGTGCATGTGGCCTCTCAGTGAGTTGGGGCTTTTTAACAATATAGTAAATGGATTCCCATAGTAGGTGTCCTAAGGGACAGAACTTGACAGAAATTATATTTCCTATTCTAACCTAGTCTTATAAATTATTCCATGTTATTTGTGTTATATTCTATTTGTTCAAGGCAGTTACAAAGAACCCCCCCCCCCCCCCCAGTTTCAAGAAAATTGGAAATGCCTCTACCTTTTGCTGGGGCAAAGGCAGATTTTTGGAAGGGCATGTGAGATTAGAAATATTGTGTCCTTTGTTGGAAAACACAATTTGCCAAAGTCCACCATCCAGCTACAGTAACTCCTATTTGAATTGATGTTGGTACCAGAGCAGAATCTAAATACAAGACTGTGGTTTTGGAACTAGGTTGCAAGTAAGAAGAAGCTGGAAGGACCTTGAGAAGAGTGTTAGTGAAATCCTAGAGGCTTTAAAGAGACTGTTGGAAAAAGCCTAATTGCCCTCAGCCTAATTGCTGAATACTTAAATGAAAGACAGATAAATATTATTGGTCGTTGGAGAGCCAGGGGTCTCTTGTTAATGAATTGGAAGAAATTTGGCAACATTGTTGCCTAAAGTAACATTAGAGAAAACGCCCTAATTAACTGACGAACTAGCTAAGGATATATCTAGAAGAGATTTAAAGGTATGACCTGGCTTTTTCTTGCTGTCCATAGTAAAATGTGAGAAAATAGGAATTAGCTAAAGGAAGAACAGTACAGTATAAGGTACCATGGTTTTCTCATTCAAAAATAAAACTGTTTCTTAGAATGAGACTCCCAGGTAGCAAGTGCTTCTAAGATTAAGAAATGGCTTCAAGACAAGTGTTAAATATTAGCTTTGTTTTGTTTTGCTTTATTTTTAAAGGCTTTCTAGTATATTCATTACTACATAAAATAATTATGTATATATAATTTATGATATACATTCATTTACTGTGTTTATATTTAAAATGGCATATTCTTTTTAAGTGGAAGATTCATCTATTCCACCTTGAAAATGAACACTTTTTCAAAGTAAGTTTTATATAAAATGGGCATTTAACTAATTACCTAAGTTTCTATCAAAAATAAACTTTGAAAGTTTTTATTTAATATTAATTTAGATAGTTACAATAAAGTTAGGTATGTTAAATACTACTACTACAAACGGATATTTATAGCAGTGTTAATTTCTGAATAAAGAAACAATGTATTGTCATTTTAGAAAATGTAGAAAATCTAAGGAATAAAAAAATATCCTATCATTTAGAAATAACCATCATTAGTTTGCATTGGCATAAATAATTTCTTCTATTCATTTAAAATACATAACTTATTTCCTGGTAAAATCAGTAGTATAATTACTTTACACCCAGTAATTATATCCTTATAAGAATTTATTTATCTGAAATTGCCAAGCTTGGAGTCAAAAGATACTTAATAAGCAGCACAGAGATATATAAATACATTCATCATAACATCTAATACATAATACAAAAATGCCCTTTACTAATACTGTATCTGTCCTGTGTATCACCATCTTTATCATTAAACATAAAAATGTACGAACTTGCTCTTTAGTTGTTGTAGCATAATTGACTTTCTGTAAACATTTGATATTCATCCATGAAGTATTTAGGAATAGAGGGTGAGGGGGGAGTTGGTTTTTGAATCAAAGCTGCACTTTTAATTTAGAAGAAATAGTTATACATATGCTTGCAAATTTCTTATTTAAAATGTTAATTCATGTGGACAAAATATTGTCAAGATAAGCAGGAACATGAAATCAGTGTTTAAAAACAAAAATAAAAACAAGAGTTTTTCCCTGCAAAAGATAATGAGTAATAGGCTTTTAAAATTTTAGACAAATACTAATGGTAATGTATCATATATAATATAGTATATATCTCTCACTTCCAGTAGGCTTAAAATGGAACACTGCAAAATGTTTATTCAGAAGTAAATATGTAAGTATTGCTATTTCATTTTATCCCTACAGAAAGAACATTCATGTTTGAAAGGTGTGGGCTTGATATCTACATTATTGCTTTTTACAATGTTCTTGTGCAAGTTACTTGTTCACTAAACACATTCCTCCATGTGTTCAAAAAGTACCATTATTACCTACCTTATCACGTTGTTGTGTATCCTGAATGAGATAATAACCATGCAGAGCCCAGCCTGAGCCTGGTTTCATATGTAGTGATTTCCCTTTATTCTTCCAGTATAATCTGAGATTGGTCCTCCTCTCCTTTAGCTGGCAGATACTTTATATGCAGTGTGTTGTTACCTCTTCTGATCATTATGAGGCGGTCAGGTACTGAAATATTAGGATACTAGGAAGAGAATAACTGCTTATCTGTGATATAAATTTCTCTTGTTTAAAGAGAAACCAGTTAAAAAATAATAACTCAATCTCAAACCTAGTGGCTGAGGAGGCAACGTGTCCAGGGCAGGACTTTGGAAAGCTTATAGGTGTTGCAAATCACTGTTGCACTCAGTTCAAAGACCTCACGCATTCAGCCCCCAAAGTTTGCATTCTGAGGCTATGATCCTGATTTTAAAATTACCAGCTGCCAAAGATTACTGATTGCTACTTTTTAAGCAAAAATCCAACTGTGACATAATGTGACTTATTTGTTTGTTTTTTGTTATTCTGACATATTGACGGGCATTTTTTGGTGGGATCAATCCATATACTTGTGTTTAGCCAAAAGAGAGTCAAAGGGAGAGGGAGGGGGGAGAAGGAGATGGAAAGGGAGAGAAGATAGATGGATATTTTAGATATATAATTGATCCAAGGAATGGTTAAAATAGAGCAGGGAAAAGAGGTTAAAAAAATGCCTTGACACTAAGATCAGAGATCATACATTTTCTTGTTTAACCTCCAGGTGCATTCTCATTTAATTCCTTTATTTACTTAACTAATATTTATTTACTATTACTAACTTCCAGGCTGTGTCCTAGGCGCTAGAGATAAAATAAAAAAAGGCTGACAAGGTCTCCACCCTTGAAATTATGTTCTAATATGGAAAATAATAAGGACAATAATTTAGAAATTTAAAAATATGAATAATAAAGTGATACATTAGATGTGCATAAAATGTGTATAAGATGGTATGATAGAAAGTGAGGAAGTGGTCGTTTTGTATGTTCGTGCTAGAAAGTCATTACTGAGAAGATTGTATTAAAGCTACATTCATAATTCCAAGAAGATAGATTTGAAGATTAAGAGCAAAGCCTTCCAGGCAGCAAGCTAATTATTGAGAAAGCTTTAAAATGATGACCCACTTGACATGCTCATGGAAAAGAAGAGATGATACAGCTGGAGGACAGTAGTCAGAGTTGAGATCAAAGAAGCTAGACCGTAAACTACAGAAAAGATTTTAGATTTTATTGAAAGTGGAAAGGAAAGTGATTGGAGAGTTTTGAGTAAGAAAGTGACCTAATTTGATCTTTTACTTTCCCCCCACTGGCTTTATTGCATTGTAGGTGACTTATAGCATTGTTGTAGGTTGAGGGTGTACAATGTGATGACTTGATATATGTATATATTTAGAAATAATTATGACAGTAAGATAGTTAATACATTTGTCATTTCACATGGCTCCTTTTTCTTCTTTTTGTCTTTTCTTTTTTCTTTTTTTTCTGTTTTCTTTTTCTTTCTTTCTTTCTTTCTTTCTTTCTTTCTTTCTTTCTTTCTTTCTTTCTTTCTTTTTTGGTGGTGAGAACATTTAAGATCTACTCTCTAGTAGAGCCAAAGCATAAGAGACTCTTAAAAACTGAGAACAAACTGAGGGTTGATGGGGGGTGGGAGGGAGGGGAGGATGGGTGATGGGTATTGCAGAGGGCACCTTTTGGGATGAGCACTGGGTGTTGTATGGAAACCAATTTGACAATAAATTTCATATATTGAAAAAAAAGATCTACTCTCTAGTAGTACTTAACTATACAGTATAGTATTGTTAACTATAGTCACCATGATCTGTCTTTAAAAGAGCATCTAGGTTACTCCAAGGAAAATTGGTTACAAGGGAGCAATACTAAAGAGATGGAGAATAATGACCTGGCTAGGATGGGAGAAGAAGAGATGGAGAGATGAGGTAGGCATTGAGATTTGTTCCGAGGTAAAGCTATCATGATTTGCTGGTGGAATGGAGGAAGAGGGGACAGAAGAGTAATTTATTTGATTGTAATGCTGCTTGCTTCCCCAGAGCTATGGAAGGATATGATGGAGGGAAGAGTAGCTCAGTGTAGTTGGAAGGTTGTTGGTGGGTATCACAGGTTTTGTTTTAGCCTCATTAAGTTTGCATGTTACATATCCCAGTGGGCATAAAAGAAAGCAGATACGAATACATGAATCCAGAGTTCTTGGGACAGGTAGTAATTGAATTCATAGATTTGGGAGTTATTGGCACAAATATGGTGTTTAGAACCACAGAACTTGATGAGGTGACCCACAAAAAGGGACAGACACAGAAGTAAATCTTCGTATTTAAGAAAACAGATGAGTGGAAATCAGGGAAGGATACTAAGAACAAGTATGCAGAAAGCAAAATTGAGGAAAGGGAGGGGGAAACAGTGATGCTAAGAGTGCAGGTCAGGATAGAAAAAGCAAAGGAAGCAATGTCAATAACCACTGGGAAGTCATTTGTGAAACTGTGATCTCAGTGCAATGGTGAGAGAAGCCCAGGGAGAGTGCTTAGAATAGAAATTATGAGATGAGGAGTGGAGGCAGAATTTATAAAAACTTTGAAAGTTTATCTGAAAGCAGAAGAGAGAGATGGGGTAGTGTCTAGAGGCATGCAGGATAATGGGGAAATTTCTTATTTTTGCTTTTTTATTTTTCTTTTTTAATAGGGACATAAGAATGTTTGCATACGGATGAGGTTACCCAGTGGAGAGGGAAAATTTGATAATGGAAAATGAAACTAATCATAGGAGCAAATTTCCTAATGTGAGCTTTTTCCATGGGCGTAGGGAAATTTCCATTTACAGTACTAGGAGGTCATCAATATTATCAATGCATGCAATTTTAAGTAGAGTGATACTTTACTAGATAAACACATGGAACAGTACAATGTTTATACTTTTAAGAAACCTATAATCACTGGTGTGATTTGGCCCACTGTGTTTATTGGCCCACTGATACTTTATAGCCATAAAATACTGTACATGAGTTTATCATAAAAACAATTTCTTTAATACTGATAAATAATTCAGATCCATACAGTGATTTCTTTGGAAGATATAATAGATACTAGAAATACAATGCATTGTTAGTTAATTTAAATTAAAATAATTCCATTTCCAAAAATGGCACACAAATTTATTTTCCATATTCATAAGAAGGCTTTTCATATTAATTAAAATTTAAAACTGGCATCAGATTACTATGGGCTTTTTGCTAATAATGACTATTTTTTACTAATTGAAATAGGATTGTTTGTGTAAGTGAGTATGTGGTTTGTTAATGACTGATTGCTCTGGGAGTACAGATGTTTTTAAATGGTTTGTTTTCAGCTAAAGATCTACATGATGCTGAAATATTATCAATAGAATTTTGGAATGTGTAAGCATTTTAAAACTAGTTAAATGCAGTAATTATGAAGAGACTTCTTTAAATATGTTTAATGTACCAGAGTGATAGATTTTAAAAATATGATTGCCATTTATATATTACTTCTCTTGGTAGTAAATTATTCATTAAACAAAGTAATTTATGCTTGTTTTTACTATTTAAACAATGCAGATTTTATATAGAAAAGTTTAATAATCTCTTAATATTTCCCCTTCATACCTTTTTTCCTTGAATTACTAAACAATATCAGGTAGTTGTGCATTTTTGAACAATTATTTTTGTGTTCATTAAAATATATTCAGATTAATATATTTACATGTAGAATTTCTCATTGCCTTTTTTTAAACTTTTTTTTAATGTTTATTTATTTTTTGAGAGCCATAGAGAGACAGAGCATGAGCAGGAGAGGGCAGAGAGAGAGGGAGACACAGAATCTGAAGCAGGCTCCAGGCTCTGAGCTGTCAGCATAGAGCCCGATGTGGGGCTCACACGCACAAACTCGGAGATCATGATGTTAGCCAAAGTCAGATGCTTAACCGATTGAGCCACCCAGGCGCCCCGGGATTCAGGTTTCTTAAGGCAGATTTCTTTTGTTGTTTGTTTATGTCTCCAACACAATATACTGTGTGCCACACAGCTGTTGATAAATACTGACTGAATGATTCTAGTCTTTTAAAGAATGTTAAACATTAGAAGAATAAGTAATTCCACTCTGAAAATAAAAGGAAATTTCACAGAGAAGGACATTTATCTGGGTCTTGAAATCTTGAGGTGATTAATAAGCATTTGGCAAAGGGTGAGATTTTCTTTATAATTATTATCTTTCTTCAGTGATAGGTATTTTATTTCTTAGCTGGAGTTTAAATTCCTTATAGATGAATCTTCTCTATTGATTAAGCTTCCCAGAGCTTTAATGTCCTAAATCAAGTCTTCCTAAGTAACATATTCCTACTACTTTTAAAGTGCAAAATTCAGTGGAACTGTGAATATAGAATTAACATAAGTTGATTCTTGTTAAGAACTATTTGTGGGAATCTGCAGTTGGTTCATTTATCAGAATAATGTTATTATGCGCAGCTATAGTCATTTCATGAAAAAAAATTCCTTTTAAGCTCTCAATTTCCTGAGTCCATTCTGGTTTTTAAGGGCTAAGTTCATTTTTTCCTCAAATGGTTCAAGGCCATTATATTTTTCCTTCACAATGTCTCTAAATGGCTGCTCTTTTTCCCTTTAGACTTTTCTCCCTATTGACCAGAACCCCCTCATTCTTTTTCTCTGAATTAAACATGAAAAGTCATTTTCAAAACTATGTGCTAAATTTATACTTTTATACATTGTACCACTTTTTTTTGGCCGAGATCACCCCTATATGAACCTTATTTTTAATAAAAAAACTTGCTTAAATAGCTGTTTTTTCTTATATCCTATTACTTCCTGATTCAGTGTAAATCTAATCGTATTTTACGGAAAGACAAGTCATAACTTTTGGGTATTAAAAAGGCCATCATGATCAATTTAGAATGGATTTATCAAGTCATGGCTCTATAATTCTATAGCCTTTTAATATACTTGGACAACTTATCAGAATCAAATATGAAGTCCTTTTAAATTGTACTCATACCATCACCACTTAAATCTCTGCTCCCAACCACATACATATCAATTCAAATACACACTCTTCTGTATCAGAGACCAGAAATATTGGTGAGAGTTTTTGTACCTTTCATCAAACTTGGGAATAAAAATACTGAGAACCGTGGTATAGGATGTGCTTCTAAGAGCAGGAGGTTTCTCCTCTAGTTTGTACATAGTTGTTGTTGAAAGTACATGAGCAGTATGTGTGCCTGGGGGACACATGTGTTCTGGCACTTGCATAACAATCATGGGATTTCCTTTGTCTCTTGAAAGTTAAATTTACCATAAAGCATAACAAAAGGGAAAAAAACCCATATTATTCCAGAATTATCTTTTTATATGTTTATCTAAATATGTTTAAATATATAAAGAGACATGAACATAAAATTAAAGTACATAATAGCTATGATGATCATTTTTATGTGTAATTTATCAAAAACTATTCTTGGTCATTGCATATATTTCCTAACTTAGAAGTTATATAAACTATATCAGGTAGGCATTATTAATTATTATTATTATTATTATCATCATCATCTTTAACCAATAACTAAAATTCATAAAATAGAGGTAAATTCTTATTTATTTATTTATTTATTTAAAATTTTTTTTTTAACATTTATTTTTGAGAGAGACAAAGCACAAATGGGGGAGGGGCAGAGAGAGAGGGAGACTCAGAATCTGAAGCAGGCTCCAGGCTCTGAACTGTCAGCACAGAGCCCGTCGCGGGGCTGGAACCCACAAACCACGAGATCATGACCTGAACCAAAGTCAGACTTTCAACCGAGGGAGCCACCCAGGTGCCCTTCGAGATAAATTCTTAAAATGAAGTACAACTTGCTTTGGTTTGGATGATTCATTAAAAATAAGTCACATGAAATGATTTACAAAAACAAAGAAAGCTCAGGTTTATGTTACAATAATACTTTTTACACTGTCACCCAGCACTTCCCAAAGTGATGTATTCACAAAGCATTTGTGTGAGCATGTGTGTGTGTGTGTGTGTGTGTGTGCATGTGCGCATTTATGTAGGTTCTAATATATCCCAAATAGCTAGTGATCTTTGGAAGACACTATGAGATCAGTCACTCCTTCAATGAATTACCTTCATCTCGAGTTTCTGTCCATTAATGTTGCTTCTATAATGTTCATCAGCACATTTCTCTGTTAGAGGCTGTAGACGAAAATAACACTTCGATGATTTCCTTGAAACTTGGTATAGTTTTAATTTAGATTATATGTTGCTTTTAGAAAAATCTATACTGTTAGGTGCCCTCAAGCTCTTAATATAATTTTGTCACTTAATTTATTTTTAAGCATTAGAACCTCTTTTATAAGTTGACTAAGTCACATTGTTACACTATTCTGAATTGGTAATGGAGAGAAAAACCAATACTATTTAGAGAGAGAGAGAGAGAGAGAGAGAGAGAGAGAGAATGAAATACTACAGGGAAGCATTTAAAGATGAAAATTCCTTCTAAAAGTAAACCTAGAGATCACTTGTAAGTTACCTTTGACTGCCAACCTAAATTTCAAGTAGCTTTAGAATGTGGAATAGATTGCCCAATCTAATGAGTAAACGCACCAACTTTAGAATTAATAAGAGCACATCAGTATATATCTTCATCCTAATGTTGCAGCAGAATGTTAAAAAAAAAAAAACATTCACATCAGCTGTTCGTGAGGCATTGTGCTAGTTTCAATGGAAGAAGAAACCTTACAGGGTTAATAAGGCAATTACATTATCAGATTTTTATACTGTTTTCTTTGAATTTCCCAAATAATTTCTATTGTGAACCTGTAACTAATGTCTTTTTGGAATTAGCTGGCTTCCTAGAGGTTTAATTGAGCACCAGCTTGAGACCAGATGAGTTAACTCAGCAATGCATATTCATTAAGCAGCTAATATATGCAACACCTGCATCAAATCTCATGGAGAAAGATAAAAGGCATCCTAACTCCTGAGGGGGCTGAAGTATAAATCTGGAATTAAATATACTCCTTTTAATACCATAATATCTATCAAGGTACTCATGAACCAGCACACAAAAGCATTTAATGAGATACATAAAATAACATATAAAACAGAGCGTTTAGAATTTATTCCTTAAACAACTTCAGGATTTAGAGAATAATTTCTGTAAGATTTCAAATCATAGTTTGAGCATGACTCTCAATTTCAGGGAGGCTGCTTTCTACACATTTTATTCACCACATTCCCAAGCTGTCATTCAGTCTGTGCCTGAAAACCAACAATAAGAAGTGATAAAAGTAGTCAGTTCCACATATGGCAACTCTGACTGCCTGAAAGTTCTTTCTCTTCCTTTCTTTCATAGAATTTTTCCAAATTATACGTTTACCTTTTTTTTTACTTTTTGTAAAATTGCCTTATTACAATATTCTTAAAATTTTTCTTAATGTTTATTTTTGAGAGAGAGAGAGAGAGACAGACAGACAGAGAGAGAGACAGAATCTGAAGCAGGCCCCAGGCTCTGAGCTGTCAACATAGAGCCCGATGTGGGGCTCAAACTGACCAACTGTGAGACCATGACCTGAGCCAAAGTCGGACACTCAACCCACTGAGCCACCCATGTGCCCCTGAAATATTTATTCTTTTATTTTAGGAAGTCAGGGCCATTATAGTTAAGCTTACACTATATCCTTGATGCCTAGCACAGTGTCAGATACTGATTAGAAATTCAGTAAACGATCTATGAAATGACATTTAATTACTTGTAAAAGCACCAGTTAGTCCTACTTTGATCCTTGGTAACTTTCAAAACAACCCTACCTATCATGGTAGCAACTTGGATGAAATTACAATGAAAGAGACAGATGATTTGTTTTTCTCTGTATGTTTTTGGAATTAGGTTTTTCTTTGACAGAAAACTTAAAATAACAGTAGCATAAAAGAGACAGAAGTCAATTTCTCTCTCATGAAGAAATTTCTCTCTCTAGTCTGGAAGTAGACAATTACGGACTGACTACTGGAGTCCCATAGTTCTGTCTTTGTGTCTCATAGAAGATATCATGGTAGCCTTCTATTCTTAAATTTCACTTATGGACAAATTTATTTATTCAAGCTTCAGCCATCCTGTTTACATTCTAGCCACCAGAAAAGAGAAAAAGAAAAAATATATGTATAGGTGTGTCTGGCTGGCTCAGTCAGTTAAGTGTCCGACTTCAGCTCAGGTCATGATCTCACAGTCCGTGAGTTCGAGCCCTGCATTGGGCTCTGTACTGACAGCTCAGAGCCTGGAGCCTGTTTCGGATTCTGTGTCTCCCTCTCTCTGACCCTCTCCTATTCACGCTCTGTCTCTCTCTCTCTCTCAAAAGTAAATAAACATTAAAAAAAAGAAAAAAATATATATCATTTTCTCCCAGATGTTCCATGCATCTCTTCTTCATACATTTCATTGCCTACAACTTAGGTATATGGACAAAACTAGCTGAGTAATGTTCTACAGTTGTAGTTCGTACTTGAGTAGTATTCTATTCCTCAAACTTTAGGTAGAATCCTGTGGGTGACAAGAATAGAAATTCTATTCCCAGGCATCCCTTGGTGCTAGGTGTGCACACATGATGAGGTTTTGGCCAATGAGATGTATGTGGTGGTGGTTTGTGCAATTCTAGGAATTTTCCTAAACAGAGAGTCACATTCTTCTTTTTCCTTTCCTTGTTCTGCTGGTTGGAATGATGACTTGAAGGCGGGAGCTGATACAGCCTTTTGGTGTATGTGGTTGCTTGACAAGAGAACTGAGTGACTGACCAGCAAGAAAGAGGCTTGGTTCCATAGAGGGTACCAGTACTAGAACCACCATCTCCAGAATTTCCCATGAGAGAAAAATAAAATCAAATTCTTTATTATTTACAGCACTCTGAGTTGTTCTCTTTCCTTCAACCAAACATGATTCAAACTAGTAACTTGGCATGTTCCTAGATCTCTCATTCCTCCTTGTTAAGCACCCACCATTTTTGAAATGCCTCATTTCCTCTGAAAACTCACGTTCATACAGAAATCTGTAGATAGATGTTAGTATCAGCCTTATTCATATTCACTGAAAACTAGAACTTTGGAAAATGATGTTTTGGCTGGAAATTGTAAGGGTAAGGCAGAAGGAATTGTTCATAAGCACTGGGCTCAAGTTGGGAAATTTATTTCTCATGGTGGTGTAGGTTAATTCAGAAACTCCTTTACATGCATGTGGGAGATGAACAGTAAATGAATTGATAGTAGATGGGAGCCAGGGTTTCTCACTGTCAGAGAGAGAAATTACAAATGAGCAAGAAGGGAAGATAAGAATAAATCCTGGTTTTCCATTTTGGTACATGAATCATCCCTAAGGTAGTTGACATAATGATGTGTTTGTATCTGATGTTGTTATCCTTGAGATTTTAACCCATTTTCCACTCCTCCCAAAAAGATGTTTGTTTATTATTGGTCTTGATTAAATGAGTAGTTATCAAAAAGAAAAAAGATGACATTTATGTGCATTTTAACAAATGTTCCTCCAATTTTTGACAGGTTTGGTTTATTGATCATGTCACTACAATGAGCCATGGATATGTATCAGAAGTATCAGTTTAAACATCTTGTAGTTAATTTCTAATTCTTTTTCTACTTTGAAACAAAAGTTCTCCAAAGGAAAACTCTCATTGAGAAATCTAATCACATTTCTTCTTTGATGAAATGGTCTCACCACATCCAAAATCCTTACCCATTATTCAGAACTGTTGCTGTATCAGATCAAACTTTTCTTTATGTCTTATTGTATTTCTGCATGGACTTGACACACTGTTAAAATTTCCCAAATATGTACCCTACCTTCTGTGTCACAATCTCTACTTTAGTCGCACTTTTCATAGACACTCATGTAGTGTCCTGTTATCACTCTCTCCCATTAAGGCTGAGGTTGTATGCCACACATTTCATGAATATACATCTATTCTGATATTTTTAGCAAGAACTGATCATCCTGTTGTCTGAACTCATAAGGCAATATATCTACTTCCTAAGGAATTTATCCCATTCTACTTGACAACATAGATGGCTGTGTGTATATGTGTATGTGTGCATGTATTTATGTTCTATTTAAATTTTGGAAGTTATTCTGCACAGCTCCAGTAGAGTGCCTTGTACAGCATATACACTGAATATATATTTTTGGACAAGATAAGGCTACTTAATCTTATAACACTCTGACGAATACTCTGTCATTTGGTGCATTCCCTTAAATCTTACGGATCAATTCTGTACTCTATTGACTTGTTCAGTTGCTATATATCCTGGTAACAGATTTGAAGTTACTTACTGTTTTTCAGTAAGCAAGGACTGGGTCTTCCCCTATGAACTCATAAGGGATATTTTTGGAAAGACTGTGCACGCTCAGAACAAATATTCTTTCATGATAACATATCTGCTTAACCCACAGACTTCCTAAGGGAAACTTCCTCGAACTTGATGAAAAGGCAAGCTGAGGTGACAAATTGTTTTTAATCACATTATGAAAAACACGTCCAAATTTGTAGACAAATGAATGTGTGCCTATATTAGAATTTCTTTTTTTAAATTTTTTTAATGTTTATTTATTTTTGAGAGAGAGAGAGAGAGAGAGTGAGACAGAACACAAGCAGGGGAGGGGCAGAGACAGACAGAGAAACACACACAGAATCCGAAACAGGCTTCAGACCCTGAACAGTCAGCCCAGACCCCAATGTGGGGCTCGAACTAGGGAATGTTGAGATCATGACCTGAGCCAAAATCAGATGCTTAACCAACTGAGCCACCCAGGCGCCCCTAGAATTTCTTATCCTATAAGCATATCTGTCTAACTTCCTTTTTTTTTAAACCCAAGTTTATTTTTAAAAATATTTATTGAGCAAGATACTGGTGATCTATGTGTGAGCAAGGCAGCTGTGGTCCCTGGCCTCAAAGAATTTGTTGTCTTTGTGGGTAGAGTCTACTAAGTAAGCAATTACAGTATTATAGGTATTTGGTGGAGGAGCTCCTGAGTGTTGGTTCCATGAGAGTTAGGGAAAGCAGATGGTCCCAGCTAGAGAGATCAAGGAAGGCTTCCTGAAGGGTGTGTTTAGGTTAGGATCCAAGGAGTTTCCCATATGCTGATGAAAGTGAGAATGGCCAATTAGAGGAATGAAAAGAAGTGAGTATAAACAGAACTTATTTTGTAATAAGGAGCAGTGGAAAGAAAAGAGGTGGGAAAAGTAACCAGGTGTCAGTGAATAGTTTCAGAAAGATTAATACAAAGTTTAAGAGGTATAATAAATTATTGTGATTTTTTTGTTGTTTGCTTTTGTAAAAGCACTATCTTAGTTAATACTTTATTTAGAAATTTGCTTAAATTATTTTCAAAAATATGTTACTAAGCCCTTGAGAGGACAGCATTTTCCACCTTTGAAAATGTTACATACACTTCAAGGAAGTAATAATTATCCCAGTGTAGTGATTATTTATATCATTTCTACTTTAATAAGTATGGATTTTTCTTTTTTTTTTTTTAATTTTTTTTAAACGTTTATTTTACTTTTGAGACAGAGACAGAGCATGAACGGGGGAGGGTCAGAGAGAGAGGGAGACACAGAATCGGAAGCAGGCTCCAGGCTCTGAGCCATCAGCCCAGAGCCCGATGCGGGGCTCAAACTCACGGACCGTGAGATCGTGACCTGGGCTGAAGTCGGACGCTTAACCGACTGAGCCACCCAGGCACCCCTGGATTTTTCATAATAATGATTATATAATAATTCATAATAATATGATTGATTCATGATCATTTGCTCAATGTTTCCCAAAACTGATTTTGTAGATTAATTATGTGTCTAAGAACAGTGTTCTCATATGCTCTAATCTCAAAAAAAGCAGATATCACACAAAATACTTGACTTTTTGAGTCCTTTCTAATACAAATAATCTCTTGACTTCCTGATCCTACTCTCCTGCTCATGGCTTCAATATATATATGAATTTGTCTTCTTTCTCTTAGTTTATAATCACCTTTCTTTTTTCATTTATTATCACTTTTGCTTTTGCACTTCCTCTTTTTTCTTTGCATTTTCATGACACTTAGTAATCTTATTAGTCAAACTAATCTGTTCTTAATTAGACAATATTCATTGAGCATTAACTATGTTCCAGACACTTTACATATATTATTTCATATAATTATCACAATATTCCTATGAAATATTATGACTGGTACTTAGCAGATGAAGCAAACCATTTCAGAGAAGTTAAATGGTTTTCCTAAAATCCTCTCAGCTAGTAAGTTATCAGGAATCACATTCATGTTTCCATGATTCAGATTTTTTTTTCGTCTTTCATACATGGACTCCTAAAGCACTTTAAGATCAACATCAACTGTTACTGTTGACATCCTAGCAATCAAGGGGAAAACAAAACAAAACAGAACAAAACAAAACAAAACATCACACAAGCTTGGGCAGAACTGTAGAGAGAATGTGATAGATTGCCAGAATTCATTCAGAACAGAGCCATAAAAATTTTTTCCCTTTCCCTGTCCCCAAACAGCTACCATTACAAGGAAAGGTTCAGGCAGATACTTGGATAACACAGCAGGAGTTGTAATATTAGAGAAGAAACTTTGCAATAGATAGTTAGGGTTTGCAGCCAAGGGAGTTCTCTAGCAGCTGAGCTGACAATGATATAGTCTTAAATATAGGATTGATATAAATTTAGAAAAGAAATAAATCACATTATATTATTTTTATCGCAGCCTAAAACCTCTATTTACTTATGTAGGCTTTAGTATGGCTTTAGTATGGCTTGTAGGACTATCCTTTAATTCGACATCTTCATTAAATTGAACTTGAATGCTGAAACTTAGGAGAGAGGATGATCAAAGGAGACATTGAAATGCTAGAAAACTGCCTAAAAGGAAATATTTTCATTGGAAAGATCTTGGAGAATCAGGTAGTACCATGGCTATCAAAGCTGAAGATTATCTCAGAAGTTCAATATGTTTGAGTAGGCTGACTTTAAATTTTTTTTTTAATGTTTACTTATTTTTGAGACAGAGGGAGACAGAGCACAAGTGGGGGAGGCGCAGAGAGAGAGAGAGAGAGAGAGAGAGAGAGAGAGAATCTGAAACAGGCTCCAGGCTCTGAGCTGTCAGCACAGAACAGATGTGGGTCTCGAACCCATGAACCGTGAGATCATGACCTGAGCCGAAGTCAGATGCTTAACTGACTGAGCCACCCAGGCACCCCTGAGTAGGCTGACTTTAATGTTTACTATCATTGGGGTGCCTGGGGCAGGTACCAGTTAAGCGTCCACCTCTGGATTTTAGCTCAGGTTATGAGCTCATGGTTCATGGGTTTGAGCCCTGCATCAGGCTATGCTCTGACAGTGTGGAGCCTGCTTAGGATTCTCTCTCTCTCTCTCTCTCTCTCTCTCTCTCTCTCTGCCCCTCCCCTGCTTGTACTGTCTCTCATTTTCAAAATAAATAAATACACTTAAAAAAATTAAGTGTACAATCACTTATTTATCCAAGTAGCATTTCATGAGCTGACACCACATCCCAGGCACCATTTGAGGTGCTGTGGATATACAGTGGAGAAAACAGACTGTAACTCTCATGGAGCTTATATTCTTAGGCAAGAACGATCAGAAGTAAATGAATACATAATATGCAGTACTGATACATGCTCTGAAGGATAGTAAAGTCAAACCAGGAAATCCAAAGTGAGAAATAATGCTACTTGTCATATGGCAGTAGCTGAAGCCTTCACTAATGTGGTGATATTTGAAGATAGACTAGAATTACACAGGGATGGGAGGGAGTAAACTATGAGGATAAATGACTGAATATTATTCTAGACAGAGAGCAAAGAATGGAAACACCATAAAGTGAGAGTGTGCTTGGTGTACTCAAGATCTACAAGAAAACCAGTGTCATTGGAGGGAGAAAAAGGTGGGAGAGGAAGTTAGAGGAATAGGTGGGAGTGGAGTAAGTAGGGGAGTGTTAGTATTAAGGTAATAGTACTAACAAAGGGGACAATTCCCACTAAAAGTGTTTAGATACCTACATTTCTGTTGCTGCCCAGTCCTAACCACCCCCCAGACTCTCCCCCCCAACCCAAAAGGTATCTCTGTCCTTTGCCCTTATAAAGTGTAAAACTTAGGTCATGTATATTAAATATATTTGTGAGCATGTTACTCGTTTTAAGTGTCAAACATGAAACTTTTAAAGAAGGTTTGGGGCACTTTATCATAAAACATCTGTTAGAATTCCTAGAGAGGAAGATTTTTTTTAAATGTTTGTTTTTGAGAGAGAGAGACAAAGTGTGAGTGGGGAATGGGCAGAGAGAGAAGGAGACACAGAATCCTAAGCAGGCTCCAGGCTCTGAGCTGTCAGCACAGAGTCCGACATGGGGCTTGAACTAGCAAACTGTGAGATTGTGACCTGAGAGCTGAGGTCAGATGCTTAACCAACTGAGCCACCCAGGTGCCCCTAGAGAGGAAGATTTTTAAGTACACGTGGTTAGCAAATTTAATCTACTTCCACAAAAGAGTAAATAACTTAAATATGGTCCTCTAGAATTAGTAATATATCAAACTACATTTCAATTCCAGTTGATGTCCCATGGAATGATGGGAAAATGCTGCGGATAATAGCTCTCTTTTATGTTTATTTTACTAAATTGCAACTTACTACATCATTATGTTATTATAATGATGTTCATTATAATCAATGCTTAATTAAAGAAAACCTCCCAGTCAATGCTCCTACTTCTCTACCCTGTTCACTCATGGAACTGGCTTGATTGTACTGCATCTCAGTGGTATATCCTCATCGTATTTGCTTTCCTCCAGATTAATAATCAGCACCCGCATAGCAAGATCACCCTTTCTGTGATGGACACTGGGAAGCCAGATCTCTTTCTTATACCATTCAGGCCCACAAATTTGAGCTGAGTTTTTAGTGATAGTATGTGTATATACTTAGTGACTAAAGAGGCACAATTTATGCATTTAATATTTGTGCATTTTGAAATTTGTTACGGCATTGAGCTTCCCCCCCAGTGACTCTAACTTGAGCAAGAATCAGAAAAATGTATTTACTATATTCTCAAAACATGCATTTTATATTTTATCAGAAGATTGGTTTTCTGCTTTTAATAAAATGAGTTGTTGGTTTTTAAATTTGGAAATTGTCTGCCCTAAATGCAGCAATTTTCTTCCAAAGAAACAGTAAGAACTGAACCATTTTTATTAGATTCAATTGAACAACTATTTCTTGAATGCTTACTCTGTGCCACACAGTGTCCTAGGCCCTTGGGATGGGGCAATGAGCAAAAGAAATGGAAATAGATGCCCTTTGGAGTTCATTTTCCATCAATGTAATTGCCACTTAATAAGGCAATGGCATGATGTTTCTAGAGTAGTGTACAAAAAAGCAGCTTCCAGAAGTGAGTTAGGGTATTGGCTTTATGTAGTTTTTGAAATTAGATTTTCTGAGTTCTTCTTCAGTCTGACAAATACTGTCCCATCAACTTTTCACTCTCACCAACAAAGATGCTATGCCAGGTCAGTCTGACCATGTGCTAGAAATAGATGTAGTAAATACAATCTAATCTGCCAGCAGTAGTTCAGAAACTCACTGATAGAAGATAGCGGGTGTCATTAGCAAGCGTTAAAATAGCTTCCTAACTGGTGAATAAAATGTACTAAATATCTGACATAAAGCCTTCACATGGTTTTGTGGGAGTGAAGAATAACCATAATCACCTAAATTAGAGTTGGATAATCTAGGCTAATTTGACTCTTCTGCTTTATTCTTAATACAAATTTATACATCAGTCATCGGCAGCACAAGGTGTCAAACAGCCCAGAAACAAATACAGTATTAGAACTACAGGAGGCTTCAGAGGATTTAACGTGCAATCTTAAAAATTTTATAGTTGAGGATGCTGAGATCCAGAGTGATTATATGATAATCTTGCAGACCCAGACTATTCATTAACAAATCTTAGGTAAACTTTTCAAATTCTGACCCCCACGTTTTGTTCTTTCCAGTGTTACACAACTTGCCTACAACTCTGTAGTAAAAATACTGATCAGAAAATAAAACCTGTAGTATTGTGATGTTTATTTTATATGTGAACTTGTTGCTTATATGTCTGTAACCTAGTTTACAATTCTAGAGTGCAACTCTCAAGCAGGGAAGCGGTTGGAATTCAGGAATAAGGTAGAGCTTCGTGAGATTTTTTTTTTTTTTTTTTAGCTTCGTATTGGCTAGAATTTATGCTGGATGGCCTTAATAGAGAACCAAATAATAGTGGCCTAATCAGTTGAGGGACTGTTATTCTCACATAACAAGGGAAAAAAGGGAGTCTAGTGCCAACACCATCAGTGATTGATATGTCCACTCTTGGTGATTGATATGTGACTTTGTCCTCAGCCTTATCACCTAATGGCTACAAGTAGTTGTTCCATTTCCACCATTGAATATTTACTATAGGCAAGATGCAGTAAAAAATAAAAAGATGTATTGTTCCTTCCCTGTTTTAAAGAGATTTTATGAGAGTTCCTTCTGGCCATTATGTTTCATTGTTTAGGACTTGATTACATGAACATCTCAAGGATAGTTGGAAATAATTTCTTCAAAGGTTGTTCTGTAGAACAGTATGAGAATATTGACGGTGATATTCTGCCGCTAAGGAAAATGATTTATATTTTGAATATATTTGAATTTGAATTTATTTGAATTTCTATATTTAAATGTATTTGAATTTATACTATGAAATTTCTTTTGCTGGCCTCTGTTTTAAGGACAAATTAATAAGTGAGTAAAACATAATTCTCATGGAGAAAATTAAAGGCAAAAAGAAGAGTTGAGAAATAAATTTGCAATTTTAAATAGAGTAGTTCAGGAAAACTTCATTGAAAAGTGATTTTAGGGGCTCTTGGATAGCTCAGTCAGTTAAACATCGGCTTCTTGATCTTAGCTCAGGTCATGATGTTATGGTTTGTGAGACTGAGCCCCATGTTGCGCTCTGTGTTGACAGCATGGAGCCTGCTTGGGATTCTCTCTCTCTCTCTCTCTCTCTCTCTCTCTCTCTCTCTCTCTCTTTCTCTCTTTCTCTCTCTCTCTCTCTCTCTCTTTCTCCCTGTCCCTCCCCTGCTCACTCATTCTCTCTCTCTCTCTCTCAAAATAAATAAACTTAGGGGAAAAAAAAAGAAAAGTGATATTTATATACAGGACTGAAGTAAGTGAAGGGGTCATGCAGGCATACGTTTAAGGAAGGGAACTGTGGGTAGAGAGACAGCAAGGGCCGTAATAGCATACATGAGAAATTTAGGCAACCAAGGGAAGACTAGAAAATTAAATTAAATCTTTTCACTAAAGCAAAATATAGTTTGCTTCACTATATTTCCGTAGTTTTATTTCTTAAAAATCACCTATCATTGTGAATTATAATTATATATATTATAAAAAACATGGTACAAAATATATTTTTTAGTGAGGAAAGAGGAATAATGAATCGAACTCTAAACATGTAACATTTTATTCTCTTTAGTAGGAATTTCAGCAATAAATTTGTGGCACTAACATTTTTGAAAATGCAACTGAATTACAGAATCCTCCTAAGCAAGGATTGCTACAAAATAAAGGAATTAGCATTCTCTTGGTAAAATACTTTTTTTTTCTTCTGACTAAAGTGAAAAATGGTATTTATGAGATCATTTGAGAAGCGTATTTTTATTTGTTTTTATTTTTTATTATTTATTCATTTTTTATTTAGATAAGGAAATTTTAATTTCTATAAATGAACTCAAGTTGATCTGACCAGTTCTGCAGTCTTAAGAGAATAGTAAAGTTAAATTTTGTGGGAATGGCAAGAACTTGCTCGGCTTGAAGATCAAGCCACAGTGGTGTTGGATAATACAATTGTGTTTTATAAGCAGGTGATAGAAGTGTTTGAAATGTTCTAGTTAATCCTAGAGTTGATCATAAAGGGCTTAGACTGTTGGAACTGACCACTGAGCAAAAGAAAAGCTCTTGGGTTAGAGAGATACAAACACTTGTACAGTTCACATAGATCAAAATAGTCTATAACCAGGACAGCAGCTAAGATCAGTTCATAGTCTGACTGCATAAAGGGCAGAAATCATAAGGCTAGAATTAGAGAAGAAATCAGCTGGACATCAGTCTGGAAAAAGTCATCATACAGATTCAGGCAGACAAAGATCAATTTCTTAAGCATATTTACACAAAGTATGTTTAAAGCCAAGTCAGACTTTTCCCACCAGTGATGTGCAGCTGTGGCAGTGCCAGATCCATGATGTCACAGGCGTGTGGCTGCTGATCATGAATTGCTACCCACTTGTTGAAGCAGGAAGGGTCCAACTTGGACCTAGGGTCTCAGTCACAGCTGCCTGTGGAGCTGCAGTATGTTGGGCTGATTGACCATAACCTCAGGGGAGGCTTCTGAAAGAAGAATAAATAGGGAACGGCAATCTAACCGTCCTGGGCATGTAAGCATGCTTCAACCTGAAAGATGAGTTTTTCTTTGCAGAGGAGCAAACTCATGTTCAGGAAGGGTGCTATGCAGGTGTTGCTGTGGTGTTCCAAGAGATCCACACTTGCTGAAGAATTCTCATCCAGAGGAGTAATTTTCAGGGATGCCAGTGGATCCTGACACTTTATGGATCAACACTCCCTACCTCACACCAGAGACGAAGGGGATTTTGTTATGACTTTCAGTGCAGGCATTTGAGGGAAGAATGGAAAAAAAAAAAGATTTCATTATTCCTATTGAAGAACGGGCAAAGTATGAAAGCTATTGACCCAATAAAAACTGATGAAAAGACAGGAAGAGTTTTGAGTTCTTAGAATCTAAAAGATCTTGCTTTTTACCATTGTCTCTGGTTTCTGCCCTTTTCCAATTCACTGTGCCATATGGGTAGCCATCATGCTGGGTATACCAGAGATATATCTGGAGACAGAGTCTGGGTGCTTTTGATATCTACCAGTGACTCACTCACATAATCACACATGTCACAGGCCTGAAACCAGATGATTTAATGCACACCTTGGAACATGTCACATTTCCTAAAGCATAACTACTAGAATTCAGCTTGAGAGCAATAAAACTTTTTCCCAGCATAAAATCCTGTACAAAGTTGAGATAATTCAAAGGTTTCCAGATGGAGATCTAGAAATTAAGGGCTTCAATTTTTTTTCTGTTTCTTAGAGTGGAAATGATTATCCAAAAGAAATTCTGTCTCAAGGAAATCATTGGTAGATATGGTAGGTCTGGTGCCCAGGTAAAAAACGTTTTATACCAAAAAAGAAAAAGTAAGTAGGCCTAAAACATTATCTCTTACTATTCATACTTAAGAACAGGTTCCAATCAGGGATTTCCGGTAGGATACATAGCAAATAACACTAATTTTTATAGCCATTAAAAACCTTGAACATGATTGAATAACTCATTGGGGATATACATAAATCCTGAAATTATGAACAAAGGAAAAAAAAAACAAAGCCTATAAACTTTTATCAAACATATGTGCATGTATTTCATACCTGCCTCTTTATGAAGAAGGTCCATGAATTCTGAAAGTTATGTACACTGATCTTGAGCAGAGCTAATTAATACCATTAGTGTCTATCTCTCTCCTAGTATATGTATGTATGTATGTACACCTGAAGTATGTATGTGTGTATATGTGTGCACACACATATAAAGTGTGATCATGGATAATTAGAAATAATCTATGTGTTTTATACTGCTTAAGATGTAATAAAGCTGTATTCTGTATTACGAATAATCACCAGCTAAAACTGGAGTGTAAATGTTATTTATCAGAATTTCATTTCCTAAAATTATGGGATTATAAAATTAATAAAGAGTAAAAATTATATATATATATATATATATATATATATATATATATATATATATATATTTCCCATTCTTGCCCAAGAGCTGTGTTGGAATTTACACAAAAGTCTGTGCCTTGGTGGCTCAGTCTATGAAGCATCTGACTTCAGTTCAGGTCATGATGTCACAGTTCGTGGGTTTAAGTCCCACGTTGCACTTTGTGCTGATAGCTCTGAGCCTGGAGCATGCTTTGGATTATGTGTCTTTCTCTCTCTTTGACCCTCCCCCATTTGTGCTCTCTCTCTCTTTACCTCTTTCTCAAAAATAAATAAACATTAAGCCACCAAACAAAGTTTCCTTTCCCCAACAATTGAGGGATTTATTCTGAGAGTTGGCCTTTGCAAATTCCAAACTGCTTAAAATGGCAATCTGAGTGTTTCAAGTTATAATGACCAAAAAGGGCCAAGTCAGGGCCTGTGTAATCCAATCGTGGCCTACTAGCCCTGGTCTGGGCCCACTTGCCTGCATCTACTTTTAGAGGACACTTATTACTATTTTTCAAAATCATTATGAGGATTAGTTGGGTAGTGGTTGACCTCAGGAAATCATTAATTTTAATTTCTAAGGAACTGCTTCCCCTATTTTTCATTTAAAAATGACTCTGGTTATACAGTCAGTGGTATTGTAACAGTGTTGTGTGGTAACAGATGGTAGCTGCACTTGTGAGTATAGCAAAATGTATAGAGTTGTCAAATCACCATGTTGTACACCTGAAACTAATATTTTGTGTGTCACCTATACTTCAATTAAAAAAATAACTGGGTAGTCCATATAAACCCACAAACAGATTTATACATTGGGACTTTCAAACGTAAGTCAGAATACAGGGATTAGCGTCTGTTAAGAGAAATTTGCACACTGCATCCAAGAAGGTTAAAGTCATGTCTTTTTGAAGAAGTAAACCTATGAAAGAGCCTATATTTATGACGTTTGACACTTAAGTGCAAGGACTTTATGCTCAAATATTACAGATACTTTCTTAGCTAGTTTCTATATTTTAACCCATCAGTCTCTTTTACAGTAGATGGAAAAGGTTCAGAAAAATTATGGAGTCATGATTATTTTGTGAGTGCCAAAAACAAACAGCTAAACTGAAATTTAACCATTTTATTTTTTTATTATAGCATTTTTTACTATTCATTTTGAATCTTGGGCAAGTGTTCTTCATCTAGATCAAATACACTTGAGCTCAAGTCATATTAGACCAACTAACTAGCATTAGACCATCATCACCAAATGGCCTAATTCTTGGAGTAACATGAGTATCTGGTTGCAAACTCTATTAATACTCTTATTTTACTTTTTTCGTTAGGATAGCCTGACCTTTCCTTAACTGGAAAACTAAACTAGAAAAAAAACCCAAACAAAAAAATCATGATTATGTATAATCTGCATGACAAGATGACCACCAGAAATTTCACAACACTGACAAAAATAGAGGCTTGTAATTATGCTTCGAGTACAAATTTGCAAAATGTCTTAAATTTTGGATGTTTTATTCTCAGAAAATTGTGGAACTTCTTGCACTTGAATAGGTAATAGATGTACCAATAAAACACTTAGATTCTAAGAATTTGTGTTTGACACAAGGGAATATGTAGTATATAGATCAGTTGGATTTTTTTAACCAAATTAAATATGTGATAGACACAGCACATTTTATACAGTAGGATAAATGATCTTTCCCCTTGTGCTAAAACACCAACCAGTTTCCATGGAAAATCAGTGTTCTATGGAATATTTTGAGGGTTTCCTTAAAATGTGAAATAAAGTGAAAACGTTTTAGGGAATGAAATTTACATATAAATCTCACTGTAAGGTAAAACACACATGTAAGTCACATATCAAAGAAAATAATAAAAGTCATTTCATAAGATCATAATCTAATTGTCTAATGGGCTTTGAACATAGTGCGGTAATTAATAGCATAGGCCAAGTTATGTGAAATATGCATATTTAAGTTTTTTGATGTTTTATTTATAGAGTGTTGCTGTGAAGATTTGAACGTAGACCAACGTAGATTTTTCAAAATTTGAAGTTTTGAAAAACTTGAAAGAAATCACAGTGTTTTTGATAGCTGCTTTCAGGTGTCCCTGAACTATAGGATTGATTAAAGCAAGTTAAGTGAACTCCATTGAAAGGAAGTGAATCCACTCTCAAATAGACAGTTGTTCCATGCAAGGCCATTTTTACTAAGCTCTGAAAGTAGTTGCATCATCAACAGCACTTGTTTAGGTTTGTTTCTTTAATTAACTATGAAGAAGTTTTGGCGAATATGTATGAACTAAGCAAGGAAACATTTCAGAGTGTCTTTTTCATTCATTCTTGATTAGCTATCTAGTTTAGGCCTCACACATTCTGAAGGACTTAATTGAACCCAGCAGAAGATAGTGTATCCATTCATTTCTTCTTGCATTGAACAAATACTCATGCTGTTCTTTGGGAAAATTTATTGGCACATTTCTCAATACACTTTTTTTTATACATCTAGTCTCTGACTGAGGGTGTTATTAATACACATAAAGAGTTAAAATAAAACATCACTTAAAACATTAGTCCACAGGGTACGATACAGATATCATCAATAATTTTAGTGAAATATAACTGTCAAAAGAAATTCAAGGATGCTTCTTGCCACTTACCTCTCCCCCCGCCCAAAAAAAGAACACTTATGTAATTTACAAAGACACAATAGACACAGACTCATCAATTAATTAATAGGGTGGGGTCACCAGTAGTGATTGGAATTTTGAAAAAAAGAATTAAAGTTAAATGTACTTAGGGAAATTCCCTTTTCTTTCATTGGACTCTTCCTTTTTTATTAATGCAGCCTAAGAATGTGTCTCTACCTTGGAAGAACAAATAGGAAGAAGAAAGGCAACCAGAAGTAAGAAAACATGGAGGAACTTGCTCATGTTTGACTCAAATATAATCTCTTTTTCTAAAGGGTCGAAATGAGTTTACTCATGAGTCCAGCTCAATAGAGTGAGAAAACCTATATCAACTTGGAGTCGAAGTATATAATATATACACAGATACAGTGTATATGTGGCTATGTAAATGCATAGGTCCATAGTTTATTTCTTTGTGGACATGGGGAATTGGGCATTCTTGGTAGCTAGCTATTTGGGTTACTTAGAATTCTCATCACAAAACTGTTGTGAATTTGGACATTGCTTTTATTTTTAATATACTAAGCTTTCTGTCATATAGACATAGCATCATTGCATCCACTCTAGTGACTAGAAAAGCAATAGAAAGCTTTGGATTGTTACCTAAGCATCATCATGAATAAATACATTTGAAAGTAAATAAATCATTGCCAAGGTTGAACACAAAACTAAAATGTATTACAGTTTAGACAAAGACATTCCATTATTGTATAAAGCCTTTTTAAAAATTAGATTTATGCAGACATTGATTAATCCATTTCCTTTCTGAAGTCAATTTGTATTTTTTTCAGAATCTACCATTTAATTTAGGCTGTCAGGAAATGTTGCCATAGTTATCTACATCATATTAGCATGAAATGAAAGAATTTTTGAAAATTTTCCTTCCTATGCTATTATAACTGTATTGTTTATAAGGCAATTATATCTTTTGGGACTAATGTGTATTTTACTGCATGTGTATGGAGTTCATTTATAACCAACTGGGCTCCTACCAACTGTACTCTCCTACTTATAATGGGAATCCCTGCTTATTTCATACCTATGGGAGACAGGATAGAAAAAGAGTGCTACAGAAATCCAGAGGATGATTTGAATTTGGCCTTTTCTTATAAGATAGGCATACACTACTCATTATTTCTTTTTCTCTATTGTCTACTTTTGCTCTGCTTATTATTTTCTGTCATTCAATTAAGTAAAGACAGGCATCTCAGACTATTAAATTTAAATGTTTCTGATCAATCCAAAGCATTTTGTTCCTTGAGCCAATCCCTAAGTCTCCTAAGTTTCAACCTCAAGGATAGATAATACCTAGAAGACTCCTTCACTGGATATGTCAAATAGCCACGGCTATTTTATGGCCTAAATCTATAGGTAAAGATGATGACTAGTAGACTCTTTTTTGATGAGCTTCAATATAAATTCTCAACATCCATGTTATTTTATACAACTTTCTCTGGAATCATTGTATTTCCACAGTTATTTACCAGATTTCTTCATATTTTAACATGGAGAATTCTAATGAAAACATGATAATTTATATAAACTGAAAACGTGATACTTCCTACCAGAGACTGATATTAAAGATCTTGCATGTTCTTTCTTTGGCAAACTCACTTTTAATCTCACTCTTCTTCTGTTTTGCCTTAGCCAATGGAATACTTCTCAGAGGCAGGGGCATTGTGCATGATTCTCTCCTCTTGCACATGGCACAGTAGAGAAATAGCCCTATACGGTCAGAATTGCCGTCAAGGACAATCCTAATGAAATGTCAACTAGTAAAGTGTGCCTTATGTTCTCTCTGTTTCCTCTTTCAACAAACCAACAATACAGCTTAATATTGCTCATAAGTTTTTGTGGCATTAGTATTGTGGAGAATTGGAGGGTCTCATTCAATCCTAGAACTGACACAATAGCATGATAATCATTTGCATGGCAATTTATAATTCCAGCATTCATTACCTATTTTACTCTATTTCTAGTGTATACCACCTATTACCGATTTTATAATGAGAAGCATATAGAGCAAGAGTTTTACTTATCCCCATTTACATTTATGAGAAGCAAAGACTTAGAGACAGAAAGTGATCTACTTGAGAATATATAGCTGGTAAGTATCTGACCCTATGGTAATTAACGATAAAGCCCAAGCTCTTTCTGTTGTACATTATGATCCTTCCTCTTTAGTCTGCACACTCAAGTCTATAAAAATAAATACTTGTGCTTAGATCCAAACTAAAATACAAGGAGAAAATTTGGGTATGTTATTTTAATCCTCTGACTTTATATTAGTTTTTTTCCCCATTTAAAAATTATTTTATTTTCATAAATTATTTTTCTGGGTGAATATTAAGAAAGAAAATGTGCATTAATTCTGGTTTTATGATTCTGTATATTTCTTTATGTCAGCATCTATAGTCAGGTCTTGATCTGACCCATCACTTTTTTATTACAGGGAAAAAAAACCCCTACTTGATACTTTATTTTAAATGTCATTTGGTGTCTCCTTTAAGGCAAAAAAATCTCTTTGCCGAATTCACCTAATATAGAAAAAAGCCAGTTTGCCCCCAGAACAGTAGATGTTCAGAAGTCTCACAGGCAATTTCCTGGAATAGTCCAGCTCTGAGAGGGTAAGCACACATGATATGCCGGATGAAAACAACTGAATGGTGGCAGAGAACAACTAAACATAGCGTTAGAGTAAGTGGCTATATTAGTTACAGTCAGTGGAAATTCCAGAAAAATAGGTCTAGGCTTTTAGTGAGTGTCTGTGATCCTAATTCTACTCAACAGAAATAATTCATTTTCCAGAAACTAATTTGAAGTTTCTTACTCAAAACTCGTCTACAGAAATATTTATTCTAAGCATTTTGGTGAATTTTGAAATCAGTGTAACAATGAACTGAGTTGCCTAATAAGGCTTAATATTTAAAGTGCATTTTCTGCGTATGCATTATGCTACAACTAAAGCACACCATTAAAATAATGGTTCTTATCCATGTGTGTGTGTATTTATTCCAATAACATGTACCAGAATTACACTTTTATTACTATTATCACAAAATTTACCTCATGGTATACATATGTTTTATATGCTTTTTTCACATAATGAGATATAAAATCCAAATTGGAGAACATATATGCTTAATCAACAGTATGTAAGAATTCTTTTTCCCATATTCTCACTAAAATGAGACATTATGACATTTGAATTTTTTTGAAATGTGGAATATGAGCTTTATTATTTAATTTGCATCGCTGCACTCTAGAGGTGGAGAGATTGAGATTGTGACGATTTGGGGGGTCAGGAAGTCTTTTTGCAAGGAAATGCTGACTGAGCTGATATCTGAAAGGAGGCAAGGGAACTCATTCTTAAAGTGAGGATACCAGGAACACAGAATATTTTCAAGACACAGAAGGAAAGCCAGGGGGCCTGGAGCAAAAGCAGGAAGGGGCATTTGGTAGCCATAACTAGCAAGTTAGGTGAAGACTGGGCGAAACCAGAAGGTTTAGCCTTATGTAGAATTGTGCTCTTTATCCACAAACAAGGGGAGACATTGACGAGTTGAAAGCTAAGGGTGTGGGCATGTTCAGGTTTGCTTGTTAAACACCTCATTCTTCATGCAGCGATTCATTAGAATTAATCTTAGAGGGACAGAGTAAGAGCAATTAAGGCCAATCTTGAAGTTCTTGCTATGATGAGACAGTGCTGCCCCTCCCCTGCTCTACTCACTAGCACCGCAAGAGAGAAGCTACTACAGCCTTGTACTCGGTGTTCATATCATAGACCTCAACATGACTTTATACCTCACAATTTATACCTCACTTTATACCTCACAACTCTCACAATTCGACATCATTTCCTATTCTTTTACTTTACTTAAACTTGTGACCCCACTCCAAAATTCTTTGACGTCATTAAGACTTCCAACTCACTGAACTTACCATTTTTTCACTATTTTTAATAATCTGCCATCCCCTTTATGATTTCATATCTCTCACCCAACCCACATTCCATGGCCCAGCACTATACAGTCCCATGGCAGATTCCCCTAATTCTCCTGTTCCTTTTCCCCTCCTTCATTCATTCACACCTGGCAAAGCCGAACTTTGCTAAACTCAACAATCTATACATTATAATTGAGCTAAAGCAGTTGAGCATTGACAGAAACATACCACAAAACTCACTAGACTCACTTAAAATTTATGAACACAAAATAAAAATGGATATTCAATAAGGACAGAGTATTCTACTTTACTCTCCTAGTGAATTCATTTTCTTGTTCCCTAAAATGACTGTTTTACATCATGTCTTAGTCTGTTTGAGTTACTATAACAAAACACAGACTGAGTAGCTTATAAACATCAGAAATTTACTTCTCACAGCTCTGGAGGCTCTGGAGGCTGGAAGCTCAAGATCAGAATGCCAGCATGGTTGCATAAGGGCCTTCTTTTTAGTTGTAGTTTTCTTGTTGTATCCTCACATGGTGGAAGAGGCTGGAGAATTCTGTGCACATGATGTCATTATATTTATGTATATAATATATAATGTGAGATATATATATATATATATATATATATATATATATATATTAGTTGTTATATGTATAACAACTAATCCCATTCATAAGGGCTCCACTGTCATCACCTAATCACTTCCCAAAGGCCCCACTTCTTAAGACCATCACACTGGTATTAGGATTTCAACATAAGAATTTGGGGGGTGGGAATGTAAACATTTAGACTATAACATTCGTTAGGTTTCCTAAAAATCTCCATATTTCTCAACTTGAATTATTGCCTTTTTCATATTTCACTACAAAGTAACTAAAATCAGTAAAAAACAATCTCATTTTTCTGCCACCAACTACAACACCCTACCTCTGTGTGTATAAATTATTTTTTGTTCAAAACTGACATAATGGGGCACCTGCGTGGCTCAGTTGGTTAAGAATCAGACTTCGGCTCAGGTCATGATCTCACGGTTTGTGGGTTCAGCCCTGTGTCCAGTTCTGTGCTGACAGCTCAGAGACTGGAACTGCTTTGGATTCTGTGTCTCCCCCTCTCTCTGCTCCTCCCATGCTCATGCTCTGTCTCTCTCTGTCTCTCAGTAATAAATGTTAAAAAAAAGTTAAAAAAAAATGACTTAACAATGGAGGATGTCTTTTCCCTAAGGCCAGTTTATTTGTGAATTGGATCATACTCATTCTCAATTTCTCTAAGACCTTGATCTTGAATTTTGTCTTCGGCATCATTCTTTTTCCATTGCTGTTCGATCGTTTTAATTAATATACAGATATGCCTTAATATAAATATCTTTAAAACAATCACTTTTGAACTCACATTTTCCTTCAGCTTCTACCCCAATATTTCTCTCCTTTTCATGAAACTAGAATTCCTAGAAAAAGTTGTCCACTTCTCTCTCTTTCCTTCCAGATTTTTCTTCAACAAATTCCCATTTGGCTTTTATCCTCATCAGGAATTCTAATCAGGGTTAGCACTGATGTATATTGTGTCAAAGCTAATGATAAAATATTTGTCTTAGTCTCATGAACTTCATAGCATTGGATACAATTTACCACGACCTTATTTTTTTAAAAAGTTTATTTTGAGAGAGAGAGTGAGTGGAGGAGGGGCATAGAGAGAGGGAGAGACAGGATCCCAAACAGGCTTTGTGCCATCAACACTGAGCCCCTGATGATGCAGGGCTTGAGCACACAAATGGTGAGATCTTGACTTAAGCTGAGATCAAGAGTTGGGCGCTTAACTGACTGAGCCATCCAGGCACCCCCCCTTTTTAAAGTTTATTTATTTTGAGAGTTTACCACAACCTTCTTGAATACAATTTCTTCTCTGTGCTTCCATAACATTGTTTATTTGGTTTTACGTGTAAATCACTAGCCTTTCTTTCTCTTTTGTTGCTCTATAAAAAACTTTAAAATTAGAGACTTAGCGTTCTGTCCTCAACTTCTACTTTCTTTCCACCTGACGTCTCCCATGTGACTACATTTTTGCTATTGGATTAAAATATTTCCAGAAAATTGTTTATTATCTAGTATTAATATCTAATATTATCTCAATTCAGACATCTTCCCTGAGCTGCAGACCCATATGTCCGATTGTCTGCATGGTATATCCATTTCTATGTATTATATTCCTCTCAATATAATACAGAATAAATAGCTATGTGTACTCCAGTATTTCTCTCCTCAGAAAACTATCCCATCTTATTAAGTAGCACTAAAATCTTATTTGATAAAGGCAAAACTGTAGAAGCCATTCCTGATTCCCTTCTGACAACCCGAAAGCAGTATCTATTTCAAAAAAATCTGTGAACTCTGAGTATTATATATTACATAATAATATGTTATATATGTTATAGAATGGTTGCCTCTCATCATATTCTCTGCTGCTTCTTTTGCTCATGCCACCATGATCATTTTTCCTGGATTCCGCATAATCCTAAAAACTGACCTTACTGCATTCCCTCTGGAACCTATCCACCTATTCCACATCATGGACTAAGTCAATTTTTGTGTTTCTCTTGCTTAAAATTCTCCAAAGTCTTTGCATCACACATATACAATCAAAACTCTTTGTGGATTTTTGAAAACCCTGTAATGTGCAGTCTGCTCATCCTTCTCATCTCAAGGCCCTCACACTAACTTTGCAGTTGCTGATCTTTGTGTTGAGAGCTAACTTCTCACCTATATTCACTTGACTAAAGCCTTTTCACAATCCCAATTTCAACTACAATGGCAGCTTCTCAAAGAGGTTTTCCTCAATGAGCTGTCCGTACCTCTTGTTCTTTAACACATTACCCAATTTTGTCTTCTTTATAGTAGAAATACATACACATTTAAGAGTTTTTTTGTTTGCTTGTTTGTTTTAGGGAGTTACATTCATAGGCAGAAATTCAATACTAAGGGAAGATGAAAAAAGAAATCTTTGGCTTGAGTCATGAATAAATTCAACATATATAGTCAATGCAGAGAAACTAGCTACCAAGGAGAAAGAGGAGACAAAAGATGCAGTAGGAAAATCAGAAGACTGTAGGGACATGGAAAACATTCAAGAAGTTGAGTGTAGCTATTAGCGTTGAATGCCTCTGAGTAATCAAATAAGTAGAATTTAAAATGTTAACCGGATTTGAAGATATTACAAGCCTTTTGTAAGCTTACCCAGGAGTGTTTTAATGGAGTGGCATTGGCAGTAGTCATGTTGGAATGTATTGAACAGAGAGCAGGAAGCAGGGAAAGGTAAGAGTATAGGTAAAAAATATTTTGAAGAATTTGTGTATAAAGGGGAGGAAACATTGGACTAAGAGCTGGGAAGATTATGGACATAGGACATGGGGTTTCTTTTTAAAAATTAGGGCAGAAAGTTTTAGAAGACGGAGAAACATTAGTCTTGAAGGGACAAGGGTTATACTTACGTACTCTAACATTCCCAGCAAGAGAGAGAACAAACAGTAGTTGAGATGACAGCAAACTAGTACCCTTAGTGAGTAGTCTGGCTTCAGTTAGAATAAGGAGGGGGAGATGATCCTTCAGAGAATATGAGGATATAAAGGCTTTATTAATTATAAAGATATAGTTCTAAAGGACCAACAGAAGGAGATATGACAAAGGGTACTGATAGGCTCAAGAAAGTTAAGATGTTACTGGGGTGATGGCATGATGGATGAACAGGGAGGAGAGGGTATGGCAGATGAGACCTATAAAAATACTTTGGGAGTCTCTTTAAGAAATATGGGAACATTGCCTAATATCCAAAGAAAATTTTGGCAAGGGTTGGCTGACTCAGAAGCTTCAGAATCTACAAACGACAGGAGCCTCCTACTCTGGCCATGTGGAAATGTCAAGATGTATAATCTTGTACTATTTTTAGCCACACCAGCTTTAATGTAAAACTAAGTAAACAATGTGAAGAAGATTACAGTTTGATACTATTATGTACGTTAAAAAAGTCTGTATTTTAAGTAAAACAATCTCTAAACACACTTCTCAAAATAATTTTCTAGTGGTGGTTATGTCCATGACAGTTGGTCACTTGCTCCAGCGTAGTTAATAATTTTTTCCACTGAAAGAAAATGGTTTTGAAGGCATGTACTTTGCTGGATAAGAGAGGGAAAATAAGAGATTGATACTCTGCAAATAAAAACAGAAACAAAAAGCAAAAAAGTAAAAACAACAACAAAAAACAAGCACAAGAGTTCTTTGAAATCTGACAAATATACACTATACTTGAAATGAGCAAGTAAGCCAGTTATTATGATCTCTATTATATAGTTGAAGCAATTGAGGCTTACGAAAGTTAAGGATGAATCAAACTCATAATTACTAAGTGATGGAGACTAATTTTGAGCTCATTTTTTATGAATTTTTGCCCAGTGTACTTTTCTTCTATAGCACACTGCTTCTTCATCGAGGCTTATATTGTGAACCTGATTATAACCTTTGCTGAGGACAAAATTGCAGTCATCTGAACATCTGGTGCTTCTTTTCTGTTGTACTAAGGCCTCTTTAAAGAGTTGGTAGTTGGAATACTAATTTCAATTCTGACAGTAATTAACCATCAGCAGAGATTTTCATAGTTATATTGTATAAGAAATTGCTACAGAACTAGAGATATTCTTGATTGGATTTTAATCAGAACAGCCATTTCACTGTGATTTCAAAAAAAATTAAAATATTTTTTAATAGAATGAAAGTGTTAGTTTGTATCACCTTTTTTAAAAACATACCTAGGATCACATTAAAATGTGTATGATATTTTCTCTAATCCTTCATATTAGGATAAGAGATAGGTTATATTTTGTATATGTATTATAGAAACATTAGGAAATATAAAAATGTAAAGGAAAACATTTTTTAAAGATCATCTATAATTCTACTACCCCAAATCAACCTTAGTGTGTATGGCATTTTAGTATATTTCTTTAGGTTTCAATATATAGTAATCTTGCATGCATACGTTCATTCTATAAATGAGTCATTGGGAATCTACATTGTGGCAGACATTAATCTAGGCCTAGGTATTGAGCCTACAGACTGTACAAGATAGACAAGGTCTCTATCTTCATTAATACACTCTCTCACTATCTCTTTGTCTCTGTCTCTATCTCTTCACAAAGACGTGAATGTGATCATAGTAATATACAACAGGGTATCTTTTTATTTCTTAGAGTTATACTTTGAGTGTTTCCCAATTTGTAAATAATTTTTATGGTAGAGTATCAGCAATGGAATGCTCAGACCATAATAGACCATTCTTCTATCATTAGGGATTTAGATCCTCATTTCTATTATATTACCAATTATGAGTAACACTTTTACATCTTTTATTAATAACTCTTATAATCACTAAAATAACACTCATTTTATAAAATCTGGAAATTTCAGGAAATAAAACAAAAATAGTCACTTCTCCAACATCTCTAAATAATCATTGCTCATAATTTGATGAGATTCCATCTCACCTATTAACAAACTTGTCATAATGCCTTGTACTACATTTGTATGCTTTAATTAAAATTGTATCTCACACTTTTGATATTGATTTCTAAATTGAATTCTTAAAAAAATTAGCCAGTGGTTTGAAAGTCCATCTTAATAACTCCTGATCCTGCAAATTAAATTTTGCTTGTTGATTCATTTTTTTTTGCATTTTATTTTTTTGTATTTTTTTCACTGTTATAAAAGTGAATTTTTTTTCATGAGTTTATTAGTCAAGGCCAGTTATTTTTCTCTGATGTGTGTGTGGATACAGATACATGTACATATATCCATTTAGACATACTTTAATTTGTATACATTTCATATATGTTGAACTATGACCTGGTAGTAAATAGCTTTCCTTATTGGTGCCTTATTTCTAAGGGTTTAAATAATATATTATGGTTGTAACCTCACACATGAAGCAAGCAGAGATACTATTGTTTACTTTTATTTTTTTTTTATTTCAGTTTGTTTATTTTGAGAGAGGGAGGGAGGCAGAGAGAGGGAGAGAGAGGGAGAGAGAGAGAGTCAGCACAGAGCCCGAATCAGCACTCGACTCCATGAACCAAGAGATCATGACCTGAGCTGAGATCAAGTCAGATGCTTAAATGACTGAGCCACCCAGGCGCCCCAGAGATACCGTTGCTTAATTCTATTGTCAATATAAAATATAATTTAGATTTTCCTTACTTTTGGGGGGAAATGACATGAAAACTATGTGTACAAAATCATTTGAATTTATGTTTAATCTATTCATATAGACCATAAACAACATCCCTACTGTACTGTATCTTTGCCTATGTACTCTATCGTCTCTGCTGTTATATGAATTTATGTCCTGCTATCAGGAAGGTGAAAATTAAAACAGCAAGATGCCTACATACCTATTAGAATGGCTAAGATACAAAAAGCTAACAATATCCAAATTGAAGAAGCAAACATTACCAAACATTGGCAATAATGCAGAATAAGAAACTCTCATTAATTGCTGGTGGGAATGCGAGGTCAAACAGCTACTGTGGAAAACAATTTGTCACTTCTTATGATACTAAAGATAGCCTCACCCTATGATCCAGCAACCATGCTCCTAAACACTTAGCCACATGATTTGAAAACTTACTCCTAAAACTGCATATGGATGTTTAGAGCAGCTTTATTCCTAATTATCGAAAATTGAATATGACCAACATGGGATGTTAAATTGATGCACTGTATGAAATTTAAATTCACAGAGGAGTTAACCTGAGAATTTATATTCAGCTTAGTTAGGACTTAAACTTATAAGTCGAGGGGTGCCTGGGTGGCTCAGTTGGTTAAGCGTCTGACTTCAGCTCAGGTCATAATCTCATGATTTGTGAGTTCGAGCTCCGCATGGGGCTCTGTGCTGATAGCTCCGAGCCTGGAGCCTGCTTTGGATTCTGTGTTTCCCTCTGTATCTGCCCCTCCTCTGCTCACTCTCTCTCTCTGTGTCTCTGTCTCTGTCTCTCAAAAATAAATAAACATTAAAAAAAATTAAACTTATAAGTTGAGGTTTTGATTGGTATTTAATGGTTTAGCATTGTCCTTTTGGAGGACTTTGGAGTTTTATCCCTGCGCACTTGTCCCTGTAGCTAACACCTCGATACTAGTTGCTTCACTAATTCATAGCCAAGCCCTGCCTAAGTGTTCAGATATCTGCTAGCTTCTTAGTTAGACTTTTGACTACTATGTGTTGTACTTCCTGAACCAACTGCTTTATCCTGTATTTAGGTTCTAAATCATCGGGCTGATGTTACTGTTTCTGTATAAATTTAATCTCAACAGACTCTTAGAAATGGTTATAATACTGCTCATGAAGCTTCAGTTCTCTTAACAATGACATTTTCTGAAACAGTTCTTGTGGAAATATACATTATAAACTTTACTTTGTCAGTTTATCAGTAGTTCAAGGGATTTCATGGACTATCCAGTGAAACTGATGACTATTAATAGTATTGTTCCTATGAATAAAAACTGTAATTTTATAAGAATTGATATACAATTTCTTCTAAAGTAGTAAATGTATAATTGGGAAGCTGCCTATTTAGATTATAGTCCACTATTCAATAATTTTATAGAAGTTTTTTTTCTGGAATGTGTCCATGGAATATATATCATTATTCCCATCGTTTTCTTTAATTTTTATCATTATGGTACTTTTTAATACCAATTTTAATTTTCTAGTGTGAGATGTATGTTATTGTATACAGTGTATTTATGTATCCCCCCAAACAAAAATCATAGTGTAATCACCTACAATGAAGTTCTTATCTCTTTAGTAAGTAATCAAATAATATTATATTCATAAATACTGATAATTTTGTACTCACTGATATTTTACATGATAATACAGAATCTGTTTTATGATCTAAAGAAAATGTTTGGGGCCCCTAGGTTGACTCATTTGGCTGAGCATACACCTCTTGGTCTCAGCTCAGGTCTTTATCTCAGGGTTGTAAGTTGAAGCCCCATATTGGGCTCCACATGCTTAAAAAAATTAAAAATGAATGAAAATTAAAAATTAAAAATTAAATTTAAAAAATCAAAAATTAAAAAAAAATAAAGTACATGATTATTGCTAGACTTGTCAGGAATGGCGTTTTTAAAAATTTTTTAATTTACATACAAATAGCATACAGTGCAACAAGAATTTCAGGAGTAGATTCCTTAATGCCCCTTACCCATTTAGCCCATCCCCCTTCCCACAACCCCTCCAGTAACCCTCTGTTTGTTCTCCATAAAATGAGTCTCTTATGTTTTGACCCCTTCCCTGTTTTTATATTATTTTTGCTTCTCTTCCCTTATGTTCATCTGTTCTGTGTCTTAAAGTCCTCATATGGATGATGTCATATGATGTTTGTCTTTCTCTGACTAATTTCGCTCAGCACAATGCCCTCTAGTTCCATCCATGTTGTTGCAAATGGCAAGATTTCATTCTCTTTGATTGCCGAGTAATATTCCATTGTATATATATGCCACCTGTTCTTTATGCATTTATTCGTCAATAGACATTTGGGCTCTTACCATACTTTGGCTATTGTTGATAGTGCTGCTATAAACATTGGGGTGCATGTGCCCCTTTGAAATAGCATACCTGTATCCCTTGGATAAATGCCTAGTAGTGCAATTGGTGGGACGTAGGGTAGTTCTATTTTCAGTTCTGTGAGGAACCTCCATACTGTTTTCCAGAGCGGCTGCACCAGCTTGCATTCCCACCAACAATGCAAAAGAGATCCTCTTTCTCTGTATCCTCGCCAATACCTGTTTTTGCCTGAGTTGTTAATGATAGCCATTCTGGTAGGTGTAAGGTGGTATGTCATTGTGGTATTGATTTGTATTTCCCTGATGATGAGTGATGTTGAGCATTTTTTCATGTGTTGGTTGGCCATCTGGAGGTCTTCACTGGAGAAGTGTGTATTCATGTCTTTTGCCCATTTCTTCACTGGATTATTTGTTTTTTGTGTGTTGAGTTTGATCAGTTCTTTATAGATTTTGGATACTAACCCTTTATCTGATATGTCATTTACAAATATCTTCTCCCATTTCATTGGTTGCCTTTTACTTTTTCTGATTGTTTCCTTCACTGTGCAGAAGGTTTTTATTTTGATGAGGTCCCAATAGTTCATTTTTGCTTTTGTTTCCCTTGCCTCTGTAGACATGTTGAGTAAGAAGTTGCTGCGGCCAAGATCAAAGAGGTTTTTGCCTGCTTTCTCCTCAAGGATTTTGAAGGTTTCCTGTCTTACATTTAGGTCTTTCATCCATTTTGAGTTTATTTTTGTGTGTGGTGTAAGAAAGTGGTCCAGGTTCATTCTTCTGCGTGTCGCTGTCCAGTTTTCCCAGCACCACTTGCTGAAGACACCGTCTTTATTCCATTGGATAGTCTTTCCTGCTTTGTCAAAGATTAGATGGCCATACATCTGTGGGTCCATTTGTGGGTTCTCTATTCTGTTCCATTGATCTGAGTGTCTGTTCTTGTGCCAGTACCATGCTGTCTTGATGATTTCAGCTTTGTAGTATAGCTTGAAGTCTGGGATTGTGATACCTCCTGCTTTGGTTTTCTTTTTCAAGATTGCTTTGGCTATTCGGAGTCTTTTCTGGTTCCATACAAAGTGTAGGATTGTTTATTCTAGCTCTGTGAAGAATTCTGGTGTTATTTTGATATGGATTGCATTGAATATGTAGATTGCTTTGGGTAGTATTGACATTTTAACAATATTTGTTCTTCCTATCCAGGAGCATGGAATCTTTTTCCATTTTTTTGTGTCTTCTTCAATTTCTTTCATAAGCTTTTGATAGTTTTGAGTGTATAGATTTTTCACCTCTTTGGTTAGACTTATTCCTAGGTATTTTATGTTTTTTGGTGCAATTGTAAATGGAATTGATTCCTTGATTTCTCTTTCTGTTGCTTCATTGTTGGTGTATAAGAATTCAACTGATTTCTGTGCAATGATTTTATATCCTGCCACTTTGCTGAATTCATGAGTCAGTTTTAGAAGTTTTTTGGTAGAATCTTTTGGGTTTTCCATGTAGAGTATCATGTCCTCTGCAAAGCCTGAAAGTTTGACCTACTCCTGGCTGATCTGGATGCCTTTTATTTCTTTGTGTTGTCTGATTGCAGAGGCTAAGACTTCCAATACTATGTTGAATAACGGTGGCGAGAGTGGGCATCCCTGTGTTGTTCCTGACCTTAGGGGGAAAGCTCTCAGTTTTTTTCCCCATTGAGGATGATATTAGCGTTGGGTCATTCATATATGGCTTTATGATCTCGAGGTATGCTCCTTCTATCCCTACTTTCTTGAGGGTTTTTATCAAGAAAGGATGCTATATTTTGTCCAAGCTTTCTCTGCATCTATTGAGAGGATCATATGGTTCTTGTCCTTTCTTTTATTGATGTGATGAATCACATTGATTGTTTTGATATTGAACCAGCCCTGCATCCCAGGTATAAATCCCACTTGGTCGTGGTGAATAATTTGTTCATGTATTGTTGGAGCTGGTTGCCTAATATCTTGTTGAGGATTTTTGCATCCATGTTCATCAGGGAGATTGGTCTACAGTTCTGCTTTTTAGTGGGGTCTCTGTCTGGTTTTGGAATCAAGGTAATGCTGGCTTCATAGAAAGAGTTTGGAAGTTTTCCTTCCATTTCTATTTTTTGGAACAGCTTCAAGAGAATAGGTGTTAACTCTTTCTTAAGTGTTTTGTAGAATTGCCCTGGAAAGCCATCTGGCCCTGGACTCTTGTTTTTTGGCAGATTTTTGATTACTAATTCGATTTCTTTACTGGTTATGGGTCTGTTCAAATTTTCTATTTCTTCCTGTTTCAGCTTTGGTATTGTATATGTTTCTAGGAATTTGTCCATTTTTTCCAGATTGCCCATTTTATTGGCATATAATTGCTCATAGTACTCTTTTATTATTGTTTTTATTTCTGCTGTGTTGGTTGTGATCTTTCCTCTTTCATTCTTAATTTTATTTATTTGGGCACTTTCCTTTTTCTTTTTGGTAAGACTGGCTAGTGGTTTATCAGTTTTGTTAATTCTTTCAAATAACTGGCTCCTGGTTTCATTGATCTGTTCTGTGGGTTTTTTTTTTTTTTTTGGTTTTGATAGCATTAATTTCTGCTCTAATATTTATTATTTCCTGTCTTCTGGTGGTTTGGGGTTTTATCTGCTGTTCTTTTTCCAACTCTTTAAGGCATAAGGTTAGGTTGTGTATCTGAGACCTTTCTTCCTTCTTTAGGAAGGCCTGGTTTGCTATATACTTTCCTCTTGACCGCCTTTGATGAGTCCCAGAGGTTTTGGGTTGTGGTGTTACCATTTTCATTGGCATCCATGTACTTTTTAATTTTCTCTTTAACTTCTGGTTAGCCCATTCATTCTTTAGTAGGATGTTCTTCAGTCTCCAAGTATTTGTTACCTTTCCAAATTTTTTCTTGTGGCTGATTTCATGTTTCATAGCGTTGTGGTCTGAAAATATGCACAGTATGATTTTGATCTTTTTGTACTTACTTAGGGCTGATTTGCATCCCAGTATATGGTCTATTTTGGAGAACGTTCCATGTGCACTGGAGAAGAATGTATCTTCTGCTGCTTTAGGATGAAATATTCTGAACGTATCTGTTGAGTCCATCTGGTCCAGTGTGTCATTCAAAGCCATTGTTTCCTTGTTGATTTTCTGATTAGATGATCTGTCCATTTTTGTAAGTGGGGTGTTCAATTCCCTACCATTATGGTATTATTATCAAAGAGTTTGTTTATATTTGTGATTAATTGATTTATATATTTGGGTGTTTCATATTTGGTGCATAAATGTTGACAATTGTTATATCTTCTTGGTAGATAGACCCCTTAATTATGATATAATGCCCTTCTTCATCACTTGATACAGTCTTTATTTTAATGACTAGATTGTCTGATGTAAGTATGGCTACTCCAGCTTTCTTTTGTTGACCATTAGCATAATAGATGGTTCTCCATCCCCTTACTTTCAATCTGAAGGTGTCTTTACATCTAAAGTGGGTCTCTTGTAAACAGCATGTGGATGGGTTTTGTTTTCTTATCCATTCTGTTACCCTATGTCTTTTGGTTAGAGCATTTAGTCCATTGAAGTTTAGAGTGAGTACTGAAAGATATGAATTTTTTGCCATTATGTTTCTTGTAGAGTTGGAGTTTCTGGTGGTGTGCTCTGGTCCTTTCTGGTCTTTGTTGCTTTTCGTATTTATTTGTTTTTGTTTGTTTGTTTGTTTTGTTTTGTTTTGTTTTTTCATCTTTCTTCTCTCAGAGAGTCCCCCTTAAAATTTTTTGCAGGGCTGGTTTAGTGGTCACAAACTCCTTTCATTTTTGTTTATCTGGGAAACTTTTTATCTCTTCTTTTATTTTGAATGACAGTTTTGCTGGATAAAGAATTCTTGGCTGCATATTTTTCTGATTCAGCACGTTGAATATATCCTGCCACTCCTTTCTGGCCTGCCAAGTTTCTGTGCATAGGTGTGTCTCACACCTGATCTATCTTCCCTTGTATGTTAAGGACTTTTTTTCCCTTGCTGCTTTCATAACTCTTTTCTTGCCTGATTATTTTGTGAATTTGACTATGATATGCCTTGTTGATGGTCAGTTTTTGTTAAATCTAATGAGAGTCCTCTGTACTTCCAGGATTTTAATGTCTGTATCTTTCCTCACGTTAGGAAAGTTTTCCATTATGACTTACTCACTTAACCCTTCTACCCCTATTTCTCTCTCTTCTGCTTCTGGGACCCCTATGATTCTAATGTTGTTACTTTTTAATGAGTCACTGATCTCTAATTCTTAAATCGTGCTCTATTGCCTTAGTGTCCCTCTTTTTTTCTGCTTCATTATTCTTCATAAATTTGTCCTCTCTATCACTGATTCTCTGTTCTTCCTCATCCATCCTTGCCGCCTTGGCATCCGTTTGAGAGTGCAGCTTAGTTATAGGATTTTTTATTTCATCCTGACTAGCTCTTACTTCTTTTATCTCCGCATAAAGGTATTCTAATCTATTTTCAACTCCAGCTAGTATTCTTATTATTGTGATTCTAAATTCTGGTTCAGACATCTTTCTTGTATCTGTGTTGGTTAAGTCCCTAGCTGTTTTTCTTCCTGCCCTCTCTTTTGGGGTGAAGTCCTTCGTTTCATCATTTTGAAGGGAGACAAGGAATTAATGAGGTAAAATTAAAATTAAAAAAATTAAATTTAAAAAATATATTAAAATTAAAAAATTAAAAAGAAACACATACACAAAAAAATCGAATAAAGGATCATAGATCCTAGGTGTGTTTTAATCTGGGTGTTGAAAGGGGCTTTATAGATTAGAGGAAAAAAGGGGAAAGAAAGAAAAAAAAAGGAAATTGTTTGAAATTTTGACAAAATGAATACACTGAAGTAGAACAAAACGAAATGATGAAAGTAAAATAGAATTTGAAAAAATTTACACAAAAGTAAAAAAATTGCAAAAAAATCAAAGAAAAATATTTTTAATAAAAATTGAAAATAAAATAATTTTTCTCTCTTTCTGTTTTCAAGGAAAAAGCAAAAAAGAGAAAAAGAAAAAAGAAAATTGAATAGATGGACCAGTTAACAGACTGGAATATGACTGAAATTACTTCGTTTTCCCCTAGATGTCAAAGTATGAAGCACTTTATAGTCCATAAACTAATCAGGCGAAGAGGCTCATGTTCCTGAAGAGCGAGGTGGCCCGGTTGGGCGGGGCTTAGTGTAATGGCTCCATTCTCTGCTAGATGGCATTGCTTAACTTACTGGGGGATTGTTGTGGCACTTGTAGGTGTGTATGCACATGCACGGGAATAGTGATAATGGCCTCACCCAGCTACCCAGTCTCTAGTATCGGAACTCTTTTCTCACGGATTAGCAAGATCAGCAATCACCCATCAGTCCTTTGTCTCCAGCTTCCGTCCACTCCCTGCTCTTTCACAGTCTGTGACCAAGCCCCAGGCGGCACCTCCCTCCCGAGTTTTATCTCAGATGCAGCTGTTTTTTCTGACTCCTTATTTCTGAGGAACTGCATCTTTGAATAATTCTGCCCCTCTGTGGGAGGGTGTCACCGAGCAATGGCCGTGTGCCGGTTGCACCCAGGAACGTTCGTGGGACCGTGCTGCTGCCGACGCCCAGAGATTGCTCCTGGGTGCCAGCCAGCCCTAGAAAAAGTTCACGTGATCCTGTACCAGGAGTGTTTCAGGGATTATGACAAATCACAACATGCATCTGGCACCAGGCTTCACCCCCAGCGACCTTGTTCCAGCATCAGCGAATGTTGTTATTCTCCAGGGTCCACTGGTGCCTTTGCCTTTGGTGGAGTCACACAGCCTCGACCAGGTGTCCTCCCAGCAGGGCAAACGGCACTCCCTGTGTGACCCAAAGACCTCCGGACTTCACTCTGCTTCTGGGGATTCGCCTTCTCACCAGAGCACCACCAGGTAATGCACTGCAGAGTTTCAGAATCTGCACTCCCTATTTATAGAGTCTTAATGGAATTTAAACCCTCTCCTTTCTTCTTTCTCCCTTTTTAGTTCAGTCACTGAGGCTGTTGCCTCTTTTCCACTTTCTCTCCAGCTGCTTTGTGGGGGGGGGTATTTTTTCCCATACCTCCCCCCCCCCCGTCTCCATCCTCTCTGTACACAAAAAAGCAGCTCCCTGCCCTCCGCAGCCTCTCTCTCCCCCATTTCACCTCTCCGTGCTGTGTACCTGCTGAATTCTGTGGTTCAGGTTGTACAGATTGTTCTGTTAATCCTCAGATCAGTTTTCCAGGTGTGCAAGATTGTTTAGTGTTGGTCTGGCTGTATTTCATCAGGAATGGTATTGTTTTAAATGGAAAGTGGTGACTATCATTAGTCATCATCTTTACCATCATTATCTTCTTTGTCTTAACATTCCTAAACCTTGTGGAAAACCTTGCTCTAGGTCTTAGAGACTCATTTTTTATAGTTTATTTTGCAAGTAAATCACATAGTTTTCAAAAGCACAACAAGGTCACTTTAGGTCATTACATAAAAGTAAGTTGTGAGGAACAAGAGTACAGTGAAAGTGGTCTTGACAATTCAGTGAAGGCACTTTTATAAGTGAATTACTCATCCCAGTGGAAAATTCCCGGAGATTTTGACTGACTCTGTCCCTGCTAACTCTGTGTCCACTGATTCTGTCTGTACAACTGCGTGGTATGGAATGGGACTCAGAGTTCATCCTGCATGTGCTTCTGTGACTCCATCTTAATTGTAAAATATAGTATTGTTTTTAATACTATTTCTTCATAACATGCTGAAATAGTTTCAATATTTTAGTATTAAAAATAAACATACATGGAAAACTTCCTATAATCTAGAAGATAGAAAACAATTTGATGTTAATTGGAGTATCATGGCAATACTAATTGTATGGTATTGATCTTGCCTCATTACTTATGCCGCAGAGCCTGAAATAGTTCAAAATGCAACATTACAATGTTAATTTATATAAGACATTTAGAGTAGATTTTGCAATATAGTTTTAAATAAATATACTCATTTTCCATTTTATTATATTTTACTTGTATATATATCTTAAATTTTATCTTAAATGTTAGTGGAGTCCCAATTTCATTTATCTTAATATTTTTTAAAAATGGAATACATGCATTGCAATAAAAATTGAATAATTGAATTCATGTGCTACAGAATTGGTTAGTTAATAATTCTGTTATTTGATAAACATATGTAGAATTTTTGATAATTGAGTTTTAGGTGTTTTGAGTTTAAGATATTTTTCCAGACTGAGAAGAAATGTTCTTTTGAGACCAAGACAGGTGGTCTCAGTGTGTACAGAGCATTTTGGAATCATACCATACAGTTAAAATAAACATGTTTTGGTAATCATTAAACAATTTATGATAATATATGTTTATGACCATTTTTATATCAGCTCTTGGAAATTATGGTTAAAATTTATAATGTATACACCTAGAGGGCAGGAAAATTTCTGTTCATTCCTTTATATAGTGCCAAGCTTCAAATATAGTAAAGTGTTTTAGCTGACCAGCCTGTATACTAGATACTATCTATTGGCAGTCAATATTTATTTATATCTGGCTATCAGTGGTGGGTCTGGAAATGAAGGATTGGGATTAGAAATATCTTTTCTCACTATGACTCTTAATAATCCAGTCACAAAATAGTTGCTTATCAGTACCATTACTGAGGAGACCGCTGGTTCAGAAGTTTTGATTGCAAAGGAAAAAAAAAAACTGTACATGCAAGTGTATACAACAGTGGTGACTCAAAACTGGGCATTGAGACTGTGGCCAGTACTCTGAGGCACAGAAGCTATTACAGTATTGGCTGAGATAACTGATCATGATTATCAGGAGAAATTAGCACTATTACACAATAAGCCAAAATATGTCTGAATCCCCCAGGGGATTATCTGGAGTGCCTCCTACTACTCCCATGTCTAGTGGTCAGATTTAATGGAAAATCATGATATACAGGAAAAATGACTAGTACCTTTAAGACTGAAAGTTTAGGAGCACCTGGGTGGCTCAGTTGATTGAGTGTCCAGCTCTTGATTTCTGCTCAGGTCATGATCCCAGGATCATGGAAGCAAGCCCCGCATTGGGTTCCGCAGTGAGCATGGAGCTTGCTTAGGATTCTTTTTCTCTTTCTCTCTTCTTCTGCCCCTCTCCCTTGCTCGTGCTCTCCCTTTCTCTCTAAAATACGAAACAAAAACACGATTGAAAGTTTAGATTCTCCCCACCTTCCTCCTGGTTAAAGAAACAGCCTGCAGGAAATCAGGCTAAGGACAAAGAGAGTATATAATGAGTCATGGAAAAGGAAATTATAATTACCAACCGTGGCTTCATAACCAGTTGCATATATACATATGTATGTATTAACTGTTATCCTTTATTTTTCCCTCAGTCTTTTCCATATTATTTTTATAAGGTATGTTGCTTGTAGTTATAAGTAAGGTTTCCATGTGGAATAGATATCAACCAGAGATTGATACAATGGCTAATAGATTTGGGTCTCAAGTTTTTAGGCAGAAAGTGAGAATGTTTTCTTTAGAGAACAATCTTCAGGATTGTTGCAGTATATGAGGTGAGAACATGTTTTTGTTGTTAATGCTGTTTATAGTGAGAATTACAAGTTGCAATAATTGGTGAAAAAAAGTGTAAAGATATTGAGAAAAAAGGGAATATAATAGTCTAATAGCAATTACAATAGGTATCAATTTCTACTGAGTTCTGTGTTCCCTTTCCTTCTTTCTCTAGGGACTAAAATGCTAAAATTACATATCCATGCTTCTCTTCCCGTTATGGTCTGGATGAATTTAAATTCTACTGTGGAAATAAATAAAGACCAACCAAATGAGCAAGCAAAGGCTATTTATTCTGAGCTTGCTATAACAAGGGAGTCAGTCACCATCACTTGCATGTGAGAAGAGACTCAAGGGCAGGCTGTTGGCACAATGAAAGTGGAGGGAGGGTAATAAGAAGGAGTGCATTTTATGTGATTGGTCAGACATACATGATTGACTTTCTGCTCTTGGTCCTAAATTGGGAGTGGGAACAAAACTTAGGGAAGCTGTTATTAATCAAGTCTTGGCCATTTGGGCCTGTTGTTACAGAAGTACTGTTTAGCTTCCTGGATTGTCACTGGAGATAGCAGGCTGGCTTCCTACAAATCTGACTTAGAGTAGGCTGACTTCCTTGGTTGTTTATTGTAGACAAGGGGTTGGGTCCTGAGCAGGTTGTGGGTCACAGTTCTCTCATTGTAGATGCTCTGGCCTTTGTTTGTATATTCAGTCTCTCACTCCTACTATTTATGACTATAATAATAAGTGGAGGAAAATAAATTTTTATGTAGAGAAAAGTTAAATATCATTGGATGCGTGGCTAAGAATGTGGGAACTACTTTGAAAATGTAAGTCCAAGTGTATGACAAAGAAGGTGAGTTACACTCAACATGGTAATCACAGCTGGCTGCATTATTGATCCATTAAAATTAAAAGTAACAAAAATTCTGAATTTAAATAATTTCATAGAACCCATATCATATAAATTAGTTTTATACTATGTGACTGTTCTGTAATTGGGCACTTGTTCTATAGCAGTGTTTAGGAGTTTCTATTTTTTACTTTATAGCTTAGTGTCTCTCTGCATGTGCTCTTATCTTTTGCTGCCACCATGTGGCTATATAAAGAAATAGTAATATAAGTAGTTCTACTTTAGTTTTTAATCATCAAGGGAAATTTAGAAAAATTTGATATAGGCCACAATCCTAAAAAATATTTTTAGCATGATAAAATAATAATGAGTCATAGGTAAATTTTTGTTAAAATGTACACATACACACAAATATATACATACGTATATTTATAACATACATATGTACAAAAATGTATCTCTACAATATATAAATGTATATATAATAAGTACACTATATCTATATCTATATTATATATAATGTGCATATATAACACGTTTCTATATGTCTATGTACTTATGCATAATAGATATATATCAAAATAATAGATATGTAATATTAACATATATATTACCAATATTTATATATACAGAGAGAACTGTGTTATTTCTTCTTTGCCAGTATGAGCAATAAGCACACCCACTTATTTCTCTCCTTTCAAAATCTAATCACATTGCTTGTAAAAAATAGCCCAATATTTTAAACTTATAACAGTGAGAAGATCAAGACAGTTGCTCACCAATGGAAGGGTATTGTGAGTGAATTTTGGTCATGGATAGTGGTTGGGAGATTGTGGAGGGAAGAAACAATGCTGAGTATGCAGAGTTCTTACCTGGTGGGGAGAAAGCTCGAACATCTGAGTCGTGAGGGCAGCTTTCCCTGACCACCCAGGAAATGTTCCAATCAGAGAGCTGTGGGAATAAGAGTGAATAGTGGAGCCAGAAAGCGAATGGTTAGTTATGGAGTCATTCATAGAAAAAACAGCCTGCAGCTTCTCTGCTCTAGAATTGCAGTGCAACATGTAGTCACATTGCCCATATGTTCCATCTAAAAAATGGAACCATTTATTTGAAGGGAAATTATAGATTTTAGTGTGGGTTTTGGTGACCCAGATTAAAGCTCTCCATATTTGGCACATTACAGAATGTACGTTGCCTAACTTCAAATTTCCTGTGTGTGTAACTTACATTAGGCCCACATTCACTACCCACATACATGGAGATCTTATTCTGTATTTCCTTTTAGGAGAGAGATGCACTGGCAGAAATGGATTTGCTTAACAGCTAGGAAATCAGTTTATCTCTCATCTTAAATATGAACAAAAATCCAATGTCCAGTTGAAAATAGCATAGGAAAGTAGGGCAAAGATGAAGAAGTTGAGAAATTGAACCTGGACATAGCAGATATTCAGGGATGTAGACTCTCATTTTCATGAAAAGAGGGACCATGTCAAAATTTATTAACATATCCTGAGGTCCTAGAAGAGTGTCTGGCAAATTATGGTCGATAAATAAATGTTTGCTTAATGAAGACAGTAGAATAAGAAATTAAATTGAATATTGTATCAGAGATTTAAATAACTCAAGAAGGAAGCAGTTAGAGAACAAGGAAGACATTTTAACTATCTTTATAAAAAGCATAGATGATGAAGCCATCAGTAGAAGGGATGTATAAGATAGTGCAGGAAATCTACAAAACATAAAACAAAAAGAATAAGGAAGATTAATTCATAAAGTTTAAATATTTCCTATTGAAAGTCCTAAAACATGGCAACAGAGAAGACAGAGTGGGAAAAATGATAAAAAAAAAAACCCCACAATTGTGTCAAATTTGTCAGAAATAGGGAAAAATATAAATTGTTATTTGTTATTGAAAGGGTCAACCAGTAACAAACTAAATTGACAACCTCCCCTGCCCCCCACCCAGAAAAAAAGCTGAACTACAGACATACCTGTGAAGTTTCAAGTCACTAATACCAGCTTTGGAAAGCTTCTAGAGGGGGCCAGGAAAAACAAACATTACTGAGAGTAGAAAGCAGCTCTCACTGAAAAACTTACAGATTTTTCATCATCAGCATAACTTGGTAAAAGACAATAAAGCTATGTTTTCAGACTTCTAAGGAAGTTATTTGAAAATTAGAATTCTTTAAATTGTCAAGCGAATGAAAGAACAAAATAATTTTACTTAGAAGAGCAAAAAGTCAGAAAAATCGGTTTATACATCTTCTTTTGAATAAGGATATCTTTGAAGAAGAACTCGAGTAAAAACTGAATAATTATGTAATAGAGAGGATACTACAGAATCTGTAAAATACTGGAAATTTCCGAAGAGTGCAAAGAAAAATGTCTTAGTATAAATAGATGCACTGTCAATCAGAGAACATAGTGAGGAAAGGTGAAAACAGAGGGCTCAGGAAGGATATAAAATTAAAAAGATGAGTTATGCAGTAAGGACTAAACTTAAAGGGTGTTTCTTCATGGAAATATACACTGACAAGAAGAAAAGTAAGACATTTCAAAATTTACAGTTGTATTGAAGTTGCACTTTAAAGTAATTATGCTAAATATTGATATTTGTGACTAGTTATTCTAGTTTATAATGAAAGCTTAAAGATTTCAGTTGAATTAAACTAGTTTCTGGTGTTTTGAAATAATATGACCGTAATATGCCTTTTAAAATTTTATTTATTTTGTTTTATTTATTTATTTATTTATTTATTTATTTATTTAGAGCACATGCACTCTGATGCAGGGCTCAGAGTCACAAACTGTGAGGTCATGACCTGAGCCAAAACCAAGAGTTGGACACTTAACTGACTGAGCCACCCAGGCACCCCAAAGTTTAAAATTTTGGATATAATCTATTTACATTCCTATATAGAAGATGAGGATCTATACATTTTATGCCTATGTCAATCTCTTCTCTTCATACTCTCTCATTTTGGTGGAGCACATCTTCTTCCTTCGGAGAAAGGGCATTGAATGTAATCTTCTTGAAACACAGTATAAGCATGATTTAAATCATATTTGAATTTGATATTGTGCTAGAGTTTTAATTTAGAAATTATTTTTTCTCACATTTTAGAACCTTGCTCCATTGTTTTAAAAGATTCTAGTGTTATTTTAAAGAAATTAAGTTCAATTTTGATTGGATAATCCTTGATGTGAGGACTTTAACCCCACTCCTTTGCTTATGAAAGTTTGAATGATTTCTTTGTCCCTCATTTTCTCAAAATTTATGAATACATATCTTAAAGTCTTGTATATCCATATATTTATGTGTCTTTACTGCTTTTGAGTATCATACAAGTGGGCTCAGACTTTACATATTCTTCAACTTGCTGTTTTCACTCCATTATATTTGTGAATGTTTTTTTTAAAGATATTCCTAGTTTAGTAATTTTCTCTGCAAATTAACTCAAACAATTGCATTAAATTAAAATACTCAGTATTCTTAATCCATTCTCCTAGTGAAAAATATTTAGGTTGTTTCTAATTTTATTTTGCTAGGAGAATTATGCTGTGAGCACTCTTGTATATGCATCCTTGTACACCAGTGTGAAAAATTCTGAGAGGCATGTATATAGAAGTAGAGATGCTAAATTATAGGAGAAGTGCAACTTCATCTTTACAAGATAACGGAGAAATTGCTTTCTATTGTGATTATACTCATCAGTGTCTGTCTTCAGTGTCTGTCTTTGTTTTATGGTAAGAGTATCTTTATTGTTAGATATTCTAATTTCATTGATCTAATGCCAATATGAGGCAAAATTTATTTTCATTTCCCTGATCCTTGGTGAGGTTGAGTATGTTTTCATATTTTGGCTATTGAGACATTCTATTCCGAAATTTTCCTTTACATGTGTCTTTTATTTATTTTCCCTTTGTTTGCCATTTTGACCGACCTGTATGATCTCTTTATAATTTATATTCTAATCTGACAGTTTTAGTTATTACAGATATTTGTTTGTGACTTGCCTTTTGATTATTAATTTTTTTCCATGAAGAGCTTTTTTATTTATAATACAGTAAGGTGTATCAAACGTTTTCTGTATGCTTGTGTTTTGTATCTTGTTTAAAAAGTGTTTCTATCTTACGGTAGAAATATTCTTAACCATTTTCTTGTAAGAGTTTTATAGTTTGGACTTTCACATGTGGGTCTTAATATATATAGATGTACTTTTCTCTCTCTCTCTCTTTTTTTTTTTTTTTTTTACTAGAGAAGGTTGAATTCAATTTCATTCCGCCCTCCCCATGTAGGTCATCCATTCAAGAAGAAATCATTTACTTTTTCCATTGATAACTAATGCTACATACATATATCAAATTGCAGGTATATGTATAATATCTGATCTGGGTTTTGGGCTGTGTTCCATTTATTTATTTATTTTTATCCTTGTCCAAGTAACTCCCTGTGAATTCCCCACAATGTGTAAGTTATTATGCTTTTCATGTCTTGATATTTGATTAAGCATGTTTTTCTCTTCTTCTCTATAGTTGTCTTGGCTATTCTAGGCAATTAGTTTTTTTCCACATATATTTTATAATCTAGGTTTATGAAAAACTTGGTAGTGTTTATTGGAAATGAATTTAAATTATGAAATATTACAGACAGTATTTATATTTCAGTGATACTTAATTTTACAATCGTAGCTATGACATAGGTTTCCATTTAATTAATTGCCTTTCATTCATAATATTCATTAAACTTTTGTGATGTATTTTCTACAAAATGTATCACAGCTTTGTCAGAAGGACGTTCAGATGTCACAATTATGTTTTTTTAAATTCTATTTTTATAAAAATTCCAGATGTTCTTTTTTGCTCATAAATAGAAGCACAATAGATTTGTATATATTGATCTTAAGTCTAGAACACTTGCTGTACTTCCTTTTCAATTGTAATAATTTGTCTGAATTTTCCATGCCTATAATTAATATAATTAATTATTTTTTTATTTTTTAATTTGTTTCTTTAACTTTTTATGATCAACCAGTGATTGCACTGTTGCATGTATTTCATAATAAAATGGTTTCTTTAAAAAAAAATTTTTTTTTTTTTGTTTATTTTTGAAAGAGAGAGACAGAGTATGAGCGGGGGAGGGGCAGAGAGAGAGAGAGATACAGAATCTGAATCAGGCTCCAGGCTCTGAGTTATCAGCACAGAGCCCGATGTGGGGTTCAAACTCATGAACCATGAAATATTGACTGGAACTGAAGTCAGACGCTTTAACCGACTAGGCCACCCAGGCACCCCAATAAAATGGTTTTTTATATAATTTGCTTTATATTAACTTAAAACCTCTTTATTTCTAATTTACGTTATTACATTTTATATATTCCACTCATGCTAGGTATTAATTTGTTGTCTCTCAGTTACAAATTCTCCCTTCATTATATGCTCTGTGATAACAGACTGAATCCAAGGATTTCCTCTCTACAGTGAGACTAATATTATGCTTTGTCAGTAGAGGGCGCCGAGGGCGCCATTACATGTGAAAGAAGGCTGCTGGTTTCAATTCCTGTTTTTGGTGTTTTTTGTTGTTTGTTGTTGTTGTTTTTTTTTTTTTTAGTTCTGCTGCACAATCCATTAGCAGTGCATGGATGAGACGTCTAGTGTTGTTCTGTGGACAGTCTTGGTGATGTTACATCACTCCCTGGTTACAGTGACCATCTTGCCAATTATACCACCAGATATAATCAATTGCCAATTACAGTGGCAACTTCAAGACAGACACCTTACACTCCAGGTCTCATACCACAGTGCTCTGATACTCTCTGTCTTCCTTTCCACCTGTCATGGTTCACCTATATCTCAGAGAATTGTTTCCTTCTAGAGTGGTGAATGGGAACCAGCTGTAGCCCCAGAAACCCAGAAAACTTATCAGCCATCTTGTGGGCTGTAATTACATCTTCTTCAATAAGGTCTGCACTCCAGTCTGGTGAAGATCTACTCTTCTGCATTTGTCCTTTCTCTGGTGCTCTGTTTCTGCTCTAGGGTACTTTGTAGTTATATCTGTCTGTCTTTACAGTTATTCCCTTATTCTACAGATTCAAAATTATTTATATTAATCTTCCCCTGTTTAAATTACTGTGTGGTTCTATATCTTGATTAAATCCTATTTTGACAGGATAACTATTTTTCCTTTAGAGAATGGGTTTTCAAAATTTTAGTCAGTAATGTAAAACCTACCAACTTTAAATAATCAATCTGCCAATAAGTATTAGCATTAGGACTTTTAAATCCTAAGATGTTCCTATAAATCTACAGGAAGTTAAACTAACATTACCAACAATGATATTTATGGCAGATAAGTGAAAAAGATACACCAATGATTGTTATGCCAACACCCAGAAATAAAATGCTTGTAGCTGCACTAAAAATAGTCATATATCCTTTAGACCAGCTGTGGTTGCTCTCGTTTTACAGAAATCAGACTTTTCAGTGACAATCCAGAACCATGGTTAATTATCTTGTGTGGCTAATAAACTATTCAAAGTGAATGATTTTCCAGTAACCTAAGTAGATGATGTCTCATAAAACGGACCTAATTAATATCAGCTTGTCTAATAATATGAATAATACCAAGTGTAACAAACATCTAAGAATTCCATTAGTAAGAGTTATAGGATTCAAAGTAGTCATTTAGAACTTGTCCATCACTTTGGTTGGCATAGTGAGTAATACAACCCACAATTCTAGGCCAGCACAAACCAGTTTGAATTACTTAAGATAAGTAGTTATGAACAATCAGATTAGTCTTGGGTTTTCTTCCTGTCACCCAAAGAGAGACTATACCATTGTCAACAATTCATGTGAACTGGAAATGTGAAATAATCTGTATGTAAGCTTAGAGAACTGAAAACTCAGCATCTTTGGGACTTTCTCTGTCAGGCAAAGAAAGTCTTAGGTCATTGTCCCAGAATCTCTTAAAAAAATGTTTTTTTAATGTTTATTTTTTTTTATTTAAAAAAAATTTTTTTTTTAACGTTTATTTATTTTTGAGACAGAGAGAGACAGAGCATGAACAGGGGAGGAGCAGAGAGAGAGAGGGAGACACAGAATCTGAAACAGGCTCCAGGCTCCGAGCTGTCAGCACAGAGCCCGACGCGGGGCTCGAACCCACGGACCGTGAGATCATGACCTGAGCCGAAGTCGGATGCTTAACCGACCAAGCCACCCAGGCGCCCCAATGTTTATTTATTTTTGAGAGAGAGGGAGAGAGATACAGTGTGAGCAGGGGAGGAACGGAGAGACAGGGAGACACAGAATCTGAAGCAGGCTCCAGGCTCCAAGCTGTCAGCACAGAGCCTGATGCGGGTCTTGAACCCATGAGCTGTGAGACCATGACCTGAACTGGATGCCCAACCGACCAAGCCACACAGGCGCTCCCTCCAGAATCTCTTTTATTCTCTTCTTATAACTCTAGTCATGTTTATTTGCCTTAGAATTTTTTGATGTTTGTTGTGCAAACTCTCAAATACTCCTGGATAGGATTTTCTCCACAGGTGACTCAAAAAGTGATTTAAAGACAAAACCAGGATGAAATCATACTTATTGATGCTTAAACCAAAAAATATTTATTGGCAAATGAAACCTCATTCGACAATAGTACTGATGATGTGGACAATATTTGATGGTCTCTCCTGAAGCTTTGGCTGTGTGAAAACTGAAATGATAAACTGAGAATAACGTATTACCACAGTCCTAAGGAAAGACTCATTATTCTACAGCTATTTATCAAGCAGTCACCCAAATTGGATTTTAATCCGCTCAACTGATTGATGACAATTTTTTTATTTTTTACAAGCAAACCAATCAGTAACAGCTTTTGACTTCAGCAAGTCAAACAAGTAGAAATGGACTTACCTGCATAAACACAGCTCTGAGTGCCAATCAACTGACAACAATTTTATCATGGTAACTATATTTTGATAGCTAATGTCAACCTACTGAAGCCTTTGGAAGTGCACCAGTCCATGACCTCCACACTTCCAAAATTTCCTACATAAATCTAGCAGTTTGCTCTTCTGAAACTACCTGAGGAGCATAGTCCTGTTAGTGGTGCTTTTATCATCCTTTGACAGTATAATTTTTCCCATGGCAGAATGGGTAATTATATGCCTTACTATGGGAGTCCTTTTCAGTGCTAGAGCAATCTTCCCCCTCCTAAACCAAGAATTTTTTTCTTTTTAAATCTCAATTCAAGATTAAGTGAAATCAAAGCCAAAAACATTCCAGTAGAATTTGTTTTTCTCTTGTTTCTTCCCTAAACTTATCAGTGTCTCTTGGATATATCTGAGATTCTTTATTCCAGGCAATATAATTTAACAACTTTTCATAACACCACTTAGTCATGGCCTTTTTTTCACTCAGAAAAAAAATTTGAAGAGCATAATTAAAAAGTGGCTTGACAGTAACCATTATTTTTTTTTTTCTCAACACCTAAAAAGTTTTATTCTTCTTAGGTTTTTTTTTTTTTGACATGAAACGTAAATGATTACATTTGTCTTTGTCTGTATAAAATGTACTGACAGTGTAATGTACGTAAAGGAAATGTGCTCAGGGAAAAATCAGGATTCAGGGAAAATTGGCTAGGTCTTTCTTCTCAATAAATAGTTGAACCTTGAAAATTTTCTCTTGTGATAGAAAAATATTATTAAATTAAAATGAAAATAAATCTAAATATCAGTGATGACTCTAAGAGAAATATTGTAGAATAGGAATACATTGCAAGTATTATTTGTGGTGCTGCTCTGTTCTCACTGCATAAGCTGTTAGACTATGTATTACAGAATTCAAGGCCATTTTCTGCTTGTGAATGAGAATGTATACTTGTGAAAACACAACATGTAAGATGTCAGGAATACATATATTAAAACATGTTAGTTGCTAAAAAAATGACAGTTTTCTCACTGAGGAAAATTGCCTTTAGATTTGACTCTGTTCAGCTCTCAGACAAAAAATATTATGCTTCTAACTTAATACAAGTGTAAAATATTATTTTAAAAACTCTGTTTAACATTAAATTTCATGTTTATAACACATGTGATTTCACTGCATTATCCTTTTATTAAATTTATGGCTATATATTCAAAATCTTGTTGCTTTTAAAATTACATACACCTATATAAGCATACTCAGAATGATTCAGTGAATACCCCATGTGTATATATATTCAGAGTTTAAGTTATGTGTAAGTTATGTAACTTAACCTTGAGAGTCAGAGAATGTTACTTTCTTTTCGAATGGCTGACTTACAAACTGGGTATTTAAAGCCAGTTTTAACGGTAGAGAAAAGAGACAGAGTATCATACGTAGATCACAATTCTATAACAATAGAATTTAGGCAAATGAAACTAATATTTTATTTTATTTTTTAAATATGAAATTTATTGTCAAATTGGTTTCCATACAACACCCAATGCTCATCCCAACAGGTGCCCTCCTCAGTACCCATCACCCACCCTCCCCTCCCTCCCACCTCCCATCAACCCTCAGTTCTCAGTTTTTAAGAGTCTCTTATATTTTGGTTCTCTCCCTCTCTACCCTTTTTTTTTTTCTTATTCCCCTCCCCCATGGTCTTCTTAAGTTAATCAGGATCCACATAAGAGTGAAAACATACATTTATCCATAACATTGTATGGGACAATTCAAATGTAACTGAGTATTCTGTGTTTTATTTGGAAACCACAGAAATGAGAGGATTAGGATAGGATGCTTCAGACAGAGGGAACAGTATAAACTAATGCCTGAGAATAGGAGAGGATGGGGCACACTTGTGGAACAATACGTAATTTATTGGTTCTCAGACATTGGGTGCATGGGCAGGGTGAGAATTGGGATTAGAGCTAGAGAATACCTGCATTTTCCTAGCAGAATATACTAAACCAAACAAGGTACAGATGTCTCAGACCCACGTGTGTATCTTGTTTAGGAGAACAGGCACATATTGTATCCATGTAGTGTAGGACTGCACCGGTGGTAAATTTTGACTTAATTTAGGGTACTTAAATTATTGACATTGCCTTATAACAACCTCAATTTTTTTTTAAATCTCAGAGCTTAAAAAAGAAAATGAGGGAGATTCAGGGGGCAATGCAGTATTTTTAAATCTCCCCCAACTGCTCATGAAAGCTGACAAAAGTTATTAGGGTAGTGAAACAAAAGCTCCATGGACATCTACAATACAGATAAATGATGAGCTTCCCCCAGAACCCCAGAAAGTGAGGACAGAGCACTGAAAGGTACAAGATCTGCACAATATGAGAATCCATTTGGAAGAATGCTGAGGTAAGGAATGGGGAATCTAAAAACAAGAAAGCTAAAAAACAGCAAGCATTCATCAGAATTTGTGGCAAGGCAATTTATCAGTAGCAGCTGAAACTTGGAAGACTTTTCACATGTAAATTCACAGGTAAGTATGAGATTCTGACTATATTGTGAAGAGTCTTGAGAAGCCTTCATCACATGACCTCTTATAACAAATCAACAACACTCCCTTCCTGAAGAAAGCTGCTACTGAGTAGAAACAGTGGAAATAAGAATTCACACTGAGCAGTACAAGGATAATAGGAGTTAAGAAAAGAGAAGATACATGTAGAAGTTGGGGCAGGGAGCCAGAGAGGAGATTTCAGACAATAGTGGCCTTATTTTCTAATAGTCCTGCATATAACAAAAGAGGAATCTTTATAGCTATGAATCTCAAAATGTTAATCTAAAAGTCCTGCCTTTTAAAATAAGATGAACATATTTTATGTAAAGATGTGTACCAAAAAAAAATTGCTCTTAAATTCCAAGCAATATTATTATAAGAAACTCAACAAAGAAGGAGAAAAACATTCTCAAAAGGAAGAAAAATTCTGTACATCATAAATTTATGCTCCAAAACAGATAACCTGGAATCTCATTTTTTATATATATATTTTAAGTTTATTAATGTATTTTGAGAGAGAGAGAGAGAACAAGTGGGGAAGGGCAGAGAGAGAGGGAGAAAGAGAATCCCAAGCGGGCTCCATGGTGTCAGCACAGAGCCCGATACTGGACTCGATTTCACGAACCATGAAATCATGACCTGAGCCTTAATCAGGAGGCAGATGCTTAACCAACTGAGCCACCCAGGTGCCCCTAGAATCTTATATTTTTAAATGAAATGGAATTATGAAAACATCTGAAGATACAATATAAATTGGAATTATTATGACAAGTAAAATTGGAGGTGCTAGAACTCAGGAATTAGAAAGGGAGGGAAACAGTCCTCAAAATAAAGAGTAAAACTAGAGTAAATAACCATGACCAAAATGAGTAGATGTTCCAGGAGTCCCACTCAACCCCTTTAGCTGCTGAAGGACCTATCCTTTGTTAGGAACTCAGTTGAGCTTCGAGCTGTCAAAATAAGCAATTGACCTGGTAATAGAAACAAATGGAAGCAATAGTCAAGGCTTTCATCACTTCCTGTTACACGGTATAAGCGAGGATCCAAACTGGAGAACACGCAGACTCTCTTCATTCGACTTCGCCCCATGGAATGGCTTACGTGAAAGAGGGTCAGGTGGATCAGCAGGTGTGCGCTGACCTCATCTCACTTGAGGGGGCTGGAACAACAGATTCCTGCACTTCTATGGATCCTGGGCCTGAGGGGAGCGTGAGGGGAAGATCTAGGAACTGAATGTATTAAGTATCAAGTCACAATGAGGAAAAGTATCTGCAAGGTTTTCCTCTTCTCTCCTGGTAAGAGGCCTTGGCAGAGGGCCCTAAAAACCTTGGCAAAAGGCCCCAGATAGGGGACGTGGGAATGGTGACTTTCTGTACCAAGAATGTTAAATATGCATAAGAGCCTGAGTCCTTTACTGCAACTCCCTTCAGAGAGTGTAATGTGCTGGCTGTCACCTTGTCTTGTGTTTGGGGAGCAACTTTCTCCCATGCGGCCTATCAGGTATAGACTTTGTAATTGTCTATAGTCAGGCCTGAAAATCACATATGGATTTTTATACAGGAACCAGATTCCTCCTATACAGTTGACATGTTCTTTTTTTTTTTTTTAAGATTATTTATTATTTTGAGGAGAGAGAGTGTATACGTGCATACACACACACACACACACACACACACACACACACACACACACACGCACGTGTTTCCAGGGAGGGACAGAGAGTAAGGAAGGGAAGGAAACCTCACTGTGAGCACAGAGCCCTATGTGGGGCTCAGACTCAGGAACCGTGAGATCATGACATGAGCTGAAATCAACAGTTGGTGGCTTAACAGCCTGAGCCCACCCAGGTGCTCTGTTGATCTTTTCCCTGGAGACTTTCCCTCAGCGAAACAGGAGCAACTCTTCCCTGGCAGCTATTTCTCTGTTCCACCCACACCACCACTTCCCCTCAGTCAGTGACTAACTGGCATGAGGTATTAAGCCTCACGGTGACACTAACGCAGTGGTGCATTTCGTGTTCTGGAGTCTTAACAGTGCAATCAGACTGAAGAAAGTCTCCAGCTGGGGCCCCGTTTTTTGCCTAGCTTTGCTCCCCTAGCCTTACGCTAGTGAGAGCACTCACAAAACAAATGTACTGCATCTAGGAAATCCAACCTGAGTTTGTTACCCAGAGTGGATCACAGAAACAAACTCTAAGGATAGGATAATTAACTCGGGCACTGGCTGAATGGTACTGAAGGACTTACCACTGGTGTTAGATGTAGCATACATCTTGCATGGTGTAGCAGTGATATTGCAGAGAGACTGGGAATCTCACCAGAGGAAGAATTTGTTACCCAGGGAAGACATCTTGAAAAAATGAAAGATAAATAAAAACTTTCTCATACAAACAAAAACTGCATGAAATGAAAACATAGCAATCTAGCTGGAAGTATAACTATGGTAACTTCCTTTAGCATTTCTGGTACTAGATTATCTTAGATTTCATTCCCTGAAAGTGTCTTTATTTTTCCTTCAGTTTTGAAGGATATTTTTATTCAACTTAGAAGTCTGGGCTGACTTTTTGTTGGTTTACCTTTTTTTCCCAGAGTATAAAGATGTTGCTCCACTGTCTTTTGGATTTCATAATTCCTGATAAAAATTCAGTGATCATTTGAGTAGTTCTTGTCTGTATGTGAAGTGTGCCACTTCTGAGATTTCTTAGAACATCTCCTTTATACTTTGGTTTTCAATAGTTTGACACTAATGTGCCTGGTTTTCCTCATGTTTATTTACCTTTGTTGGTGCTCATTCAGCTTCTTGCATCAGTACATTTATATCTGTCAATAAATTTGGAAAATGATCAGTCATTATACTTGCTCAAATATTTTTCTGACCATGTTATTTTATTTTATTTTATTTTATTTTATTTTATTTTATTTTATTTTATTTTATTTAAGTTTATTTAAAGAACATGAGCAAGTAAGGGGCAGAGAGAGGGAGAGAATGCCAAGCAGGCTCCACACTGTCAGTGCAGAGCCTAAGGTGGGGCTTGAACCCACTAACCACAGGATTGTGACCTGAGGCAAAATCAAGAGTTAGACATTCAAATGACTGAGCCACCCAGGGGCCCCTTTTCTGCCTGTTTTAATCTTTTCCTCTGGTGACTCTAGCACTCATGTGTTAGACTTTTTAAGATTGTCCCATAGGTCCCTAAATTCTGTTAATTTCTTTTAAAGCATTTTCATTGTTCTTCATATTTTGTAATATCTACTGATGTATCTCTCCATGTTTATTGATTTTCTTCCATCACAATCATGCTGTCAAGTAATCACATTATTCTTAATATATATTTTTTAAATAGTAGATTTTCCATTGGTTTTTTCTATAGTTTATGCTTCTCTGCTAAGATTTCCTGTATTTTCATTTCATTTCTAGCAAATTTTTCTTTATTTCAGTAGGCACTGTTATAATAACTGCTTTAATATATTTTTCTGCTTCTGCATCATCTCTGATGTGTTCTTTCTTGATTGTCTTTTTTTAAGAATGTGTTGTGTTGTTCTGTATCTTTGTCAAACAATGTCAATTTGTATCCTAAATATTGTGAATATTGACATTTTGGGGACAGCACCCAAATACTATTTTTTAAAAATTCTTATCTGGGATGTTAAGTATGAATTTTAGGTCAAAGGGAAATTTTGACAGAATTTATGAATAGGATTTGGAGAATCCATCCTAGCTCACTCCTTTATAGAATGCTTTCTGCTTGTGTAGTTGCTGAGGTTATCCCTGTTCTTCGAGCCAGAAATAATCTGGTTCTCTCTATAGTCAAAGTGCCAACCACAGTCTGTTCTCAGACTAAAGGTCAAAACATTTAGAACTCCCTCGTGTCATTTCTATTTACAAAATGTCATTTCTCCTCTACATTATGCCTTCATTTGTTCACTGTTCATTTCTTTCAGGTTTTTTTTTTTTCATTTTGTCAACATTTATACTTTCTGTGTGTGGGAGAGTCAGTCTTATACGAACTTATTTGCTCTTACCAGATACAGAACTTGAGTTACATATTTTACATTAACATTTTATATACACACATACAGGAATATATTTACCTACGCATGGGTTTATATCTTAAAATAAACAAAAATAAAAAACACTGGCTACGTAAGTCAACAGACACAAGTGGCTACCTAACCTATTAGGAGTAGAGGAAGGCATCGTAGAGGATCCAGAGACAGAAGCTAGAATTCTTAGGACATATTTTGCTTCGTGAATTTGTCTATAGGATCATATAAGTATTTCCCAGAAATATAGAGAAAAAATTTTATAAACAATTTATAAAAGTAAAAAAAATGAAGCAAAAATGGGTTGATATAGTCACATAAGAAAAATTATAAGTGATTTTAAATATTTAATTTCATATCTCTAATTGAATATACCCTAATAAGAAAGAAAAAATGTGCAGAGAAAAAAACTGCACTAATCATATCATTGTGTTATAATGTTAGTATTTTCATTCTCAGACTGTTGTATGTATAATACAAAACAAAGCAAATTAATTATTGTGTGATATTCTATGTCTCTTATCCTTAGTTTCTCTTTGAATCATGTTTAGGTATGGGACAAATGAGATTCAGATTATTATAGAAAATGGTAGTAAAGCCCCTTGAGTCCTGAATTTAATTGCAAATATGAACATATGACATATTTTGTCTGAAAGTGTATTGATAGCTGTGTCATCTGGAAAGACCAATTCAGTGTCAGTAACAGCTCTTTTGCTAAGGCTGGGGTCTCCAAATATAATTTACACTGTTCACATTTACTACTTGTACACCATTGGTAGGAGTGTAAACTGCTTCAGTCATTATGGAAAATAGGATACAGATACTCCTCAAAAAATAAAAATAGAATTATTATATGATCCAGCAATCCCACTTTGGGGTATGTATATCTATATCTATATCTATATATCTATCTATATCTATATCTATATCTATATCTATATCTATATCTATATCTATATCTATATCTATATCTATATCTATATATCTATATCCAAAATACATGAAATCACTATCTCAAAGAGTTATCTACATCCCCATGTTTATTGAAGCACTATTCACAATGGTCAAGATATGGAAACAACCTAAATGTCCATCCATAGGAGAATGGATAAGAAAATATAGCGCACACACACACAAACACACACACACACACAAGAATATTATTCGGCCTTAAAAAAAGAAGGAAATCCTGCTATTTACAACAACTTGGATGAACCTGAAGAACATTGTGCTTAATGAAAACAGTCACAGAAAGACAAATACTGCATGATCTCACTTATATTTGGAATCTATAATAGTCAAATTCAGCGAAGCAGAGAATAGATTACTCGTTGCCCAGAGATTAGAGGGAGTGGAAATAAGGAGGTATTGATCAGTGGATATAAAGTTTCTGTTATGAAGGATGGATAAATTCTGGGTGGATAAATTCAACCATGTGACTACAGTTAATAAATATACCATATTTAATATCTGAAATATAGAGAAGTGGGTAGATCTTAAGTGATCTTAACACACACAGAGAAAGGTATGTATGTATGTAAAATTCTTATAAACCCTGAAATCACAAGGATTAATTCAGATTCTGATTATTTTTTGTTTTGTCACTGCCTAGTGTATGATAGGATAGGTGTTTAGGAAATGCTGTTTGAGCAAGTCACATTAGGGACTATCCATTCTAGCATCTTGTTACTTAGGAATTCCAAATATTGATAACATGACTTGAGGAGATAAGAATCAATGAAAAGAATGTAGCAGATGAAGACATAATAATTCTGCCCAGTTTTCAAACTTTATCTCTAATGCACTTTTAAGTACTTAACTTCTGGTTACTGAACTATTTCTCTTTCTATTCTCTGGACAGTGATAGAAAAATTTTGTTAACTGCATGCACTTCAGGTTTTTGGTATACTATGTAAGGGTGATATGTTCTTTTTTGTAACTCTTTTTTATCAAATAGATCTTCTCAAGCAATTCTATTTATTCTGACTTCAATTAATTTTTCATACTTTTTCATTCATTCTGGTTAAAATTTTTGTTAAACTGCTCAATACCATGTTATAAGCATTCCTAGGGTAATAAACCAAAGTATTTAATTTCATCTATTATGTGCTGCTTCTTATTTGTTTCTTGTTTTGAGGATTACCTTAACTTCCAAACTCTGTAGGCACATTTATTAATACTGGAGAATTTGAATAGTAATGTCATTTTATGTCATACTTAAACATGAAGGACAGAAAATATACAACATGTGCAGAATCTGACTATTATTTACTGATGAACACTTAATCTCTTAAAGTCATGTCATTAATTATCGTGCATTGCCCATTAATTTAATTTATAGAGCTCTCTCAAACCTGTCACTCAAATCCCATTAATGTGACCTGAGCTACTAGGAGGAATTCACGAGGCTTTATGGTTCAGAACAATACTGAAGCTTTCAATTCTTTTATCCTTTTTTTGTAGACTTGGGGAGAATATTACAGAGTGAGGGATTTGCAGTTTACTAGGAGGGATCTGAACCAAGTGACACAAGGCAAGTTATTCTCTCGTGATTTGAAGAAACAAAGTACATTTTATTCACTAGTCCCTTATCCCTATGTGTTGACATTATGGGATTATAGTATTTAAGATAGAATGATGGTATTGTAAAGTATTCTGATAAGCCCTTTCTCTTGGGTTTACCCCCTGAGAAGGAATACATATTTTGCCATGTTTTCCCAGCATGTTTTAAAAAATATAAGGCAAGTATAAGTCTGAATTCAAAAGGCATGTTAACTAAAATGCCAATCAGTAGTTGTCCTGCCAAATATCTTGCTAGAATTCTCAGGGCTAAGATTTGTGCTTTAATGGGGATTAGCAGAAATAGGCCTATGGAGTATTACATTATTTATCCTATTATTATTCTACAAGACTTGCTTTATTGGTAACACTATTATATTCCTCTTTAATTCTCATCCAGCTCTTTAATGATCTCAGTTCCTCATTTTTGTTAATGAAGGGCAACAGGCAGGAAAATGAATTCCCCATAATCCTTTACTGTAGCCTCTGGTGAATTGACTTTCCCTGTATTCATTGAAATGTGTTATCTCGTTTATCTAGAAATGTCAATGACTTTTAGAAGGGACTGCATCTGAATGTGACTTGGATAAACATGATCTAATAACTCAAAGTAAATGTCTTTCCCTTTGCCCTATGGGTATAATTTGTTAATATTAAATGACCTTATGTTTTGAGAACATTAAAGTGGAGGAAAACAGATGCTACATGGAACATTTAAGAGCATAGATAAAGTAAAGCTAATAACAACAAATATATTATTCTGCTTTCAGAAGAAGGTCAGGGACCAAAAAGATTGTGTGTGTGTGTGTGTGTGTGTGTGTGTGTGTGTGTATAGGAGGAGAGGGAGGAGTGTGTGTGTGTGTGTGTGTGTGTGTGTGTGTGTGTGTGTAGGAGGAGAAGGAGGAGTGTGTCACTGTGTGTGTGTTGTGTGTGTGTGTAGGAGGAGAGGGAGGAGTGTGTGTGTGTGTGTGTGTGTGTGTGTGTGTGTAGGAGGAGAAAGAAGAGTGTGTGTGTGTGTGTGTGTGTGTGTGTGTGTGTGTGTGTGTTGTGTGTGTGTAGGAGGAGAAGGAGGAGTGTGTGTGTGTGTGTGTGTGTGTGTGTGTGTGTGTGCATGTATGGAGCTAACATTAGCTTTGAAGGTACTATGTGCCAGGCACTATTCCTATATAGAATGTAGTTATATGAAGTCATATCACTTTCATAAGTACCCCTTGAGGAAGTATAGTTATAAGAAGCAAATCCTTAAAGAAAATGTAGACTTAGTTGTGGAGGCAGTGTGCGGGACAGGAAACTCTTAGTCCTTTGTAGGTATGGGGGACCTAAAGCCTTTCCTATTATCTCTCAGAATCTAGAACAGATTAACACAAAGAAGAGTAGGGTGCTTGATGGAAACCTGATGATGACTAAACATAAACATGTTAGAATTTGTTGCTCACAGCACTCTGCCTTGTTAATAATACAATGTGAGGCAGAGAAATTCTAGTTCCTGGTCACCAACCTCAGTGCTATTGGGAAAAATTATGCAATTGTTTTATCTCTGTTGCTTGAATAATTTTTTGCATTTAATCTTAGGTCGCTGAAGACAAGATACACAATTTGTGCAATTTGCAGAAATGAAGAGACAGTTCTTTATTGTCAGTTTTCCCACTAGATATTGCCCAAGAATGGGATTCAACTACTTTGGCAAATGTCAGTGTTAGCTGTAGGTTGAAATAAAATTTAGTTACAGATAGGAGTTCTTTAAGAAAGTTTACATGAGAGATGTGGAAGGAAATCAGCATCATTAGGGTACCCAATAGCGAGATGACTAGGGAGCACAGGTGTAGATGATAATGTTTAAATACAAGAAGTATATTTTCCCTTCTTTAGTCATCAGGGCTTGCCATAAGCATATAGTATTGAAGCTACAGATCACCTCATTAGATCAGGTGTACCCCATCATTCTTGGAGTTCCACAGAGAAAAATATGATTATTAGTGCACACTAACAGCATATACAGGATAATAGAGCTTGGCTCAAGTGTATCATCAAAGGCAAAATCAAATAAGTAAATAAATTGATTTCAATAAGACCATTACTATAGGGATAGCACCCCATATTTAGATATCATAATGTCTCAGCAGAGTGGATTTACTTTAGGTTTTGTGGAGAGGAGTCAAGAAGGTACAGGTTTAGAGTTGGGATTGCTTTGTAAAAAGAGGAAGTCCTAGTCAGCGGCATAGGAAATGTTTATCTCTGTGTTCAGTTAGTTTCATGGGACAAGTAGTTCTAATCTCAGTTAATCATTTATTAAACAAATAACAGGGAGAGTGATGATCTGTATCTGACCTTGTCAATGGGTTCAGACAGAAGGGAAAATGTCTATCTTTGTCCTGTCACAGGCAAACAAGGGATTCATTGTGAGTCTTATGGATGTCATGAGAAAGAGTGGACAGTGAGTCTTATCTAAGGCATATGGTGAAAGGTGGTTGGTTCTTTGCACTGCCATTTCCCAAATCACAAAATGGTGGTGATAGAGGGGGTTGAAACACAAAACGGGTATGTTTCTTGGTTCTTTGCACTACCATTTCCCAAAACACAAAATGGTAGTGATAGAGGGGGTTGAAACACAAAACAGGTATATTTCTTAACTGTCATTGTTTTGGGACAGGGCTGTGGTAAAGTTCAATATTGTCAGTGTTTCTAAACTTAGGGCTATGAAATAGGGCCAAGAGCCACTAACCCAGGTGATTCTGGAAGTTTTTACCATTAGACTTTTAGTAGTATCTATCATGTCATTATGTCAAGGGAAATAGAGATGGGAGATTTGTTTATATAACTAGGAATCTGTACCCCTGGGTCTTTAAAAATTGTTTACATTGGATCTCTCTCTCTCTCTCTCTCTCTCTCTCTCTCTCTCTCTCTCTTTCTGTCCCTCCCTTCTTACCTCCCTCCCCCCATTTCCTCAATGTGAAGATTCTTCTACTCCAAAGATGAAGTTTTCATGTAACATGGGATGTCAGGGCAACTTTCCAAAATTATGGGAGAAAGTCATTCTTCTGCTCTTTACTGAGTACCATTGTTCATCTGTTCTGAGATCAAGGCCATTATCAGGACAAAAATGAGGACAAATAACAATAACCAGAGGTCTTCATTAAGGAAAAATGTCAAACTTACTGATTTGGGAGCAGTCTGCCTAAAGATGACTTATGCAAAAAGAATCCCCAAACTAAATTGATAATCAGTCCACTAAGGTGCTGTGTTATCAGAAATCTCAAAGAGGAAAAAAATTAGAGTAACTAGTTTAAGTAACCGAGATTTGAGGCTAGTCTTCAAGTACCAATCAAGAGTAACTTGTAATGATACTGCATCTAAGCCCACCCTCATGGGGGAATCCTCCATTATTACCTTTTTAAGTTAAACATTTAATCACACCTGACAAGTGAAACTCTTTCAGCTCATATGAAGCAATAATAGATCAAAAATCAATCTCAATGAAGGTAGAAGTTTGTCTCTTTTGTTTGCTGTGGGGAACTCAATACCTAGAACAGTGTCTGGTATATGGAAAGTGTCAAACACATAATTATTGAATGAATGAATGAATGAATGAATGAAAAAGTGGATGCCAAGAAACTAGCTGGTCTCCAAAGAATTCAGTCTGTAAACTGAGTCCAATGATGTTCTTTAGTCTTTTCACTCACCTAACAAATCTTTACCTTAGACAATTCACAAAGTGAAGTAGGATATATCAATGTAGCTTGGGAATGTTTTCTTTTATTTCTACTTTCTACATGTGAATATTTTGCCGTAGTCCTCTTTTTTCTTCTATCTCATATAACTTTTGTTGTTGTTGTTATTGCTGCCATTTTATGATCACAGGAGGTCTTCCATGTCCCCGTGCTTTAAAATAGCCCTGAAGTTTCTCTTAATTCCGTCTTTGTAATTCAGTCTGAGTTTCTATTTTCTGGAGGAATATATTAAGTTCAATAGGATCACCAAGTACTAAACAATTATTGGGCTATCTGTTCAATATATTAATGAATTCAGTGTGTAGATTTTTGTCTCTGGCACAATGTCTGATATATTAGTAATTAATACAAATTAAATTAGACCTGTGGCTTTCATCACAACATCAGTTTCCTCTATTATTTTCATTCTGCATATACATTAATTTAAAGAACGCAATAAACAACAACTAGAATAAATTAAAAGACTAGTTATAAACATTTACCAATATACATTATAGGTACCAAAGTAGTTGGTGAACTTCAGTCATTAAATAAAATGATTGATACAATATACAGATATGATTACTATTGACTTCTGTTTATATAAATTTTCACTTATATTTATAATTTATAATAAATTATGTCTTATGGTGAATGATCTTCACATCTCATTATAGGAAATTAAAAAAAATCTATGATGTCAAAAATGACTATATTTGTGTCATTTGACTCTTGATGAACGTGAAGTAAACTCTTGTTACAATTTTTCTTCATGGTTTTCAAACACAGTTTATAAGGTCAGTATAGTTGCAAGAAAATATTTGCTAACAGTCAAAATTAATTATAAACAGGAGAATGGAGTTTCCTTTGTGGATAATTTTCTATATTATCTAACAGCAATCAAATAAAATTGCTCATTAATTGTACATTAGCAAATTATCCCAGAGTTTGGTAATTTCTTTTTGACAGATTCAGCCACATTTCCCATAAGATGAAAGAAAATGTAAGTCAACAATGAGATAATGCCAGTTGGGTTCCCATAAATTTCTTCTCAATCAACACTTTCTTACATACTTCAGTAGCTCTATCTCATCTTCAGCATTAAAGAGCAACTGTAGGAAAATAAATGTGTTGTGTTTCACTGTATTCTTGGCTTATAAAAATAAATTCTCACTTATGAGAGAGCTTTTTTTCTGTCATCTGCACAGAAAGAGGTAAGTGATCAAAATATTGTGCAGGAAATACATGGATAAAAAGTACTAATGAATGCCAGGTGTTTTATGAGATTCATTTTTTCTTAAATTATGCAAGTGTCAATAGACTGCCTATAAAAAAATGCTTTCAGTAACTTAACTATTCTGCTCAGCATGGAAATAACACACTAACCAATTATCTATAATGACTAGCCCACTGGGACAGAAAGATTTATAGACAGGAGAAGCCAGTCTAACAAAAGAATAAATTTGATCTGCCTGAGTTGGACTTAGTACTGCTTTTAGTGTCTTTATTCTAATTTTTGCAAGTGGGATATCTATGTATGTATGTATAACTGTATGTATGTATGTATGTATGTATGTATGTATGTATCTATCTATCATCTATCATGTTACTTTTCTATTGTGTGTTAAATCTTCTTTGTTCTTTCTGAGACATGCATTTCCTTATTATTTAACACTTAGCAACTGCTTTAAATGTGATAAGCAATGTATAGAATAAAAGAAATATAGGACATGAAACATGGGAAAAAAACCCAGCACCTGACAGTAATTTGATATTAGTGAATATAAACATTTATTAGGTGTCACCAGAATACTTCTAAAAGGAAAAGAGTTCTGCATGAAATGTTGAGTAAGAATTGATAACTGTCTTCTATTATTTAAGACAATTGAAGCAGGGAATATAATGGGGAGCCATGAGATGTTTTTCCATTTCATTATTGTCTGAATGTTTTGTAAAAAAAAGATGTCTAATATTGTTCCAATTGTTAGTGTGAACTTTACATTTTTATGTTTAAGGGTTCTCCATTAGTAATTTATAAATACCATCAGCCATAAATTATGTATTTAATTTACTCAATAGAAAAAAAAATCCATTAAGTAACAGTTTACAATAATGCAATTTGGCTAATAAGCTATCTCCTTATTACTCATACCCATTGCCAGCTTATCAAAACTCTATAAAATTTAGGGAAAAATGCAATGCACTTCACAATAAAACCATGCTGAGAGTAAGTTTGCTTTTATTAATAATTTAGAAATCAATTGTCATAAAATTAAAAATAAAATAAAATAATTTAAGGAGACTTTGAACTTAAAAATATTGGCTAAAATGAAGACTTTTTAAACATTTGACATTATAATGAATATATATTTTCCTCATATAACTAATGTGAATGAAAAATTTAATATATTAATTAGCTAATATTTACAAGTTTAGAATATATTTGTGCATGTTCCAAATATAGCTCACCCTAAAATGAATATCACCCTAAAATGAATAAAGCATTACTAAACAAGCCCGTAAGTTATTTAAATCACCAATAGATGGCAGTATGAGTTTACATTTGAAGTTGCTTTAAGGCATTTGGCCCTCTTCTAATACTGCATTGAAATCAATGTTGATTTAAAATTGTTATATTTAACTTTAATCAGCAACATTCATCAAAGTTAAGTGTAAATATATATATATATATATATGCACATATGTTTGTATATATGTATATAAATCCACACACATGCGTATATATATATATATCAATATACATATTTTTATATTATATGTTGTATTAGATACCTGTTTTCAGTATAACAAATTACTCAGAACTTAGGAGCAAATATTTATTATTTCACATAGTTTCTGAGAGGAATCCAAGTATGGCATAGCTGGCTGATTCCAGCTCAGCATTTATCATGAGTTGCTTTCAAGTTGTCAGTCAGGGGTGTAGGGACCAGAAGGGGCCTGGCAATCACTGAACTCATGTAGAGAGCTGATTGGATGAAGCTTCAGTTCCTTGTTGTGTCCTCCATAATGCTGTTCATGCGACATGAATGTTGGCCTTTTCAGAGTGAGTGAAGAAAGAGAGAATGAGAACTCAAGCAAGAGGGCCCAAAAGAGAGCTCCCTTGAGTCTTTATGCCTCCCTTCAGAAGTGGCATATTCTCACTTCCACTAAATCTATCGGTCACATAGACCTAGCCTCATATAATTAGAGAGAAGACTGTACCAGGGGGTATCAATACCAGTGGGAATGGAGAGATGTATTTTGGGGGCTGGGTATATATTTATATAGAGCCTCTTCATAATTTTATTATTCTTACATCAAGTTCAATATTTCTATTTCTGTAATTGCAAAACCTTGTTTTCTATCTTTCTACTCAGATTTCCTTTTACCTCCCGTCATCCTTCCTTCTTCTTGACACCTGTGTGACCAAACAAAAGTGAAATGCACGCATATGCATAAATGTGTTTTAGAAAACCTGCTTTCTTGATTGGGATATTATTAAAACTTTTGGAAATAGAACATCAGAGAAAATAGTGTTTATTATTCCCTAATAAAATAATATCTTCTGATCACAGAAGGCAACATCTAGACTAATAGTCTTTCTGGATTTCTAATTTACCATTGGTCAATCCATGACAACTTTCATTTGCTAGGGAATGAAATAAGTTTTTAATAGAGAAAAAGCAACTGTTACACATAAAATTAATACATTAGGGTAAGGAGTGTAGGAACAGAGATATAAAACTTTTAAATAGTCAATTCTATATTAAAACAGTTTTAATAATGTTTTAAAAACAAAATTATGGTGTTAATTGGATAGTAGTCAGATGGTGGTAATAAACAAAGAGTGTAAGAAGGAGAGGAAGAAAGAGAGTGCTTAACTAAAAAAAAATAACTGAATTTTATTTTTTTTATTTTTTATTTTTTTTAATTATTATTATTTTTTTACGTTTATTTTTGAGACAGAGAGAGACAGAGCATGAACGGGGGAGGGACAGACAGAGAGGGAGACACAGAATCGGAAGCAGGCTCCAGGCTCTGAGCCATCAGCCCAGAGCCTGACGCGGGGCTGGAACTCACGGTCTGTGAGATCATGACCTGAGCTGAAGTCAGACGCTTAACCGACCGAGCCACCCAGGCGCCCCAATAATTGAATTTTAAAGTGCTTTCTGGTTTGTAGGTTATCTCCATCAGGGTTCAGTTGAGGAAACCAAACCACTGTGAAACAGAAAGATTTTAACCTCAAAGTTGGTGCATACAAATTCACTGCAGTTAGGGAGAGTCTTAGTCTGCATCTCCTTAGATGGACTCTCAGAGTCCTTTAAAACTAACCGATAAAGGAGCTTCTACTTGAGACATAATTAAGAAGGTACCAGAGAGCTACCATGGAAAATTCCAAGTTAAAAAAAATTTACTGAATTTGTGATTTATCAATATAAAATATGAGATTACTGCAGCTGTCAATACAATTGTCTCTAAACACCTGTGCAGCTAGAGATTGGACTGTTCAGTGATACTGTAGAAAATTCCCATATCCTTATAATCTAGCAAACAGAAAATATCCAAAAATAGACTTCTATTTTATTTGCACATTTTACACCTCATGGGAATGCATGAAAATGACATTTCCTAATGCATATTAAGAACCCTATCTATAAGAATATCTGAGAAATGTAATTTCATTTTCCAGAACTTGTGGACCCTAAGAGGTGTCAAGCATGGATATTAAATAGCAACAGACCATATGCAACATGGAAAGTATTTATTTCAAGTAAACGATGTTTTATCTACAGCCTTTCTCTTTCTCCTGCATAATTTCTTTTCTCTGTATTGTTCTAGTGTTTGGTAAAACATACTCCATGTTTTTGTTACCATCCTTTTGTAGTAGTATGCTCAATAAAAATAGATTTTAATATCTTCTGTTGAAAAATAATAATCTCCCTCCTTGAAGAATTATTAGCTTGCTAAAATTGGTATTGTTTAAAAATCAAATGAATCTTCCATGCATGCCCAGGACAAAGCTGGGCTCTCTGGAAAATATTCTCTCTTTAAGAATACTTACACTTGAAAATATATAAGAAAAAAATAATTAACATATATCAGTTACTGAACACTTGTGGTGAAATTATGGCCATTAATCATTGTAATAACCATATAAAATAAATATTATTATTACAATTATAAAAGTATTATTACCATTTTACAGATGAGGACACAAAAGTATATAAATTTTAAACAACGTGCCTAAGTTTACACGGTAACCAAACTGAAGATTCACTGTCACAATCCTATTTTCATTCTAGGGTGTAATGATCATCACTGTATGTTCTACCTGAATACTTCCTCTCATATTGATACATTTAAATTCATCCACATGTATTAACTATAGTTCCTATTTCATGTGAAATCTGGAACTTTGTTCTAAACTGAAACTACCTAATGTGATTAAACTTTCCTTGTTTCAAGGAGCGAGAAATGAAAAGGGAAGTGAGGAGAGGGAGGGATGAAAAACACAGGATTTTGTTTATTTTTAATCTCAACAATTTACTTTTAAGTTTTCTTACTAATTTAATACTTTTAAAACCTTGATTATTTTCTCCCAAACTATGTAGAGAATCATTAGTAAGTTGGTCATTGGTTTTGGATGCATTGTAACACACAACAACTTAATTAATTTGTGACATGAGTGCTTTGTTTTCCTATTGAATACTAAGTACAAGGGAAAATAGTTCAGGATCGGTATATCCATCCTTCTCTTCCATTTTTAACATAAGATTGTTTCCCCTCACAGTTGTGATCTGGCTGCTCCCCTACTGGTCATCGCGTCTGTCCTCCAGGCAGGTAGCCAGCAAAAGGGCAAAAGATTAAGAGCAGAGCATAGGAGGTAGAGAAGTCAGCTGAACCTGTCCTCTTTTAAATAGATAATCCAAAAATCTGACCCGGAAACTTTTTCTCATATTTCATTCACCAGGACCATATGTCACGTTATAATAATGTGACATGAGAAAAATACGTTATAATACATGTTACATGAGAAAAATACGATCAGTGAGGAAACACTTAAAGAACTTATAAATGAATGTTACTGAGTTTGGAATAGAAGATTTTGAGTAAATTAATAACAGAAATGACTATCCTAAAATGTTAAGTACCTAGCTTTCTAGGACCTTGGAAAACCAAGTATTTTAATTGAGTTTGTTTCTGCTCTGTAAATATTAAGGTTCTTATAATCAGTAAAAAGGGAGAATGGATTTTTGGAAGGCTAATGGCACTGTCTGTAAACTTATTGAATTGCGATGATCTCAAAGCATTTTTATTGACTAATACTCTATTTGATAGGGTTAAAAAAATCAAGCACTGTTAAAAATCCCAAATGCTACTTCCAAATTCTCATTCTGATAGATGTTTTTTTTTAAATGTGTATAGTTCATATTGTACTATGCTAACCCTTTGTCCATACTTTCTCTCTTCAAATAGAGGGGAACATTTTTTAATATAAGTAAACATTTATAAATATATTTTTAATATAAAAATATTTTAAAAAATAAATATTTTTATTTTTTTTAACGTTTATTTATTTTTGAGACAGAGAGAGACAGAGCATGAAGGAGGGAGGGTCAGAGAGAGAGAGGGAGAGACAGAATCTGAAACAGGCTCCGGGCTCTGAGCTGTCAGCACAGAGCACGACACGGGGCTCAAACTCACAGACCGTGAGATCATGACCTGAGCCGAAGTCGGCCGCCTAACTGACTGAGCCACCCAGGCACCCCAAAAAATAGATATTTTTAAAGGAAACAGTTGAGCATTGGGAGTTCCATCATGGTACAATTTTCAATATTCACTGTCACTAGAAGATGGGACCACATTGACAAGTGCATTTGCCATTAAAACCTCATACCCAGAAATCAGATCCCTCACTGCTGCACATGTTTTATTGTCCGGAACAAGTCACAGAGTCATGCTGAACATCAAAGAGGATACAAAAACAGATGTGGCCCTATCATAATGCATCATATATGCACCTGTTTTTTTTAAAGCTACTGTGCTAGAAACTTCATGAGTGTATATAAACTAACTTTATTACAAAGTTGGAAAGTGGAGAATGCTACGGAAGGATTACAGAAGAGAGAATTGAGCAATTAGTAATTTCCTCATTAGTAATCATACAATAAAAACTTGATGTATAAAATGAACCTTGTGAATCTACCAATGCTGTCTAAGTACTTTGTACAAAAGAAGTAAATAAAGTTCTTAGTACAAGGATAGAGTAAAAGGCTTCATAAACAAAACTTTATTCATTAGTTTACCAATATTATTGAAAACATTTATTTTTTAAGAACTGCATGTTTGCCATTGGATTGGTGTTGGTGGTAGAGTCAAACATAGAGAAGCAACACCTCTGGTCTCATGGAAATTGCAGCCAACTGGGGGTAGAGTGTGGCAATATCGTGACATTGGAGATGAAGTTGATCAGCCATGCTTTGATAGTGAAAATAAAAGAAAAATCTAGATCTTATTTGAATAAGGTCACCAATTCCTGGGTGAGGAAACTTTTAAAATTTATATCATGACTCTTATGTATCGTTTATATTTTAGCATATATGTATACTCAGTTCTCATTTCGTAGCACTTCAAAGAAAAGTCTCAAGTTGTTACATAAAGGTTGAGGTTAAAGGACCCTACTAGGTGTTATTTGTAATGTCCTAGTGGATTATTCATGGTTGTTATGACCTAAATGGGCAGAATTATGGAAGAAAGACACCACAAGTTGATTTTAAAGCTTATATATAGAGATGTATTACATATTACTTGCACATAGACATGCATATTTGTGAGGACAATAGGGCTAGTGAGGAAGCATTTAAATGATTTATAAAGGGGTTTTAATTAGTTCAGAAAAGGACATGGTTTTGAATAAATCAATAGCAAAAAATATTCTTTTTGTTAAAGTTTATTTATTTTGAAAGAGAGAGAGAATGAGAGAGCGATCGTGAGTGGGGGAGGGGCAGAGAGCGGGAGAGACAGAATTTGAAGCAGGCTCAGGGCCATCAGCTCAGAGCCTGATGTTGGGCTGGAACTCACGAATTGTGAGATCATGACCTGAGCTGAGATTAAAGGTCGGACATTCAACCGACCGAGCTACCCAGGCACACCAAAACAGAAACAATATTCTTAAAGTTATTAGGAACTATCTTTCCTTCATTTATATTTAACAAGGAATAAGGAATGGTCTTAATATTAGAGATTAATAACAACAGAGACAATATCCCAAGGGAAAAAATATCTGTCTTAGCAATAGAGATTTATATCCCAAGGAAAAAATACTGGCAGAACTTGGCTAAAGAATAGAATAGAACATACTATTGAGGTGTATATTGTAATTAGCAATGATAGGGCTATGCAAAATAAACCTATCTGATAAACTAAGTATTGACATGATGTGATTATGTCCAAAGAATATACACATATAAAAAAAATACATGAGCTTAAGGAAGGAGGGTTAGTGGAAAACATTTGGATTAAGATTCAAATAAGAAAAGAAGAAAATGAGAGAGAACACACAAAAATGTTAATATTTAAATATACAGAGACTAACTAGATACAAAATCATCTAATAATTTTTCTATTGTCCATTAAATTGTTTCAGAGGTGGAATAAATCATCACTATTTAGTGATGATTTGTAAATAGTCTAAAATTTAAGTATGCAAGAAGTAGATGCGTCAAATACTCACTGATTTATCTTAATTTTTATCAATAGAGGGATCAAAAGTGAATAAAGAATTAAGTGGGGAATTAAGTGTCATAGAAATGACAATGTTTAGAAATTTAGAATGTCATTCTAGGTTGTCAAACTTAACAAAAGAAAATAATACTAAACGTTGTTCAACCATATGCCCAAGACTTAAGATTTGAGGAAGTTCATTAATATGAAAGAAGCATTACTCAGCTGCAATTGGGCAATTAAGTAGCTTTAAGTAAAGGTTAAGAGGAATATTTCATTTCATTAGAAGTTAGAATATTTAGGCTGCTATAATTTTCAAGATTTAAATAGGTTCCTGAAAAGTAATGGACTAGATTTGTTTTTATTTTAATTTTTAAATTTTTTTAATTTTTCTAAAGTTTATTTATTTTGAGAGAGACAGAGACAGAGTGAGTGGGGGAGGGGCAGGAGAGGGAGAGAGAGAGAATCCCAAGCAGACTCCGTGCTGTCAGTGCACAGCCCAATGTCGGGCTTGAACTCATGAAACCATGAGACCATGACCCGAGCCGAGATAAAGAGTCGGATAGTTAACCAACTGAGCCACCCAGGTGCCCTAGATATGTTTTTTTTTTTTTTAAGTTGAATGAGAATTGGTAGAAGAAATGTGTACAAAGATTATAATTTGGTATGGGAATTGAACTAGATGACCTCAGATTATTTTTATAACTGTAAATTTTTTAAGAAAGAATGTGGCCCATGTCCTATATTACTTAAGAAATTAAAATATATTTGTGAAGGACAGAAAAATATAATAATTGCCAGAAACATTTTCCCTAAATCTATTATGAACAACTGATTTTAAGTAATGAAATCACATTTTAAAATTTAAAGGCAATGTTTTCAAATTTTTTACATTTTCCCAAAAAAACACATCTTGAGTCTGCTAATCTCTTCTATTACAGTCGACCTTTGAACAGTGCAAGGGTTAGGGGCACACCCCCCACCCCCACCCCGTGTAGTTGAAAATCTGTGTATAACGTTTGACTTCTCCAAAACGTTACTCATAGACTGTTGACTGGAATCCTTAACAACAAACAGTAGGTTAACACATATTTTATATGTTATATGTACTAGGTACTGCATTTCTATAATAAAGTAAGCTAGAGAAAAGAAAATGTTATTAAAATCATAACGAAGAGAAAATATGCTTACAGTACTATATGTATTGAAAAAAAAGTCCATGTGTAAATGGACCCACACAACTCCAACCCGTGTTGTTCAAGGGACAATTGTACTACCCAGTTTTCACAATCTTTATCAGTTGCACTTGACACAATGCAATCATCTTCCACATTTTAGCCAGAGTATATAACTCTATACTTTACTCAAACTCTTGTCACCACCTTGACTAAAAACTGTCAGTAACCTCCCATTGTATTTGATATACAAGTATATTTTTACAAGCATTTTTACAAAATCCTAAGTTGTATGTGCCTGCCTAGCTTCTGTCATTTCTCTTTTACTCGCTAGAATCAAGTCATGCTGGCCTACTTTCAGCTTCCGATGTGAAATAAGCTCTTTTCTGTGGCTGAGGCACTTTCCTCTACCTTGGAAACCACTCCTCATCTATTCTCTCACAAATCTTTTTCCTACAAATGTCGTGAAGAGGTACTCTATGAAATGCAATCTAAATCATTTGCTTCTTGTATTGTCTCTTACAAATTCACTCTCCCTTTGGAAACATTTTACATTTTAAATGTACTGTTTTTATATTATTATTTGTTTGATCAAAGAATGTATATAATGGAGACTTTGGTATCACAAGTTGTATCACAGTACTTCTATTCAATAACTCGGGTTGTGGCAGGACAAGAGTTTCAGCTGTGACAGAGCTGACTAGTGTTTATAGAAATAAATAAACTATGGACAAAATTTTAAAAAGTACTCCTTGAAGACACTTGAGGGTACACAAAAACATTCAGAAACTGGAGTGAACTTACCCTTTAAGGAAGGGGCGCATACTGTGGTATTAGGCAGGTGGACGGCACTCCCCTCCAGAGCGTATTCCAATCCACAAGTGGTGAACAGAACTCAAGTGGAAGGCCTCAGCCACACTGGAGAAGGGGTCAGAAGAGGTTTGCGACAGACAGTATACATGGAAATTAAGGACATCTGAAGAGGAGGGAGAAACAGGACAGTAATCCAAAAGCTGTGTATAAACTCATCTCAAATCATAATTGAACAGTGCACTAACTGTGCCTGAGGATGAGATTTAAAGGAGTCCAGGGGAGAAACAATAAATGGAATGCTGAAAGGGAAGAATTGCTATTTCTATGCAGAGAAGACACTATTTAGAGTTTGGTTCCCACACTAAGTTACAGGGGATTGATATAGAAGGTTGTGTCTTCAGACAACCAGCAGGGCCAAACCTGGAGAGTCAAAGATTAAGGAGTTCAACCTGGGGTTAATGACACAGATGAAATAGACTCATCAAAACAAAGTTCACAAGTTCAGGGTTATCCATCAATAATTTAATTATTTGCTATAATAAAATTCAACACTCACATGAAGAATCTAACAGAAATTGATTTTTTTAAGTTGATTTGTTTGAGAGAGAGACAGAGCACACAAGCAGGGGAGGGGCAGAGAGAGAGGGAAAGAGAGAAAGGGGGGGAGAGAGGAAGAGAGAGAGAGAGAGAGACAGAGAGAGAGAGAGAGACAGAGAGAGAGAGAGAGGGAGAGAGAGAGAGAGAGAGAGAGAAAGAGAGAGAGTGTCCTAAGCAGGCTCTGTGCTGATGGGCCTCAACATGGAGTTTGAACTCGTGAACCATGAGATCATGACCTGAGTGGAAATCAAGAGTCATTTGCTCAGCCAGCTGAGCCACGTAGGCACCCCTAACAGAAACCATTTTTATAATGCATCTTCCATAATGTCTAGATTTGTACTTACTGGAAGTTCTAGAATAAGTAAACTAATCTACAATGATAGAAATTAGTGCAATGGTTTCTTGAGTGAGGGGGATTATTAACTAGAAAATAGAATAAGAGAATTTGTGATCATGATAATGTTCTTTATATTAATTTGGATGTTGATTACATGGGGCATCCAAAATTTATCAAAATTTATCAAGCATTACAGTTAAAATCTATGAATTCACTTTATGTAAATGGTACCTAAAATGAATAAATTAATGAATGAAAGTATTTCCCCTGGCTTGTAAATAATATGTAAAAAGAGTTTTATATATTCATTGCTCATTATTCAGAAAAAAATAGCTAAAATCATAATTCATATAACAATAGCCAAGATTTCTTTGGTTTGTGCTTTATCCCCTAATGTTATATGCACATAGTTCTCTAATAACCCTAAATCCTAGTTTAACAATCTTTCTTTTGCCTTCTAATTTAGAGCAATATGATCTCTGTCTTCACCCTTTGATTTGAGTGTAAGTAGCATGGAGGTGTGGCAAAAAATATATTATGGATTGGTAATTCAGTGATTCTCACTCATAATACATTCTGGATCACTGAACTACTAGGCTTCAATTTCACAATAAACTGCCTTCTGCTCTCTGCTTCATTTCTCACTCTTCAGGCCCTACCTCATATACAGCAATAATAGAAATAAAATCTATTACAGAATGACACATATATAGAATATACAGAGCACATGATATATGTTATTTTCAGAGAGGAAACCTCTAGAGTTAAAATCCTGCAGTTTAAAAAGGAGAATAAAAAATATACAATTCTCTCCTCATAAAAGAAGCAGGCAGATGTTTGCTCAGATCTAAGTAAGGACGCTTCAAAATAAACCATGCACTTTAGATTTACGTATTTTACTTTGATTTGGGAACTTTAGGGCTTAAGTTTGAAGTCGAAAGAGAAATTCAAGAAGTAAATCACATAATGGAACTTACCTGTATTTTTCTTTAAGTTGAATTTATCTCTTTAATTGTACATCATAGTTTAATGCCAATACCTAATCTATATGTAGACTACTTTGATAATTTAGTTTTAATACAAAAAGCTATAAAGAATAATAAATTATTTCATCACCCTGTTTGTCTCACAAATGAAATAATGTTTACAGTACTTTTGGTAAAAGTACACTGGAGTACATGTATTTATAAATCTTTATCTTGACATGAATCTATTGGGATAAAACTCCAAGACAAGCATGAATGTTTTAATTTCTTAACATCCTTCTTCTCTAGAATCAAGATGCATTTAGAAGTTTTTGGTTTCACAAGATTTTCTTCTTGGTTTTGTAGATTAAAGAACTTTATAGATTTCTTTTAAACCTGTTTTTTAAAGTTTATTTATTTTGAGGGGGGAGGGGCAGAGAGAGAGAGAGAGAGAGAGAGAGAGAGAGAGAGAGAGAATCCCAAGCAGGCTCCATGCTGTCAGCGCAAAGCCCAACGCGGGGCTCCATCTCACAAACCATGAAATCATGTCCTGAGCTGAAAACCAAGAGTTGGATGCTTAACCAGCTGAGCCAGCCAGGTGCCCCAAGAACTTTTAGATTAAAGATGATTTATAGCAAAGCCTTAATTTTATAAGAAAGTGGACATTATTCCAGAGTGGTGAAATAAACTGCCAGCTCACAGCTAAATAGTAAAATAGAGTTCAAACAGTACATTCCAATAATATACATCTTAGACTCTGAACATTTAAGCATTTTCTTGTGTTATTCTCTATGCTTCAGGTTTTGCCTTTCATATGATATGCTCTGAGCAAATCCAAGCCTCAGCATAAATCTAGAACTAATTCACTTATGTGAGTTAACATTCTGACCTGGAACACATCTTCTCAGATGAAAGAGGGGAATGATTGGCCATGGTTTATGCTGCACAAAATTTAAATAGAGATGCATCTAGAAATATTTCCTTAGAGTCAGTAAAGCTATTATAATATTATTTGTTTAAAGATTCTTTTCAAATAAGAAACCTTTTTTATTTTAATCTCTCTATGCAGACCTAAAGCTATTGCCAGAGACACAGAGCTTTCAAATTACAGACTTTAGTGTTTTTAAATACACTTAGCATAGGATTTCTAAAATATTATTCAAATCACCATCACTTCATTCCCATAATACTATTCTCTGACTTTTTATCTTTTAGTTATGATTAGATAATTCTCCTATATGAAAAATATGTTCAGATTGAACATATATATATGAAATGAATTTGTATTTGAAACAAAATTGAACTCATTTTTTTTCTGTATCTTTACCAGTAAAGTGGAGATGTTTGGGGACAATATTTCTGTGTCCCTTTTAAATTTAAATTTCTTGAGATACTCTGCATGCATTTTTTCTTTGAGAGTTAAGAATCAGGCCTTAGTCTGTAAGCCAGTGGACCTTCATAATTCAGTCATAATCATCAGTGTTTTCCCTAGGCTACCCAGCATGACAAATGTTTATTGCCATTAGATATGACAGTATTTTCAAGTTCAAGAAAGCAAGATATGAAGAATTTTAGATTTTTCTTTTGAGAAAATGTAAGGAAAGGAATTGAAAAAGCTGTGGAACCTTATTTTTTATATGAATTTTTTTGAGTTAAGAAATTAGTGCTTTTTTCTTCATATAGTTTTTAAAACCATATTTTTACAGAAATGTAGCCACTGCTCTATGTATTTTGTCATTCATATTATGACTGCTTTCAACATTTTTTATTTCATTAAAAAACATGCTAGTAGCCACAAACCCTTCACGGAAATGTGATGGTTAATTTTATGTATCAAGTAGATATTTGGCTGAGAATTACTCTGGATGTTTCTGTGAATGAATTTTAGATGGGATTACCATTTACACTGATGGACTTTGAGTAAAGCAGCCCTCCATATGTGGGTCATCCTCATCCCATAGGTTGAAAGCCTTAATAGACATTATGACTGATCTCCCCAGAGTAAGAAGGAATTCTGTTAAACTTCGGTCTGTGTAACTCTTTCCTGGGTCTCTAGCCTGCTGGCCTATCCTGAAAATTTTGGATTTCCCAAGCCTCCATAATCATAGGACTCATTTCTTCTCTCTCTCAAAAGATACATACACACAATCTTTAAATAATAATGTTGAATGAGACTTAATGGGGATGTGGAGACTACTAGCAAGATATATTTTGAAAAATATGAAAAATTAATATTACATACTATATATATTCTATATGATATATATAAAACATACATGTATTTTATGTATATATATAATCAGTTGTTTCTGTTTTTATGAAGAATTCTTACAGAAAGTATTGTCAATTTCACAGTCATTGAAAAAAATGGATTTACTGTTATTAACCCTTTCCTTAAAGCCAGGTTTCCCAATCTTCATACTTTTAATAAGATGAGTAACATCTCACACACATATAAGTATTAAATTGTTTTTGAGTTAGAAATGAGACCTGCAAGTTTATTGAAGATAAAAGTTTAGACTTCAACTTAAACATTGAGGTATTTATGTAGAATCCTCCTTAGTTCTTAAATGGCTTTGCTGTCTTTTTTTGATTCCCTTTTCTCAACCTCTGATGACAAAAGAACTTTGCATGTCACCTAGGGACTCAAGAGAAAGTGTTATTAGCAGGAGTTTTCTATGAGAAAATTGCATTGAGCCATAGGGGCTTTACAGATCTCACTGTATTACAAATGGGGATTTTAGAAGGGTCGAGGGAAATAAATTACTCAGACTCACAGTGCAAAGTATTTGAGACATAGAAGAAGAAGGAGAAGACAATACAGGAGATCCTTCTTATCCATGTTTTCAAACTTTCCGTCATTTCCGTTACCCACAATCGACCCTGGTCCAGAAGTTGATGATTCTCCTGACCAATTGTAAGGTCAGTAATAGCCTAATACTACCTCATAGTACCTTCATCATTCACCTTACTTTATTTCATCAGGTAGGCATTTTTTATCATCTTATATCATCACAAGAAGATAGGTGAATGCAGTATAATATTTGAAGAGAAAACACATTCACATAACTTTTAATTATAGTATGTTGCTAATAATGGTTTTATTTCATTATTAGCTTTGTTGTTAATCTCTTTCTATGCCTAATTTGTAGATTACACTCTTTCATAGGGATGTATGTATAGGAAAAAAAACATAGTATATACAGGGTTCAGTGATCGACGGTTCCACGCATCCACTGGGATCTTGGAATAAGAGGGGCATGTAAGGGGAGTCTGTGGTATTAGTGTCAATTTTTTTTCTCTTTCAGAAGTGTTTTTAGATTTTTCTCTGAAGATATGTGAGGAAAATATGTGAAAATATGTGAAAACACATTTCATTGAGTTTCAAAGACAACTTATTATATGTGACTGAGACTTTTGAATGATTTAATGTGGCAGTAGAATGAAAAATAACCCAATTTTAGTAAAATAAAAATACCATATCTATTACAATTAATAGGTTCAAGTGGGCCATGTATCTAGATAATAGCCTATTTAGCCTCTGGCATTTGTACAAGTAATTGCTTGCTTTGCCCATGCGATCATGTCTTGCCTTACCATTACTATTAGAATCATTAATTGCCTATTTTGCTGTTTCAATTTGCACAGATGTCATAGCAATAATTAGATATTCTGCCCATTTTCCTACACAACTGTCCCATTTTTTCCTTTAATTCTAATGTAAGAATTTAAGACTATCCTTTTTTACCCAAGTCATATTTCTTTGTTTAATCATAATTGATTGGATAGGCACAGATTGATTTAATTTTTTTCATATTTTTTCCTACTAACCCCCATGTCCCCACAAGGTGTCACTCAACATTATTTTTCAAAGATTGTTTCTCACCCTAGTTTCCCAAAGTAAGCACATAGAATCAAAGAATTTCAGTATCAGAAGAATCTAAATTAAGGATCTACTATTCAAATTATTGGTCTGATATTCAACACTGGCTATATACTGGTGAAGCTCAGTGCTAAAAGAAAGTGTAGAGCTTCTCATCAAAAACTTAAGAATTTCAAGACAATGCCTAAAGAACATTAAACTAATCATAGGGCCCTTCAAAGTGTGGGTCTGTCTGTAACTGGCCAGTTCACACACGAGGCCAGTTTGAATTCCTTTCTTATCGTCCTTACCAAATGGTTATTGGGCTTCTGTTCAGACATTTCCAGAGACAGAAAACTCACTAATTCGTAAAGCCATTTATTCCTTACTTCAACGGTTGTATCTATTAGAGAGGTCTTCCTTATCCTTTTAAAATAAGGCAGGGGGTGGGTGGGTGGTGGATGATGATGGCATATGACAAATTACTGATGCTTATTGTTGTTGTTGTTGTTTATTACTTGCCTTATCACATTTTTTTCTTTTATTCAGTGTTTTCAAGACAAACATGGGTAAGGAACTAAGATGATTTGATCCTCCTTCCCACTTTGTTACTGTTACTCTTTTCATCTTTACTAAGTAGTTCTTTCCTCTGTCACTAACAATACCTCTAATACTATTTTTAAAAGGAACTAAATAGGGTAAGAGATGAGGGGTAAAAAAAGATATGATACCATCCAACCTAATTGTTGCTGAGCACAATTTATTTAGAGAATGTGTGGTGATAGAAATCCAGGCACCGATAGAAATTCCAAATGTGTAAATACTTCACTGCCAAACTAAACCAGTACTAATGGACCCCCTACTTACTGTAGTGCGAACAATGAAAGAAACTGAAGGTCTTTTCTTTTTGACGTATCTGATTAGACAACTAGATGCATTATTTTCACATATATAGTCTTACTGATATTTTCACTTTCATCTCCTTGGTCACTGCATAGATGAACCACATCGTTTTAGACACTTAAAAAAGGCATTTTTATTCCATGTTCTTATTAATCCTACTGTGTATAGTTACATAAGCTCTTTCTCCATGTCTATTATAAGAAATCTTGTTTATCCTTATAGGACTTTCATTTGCCCTTAATTCTGAATTTCTTCCTCTTTCTTCAATTAAATATAATCTCTTCCTCATTGGAATCCTTATTAAAATTTGGTTTAATCATTCCTTATTGCAATTCTTATCTTACTCACCTTCTATACTAGAAGCAACTTGAAGGTCACCCTTGTAGAATATAGTATAGCTCTACCAATGATTTCTTTCATTTATTAATATATAACTACTGTAATTTTGTTTTTTTATTTTGATTAATATTTATTGAATTTGATTATAGTACATGCGAAAAAAACCCCACCAACTATACATCCAAAATCAGAAAGAAAAGAGTGCTCCTACTTTTAGATTTTTTCAGTTTTCTATGTAAAAATATTTTGGCTTTAAAGTCAAATAAATATTTATCTCTGATATGAAAATAATTTATAAACCATCTCAAAATATTTTTAGAAAGATTAATATTTGTTGATTTTTAAACAACTATAAGTGTCTATTATATTGAAACATACCTGTATAAAAATAGCTTTGACAAGATGAAATCTGACACTTAACGATTTTATGATCCCAAGTAGCATAAGCTAAGCGACTGTTGATACTAACATATAAACAGAGCTCTGGTGAAAATGCTTTTTTTTTTTTTTTCCATTTTGGATAAACCCATGACTTAAAAAAGATACACAATTTTTTTCTGATTGAAGAGTAGATTAAACATACATTTTAAAGGAACTTGTGACATATTGAACCACCAGCAAAATTTTTTAAGTGGTCATAGATATTAAAATTGAGAATTTGTTACTCAACCCTTTATTAAACACAAGATATCAAAATTCCTGAGCACAAATAATTTTTATATACTTCCACTTTGGTAAACTTTTATAGGTCATCTATAGTTATGGTGTTGCTATACTTTAATTTTAAATCTTATCTACCAAAAATAGGTATATATTTTGCTTTATAACATTGTATTGTTAATCAAAGTAATATTTCACTGTATGGTTATTTATAATTTAAACTTAAATAAATATAGTGAGGTTTTCACCAATATATTTTAAATTTCTTCAAATAATCTTAAAATTTAAATTCAGGAACTGCCTGCCAATATGGTTATCAGAATCATTAGTTTTGTATTATGTTAATATGTGCCCTTTACATGGATTTATTTTTTCTCGTATAGATACTGATGCTATTTTGTCCTTTATAATAGATTAGTCTTTATGGATTTTTATGTTTAAATTAAATATTTCAATGATTCAGTGAAAGATTTTGAAATGATCATTCATTGTGTTTTTTTTTTTTTTCATAGATCCTGGGAAATTGTCAGTTACAACTTAATAAAGATGTATTTTCTATTTATTGTGGCATTTTATGTATTTTATTGATCTAATGAAATTTACTGAGTTTTTACTATGCTCCTGTGAGGATGCCATATCTAAGCACACATATCTAAGCACTACATATCTAAGCACACTTAGTGCTTAGATATCATACTTGCCATAGAAATTTCCAATTTAAAAATAAACAGGTAAAAATATTGTAGCTAGTGTTATTGAAGACAAATTACTGAAATGCTGAAATGCTATGGAAACACAAAAACAGAACAACTTTCTCTGGAGAAGTTAAGGAAGAATGCAGATGTGGTATTTAAACTGAACTTAAAAAAATTACTTGAATTGAAAATATGAAAAAGTGTGAAATGATGTATGCACCAAGTGAAAGTAAATTTACTCATTCATTCAATAAGAAATAGCTATTGAGTATCTACCATATGTCAGGCACCCACGAGGCACTGAGTTTCTGAGGCTAGAATGAACAGAACATTCAAAGATGATTAACTGTGGTAGGAGTAATACAGTTGGAGGTGAAAGGTGTTGGCATAAAATGAGAATGGGCAGGTAGGTTGAGGATAGAATGTGCCAATATATAGAATTTGGATTTTATATTATATACAATAAAGTTCTTTAGCAGCTGGGTGGCATGAACTATTTTACTTTTAGAAAGATAACTCTGACAGCTATATGGAGAATGAACTAGAGTGAGGGAGAAATAGCGTGTCAGTTAAAGAGAGTTATGAGGCTATTATTGTAATCGTCCAAGAGAGAAATGATGAGGACCCAGAGCTGGGTAGTGGCAGGTGGATGGAGAGGATAGACTGAATTTGAGAGACAAATTTGAAGGAGAATTGACAGCATTCGGTGAAAGAGCATTTTACTGTCAATCATAGTAAAAGTGCTTTACTGTAAGAAATGCATAATACAAAAACATATGCACTGAAACTGTGTTTTGGGATTCTCGATTTAAAAATTATTTTGATGAGTTTAATCATTGTTATATAGCTCAAGATTAAAGAAACCGTGGGTTGACAATATTGATAATAGAAATAGAAAACATTAACTTGTTCAAAACACAGGAATTTTAGAATTTCTGCTGAAGTCAACTTTTTCATTTTAGAGAGAAGACTGAGATCCAGAAACACAAATCCAGTTAGTCCAATGATTCTGTTGATTTGAGGCATCAAAATTGGCTTAAGTCATTTCATTGTATAAATGAAGTATGTTCATGTGTTTTTGGAGTAATCTTTATAAGAACCCACCACTTTCAACTGTGCTGTATATGATAAACCTGTAGTAAATACTTTTTGTTAAGTTTTTCATTTTAATTTTGGTATAGTTAACATCAGTGTTATATTAGTTTCAGGTGTACAGTATAGTAATTCAGCAATTCTATGTATTATTTAGTGCTCATCATGATAAGTATACTCTTAATTCTTTTCACCTATTTCACCCATCTCCCTACCCACCTCCCCTTTGGTAACCATCAGTTTGTTCTCTATAGTTAAGAGTCAGTTGGTTTGTCTCCTTTTTTTTTTTTCTTTTTGCTAATGTATTTTGTTTCTTAAATTCCACACGAGTGAAATCATTTTGTATTCGTCTTTCTCTGACTGACTTATTTCACTTAGCATTATACTCTGTAGCTCTGTCCATGTTGCTGCAAATGGAAAGATTTCATTCTTTTTTATGGCTTAATAATATTCCATTATATACATAAATCTTCCTTATCCATCCATCTGTGGATGGACACTGAGGTTGATTCCATAATTTGGATATTGTAAATAATGCTGCAACATACATTAGGGTAAATGTGTCCCTTTGAGTTAGTGCTTTTGTATTTTTTTGGTAAATATCCAGTAGTGTAATTACTGGATTATAGGGTAGTTCCATTTTTAACTTTCTAAGGAAGTTCCACACTGTTTTCCACAGTGGCTGTACCAGTTTGCACTCTCATTAGTAAATATTTGCTGAGAGAAAGAATGCTTCAGAAAGAACCAAAAAGTTCTGTGAGTATACAGAGTTCTGTGTTCTATACATTGTGAGAATATCATTTCACTTTAATTTACTCTATTATTTTTGAGAGACTGTAGAGATATATTGCCTATCTTGGTACCTTATGAAATAAATAAAATTATACCGTTTTCCAATGTATGTTAACTACCTGGAATTTAAATAAAAACTAAAAAAATGTGCCATTCTTAGATTTTACCCCTATGTTGAAGAAAAATTGAAAAGCAAAACAGAATGGTGCTTGGGTGGCTCTGTCGGTTTAGCATCTGACTCTTGATTTCAGCTTAGGTCATGACCTCATATTTGTGAGATCAAGCCCCGCGTTGGGCTCCTTGCTGAGCATGGAGCCTGCTTGGGATTCTTTCTCTCTCCCTCTGCCCTTCTGTCTTGCACATGCACACTCTCTCTCTCTCTCAAAATAAATAAACATTAAAAAAAAGAAAAGAAAAGAAAAACAAATCAGAAGACAATGAAACAAATTAATTCAACATCTAATATAAAAATGCAGAGTAAACAAAAATAGATTTTGAAGGTTTTATGAGGAAAAGTAACAAGAAATTCAGAACATATCTACATACACAAAAAGAATCAAAATAGTTTGATGATGTTTGCAATGATATCTAATGGAATAAAATACGATTGGGATATATCCAACTTGATTTTATTTTTAACTCTCTTAAATAGAACTAAAAATGATTACAATTCTGTAGAAATTAGTAGTTTTTCTTTTAAAAAATATGAAGAAAAAAGTGAGGAATAGCTGCATTTAAATAAGAACACTTTAAAATTGAGGTAACCTCAGGTAAAGATAAAATTTTCCCCGTTTTCAGGTAAACATTTTCAGATTTTTCATGTAGGCAAAACAGAATGAAATATATATGAAGATGGAGGAAAAATACACCCAACCAGTGTATCAACACTGACTATGTAGTTCATATGCTAAAGGGTATTTTGGTAGCTACAGTGTGTGCAGTACTGTAGTCACTGAGTTCGTTCCTGAAGCAGAACATTCTCTGTGGCTCTGAGTGCACTCCAGTGGATCATGCAGATGTGGTCTGCACTCCTTTGTGTTAAGGACAGAATGAGGAATGATTCGGTGTGACCAGACTTCAGAGATGGCTCTCCCAGAGCCTCTGAGGTTTCAGTGTACAGATAGTCCTGCTCAGTGGCTGGGCTGCTTTGATAACAGAATTAATTTGGCCTCTAGAGAAGGTCTGTTCTGTCGGGAAAAATATTTCACAGAGGTGATTCGCCCTCCAGTCATTTATCAACAAAATACCAATTGCGATGGAAAATAAAGTCATGAAATTACTTCGAATTTTTTGAGTGAGGTAGTTGAGACACCTTGAGGATTCTTAAAAAAAAAGAAGTAATTAATTAATGGCGCCTACAGAACTTTATGCATCAAAAATGGATTATAAAATTATCCTGTATTTGGAAGTTTGACAATAACAGGAAAGCAAGTTACACTAAGTCTGGATAAAGTCAGGCTTAATGTACATTTTATTACATTTCTATAATGTTATTTTGTTTAACTTTTAAAAGTACAGCTACATTTATTTGTTTGAGTAGCATCTTTGGATTTTCTTTCTTTCTTTCTTTTTTTTTTTTAGATCTTTATTTTTGAGAGAGACAGAGTGTGAGCAGGGGTACAGTAATGTGAGCATAGAGAGAGGGAAACAGAATCCGAAGCGGGCCTCAGGCTCTGAGCTGTCAGCACAGAGCCCAACACGGGGCTCAAACTCACAAACCAGAGGATCATGACTTAAGGGGGAAGTCAGATACTTACCTGACTGAGCCATCCAGGCGCCCCTCTCTTTGGATTTTCAGAAGATAAAAAGATTGTAAATGCATGACTCTGGAAGAGAAAAGAAACCCTAATGTTGCAGATATTGTTACCCAAATTCCAGAAGGTACAGGGAGAATTTTAAAGTTAAGAAATATATGGTACATATGTTTAAAGAAAGAACAAAATATTCTGAAGGAAAATTGAATTATATATGACTTTACATTGTGTACTCATTTATCTCCTTGTTAATATGGATGGGCTTTGGAAGTCTACTTTTAATAACAGAGTTGGTGACATTTGTAGGCTTTATAGACTTTTGACAGATGGAATCATGAATCTCTTGATTTAATATTCTCAAACCTAAAATACTCCAGATGTAGATGTAACATAATAAGGGTTTATGGCACAGTTTGAATTAGTGATGATATATTTCAATATTTTTATCTTTAGTACTAGGTTCATTTTCATTTTCAAAATATTGTGATGGTCTGTTATAAAAGGATCTAAATTAATTTGATGGAAACATTATTTGTCTGTATGCAATTTGGGTAGGGTGTTTCTAATTGATATGCCAGATTCCACACAGTGTAACTAAATTGTCACAAGAGATTTAAAACAATTATCTGAGCAGTCTGTTCAAAACAAAGTTATAATCATCAGCAAATATTTATGGAGTGTCCACTGAGTGCCTTGCTTTATATTAGTTGCTACCAATCTGCTTAAATTTCTGGAAGTAGATCTGATGGTGAGGATTGAGATGGGAGAGACAATGCAGCGCGAGATCCCATCACAGAAGGAATTAGATTCTAAGTCTACAAAAAGACGAACTAGGAATTCAAAAAGACTAATCTTATATATATTTCTATTTATTATACCTTCTGGTAATTCTAAATTGGGCACGTGCTTAATTAGATTTTTAGGAAGTTAGTTAACGTAAGATATTTTAAAATAACTCCTTTTTTAAAAAAAAAAAGAAGATTGCAGAATTATGTAGGCACGTTTAGTCATATTTAGAATTAAATTACTTTTGGAGTGACAAACTCTAAAGAAAGAAGGAAGAATAGGAAAAAAAAATCAAAAGTCATATGTATCCAGATTTAGAGGGTCTAAAGGCATTTTGCAATCAGAGGAGAAAAGAACAGCTCTGACAGCCAAAAGAGCTTTCTTTTTCAAGTATTTACCTTTTATACACATAGATTTCTACAATGAGATCTTACATTTTTTACTGCCATTTTTTTACATTAAAACCTTTTTATAATGTACAGTAAGAAATACATTTTATATAATGACCCATTTATTACAAGGTACACAGTTCTTGCTAAGAAACCATACAATGTATTGTGATGGTTTATATTCTATTCCATTCTACGTAATTAATTTAAAAGTGCTATAACACACTACAATTATTTCACACACATCTTGTAAATGACTTTTCTCAAATTCTGAGAAAAATAACCACCAAGATTAAAAAAAATTATGCAATGGAACTTAAGTAGTGGATACATGGGTCTAAATTGTTATACTCACTTCAATATGACATTTCCAATCAGTTTACAAGGGAGCACAAAATCAGTTTTGTGGTGATCTGCATTTTTAATTTTCCCTGAAGCTACGTGAGCTGAGGTTGATGAGTTGGTAGGGCATGTTTGTACTTCTCTATATGGTAATATTAGAAGAGCTACTGTGGGAGAGAGTATGCACGTGAACCCATCCATATTGTTCAGCAGAAGGACAGCAAACAGTGTTTCCAACTTTATGGATCAGGCTGGGATTTCAGACATCACTGACCCACTTGTGGGGCTCCTTCGTACCCATCATTTAACAGCAGCTTAATCCTTAATTGAGAAAGATGGATAAAAGGTTAGGCTATCGAAATATTGCCAATAAATATATTTGGATATATTCAGCATTACCAAATCAATATTTTCTTTTTATTTTAATGTGTGTGTGGTATATTTGCATGCACAATATACATACACAATATACACACACATCCACATATATGTAAATGCATATATATATATATATACACACACACACACATATATGTGTATGTATACATGTGTTTCAGAGTGTAATGATTTTAAAAGACTGTAGGAACTGACTCTAACATGTAAGTGCAACCCTTTGAAAGCTGAGTTGAAAAGTAGATGTGGGAACTATGGCAACCTTATCTAGGCTATACTTACTGAACTCCAATGTATTGTGATCAGTATTGAAGGGGAAAAGCAGAATCTTCAGAGCTTCTTATTTTCCAAGAGAAATCTTAAGTGTGGATGTGAAATGTCCCTACTTAAAAACAGAAAACGTGCAGTCCAAACCCACACTTCTGTGGAAAAGGTAGAAATAATCAGCATGCCTCTAGGTGTTATTCTAGAAAGATATGAAGCATAATACCACTTGAATTATATCCTAGGCTAGAAGTTGTAACTATATATGTGATTTTTAAAAATTTATTTTATTTTTTTTCCAAAATGAAAATTGCTTTTCATTGTAATTTTTTTCCTTTTTGTATTTGTTTCTGGATGGTAGTTTTAATTGATATTGGACCATAAAACTCTGTGTTAAATCATTATGAAACATATAGCAATAGAGATATAATTATAAAATCATAAAGGATTCTTATCTTTTAAGCCATCTAAAATGGCAACATTTTTGAAGTATGATGCGGGGAAGGCATACAAAATGTAATGGAGTTGGCTAAAGACACGTTTAGAGTTATGGCTATTCAAGAGGTACATTAATCAGAAATCTTTTAGTATCTTTTTCTAGATAACTCACTAAAATTATGACTATAAAAGTTTTTTGTGCTGTATTTTTGTTTGTGTTAGTTGTTTTTATATCTTATTTTGTTAATGCCCATAATAAGGAGCAAAATGAAAGAATGAGAGAGAATGTGTCAGGAATACAAAGATTTTTGGAAAAAGAAGAGAAGGAGGAATGTGTGTAAGAAAATAAAGATTCTAGAAAAATAAACTGGATAAAACAAACAAACAAACAAACAAACAAACAGGGAAGAGGAAGCCATAGCCTACAGCATATGAGGGAAAGGCCTTATGTTTACATAAGGGAACTAATCTTCATCGAACCATAGAGAAGCTCAGGACTTAAATGTTGGGTGCACTGAAAAAGACAAATGAGTAATGGGAAAAAAATTGGTTGCTTATTTGTGGGTATCATCTGATACCTCCAAGTCCCCCCTGCCCCCCACATGAGCCTATAGAACACATGGCAGACAGACTCTGCATCCAATAGCACAGGCTGTATCCATTGAAATAAATGATAGGAATGATATGAATGTATTGAAAGGAAGGGAGGAGAGGAGAAGAGTGGTATGGAGTACTAAATCCATCAAAGAACTGCATACAAATGTTAGAGATTGGGCACACTACCAGAAAAAACAAAGAGATCAAGAAATATTGCATCAGGAAAGGAGGGATTGGGGTCAGTGTGAGAAAAACAAGGAGTTCTGTTGCCTTTCACCATGTACACAACTTTTGTGCTTATTTGATTTTTTAAATATATGCATGTGTAATTTTCATTAAAATATTTTAAGAAATCAGTTCAGTATGTAAAAGTAAAGACAATGTGGAAGCCACTTTTTAGAGCCCATTTTGGTTAAAATGGGCAGCTGAATAGGAGTAGACTTTGCAGAATATGCTAGACATTTCATTTGGGTATCCACCTATTTTTAATATTTTCAAGCATTTTAGTTAGATTGTATATAAGTATTGTGAGCAAGATACTAATATGTATGGCTGGATATTATTTTGTATTATTTTTCTTTTCCTCTTGATAATTTTTCAAATTGCCATTCAGGCAGCATGACACTGGTGACAAATAACTGTGTTGTGCTCAGGCATATATGACCGTATGCAAAATTACATGATGAAGATTCTGTGTCTGAAGGATGGGACAAAAGCATTAGAGAACAATTGAACCAGAAAAGATAAATGCATAAAAATAAAAATGAAGATTAGCAACCTAGTGCCGTCACTACTGTTTAAGAGTTGAAATTGCAAAGGACACCATAAGGGTGGCAAAATCCCAGAAGCAAGGAAGCATAAATCTAGTAAAAGTTGACTTTTTATTTTTTCTTGTCAGCCTTGGAGAATGTAAACTCATGGTCAGAAATCAAGTTGAGTTATGAAAAATAACACTGTATATCTTGTCTACCTGAGTTTGCTGACTGTGATTCATGTTCAATACACCTGCCTAAATTTAAATGGAAAGTGGAGCACGATGGATGCAAACGGGGCAAGAAAGACGGTGGCATATTATTCTAGTAATTAGTGTAATTCTGCCTGTCTTCTGGGATTTTTGTTGTTGTTGAAAAAATTGTTTTTTTTTTTTTTTTTAACAACTCCCTTTTAAATTTGCTGTTTTGGAGCTTAGGTAACCCCTGAAAGTACTTTTGTAGACTTTCTTTCTCATGAGAAACTGATTGTGATTCAAGGGTCCTGGCAATGATGTAATGTGTGGGTAAATTCTAGGGCTTGAGATTGTAACACTTTGACTTTCTTCTGTTTAAATACTTACATGACTGCTGAGTTTGGGGAAGTGTCAGATAGATGCATTACAGCAGTTAGCTAAGCTAAGTCACTTACATGAACTTAAGTAAATATGAACTTAAGTAAATGAAATTAAGTAAATTTACTTAACTAAATTACTGGGTTTTATTTTATCACACTCATACATAACCTTTAAACAACTTGAAAAACATTGTTACCTTTATAAAATTGATTTGCATTTCAAATGTATTTATATATACTTAAATATATTAGTTTGAGATATTTTGAGATATTTAGTAAGTACTTATAGTACTTATTAGGGGCACAGATAGATGTTAACTAGTACTGTTTTTATTTATAAGTTCAAAATTTCCCTTTCCTATTTAAAAGCATCTAAGATTGTGTTAGAGATAGAAGGCCAAGTTTACTCATATATAAATTAAACAGAATGGCAAAGGGAGAAGTATAGATACTCTCAGCTGAGAACCAAGTTTAACAGATAAAACACTGAAGCAACAGAATTGCTCATACATTTTCTGATACCTATGGTAGGTAGACTGCCATATTGGATTATTTATTTGTTGTTTTCAGACAATAAGAAACATATAATAAATTCTGAAGACTTAATGTAAGTAATATATTTTATAGGTTCTCATACTAAAGGTGCAAATGTACATGTAGGATATAAAAATGGAATTTATTGACTTTAAAAATTCATTATTAAAATGCCATTTTCCTACTATATAATATGTATATTATTCCTAGGAATCTTAGAAAATATGGCATATGTATTAAAATGAGTATGTATGTATATATATATATATATATATATATATATATATGTATATATTTAAATCAAAGAAAATGAAGTGATTACCTTCAAAGACAGTATACAGAGAAAAAATAAAGAGGTTTACCTCCTAACCCTAATGAAACTGAGATGGATCATCAAATGTATTAGGAAAATCTTAAGGGTTTTTTGTTTGTTTGTTTGTTTTCCCACAAATGCCACAATAGAGGAGAGTTACAGTTATGAAGATGGGAGAGATTTTAAGTTTATGTATTTGATAAATGGAGGTCATTAATGATTGTGAAAAATACAGTGTTACTTTCCCAGTGATTGAGATTGAATACAGATTGAAATAGCTAGAAAGGATTTGGAGACTGTCATTCGGGTAATATCGAGAAACTAATCTCATGTTACATGTCAGTTATACCTCAATTAAAAAGATAATAAACTTGAAGAAAGTTAGAGACCTCATTTATCATTAGGGGTCAAAAATAAAGGAAGAGTTGAAAGGCAGAGTGATTTACCATTGTGAAAATTATAGTTGTCCTAGAGACTAGGCTGTATATCTAAGCAATTTTTATTTTAATGAATACTAGAGACAGGGTTCATTACCTTGATCTATTGAAAGAAAAGGGTTGGAACTAAAAACTCAGAAAAAAAAACAAAACAAAACTAGGACACTGAATATAAAGAAAGAACAGAAATAATCCATCATTAAAAAAAAACAAAAGCAAAAACTTACCTAGAAACTTGTCAGTCTTAGCTCATTCTCTAGGTGGAAAAACAGTTTTCTGCAAAAATTAATAAATTTATAAATCCTCATGCAGAATTGTGTTCAAATATTTATTAATGCATTACCAGTGGAAACATAGTAGCCAATGAGTTCTGAGTCACTTTTTCCCCCCTGGAAACAATAAAGAAACATAAAGAAACCATATAGTTTTTTCTTAGAAAAACTAAGAGTCTGAGGCGACCTAAAATTGCAATTTATATTTATGTTACAATGTAAGTATTCCCCAAAGCAATTCAGATAACCAGTGGATGCATTAAGTCCCACAAGATCTTGCAATAACATAGGGAAAAAAAGCATGGCCACATACAGGGGTCTAATGATGTCAGATCTTTGAAACTGTTTTCTCTAAAAGGAAAGCACTCTGAATGGAAATTACTATGGTTAGGGCTAAGATTAAATAATGTATGAAAACTGTAGAATCTGAAGAGAGAAAGTACAAAAGTACTTAGGGAAGTTCAGAGGAGGAAAAAATAAAACAAAAACAAACAAGTAACAACAACAACAACAAACCCAGCAAATAATACACTATCTGGAAGAAAATATATTTATTACTTTGGAAGGCGAGGGCTTTGTCACTTGGCACTGCCTTTTGAAGGAACTGAAGATGCTCATAGCTGGCAATAGAACACTTTGTACATCTGGAGAATTCTAGAGGCATAAGTGGTATGGCCTTTCAGATAAGCCATATTAGTGAAAGAATATATCAGTGTGACAACAGAGGGACAGACCCTGACATGGAAAAACTGGAACTTGGCATGAAGGCTTGTCTGGCCCATTATTCCCTAAACAGGAAACTCTTGTGAATAGCTGTGGTCTAGAAAAATCCAATTCTTTTAAATATGTATAGGAGAAAGAATTGGCATAACATTTATATGAAGACATGAGAGAGTGACAAGGGAAAGAGTTTGTGTGAGAGAGTGAGGAAGGTAGAGAGACAGCTACATCCTTAACCAGCTATTTTTTAGAGATAGTTAAAATTTTTCCATGAAGAAGATTCATGTCATGTTGAAAAGGTGCAGTATCTATCCAAGAAAGCTGATTCTAAAGAGTAAAACATCAAGAGATGTTCTAGTAATATTATTGGACTTTGAAGCAGACTTCTCTTTCCAATTTTTAAAGTAGTGCACTAATTTCATATTTTTCTGTGCTGAAATAAGTTGTCTTTAAGAGGATGAGATATTTGATAAAGAATCAAGAAAGGGTAATGGAGCTATAAATTCTTGATAAGGCGAGAGAGAATTCAGCTTACCTGGAGGGACTGATCATTGAAAACATACAGAAATAGTAAAGAAGAAAGAAAAAAAACAGCTGATATTAGTATTAGTATGTTAATAGACTTAGCCTTAAGAAGCCTGAAATGTTTCTATCTGATAGTTTCTATTTTCATGGTGAAATATGAGGTAATTATCAGCTCAAATTTTGTACTTGAACATGATAAGGGTTGAAGGATGTTTGAAGAGTGAGGAAAAAAGGTGAAAATGTCATTACACAGTGTCAGCCTGAAACATTAAGAGCCACAATGAGAGGCAGATGAGTATGTATTTGGGATCAAAAAATTGCAATTTGGGCAGCACAGATTCTGATAGCAACCAGAAAACTGTAGGGGAAAGCAAAGGGTATGAGAAGGAGGAAGAAGGATAATGATGTGATTTAGATAAAGAAGAGAAAAAAGCCAGTCGTTAATTGATGCTATCAAACAAAACTATTCTTGATATGCATTAGTTATTCTGTCTTCATAAAGTTCATACCAACAGTTTTATGGTGCAAATGCCAGTTGTTCTATTGAATTTTATGAGCAACTGCTTGTAAAACAATTGCTGCTTCTGGCCCAGTTCAAGAGTTCATTAGTTAGAGGAAAATGGGGCTTCAAAATGGAAACTTTCATGTTGAGAAATTTTATACAACAGAAAAGAGCTATAAACTTAATAACGATATTTAATAGCATGAAAAGAGGATATGAACTAGTATGAGAAAAAGCTCAAAATATGATTTCTTATAGAAGTTATAATCGTCATAAAATCATAAGTAGTACATAAATTAAAATTGATGATATCTCACACTCCCAAACCCACTTCCCATTTTCCTCAGATGGCAAATGCTGATGGTTTGAAGGTGTAGTCTTTTCAATATTTTTCTATAAATGCATTGAGATATAGGTGTGTAGTATTATACATTGCTTATTGTATATCTGTATCTATCTACCTACTTTCTTTTCTTTTCCAAAAGTGGTATCTTCTCTTGGTATCCCTTTCTTTTTCAGTATATAAGATCTATTTCAATCTTCTAATGGTTCTATGGTGTCTGTAATACAAATATATTACGCTTTATTTATGTAGTTTGCTGTAGATTCAAACAATTGCTAGATTTACTATTACAAAAAGTGGTATTGGGAGCAGTTTGCATGCCATTTATAAGCACTGGTGAAAGTAGAATTGAACTAATGTATTTTCCGAAATCTGTTACTTTTTAGTTTTTTTATGTGGTGTTTATCAGGGCATACTTCTGTGTATAATTTTATATTATTTCTTGTGAAAATAAGTATTTTTCTCGATTATTTGTGCAACATGCCTTATTTTTTATCTTATGTTTACTACTTACTGCAAATATTTACTAATATGGTTTAAATGAAACTTTCTTCTCAAAATCTTCTAAAAAATATACATATGAAAATGTTAATAGAGTCTAAGACTATATCTTGACTCCTGAGCCACCTTTCAACAGTGGGTTTTCAAGGTATGTCAATAGGATTATTTGGAAATATGTGCCCCTACATTCCGAAAAGCAGAGCTGTCAAATATATTAACATAGGTAATACATACACGCATGTGTAAATAATATATAAGATAGAGCATATACTGTTGTGTATATAATTAGTTACATGAGACACAGAAGTGAACACTATAAATATTTGTGTACACATGGAGTGTTTCTGATGAGATACAAAAGAAACTGAAGAGTTATTGCTGTCATGAAGGGAATCAGGATAGAATAAAGGATTATTTTTACTTTTCATCAATCACTTTTTTGAACATTTTAATTTTAAAGTACTACATGTATGTGTTATTTCAATAATAATTAAACAATTATATCACGGCACCTGAGTGTCTCAGTTGGTTAAGCGGCCAACTTTTGGTTTTGGCTCAAGTCATGATCTCATGGCTTCATGGGTTTGAGTCCCACATTGGGCTCTGCACTGAGAGTGTGGAGCCTGCTTGTGATTCTCCTTCTCTCCATCTCTCTCTCTCCCCCTCCCCACTTGCACTGTCTCTGTCTCTCTCAAAATAGATTTAACAAAATTAAAAATAATTAAACAATTATAAAATACATTTGAAAAGTAAAATTATGTGAGGAGAACCTGGGTGGCTCAGTCAGTTGGGCATCTGACTTTGGTTCAGGTCATAATCTCGCAGTTTGTGGGTTCGAGTCTCACGTTGGGCTCTGTGCTGACAGCTCAGAGCCTGGAGCCTGCTTCAGATTCTGTGTCTTTTTCTCTCTCTCTGCCCCTCCCTCATTTGTGCTCTGTCTCTGTCTCTCAAAAATGAATAAACATTAAAATTTTTTTTAAAAAGTAAAATTACATAGATAATTTTATACCCATTCTCCCTTCCAAGAATGTTAAATAAGTTCTTTAATCTTCTATGCCTAAGTCTTTATTTAAACATAAAATGATTGAGTTAAAATATTACCAATAAAGAAAACTAGTATTTTTTGAAGTTCTGAATAATGCTAGATACTGTGCTAAGCATTTAGTATATGTTAAAATATTTAATCCTCATCTCCTGTCATCAACTTATGAAAGTGATGTTATTATCTCACTCTTTAAGAGAACACAATTAACATGCCAAAAAAATTTATTAAAGATTGAGTAGTTTTAGTTTACATAAGAGGCAGGATTTGAATTCTGCACTCACTGCCTACAAATAATAATTCAGGTAATATGTTTAGATAATACTGAAAATATGGAAATGACATATTGAGATAAATGTTTAAAATAAGAGAGAACATATCTAAGAACAATTGCATATAAATGATAATAGAAGCCTACTCAGCAGGAGATAAATCAAGGAGAGGAGAAAAATGACAACAAAGAATACAAATAGACCAAGTTCACTGCTGGAAGTATTGGGTTTTTAAAAAGCAAAAGCAAGAAATCAGCTAAAACTGTTTTCTGTTCTAAAATTCAGAGAAAGGAGAAAGTGGCAGAAAAGAGGAAGAATACAGTAACGGTGATATTTTAAGGGATGAAGGATGTGAAATGAGAGATGAAAATACATCAGACAGAAATGAGAGAGAAAATAACTGGAGATGCATTTATTAAAGTCATAAACTTGCAGAGAACAATAAAACTATCAGTCATAAGCAAAAATCAGAATTGAGTGAGTCATATAACAAATATGTCAGGGGTGAATTACTGCTTGTATAACCATACACGTTCAAAAAGGTAGGTGATAATTAACATACAATATAAAAACAGTGATTAAGCTCTGTGTATAAAAAAACAATCTGAACATGAGAAACAATAATAAAGAAAAACAAGAACACAGTTTCCATTGTGTGTGTGTGTGTGTGTGTGTGTGTGTGTGTGTGTGTGTGATAACTGATATTTGAGTAAATAAAGAAGAATTTCTATTAAGGCATGGAAAAAATACCATGAAGTTCATCTAGAAATATAATTCAGTGACAAGTAAAACAAAAACAAGTATACATATTATTAAACCTATAAAAATAAGATAGCTAGGATGATATCATATTTCAGAGTGTGAAGGTTTAATATTCTGGAATTCATGAGAAAGAAAATGATAATTGGTAGGCTTGTAGTTTCTAGTAACTCAGGATGGAATATTGAGATATTCCCTAGAAGTGAAGTGAAAACAGCCATATTACCAGCACAGCTTGATGCAAGTATGTATGTGACAGGAGATTTTCATGCATATTTGGAAGTCCTAACAAAACAGTTTCTTTTCCATGTACCAGAGTTTACTAAGCAGAAGGAAATTAGGATTGCTAGAAATAAGATTCTGCATAATGGATGGTTAATTAACAGATAACAGGATCCAGGAAAAGAAAGTGAATTTTAAGAATGAGAGAAAGGGGCGCCTGGGTGGCTCAGTCGGTTGGGCGGCCGACTTCGGCTCAGGTCATGATCTCGCTGTCCGTGAGTTCGAGCCCCGAGTTGGGCTCTGTGCTGACCTCGCAGAGCCTGGAGCCTGTTTCGGATTCTGTGTCTCCCTCTCTCTCTGCCCCTCCCCTATTCATGCTCTGTCTCTCTCTGTCTCAAAAGTAAATAAACGTTAAAAAAAATATTAAAAAAAAAAGAATGAGAGAAATAGAGGAAGTAAATTAGAAATTTTGATCTTAGTATTAAGAATGATAGATTTAGGGGATGCCTGGGTGGTTCAGTCTGTAAAGCATCTGACTTCGGCTCCAGTCATGATCTGGTTTGTGAGTTCAAGCCCATGTCGGGCTCTTCACTGACAGCGAGGAGCCTGCTTCGGATTCTCGGACTCCCTCTCTTTCTCTGCCCCTCCCCTACTTGTGTTCTCTCTCTCTCTTTCTCTCTCTCTCTCTCTCTCTCTCTCTTTCTCTCTCTCTCTCTCTCTCCCCCAAAATAAATAAATAAACAATAAATAAACATTAAAAAAAGAATGATAGATTTATGAAGTGGTGGGATCTTTGTATATGAAAGACAAGAAATAGCTCAGTAATTTCAAGAAAGATAATCCCGAAGAAGGGGAAAATGCAAGCAGAAAGAGAAATAAATTTGAGACTGAGAAAACTATGCATAGGAAGAGAAAAAAAAATAAATGTATGATATATACATGAATTTTTGAAAACAAGCATAAGGAAGAGATCGAAAACAGCAAAAATCTAAAAACTCAAATAACCCCTTCCCCATGAATAATCTATACAGCCTGTATGATTTGCTAAGAACTCTTTATATAATAGATGTAATCCAATCTTGTTTCCACAAAGCTGTGAAAACCCAGTATCAAAAATTTGTGCAAAAGACATTTCTGAGTTTCAAGTCTTTTTTAAAGTGTTGAGGAAAACAAAGCTCAAATTCGGGGTTTGGGAGGTGTGCAAGAGTAGAGCCAGATGTGACTAGGAGCTGAGAATGCTCTTCTCCAGGATTGAACAGATAACCAGAATGGACAGATTTTTTAAAACTTATTTTTTTTTCTCTTTAAAGCAAATATTTATATTGATGTAGGCCACAAATAAACACTTTTATGATTTGTAACTGGATTATCACAAAGTTAACCCATTTATTAACCACTACTAACTAACTCAGAAACTAAAATGTTATCAATACCAGAACACCCATATCTCCTTGATTCTCTCAATAGGTAACATAATTTTGACTGAAAACCAAAGGTCACTTTTTTGCCTATTTTTGAACTTCTACAGTTCCATTATTTTAAGTATGTATTCCTTAATAAGTGACCTCTTTCACTCCATAGTATGTTTGGAAGACTTAACTGTGCTCTTGGATGGAGTAGTAAATTCATTCATGTTTATTGGTATGTAATATTATATTTTAAGAATATACTAAAAGCTAAATTGTACATTTTATTGTTAATATAAATTAAGCTGTTCTCTTTTGTAGGTTATATGTCTAATGCGACAAAAACTTTCTAAGCTTTTGGGGGAACATATGACACATATGTTATAGGTATATTCCAAGGAATTTATCTGCTAGGCAATAGGGTGTGTATATTTTTCACTTATTAGATATTTTCAAGTTATTTTTCCACAGGGATTTTAATAATTTCCTAACACACCAATTTTTCAAGAGAGGACATAAAGGTATAAAATATATTCATACAGCAGAACACTCAGTATATTGCTGTCAATTCTTCTAAAATTGATCTATGGATTTATTGAAATCCTAATTAAAATTTCTAACATCCTTTTTTTTTAGTAGAATTTGACAAGGTGGTTCCAAAATTTTATAGGGGTATAAAATACTTAAAGAAAATCTTGAAATAGTGAAACAACGTTAGAGAGTATTCACTACAATATTTCAAGAATAATTATAAAGTTGCATTAATCAAAATAGAGTTGCATTGGTCTATAGGTAAAAAAATATTTCTACAGAACAGTGTCCAGAAATACATATATATTTTTTATACATTGAGTATATATATTTATTATATGTATTGGGTATATATTGAGCATATATATGTATATGTATGTATGTATATAATCAATTTATTTCATTCAAACTGCCAATTTAGTAAAATGGGAGAAATGGAAATCTTTCAACATATGGCTTGCAACAACTAGATCTTACAGTAGGAGTTAAAAACTCAATCTCAATCTCAGACAAAAATAAATTAATTAAAAAGATTAACATGAAATGGATCATGGACCCAAATGTAAAAATTAAAACTTTAAAAACTTGAAAGAAAACATAGTACATCATCTATGTTATCTTGGGTTAGGCACAATTTCTTACAACATTAAATAGTATAGTAATCATAAAAGAAAAATGGTTAAAGAGGACTTCTTAAAAATTTTGAAATTTCAGATGGCATTTAAAGAAAAATGAAGCACATGTTGGAAGACCACGTTTGCGACAATTTTTGGATAAAAAAACATATCTAAAATGTATAAAGGGCACTTTAAATTCAATAATAAAAAGACAACCCAAGTTTGAAAATATCGAAGTTTCAACAGACATTCACCAAAGACGGTATGTATTATTACTACATACCCACAGCAGTGGTTAAAATTTAAAAGAAAAAGAGGCAATAGTAAAGATGCAAGGATTGCCAAAATATGGAGCAATTGGATCTCACTCCCATGGTGTCCTGAGATTGTGAAATGGCAAAACTACTATGGAAAATATTTTAGCAGCTTTTTAAAGTTAAAAATAGCATATTCTTTGACTCAGGAATGAAATGAGAAAAGAAAGCATAAGCATGCACTCTACAGGAGACTTCTATGAGGATAAATACAGAAGTCTCATTCCTAATAACCAAAAGATCCGAAGCAAAAGATTTTCTCAGGAGAATAAATAACTGTAATGTAGTAAAGTCATACATGCATATGCTACTACACAATAGCTATTATGCTCAGCAAAGAAGTCAAATACATATTGTATGATTCTATTTGTATAAATTTGAGAGGGGGAAAGTCATTGAACTGTACATTTGAGATTGACTTACTTTACTGTGTATGAATTATAAGTCAACTTACATAAAAGGAAGAGGAAAATAGGATATGGTGACGGGTAGAAAGTTACTGAAAATATTAAGTGCTGTACTTTGGCAAAGTATTACAATTTAATTTTTTCCAATTGTATTGAGATATAATTGGCATACATCACTGCATCACTCTACAAGTTTAAGGCATGCAGCATGATGCCTTGATTTACCTCTGTAGTGAAATGATTACTACCGAGCTAACATCCACATTCTCATAGGTACAATTAAAAAAAAAAAAGAAAAACAAAATTCCTTACGGTGAGAACCCTTAGGATTCACTGTCTTAACTTTACTATATATCACAGAATGTTGGCTATATTTATTATGTTATATGTTATATCCCTGGTACTTATTTACAACTCGAAGTTTGTACTTTTAGACTACCTTCCTCCAGTTGCCCATCCTTCCATCCTTCAGATCTGGTAACCATACTTTTATTTCTTCCTATGAGTCCTTTGTTTGTTTCATTTTGGTTTTAGATCAGAGATCATACAGTATTTGTTTTTCTTTCTTATGACTTACTTAACTTAGTATAATGCTTTTAAGGTTCATCTATGGTAGAATCTCCCTGTTTTGTTTTTTTTAATAGCTTATTTTCCATTGTGTGTGTGTGTGTGTGTGTGTGTGTGTGTGTGTGTCTGTGTGATGTGTGTGTGTGTGTGTGTGTATCTCATAACTTTATCCATTCATCCATCAGTGGACATTTAGGTTGCTTTTATGTCTTGGCTGTTATACATGATAATACTGCTTAGAATTTCTGGGTGCAGATTTCTTTATATATTTGGATACTAAGTTAGTGTTTTTATTTCCTTTGGATATACTTCTAGAAATCGAATTGTTGGATCATATGGTAGTTTTATTTTTGATTTTTTGAGGGTCTTATATAATTTTTTCTGTAGTGGCTGTACTAATTTACAATCCTACTAACAATACATAAGGGTTCCATTTTCTCCACATCTACACCAGTATTTGTCATAAATATAGATATATGTATCTATTATATGTTTAGGAGATATATTTGTATATTTATTATATATTTAGGATATCTATATTATATATCTAGGATATCTATATTATATATCTAGGATATCTATATTATATATTTAGGATATATATGTATGTGTATATATATATATGTATATATGGCTACATACAAAATGCTTTATCAGAAATGTCATTTGCAAATAGCTTGTCTCAATCAGTAGGTTGTCTTTCAGTTTTGTTGATGGTTTCCTTTGCTGTGTAGAAGCCTTTAACTTTAATGTCGTCTCAATAGTTTATTTTGCTTTTGTTTCCTTGCCTCAGGAGACGCATCTAGAGAAGTGCCGCTATGGCCAATGTCAGACAAATTACTGCCTGTGCTCTATTTTTTATGGTTTCTGGTCTCACATTTAGGCCTTTAATCCATTTTGAGTGAATTTTTGTGTATGGTGTGAAAAAGGGTTATGGTTTCATTCTTTTACATGTAGCTGTCCAGTTTTCCCAACACCATTTATTGAAGAGACTGTCTTTTACCCATTGCTTATTCTTGCCACTTTTACAGAGGATTAACTGACTGTATAATCATGGGTTTATTTCTGAGCTTTCTATTCTAGTTCATTGTTCTATATGCCTATTTTTGTGCCAGCACCATACTGTTCTGATTATTACAGCTTTGTAGTATTTTTTGATGTCTGGGATTGTGATATTTCCAGTTTTGTTATTCTTTTTCAAGATTTCTTTTGCTTTTTGGAGCCTCCAGTGGTTTCATACAAATTTTAGAATTTTCTGTTCTAGTTCCATGAAAAATACAGAACGGTTGGTATTTTGGTAGGGGTTGCATTAAATCTGTGAATTGTTTTAGTTAGTATGAACATTTTAAGAATATTTGCTCTTCCAATCCATGAGCATGGAATGTGTTTTCATTTGTATCATCTGTAGTTTCTTTCATCAGTGTTTTATAGTTTTTAGAGTACATGTCTTTCATCTCTTTGGTTCAGTTTATTCCTAGGTAGTTTATTATTTTTGATGCAATTGTAAATGAGATTGGTTTCTTAATTTCTTTTTATGCTATTTCATTATTAGTGTATATAAATGCAATGGATTTCTGTATATTGATGTCATATCCTGTGATTTTACTGATTTCATTTATTAGTGCTAATAGTTTTTTGGTGGAGTCTTCAGGGTTTTCTATGTATAGTATCGTGTGACCTGCAAATAGTGAAAGTTTTATACTTCCTTACCAACTTGGATGCCTTTTATTTCTTTTCTTTTGTTGTCAGTTTGCTGTAGCTAGGACTTCCAGTCCTATGTTGAATAAAATGATGAGAGTGGACATCGTTATGTTACTCCCAATTTAGAAGAAAGCTTTCAGTTTTTCGCCATTGATTATGTATGTTTGTGAATTTTCCACATTTCTTCTTGTTATTGATTTCTTGTTTCATGCCGTTGTGGTCAGAGAAGACACTCAGTATGACTCAATCTCTTGAATTTGCTAAGACTTTGTTTTGTGGCCTAACACATTATCTGTTCTAGAAAACATTTCATATGTACTTGTGAAGAATGTTTATTTTGCTGTTGTTTGATAGCATGTTTTGTATATGTCCATTTGGGCTATAGTGTTGTTCAATTCCACGGTTTTATTATTGATTCTCTGTCTAGATGATATATCCATTGTTGAGAATGGGATTTTAAAGTCTGCAATTATTTTTGTATTACTATTTATTTCTCCTTTTAACTGCATTAGTTTTTGTTTTATATATTTAGGTAGTCCAAGGTTGCATAAATACTTAAAATTATTACATCATCTTCATGTTTTAACCTCTTTATTATTATATAATGATATTCCTTGTGTCTTTTTACCCTTTTTAAACTCTATTTTGTCTGATATAAATATAGCTACCTTTGCTTTTCTGGTCACTATTTGCTTGAAATGGATTTTTCTATCCCTTCAATTTTAGTCTATGTATGTCTTTAAGATTAAAGTGAATCTCTTATAGGCAGCATGTTGTTGGATCTTGGCTTTTAAACTGTTAAGTTATTCCAAGTCTTTTAATTGGAGAATTTAGTCCATTTACATTTAAAGTAACTATTGATAGGTAAGGACTTACTCCTGTCATTTTGATAATTTTTTTCTGTTTGTTTTATAGATATGTTATTCCTTGTTTCTTATCCTAATGTCTTTGTTGTGTGTGTGCTGATGTCTTTTGGTATCAGTATGCTTTGACTTCTTTATTATATTCTTTTGTGTAATTACCACAGGATTTTCCCTTATGGTTACCATAAGGTATGCATAAAATATCTCAAACTTATAAACCTATTTTAAACTGACAACAACTTAACTTCAGTAGAATTTATAAACTTAGACCATAATTTCTCTTCCCCTTCACATTTTGGGTTATTACTATTACAGTTTAAATATTTTTATATTGCATAACTAGTACTAGATTATTATAGTTATGGTTATTTTATGCATTTTTTAAAGTTTTAAACTAAAGTTGTAAGTCAGTTATGAACAGCTGTTACCATATTGCAGAGTGTAACTATGACTATATATTTACCATTACCAGTGAGATTTACATTGCCTTTTTGTTGTTGTTGTTGTTTTTACTTTAATCACCTGGTACTCATTAGTATAAGTGCACTGCTTAATCCCGATCACCTATTTTAACCAACTTCCCACCCACCTCTCCTCTGGTAACCATCAGTTTGTTCTCTATAGTTAAGAGTCTGTTTCTTGTTTTTTTTTTTTTCTCTCTTTCCCTTTGCCCATTTGTTTTGTTTGTTAAATTCCACATATGAGTGAAATACTATAGTATTTGTTTCTGACTGACTCATTTCACTAAGCATTATACTCTGTAGCTCCATTCATGTTGCAAATGGCAAAAGTCCTTTTTTATGACTGAATAATATCCCATTGTGTATAGGAAGAGACTTCTTTTTTTTTTTTAATTTTTTCATGCTTATTTATTTTTGAGAGAAAGAGAGACAGAGTATTAGTGGGAGAAGGGCAGAGAGAGAGGGAGACACAGAATCTGAAGCAGGCTCCAGGATCTGAGCTGTCAGCACAGCTGACAGCCCCACGTTGGACTCAAACTCATGAACCACGAGATCATGACCTGAGCCAAAGTCAGACACTTAACTGACTGAGCCACCCAGGTGCCCCAAGAGACTTCTTCTTTATACATTCAACTGATGGACACTTGGGCTGTTTCCATATCATGGCTATTACAAATAATGCTTCAAAAAACATAAGGGGAATTTATTCCTTTGAATTTTTTTTTATTCTTTGGGTAAATACCCAGTAGTGCAAAGGCTGGATCATAGAATAGTTCCATTTTTAATTTTTTTAAGAAACTCCATATTGTTTTCCAGGGTGGCTGCACTAGTTTGCATTCCCACCAACTACTTCTTTATGTTTCTATGATGTTAATTAGTGTTCTTTTACTTCCACTCAAAGAGCTCCCTTTAACATTTTTTGTAAGTGTGGTCTGGTAGCAATAAACTACTTCAGCTGTTGTTCAGGGAAGTACTTATCCCTCCTTTGTTTCTGAAGGACAGTTTCACCAGGTTATAGTTGCCAATTATTTTCTTTCAATATTTTGAATAGGTCATCTCATTCTCTGTTGACCGGAAAAATTTCTGCTCAGAAATCCACTCATAGTCTTATGGAGTTCCCTTGTATGAAACATCTGTTCTCTTGCTGCTCTTAAAATGCTTTCTTTGTCTTCGATTTTTTGATAATTTAATTATAATGTGTGTTAATGTAGTTTTGTGTTTGATCTTTTTGGCAGTTTTTTGAGTTTCATGAATCTGAGTGTCCATTTAATTTCTTAGGTTTGGGAGTTTTAGGCATTATTGCTTTAAATATACTTTCTCTACATTTCTCTTTCTCTTCTCCTTCTGGAATCTTTATAATGCAGGTATTTTTTTTTCATTGTGTTCCATAATTCCTATAGGCATTTTTCACTCTTTTTTCATTCTGTTTTCTTTTTGCTCCTCTAGGGAATTTCCAATGTCCTGTTCTCCAGATTGCCAAGATCTTTTGCATGGCTGAGTTTACTTTTGAAACTCTTTTAAAATCTTTAGTTCAGTTGTATTTTTCAGCTCTAGAATTTCTGTCTGTTTTCTTAATTCTTTTTAACGTTTTATTTTATTTTTTGAGACAGAGAGAGACAGAGCACGAGCAGAGAAGGGGCAGAGACAGAGGGAAACACAGAATCGGAAGCAGGCTGTAGGCTCTGAGCTGTCAGCACAGAGCCTGATGTGGGGTTTGAACCTATGAACGCGAGATCATGACCTGAGCCAAAGTCGGATGCTCAACCAACTGAGCCACCCAAGTGCCCCTGTTTGTTTGTTTTCTGATGGTTGCTATTTCCTTGTTGAACTTCTTATTTTGTTCATACATTGCTTTCCTATTTTCATTTAATTTTATTCATTTTTTTTGTAGTTAACTACATGTCCTTAAGGAAATTCTGAATTATTTGTCTGTATGTTCATAGATCTGTATTCCTTTAGGGACAGTTATTGGAACTTTATTAGTTGTCTTTGGTGGTATCATATTTACCTGATTTTTAATGATCCTTAATTTCTTACATTGGTATCTGCTCATTTGAGCACTTGGGCTCCTCTTCCAGACATTACATTTTTGCTTTGGCAAAGACAGTTCTCCACCAGTCAGTTCAGTTGGGTTTCAGGTATATCTTCTGGCAATGTCCTTGGGCAGGTGGCATCTGCTACTAGGGTCTATTTTGAAAAAGGAAATTGTTCAAGCTCTGAGGAAGGGAGTGGGAGAGTATCCCTCTGATGAGAACAGTTAGATAGGATTTATGGCCTGGTTCCCTGTCCAAATGTGGCTATAGGTTGTGCTCCACATTTGCCTAGATTCTCTGGTCAGGCTTACTCTGTGGTCAAGTCTAGGTACTATATGCAGTAGTAGCTGGGACTAAGAATTAAGCTTCCCTGCTCTGGTAGGGTAGCAGGATGAGACCCAGGGCCTGTACAGCTCACTGTTTGTGGGCCCAAATTAGGCTCAAGTATGTACTGAATGTCAGGTGAGACCACCAGTTTTGTTTGCATATGGGGGAAGGCATGGCCTGTGCTCTCTGTTTAAGTGCCACTGTGCTCAGCATTGTTGAATAGGTTATGCAGTTTCCGGTGTGCTTTGGTTAGGTTCCTGGTCAGACAGACTGTATTCAGTGATTAGCAGGTCTACAAATTAGATTCCCGGCTCTAATGCAGAAGGAAGCAACTCTAAAGATGGTAAAGTTCTTTGTTGTCTTAACTTGAGCTGACCCATACCCAAAGTTCCCTGACCAATAAGGGCCATTGACTTTGCTTTGCAAACTATCAGTTCTTTTTGCCTGCCTTCCAGCTCAAGTGCTGTCAGGGGCTCATATCTTCCAGGAGCTGTCTCCAGCCCTTCTGGTAAGATAGCGCTGGAAGGTGCTCCCCATAGTGGGTGGGACTGAAATTTGTCTCCTTGCTTTTGGCAGGAGAGGTCATTCCAGGGTACTGTGAATCAATCCTCCTGCCTGTGCATAGCACAAGAATATTTTGGGCTCAGTAGTAGCTTTGCTTTGGAGTTAGTCATTTCTGTCCACCTGCCTCTCAGGTCAAGTGCCACTGGACTGAACTGCTTCTAGCTGTTGCCAGCATTTCTGGTCAGATGGGACTAGAAGACACTTTCCACAGTGGAGAGGGCTGTGATTCAATTGCTTTCCTGGGCTTGGGCAAACCTAGTTCTAGGGTTGGCAAAACTCCTTGTCTGAGGATCAGAATCAGACAGCTTTGTATCCCACTGTGTTCCCTGGTCAGAGTGTGCCTCTGACTTGGTTCTACAGATGAGTAAATCTGCTTGGGTGTTGCAGGTATAAACTTGGTCTGCCAAGATGCACGTGCTGGTTGTTGCAAGTTCCTCCTCCCCACTTACTCATCACAGTCAGATTCTCAGTGGTTGAGCAGACTTCCCTGCAGTCCCCATGGTGTGAGATAATACAAAGTGACCCACAATGTTGGGTGGTATTGGTTGTCCCCTCTGTGTTCTCTTTTACCCCGGGAGGAACTGGAGACTCAGGGGAGACTCCTGAGTCTCCACATGGGCCTGCAGTGGCCTAAGGGAGGGAAATGTGGTCAATGTAGTTTATTCTCTTAATTTTCTAACATAGTGTGTCTTGGTCTTTGTGGTGTAGGAGACACTTTATCCGTATCTCCATGTTCTAGGATTCTCTCAGTGATCTCTTGTTCTTAGCTTATTGTTAGTTGTTCCTTTTATGAAGAGGAGTGGAGTCAAGAACAAACTGTGTCACCATCTTGGCGACAATGTCATTAAATTTTACATCTTTAAAAGTTATTATCACTATCCTCTTAACTAAATTATTGAAGTCAATCATTATGCTGGACAATTTGCAACTTACGAATATTTTTTGAATACGATTTTTGAGAATCGTACTTGGGTGTACCTCCTCTCCCTAGGATGAATGATAGAAGAAGGGAGGTCAGGACAAAATCAAGTAGTGTTCTTTCTCATATGTCTGATACTATTTGTGAACAAATAAAGTATCTGGAGGTCCTCAGAATACTTTGGGTAACTTTGATGTTTAAGATTACTAGCGCTTTCCAAGTTCCTTTGAGGTCATAACTGTCATGTTATAAAAATACTATTGAATATTTAAATGATTTTCTAACCTCTTTAAAGGATTTTGCTTTCAGGCACTTGGGTGGTTCAGTTAAGCATCTAACCCTTGATTTCAGCTCAGGTCATGATCTCAGGGTCATGAGGTCAAGCCCCACTTTGGACTCTGTGCTGGGTGTGGTGCCTGCTTAAGATTCTGTCTCTCCCCCACAGCCCCCTCCCCTGCTTATGGTCTCTCTCTCTCTCAAATAAATAAATAGATAAATAAATAAAGGATTTTGCTTTAAGTTGCATGTAGTGATTATTATTAGCAATTATTTTTTACCTCTATCTTTAATATCCTATCCTGTTCCCTACCCTGTCTTTTATACCTGCTTTTTCTTTTATGTCTCTCTTCAATCTTCTAGAATGTTTGATGCTGGTATGGACAGAAAGTGTTAAGGAGAAGGACAAACATATTTTTAAAGTATTATAATATTCAATCAAGATGGGATGGTGTAGCTTGAACTATGGTTTGACAGTGAATATAGGGATATATTTTGGATATAAAGATTACTGAACATAGGATGGGTCAGTTTCTCAAAAAAGAAATCTTGGATTTATAGAATGCAGAACTGAATAGATGGTGGTGATAGTCAAGAAGAGCAAGTTGTTTTTTTTTTTTAAGATCAGAAGATTTTTAGGTCAAGAGATATTTAATATATTAAATGTGAAATTACCACAAGGATATGTCAGGTGGGAATTTATAGAGAGTATGGTACTATCAAGTAGAGGGCTAAAATTTAGAAGTCATCTATGAGAAAAACATGAAAGCTTGGGAAGATTATTAATAACAAAAAAAGAAGAGATCCCCAAGTAAACCTAGAGAAAATCTAATATTTAGTGTCAGAAGAGATAAAAGTGCTAAAAGGAGAGTTTATTTTAATTAAATCAGGAGGAAAATATTTCAAGAAACTATTTTAAATAAATTAAAAAAAATATATCCATTGACTTGATTAGTATGAAAAATCATTAATATCAAGAACTATTATAGTAGAATTTTAGGGACCCTCCAAACACAGGTCTCAGATGAACTCAAGAAAAGGTATGAAATTGTAGGTTAAATTTTTTAAATTATTAGGATGTGCATGCTACTTTTTCATCCTTCTGCATCATAAGCAGAAGTGAGAAGACAATTAATGTGTATTTTAGTTGCAAGGGTGACTCACTGTTAGCAGTGGACACTCCTATGAAACCCACTTAACAACATGGCAACAGCTACAAACTGGTCTCAATGATTTGACCGTGACCATGTCATTCTTTGACATATTCTTATTCTTCCTGGAAATGTTACTTTTTTTTTAAGTTTATTTATGAGAGGGAGAGGGTGAGGGAGAGAGAGAGAGACAGAGACAGAGAGAGAGAGAGAGAGAGAGAGAGAGAGAGAGAGGGAGAAACACACGGAGGAGGGACAGAGACAGGGGGAGAGAGAGAATCCAAGCAGGCTCTGCACTCTGTGCTGAGTCTGACACAGGGCTTGATCTCATGATTGTGAGATCACGCACTGAACCAAAATCAATAGTCAGATGTTTGACTAAGCCACCCAGGCACCCCTGGAAATGTTGTTTTGACTCCATGTGTCAGTGTCTCCTTCCACTCTTGCTTTTGGTTTTACATCAATAGATATCTTCTAAGAAAAATATCTGTAAGTTTATCATTAAATTTTAATTCTTTCAAGAGAATTATAATACATTTTCCCATTTTTCTAATTTGTTAACTGAGGGATTTCGTAAAGTATTAATTCTCTGAGAAATGCCAGAAATGAATTCTTGCATGAAAACACTAATCAAGTGTAGTTTGTGGAAGAATAAATCACTACAGATGAATACATCAAGGAACTGACAAGCTCAATCATTGGATGTATCAACCAATGTGATACTAAAGACACTCAAAAGAAGATAGCAGGATTAAAGGTAGAAGGCAGACTGAGATAGGTATCTGTGGTTCAGTGAATGAAATAATGACTGTAGCATCTGTAGCTGAAAGAAATGTGAAAGCATAGTACTCAAATTATGTTAGTCTCATGGATCATGTCTTATTATTATTATTATTTATTTATTTTTTTAATGATAAGGATGAGGTAGTAATGGTCTGGAATGCTAGTATTATTCTACATTGTTTCAATGTTAATATTATGTTTCAGGAACTGTGTTATGAACTGTACATAGATTACTTCATTTAGATTCCCAAGGTCAACAAATTCTGAAATGTGAGTATTTGGATTAATACCCCAGTAGACTGAAGACGTCATTATAGATACTGCTTGAATAAGCATCAGTGGGAAAGCTTGAAATATATTTGAGAGGCCTGGAAAATAAAAAGATATTCTTTTTTAAAATAGAGCTAGTCTTTAGTTAATGAATAGAAGTAGAGAGAGAGAAAATTCCCTGACATAACGGACTTGGCAGATGATGGTAAGAAATGGCTGTGGAGGGCAGAGTTGGAAGAAAAGAAAGGATGATAGATTGTGCTCAAGAACGTGCAAAGCCACTTGGGAACAATAAAAAGATAAAGAATGGGATATAGGGGCGCCTGAGTGCCTGTCAGTTAAACATCCGACTCTTGGTTTCAGCTGGGTGTGATCCCATCATTCGTGAGATAGAGTCCTGCATTGGGCTCTCCACTGAGAGCACGGAGGCTGCTTGGGATTCCTCTTCTCCCTCTCTCTCCGCCCCTCCTCTGTTCTCTCTGTCTCTCAAAATAAAAAAGCATTTTTGAAAAAAAGAAATACTTTAAGAAAGAAGAATGGAATATAAAGGGTTCTAAATTTTGAGTGTCAATTATTGAAAACAAGGATACATGCTATATTGGATTTAATTTAATATTAGCAATTTCTTTAAGGAGATTGGACATTGGATGTAAAGGCCAGGGATGTCTCACAGGGGTTGAATATTGAGAAGGAATGAATTCAAGGCTGAATCTTTTGTTTACTTTGTGTGTGATAGGGACAGTCCCAGTGGTTCATTTGTCTGCACCCCAGTGGCTCAGGCTGGTAGTGGCATCTGTTTATGAGAGGTACTGGAAATAATATTGTATAGAATATAAGAGCAATAGAGTAGCGAATCTAAAACCCTCTTCACCACGATAAACCACATTACCTGAATGTAAGAGAACATTTTATCTGAATATAAAGCCAAGATAAAACAAAAATCAAAATTTGTTATTTTATATGTGTTTTGTTTTAATTTTTTTAAATGTTTATTTATTTTTGAGAGAGAGAGAGAGAGAGAGAGAGAGAGAGAGAGAGCATAAGCAGGGGAGGGGCAGAGAGAGGGAGACACAGAATCCAAAGCAGGCTCCAGACTCTGAGCTTGAACCCATGAACCGTGAGATCAATACCTGAGCTGAAGTCAGACGCTTAACTGACTGAGCCACCCAGGCACCCCTGTTATTTTATATCTTATATCATTTAAAAAAAAATCTTTCTGTCAGTTGTCAAAGAAATATCTACTCAATTCTGATGATGTGTCCAGATTATGATTAAAGATGAAGACATTATGGCGAACAAACTAGACATAGTCACAGGGTTTAGGATCTCAAGGCACATTTAATTTAGTATGGGGGGCAGGAGACAGCCACTCATCAAATACTCGTACAAATGAATGTGTAGTTAAAAACTGGCATACATACATATTCAGTGGAAAGGAACATGAATCTACAGGAGCCTATAATGAACATGAATCTACAGGAGCAACAATAAGAAAAGGATTAGCCTGGGGGAATAATAAAAGCATCCCTGAGAAAGTTATGTTTCTAGTGAGATCTGAAGAATTGAGAATTGTTAATTATGTAGAAGTGGCTGGGGGAGGTCATGGAACAGTGTGCCAAGCAAAGGGCAGAGATTATGCAAAACTCCTGGAATGGGAGGACACATGACATGTTAGGCATTTGAAAGGGGCGCTTCTAGCTAGGGCCTGGGTAAAGTGTTTTTGAGATGAGAATGGGGAGATCCAAAGAGGTGGGCTGTAGAGCTTGATATGCATGGTGAGCATTTTGGTCTCTTTCCCCAAAAGCAATTGGAAACCAGTACAGGATTTTAGGGGAAGATATGACATGGCTACATTTGCATTTTGAAAAGATAACTCTGACTGCAGTCAAGATTGAAGGAGAGCAAAGCTGGATGCCCGGAGACTAATTAGAAGGCTGTTATGCTAGCCCAGGCCAAAGATGATAGTGACTTGGACCTCTGAGTTGGCAGAAGTGATGGAGATAATTGGACAATTTGAGCTATGTCAATAAGAACTGACATTCTGAACTCCATTAAAACTTTTCCAAATAGTTTCAATAGCACATTGGTATTTTAAAATATTAATAATTTGAGCTTTTCAGATAAGTTCATTTTTCTTCCTTATTTAGATAACATCTCTATCAATCACAATACTAAGATTTAATTGTAGTTGTCGTTTATTGAATCAAATTAAAATTACATTATTTTACTTATGACAATATCAATTTTATTTGTTTTGCAGATATTTCTTGATTATTAACTTCTCTTGTCCTGTCTTTATACACATGCAAAATTTCCCACTATTCATCCATAGGACTCTCATTTGGATATGAGTGACACAGAGGCTCTATTTCATATTAGAAACTAAATATTTCATTGAAATGAAATATATTCAGTTTAGTTGATGAAATAGTCCTATACCTCTTAAGCTGTTCTTCTGAAAATAATGTTTTGCTAAAAATTTTTGTCATTCCTTTTCTTGTCGTCACTTTCTTTTTCATTTTACTGCAACATTTACCACTTCACAGTCCATGCAATTTTGCTTTTGTGAGATGGAGACAGAATGTGCATTGCTTTGTCTGCATTTGAATGGCTACTGCCTTATTTAGCGAGCTGCAAACAGTTGGCTCATTTAGAAAGCATTTTACCACCCAGACAGAAATGGACAACAAAGGAACTAAAAGGCCTTTGGAGAATCATTTTTAAATTCCTGAGACACATCTAGGAAATCTTGTAAAATAGGATCCAGATAATTTTAGGTCAGTTGTAAGTAAAACATTTATGTAAAAGTAATTTTATTTATTTATTTTATCTATTTTATTTTTTTAAGTTTATTTATTCTGAGAGCGAGAGAGAGAGAGAGAGAGAGAGAGAGAGAGACAGAGGAGGAGGCAGAGAGAGAGAGGAGAGAGAGAGAATGGCAAGCAGGCTCCGGCTGTCTGGATAAAGCCGGATGCAGGGCTGGAACCCACAAACAGCGATATCATGACCTGAACCAAAAATCAAGAGTTGGACATTTAACTGACTGGTTAAACTGGTATTCGTGAAAAAGCAAAAGATACATGGTCTTGGTACTTGTGTGTAAATCCTGGTTCCACCAATTTTGGTGCGTGAAGTTCAGCAAATCACTTAACGTTTGCCTTCATTTCCTCACTGGTAGAATGAATGCAATACCATACTCCTTCCTGACAGGGTTATTGAAAAGAATAAAAGAAACCAGGGGCACCTGGGTGACTCAGTAGGTTAAGCATCCAACTTCAGCTCAGGTCATGATCTCATGGTTTGAATTCAAGCCCCACGTCAGGCACTGTGCTGACAGCTCAGAGCCTGGAGCCTGCTTCACAGTCTTTGTCTCCCTCGTTTTTCTGCCCCTCCCACGCTCATGTTCTGTCTCTCTCTCTCAATAAAAAAAAAAAAAAAAAATGGAGAGAGAATAAAAGAAAACATATACTTTTTTTTTTTTTTTTTTTTAAGAAACCATATACTTGTAAAGCAGTCTTTAAAACTGGGATTCCTTGGGATGCCTGGGTGACTGGGGGTGCATGGGAGGTTCAGCTGGTTGAGTGTTTCATTCTTGATCTTGACTCAGGTCATGATATTGCTGTTTGTAGGTTCCAGCCTGTGTCAGGCTCTGTGCTGACAATGTGGAGCCTGCTTGGGATTCTCTCTCTCTCTCCTCTCTCTCTGCACCTTCACTGCTTGTGCTTGCTCTCTCTCTCTCTCTCTTTCTCAAAATAAATAAGTAAACTTAAAAAAAGCCCTGGATTTGCCTACTTATGCATTTGGAGGCTTTAAGTTTTTCATAATATTTTATGCAAAATTATGAGTTTTTGTGCATTTTCCCGTACAGAGGTTTCATTAAATTGTCAGGTTAATCCCTGATCACCCACCATCAAACTACTCAAAGCAGTAACTACTCAAAGCAGTGCTAGATGTGTTACTGTCACTGTTGAGAAAAGCTGGTGAGGCAGTGGGAGCACAAATTTCGGAGCTGTAGCTGCCTGGAGATGAGCCTGGTCAGGTTACACATGTACTCCACAGGAGTGGGGTAGCCACTCTGTAGTGTAAGTTTCTTCATTCTTAAAATTAAATTCCTAATTTTTAAAATTTTAAAAATAAATACAGGACTTTACAGTGTAGGAACCCAATATTAGCTCCTTTATATCTCCCCTGGTATTTATTTTGATAAGCGTTCTGAGAGGTTTGTAATAGTAACAATTTAGAAGTGAAATGTATTGACATGAGTTGTTTTTCTGAATTAAGGGCAGCATTTTGTATGATTCAGCAACAACTAGAGAATTTTAAATTACGGGGCTTCTGCTAGAGTTATGTTTAGACCTAAATTGTTATTTATTTAAGTTTATAAAGTTTTTTCCTAATGTCTGAAGAATGTCATATGCATACACAGAATCCATTTCTAAAACAAAAGCTCTTTTGTATTTTTCTTTGTGAATCTGTTATTATACATTAATTTATAAATTCATTGTTTATAAATTATAATCTGAATCAATTTATGAATTCATTCGAACTGTTTGATTGCAATGTTATCTAGTAAATAATTTTTCGTCTTGAATAATTGGAGAACACCTTTAAAATAAATATGTATGGGGACGCCTAGATGGCTTAGTGGTTAAGCATTTGCTTCTTGATTTCAGCTAAGGCCCTGATCTCACGGATTGTTAGGATCAAGCCCTGCAGGCTCTACGGTGACAGTGCAGGATCCTCTCTCTCCCTCTCTCTCTGCCTCTCCTCCCTGCTCTCGCTCTCAAAATAAATAAATAAACATTTAGAGGCACCTGGGGGTGTCAGTTGGTTAAGCGTCCGACTTTGGCTCAGGGCATGATCTCGAGGTTCATGAGTTCAAACCCCACATTGGGCTGTGTGCTGACAGCTCAGAGCCTGAAGCCTGCTTCAGATTCTGTCTCCCTCTCTTTCTCGCCCTTCCCCTGTTTGCACTCTGCCTCTCTTTCTCTCTCTCTCAAACATAAATAAACATTAAAGAAAACGATTAAAAAATAAATAAACATTTAAAAATAAAATAAAATAAATGTTTATGGTGACCAAAATAGTATATTGGAGTTTTGGGATTTCATGTCTGATAGGATACTGGCCACAGGAGAATTTAGCAGATAAGTTTATATTTCTGGTACTTGTTAACATTAGTAGGACCATGTTCTTGTAGAGTTGGAACAAAACTTAAACCTTGTGCTCCAACTTTTCTAATATGTATGGAGGATCATAATGGATGTATTGATAAGTATTCAAGAGTTGTAGCTCACCAGAAGCCAAGCCCCGTCTGTCACATGGCCAGCATTGATGTACTGATTCCTATATGCTAGGCCTTGTACTTACTCTATCATTTCATCTTATTTCCTTTCTGCCACCACACCAGGAGGTGGTTTTATCCCCATGTTGTAGCTAAAGAACACAAATTTCTAGAAGCTTGTCACATAAGACCACAAAACTACAAAGGGGCAGAATCTACATTCAAAGTCAGGTCTTTTTAAGTTTAAACTTGTGCTATTAACTACTCTGCATATACTAAACCATGGTTGTCTTATTCACAGTCCACTCCAGTTTCTGTCTACTGGATTTGTATTATAAACAAACTGCAGGAGCGCCTGGGTGGCTCAGTCAGTTGAGTGCCCGACTTTGGCTCAAGTCATGATCTCACAGTTCCTGAGTTCGAGTCCTGCATCGGGCTCTGTGCTGGCAACTTGGAGCCTAGAGCCTGCTTCAGATTCTGTGTCTGCCTCTCTCTCTCTGTTCCTCTCATGCTCTGTCTCTCTCTCTCTATCCCTCAAAAAATAAATAAACAAACTATATTTAGTCATATTTTTTATTCTGCTTTGTAGACATGGATAGTAGCTGCATGATAGTAGCCATGGGTAATTGAAGAATTATTTAGAGTTTCATTTTGCCATTCCCTTGTATTGAGAACATGTGGCAAAACATGGTTATGTTTTCTCTCAAGTAGATCAAAGGGCCAAATGAGAAATGGCTTGAGTTCCATAGTGTTTTTATATATCATTTTTTAAACCTAATATACAAAATCCTTCCCTTTATTCACAAGGATTCTCCCACATGAATAAAATAATTTCATTTTTTTTGGGTCGAACATTTAACAGTCTGTTTAGCTATGTTCAAATCCTGTTGGATTTGCTTTTATTAATTAATCTTTCTATGTTTTATTCCTTCAGTATCAGATGAGCCTGTCACTTATATATTTAAATTTATCCCCTCAAAAATATTCATTTTTACTGAATAAATTTAATTATGAAATCTGTTTGTATTGGATATATTAAATTATGATTTGTAAGCTCTTATATAAAGGAAGTCATCTTTTATTCCAACAGTTAATATGAATGACTGCATGTTCCTCAAATTAAAAGCATACTGATAAATAAATTAAACCAGCTCCAAGCCAAGTGCATCCCCATGTCTTCTCCCTACACCACATTTCCTCTTGTCATTTACGTGGATGAGGACATTGCTCCAGCGACTGCTTGCACTCTCCGTCCCTCCCTCCAACCCCCACTATAGTCTCCCTTCACTATTGTATCCATGTACAAGTACCGTGTTATATGTCACTTGAAAACAAACACTATACTCTATTGGCTTCACATCCACTTGCATTTATTTTTTAATTCAAGGATCCACATATGTATTATCAATACTTACTATTTCCAGCTGTCCTCAGAATTCTCTCTTGAAACCCATCCCAAGCGGGTTTATGCCATAACCACTCTACTGACATACCTCTTATCGAGATCTTTGTTGGCTGCTACATGGCTATACGTATTAAGCAAGGTAGAACTTGAAATGGATGATGTCCCCCTATTGAAACATATTTTTTTCCTCTGTTATTTCAGTTTTGTCCCTTCCTGTTTCTCCTCTGCTAATTGCTTTTTATTTCTGTGAGCTGTACATGCTGGAGAGGCCCTGGGCACAGGACTCAAATTCTTTTTTTTTTTTTTTTTCCTAGTCACACCCCTGGTACTATCATTTATTCTGAAAACTATATCAACCACGTGTCTCTGTCTTCATGATCTCAATGTATATGATTACCTGTGTGAACCACAAACCAACTGCCTATGTAACATCTCCACACAGATGTTTAATAGTTGTCACAAACCTAACATAGCACTAAAGGAATTTGGTCTTTTAATTTCTCAGGACATACTTGGAGTTATCCTTGATTCCTTTTCTTCTTGTATATACCATGTCCAAACCTAATAGCAAAATCTGTCTTTTTGATCATGAATATACACAATCCAACATTTTCTTTACCACTCTTCTCCAAACAATCTTCATCTTTCACTTAGATTACTTACATAGTTTCCTACCTGATTTCCTCACTTCTTTCCTTGCCTTATATTTCCAACCCATCTATAAAAGTGATTCTTTACAACATAAATTATATCATTTTGCTTTTTTGTTCAGAACCCTTCAGATGTTCCTCATCTCATGCAAAAAAGCCCAGCCTTTATAATGGCACTATGAGTTCTGGCTGTCCTGACTCTTTGACATTGTCTCCTACTATTCTCTTTCTTAAGCAATCACCTCCCAACCATGGTGTGACCTCGTTGATTCTTGAACATGTTCAGCAAAGTCTTGTACGTGATGTTCTCTCTGCCTTGAGTGTTTTCTTCCTATTTTTTGCTCAAATATCTTTTCCTTAGTAAGGGAATACTCAACCATCTCATGTAAAATATGACAAAACATGCTTCCTGACAGGCACTTATCTCCCTGACTTGTTTTGTGCTTTATTTCCACTTGAATGTATGTGCCAAAGGCAGAGAGTTTTTTATTTGTTTATTTGTTTTCACTGTACCATCACTGGAGACTGGTGCATTGTATAATTCAAAACATATTTGCTGCATGAATGAATGAAAATTGAAGCCAGTTGCTTCCATGCATAATGTTCTTCTGTCCTTTTATGTCAAACAGTGGGTCCTCTGTGAAGTTTTGAGCAATCTTCTTCAATTTAGATCCTTTTGGCTGGTCCTCACGTTGCCCCCTATTAAATTGATTCTGATGTAATATCTTATTCTTGGGTACATCTTTTCATTGTAATCCTATTTCAATTTTTGGATTCATTATTTTCATCATTTCTCTCATCTCAGACTCTACACTACTCCACAAATACTAGGACTTGGATCATGCCCATTATGTGTAATAGCCCTTATGGTTGTTTACTAATATGATGCTACCACTCTTCAACTGCTTAACAGGCAATGACTTTACACCCAGTTATGGGATTAGGTCTGAATTGATCTAAAAAAAACCATGGTAAGCTTATCTATACTGCTATAGTGATTGCTTCAGTTAATGCTGGACTAAGTCAATCAGTCCATGGCATTTACATGGCAGTGGTGATTATTTTAGAATGAAATTCAGTATACTCTCCAGAAGTTCTGGCATGCACATAGTTTCCTTCTGGGTAATATGATTGGTATCTATGAAGTCTGGGGATACTGCTGCCTTTTATTTCAAGACCAGCAAATACAACCAAATGATGAAATTAGCACCTGAACAAACTGGAGAAAAACTTGTAGACCCAGTGCTCTGATTAAACTGAACTTGAACTTTTAGTTCCTTGAGGAAATGAGTTTCCTTGAATGCCTAAGCCAGTATCAGGTTGTTGATATTGTTGTTTTTATATTGCTATCAAAAAAGATCCTACTAAAATATATTGTCCTGTTTCACTTGTTTTAAAGTCAATAACTAAGTAACATCTATATTACCTTTTTCTAAAAAATATATATGTTTACCTTACAGGTATAATGACTTTTTTGTTGTCTTGTTGTCAGCGAGGGAAGGAATTTAGAAGTTTAATTCACAACCAATTTGGTTTGCTTTTTCCAATAATTACAGATATTTTTTAGTAACATCCATAATTAATTATTTTTCCTCTCTGGAAGAATAATGGTATTTAAAATTCTTAGTTTATTGGAGATAATGAGATATATGTAATTCAGATGCATTTTGAGCTTGGTACAATCTCTCTCTCTTTTTTTTAATGTTTACTTATTTTGAGAGAGAGAGAGAACACATGAGAATGGGGCAGGGGCAGAGAGAGAGGGAGAAAATCCTAAGCAGTTTCCGCACATCAGCACAGAGCCTGATGCAGGGCTTGATCCCATGAACCATGAGATCATGACTTGGGCTGGAACCAAGCATTGGATGCTTAACTGACTGAGCCACCCAGGTGCCCCGGTACAATCTTTTTTTTTTTTTTTTTTTTTTTTTTTTTTTAGTTAGAGCCAGGTACTGTAGTACTGTGTGAAAGAGACCAGGCTATTAGATACTACTGAGCTGGAATGTCTAAACTCATTCTCTACTTTGTCTGTTTTAAATTGTGATAAAATATACCATCTTAACCATTTTTAAATGTACAGTTCAGTGGCATTAAGTGTATTTACATTATTATACAACTGTCATCAGCATCCATCTCTAGAACTCTTGCAAAACTGATATTCTGTATGGATTAATAGTAACTCTCCATTCCCACAGCCAACCCCACCACCAGTGGGAAAACTTTTTTTAGTCACATTGACTGGTGGCATAGATATAGATATATGTATATACACACACACACACACATATACACATATATATTATAAACATACATATTACATATATACATATATATTAGATATACAAATTATGATATAATATTGTGTGTATATATATTCAAATGTGTATATGTATGCATATGTGTACATAAATAAAAATATAGATTTGCCATATTGATTGGGCCAATTAAGTAAATAGGACCAATTCATTCAATATGCATTATTATATAATTATTTAATTATATTTATGTAAAAATATAAACAGAGATACATAAAAACAATCTTGTCATGCATTCTCCATTGTTTTAGATGAGAATATTAAATAAAGGAAAAAATGTTTGAAATAGCTGCCTGTTTACAACACAATAGGAAGTTAAATATTATTGGAAATTGAAAGCTACATCCAAATAAAATTGAAAATACTTTGTGTTCAGTTGTATGATAAATGATTATAAATTTAGTCAGAGTTTAGAGAAGAGAAAAATCAGTGTGGAGTAGAATAGTAGAGAAGGGGTTCATGCAGAAAGTGAAGTTTTATCTTGGGACCCTGGGTCCTGTGACCCAATGTGAACATATACATGTTAAAAGGCTAAGAATTAGAGTGATCTCAGAGGGATGGTATTAAGATTTGTGAAAGGTTCAATTTTGGATCAAGTTTTAAGTAAATAATAAATTTTAATTGATACAATGAATGGAAACATTTTTGACTCTACAGATTACGTAAGTGAATATGTAGATAGGACTTGAATAATTACATGTCTGAAGAGGTTAACAAAATTGGTATCATTTCATTGCTGTGCTTTTTATGTGTTGATATTTGGGGAAAAATGCCAGATATTTAATTAGTGTCATCATATTAAACACCATTTATTTTTTCTAGATGTCAATCCTGTAACATGTATATGATCTCAGTTGATCCTGTATGATCTCAATCCTGTATGATCTCAATACTGGAATATTAAATTTCCTTGAGACACCCATCATTTATGTTTGCTGTCTGAGCAATTTGTTTTTCTTGTCTTCCCTGTATTGTAAAGGAGATAAAATGAAAAAGATTTATGTCTGACTAAATTTTAGCATCTGCTCTATCCTTCCATTATGTTGCTATTCTATATGTAGTGCTGTTGCTGAAAAATTGCCCTTGTCAGCAAGAAAAATTGCTTAGCAATATGATCTAATATATTTCTCTTGTTCTTAAGGCAGAGATCTGTGTAGTAAACACATTACATGGTCGTGTTTCTTATAATCTAATGAATATCTTATGGAACTACCAATAATTAGCACAGTATTTAATATGTGTCCAGTAATTGAGAACCTGCTTTTCTTTCCTACAGTTCTAAGGGATGTTATCTCCTAGGTCCCATCTAACTGACGATAAGTGAGTGCTTAGGGAGGGGAATTTGCTTTACACTCTGTGTGATGTTATTACCATCTTAACTCGTAAAACCAGGTTGCAATGCAAATTTCAATTCACTCCTTACAAATACACTGTACACACTAAACAGGAGTATTAACTTTTCTCTTTTGAGTAGGAACAGTGAGATTGCTAATAAGAACTGAAGTTATTGGCTGTGGATAGAAAAAGAGGATTTTTTTTCTTTGATTCCAAAAGTAATCTTACTAAATCATTGAAGGTGGGCACCTATATGGAACGTGGAATCTCCATATAGCCCTGAGAGCTGTCACTGATGCTCCCCCAGAGAGGGTAGCTGTGGGATTACAGTCTATTGTCATTCTGTGTTGACAGTGTGTGGTGTGCTCAGGGACTATAGCCTTCCCATCTGCAGATTCCTACCTGTGACATCCATACTTTTGCTTTTGTGAGCAAGCCCCTTTGTCTTTGTAATACTGCTCCACCCACAGCCTAAGAGGGCTCTAGTGAGCACTTTACAGCCATCAGCGTAACCTCACATTTGAGTGTTCCTTTATCTTTGCTTAAACCTGCTGGTACACTGTGTAAATAAGCATAATTTGAACAAAGAGAATATGCAAATAATGGGGAAGTGTCAAGTGAATCCAACAAAAGTTACCTGAGTAAAGATGTGAGCAAATAATTAGTTTTCACCTTCTAGGTAAGTGTAATCTAAGAAAGCACAATATGAGGCCAGGGCAGAGTTTCAAGCACATAATATATTAAATGAAAGGACAAATGAATGGATACTATTAGTTATATGGCTCGGAGCATAAACAGCAAATAATTTCTATCTTTCAAGCCCAAGATGTTTTCTTTCTTTATTTCAAGTATAAGGTAATGGTGTTCAGCCAAGGGCCATCCTATTAAAAAAACACATAGGATGATTTTGGCAAATTGCATATCCCTGGGAAGGATTAGAATTTGTGAAGAAGTCAATTGTTTGTAGAATGAAAAATTCACTGGTTATTCTGACACCCACGTCCTGCTCATATGCAGCCTTCCAGGTGAGAATGCTTGTCTGAACTGGCTAGCTTGAAATAGACCAGAATCTTAAAATAAACAAGCAAATAACAAACAATTTTTTGGTTGACTGACTTTGGTGTATGCCTTGTTGTCTCTTTATAGCACCAGATTTATTATAATACCTAAAACTCTGATTTTATATATTTTTATTTTAAATCTGTTTCATAGACTAGACTTGCAAGTGTCCAGCACAAACACGCACACACACACGCACACGCACGCGCACGCACACACACGCACGCACGCACACACACACACACGCTACATTAATAAACTAAACAGTCCTAGTAAAACATTTTATGATATCCTTTATTTGAAAGCACTCACTTCTGAGGGGTGAAAAATTGGCAAACATGATTTATAGCCAAATATGAAAACACCTCTTATTAGTTAAGAGGTGAGAAGGAATGTTTATATGTAAGGAGGAAAGATTGTTCGTTAGTACATATACCATTCTCTATATGATTTTCAGTAATTATAATGAATGTTTAAAACTTGGTTTAAAAAAGTTATTTTGGGGGGGAGCATGCATTTTTTATTTTTTTGCTTTTTTCCCAGCTTTATTAAGTCTGATTGATAAATAAAAATTGTATATATTTAGGTTTGTACAATGTGATTTTTTAAAGGTATACAATGTGATTTAATATGTGTATACATGGTAAAATGATTATCATAATCATGTTAATTAATGCATCCATAATCTCACATAATTACCTTTGTGTGTGTGTGTGTGTGTGTGTGTGTGTGGTGAGAACACTTAAGATCTACTCCCATAGTAAATTTTAAATATACAATACAGTATTATTAACTATAAATACCATGTTATGCATTAGATACCTAAAACTTACTCATCTTATAACTAAATGTTTGTGCCCTTTGACCACCATCTCCCCATTTCCCCCAAACCCCAGCCCCTAGTATCCACCATTCTGTTTTCTAGTTTTATGATTTGCTTTGTTTTTTAGATTCGCCATATAAGTGAAATCATAAAGTAGTTATAAAACATTAGTTTTGTTCATTAATCAAAACACTATATAGAATATTATATGCTAATACTTTATAGTTTTTAACTTAAAAACCTTTTTATACCTTATCTAGTCAAGTTACTTAAAACACACATGGAATTGACTTCAAAAAAAGCCTGTTCCCCTCTAACTGCAGGAATAGTTATATCAATTGTAGGATTTTTCACAAAAAGTATCTTACAAAAGACATAACACTTCTCCATCCTTGCCAGAATAAAAATAGACATGAACTCAGACAAATGATTGCCTAATTGCAAAAGGCTGGGTGAAACATCTTATACTTTAGCCAAATAAATATTACTCTTCAAGGGCGCCTGGGTGGCTCAGTCGACTGAGCGTCCGACTTTGGCTGAGGTCATGATCTCACAGTCTGTGGGTTCGAGTGCCACGTCGGGCTCTGTGCTGACAGCTCAGACCCCGGAGCCTGCTTTGGATTCTGTGTCTCCCTTTCTCTTTACCCCTCCCCTGCTCATGCTCTGTCTCTCTCTGTTTCAAAAACAAATAAAAAAATTAAAAAATTAAAAAAATATATTACTCTTCAGGATATTGAGGAAAAATATATGTTTATAGTCCCATCTCTTTTACTTTGATTTGGGGCGCATGTAAGAATATGTAGGAGAAACAAAGTTGCTCATGTTATAGAATAAAATTATTTTATGGCATGCATTCATTGAATATACTGGTATAAAGCTACAATCTACCAAACTGCAATCTAGACTAAGTTAACTAATAATGCTGCTCATAGCTTTCGATCATTTATTTGGGAAGAAAATTTAAGTGTGAAGGAATTTGATAGAATGGTTAAGTTTGCAGATTATGTAATACTATTCTGTATATAGCTGGTAAAATGAATTATGTATTAAGTGCATATACACATACAGATATATAACAATCTAATTGCTATTTTCACACACACAGAATTCTAAAGTTACTGTAGTCATAATAATTTCTTTCTTTACCATACAAAAACAGTTTTAAACAAAAAGACCATTGAATGAACAACTAGGGACTATCTTATAGAACAGTTAATTAAACACCAGCATTTTATAGACATTGAAAGGTGTACAGGGATATTAATGAAGTTGGCCAAGTGAGCAAATAAACTATAATTTAATAGCCACTCGTCATATTTGTGGAACATGAACATGTATTATAAATTGGAACATATAAAAAAATCAGTGGGGAATTGTTCTGTATCTGCTTGCAGTTTCCATTAATTTGACATTCTTGTTTGTTGGCAATTATATATAGTATTTTATACATTTGTCACAGCCTCTGCCTTCTCTCAGGCTTTCCTGGGGCTGCGTAATCATGGTTTCCTTTCTCTCACTTGTCCTTGAATATACAATGATGCCCATTGCTGGCAGTGGCTGTAACCTTTGATTTGAATGTCTTCAGGATGAGCAAAGTGCATTCCAGTCCACTCCTCCTAGAGGTCATGTTCAAAGTTCCTCTGGATATTTGCTGCTGACTGTCCACCTGTCGGTCATTGCCCTGCACCTTACTGGCAGTGATTCTTGCAGTAATTGGCATATGTCACACATAAGGGGTGTGTTTCCATTAGTTTCTGTCTGTTTATAAACTAAAAATAAAAGCACTCTAATCAGCAAAGATTAGTTACAAATTGTGAACACATCTGTTTTTGATATGCAGTATTTGGCAAATGGCTATTTTTCTAATCAACCTATTTTCCACTTGAAAAATAAAATTCAGAGTATTTGTCATGTACCATCTTTGTGAGGAACAGAGAAAATGACTAGCACACAGTTAGGGCTCCAAACATAGCATATCTCCATCTCAGTCCCCTTTTATCCCCCCTACACCTTCCGCTTCCCCTTTTCTGTATTTTATGCTCTTTGAAGGCAGAGAATTGCACAGTAGTTAGTGAAATAATATCAGAGAGATATTATGAAGAGTGGCTTGATGGCATAGCAAATGAATGCCTTGGCACTTAGTGATTACATTATAGGTGTGATGTAATAATGGCTTATCTTAAAGCAAGGGCAATGGAAATTGAAAGTTGAAAGGAAAACTGTGAGACAGAATGCAGAGATAAAACTAACAAGTCTTGTGCAAGACTTGAAGTTTGAAAAAGAGACAGATTTTGTACTAGTATACTTTAAATTAATTCTATAAAATGGAGAAATTAGATAAGATTTGTGTGCCTGTTTTTTTTCTTTGAACAAATATGTATATATATTTTAAATGCTTACTTATTTATTTTTTGAGAAAGAGGGAGAAAGAGAGGGAGAGAGAATATGAAGAGGGAAGGGGCAGAGAGAGAAGGAGACAGCGAATCCCAAGCAGGCTCCGCGCTGTCCCCACAGAGCCGGATATGGGGCTCAAACTCATGAACCACAAGATAATGACTGAAGCCGAAACCAAGAGTCAGATGCTTAACCATCTGAGCCACCCAGGCACCCCTGAATATATATGTGTGTGTGTGTGTGTGTGTGTGTGTGTGTGTGTGTGTATTTTTTTTTTTAAAGCAGACAAGTACAGTGTCCTCTGTGCAGTGTACTATATTGTCCTCTGTCCATTGTACTGGGATGCAATGATGAGTAAGGCAGGGAAAGCCTTGCCCTTATGTACCTTATATTCTGCATCAGGGGTTGCCAAACACATACAAAAGCCTAGATAGCAAATATATGGGCATAAAGTCTCATCCACTAAATCAGCCAAAGACAACATTTCAGCATATCAGCATGTGTATTTTCTTTTTATTAAAAAAAATAAGTTTATTTATCTATTTTTGTTAGAAAGAGAGAAGGAGAGAGAGAGAGAATCCCAAGCAGGCTCTGTGCCATCATTGCAGAGCCTGTCACAGGGCTCAAACCCATGAACAGCTAGATCATGACCTGAGCCAAAATCGAGTGGGATTCTTAATTGACTGAGCCACCCAGGCATCCCAGCATGTGTGTTTTCTAATCAGACTTTTATTTTTGAACACTAACATTTGGATTATATATATATATATTGGAAAGTGCCATGAAATACTATTCTTTTACTTTTTTTTCTCAACAATTTAAGAATGTAAAGAAACATGATTAACTCACAGCCATGCAAAAATAGGCAGTGAAATGGATGTGGCAGGCAGCCCTAGTGTGCTAACCCCGGTTCTATCTTCCACATGAGAAATCTTATTGAGTTTATTATGAGTTTGAATGATATGGGACATCCTTGTGCAGATATCTTGAAAATATTTGGAAGGGTAGAAGATGGAAAGAATAGGATTAGGTGTCAGAGACACGGAGTTAGAAATCAGGCACAGAGGGATTCACACGAAGGAAGAGGAGATAAATGAAGACAAGGAAGGAGGGCAGTTGAGCCCCAGGACTTATATTTGCATTAAAACTTTGAAAACCAACTGATTTGCATTCACATTAAATTCAAAATAGGTTCCAGGAAAGGGGAAAATCAGGGTGATATTTTATAGAGAAGAAAAAATGATTTTTGGAAATAAGACTTATAATTTGATTTAAAGCAATTCACTCAGAGATCAATAATGTTTAAAACAATTTTAAATTCATATTATCCTTTGCCTTCACCCTCTTATGGCACCACATGAAAAGACATCAAAAACATCAAAAGAGAGGAAAAAAACAGCATCACCATAGGCTGCTAAACACTCTGATCTATATTTTAGACCTTAGAATAAAATTGAGAAAATCCAGCATATCATAAAATATTCTTGAAAAGGAATCAATTAACACTTTACTATGTTTTTGAGAGTAGAATTTACATCCCAATCTTTATCATTTCATCATATATTCCTGAATTATTTTTAATGATTCTATTGCTTATTGAAAAAACTGTGTCATGTTAATCATTATATATTTTTATTCAGTTTCCCCTCAAAGTCATATTATCCTTTCGTCATGTTTATCCAGTTTTGTAACCATCTTAGACACTTCCCTCTTCCTCTTTCTCCATACACAAATGGTTTATAAATATATAAACTCTATTCATCAATGACTAAGTGACACATGCATGGGTTATAGCGTTAATTAGACATTGAGTATACTGTGCCCTTTTGCATCACCGGTGACCTCTTTCACTTTAACTGAAGGCCAAAAACAAAACAAAACAAAAAAAGTGGTGTAAAAATCTTTCTTTCTACCAATCTTTTCCTGGTAGAGAGCTACCAGTGTAGGAGGTAAAGGGAAAATAATCTATTTTCATTCCATCATTTCTATTTGCAGTTGCCCTATCTGAGATAGTTTCAGGAAATAATGGGGAAAATGAACAGAGAGGGGAATAGAGTAGAAATTTGAGTAAAACTATTGTAAACTACTAAACCCAACAGAATATTTAGAGAGCCATTTGCAACTGAAAGTTAAAACTGACTTATATTATAATAAAGAGAAGAGAATCTCCCATTTAAAAAGTTAGTGAAGCCAAGTTTTACTTTCAATTCAAGTATTTCACTTAAATTTACGTAATAGATTCTGCAGTCGTCATGATAACTGAAGCTATGGATATGATTTGAGGCTTAAAAAGCTCTGAGCCTATCATGGAATGCACCTTTCTGTAAAGGGCACACCATCTGTAAAAACCCTGATGCCATATTTCTAATCTTCCCTGACTCTCGCACTATTGGGACATTACATGTTCTGGAAAATTTAGTAGTTCTCTTGAAGACCTCAATATAAATCCACATGACACCAACACCTTTGGCTGAGAATCATGACCGAGTCATGATTTTGGTTTGTAGTCTGTGGACCTGAGCCAATGAAGTCTGATTTATGCCTAATTAGAAAGGGGTTCTTACCTCAGTTGTCAAAGAAAGCACAAATAAAAATGAATGTATAGCTGAACACTACTTGGGAAAAATAAAATTCTGAAAGATATTAAAAATATTATTTAGTGAACATACACATCCTTCATGATACAGTACATATTTTCTTTTTAAATTCAAATTTACCTGAAATATGAAATTCATATTCACCTCACTTTGATATAAATCTTTAGATTACTGTCTAAAATCTCTCTTATTTTGAAACATGATAGAAAGGGTGGCTTAGGTAATAATTCAAAGATTTACCAAAGTAAAGCTATTTTCAATAAGTTTTGATTAATCAGCCATATGACTAAATGATTTTTGAAATAAACATCTATGTTTGTTTAAAAGGAAATAATGTAGGCGCACCTGGGTAGCTCAGTTGGTTAAGCGTCTGACTGGCTCAGGCCATGATCTTGTGGTTGTGGGTTCGAGCTCCACATTAGACTCTGTGCTGACAGCTCAGAGCCTGGAGCTGCTTTAGATTCTGTGTCTACCTCTCTCTCTTCCCCCCACCCCCCCACTCAGGCTCTGTCTCTCTTTCTCTCAAAAATAAATAAACATTAAGAAAATTAAAAGAAAATAATTTATTAAAGAAGGATTTACTATGTATTTCCTTATGAAATTAATCTTTGTTACTGGAATTTATCTATTACATTTTAAATCACCTGAGAAATTAGAGTCAGCAATATCAAGCTTCATTATACTGAGAGCACATCATCAGTTGCTAAAATGTTGAAACAAAAAATAAGAATAGGAAGATTTCATTTGGTCTATTACAGTACTAATCATTTGGGAAACAGGCAGAATTATATATATATATATATATAATGGGACACCCACAATACCCTTGAGAGGGGAATTTTTTGTACCTTATAAGAGGTTTTGCAATTAAGCCAGAGCATTTTATGCTACTATTTTTTTAATGTTAAAATTCAAATCTACTTAATTTCTTAGGTCTAAAAATGCTAACAAATATTATTACTTTTTCAGAAAGGGTATTGACTTTTATTTAGCTTAAACTGCTGGTTACAATGTACCACATACATTTTAGTTTGCATATTATATGCACACAAAAAAGAAATTTGAGTCATAAGATTTTTAAAGGAAATGAGAACCTTAGGTTATACTTAATTTCATGTGTCACCGAGTGCCCAGATATTTGGTTAAAGATTATTTTGGATGTGCCTAGGTGGATGTTTCGGGATGAGAAAAACATTGACTCCATAGACTCAATAAAGCAGATTGCCTTCCCCAGTGTGGGTGGGCCTCATTCAATCCATTGAAGATCAGAATAGAAGAAAAAGAGATGTAAGGGAGAATTCACTCTCCGTGTCACTGTCTTTGAACAAGGACATAGGTCTCTCCCCTTCACGGACTTGGACTCAGATTGAAACTTATAATATTGGTTTCTCTGTTTCTCAGGCCTTCACACTTGGACTAGAAGTATACTATGGGCTCTCCTGGGTTCCTTTATGTATATAAACACACACACACACACACACACACACACACACACACACACACACTTTCATATCCATATCTACTCTCTTCCACAGGATATCACACTGATACTTAAGACTGCTGTTATGCTTCTTTGACCTAGTGAGCAAGAGGTAGCAACCACCCTCGACTATTGGTAAGACATTTGTGTGTCAGAGGGTAAGAAATAAATCTGGCAAAAAAATCAGAAGCCTTCTACCTACCTCAGTGAAATTTCTAGGAGTCCAGGGTTCTAGGGTGTGTTGAGATACCTCTTCTAAGGTGTGAGATGAGATGGTGCATCTGGCTACTCTTATGACCAAAAAAATAGGCATAATCACTAGTGGCCCTTTGGATTTTAGAGGTAACATATTTCCTCATTTGTGTGTGTTATGATACCCTATTTACCAAGTGAGCTTAAAAGCTTCTAGTTTTGAGTGGGACCTAGAACAAGAGAAGGCTGTGCAACAGGTCCAGCTGCTGTGCAAGCTCCTTTACTTACTCTTTGGGCCATATGATCCAAGAGGTCTCATGGCACTTGTAGGCAGTTAGGGATACTATGTGGAGCCTTGGCAGGCCCTTAGAAGTGAATCGCAGTTTCATCCCTTTGGATTTTGGAGCAAAGCCCCATCATCTGTTGCAGGTAACTACTTCTCTTTTGTAAAACAACTCTTGGCCTGATACTGGTTCTTAGTAGAGACTGAATACTAAACATGGATCACCAAATTACCTTGCAGCCTGAGCTACCTATCATGAACTGGAAGTAATCCGATTCACCAAGCCATAAAGTTGGACATGCATAGCAATACTCCATCATCAAGTGGAAGTGGTATATATATAATAAAACATGGGTAGACCCTGAAATCTCTCATGAGGAGTCCCCCATGATCAGTTGACAGAGGAAGAGAACACTTGGGCTTGGATTACAGATGGTTCTACGTGATATGCAGGCACCTCCTGAAGTGGACAGCTGAAGTACTTCTCCTTTCTGGGACATCCCTGAAGGATGTGTTCTTTCTGGGACATCCCTGAAGGATGGTAGTGAAGGAAGATCCTCCCAGTTGGAAGGAGTTTGAGCACTGCACCTGGTTATTCACTTTGCATGGAAGAAGTAGCTAGGTGTGTATTACATACCAATTCATGTGCTTTGGGCAATGGTTTGTCTGGATGGTCAAGGCCTTGGAAGAAATGTGATTCGGAAATTGGTGACAGGAAATTTGGGGAAGAGGACTTTGTGGGTAGTTCTGGGCAAAAAACGCAAAGGTGTTTGTGTCCTACATGATCGCTCATCAAACAATAACCTCAACAGAGGAGGCTTTAATCATTGGAAAGATGATCCATTCTGTGGATGCCAGTCAGCCTCCTTCCCCAGCCACCCCCATCATCACCCAGAAGTCTCATAAGAAAAAGTGGCCATGATGTCAGAGATGGAGATTATGCATGGGCTCAGAAATATGGATTTCCACTCACCAAGGCTGACCTGGCTACAGTCACTGCTAAGTATCTGACTTGCCAGCCATAGAGCCCAACACTGATTCCATGATGTGGCACCATTCCCAATCACGATCAACTAGCTACCAGGTGACAAGTTGATTACATTGGACTGCTTTCATCATGGAAGGGACAGCATTTTGTTCTTACTCTGGATAAGCAGTTGCCTTCCTGCATGCAATACTTCTGCCAAAACTACAATTTGTAGACTTCTTGAATGCAGTACCTGAAATCATGGTATTCTACATAGAATTGTTTCTGATCAAGGAAGTCACTTCACAGTAAAAGAAGTATGACAATGGGCTCATGCTCATGAAATTCACTGGTTTTCCCGTGTTCCTCACTATCCAAAAACACTAGTTTGATAGATTGGTGGAATGACCTCTTGAAGACTCCAGTACGGTGTCAGCTAGGTGATAGTACCTTGCAGGGCTGGGCCAAAATTTTGGTACTGTTTCTATCATAGCCAAGATTCATGGGTCCAGGAATCAAGGGACAGGAGTGGGAGTGGCACCACTCATTACTATCCCTAGTGACCCACTAGAAAAACTTCTGCTTCCTGTTTCCAAAATTTTGTGTCCTGCTTGCCTAAGAGGTCTTAGTTTCAAGGTGATAAATGTATCCACCAGGAAATACCATGGTTTCAGTACACTGGAAGTTGATTCTTACCCATTTCCTTTGGGCTCCCAGTCTCTGAATCAACAGCAAAGAAGGGAGTTACTGTGCTAGCTAGAGAGATTAATACTGATTGTCAAGGGGAATTGGACTCCACGGTGAGAGTAAGGAAGAGTCTATCTGGAATATAGGAGATCCTATAGGGAATCTTTTATTCTTACCATGCCTGCGATTAAAGTTAATGAAAAAATGGGGTGCTTGGGTGGCTCAGTCGGTTGAGCATCCAACCTCGGCTCAGGTCATGAATTCGCGGATCCTGGGTTGGAGCCTTGCATTAGGCTCTGCTAACAGCTCAGATCCTGTGTCTCCTTCTCTCTCTGTTGCTCTCCCGCTTGCACTCTGTATCTCTCTGTCTCTCTGTTTCTCTCTCAAAAATTAAAATAAAGATTAAAAAAAATTTTTAAGTTCATGAAAAACTACAACCCAATCTAGGCAGGATTACCAATGCCCCACTGCCTTCAGGAAAAACTACAACCTAATCTAGGCAGGATTACTAATGCCCCAGTGCATTCAGGAATGAAGTTTTAGGTCACTTCACTATGTAAAGTACCTCAATCAACTGAGAGGCTTGCTGGGGGCAAAGGGAACACAGAATGGGTAGTAGATGAAGGTAGTTGTGACCACTAGTTACAGTCATGTGACCAGTTATAGAAAGGAAAAATGTAATTGTCATGAGTATTTCCTCCTTATTTTGTTATGAATATGTTTGTGTGTGTAGTAAGCAAATATCTCTGTTTTCTCCTCTCTCTTTTCCCTTATCAGAAAACTTAAGAAGTATCAGCTTTATATCCTGGTACATTAGTATTGTTAATTTTACATTAAGATATTTAAATTATGGATATCGAAGAGAAACTCAGCTTCACTTAAAGATTTTACTTTCTCTTCTGGGTAAGGGGCTAATTGTGTTTGCAATTATAAACTGGGTAATTGTATCATGTTAGGCAGAATTAAGACCTTGTTACTATACTTATTTGGAGATTCAGTATGGTTTAAGGAAACGTGTAAGGTGCCAAGTTTACAAGGGGTGGATTTGTGATGATTAATTATATATGTCAAGTTGAGTGGGCCACATGATGTGCAGATACCTGGTTAAATATTATTCTGAATGTGTCTATTAAGGTGTTGTTTTTGTTTTCTTTGAATTGATAAATGGAGTAAAGCAGATTGCCCTCTACAATGTGGATGGGCCTTATCTAATTCACTGAAGGTCTGAATAGAAGGAAAGTCTCATGCTCATGAGCAAAGGCTAGTGTTCATAAGGAAGGATTTACTTTCTCCAGATGGTTTCAAGCTGGGACATTGGGTTCTCCTGTTTTTAAACTCTAACTCATACTTAAAATTACACCATCAGCTTTCTTGATTCTCAGGCCATTGGAATCATATTGAAACTATACCATTGGCTTTCATGAATTTCTTGCTTGCCAACTGCAGATCTTGGGATTTTTTCGCCTCTGTAACCATGTGAACCAATTTCTTTCTTTCTTTCTTTCTTTCTTTCTTTCTTTCTTTCTTTCTTTCTTTCTTTCTTAATGTTTGCTTGCTTATTATTTATTTATTTATTTATTTATTTATTTATTTATTTATTTTGAGAGAGAGCCTACACAAGACAGCAAGTGAGGTAGGGGCAGAAAGAAAGGGAGAGAGAGAATCCCAAGATGGCTCTGTGCTATCAGCACAAAGCCCAACATGGTGCTCCATCTCACAAATGTGTGAGATCGTGACTTGAGCAGAAATCAGGAATCAGATGTTTAACCAGCTGAGTCACCTGGTGCCCCTGAACCAATTCTTATAATAAATCTCTTTAAATATAAAATAAATATAGGGGTGCCTGGGTGGCTCAGTCAGTTAAGTGTCTAACTATGGCTTACGTCATGATCTCACAGTATGTGAGTTCAAGCCCTGCATTGGGCTCTGTGCTGATAGCTCAGAGGCTGGAGCCTGCTTCGGATTCTGTATCTCCCTCTCTCTACCCCTCCCCTGCTCACACTCTGTTTCTCTATAAAATAAATAAACACTAAATAAAATTAAATATATATATATGCATATATATATATATATGCATATATATATGCATATATATATATATGTATGTATATACAGATCCTATTTGTTCTTTTTTTTCCTGGAGAACCTAGGCTCATATACCTATTTTGAGACTTCTTGAGTATCTTTCATTATTTAATAAGGAATCTAATACTCTTCACAGAGGGCATCTCAGAACCATTTTGAGTATTTTTACTAATAAGTACATGATTTAGAGATTGGTTAAAGAACCATGGGGTTAGAAATGATCCTTGATGGAGAATAGTTGTCATATTGATACACAGGGATGTGTTTATCTTGCCAGTGTTCATCTAAACAGGGAAATAATATCCAGAAGAGGACTTACTTAGGTCATATTTTAAAAACTTACATGTCTATTTTAAATTGTTCAACTTTTTAGAATTACAAAGGAAACTTTTAAGATGCTAAATGCATTATACTATTTTATTATTAAAGTTAATAAATTTGATTCTTAAATTTAATTAGTTATTCCCATCATAGAAATGTCAAAAAATAAGTATAATCAATCTTTAATTAATTGTTATTTTCATTTATTTTGAAAACACAGATACAGTCACCTTATGCTTACTTGTCTTAGGCTTGTAAAATGTTAGAAATAACACTTTAAAATTCTGTTATTAATTCCTCATTTCCTGAAGAATAAAATTTAACTTCCTGAGTATCAGTTATAAGACTAATCATAACCTTGTTATGTGCCATTTCTCCAGTGTCATCTCTCCCCATGTTTTTATCCATTGACCCTGACCCATTTGATTGACCTGAAAGAACCATGATATCTCATGTCCTCTCTGTTTTTTCTCTTTGGATTTCCTTTACTCTCTCTCTCTCTCCCTCTCCCTCTCTCTCTTTTTTTTTTAATTTTAATGTTTTTTTCCTCTTTCTTTTCTTTTTCATATATATGTGTGTGTGTGTGTGTGTGTGTGTGTGTGTGTGTGTGAGAGAGAGAGAGAGAGAGAGAGAGAGAGAGAGAGCGAGCATGAGCAGGGGCGGGGCAGAGAGACAGAGACAGAATCCAAAGTAGGCTCCAGAGCCTGATGTGGGGCTCGAACTCACAAACTGTGAGATCGTGACCTGTGCCAAAGTCAGATGCTTAACAGACTGAGCCACCCAGGTGCCCCTCCTTTACTCTCTTCTTAAATGAACATATGTCAGAGTTCTCCAGCAGAATGTGGCCATACAATAATAGCAGTTCAATTTAGTTAGATGTTTTTGATTCATCAAGAAAAGTATAGAATTCCTAATTTTTGTGTAAAATCTCCTGAGCTTTAAATGTTTCCAGGGAATCCCTTCCCTTCCCTTCCCTTCCCTTCCCTTCCCTTCCCTTCCCTTCCCTTCCCTTCCCACATGTGAATGAGGTAAACATTCTTCTTGGCCAGTTTTGGGAGTTCTTCACTTGGGAAGTAAGCTCTAGGAGTCAGTCGCTTTCCATGCTCTCTGGTAAATGGCATACACCTCTACTCTAAAAACCATCATGTGACTATCAGTTATTTGTGCTTTCTTTTACTCATTGGTCTTTCATTTTTTACCTCTTAGGATAGTGATTAACATTCAGTAAGTTTTTGTCACATAATGTATGAATTGAGTTTGATTCAATTTTAGTGGAAGAAAAATATCAGGGACAGTGAATTTATAACCTATATGCATTCATACAGCAAATTAGTAGCCAAGACCGGTCTCACATTTAAGTATTTTCCTACTTCAAATTTTCCTGTTCTTTTTTATTATTGGTCACTGTTTGTAAATTTTCAAAATGTTGGCAGTTCTAAATTTGTATTCCCATTAATTAAAAAATAATTAAAATGTGTTTCCAAGTCATACAAGCACATACACACACAATATATAATTCTTTGATTTCCCCCTGTAATGTATGGTGACTATCTTTCTAATTAATTAGGCAGGCAGAAAATGTTAAAATGATACATTCAGACCACCATCAATCCTTCAGAATCAGAAGTTTCTCTCTTTCCTAAAAGATGTATGAATAGCACAAGCAAGGGTATCCTATTTATATTAACCGAAACTGCTGCCAAATTGCCCTTTATCGCTTCTCATCCAGGCTTCCCTTATGGTTTAGGGGAATGTCTTGAGTCTGTGAGCTCTGGATAATTCGGGGAGATGGCTGCCTTATAAAGCGTATACCTTGATTTCATTCTGACCTTGGTCAGTGCCCCACTTGGCCATCTGTTACATATATTTTATGGAGTTTTTTAAAAAGTCCTTATATAAATTAAGCTCTCCTTATATTCTTTCATTTGTCAGATACCACTTTAGAGTATAATTTTGATGAAACAGTTTATAAGGCATTCTCTGATGAAAATCTAATGAAAGTAAAAGAACAAATATTTAGAAAAAAATTAGTTATGTAAATCATGAGTTAACGGGCCATCTTTATCTGGATTGTAGACTTTGCGTCAAATTTATGTTTTAAGTGTTTTAATCAGCCTTTAGTTATTTTTGGAACTTTAGACTAGTGACACAAATCTGTTTTTCTGACAAGAAGGTTGTAAATATTTCCATCACTACATACAACTATGTTTTCATTTTCTGTTCATCCTTTTAGTAGGTGTTTGCCCATTGCTTTGCATTTAATCTCCTTTATGACTTAAAGAAATATATTCAAAACTACAGTAGCTTTGTAGTGTAGCTTTGAATAAAGAACTTTAACAAAAGCACAATGTTTGCACAATGTTATTTAATTAAGTCAAGCAATGCATACAAAAATTATCTCTATTTTCTATTGTAATTTTCCATTCCCAATTGAATAAATTACAACTTTGTGTAGGCCCTATTTCAGCAAAATATCAGGACATATGCAAATTATATATAATTGCTCAGGCAGGTTTAATTAAAGCTGTTACAAAAAAATGTTATGATAATTAAGATTATGTTTGGGAATACAAAATTACCTTTCAATTCCATAATAAATTCTTAGTGTTTTAATGAGTGAGGAGAAGGTATCATTCTTAATAACAAAGTTTTCCATTGACCGTTTATTGTGGGGTAGGCACTGTATGAATGCTCACATACTTTATAGCTCTTTCAATCATAATCAAACAACAATCCTATAAATATGTAATATTAAACAGCTTTTTACAGTGAAGTATATTGAGTGTTAGAGGAAAACTTGTCCAGAAACTTATTAAACTGATCCTAAAAGTACAGCTCTAGAACCAAAAGCTTTGAGAACTACAGAGAATCCAATTAGAAGATATTTAGATACATTAAAAGGGGGAAAATGCAAGTACAGCTGATGAGTTTATACCTCACAGAAATTTATTTATAACCTAATCATCAGGCTTGCATACTTCTCATAGTATAAAGCATTTGGTAACTGGATATAACTTAAAAGTTAGGCTTGTGAGCTTTGAAAGCAAAGTTTTAACCAAGACTTTAAAGTTAGGGAATTTCTGTTATTATATCTGTAAAGAATGCTCAGTGGGTCCAGGCAGTGCTGGAGACAAGAAACTCTAATTCTGATTCTTAGGCAAATTCTCTGGTCTCTATGAAACCATGGATAACTGAGAAGGCATTTTCACACCACGTGTTTCCATTGATTTTAAGTTCAAACCCAGAAAAGATAATCTACGGTGATAAATGTCAAGATAATAGTTTCCTTTGTGGGATATTGACTGGAACGCATATAAAGTACGTTCCACATTACTGATAATACTATTTCTTGTTCTGTGTGTTGGTTATTTGGCCACATAGATTTTGTGAGAATTTATTGAACTATGCATTTATGCTTTGTTAAATTGTCTTTATGTATGATATACATCAATAAAAGTAGAGGAAAATTGCTTTGATTGATAACCACAAAAATATCATCTGGCTATGCACTTAAAATTAGTCTTGTTATAACATATTTGTTCCTTTGCTGTGTAAATATTTTAGAGTGGAAAAATGAAACTTAAACATCAAAATGAATAAGGAAATCAGTAGTAGTAATAATTTACTGTTACAGAAAATGTGTCCATTTTTAATGTACTTGCAATATTTAAAATAATGTACTTAAAAATAGATTAATATTAACATTCTTATTTAAAATGCTTAATCGAGAAATAGATTTAGGATGTGATTTTCAGGGCGCCTGGGTGGCTCAGTCAGTTGTGCCCAACTTCAGCTCAGGTCATGATCTCATGGTTCGTGGGTTTGAGCCCCGCGGCGGGCTCTGTGTTGACAGTACAGAGCCTGGAGCCTACTTCAGATTCTGTGTCTCCCTCTCTCTCTGCCCCTCCCTTGCTCATGCTCTGTCTCTCTCAGTCTCTCAAAAATAAATAAATGTTAAAAAAAATTAGAATGTGATTTTAAATGATAATCTTAAAATTATTTAAGCTGTACTTATAAACATTTAAGAGGCCTGACTAATCACAGTTACAAATTGAATGTATTTGTTGTGTAAAAATATATAATTTAAAAAGGCCTACTTATTAGTAAATATAAAGTACTTTAAAGCAAGTAGAATACAGTGAATTAATCCATTATTTAGTCATTTATGTCAAAAAATTAAAGACAACCAAAAACTAAACCAGTAGTGCAACAAAGTGTTTATTATTAAAGTGCAACAAGGAAGGGAACTTCAAAGTAACTATAGAATGAGCTCTAAGATGGAATTGGAAGGCTTTTCTTTGCAAAAGAATGATGCTGAGGAGGCCATGGGAAGTGGTGATTGACACTGGATTGGTTGGTCCTTCTGAGGTGAGGCTAGAGGAGACTTGAGGTCAGTTCTGGATAGATTGTTGCCTCTAGTGATAGCAGCTTAGTAATAGGGTAGCTCTGATCTGTGTTCAAAGTCATGAACAGTGAATCAGAGCTGGATATGCCATTGGGAAGCAAGCAGTAGTGCCTCAAAGAAGAGAGTTATTATGATACGATACGTTAGAACTGCATCATGACCTTGGGGGAAATACAGTTTCCTGCTCACTCTGCAGCTGGCTTTATCCATGCCTGTTACCACAGTCTCATTAACCGCGAGGCTAATTTTTCATGTTTGCAGTCCCTAGCTGATTTTTCTTTTATTCTTTTAGTTTTGGGTTAGTTTTTTCTCTCTCACAGTACTTAACTGTCCTTCTTAACTATCTTCCATTCCTCTCTTTTCCTTTCTTCTCATTTTCCTTTCCTCCCTTCTTCCCTTCTTTCTTTTCTTTATTTTTTGGAAAGGGTGATAAAAATACATCCACAAGCTTTCCCCCGTCCTCATATTTACTTTCTACAAAAGCAAAGCAGATGGCATACCAGTCTGCCTTTTCTCCTTGCCCCCAAATTTGCATGGGGTTCTGGAGAATCCAGGGCACTGGTAGATGATTAGAGTGGGATCAGAGGTCAATTTTAGTCCTGAAAAGTAATATCTATTTTTAGCTCTGAAGAGAAAAAAACAACTGTGGCTGAGTGATTGGCATTTATAGGCATGGTTTCTGTAAGCACCAAAAAAAGGTCCTCCCTGCATTGAATTTCAATCAGTTTGAAACCAAATCACAGTAACACTCCAGGTGATTAAACCCTCAAGTACTTTTGATTTATAACACTCAGGATTAAAAAAAAATTAAATGTTTTATTTATTTTTGAGAGAACGCAAGTGGGGGAAGGTTAGAGAGAGGGGGACAGAAGACCCAAAAGGGGCTTTGCGTTGACAGACTGACAGCAACAAGCTCAATGCAGGGCTTGAACTCATCAACCAGGATATCATGGCCTGAGCCAAATGTTCAATTGACTGAACCATCCAGCTGCCCCACAGAATTTTAATTTTTAAATTAAGATACAGTAAAAAATATACACAAGACTAGAGTACAGAGCCAGGAGAACACACTTAACTAGAAAGGACTGAGATTCCTTGGAGGAGCAATCGGTCTGGAAGAGGGGATGGGAAACGAGTACTCACTGCCAGGGCTTCACTAAGTCTCTAACTTACATGAGTGAGGGGAGGTCCCACGGCCAACAGGAACTCTGAGGAAACCCAGTAATATCCTACTCACATTACAAAACTTGTCGTTTACTAAAAAATTGACTAAATATAGCTGCAATACAGCGTAAAGTTCCAACTTCTCTGGTTAGCTTTAGATTCTAATGAATGCTTTTTAAAATATACCCTGTGAATGAATTTTTTTCAAATATTCCTAATGTACAATTGTCTAACCCTTGAGATTATAAGACTTTTCTAGTCTTTGAAGCAGCTGCTTAGCTATATTGATGATACCAAGTCTATTCAAAAAGAAGTTATTGATTAACTTGCCCACCATGACCAGTGACTAGTCTATACATAGGTGAACAACCCAAGTTGATACAGGGAGAACTAATCATTAGCCATTAGAGGAATACATTTTGTCTGATCTCTCTCTCTATCTTCCTATCTCCCTAACCCATCTCATTCTCCCTCACTTTCCACCACTGATAGTTGTTAAGAGGAAAGGATGTAAGCTTGAATTGGCTGGTGGCTTCTGTCCATTATGTGTGGAAAAATATGCCACAGGTAAGAAGAAATATTGAAATCCACAAGAAAGTAGAATTTATATATGGGAAGTACAAGACTAGATGTGAGTTTATTAGAGCCTGTGAGTCCAACTGTGCCTGATAATAAATACCACCAGATTTTTCAAAAGTGTGGGTTAATACATTTATTTTACACATCTTCAAAGGCCTTTTAAATTTCATTTTCATTCTTTTATACCAGTAAGAATACTACTCACTGAAATGTCTGAACAACATTAGGTGACTAATGCTCTATGGTTACAGTCTTCACACACTCATACACTTTTAATAATTCACAATAGTTTGTTAATATCCACCTAAAAACATCTAGATTCTAATAATAGTGATTCTGTAATCAATTTCTATAGGAGACCATGACTGAAAATATTTGTCAAATGCTCATTGTATGAGCATTTGTCAAATGCTCATGTATGTCAAATGTCAAATGCTCATTGAACCACCATATTAGGTCCTAGGGAATTTAAATTTATATAAGTAACAGATCTTTTCTTCAAGAAAGCACAGTATTACTTGGATCTTTCAAGAGGCGAATGGATCCTACTAGAGGATTAGACCTGTGAAGGAAAGGGAAAAGGGGGAAAGACAAGGAGGAGGAGTAGGTCAGACTCCTGTGAAGTTGGGAGGGGAGGAAATAGGACTGAGTAGGAAGAGTTAGAAACTTGGGCCAGCCCACAGTTGTTCATTTAAGGACGGATGCATCTCAGAGGAGTGAGCCTGACATTTACTCATCATTGGCTCTAAGCAGCCTAAGAGAAGCTCGGCTTCGACAAGAACTCACAGGTGGATCTAGAGGGCTCCCAGCAGGAGTTGCTACAAGATTTTGATAAGTACAATATTTTGATAAGTACGTTTGCATGCTGCACAGAAAACCAAATGTGATAATAAACTAGAAGAGAAAAGCATATTAATAAAGTTATAAAACCATGCTATGGACATATAACACATGCAGAGAAAACAAACTGAATTAAAAGGAAGATTCACTGATTATTAAGAGCTTAAGGAAAGTTTCAAAGAAAGAAAAATAATATTTGACCTAGGCTTGAAAGATGAACAGGATTTCTGTAGCACAAGAAGCACAAGCAAGGGAATAGATAAACACGAGCCTGAAGACACTGAAATACAGAGTTGTGAGAGGGGGACATCTAGCACTTTGATAATCCTAATAGAGAGTCATGTAGGAATTAGGTTAGGATAGATTGAGACAAATGTATCATGAAAATGTTAAGAGTTAATACGTGTCAAGAAAGCAATGAATGGAAAGAGTTGTGTGAAGGAACTAATTATGTGTCAACAAAATGGGTGGGTTAGTAATGAAGAGACTGAGGAGGGAGTTTAAGGCAGCTCCAAAGTGCAGCTGAGGGATGATGCAAAGGCAGTGGGGATGAGGCCAAGTTAGGGATTGTCAGCGTGGGGAGGAATAGAAGACGAAAGAGCGATGAGTCTGAAATTTTCAGGACCCTTGCCTTGCAAGATTGTGCAGATAAATAATACAGAAGAGACAGGTTTCAGAGAAAAGGTGTTCAGGTTTTTACTGACTGAGTTCAAGACATAGTGCACAGTGTATTGGCTTGTCACTTCCTCATCCCTGTCACGAGAATTTGAATTATGGCTCCACCACTCACTGTCTGTGAGAACACGGGCAAGTCTCTGAAATTCCATGCCTCGGGCTCCTCATCTGCAAAGTGAGAATAATGATAGTGTCTACCTTTAAGAGTTGCTTTCAGTATTAAATGATTTCATTGGCTGTGTTGTCGTGATTGCTATTATTAATTTATCTTGATGCTCTGCAGTCACTTATAGTATGTAATTGATGGCTTTTCTCAACACAGCTTGAACAGAAAATAATATAAGGCATGTTCTGAATTTGTACAACTCTTTACATTTAAAAACTGGTAAAATGCATTAACTCTATAGTATATAATATGCATATTTAATTTGAAGTATTTATGTTTTGCTGAGTAAATGATTCTGCTTTCTCGATTCCTAATCAGAGTTATTTAATTTATTATATTTCTGCCCTGCTCTATAGCTGGCCTCCTCAGGAAACTCAGTTGGAGTGGTTACATTACAAAGACAAATTTCTCAAATTAGAATACGTAGCAGTTTTTTTTTCCACAGAGGGAGAGACAAAGAGAGAATATAAACACTTTTACAGAACTTTTCCCATGCTAACATGGCATCTTTATAGCTCACCCTCTCACACTTCTATTAAGGCAACAAATTTTCTCTCAGCTGTTTTCTTTTTTTGGTTTGTTTTTACTTCCCAGTGAAAAATATTACTTTCAAATTGCTGTTTTTTGATTTATAAATTTTAGACCTTGTCTACACTTATTTGCTGCTATGAAATATTAGGATTATGTTTGTTATATTTGTAATATATTCCATATTATTACATTATGATACATGAAGATCCAGTTCCCTTAACTCACCCTGCCATTTCTTCCCCCCACCCAGCCCCCGCCCAAGGAATTAACCTCTAGGGAATTTTTATCAAGTGTTAAATATAAATATTTTTAATTGTAGGTCAAAGAATATACTCGTTATTTGTCTTTTCTTTAAAACGTATTAAATGTTTTAATATTTCACTTGTTTTGTGGTCTGTGTGCTGGAACTTATTTTCCTTATTTTCCCTGATTTATTAATTCATAGCTCCCCATGCCTCCAGAAGTTTCCTCCCCAGAGTACCCCATCTTTCTATGCTGCTTCAATTTGGACTGTTTAGTCTTACGCACTATTACATAGCTATCATCCTCAGATGCTCTCATAATATACTTATTGCTTCCTGGATGTTATATATTTCTCTTTCTTGCTTATTTCTTTCTTTTTTAAGGAGTATTCTCAAAGGAATTACCAGGACATTAAGGGAATAAAAAAACTTACATTTTTTTCTGAGTACTTGCTTATTGAAAATGTTTTTAATTTAACTTTTGACTTGATTGACATGTCGGTTGAACATAACATTTAAGTTAAAATTCATCTTCTTCCAGAACTTTAAAGCCTTTCTTCACTTGTCCTCCATCAGCTATTGCTGCTTTTAAAAACTCTAATATCATTCTGATTCTTTCTTTTTATTTTTTTCAGCTTTGATATTTCTTTTTTTTTAATTTTTTTAATACTTATTTATTTCTGAGAGAGAGAGAGAGAGAGAGAGACAGACAGACAGACAGACATAGTGGAGTGGGGGAGGGGCAGAGAGAGAGAGAGAGGGAGACAGAATCAGACACAGGCTCCAGGTTCTGAGCTGTCAGCACAGAGCTGATGCAGGGCTCAAATTCACAAATTGCCTGATCATGACCTGAGCCAAAGTCAGACACAACCGACTGAGCTATCCAGGCACCCTGATATTTCTTTATTCCTTCTCTTTAGAAGCTTTTTGTAACATCTTTTTATTCTAAAGATCTGATAGCTTACATCAGTATGGATTGGTGTTGGCATTTCTTATTTCTGGTGCTGGATAATTATTGAGCCACTTTGATTTGGAAGAGGATGCTGTTTAATTGTGGATAGCTCTACGCTGGATTCTCTATGGCCAAAGCAATAGAATCACAACCACTTTTTGTTCTGTCCTGTGCATGGTAGAGGAAGAGAATGACCAAAACCCTTCACTAGACAGCTGTGTGTTAGAATCTGTCAATGAGAGGTACTCCCAGAGAGAGTTGCATGCACATTGGGCAAATGGCAAACTCTTGATTCGGGAGTGCAAACACTAAAAATAATAGCAGTGATCCATCTTCCCTAAGAGTCTTGATTTATAGTAACTGCCAGACAAAGCTTTTGAGGATCACTCACTTTGGCAGCAGTGGACTCCCTGGAGGAGTTCAGATGCCAGATACTTCCTGAAAGTCTCCAGACCCTGAACTTCATGGGTAGCAGTGAACAGCAAAAGTGGCCGGGGCTCATGAGACTTCTGAGACTCGCTGTAGGTGCATGGAGAGCTCTCGGGTGTCTCATCTCCTTTTAGCCATAGTTTTCTGTACCATTGTGCTTCCACCCCTTTCAAGGGCTGTGCACATCTCTAATTTTATGTTTTGAAAACTTCCTACTTGGAATACCAATAATAGCTTCTCTTTTCTTGAATAAACTTGGCTGAGGAGCCTTATTCTGCTGTTTCTTTGACAATCATCTTTTGGTTGTCTCTGCCTACACTTTCTAGAATTTCTGCTACTTTATTAATGGAATTCTTATATTAATGTACTTTTATTTATTTTCCACTTCATTTTTCATTTCTTTATCTTTTGGTTGCATACTTAGGAATTTTTTTGATTGTGTTCTTTCATCATTTCACACATCATGTGTGCTTTATTTTAGCTACCATATTTTTCATATCTAATAATTATTTCCTGATCTCAGATTGGTCTCCATAGCTCCCAATCTTTTATAAATGCCAAATCTTTTTCAGGATACTTAATTGTTACAATTTTTGTTTGTTTTGGCCTTCTGTTTCCTGTATTGTGTCTTTTTATCCTACATTTTCTTCCTTTTTTAAAGTTAGTGTCTATAGTATGGGAGGCATTCCACAAATGTTTGGTGATCCTTAGATCCTCATTTAAGAGTACAAACGTCAGTGGAAGTTGCATTGATGGGGCTGGTGAATGAATAGATTTTGACAAAAGTTGCTCAGCTACAGAGCTGACTCTTTTTTCAAGGACGCTTAGTTGCCCATATCCAGAGAACTTTCTTGGTTTCTCTGGAGAATAATTTTCTATTCTCCCTTGGGAGCTAATACCTGGCTAGAAATAGTCCATGAGTTGGAAAGGAGAAGTCTGGGGTTCCCACTGCTAAGTGTGCCAGATTTAATTAACTTCCTGTTTCCTACTCCATAACTCACTCCTTTCCATCTGCCATGGCCAATGTGCCTGAGAGGAGAGCATAGGTTGTTCAATTTCCGTAGAGAATAGACTTCTAGTCTCATGCTTGGGATGCATACTTTGGGCCAAACTCCTACAATGCCTGGTATTTGCAACTCCTGAGTCTTATTTGGTATTTTCTTTAAAAAAAAAAACACAAAACACCAAAAGTATAGTTTATCTCTTCTCTGCTCTGCCTATCTTTTTACCACCTGTGTCTCCTTTCTGTCTTCTATAACTGTAGTTATCATCTCTTTTCTGAGAAGTCATTTCTCTCATTTTATCTGAGCTTGTAGTTTTATATCTTTAAGTTTCTCTATTTTCTTTTTATAAAAATTTAATCTTTATATTTGGGAGAGAGAGAGAGAGAGAGAGAAACAGAAAGAGAGGTAGACACAGAATGCAGATCAGGCTCCAGACTCTGAGCTGTCAGCACAGAGCCTGACACAGAGCTCGAACTCACTAACTGTGATATCATGACCTGAGCCGAAGTCAGACACATAACCGACTGAGCCACCCAGGCGCCCCTCTCTATTTTCTTTTATGGAGATCTTGGAGGGGAAAAGATACATACATGGTTCATCTTCCATGTTGGAAATCCCAGAGCCCATTACTTATTCACTATGATACGTGGCTTTTTAGTGCTACTTATTCTGGGGAACAGCAGAGGAGGGTAGAGAAAGGACCGAGGAGAACAGAGGTTAAATTTGACAAGGAAATTCCTTTCCCATTCTATAATTAGTCCTATTTCTGATCAACTTAGTTTAAATGCTCAACCTTACAGAAGTTTTCTTTTTATTCTTATTGCATAGGACAATTGGATGTAAGGTGGCTGGTGGACAAGTCTCATGTGATTAGTGACCATTCCGTTGTGCTGTATTTTCTGGGCCTTGTTAACTACAAGGTACCATCACTTGCCCACCTTGGGTATCCAAATGCTGCTTAAGTGAAAGCAGGTACAAAATGCCTGTTCTCTTACCTTTCTGCATCAGTATCACTGGAACGATAGAGGCGTTACCTAACATACACTACCCTGCTGTTTCTGCGTGGTTGCTGATGCCCTATGTTGGGATGTATGGCAACAGTTCATACCTAGAGGAAGTCAGAAGTGTTTTCCTTTACTCTTTTCAGATCCCTATTAGGATTTTTTTTTAAACATGTATTTATTTTGAGAGACAGAGACAGAGCATGAGAGGGTGAGGGGCAGAGAGAGAGAGAGACATACAGAATCTGAAGCAAGCTCCAGGCTCTGAGCACAGATTCTGATGTGGGGTTTGAACCCATGAACCATGAGATCATGATCAGAGCCGAAGTCAAATGTTTAGCCACCCAGGTGCCCCTACCTATTAGGATTTTGAACCTGCCAGTGGAATCAGGAACCTAGCATCTCACCTCCTAATAATACTATTCCTTGATTAATAGAAGAATACTTATGCTTTCCTTTCTGTTCTGTTTTCTTTCTTTCTTTCTTTCTTTCTTTCTTTCTTTCTTTCTTTCTTTCTTTCTTTCTTTGTTTTGATAAGTACATCTCTTATCCTCTGCATTCTATTTACCTATGACTGGCAATAGTGTCCTTTCTTCTGAGCTGTACAGGCCTAGGTTAAATATGTAAAAGGTGAGAAAAGTGAAAGGATAAAATAACATAACATAACATAACATAAATTATTATATCCTTTTCATCATTTCCCAGCTATTCACTTGCATGCTTCTGAGTTACACATGAGAACCAAGACCATCCGTCTGTGAGCATATATTGCCTCTCTTAATAACCCAGTAATGCAAAGACGCTTGATTCCAGATTTTTCTTCACATTAGAGTGTTCCATCAGATCTTACAACTTATGAGGATTTTCCAGTGTTTTTATTTTTTATATTGTTTTGTTCAAATGTGAGGTGTGGTTGAAACTTTGGGAGACAGTTATAAAAATATTCCGTAGTCTGCATCACATTTTAATTATATATAAAATGTTGTTTCATTTTTTTAACTTAGATGCAAGTGTTTGGCATCTGACTTGTATGAATAGTTTTTGACAACTTCCTGTAGAACACACTTGTAACAATCTGGACAGAAGAGACTTGAAGGAGAAGAACAGAATTTACGAGTGTTCTCAAATTATTTTTCTACCAAGTCTGTTAACTTTCTATAATCTATACTGTAGAGGGACTCCATTAAATTCCATTCCATCATATTCTGTTTTGAAACTCATTTTTCTTTCGTGTTGCTAATGTGCTACAGCTGAGCCACATGGAAGGTAAATATAAGGTCAGAAGCTATTGTACATTGACTTCCTCAACTGAATTGATGTAAAGAAATGAATATGAATAGTTTCCCAACTTGAAAATTCTTTATAAACCACCATTATGCATTCAAAAATATACAATAGACTACACAATGATTGTAGTTGTATTATTTTCTACTGTTAGTATTTAAAATGTATGAATACCTTGACACATTTTCATTCATTCTTTTTTATTTTCATTTTCTATCTTCGTGCAATTTTGATCAAAGCAAATTACATTTCTTTCTGAAATTTTCCCTTGACTTTATAGTGGGCAGAATGCCAATACTACAATTTAAATAAATAAAAAAACTTCCCTCAAAGTGGGAAAACCAGGAATACATGCTGTGTCTGGTAGCAGAATTAAAGTCTTTTTAAGTATAGAAGTTGAATTGCTTCTTTCCTAATCACAGTATTAAAGTGTGTGCAATTATTAGGTCACAATGGAATAGATATGAATATTTTACTCACATCAAACACTGCCTGCAGTGTGCTTGAATAGTTATTCCTGAAATATTATGCAAAAAAGAACCTAAATTATTTATTGAACTCTTGAGGTGTTTAGTGTTTCTGACTATAACAAGGTAATATAATTTATTCACAGTTGTCAACTTTGGGTTAATTCAGGGTTAATGATACATCTTATGATTTGTCCATTTGTCCCTCCTCATCTGTTTGCCTGTTGACCATCTTTCTATTTGATGGCACCTGAGACATGATATATAAAAGGAGCTAGTGTTAGATGAAATGCAACATGCTTCTATTAAATGTAAAATGCCTCTATGAAAGGGTTAAATAGTACATTTGTTTCTTTTTAAACTTGGATCAGAGTTAGCCTGTGGTCACTTGTTAAATGTTATATCCAAGTACATGTCTGTCCAAAATGCTCCCTAAGAAGAGCTTTCATACTAATAATGACAATAAATAAATTGAATATGTTTTTAAGATTGGAGATGAGTTTTGATATATTTAAGCACTGTAAGAGTAAAATAAACTATTTAGTCATTTAAAATTATACATCACAGGGTGGCTGAGTGACCTAGTTGGTTAAGCGTCTGCCTTTGGCTCAGGTGATGATTTTGTAGTTCGTGAGTTAGAGCCCTGCATCGGGGTCTCTGCTGTCAGCGTTGAGCCTGCTTCAGAGCTTCTGTCCCCATCTCTCTCTGTCCCTCCCCCACTCTCTCTGTCTCAAAAAAAAAGAACAAAATTATATATCACAACTCTAAATGTGAGAAAATGATTACCCTACACATACTCCCTTTTCCATGTGTTTGAATTTTTAAATAATTTTAGAATTTATTTTATGTATAAGGGAAAGTATAAATATTCTTGCTTTAGCACACAGAAATAAAGCATTAGTATTACTTATGTAACACAGAAGCAGGAAACGAAAACAGAATTATTTCAATAATCATCTAAAACATTTGGTGGCAGCTCACTGTATGGCAATAGATTCAAACCTGGAGATAAAGAATGATTCCCTTTTGATTCCTGAAAATGTTTTGTATCTCCATTTATTTGCCTAGATTTTAAAAACTTCCAACAACTAGGTTTTTGTAATGCTTTTTTATATTACATATTGCAGGTTGTGGCTGCTGTGTTAGTTGATTAACCTTGATTAACTTCCCACTCACGTTAGACATTTGAGTTTGGTACCTCGGTGCCAACAATTGTTACATTGGAATACTAGAAAGGAATGGGCAAACCCACCTGGTTTTAGCTCATGTATTTGGAAAGAAGAAGGTGATTTGAAATACCAACAAGTACATATAATGGTTTCAGTCTTCCCTGATACTAAATGGTTTCCACCTTAATATGTACCTGTTCATTAAACTATAAACCCAGACAAAAATGTCTGTGTATCAGTTATGCATCAGTATCACTCTATTAAAAATTAGCTTATATACGGGGCGCCTGGGTGGCTCAGTGGATTAAGCGTTCGACTTCAGCTCAGGTTACGATCTCGCGGTCCGTGAGTTCGAGCCCTGCGTCGGGCTCTGGGCCGATGGCTCAGAGCCTGGAGCCTGTTTCAGATTCTGTGTCTCCCTCTCTCTGCCCCTCCCCCGTTCATGCTCTGTCTCTCTCTGTCTCAAAAATAAATAAACGTTAAAAAAAATTTAAAAAAAATTAGCTCATATGGGTTCAACATGTCTTGGGATTTTATTTTATTATTTAACATGAGGAAAATGATTCTGCAAAATCATTTTGATTCGAGGAAAGTCAGTGGCAGTGAGAAGACCTTGACTTTCTTTCTTTCCTCACCCTTGAATTGATATTTATTGTGGTAAGACAAGCTTTTATACTTACCTTTTCTGTTTCATATTCTTCAACTGTAAAATGAGTACAGTCATAATTACTACCTGCCTAACTTAAAGAGTGTTATAAAAGTTCATGAGATGAAAGCCTTAAAACATTTTGATCTCTTTAGATCAAAGGTACTTCATAAATATGAAGTAGTTTTATATTTTTAAATTAAGTTGAATAAGATGTACATTATATCTAAAGCAACTATACCTCATCACTTGCCACTCCTTATAAATACAAAATAATCTAATTAGCACAGTGACCCTTCTACTTGAAATTACTTTGTGAGATGTAAAAAGACAAGGGAACATCTAAGCATACAGAAGGTTAAGCTCCTCGAATTTTTAAGGGGAGATAGCACTGTTCTTTTCTACTCTCGGTGTATTTGTGAGATTGCAGTTAAAGACTCTGGTCATATAGCATAAAAAAAATGAAAGAAAATATTTTACTAATTAAAACAAAGGAACACATGTTCTGTTTAGTTCAAAAATATGTCTTCCTGGGGTGGCTGGGTGGCTCAGTCAGTTAAGCGTCTTACTCTTGATTTGGGCTCAGGTCCTGATCTCACGGTTCGTGGTATCAAGCCCCACAACAAGCCCTGGCTGGCTTGGTGCTGACAGCACAGAACCTGCTTAGGATTTTCTCTTTTTCTCTCTCTCTGACCCTCCCCTACCTGTGCTCTGTCTCTCTCTCTCTCAAAATCAATAAACATTAAAAAAAAAAAAAAAGTCTTCCAACAAATACATGATAAGAACAAGGAACTGATTTACAAATTATTTTAAACCTATTTAATTAAAGTTTACTACAATAAACAGACTAAAGAAAAAATATACAAAACATTAGGAAGGTCAGTTTACCTAAAATATAGAAAACATGGCAGTAGCAGTTATTTATCATTCTTTTGGTGATAGAGCATCTAAGCCTTGACATTTTGGGCATTCCCCACTGTGTGAGTTATGCCAGAAGCCAAAGTATGCCAAACTACAGAAGTTGTCAATGACAGAAACTCACTTTCCCACCATGCTTCTCTGTGTGCAATATGGTGCAGGAACAATAAGCCTAAAGAGAACCCCATATTTTCCAACATATTTTTATGCTGTAACCCCTGTAACTTCCCCATATAAGTTATTTTTTGTCCCCTTTTACTTGAAGGTGTCATTGTAAACTTAATTGGCTGAAGTTTACAAAGTGTCAACCTGATTCAGATCTTTTACCCTGAGACCCAAACAGGTCATATGCTAATGACTTTATAGACAATAACATTCTTACCTCAAGAGAGCTGTTTTAATCTCAGCTGTGAGGTAGAATCTCATTTTGTTCACTTATCAGTCACACCAAGTTGACTATACTTGTCATTTTGTCAGTTATTCCCTCATTGGCAGTTTTGTATCAGTATCTGACAACTTCAAATGTCCAACAATTTGTAATTTTCTGTCTTCAGTACTAATCATAGGAGTTTTGGGGTCATCACCACAGAAGAATTATTATATCAGTATCTCAAGCACCCTCTTCCTCATTCTTGGCCTTGTGTAGAAAGATATGGCATCCTCAGGGGTCTGCTTCATAATAGCTCAAACGCCTTAGTGTTTGTTTAAGTAAAGTTTAATTCCCTTGCCACGTTATTGATTGATCTGATGTCAGACTTAGCTAGCACTTGGTTACATGGTTAGCAATTCTTGAACATTCTGACACCCATGCCCTCCAATGGCAGGGTTTAAAAGAGGAGATCAACTCTGGAACAACTAGTTTTACTAAGAATAGGACTTAGCTTTTTTAAACTCTGCCTTATGAGTAAGGAAACACTGAAAAAAAGTGTATTCTAATGTATTTACATAAATACCTAATTAGATGATACTCTGAATTTTTTTCAACCCAGAATTCCAAGTCCATCAAGTTGTCTGTAAGACTAATTTGTTTATAAACTATCATTTTCATGATGTCCTTCTTATTTATCTTTAATAATATTTTATTTTAAACAGATTATTTAACTTTTTTTTTAATTTTCTACTTTTCTGTTCCTTCACTGTTGCTGCAGTAACACATGTTTGTTTTATCTGAAGTTATAGATGAGAAATAAGATCTTGGTTTGTTGTGGGATACATTCAAGGGACCATTGTTGCTCTACCTGTGATTTATTCTGGACAAAACCCTGGTCCAAATTCATAATGGTTACCTAATTCCTTTTAGGGTGCAAGAAACCTGAGCTGGAAGAGAGAGACTCAATATTGTTCATTTACTGGTATCCACATCTTTCTGCATCTTTTTTAACTTGCAGGAAAAACATTTCTAAAAGTGTGATTTGGCCAACTGATACTTAGAGTAATTTGCCACAGCAACTGAAACAACCCCCATATCTAGGAGAGCCTGTGACCCTGCTTCAGTGGCGACAATGAAATATGTTCCAGTGTCCACTGTGGTAGATTGTATTACCTATCTACTTATCTGTTCATAAATACCTATTTTCCTACTCTAGAGGAGGTATTTATTTCCTTCCCCTACTGAAGTCAGGCTTGGTTGTGTTACTGCCTTTGGGAGATGAAATGTAAATATCAATTCTAGGAAGATGCTGTCAGAGCACTTTGCACTTTACCAGATATTCTCTATGCTCTTTTGAGTATACAGTGCTCCAGAGAGAGAGATGACGTTGGCCTGAGTCCTGGGGTGAACATAATTAGAATCCCTTCCACGTTCACGATACCTATTAGCTAAAAATGCTCATGTAATATAAATGAAAAATGAAGTTTTATTGTTAGAGACCACTATACTTGTTTTTCATAGGCCTTATTTATAGCTAACCCCTATTAGAGGAAATATCAAAGTCCCCAATTTACCAGTCAAGGTATTTCCATATTCTCTGGAATTATATCATTCTTTTGATATTCTACATTCCATATTCCACATCTTAATGTACAGAAAATTATTACTTTCCATTGAGCCAACATTTTTTTTTGTTTGCTTGTTTTTTTTTCTCTACCCCCATTGTAATAGCATATATCTTATAATTTCTTCATTTGAGGTGACATTTGTGACAGCAGGTGAAGTATCTTTCAAGTGATTCTCAGTCATATGAGTGGACTATACTGTGACTCATGCATCTTCCTAGTGCTTAAAACATTTGGCACTATGACCAGTTTTCCAATGTATTCAATGTCTGATTCAAAAATAACAACTGGAATATTTCGTGAGGCAGGATTAAATTATTTCCTAATATTGTTTCCTTCTACAGAGCACCTTTAACCTGTTATAGGCATATTAGTTCAATTTAATTATGGAATAGTTAAGTAACTATGCCTCACTGATGAGATAGAGACCATGAAATATTCAATTCATAACTGGGTGTACTGGTGGAAAAATAATCAAATCCTAATGTTCAATTTCTAAACTCAATACAAATTTCAGTTATCTTTTAAAATGTGAGACTTTAAAAACCCTTTAAAAATCTTTTGACTTCTAATCCAATTTCTAAGAAATATAATGAGGAGTTTTAGAAAATTCAAATATCATATTATATGCCTGTCAGTGTATACTTAGACCACATTTTTCCCAGAAACTACAATTGAATACTACATCTCTACTGAAATTTGTAGCTTTGGAGTGACTTGTTATTAAAAGCATAAAGATAATTCTCAGGTAAGGTTGTATGCCATGGCTAGATGGCAATTGCATTGGTCACTTGACTGTCTTCTAAAACTTTGTGTGTGTTAATGAAGAGGCATAGAAAGGAATTATCATGTGAAAATTATTTAGTTTGATGACTTTTAGTGTACCTGTGGGCACCTGTACAACTATCCTCTGAGGCCAAGGCTGATGACAAGAGTTGCTATTCTAGAACTAGGATTGATAGTGTCAGTGTGGAGGAGCTTACTCTGGAATAGCAGAGAATCAGTGTGGCACTAAACCCTCAAAAGCAATATGGATTTACTTACCAACAGGGATCTGAGATGATAATTAATAGATCATGGTGTTGCTAGGACACAGTAAATTAGAAGCCCATGAAGATATCACTTAAATTATAAAACCAAAAATAACCAAGAGCTAATGAGCAAAGTACTGATGCTAGCTTCTATATGGAAACCTGTACTCTTTGAGACAGTTTCCAGATCTAACTAGACTTCATCGATTGAAATGTATGCCAGGTTACCTTGAAGAAAAGCCCTTCAATGACATTGCAAATGTTCAAAGTAAATATCAGCCTCATTCTTCCCCCCAAAGACCTAAATTTTATATTACAGTTAATATTCTTGAGGAAGAAGGAAGAAGTTCTTTAGAAAGCTGAGGTGGTCAGCTGCCACAGAACGCCATCATGGCCTTTCTCCCTTAGTGCAGAGATATAACGAGGCCAGATGATAAATGACATGCCATTACAAGTCCATCTTCTGGATGTCTTATGATTCTGCAGACCAAACCTGTGGTTATTTCTCTAGTCCACAAATGTACAATTGAGATGGATATAATTAGTAAGTGGAATAACTATCACAGTGGTTTCCTGGCCAAGGAAATGAGAGCCATTATGGTAAGAAAAGCCAGATGAAGTTCTCTGAAATGTCTCTCTCCAACTGAAGAAGGTAGTAACTCAGATTCAGTGCTATTCCCATGGGGGATGGCAGAAAAAAGTTTCTAAAAGGGTGCAGTATTACTAGTCCTATCACATTTTATTTAATTTACCAATAAAACCACTGGGGGAAAAACAGTGCATATTGACAGAAGACAGTGGACTGCCTAAGCATAATGAAGTGGTAGTCCCCAAGGTGGCTGCTATGGTGGATGCAACATCCTTATTAGAAAAGATTTAATCAGCTCTGGAAATCGGTATATCGCTAATGATCTGGTGGCATGCTCTTTTCAATCTCCTTAAGAAAAGGAGATACAAACCAGTACACATTCAGTGTTTTTCCCCAGAGCTATAACTTTCCTGTACATTTTTAAATAGAGCCAAAGGAAATGTGGTCACTCTGATATTCCTTAGATCAGATTAATTAACTCTTTTGGTGAATCACATTAAGGGGAACTGATGAGTAGGCATAAGCAAATATTTTCACTTCCCTGGTAAGCTTCATGTTAACAAATTGTAGAAGATAAATTTCTGCAGTGATTCAGGGACTTGTCACATTAGTTAATTTTTAAGGGTTCAAATTGTCTGGAGACAGTTGCTAGGACATCCCTCCAATGGAAGGACAAATTATTACGTTTTACCTCTTCTATTTCTTTTTTTTTTTTTTTTTTTTTTTTTAATTTTTTTTTTTCCAACGTTTTTTATTTATTGTTGGGACAGAGAGAGACAGAGCATGAACGGGGGAGGGTCAGAGAGAGAGGGAGACACAGAATCGGAAACAGGCTCCAGGCTCCGAGCCATCAGCCCAGAGCCGGACGCGGGGCTCCAACTCACGGACCGCGAGATCGTGACCTGGCTGAAGTCGGACGCTTAACCGACTGCATTACCTCTTCTATTTCTAATAAAACGAACAGCACTTTGTTGGCCTTTTTGGATTTTGGAACAGAATATAGCTCTTTGGGATTATTGTTTCAACCTATTAGATAATTCAGAGGCTATCAATTTTCAGTGGACCCAGAGCAAGATAGTGCTCTGCAACATGTCCAACCTCTGGTACAAGCTGCTTTTCAGCTCAGTCGTTTTATCTGATAGATCCGAAGGTGCCAGAGCTAAATGAGGATGATTCCTGAAGCTTCTGAAAATAATAGTAGGGGAGATAGCAGAGAATACTTCTACATTTCTGGAGAAAGGTTATGATTTATATAGCAGAAAACTAACAAAACCCAGCACTTTCTAACATGCATCTAGGTTCCAGAAGAGATTGAACACCTGACTACAAGACAGTGAGTGACAATGGGATCAGAGCTGACCATTGTGAACCTAGTGTACCAGACCAGACAAATCTTGAGTTTGGACAGTGCAGCAGCAGGAATCTATTTTATTATGAGGACAGTATATTTGCGCTGGAGTCCAACCAAATGTATAGTGTGTACGTAAGTCATAGAAATAATTATGTGTGTCTGTGTCAGCTCTGTTGTGCTGACACTGCTTCTTAAACTCACTCCTGTGGTATAGTGGGAACGGAGGACTAGTGATTCTTTATTAGTTGCTAATGTAGAAGAATAATCTTGGGCCTGGATCAAGAATGGGTCAGCTAGATAAATTTGGCCAAAAAATAGACTTCTGCTACATTACAACCCAAATTAGAGGTGGCCCTTAAGATAATAATTAGCAAAGACCTTCCAACAGCCTGTCTTAAGCCATATCCCTCCACTTAGAGTGGAGGAAAAAGTTGTTAAAGCAAAGGTGTGTGTGTGTGTGTGTATATATATATATACATATACATATATATATACATATATATATATGTATATATATATATGTATATGTATATATATGTATATATATATATACATATATATATATATATATATATATATATATATATTTCTGGACAGAGATAAATGGCACGGAAGAATAATTGTAGTCTTGGAAGGTGCAAGAGTAGAAGATCATATACAGAAAGTTTTAAGGAATAGGCTTGTAGATGGATCTGGTAGTGGGTTCAAGAGGAGCAGACTTCAGTGTCCTATATTAACCCGGCTTCTGAATATTTTGCCTCTCATCAGCAGTGGCTAGTGTTAAGTCCATGATACGGATCTATTTGTCATATTTGGTATCACATTACCGAGAAGTTGTAGGCTGGACAGAACATTGGAATAACCTCTTAAACCTAAAAATAAGGCACCAACTCTGGAATGTCACCAGTACAGGGTTGGGGTATCTTTCTGGATGTGGTATACACATTGAAAAAATAGCCACTATAAGAAGCTATGTCCCCAAACCCTAGAACATGAACCTAGAAACCAAGGAGTGAAAGTAGGATAGGTGTCTCTCACCTTTATTTCTGAGAACAATTTGTAGAAATGTATGCTTCCAGCCACAGCTCTTGGCTGTGTTGAATTACATGTTCTGATCATGAGAATGAAATGATTCTGCCATTTGATATGGCAGAATGTTCATAGATCCTAAAATTAACAACTATCAGCTAGTCACTTTGGCCTTCTCAAGAAATGACGGATTGGACTTCATGTGCAACAGGAATGGATCTGAGTTATGCAAACCATAGACTGTAGTAGATGTTACTGACGACTGGTCTATATCACCACATATCATATCATTTTATTCTATATTCAACTGAAGCTTCAGTGGGTTCTTGTACATAGTTTGCTCCTTGCCTCATATTTCTTTTTTTTTTAATATATGAAATTTATTGTCAAATTGGTTTCCATACAACACCCAGCGTTCATCCCAAAAGATGCCCTCTTCAATACCCATCACCTACCCTACCCTCCCTCCTACCCCCATCAACCCTCAGTTCTCAGTTTTTAAGAGTCTTTCATGCTTTGGCTCTCTCCCACTCTAACCTCTTTTTTTTTTTCCTTCCCCTTCCCCATGGGTTCCTGTTAAGTTTCTCAGGATCCACATAAGAGTGAAAACATATGGTATCTGTCTTTCTCTGTGTGGCTTATTTCACTTAACATCACACTCTCCAGTTCCATCCATGTTGCTACAAAGCCTTGCCTCATATTTCTGTGTCTTCTTGCTTAACAACTTACTCTTACGACTGGAGCATTCTTATAATGTCTCTTTCTACATTTTTGGCCCCATCTTTCTCTTTACTATATGGGATTTTCTGATATCTCCGTTGTGCCCTTTCACTGCCTTAGACTTTGGCTGTGTATGCTGTACCCTATGGTTTGTAATCAAATGTCTTTCATTCTGGTTGTCACTTACAGAAAATTTCTGCATTACTCTTAGGCAAGTGGTATCCTTTTGATAAGAACCATGCCACGTGTGAGCCATATTTCAAGAAAAACCCTCTCTCTGCTCTTTTCCATGTATATCAGCGTTTTTGTGCAAATTGTGAATCTGCTCTGAAGGTTTTAAATCTAATGTTTTTTGTTTTTTTTTTACAACTTTCCTTCCCATTACCTGTATTTGATCCATCATAAGACTGAATCATAAATCAAAAACCTCCAGAATCCAATCACCATTATTTCACATGCTATCATACTAATCCAAGCTACCATCATTTCTCGCAATAGGCTCCTAAATAACCAATATTGCCTGTCTCAACTCTTATTAGCATTCACTAACTGGTAGCCAGATGCTGTTTCTGAAATATAAATACAATTATGTTAGTTCTTGTTCCCTCCTATAACACTTATCCACATTAAAATCATCCCAAGGTCTTTGCACAGTACTTAGTTCTTAGTGCTTCTAGTCCTTGGTGCTCCCCACAGGACTTTGCTTTTGACAGTTCCTCCACTTTTAATGCTTTTCTCCATACTTGCACATGTAATTAATTCCTATTCATTCTGCAGGTCTCAGTTCAGTTGTCGCACATACAAGCAGCTTTCCCTGTGGGCCCCACACAATCCCAGAGCACCATGCACTTATTTTAATTAGCTCTTATGCTTTTATTTATTTTATTTTTGAATGTTTGTTTGTGTGTCTCCGTCATTACACTGTCAGTTTCACATGGTTGGTGGCTGAATTCACCACTATCCCCAGCATTTTCCACATAGTAGCCCTTAATACACTTTTGTTGAGTACATAAATCACATACCAAGTTCTATTTTAGAGTGAAAGATGTTCATACTCCCTTCTCCATATATTATTCCAGCTCTGAAAGCAAGTCTGAAGAATTTCCTTTTGTCCTTTCTTCCACACTTACAAGAAGGTAGGAGGGTATGTTTCTAGGGTACTAAGCCACAGGATCGTGGAAACTGAAACAGGGTTCAAGTGGGCCTGTGTCTGGAAGGGTGTGAGAAGCTGGAATAATGATGTTAAAGTTAGTGAATAAAGGAATATGATGGAATATAAGGGGTAACCAATATGGTAGTCCATGGAATTAACGAAGGGGTTAATACTGTGGTCCTTTTACTCATGTTTTCTTCCCTTAATCTTGCTACTCTTTTATTACCAACAGTTCTCTCAGGGATTGTGAAATTTGGACAGAAGAGTTATTCTTCACTGTGAGACAGTACTTTTTTTTGTAACATTGATTCTATGGGAGCATGAATTTCTGAGCAGAAACAAATTAAATAAATTGAATAAATAAGAACTCTTTTATATAACCCCTTCACAACCTATGAGCTGTATATATCAAAGACAAGGTTTTTGCCAATATTTTTCATTATTGCGTCTCAAACATTATCATGAGATAAAGCAAAAAAAAATACTATTCTCTTTGAAGGAGAAGATACTTTCTTATAAAACAGTGCTATATATAAATTATAGAAAATTGTTGGATTCGCTCCACATAAATTATTCATCAGTTTTTTCCTGGACAATACTAAGATTTTAAAGTAATGGATAAGTTTTGTTTAATCTCCATAATGTATTTTTAAAATATTTCCAGTTACACTTTTTTAAAATTTATTTCAGCATTTATGAGTCAGCAATAACAGCTACTCAGAAAATTATTGAACTACTTTAATATATTTTGTTTAATAAACCATCCATTCCTTTGCAATTACAAGTTTATTATCCAGTAGCAAAAATATAACTCTTAAAAAGTGTTACCTGCATAAAATCTTAATTTCTCCCGATCTCAACTGTCTGTGGTTTACATTAGCAACATTAACATGAAGTCCATAGGAATTTACCTGCACCTTATCATGGAGGTCCTTAGGATCCTTTAGAGTTCCCTTCAAATATTTCCTTATTAATTGTGCTTAAGGATTTTTAAAGGCCCCAGGAGGTGTTCTATTTGTCTTTTCAAGTGTATTTATCCTGTTAGTACTGTTCTGCCAGCTCCCTGGTGTTTTCAGCATTCTTCAGCAGACACTACAGTGTTCTACCTGGGGGAACCGAGGCCATCCTGAGTGTTTTCATCCCTCTCAACATCTCTACTGTGCTATTAGGCACTATTGGTGCTACAGGAGGAAGTGCAGGCTTTGGCAGGTGTTGTCACTGCTCTTCTGAGCATTGTGGTGTCTCGTTCCCTTTGTGTAACCTCAGGAATGCCTTGAGGTAGTAGTGGTTCCAGAGCTGTTCACTCTGCTTCCAGAGAAGGGCAGGAGAATGCATCTTTCTTTTTCATGCTACATTCTCTTAGTCTGGGAGGCATTCACAAGGAGTGCTTCTTGTACTGTGTTTTACATGGTTTTAGGTAGACATTCTTACCTGTGTGTATTTTGTTTTATTTTATTTCATCATCTATCTATTTTCTATGGCTCTCAAGCATGATTCCATTAGGAATTCTGCTGTGATACAAAGCTTGGCATTCTCCCTCTGATTGTGCTCTTAATACAAAAAGCTTTTGGTTGTAGCAGATCATACCCCATCTTCAAATTCTGTGTTTAATCAATTGGTGCACACCACCAACCTCTACCACAATTGCGATCAATTGGCAGAAATTGATTACTGGGGCACCTGGGTGGCTCAGTCAGTTGAACATTGGACTCGGTTTCAGCTTGGGTCATGACCTCATGGTTTCATGGGCTTGGGCCCCACGTAGGGCTCCGTGCTGGCAACATGGAGCCTATTTGGAATTCTCTCTCCCCCTCTCTCTCTGCCCCCCCAATTCACACTATCTCTGTCTCTCTCAAAATAAATAAACTTAAAAAAAATAAAATAAAAAAGAAAGCTTGTTTACTTCCAAATTCTTGTGATAAGAGTAGTGAATTGAAATATGCTGTTCCAAAAAACAATATTGAAAAAATAATATATGAGGTAATACAATGTGAAACATACCACACAAAAATAAATAAATAAATAAATAATTAAACAAAATCAAAAGCTAGTGTATCTTATAATGAAATTTATTTCATATAAACAGATCATGAAAATTAAATGAAGATTACTTTGTGTCTATTTTTCTTTTATCACCATTGCAAACCTTAGCTTAATGGAAAGCAGAAAAATAGCACGTTATAAAATTATGAAATACAGTGTAATGATTGTAACAAATACAATTTATTCTTTGATTGTTGTGCCCATAATCAGCATTTTTAAGGCATGTAAATTTCCTTAAAATAAAAAAAATGAAAGTAACCTGCCATAATTGAAAATAAAATAAAAAAAATTTTTAATTACTAAAAAATATTTTTTGATCTCAGGATAGGGATATGGAAAATTGTAACTTCAGGATGTATCCTAATAGCACTGACAAGGGTAGTGTCAATAACTAGGTAATAATAACCTAGGTCACTACCTGAAGTTAGGTAACACTTCATAAGTTTGGGACATGTTCATCCATAAAACTGACCTCACTTTAGGACAACAGCTGAAAGCTTGGAGGTTCCCAGGCACCCACACTTCTAACCAACTGCCTACAAATTGGAGATTTCCTATTACCTCCTGAGTTCAATAATTCACTAGAATGAATTAAAAAATTCACTGACAGTATTACACTTATGAATTCAGCTTCATTGTAGTAAAAAGTATGCAAATCAGAACCAACCAAGAGATGCATGGGCCAGGTATGAGAGGATCCCAAACATGAAGCTTCCATGTCCTCGAGAACTTACCACCTTCCTTGCATAGTAATGTTTAGGAATATACACAGTGTATTGTTCACAAGCAAAGGTCACCTGAGCTTTGGTGTTCAGAGATTTTATTGGGGTTTCATTATGTAGATGTGATTAATTAAATCTTTGGCCATGTGACTGAACTTAACCTATATCCTCTTTCATTCCCTGGAGGTTAAGCTGATATTATGTGACCCAAAGCCCCAAACTTCTAATCATATGGGTGGTCTTTCTGGCATGGTCAGCTTTCATCCTGATTTATCTTATAAACTCTCTAGGCATCTACCATGAGTCACCTCATTAATAAAAACTATGAGAGCAAATCATGAATAACAAAGACACTTCTATCACCTGGTACATAAAAAAATGTAGATGCCCTCTCCCCTCCACCCCCAGGAACCAGTGACAAAGGCCAGCCAAATTCTTTATTATACAATAGAAAATCCTCCCATGCCATCTATTTATTTTGTTTAATCTTTCTTTTTCAAATTTTTTATCCAGTAATTTCAAAGTGCCTCTTGAGTTATTGCTTTATTCATGTGAAATTTATTAAATTTTTATATTAAATTTCCTCAGGCTTCCTTTTTGATATCTCCATTATCATTTTTATTATCTTATTCCTATTAAACTTATTGTACTATATTATAAATTAGGAGTTCCCTAGCAGATGACATCTTCACCATTTATACAACAAACAAAGTAAACCCAAAGAAAACCACATGGGAACGTATCATAATTACACTTTGAAAACTAATGATAAAAATAAAATTTTGAAAGCAATCAGGGAGAAATGATACATTATTTGAAGGGGAAAAACCAATTCAAATGAAATCTGATTTGTCATCTGAAACCATGGAGTCCAGCAGAGTGTGTCATGGTATTTTTTTTTTACATGCTGAACTAAAATAATTGTCAACCATGGATTCTATGTTTGGTGAAATTATCTTTTGGGAGTAAAAGATTAAAAAAAAAACTTCAAACAAAGGAGGTTGAGAGAACTTGTGAATATCAGACCGATCTTTAGAAACTCGCTACAGGAATTTCTTCATATAGAAAGAAAAATGATAAAGAAAATCTTGGCACATCATGAAGGAAGAATGAACAATGAAAAGACTAGAAATACAGGTACATGCAATATTTTCCCTTTAGTTTTTATATGAGTATTTCTATAAAATACTCCTTATAAGTTTATATATGAATATGTAAATATATATGATTTATGAATCATGTTTGATTAATGAAATAAAATTCCATGTCATCCCCAAGACAATCTTTAAAATTGGAGAAAGTAAAATAACATAAATGGAAATGAAGTTTTTCACTTGACTTGAAGTGATGAAATGTTGGAACAGCAAACTGTTATAAGCCACACATGTGTATAATAATATACGGAGTAAGATGGATAATAATTGGTGAATTTTATCAGAGAAGTGCTATATTGTGGCTTACATTAAAACAAAACAAGAGAGTGGTCAACATGGCAGAGAAGTAGGGGGATCCAAAGTTCACTTACTCAAACACAGAAGTGTTGAGGCCAGAGGACTTGGAATTCCAAGAGTCCAGGCTGCAGAGTGACAGAGATGTCTCCAGGGGCCCATGGTGACAGCTTAGTGGGCCATAGGGTTACTTCAACAAACAAATCAAATCACACTTAGTGGAGGGTCCAAACCACCACTACGAGTAGGGAGTTAAAGCAACCAGAGTCACAAAAACAGAGAACACATAACACACTCCAATAACACGTCCTGAAGGGCCAGGCCCTGGACAGTATATGAGCCCTCTTTAATATAGTAGTGCTTGCACATGCAGGACACATAACAAGCTTTTAAAACACATAAGGGTCAGAAAGTTAGCCAAAATGATGAAACAGAAGGATTCTCCTCAAAAGAAATTCCAGGAAGAAATGACACTAAAGAATTTCTCAAAACACATATATACAATATATCTGGTCAAGAATTTAGAATAATAGTCATAGGATTAATCACTGGGCTTGAACAAAGCATAGAAGACAGCAGAGAATCTATTGCTGTAGAGACCAAGGAAGTAAAAAAAAAATAGGACGAATTAAGAAATGTTGTAAATGAGGTGCAAAATAAAATAGATGCAGTGAGAGTGAGGATGGAAGAGGCAGAGGGGAGTATAAGTGAAATAGAAGATAAAATTAAGGAAAATGATGAAGCCAAGAAAAAGAGATAAAAAAATAGTAGACCATGAGGTGACAATTAGAGAACTAAGTGATTCATTGAAATGTAATAGTATCCATATCAGAGGAATTCTAGAAGAAGAAGAGACAGGAAAGAGCAGAAGGTTTACTTTAACAAATTATAGCTGAGAACTTCCCCAATTTGGGGAGGGAAGCAGACATCCAAATCCAGGAGGCACAGGGAACTCCCTTCAGATGTAACAGGAATAGATCTTCTCCATGACATATTATAATGAAACTGGCAAAATGCAAAGATAAAGAGAGAATTCTGAAAGCAACTAGGCACAAATGGGCCTTAACCTACAAGGGTAGACACATAAGGGTAGTAGCAGACCTGTTCACTGAAACTTGGCAGACAAGAAAGAAGTGGCAGGAAATATTCAATGTGCTGAATAGGAAAAATATGCAGCCAAGAATCCTTTATTCAGCAAGGCTGACATTCAGAATAGGAGAGATAAAGACTTTCCCAGACAAACAAAAACTGAAGGAGTTCATGACCACTCAACCAGCCCTGCAAGAGATCTTAAGGGGTACTCTGTGAGTGGAATGCTACAAAGACTACAAAGGTCCAGAGACATCACCTTAAGCATGAAACCTACAGGTAACACAATGATGCTAAATCCATATCATTCAATAATAACACTGAATGTAAATGGACTAAATACTCCAATGAAAAGACATAGGGTATCAGAAAGTAAGAAAACAAGATCCATCTATATGCTGTCTATGAGAGACCCATTTTAGACCTGCGGACACCTTCAGATGAAAGTGAGGGAATGGAGAACCATCTATCATGTTATTAAAAGTCAAAAGAAAGCCAGAGTAGCCATACATATATCAGACAAACTAGATTTTAAACTAAAGGCTATTACAAGATTTGAAGAAGGGCATTATATCATAATAACAGGTCTATCCATCAAGAAGAACTAACAATTATTAAATGTTTATGCACCCAATTTGGAAGCACCCAACATAAGCAATATTACTGATAAGAATACAGTAATTGCAGGTGACTTTAATACTTCACTTACAACAATGGACAGATCATCTAGGTGGAAAATCAATAAAGACACAATTGCCCTGAATCATACACTAGACCAGCTGGACTTGACAGATATATTCAGAACTTTTCATCCAAAAGCAGCAGAATACACGTTCTTTTCGAGTGCACATGGAACATTCTCCAAGACAGATTACATACTGGGTCACAAAACAACCCTCAATAAATATGAAAGAATTAAGATTATACCATGCATATTTTCATATCACAATGCTGTGAAACTTGAAATCAACCACAAGAGAAAGTTTGGAAAACCTCCAAGTACATGGAGGTTAAACAACATACTACTAAAGAATGACTTGGTCAACCAGGTAATAAATGAAGAAATTAAAAAAATATATGGAAATAAATGAAAATGAAATCACAACAGTCCAAACTCTTTGGGATACAGCAAAGGCAGTCCTAAGAGGAATTTACATTGCAATCCAGACCTATCTCAAGAAACAAGAAAAATCCCCAAAACAAAATCTAAAAGCACACCTAAAGGAACTAGAAGAACAGTTAAGAAAGCCCAAAGCCAGCAGAAGAGAAAGAATAAAGATTAGAGCAGAAACCAACAATATAGAATAAAAAAATAGTAAAACAGATCAATAAAACTAAGAGCTGGTTTTTTTTTTTTTTAAATAAGCAAAATTGATAAAACCCTAGCCTGACTTCTCAAAAAGAAAAGGGAGAAGACCCAAATAGATAAAATCACGAATGAAAGAGGAAAGATCACAACCAACACCACACAAATACAATTATCAGAGAATAATACAAAAATTATATACCAACAATTTGGAAAACCTGGAAGAAATGGACAAATTCCTAGACACCTGCACACTACCGAAACTCAAATGGAAGAAATAGAAAATATGAACAGACCCATAACTAGCAAAGAAATTAAATCAGTTATCAAAAATCTCCAAACAAATAAGAGTCCTGGGCCAGATGGCTTCCCAAGGGAATTCTACCAGACATTTAAAGCAGAGTTAATATCTATCCTTCTCAACTTGTTCTAAAAAATAGAAATGGAAGGAAAACTTCCAGACTCATTCTATGAAGCCGTATTAACTTGATCCCCAAAGCAGACAGAGACCCTACAAAAAAAGGAGAATTACAGGCCAATATCCCTGATGAATATGGATGCAAACATTCTCAACAAGATACTAGCAAATCGAATTCAACAGCATATTAAAGGAATTATTCACCATGATTGAGTGGGATTAATTCCTGGGCTGCAGGGCTGGTTCAGTATTTGCAAATCAATCACTGTGATACATCATATTAATAAAAGAAAGGATAAGAACCAAATGATCCTGTCAATAGATGCAGAAGAAGAATTTGACAAAATACAGCATCCTTTCTTAATAAAAACCTTCAAGTTTGTCCGCATAGAGGGAACATACCTTAACCTCATGAAAACCATATATGAAAAGCCCACAGTTAATATCACCCTCAAAGGGGAAAAACTGAGAGCTTTCCCCCTGAGATCGGGAACACGACAGGGATGTCCACTCTCACCACCGTTGTTTATCATAGTTTTGGAAGTCATAGCCTCAGCAATCAGACAACAAAATGAAGTAAAAGGCACTCAAATTGGCAAGGAAGAAGCCAAACTTTTACTCTTTACAGATGTCATGATACTCTACGTGGAAAACCCAAAAGACTGCACCAAAAAGCTGCTAGAACTGATACATGAATTCAGTAGATCTGTATGCTGAAAACTATAGAACACTTATGAAGGAAACTGAAGAAGACACAAAGAAATGGAAAAACATTCCCTCATGGATTGGAAAAACAAATATTGTTAAAATGTTGATACTACCCATAGCGAACTACACATTCAATGCAATCCCAATCAAAATTGCATAGGCATTCTTCTCAAAGCTGAAACAAACAATCCTAAAATTTGTGTGGAACCACAAAAGACCCTGAACAGCCAAAATAATGTTGAAAAAAGGAAACCAAAGCAGGAGGCATCAAAATCCCAAACTTTAGCCTCTACTACAAACCTATAATCATCAAGAGAGTATGGTATTGGCACAAAAACAGACACATAGACCAATGGAATAGAATAGAGAACGCACAATTGGGCCCACAAATATATGGCCAACTAATCCTTGACAAAGCAGGAAAGAGGGTCCAATGGAAAAAAGACAGTCTCTTTAGCAAATGGTGCTGGGAGAACTGGACAGCAACATGCAGAAGAATTAAACTGGACCACTTTCTTACACCATACACAAAAATAAACTCAAAATGGATGAAAATACCTAAATGTGAGACAGGAAACCATTAAATCCTAGAGGAGAAAACAGGCAAAAACCTCTTTGACCTCAGCCACAGAAATTTCTTGCTCGACATGTCTCCAAAGGCAAGAGAAATAAAGCAAAAATGAATTATTGGGACTTCACAAGACAAATAGCTTCTGCACTACAAAGGAAACAATCAACAAAAGCAAAAGGCAACTGACAGAATGGGAGAAGATATTTGCAAATGACATATTGGATAAAGGGTTAGTATCCAAAATCTATAAAGAACTTACCAAACTCAACACCTGAAAAGCAGATAATCTAGTGAAGAAATGGGCAGAAGACATTAATGGACACTTTTCCAAAGAAAATATACAGATGACCAACAGATACATGAAAAGTTGCTCAACATGACTCATCATCAGGGAAATACAATTCCAATGACATTGAGATACCACCTCACACCCGTCAGAGTGGCTGAAATTAACAACTGAGAAATGACAGATGCTGGTCCGGTTGTGGATAAATGAGAACACTTTTGCACTGTTGGTGAGAATGGAAACTGGTGTAGCCACTCTGGAAACAATGTGGAGTTCCCCCCCAAAAAATTAAAAATAGAACTACTCTACTATCCAGCAGTAGCACTACTAGGAATTTATCCAAAGGATACAGGAATGATGATTCATAAGGGCACATGTACCCCAAAGTTTATAGCAGTACTTTCAACAATAGCCAACTTATGGAAAGAGCCTAAATATCCATCAACTGATGAATGGATAAAGAAGATGCAGTTTATATATACAATGGTATACTACTTGGCAATGAGACACAATGAAATCCTGTCATTTGCAGCAACATGAATGGAACTGGAGGGTATTATGCTGAGTGAAGTAAGTCAGTCAAAGAAAGACAGATATCATATATTTTCACTCATATATGGAACTTGAGAAGCTTAACAGAAGACCATGGTGGAAGGGAAGGGGGAAAAATAGTTAAAGAGAGGGAAGGAGGCAAACCATAAGAGACTCTGAAATACAGAGAACAAACTGAAGGTTGATAGGTGGGATAGTTGGGGGAGAGGGGAAAATTGGTGATGGGCATTGAGGAGGGCACTTGTTGGGATGAGCACTGGGTGTTGTATGTAAGCAATGAATCACAGGAATCTACCCCCAAAACCAAGAGTACACTGCATGTTAGCCAACTTGACAACAAATTATATTTAAAAAAAAAAAAAGGAAAAACAAAACAGGGGCGCCTGGGTGGCTTAGTCACTTAAGTCTCCAACTTCAGCCAGGTCATGCTTTCACACTTCCTGAGTTCAAGCCCGTGTCTGACACAGGCTATGCTATGCTATGTCAGCTATGCTGACAGCTCAGAGCCTGGAGCCTGCTTTGGATTCTATGTCTCCCTCTCTCTGCCCTTCCCCTGCTCATGCTCTGTCTCTCTGTCTCTCTCAAAAATAAACACTAAAAAAAATTAAAACAAAACAAAACACTTAGTTTGCTGAGTGAAAAATTAATTCCATGGGTATACAAGAGACTAGTTAGGAGGTTACTACATTAACTAATGTGACAGAGAGCTTGGCACATAGTAGTAGGGTAAAAGACAATTAGAAACGGTAGAGTTTGGATATATCATGAAGTTAGAAGTACCAGTATTTGGTAATATAGTGAATAGGGTCATCAATTAATAAAAAGGGAAAATGATGGCCCGAAGATTGATCTGATCCAAAATATGTAGTTGCCATTTATACAAATAGAATATTTGTAACAAAATGAAAACAGGTTTTTGAATTTTAGTAATGTCTATTACATGACAATTAGATGTAGAGTTGTATAGAACTTTAAAAAATATATAAATCAAGAGTACATGGTATAAAATAGGACTGAAAAAAATATATATATACATATATATATATTATATGTAATATATATGTAGACATAATCTCCACACACACATATACACACATACGTATACATATACACACATTTTGTATATAGCATGGATAATATTAAAGCCATGAGACAGGATTAGATCACATTAAAAATTAACATACAAGGGCACTTTGGTGGCTCAGTTGGTTAAGCACCAGAGTTCGGCTCAGGTCATAACTTCGCAGTTGGTGGGTTCAGGCCCCGTGTCGGGCTCTGTGCTGACAGCTCAGGGCCTGGAGCCTGCTTCAGATTCTGTATCTCCCTCTCTCTCTCTGCCCCTTCTTGGCTCACACTCTGTCTCTGTCTCTCTCTCTCTCTCAAAAATAAATAAACATTAAAAAAAAATTAAAAAAGAGTTAATGTACAGAGAGAAGAGAAATGGTATGAAGATGAACCCTGATGGAATCCAAAATTAAGAAGTCATGAAGATGAAGTGAACCAGAAAAGTGGACAGAGAAGGAACAGCAAATGAGTATAAGAATTGAGAAAGAAACATTCTAGGCACCTACTTAAAAAAAATGGTTTCAAAAATAAGTTGTCAATCGGCCGTAACAAATGGTGCTGAAAAGTTGAATGAGATGACTTGAGAATTGGCAATTAGATTTGTCATGCGGTCTGTTGTCAGAACCTGAGAGTAATTTCAGCACTCATAAATCTCTATGAGATGATTTAATCATACGATAGGATGATAGATACAATTTTGATAAGATGTATGAAACACTGTATATCTGTAACAGCATAAAGATATTTCCTGTCCACTCCCTTACCAAACCCTATGCGCATCCTCTTTCTTTAAGCTCTCAAACCTTGTGCGTTTCACCCAGAAAGCATACAAAATGCCTTAATTAATAGGTGTTATATCTGAGGAAAATACAACAATGACTTCTGTTCTATATTAAAAGCCTTTGAAGATCAAACTCTATGAAGCAATCATGCAATAAATAAGAGTAAGGAGACTGTCAAGGGCACAATCTTTGTATTTGAGTCTCCACATTGCCTTTACCTAAGTAAAATGCTGTAAGCAAGCGATTAACAGAAAATGCATCAGTAGCCATAAAATTGTGGTTATTTTGTTTCACAGAAAATCTAGCATTTCTCTCTGAAAGAGATCCCGATACTGTAAAGATGCAAAGATCCATCTCAGTAAAATTAGACAATGTTTGACAAATGATTGGTTAATGGGAATTTTATACATCAAACGGTAGATCTACGAAGTGAATTAAAACATCACTCTAGCAGATAGGAAATGAGACTGAGGATGTGTGATTTTCTGCATACCCTTTCTGTTGAAACACTGATATGTTTATAGGGTGCCTGGGTGGCTAGGCGTCTGACTTCGGCTCAGGTCATGATCTCATGGTTTGTGGGTTCAAGCCCTGCATCAGGCTCTGTGCTGACAGTTCAGAGCCTGGAGACTGTTTCAGATTCTATATCTCCATCTCTCTCTGCCCCTCTTCTGCTCATGGAGTGTTTGTTTGTCTGTCTGTCTCTCTCTCAAAAATAAATAAACATTAAAAAAAAACTGATATTTTTCCAAACATGTGATTTATGGAAATAATACTACAGAAATAGGATCAGCATGTCATTTTGAACACACTGGTATTATGTCAGTTGAAAAACAACTCTGGGAATGATATACAATGGAAACAAACAAACAAAAAGAATAAAAAATGTTTTTTAATAAAAAGTCAGGAAGTCATAAAAAAATGAAAGCTTAAAATAATATGTTGAGGTAAAAGGATGATAGTTATAAAAGGAGGAATTAAATGAACAATAAAACTGTAAAAGGAAAATGTATATTGATAGTGCTAAAAATGAGAAATACTATATTAGAAAAAGAGTGTTGCCACATTATAGCAAAAATAAACAGAAAAGTAGACATACCAAGAACTGTCTTATAAGAAAACGTTTTATAAATATAATAAAAATAATAATAATTCTACAATCACTGAGTGCTCAAAAAAACCAGACACTAAACAAACACCCAATAAGAAAATTAGAGGTCTTTCTGTAAGTGATCAAAATCACTGTAGACTTTTAAGGGAAAGAAATTTGAAACAGAATTTTGTGTGGAAAACAGTTTTGAAAACATATAAATGCATCCTTGGATAATTAGTGGTTCATAAATTTTATCATATATGTTTTAAATTTTTTATAAACAGCTAACAAGTTATATATATATACGCATGCACACGCACATGCACACACACACACACACAAACGAACTGGCTGAGAGATGGGTCAAAATATACACTTTAAAAATGGGGGGCATTGCAAAAAATGATTACTGTAAAGCAATATGGTTCACTTAATACTCAACTTGTTTTTACAGTTCAATATATCAAAATAACCTGAAGCAAAAATCTGAAATATAAATTGTGAGAGTGTCATAATAATCTATAAACTTTAGCTCATATTAGCAGAGGTAGTTTTGGTACAGTGGTTAATAATAGAGGCTTTTGAGTGAGAAAGACCTATTTTATTTATTTATTTATTGATTGATTGATTGATTGATTGATTATATGTTTTTATATGTGTAGTTGCCATATAGTAATATATATATATACACATATATACATATATATTATATATACATATATATTATATAATAGAGATTCAGCACCTATATACATTATGAAGTGATGCAACATTTATATGTGATTCAACATTTATATACTTATCCTGTGGAATAGAGATAATGACACAATTTTGTATGACTAGATTATTCTATATTATAGGCCTGGTCTGGAGATATAACCCTGAGGCACAATGGTGAAGGGATATTGCTGACCATACAAACTGAAAACAAATTGTGTCTGGCGAGATTCACAAGAATAGAGAAAAAAATGTCTTTACATTTAGTAGGTGCATATATGTGCCAAAGGATATGTTAATTTTCTTAAGCATTGGAACTATATCTAGAGGAGCAGGTACAATTAAAGTCATCCCTATTCAAGTTTATAAGAATTTACCATCATTATACAAAATACATCTCTCTTCTGCAAAATTCAAAGAGATACATTAAATTTGAAAGGAATCACTACGCTTTGCCTCTTTTAAGACAGTGGTGATGGCACTAATATCTGTAATTTTTTAGCAATGCAGGTCTGCTTTGATTTACTATTTTCTAAGATTGAGAAAGTGGTGTGGCTTGCATTGAGTTTTTGCTACAAGATTATCCTCAGAATGTGTATCAAAAAATTAATATAAGAATTTTCACAGTTTGTCTATTCCTATTAAGCATTTCAGAACTGGGATAATCACAGGATAGGATCAGAGATGCATTAAACTCACTATGAGACAAACCTTAGACAAAACTTAGATCGATTACCTGAATGTCATCTGCCTCTACTCTGTCATCTGTCCACAATGGTGTTTTGATGTCCAAAAATCTATGTAACTGAGAGACAGTGTACAACAATCTCAATAATGTCTGTTTCACATTACCCAGTATCCAGTGCTGTGGACTGAACTGCAAACTCCCCAAATTCATATGTTGAAGGTTTAACCCCCAATGTGATGGTATTTGGAAATAGGGCCTTTGGGAGATAATTAGGTTTATATGAGGTCACAAAGGTGGGTCCCCCATGATGGGATTAGTGCCCTTATAAGAAGAGACACCAGATAGTTTGCCTGCTCTCTCTGCCATGTGAGAACACAACCAGAAGTTAGCCATTTATAACCCAGTAAGAGAATCTTCACCTGAAACAGACCATATTAGCACCTTGATCTTGAACTTTCAGTCTCCAGAATTATGAGGAAAAAAATTTGTATTGTTTGACCCAGCCACCCTGTCTATGGTATTTTGTTATGACAGCCCAAGTGGACTAAGACAGATCTTGATATTGACAGTGGGGTGCTATTGTAATAAATACCTAAAAATGTGGAAAAGGCTTTAAAACTGGGTAATGGGAAGGCACTTGTTGAGATAGCACTGGGAATTGTATGAAAGCAATGAACTATGGGAATCTACCCACAAAACCAAGAGCACACTGTATGTTAGCCAACTTGACAATATACTTATATTAAAAAAAAACCTGGGTAATGGTCAGGCTGGAAAGTTTTGAGGTGCATGCTAGATATATGGAGGTTAATGGCAATTCTAATGTGTCTCATATACAAATGAGGAACATGCTAATAGAAACTGAAGGAAAGGTAGTATTTGTAGTAAAGTGGCAAAGACCTTGCCTGAACTATGTTCTAGTGTTTTGTCAAGTTAGCACTTGTGAGTAATGAATGTAAAAGGAAATGATTGTAAACATCTAAGGAAAAGAAATTTGAAACAGAATTTTGTGTGAAAGAAAACAGTTTTTAAAACATAATTGCATCCTTAGATCATTAGTGACTCAGCAATTTTATCATACATTTTTAAAGTTTTAGCTGAAGAGATTTCTAACAAAAGTGTTAAATGAGTGCTTTTGTTCTTCCTGACTGCTTAAAGCAAAATGTGAAAAAAACAGAGATGAATTGAAGAAAGAATTGCTTAAACACAAAGAAAAAGAAAATACAACTTGATGATTGGGAAAATTGTCAAGCTATCTCTGTTGCAAAAAAATGAGAAGTCATATAATGAAGAAAACACCATATGTGTGTCTACACTGTTACTCAATAAAGAGCTTACAGAATTATAAAAGCAGAAGCCCTGTCATTTCAAACTGAAGGAGACAAAGATGGGACAAAATGAAGAAAGGTTATTGGACTTCTTGGATTTCACAGTATGTGATAATAGAGATAGTTCAACTTTGAACATGTGCTATTCTTTAAGAAGAGGGAAAAGTTACTCTGATGGAAATTGAGAGATCAGGGCCACCACCTCAGTTTAAATGGAGATGGATCTATGAGAATGGCATCAGACCATTTTTTTCCTGACGAAAAAAGTAATTTGTGTGATGGAGTGACACCAATAGGATTAGACAAGTAAGAGAGGTATGCCAGACAATCAAATCTGCCTTGCCAACTAATGCCTATATCTCTAAAGATACAAATGTGACTCTGTATGTGTGTGTGTATATACATTTTGTGTGTGTGTGTGTATCTGGCATATATATATATATATATATATATATATATATATGGCATATAATTACTTCTATATGATTTTCAAAAATGTAGAAATTAATCTATGGCAATAGAAATAACAGTGATTTTTGTTAGGAGAGTGATTTTGTTGTTATATTTTTTATATTTTTAATTTACATCCAAGTTATTTAGCATATAGTGCAACAATGATTTCAGGGGTAGATTCCTTAATGCACCTTACCCATTTAGCCCATCCCCCATCCCACAACCCCTCCAGTAACCCTCTGTTTGTTCTCAATATTTAAGAGTCTCTTATGTTTTGTCCCCCCTCCCTTTTTTATATTATTTTGGTTTCCCTTCCTGTGTGTTCTTCTGTTCTATGTCTTAATGTCGTCATATGATTGAAGTCATAGGATATTGTCTTTCTCTGACTGACTAATTTCATTTAGCATAATACCCTCTAGTTCCATCCGCGTAGTTGCAAGTGGCAAGATTTCATTCTTTTTGATTGCTGAGTCATACCCCATTGTATATATATGCCACATCTTCTGTATCAATTCATCCATTGGTGGACATTTGGGCTCTTTTCATATTTTGGCTATTGTTGATAGTGCTGCTATAAACATTGGGGTGCATGTGCCCCTTCAAAACAGCATACCTGTATCCCTTGGATAAATACCTAGTAGTGCAATTGCTGGGTAGTAGGGTAGTTCTATTTTTAATTTTTTGAGGAACCTCCATACTGTTTTCCAGAGTGGCTGCACCAGTTTGCATTCCCACCAGCAATGCAAAAGAGATCCTCTTTCTCTGCATCCTCGCCAACATCTGTTGTTGCCTGAGTTGTTAATGTGAGCCATTCTGACAGGTATGAGGTGGTATCTCATTGTGGTTTTGATTTGTATTTCCCTGATGATGAGTGATGAGAATTTTTTCATGTGCTGGTTGGTCATCTGGAGGTCTTCTTTGCAGAAGTGTCTATTCATGTCTTCTGCCCATTTCTTCACGGGATTATTTGTTTTTTTGGTGTTGAGTTGGACAACTTCTTTATAGATTTTGGATACTAACCCTATTATCTGATATGTCATTTGCAAATATCTTCTCCCATTCTGTCGGTTGCCTTTTAGTTTTGCTGATTGTTTCCTTTGCTGTGCAGAAGCTTTTTATTGTGATGAGGTCCCAATAGTTCATTTTTGCTTTTGTTTCCCTTGCCTCTGGAGACCTATTGAGTAAGAAGTTGCTGCAGCCAAGATCAAGGAGGTTTTTGCCTGCTTTCTCCTCTAGGATTTTGATGACTTCTTGCCTTACATTGGGGTCTTTCATCCATTTTGAGTTTGTTTTTGTGTATGGTGTCAGAAAGTGTTCCAGGTTCATTTTTCTGCATGTCGCTGTCCAGTTTTCCCAGCACCACTTGCTGAAGAGACTCTTTATTCCACTGGATACTTTTTCCTGCTTTGTCAAAGATTAGTTGGCTATGTGTTTTGCTTTTGGAATCAAGGTAATGCTGTCTTCAAAGAAAGAGTTTAAAAGTTTTCCTTCCATTTCTATTTTTTGGAACAGCTTCAAGAAAATAGGTGTTGACTCTTCCTTAAAAGTTTGGTAGAATTCCCTTGGAAAGCCATCTGGCCCTAGACTCTTGTTTTTTGGCAGGTTTTTGATTACTAATTCGATTTCCTTACTGGTTATGGGTCTGTTAATTTTTCTATTTCTTCCTGTTACAGTTTTGGTAGTGTATATGTTTCTAGGAAATTGTCCATTTCTTCCAGATTGCCCATTTTATAGGCATATAATTGTTCATAATATTCTCTTATTATTGTGTTTATTTCTTCTGTGTTAGTTGTGATCTCTCCTCTCTCATTCTTGATTTTATTTATTTAGGTCCTTTCCTTTTTCTTTTTGATCAAATTGGCTAGTGGTATATCAATTTCATTAATTCTTTTGAAGAACCATCTTCTGGTTTCATTGATCTGTTCTGTTTTTTTTGGTTTCGATAGCATTGATTTCTGCTCTAATATTTATTATGTCCTGTCTTCTGCTGGTTTTGGGTCTTATTTGCTGTTCTTTTTCCTTCTTTAAGGTTTAAGGTTAGATTGTGTATCTGAGACCTTTCTTCCTTCATTAGGAAGGCCTGGATTGCTATATACTTTCCTCTTATGACCACCTTTGCTGCATCCCAGAGGTTTTGGGTTGTGGTGTTGTCATTTTCATTGGCTTCCATGTACTTTTTAATTTCCTGTTTAAGTTATTGGTTAGCCCATTCATTCTATAGTAGGGATGTTCTTTAGTCTCCAAGTATTTGTTGCCGTTCCAAATTTTTTTCTTGTGGTTGATTTCGAGTTTCATAGCATGGTCTGAAAATATGCACGGTATGATCTATCTTTTTGCACTTGTTGAGGGCTGATTTGTGTCCCAGTATATGGTTTATTTTGGAGAACATTCCATGTACACTGGAGAAGAATGTATATTCCACTGCTTAGGATGAAATGTTCTGAATCTATCTGTTAAGTCCATCTGGTCCAGTGTGTCATTCAAAGCCATTGCTTCCTTGTTGATTTTCTGATTAAATGATCTGTCCATTGTTGTAAGTGGAGTGTTGAAGTCCTCTACCATTATGGTATTATTATCAATGAGTTTCTTTATGTTTGTGATTAATTGATTTGTATATTTGGGTGCTTTCATATTTGGAGCATAAATGTTTATAATTGTTAGATCTTCTTGATGGATAGACCCCTTAATTATGATAGAATTCCCTTCTTCATCTCTTGTTACAGTTTTATTTTAAAGTGTAGATTGTCTGATATAAGTATGGCTACTCCAGTTTTCTTTTGTCAACAATTAGCATGATAGATGGTTCTCCATCCCCCTTCTTTCAATCTAAAGGTGTCTTTAGTTCTAAAGTGGGTCTCTTGTAAACAGCATATAGATGGATCTTGTTTTCTTATCCATTCTGTTACCCTATATCTTATAATTGGAGCATTTAGTCCATTGATGTTTAGAGTGAGTTGTGAAAGATATAAATTTATTGCCATTATGTTGCTTGTAGAGTTGGGAGTTTCTGGTGGTATTCTCTGGTTCTTTCTAGTCTTTATTGCTTTGGTATTTATTTATTTATTTATTTATGTATTTATTTATTTATTCATTCATCTTTCCTCCCCTCACAGTCTCCCTCTTAAAATTTCTTGCAGGGCTGGTTTAGTGGTCATGAACTCCTTTACTTTTTGTTTGTCTGGGAAACTTTTAATCTTACCTTTTATTATGAATGACCACCATGCTGGATAAAGAATTCTTGGCTGTGTAGTTTTCTGATTCAGCACATTGGATATATACTGCTACTCCTTTCTGGTCTGCCAAGTTTCTGTGCATAGGTCTGCCTCAAACCTGATCTGTCTCCCCTTGTAGGTTAAGACTTTTATTCCCTTGCTGCTTTCATGATTCTTTCCTTTCCTGAATGTTTTGTGAATTTGACTGTGATATGCCTTGTTCATCGTTGGTTTTTGTTGAATCTAATGGGAGTCCTCTGTGCTTCCTGTCTTTCCCCAGGTTAGGAAAGTTTTCCACTATGATTTGCTTACACAAGCCTTCTACACCCTTTCTCTCTCTTCGTCTTCTGGGACCCCTATGATTCTGATGTTTTTCTTTCTTAATGAGTCCCTGATTCCTCTAAGTCTTAAATGGTGCTCTTTTGCCTCAGTCTCCCTCTTTTTTCTGCTTCATTATTCTGTACAAGTTTGTCCTCTATATCACTGATTCTCTGCTCTGCCTCATCCATCCTTGCCGCCATGGCATCCATTTGAATTGCAGCTCAGGTATAGCATTCTTTATTTCATCCTGACTAGCTTTTACTTCTTTTATCTCCACAGAAAGGGATTCTAATCTATTTTCAACTCCAGCTAGTATTCTTATTATTGTGATTCTAAATTCTGGTTCAGACATCTTGCTTGTATCTGAGTTGGTTAAGTCCCTGGCTGTCATTTCTCCTGCTTTTTCTTTTGGGGTGAATTCCATCATTTCATCATTTTGAAAGGACAAAATGAATTCATGAGGTAAAAAAAATAATTACAATTAAAAAAATTAAAATTAAAAATAATTAAAAGTTAAAACAACAAACACACTAAAAAAATCAAATAAATGATGCTAGATTCTAGGTGTGTTTTGGTCTGGGTACTGAAAGGGTCTTGATAGATTAGAGAAAAAAGGGAATGAAAAACAAAGGAAATAATTTGAAAATTTGAAAAAATGGATATACTGAAATAGAATAAAATGAAATTATGGAAGTAGAATAGAATTTGGAAAAAATTTACACAAAAGTAAAAAATATAGTAGAAAAAAATTAAAAGTATTTTTAATAAAAATCAAAAATAATTTTTTCTCTTTATTCAAGAAAAAGAAAAGAAACAAAAAAAACAAAAAAGAAAATTGAGTAGATGGATCAGTGAGCAGACTGAAATATGATTGAAATTACTTTGTTTTCCAGTAGAACTCAAAATATGAAGCACTTTATAGTCTGTAAACTAAGCAGGTGGATAGATTTGTGTTTTGTGTCTTTGAAGAGTGAGGTCGGCCCAGTTGTGCAGGGCTTAGTGTAATGGTTCCGTTCTCTACTAGATGGCACTGCTTACGTTACTGGGGGTGGATTGTTGTGGAGCTCGAAGGTGTGTATGTGCATGTGCGGAAGCGGTGAAAATGGCATCACCCAGCTACCCCGTCTCTAGTATCGGAACACTGTTCTCCTTGATCCACAGTTGAGCACCTGTCCTTTGTCTCCAGCTTCCATCCACTCCCTGCTTTTATACTGTCCATGACCTAGCCCCAGGCAGCACTTCCCTCCTGAGCTTTATCTCAGATGTGGCTGTTTTTCCTGACTCTTTCCTTCTGAGGGACTGTGGCTTTGACCTGCTCAGACCTTCTAGGGGAATGTCTCACTGAACAATAGCAAGGTGGCAGCCCCAGCCAGGAACATTTGAGGGACTGTGCTGCTGCTGCTGCTGCCCAGAGACTGCGGCTGGGTGCCAGCCCGCCCCAGAAAAAGTTCACGTGATCATGTAGCAGCAACATTTCAGGAATATGGAAAATCAAACACACATCTGGCACCAGGCTTCACCCCCAAGGACCTTGTTCCAGCACCAGCAAATGTGGTTGTTCTCCCATGGTCACTGGGGCCTTTACCTGTAGCGGGGAGGGGGCACACAGCTTCCACTAGATGTCCTCCCAGCAGGGGAACCACCATTCCTGTGTGGCCTGAAGACCCCTGGACTTTGCTACTGGGGATTCACCCTTCTCACCAGAGCACTGCAAGGTATCAACTGTGGAGTTTCAAACTGCACTCCCCCTGTTTATAGAGTCTTAATGGAATTTAAGCCCTCTCCTTTCTCCTTTCTCCTTTCTCCCTTTTAATTCAGTCCCTGCAGCTGTTTCCACTTTTCTACTTTCTCTCCAGCTGCTTTTGGCAGGGGCTGCTTTTCCCATATTCTCATCATCGTCCTCTTTCCACAAGCAAAAGCAGCTTCCTGCCCTCTGTGGCTTCTCCCCTAGTTCACTTCTCCATGCCACGTACCTGCTGAGTTCTGTGGTTCAGGTTGTGCAGATTGTTGTGTTAATCCCTCAATCAGTTTTCTAGGTGTGGAGGATGGTTTAGTGTTGATCTGGCTGTATTTCAGGGATGAGGGATGCAAAAAAAGCTTCCATGCTGTTCTGCCATCTTGGCTCCTCCTCCTGAATCTATACTTTAGAGTGAGATTATCGGATTGCTCTAACATAGAGAAAGAAGAGTGAATGCTTGGGAAATCCCATATTCTTATGTAAAAAAAAAAATCTTTGGATTAGATCATTTCTTCACCAGTACAGTAAAAACCATTTGGGCATTTTTTAATACTTGGATATAAAACACAAGACACAATTTTCATACTTCAGAATAAAAGGAAAAGGTCATTTTTTAACATAACCTGGTAAGTGGATAAATCAGTAAGGAATAGCTTAATGACACTGGCTAAATTAAAAATAAAAACTGACCAAATAATGACATCCTCCCCCAAGAAAAAGCAAAATCACAGACTAGAGGAATATACTTGTGACATATATAGCTAACAATGGGTGAATGAGCAGAGTGTATTTTTTTAAATCCCCAACAAATCAATAAGAAAGAACAATTAAATAGAAAATGGGTAAACATTATTAGCAATTCACAAAAGTGACTAACACAATAAAAGATGTTAGGCCTATGAATAATCACTAAAGTGAACATTAATCAACAGTAAGATATAATTTAGCATACAACAGATTGGGGAATATGTAAAATATGCCAACATCAAGCAATGATGAGAAAGTAGCTAGAAAAAATATTCACTGTTGGTGATAGTATAAACTGGTGTAACCACCTTGGAGAACATTAAAAACAATCCGGTAAAAAACATATTTCTACCCCAGCAACTATACTTGTAAAACCTTTGCATGCTTTCATTTGGAAGATTATTCTAATGTTTATTGCAGAATTGTTTGTAACTGAAAATTTGGAAGCAACTATAATATGGGAATGGCCATATCTGGACATATATATTTGCATGATTAAATTGGAAGAAAAATGACGAAGAATGAACTTATGCTACACACATACATGAAATGGATATATCTGAAACAATGCTTTTTATAAAGGAGCCAATTGCAGTATAATATCACAAGTATGATAAATGTCAACTTTAAAAACATACTATAATTGGCATATTCTGTTGTGAGCCCATGTATATGTAATATAATTTTAAAATGCATGGATAGGAAGGGCACATGGTCTTTTTCATTCAGTTTGTTATTAGGAATGACAATTGGTGAGAATAAATGTGATATGGAGCATTGCAGAGGACTGAACTATGTTTGTAATATTTTTGTACTCAAAAAAGGAAATTGTCACCAAATATGACAAATGTTAACATTCAGCAAACCTGGAGGTAGACACTTGGGGCTCTGCTATACTATCTTCTTTTATGTATGGGTCAAACATGTCTTTAAAAATTATTTAAGAAATAAATCTCCACCAAAACAAAACAGTGCAACCCAATCAGAATCTGGACATTTTAACCCTCAGTTTTGAATCATAGGGACTAAGAAATTCAGTAATCAAATATGTGCTCAGACCCAGGAAGCCATAGCATAGAATAGAATAACAGGTACTACACATGGTAAAGAACATGTAATCAATCTACACGGGCTCACATACATTCTTGGAGAATAAATTTTAGAGGCTGAGCATACGAAAACTATTAAGTAAAATACAAAATGCCTTTTTTTATTGTTAGAAAAAGATTTTTGTTCTTCTTTAGATTTATCACTCAAGAATTACAGAAATTAAAGCATTACATGTTTTAGAATAAAGGTTTTAAAATCATGGCAGAAGCTTTTATGGATTTATATAATCATGCTCTTTTCTAAATAATATCACATCACAGTTCATTAAATTCTTGAACTTAACTTTGTGCTTTAGATTAACTGCTTCCTTTACTTTTGACATTTTGAATGAATGGAGATTAATAAAACAGTAGCCAGTTGACACACACAGTATTTCTTTCCCACTCCATACAAATGTGGTTTAATATGAGTTTCAATGTAAAAGTCAATGACATGACACTAAGTTTAAATTATATGCTTTTTGTTCAAAGATGCGACTTTGAATCTCCTTAAATGCAAGACAAAAAATGTCAATAATTCTGAAAATAAGACTAATAGATTAAATAGTGGTGAGGCAAGAAGTCTAACAGACCACAAGTTAGAAATGAGAACCGGATGTCATTTTCCTTAGCAGTTTCACTTTTAATACTACTATGAAATGAACAAAATAGTGTATTTCAGTATTTAATATCATAGGTGGAAAAGGATATATGTTAAAAGGGATCTAGACCAGCAGTGTCCACAGTTGCCAGTATTACTTCATAGAAGAGATTTTTCTCATCAAAATTTAAACAAGTTTGACCAAATTTTGGTCCTGTAATGAGTATGAAATGACTAAAAACAAAAAGAGACCTTTGAATATTTATTAATTTTTCTCCCATATTTAATAAGTGTTGCCTTGTTAAAAGAAAAATTCAACAATTTAAGAAGAGGACAGTATTGAATATTCATTAGAGTTCTGTCTTCTGTTTATGGGCAACTTCAGTGCCTTTGTTGAATCTGGAAGCTGCAACCTAAGGGACATGAGTGAAGTGGCATTAGTGCCAAGATAAGGAGAATGTGGGTAGATGAAGAAAATGGGGGAATCACACATGGAAAGCGTGATCTAATTGCTCCTCTTGCCACTTCTGCTGTGTAATTTTCTGTATCGCCCATCTTTAAACTTCTTTTCTTTAGTTGATAAATGCAGTTAAATGTCTTTTTATCTTATCTCACAGGGTTTTCCAGATGGTTTTTGTAATTGTTCAATGATAATTTATATGGAAATATCAACATATTTGGAAAGCCACAAGGTGTCTTATGCAAATGGAAATTAATATAATTTTCATCTCATGTATTTCTGGAGACATATCAGAAACACAAAAGTAAATAATATGCTTAGGAACAAAGCTATTGGGCTTAGTAGATCAGTTGTACAATATGGTCAGATAAGGGAGGAATTTGTTTTATATCACATCAAGGAGATTTCATTAAGGGGCAAGTGTCATCAGAGTGACTGCCTATGTTGCAATCAGGTTGCTGAAGGTCTGAGGAACAAGAATATTTCAGGGTGCTAATCTTTTGGACTTGCACACTTGATAGTTGGAAGATAAGGTTTGGTAAATACTACTAAATAGACAAGAAATGAATTTGATTTCAAATTCTTACTCAGTCACTTACTGACTCTATCACCTTGAGTGAAATCACTTGGGTCTTGAGTTCAATATTTTTAAATATCTACAACAGAGATGGTAATAAGAATGACAATAGTACTCGTAGTATGAGAAGCTAACAATGAGTGCTGATTGTATCAGGCCCTGTATGCAGTATTTTCTGTAAGGAATGATCATGTACAAAGTGGGAAAGAGTGACGAATATTTTATATACAAAAGATTGTTTATTCTCCAAACATATATATGCTAAAATAAATAAGACAGTCACATTTGTTTTTATCGATTTGAGGAAAGGGAAGTATAGAATAGTAGCTGAGTTGTTTGGCTTTGGAGTAAATAGATAAAGATTTGAATTCTGGCAATGAAATAAACTAAGCTATTTTAAAATAACTAACTTCTAGGGACGCCTGGGTGGCTCAGTCGGTTAAGTGTCCAACTTCGGCTCAGGTCATGATCTTGCAGTTTGTGAGTTCGAGCTCCGCATCGGGCTCTGTGCTGACAGCTCAGAGCCTGGAGCCTGCTTCCAATTGTGTCTCCCTCTCTCTCTGCCCCTCCCCTGTTCACGCTCTGTCTGTTAATAATAAATAAACGTTAAAAAAATAAAAAAAACCCTAACTTCTATAAGCCTTAATTTTCCCAATTCCAAAAGATGAATAATGAATAATCACAGCAGCTAGGTAAAGGTGTTGCATGATTTTTACAATACTGATTTTTCATAATATTGTCATAATGATGAAAATAGATATTTGTGCTTTGTGTAAACAAGTGACTTTTTCAGGTTCTAGATTTTGGAACACTTTGCAAAAAGTCAAAGGTTGAGCAGAATTGTACCAAATTCTGAGTTTGTAGTAGGTATTATTTTGGAAGTTCTAAAACAGAATGTTTTTTGTAATGTGATAAATTGCATAAGATGGGCAGTTTCATTTGAAATCAATAGTACTTTGTTTTCAATTCATTTTTAGACATTTGACATTAAAAATAGATTCTTTATTTGTCAATTCATTCTTTCGTGATTTATTAAACTCATGTAGATGGCCATTTAAAAAAATCTTTATGAATGATCAGGGAAAAATTACTTGAAGAAAGAAAGTTAAGATAACTTTCAGCTTAATATTAATTCATTCCTATTCCAACTAAGATACTATTTTCAACAAATGATATGAAATTATTAAAAATAGAACACATGATATGTATTGAGGTGTACTTGTGCAGTTCAGTCATTTGAATATCTCAGAAGCCCAGAATAAAGTGTAATTAAGAGATAAGCTCAACCAGACTTCTGGTTGCAGGTTTTACAATAGGAAAGGCATCTGAAGTGCTCTGAGTATTGAACAGTGATTGTTGGTCTATGTACATAGGTGTAAGGCACAGAGAGAGTCAGGTTAATTCATTTGGCTAATAAGGAAAAATCTAGTGGAGTAAAATCATGTTTATTTCATTTTTTCTAAATTAAAAAAAATAGATTTAGGTCATCTGAATATATAGAAGGTGTAGAACACTCTGCTACATGCTGTAAAAAAAAGAAGTATTGAGAGGTAAATCAAATATAGACCTGGTGCTTACCCTTGAGAATTTTCCTTTAGAGATAGATAACATTTGTGCAGACACCAAAAATAAAATATTTAAAAGATGAGGACATGTAGGCAGTCAGGCAATCCTGGAAATAATTTTAAAGATGTTTCCTCTGGCCCAAAATGTGCACCAGAGTTTAGTGATATGTCACTATTGATGTAGTAGGCTATTAGTCAAAGTGAATTGACTGAGGCATGGATCATCAGAAAGACAATTTCCAGGGGGGAAAATGCACATCCAAGCATTATCCTTTACTTTCTTTTTTTTTTTTTTTCTGGTGTCAGATAGTTATAAAATGTTTCCAAAGCCTTATTTCTATGTTCCTTTTGGTCTCTATGCCTAAAATTTATTTCCTGCTTTGTATGCTGATTGACTCCTTAGATTTATGAAGTCAGGGGACTTCCTGACAATGTGCCATTCATTCATAAAACAAGTATTTGTTACTTCTTCCTATTTGTGAGTTTCTAGGCCAGAAATAAGATAAAGCCCTTGTCCTATCAAACTCAGAGTCTTACTATTTTTACCATAGAGAGGGAAGTCAGTAGAGTTGCAGAGAACGGAGTCAGAGAAATATTTGCATGGAAGAGTCCTTTTTGTTTTCTTTGATAGTTAAGTTGACCTCCTTAGCAAGAGGATTCTAGAGAAAACTATTCCTTTAAAAGTGTCCAAGCTGTAAGTAATTTAACATGGTTGGGACACAGGATTTTTGAGGACAGGCAGGAAATAAAGACTGAAATAAGTTCAGAGCCTGTAATAGTTTGCCATTGCTGCTGTAAAATAACAACACAATGGAACAACACAGATTTATTATCTTAGAATTCTGTAGTTCAGAACTGTGGTACTGTGGTTCACTTCAAAGTTTCTGCAGGGCTACTTTTCTTTCTGAGGGCTCTAGGGATGAATCAGTTCCCTCACTCATTTGAATTGTTGACAAGTAGCAGTTTTTTGCAGTTGTAGAAATGGGGTCCTTGTTTCCTGGGTGACTGTCAGCTCAAGAGGTTGTTCATATCGCTTGGCTCAGGACCTCCTTTCTCTAGCTTCAAAGCCATCAATGGTGGGCCAAGTCCCTGTCAGACTTCGAGTCTCTTCTGTCCCTTCTTCCACTCTTGGTGTTACTGATAGCCACTTCTGCCTTCTCTTCCACTTCTCTTCCATTCATTCTCATTGATTCCACCTGGATAATCCAGTATAATCTCTTTGTAGGTCAACTGATAAGCAACCTTAATACTCTTTTGAAATATAAGGTAACATATTAACAGGTTCCTAGGATTGTGTCTTGGATGTCTTTAGAGACCATTACTCTGCCTTCTAAGAGGTACATATGTCACATTTTTTTAAAAGAAAATAAAAGGGGAGGTTTTTTTTTAATCATTTCATATACTTTAGTGTACATCTTTTAATTCATCTTTCCTAATTCTTCTTTGCTCAATTCTAACAGATTATAGTTTTTTTTCTAAAAATCTTCCATTTTGTCCATTTTATGAAACTAACTACATATTATTCTGTAATTATTACTTTAAATCTTTATTGTGTTAGTATATATTTAACATTTTCATTTATATATTTCCCCCCCCTTTTTTCTTGGTCAACATCACTGGAAGTTTGCTCATCCCATTGATCTTGTCCAGAAACTTGTCCAGCTTTACAGCAGCTGTTGGTTCTGTAAGGCTTATTTATATTTTCTTTTTTCCTATATTGTTAATTTTTATACTTATTTTTTATTATTTTATTTATTTTTTCTGTCTTCTTTATTTTTCCAACTTCTTGAAGTGGTTGCTAGCTCATTATTTTTATTTCTCTAATTTGTCTTTTCATAAATGTGTCTAAGCTACAAATTTCTCTCTATGTACCTTTTTCAGTACCTGACAAATTTTAGTATCTAATGTTTTCATTGGCATTTAGCTCTAAGTACTTTTAATTTTTAAAATAATTCCTTCTTTTAATTTTTTTAATGTCTATTTATTATTTTTGATAGAGACAGAGTGTGAGTGGGGGAGGCGCAGAGAGAGAGGGAGACACAGAATCTGAAGCAGGCCCCAGGCTCTGAGTTGTTAGCACAGAGTCCAATGTGGGGCTCCAACTTGCAAACTGTGAGATCATGACCTGAGCCTAAGTCAGATGTTTAACCAACTGAGCCACCCAGGTGCCCCAATAATTCTTTCTTTTAGACAGAGAGTAAGTCCTATTTTATTTAGTATGCAAAAATTTGGTATTTCTTCTGCCATATTTTAATAATTATTAATTTCTAATTTTAGTGCATTGGGAATGAAAAACATAGTTTGTATGCCGTTGATTCTTTAAAGAAAATAGGACTTTTTTGTAGGTTATTTTATGCTAAATATTTGAAAATTTTCTTTCATAGCTTAATATAAGTATGTGTTTTCTGCTTGGATGTATACAGATACATAGATGTATAGCTATCTTTTAATATATATATATATATATATATATATATATAGATATTTTTAAAATTTCTTTACGTAGATTATTGAAATTTATTTTGGTTTATTGCCTCATTTACATATCAACTTCTAAAAGAAATAAAAAGCACAATTTAATATTTTATTATTGCTTTAATATTTGGGGAAGCAATATCCTTCATGGTCCATGACGTTAGAGGTGAAATCTTTCAAATTTTTAGTGAACAGATAATCAATATCTTGTAAAAGGCATTTAAATAATTATAGGAAAAAAGAGAAAGTAGAAAAACTATTCAGCTGATTTTATTGACCAGTTAAGTATGATAAAAGAAAAAAAAACCACTTCATTTATGAATATTAGGAATATATTGTATCTTATCTAATTTTGTAAAAAGTATATCATGGACAGAAACAGCAAATATACTTGCCTAGAGACTTTAGACACATTCTTATTACTGTATTTAATTTAATACATTATCAGTGTTAGTCACTCTCACTTCAAATGTTTAACAGTACTAGGAGGGAAGGGTAAAACTATAAGGAAAATGCATGAGAAACATGAGGATTGGAGAAGATAATTTTTTTAAAATGTGATATACTCAAGTGAATCAACATATGAGAAAATTCATCAAGATGGTTGGGTGAAAGATCAACTTGTGGCCATTAATAACACTTCTTTGCAGCAGCAGAATGGACTAATAAACATTATTTAAACAAATATTACTCATAATAACAACCAAAAAATTAAATGCCTAGCAACCAACATAAAGAGCTAACACTTTTATAGAGTAAATTACAACTACCATAAAGTAACAAAATACATCAAGTAATAACAACAGGTTTAAATAAATAGAGAAATACCATGTACAAGGATGTATAGCTACATTTATATATCTAACATGTCAGTTTCTTCCAGATTAAGACTCATCATCAATACAGTCAAAGTAAGATTTCAGGCTGAGCAGCTGAGCATTCTGAGACACTTGACAATCTTACTCTAAAATGGATATGAAAGTATTCAGTTGCAGGTCAACTTTGATAAAGAAGATAAGGAAGTGCACTCTCACTGACAACTATCAATATGTATTGGGAAACCATTGTACTAAATTGGTACAAAAACAAAGAATTTGACTAAGAGAACAAAATGGAAGACACAGAAACATATATGTGTGTGAGAAATGGTTTATTACAAATGGGGAAAGGATGAGTTATTTAGTAGGTAGTGTTGAGGAAACTAATTAACTCACTCTATGGAGAAGAGGGCAGCTGTGTCACTATTCCAAATGATGTTGCACTTGAAATGTATTGTTATAAAGGGCAAAGAAAAAAGTATAAAGGTAATCGAAAATAACTGGGAAGAGCTTTTTATGTTACCGAAGGGTGAGAAGAACTTCTTAAATGAGATCTAAAAAGCACAGACAAGATCATGAGAAAACAGATTTGATAACATACACACAAATGTTTTAAATTACCTTCACTGACAGTCTCTAAAACCAAAGTTACAGACACATAAACAACAAGTGAATGATATTTCTAAATATCTTCTAAATATCTAAAATGAATATAAAATATTAATAACGTAAATAAGAAAAAGCCATAATTATGGGACAATAAAATATTTCAATAGTAAAACCAACAAAGAAATGAACAGTGAGTTTACAAGTAAGCTACAAAGTTGTAGCTCAGTGACTGTACAAACTTCCTAAGTAGTCAGGGGGAAAAAAAGCAAATTAAAACAGAGTGAAATGTTTAGATGTGGACACAATCTACTGGTGACAAGACTGTGAAGAAAGGGAATCCTTGACATTATCTAGGGAAATTAAGCATGCATAAACTTTAAGATTTAGTAATCCTAATCCCGAGGGATGTGTTCCCAAAGGAAAAAAAAATTCTCAAAGGACTTGAAAAGACCTATAACAAGATGTTTGTGAAAACTGCCATTGCAGGATGTCTGTCTTTAGGCATTTAAATAATAAATGAGGAAATACTATGTAAAGCAGAAGTAGTAAGAGGGAAGAGACTAAAGTACAGTAAAACCTTGATTTGGGAGCATAATTTTTTCCAGAAACATGCTTGTAATCCAAAGCACTTGTATATCAAAGCAAATTTCCCAATAAGAAATAATAGAAACTCAGATGATTCATTCTGCAACCCCAAAATATCCATGTAAAAATGATTAAGTACTGTAGTATAATACAAAATAATAAAGGAATTACAAAATATAATGAAAAATAAACAAATCAACCTGCACTTCCCTTTGAAAACCTTCATGGCTGGTGTGAGGGAGACATGATAGAGGAGGGTTACTGTGTAGGAGGACTTTCACTATCACTAACAGAATCCCTGCTGTTGATTGGTTCAGTGGAATCTTTCTCTACATGGGAGCCATTGTATATGCTCACATGGATGTTGACTACAGTACAGTATTAATAAGCTCTTGTCATATACTGTATTTAATGTAACTGGCAATAAGGCAGCAGAGTAAAGGGTCTATATCTGCAGGCAGCCTGACCTAGAATGAAGCAAAGTATGGAAGATAAAAGGACTGTCTATAGGTGCTTTGAAGCGACAAAAATACACTAGTGCCAGTCGTGGGCACCTTCCGATATTCTGAAAAATCACTGATTTCTGCCAAACACCGCGGCTTGAGATGCAGGATCTGAGCATGGGAGATGGTTACCCACAATCCTGCAGCAAGAAAGAGAGAAGAACCTTTAGCTCAGTTGTGATAATATGACATTTTGCATCATGTATTCCAAGACATCACACGTTTATAATGTTAAAATTTATTAGAAATGTTTGCTTGTCTTGTGGAATGCTCACAGAACAAGTTACTCAAAATCTAAGGTTTTCCTGTACGTGCAGCACATGGATAGATCTCAAAAATCTGGAATGAATGAGAAAAATAATAAATAAGTCTTAAAGCTTAATGCTACTTGAGTGAACTAAAAATAACATATTCATGGAACAACAAAACATTTTACTGAAACATTTGCAGATTAAGAACATGCATGGAACACATTAGTTTGTTTCCTATGGAACAGGGGGATAGAAATAGGTAGTAGGAAGAAAAGGCATAATAAAACAGGAACTGTCTATATCAGGAAACTCCATAATAGTGTCTTATACTCTTAAATACTCTTTCTTTTTTTCCTAATGTAAAGAGAGTCCAGAATTAGGCAGACGTAAGTTATTATCATAGTTCATTATATTATCAATCAAATTCTTTCTATCTGGAACATGTAACTGTGTCCATCATGGCTACAATATGCCTGTTTTATCTTCAGGTATGACATATACATTCCAATTGGGAAGAAAGGTAAGATCGGGAGACCAAGAAAAAGAAAAAGATACCATTTGAATCCGTCTGTATTAAACTGCTGAACACAAGTCCTACTCAAAATCTTTTCATTACATCTCATTGGCCAAAATTATGTCACATGGCCACCTGTAGTTGCAGACACCTGGAAAATCAAATATTTAAACTTTTAATTATAAATAATAGAAGAGAATTATAGTAAATGTAATTATAAATGTGTACCCAACAAGAACTTGTGCATGTGTGTACTATATAGATCTAATGGGTTGATAATTTTTGATATAAAATGAAAGGGAACAGATCTTGGTGCCTGGTGGATACAATAGCAAGTGGATTTGTTGACATAATGGTAAAATATTATAGTATGAAAGGTAACAGGAGTCACTGGGAATTCTTGAAAATCAGAAAGAAATGATGGAAGCACTATTTTCAAAAGATCAATATGGCTGTGAGTTGTGGGATGTGTTATAAAAGTGGTAAGCTAGAAACAAAAATGGAGTAGAGAAGTGCTTTATAGTATAGTAAAAGTTAACGGACTTTATGTTCCTATGTTTAATTCTGGCCGGCGTAAGTAATTCCATGACCTTGATGCTCATTGAATCTTTGAGTCTTATTTCCTTTATCTGAAACTTAAGGATGATAGTACTAATTGCTGCAACAACTAAATGAAAAAAAAAAATGTTTGTAAAATTACCTAGCAGTGTAGTACTTTTAGTAGATACAGAAACATCGTTGCCATGACAAACGATATCTACTAGAAACCTTTCAGAAGTATCATTCTTACTGTTAAAATACAGTTTCTCATTAAAGGCCAAGATCATGTCCACTGTAAGAGTGTATTTTACATATTAAAATGTTGTTCTTACAGCAAAGTAGGCAAAGTAAAAGAAAGTAATTACAGGGACACGTTGGTGGCTTAGTTGTTAAAACATCAGACTCTTGGTTTTGGTTCAGGTCATGATCTCGCAGATCATATGTTTGAGCTCCAGTGGGGGCTCTGCAATACCTGCTTGGGATTCTCTCTCTCCCCCCCTCTCTACCCCTCCCCTGCTCACTCTCTCTCTCAAAATAAATAAATACACTTTAAAAAGTTACAAAAAGTAATTTTATTATTGTTCAAAGCTAATTCTTATATCAAGGGACTAATAAAAGCTAATCTCACAAATCCCAGGGGGAGTTTATAGAAGACAGAGGGAACTCTAGCCCAGTCACAATTCACAATGAACCCAGTTAGTCCTCAAACCCATCCTCTAATTATTTCCCCACTTGCTGAATACATCAGACTCTATGACTGAACAACACGTTGCCTCTCTATTATATGATCTTTATATAATCCCTACAGTCACACAAAGCTTACTTTTTTTTAAGTTTACTTATTTATTTTGAGAGGGAGAAATTACGAGCAGGACAGGGGCAGAGAGAGGGGGGAGAGAGAGAATCTCAAGCAGGCTCCATGCTGTTAGCACAGAGCCTGCTGCCAGGCTCAAACTCATGAACCATGAGATCATGATCAGAGCCAAAATCAAGAGTGAGATGCTTAACTGACTGAACCACCCAGAACTCCAACACACAGCCTACTATGAATATTTTTCTTAAAAGGTAGTCATCATAGAACACCCAAGTTTAGGGAAAATAAGAACACCCAAGTTTACACCAAAGTCTTACAAAGAGCGGACCTTGTGAGCTCTGCTAAACTATCACACAGATGGTGGTTGAGAAGATAATAAGAATATCCTTGAGGTTATCCACTCTACGATATTATTTATCAATGATTATTGGTGAACATGAGTTCCTTTTTCTTCCCTTTCTTCCCACTGACACTACACTGCCATTTCCCTACCCACAAAAACAAACTTAGTAAAGAGATCTTGATAAGACAAATATTATTTTTTGAGATCTTTATTGTTTTGTAGATCTCTGATTTATATTAAGATCTCAGAGTATATTCAGAAGATAAATGTAGGCATATGTAAAATCAGTCTCATCTACATAATGAAATTTTGGTAATTGTGACACAACCTTAAGGATCATGAAATGTGTATTAAATCTGTTATTTAATTTTTTTTTTTAATTTTGGTTCACTGGCCATTCAGGCCAAAACTTCATCATTTTACAAAGTTTGATTAATAAATAACAAAACCTTACTCATCATTGTAAAACTATTATGTATTCAGATTTTAACAAAGCATCAACATTTAAATTATCATGAATAATTCAGCATATTTGTAAGTAAGCATGCTCATAAACAGTAAAAGGACTTTATTAGCTTTTGCAGAAAATCTCATTAATTAAGAGAGTGGCAATTTACTATATCTGTTTTAGGATTCTCAGGCAGCATGCTGATAAACATACTATTTTTAAGAACATAATGTGGTTTCCTGTCACAACTTTTTGAGGTAGGGGCTACTATTTCTCCTACTACAGAGGAGGAGATTAAGACTGAGAGGATAATTGACTTACAGTAACTAATGAAGGTAGTTGGTGATGGGGACAGATGGTCATCTGGAATGATATTGAAAGAGCTTGCTCACCTAACAACTATGCTCTACTTCCTTTCCTCAAAGATTTCCTATATTCTTTGTTTAAATTGAGGTTATGCCTTGACCTAACATAGAACTTAAATATGAAGCTATTGGTATGCATGTCAGTGATTAAAGCCTCCATTTAGCCTTATAGCTTATTGCACATCATGAGCGTAAGAGTAGAGTTATGCGAGAAGAATAAAACAGTTGTTCACTTTGGGCACAAATAGATTGCCTTCTTTCTGGGCCGTAGGTAAACCTATGGAAGGATTTTTCCTTCATGAGTTTAAAAGTATCTGGCCTCTTACATGTGATTTATGAAAATCGGCAGAATGAATTCTGAAAAACAAGTGATTTGAAAGCTTTTTATTTGCTTCTATGGGAACATAACAGAGAAGCCAGAAGCAAGGAAAATAAGTTTATCCTGTTGCTTGTATGTCAGAGATGCCCCTGAGGTGCCTTTATAATAATGTGCTATGAATAATTCTGTCTTAACAACCAGAGTTTAATAAGAATAAATAATTTTCTTTTCCACATTGAGAATTGAAAGAATGTGGATATCTTTTGGTATAAAATTCTAAAAAGTGTTTTCAATATTGAATAAGAGTGAATGATATTAAAGCTGAGTAATGGATTACATATTTCTTTTCCTATGTTGGATCGTCTTTTTAAAACAATTCTCTGGCATATTTTAAGCCTGCAGTATTTTTATTAGGTAAAATTATGCCCTTGTCAACTGCATTATCTGGACTTTATTGTTTTATACTTGTACTTTATACTGTAAGTAACATCAAGTATTAAACAATAGTTGAAATATAAAAAATACTTAGTATTTTTCTATGTCCCTTTAATTATGCAGATAAAGGAAAGAATTGTGAATGACATTTTATTCACACATATCCTAAATAAAATGGTTGAAATTAAACATAATTTGAGTTTTCAGTAAATACCAAGATTAAAATAGCTATTGGACCAATAAAAAGTAAGTAGAGGCAAATTTCATTATGCATTGCCTCCAATCCACTTTATAGCATTAACTCAATACATAAATTAACTATGTTTAGGATTATTTTCATCTATACTTTTTGAAGCTGAGATGGCCACATCAATGTATCTAGGAAAATTCCCAATAGCAGTGGAGCTTAAAATCTAAACTAGGGACTCAACTTTTCAAACAAGGTAGACCATGGAATCCATCTAACGCTTGCAATACTTTATTTTCTCCATTTCCCTTCAAGTAACGTCTGAAAAGGGCTGAGATGCTCCAGTAGCCTTTTCTGGCTGTTGCCAACATATTGTTCACAGCCACTTGAAAGTATCATCACTTTTTTTTTTTTAAAGGATTCACCATTCTATTATTTTTTAGTTTTCTTTTTTAACATTTATTCATTTTTTTGAGAGAGTGTGAGTGGGGGAGGGGCAGAGAGAGAGGGAGACACAGAATCTGAAGCAGGCTCCAGGCTCCGAGCTGTCAGCACAGAGCCTGATGCAGGGCTTGAACTCACAGACTGTGAGGTCATGACTTGAGCTGAAGTCGGCCACTTAACCGACTGAGGCACCCAGGTGCCCCGAAACTATCATCACTTTTATGCATCGTTCAACAAATCATAGGTAATTGCTTCATAAGACCCTGGAGGAGAAATGAAGGAACTATAGTTGTGAGTTAGGAATATATGCAATTTATATGTTGCTTTAAGACCTATGTGCAGAGGCAGACATCCTCTCCTCTGCTGTCCTGCCTGCTGCTCCTTTACAGTGTATTCGATAAACTTCTATCTCATTTGGAGAAAAAACAGAACAAAACAAAACAAAACAAAACAAAACAAAACAACCTATGTGCAGAAAATCCTTGTCTCTACCACTTCTATCTTATGATCAAGTATTGTTATTATGTATCCCCAGCTACATTTAGTATATACTCTATGTAATAACACACTGTGAAGTCTTGTGGATTGATGAGAATAAGTATCTTATTTAGACTGGATTATGTTACACATATCCCTGAGGATATTGATATTGATATTGACATAGCCCTATTCTTTCTAGGAGAAAGCAAAGGGTTTCTTTTGTTTGCTGCCTAGTGATTTCCCATAGACAGCTACCTATCAGGTGTTCAGGCATATACTCTCTGCTCCAATAATGATACCATGTCTGAAAAAAAAATTGCAATTTGAAACCTGCTTTAAGTTTATAGTGACTCACTTTTATTTTTAAGATCCATTTGTCTTTTTCAGAGTTCAAATAGTTAAGTTATATAGTGGTATTATAGGCATAATCACCTCTGAAAATTGTAAATCTTTGATGTGATTCCAACACTATTATGACCTCAGGATATGGTATTGCTTTTTCTTACTCTCTTTGACATGGAAGACAATTTCTGAGCATATTTTCTTGGCTCTTTAGAACGAAACAGAAGATAATTCTTTATAGCAAGGATCATGGACCAGTAAATGAATTCTACATTTCCTCCAAATACCTATCCCAACTACATGCCCACAAGTTGAAGTTTCACAATTTTATGGGGGTTAATTTGGGGTCCCATTACGCTAAGAGACAGACTCAAGCCCCAAGTCCTTTTGTTAACATACCATGATGTATACATGATACTTGTTATCAGGGTCCTTCCTCAAGAGTAGTAGACTCCACTTCCCTCAGAGAGGACACGATGTTTGTGGTTCACATTCTGGAAAAGAGGAGGGTTCTAGCTATCTACTGTAGTGACCTTAGTCAGGCCTGTAATCCCAGGCATATAGTTTTCTTGATTTATGAATCTAGCAGTAACTGTCCTACAAATGCCATCAACACTCTCATAAAAATTTCCCATGATTATATCATTTTGTTGCTCTTTTTCTGTGCTTCATTGCCTCTGACACATGAGAATCTTATTATTTAAGTGACCTGGAAACCCCGTTTAGTGGCATCATCTTCCACCAGCATCCTCAGACTACACATAACAACTACTAAAAGTATGTTTTGTCATATTGCTATTCACGTCACCAATAGAGTTGTCAAAGAGGTATCCTCAGAAGATTCTCAGGGGACATGGTGGCTATGATTAAATGGGATTCACATGATGCAGCTCCTCTAACATTTTTAGTTTCTTTGATTATTTCTGTCACCTAATACAAATTAACTTTTGGCACCCAAACTCAATTTTACCATAGGTCAACGTGAAGTCTAAGTACTACTCAGCTAGACAAGCAAATACCAGACCATTTAAGATTCAAGGTTTCTTTTATTCATTACTTTAGCCATATATATGGTCCAGTATATTCTACACATGTTTTAGAAAATACTTATGATTCTTTTGGTGTTTGGAGCATTTTGAGAAGTGCCAAACAAATAATATGCCAGCTGCTGGCTCCCATTGTTAGACATCCAACTACATCTTCCACATTAGGAGACTTATCTTGAGAAGCCAAATGAACTCTTACTTTGTGAAAATAGTATCACTCCAACAAAGACATTTATGAGACGTTGATATTAGCATATAATATTCAATTGCTCCCTAATTTACTAACCAGGAAATTTTCTTCATTAATTTTGGGACAACATCTTTAAATTCGGAAACTGTAGGACTGGGCTATTTGAAATATGGCTGTGTCAGCTGTATTGGCCCATTAAGGCTGTCATTAATACAAAATACCACAGACTGGTTAGCTTAAACAACAAACATTCATTTCTCACAGTTCTGGAAGTTAAGAAGTCCAAGATCAAGGCAGCTGGTGATGTGGTGTCTGGTGAGGGCCCCCTTTCTGGTCTGCAGATACCTGTCTTCTCTTTACATTCTCCCATGGCTTTCCTTGGTGCATGTAGTGGGGAGAAAGAGAAAGTGCTCTTCTGTCTCTCCCTCTTTGAATAAGGACATTAATCCCATCAAGAGGGCCCCACCCTCATGACCTAATCTAAGGCCAGTTACTTTCCAAATGGCTTCACCTCCAAATATCATCACACTGGGGATTAGGGCTCCAACAGATGAAATTTTGGTGGGGCACAAACATTCAGGCCCTGGGCCTGTATCAGGAAAAAAGAAATGAAAATAAGAGATGTTAAAAGCACTCCTTTTTGGACAATGTGCTCTTTGAGGTTGTCATTTTCTTTCTTTATGCTCTCAAATGAGATTTACAATAAGCAGGCCATTATATAGTCCTGTAGAAAGCCCAGAAAAGATTTATAGTAGCTATTAGGTAACTCACAGAAACAACTGGAGGATTGGACAGTGTCCAAAAGCACATGGAAAAACTGGTATAATTGTATAACTTAACTCGTATGAAAAACTAGAATAGTTTTCCTTACATTTCAACTCAGAATAGATCCTTTCTCTTAAAGAAGTGTTTCTAATTTTTTGAGGAACCTCCACACTGTTTTCCAGAGCAGCTGCACCAGTTTGCATTCACACCAACAGTGCAAGAGGGTTCCCATTTCTCCACATCCTCGCCAGCATCTATAGTCTCCTAATTTGTTCATTTTAGCCACTCTGACTTGTGTGAGGTGGTATCTCAGTGTGGTTTTGATTTGTGTTTCCCTGATGAGGAGTGACGTTGAGCATTTTTTCATGTGCCTGTTGGCCATCTGGATGTCTTCGTCTTCTGCCCATTTCTTCACTGGATTATTTCTTTTTTGGGTGTGGAGTTTGGTGAGTTCTTTATAGATTTTAGATACTAGCCCTTTGTCTGATATGTCATTTGCAAATATCTTTTCCCATTCCATAGGTTGCCTTTTAGTTTAGTTGATTGTTTCTTTTGCAGTGCAGAAGCTTTTTATCTTCATGAGATCCCAATAGTTCATTTTTGCTTTTAATTCCCTTGCCTTTGGAGATGTGTCAAGTAAGAAATTGCTGCAGTTGAGGTCAGAGAGGTTTTTTCCTGCTGTCTCCTCTAGGGTTTTGATGGTTTCCTGTCTCACATTCAGGTCTTTCATCCATTTTGAGTTTATTTTTGTGAATGGTGTAAGAAAGTGGTCTAGTTTCATTCTTCTGCATGTTGCTGTCCAGTTCTCCCAGCACCATTTGTTAAAGAGACTGTCTTTTTTTCATTGGATATTCCTTCCTGCTTTGTCAAAGATTAGTTGGCCATACATTTGGTTGAGATATTTTTTTTTTCGTTTTGGGCATCCAGCTATTCCAACATTTTTTGAAAAGGCTGTCCTTTCTCTATTGAACAGCTTTTCTAATTCTGTATTTTTGTCAAATTTCAGTTGACTATATCTGTTTGGGTGTATTTCTGAGTACTCTTTATGTTCCATGAATCTATGTTTCTAACCCTTTACCAAAACCCCACAGCCTTTATTACTGCAGCTAGGTAGTAAGTCTTAATATCAGGCTTCTTTCAAGTATAGTGTTTTCTTTTATTTATTTTTTGTTGTTGTTGTTAAAATTAAGACTACTGGGGCACCTGGGTGACTCAGTCGGTTAAGTGTCCTACTTCGGTTCATGTCATGGTCTCGCAGTTGGTGAGTTTGAGACCTACATCAGACTGGCTATTGTCAGCCTGTCAGTACAGAGCCCCTTTCGGATCCTCTGTCCCCCTCTCTCTGCCCTTGCCCAACTCACACTCTCTCTCTCAAAAATAAACAAACATTAGGGGCACCTGGGTGGCTCAGTTGGTTAAGCATCTGACTTCAACTCAGGTCATGATCTCCTAGTTTGTGAGTTTGAGCCCCGTGTCGGGCTCTGTGCTGACAGCTCAGAGCTTGGCGCCTGCTTTGGATTCTGTGTCTCCCCCTCTCTCTGCCACTTCCCTGCCCATGCTCTGTGTTTCTCTGTCTCTCAATAGTAAATAAGTGTTATTTTTTTTTAAATAAACAAACATTTAAAAAAAAGACTATTATTATACAGGTAGTTTAGGATAAAATCATCTATGTTCATAACAATCCATGTTAACATATTGATAGGAATTGTACTGACCCTACAGATCAATTTAACATTTTTGAATACTGTATGCCTCTTCATTGATTTAGATCTTTGATTTCCTTCACCAGCTTTTTATAATTACTAGTATACAATTAGTATGTAATTATAGTATATAGATCCTATAAATGTGTTGCTAAGTGCATAACTAAGCTAAGCATTTCATTCCTTTGGTGCATTTGTTATGTTTTTAATTTTAGGTTCTGAATGTTTATTCTTAATATAAAGTAATGTGACTGATTTTATGTTGATCTTGTATCCTGAAACCTGCTGAAAACTGCTAAATTTTTATTAGTATCCCTTTTTCCTTTTACTCTGATTTTTTGTTTTGCTCCACATAGATATTCATATCATCTGCATATATAGTTTTATTTATTCCATTCAATCTGTATTTATTTTATTAATTTTCACTGCTTCATCTCAGTGGCTAGACCTTCCAGAACTAGGTTGAAGGAGAGTGTTGAGAGCATCCCTCTTTGTCTGTTACTGATCTCAGGGGGGGAATTATTCAGTCTTTCACTATTAAAAATTATACTTGCTATAGGATTTTTGTAGATGTAATTTATCAGTTTGCTGTCATTCATTTCTATTTCTATTTCTATTCTATTTCTATTTCTATTCTATTTCTATTTCTATTCATAAGACATGTTGGTCCACAGTTTTCTTTTATTGTGATATCTTTGTCTGGTTTTAGTAATAGGGTAATACTAGTCCTATATAATGAATTGCTAAGGATTTTTTTCTTCCACACTGGAAGATTGTGTGTTAATTGTTGCTAAGTCTTTCACATATGTTTGGTAGAATTTTCCAGTGGAATCATCTAGGCCTACAGATCTATTTTTTGATTTTTTAAATAAAAAATTTAATTTATTTGATAGTAATGGAGATATTGAAATTATCCCTTTCGATTTGGTTGAGATTTGGTCATGTGTGGCTTTCACGGAACTGATTATTTAAATCAGAACTTTTTGACTGCTCTGGTGGTTACTAAAAGTTTTGCAACAATAAGGATTGATAAAACTTTTAGCTTAAAGTTTCTATTCCCATAGCTAGTTAATTAGATAAGTCAAACCAGTTCTTCAACTGAGGACAAATAGAAAAGCTAGTCAAATATTTTAAAATCTGACCCTTATGGTATAAAAATCAATAGTTATCCAGAAAATAATGGGAAAATATCACACTCCAGCTTATATTGTTCAGAAAAAAATATGCTCAGGGAAAACTTTAATACCAATATTTTATATGAAATACTGAAAATAAATTAATATTAAAGTCATAAAATGTAAGAAAAATCAAAATAAAAAACAAGGCTCACTAAATCCAAATAGTCTACACATTTTCTAAAATTACATAAATTAAGAGAGGAGGAACCAAGATGGTGGAATGGCATGGAAGCTTTTGTGTGTCCATGAAATACAGCCAGACCAACACTAAACCATCCTACACACCTAGAAAACTGATTGGAGGATTAACACAACAATCTGCACAACCTGAACCACAGAATTCAGCAGTACACAGCACCGAGAGCTGAACTTGGGGAGCAAGAAACTGCAAAAGGTAGGGAACTGCTTTTGCAGGTGGAGAGAGGACAGACTGAAGGTGGGGGGGAGTATATGGGAAAATCACCCCTCCCCAAAAGCAGCTGGAGAAAAAGTGGAAAATTTGAAACAGCCGCAGGGATTAAACTAAAAAGGGAGAAAGGAGAAAGGAGAGGGTTTAAATTCCATTAAGACTGTAAACAAAGGGAGCACAAAGGCTGCAACTCCACACTCGATACCTGGCAGTGCTCAAGTGGGAAGGTGAATCCCCAGGAACAGAGTGGGTTCCGGGAGGTTCTCGGGCCACATGGGGAAAAGCAGTTCCACTGCGGGAAGGACATTTGGTAGACACTGTTGAAGCCACTTGGTCCCAGCAGACCCCAGAACGCAGCCACATTCGCTGGTCCTGGGGCAAGGTCGTTAAGGGTGAAGCTTGGTGCCAGATGTGTGTTGTGATTTTCCATAATCCCTGAGCTGCTGCTGCTACACTGTCTTGCAAACATTTTCTGGGATGGGCTGGCACCTGGCCACAGTCTCGGGGCACCGGCAGCAGCAGGGTCCAGGGGACATACCTGGATGCAGCCGATATTCGACCATTGCTCATTCGGCCATTGCTTGGTGAGACCCTCCCACAGAGGGGCAGAACAGGTCAAAGCTGCAGTTCTTCGGCAGTAAGGGGCTGGGGAAAATAGCCACATCTAAGAAAAAACTTGGGAGAGAGGTACTCCCTGGGGCCTGGTCACGAAGAGTGAAGAAGTGGGGAGTGGACAAGAGCTGAAGATGGAAGACGGGTGCGCAATTGCTGATCCGGGTGAACAGACTGGGTAGCTGGGTGGAGCCATTTTCACTGCATAGGCACTTATGAGCCCGCAACAATCCACCCCAGTTGGCTAGCAGCGCCATCTAGTGGAGAGGGAAGCTGTTACACTGAGACCCACCCAACTGGGCCAACTTCGCTCTTCAAGAACACAAGTCTCACTGCTGGCTTAATTTATGGATTATAAAGAGCTACATAGACTGACTTCTAGGGGAAAACGAAGCAATTTCAGTCCTACTTCAATCTGTTAGCAGGTTCATCTATTCAATTTTATTTCTTTGTTTTTTCTTTTTCCTTTTCTCTTTTACAATTCTTTTCTTTTTCTTGAATACAGAAAGAGAAAAAATCCTTTTTTATTTTCAATTTTTATTAAAAATATCATTTTAATTTTTATTACTATATTTTTTACTTTTGTGTAATTTTTTTCAAATTCTACTTTACTTCCATCATTTTATTTTAGTCTACTTCAGTGTGGTCACCTTTTCAAAATTTCAAACAATTTCCTTTTTTTTCTTTCCTTTTCTTTTTTTCTCTTTTTTGTTTCTTTTCTTTTTCTTGAATGCAGAAAGAGAAAACCTTCATTTCTACCTTCAATTTCTATTAAAAATATTTTCATATAATTTTTTTACTATATTTTTTGCTGTTATGTAAATTTTTTTTCAAATTCTATTTTACCTCCATCATTTTATTTTAGTCTACTAGAGTGTATTCTTTACTATATTCTTTACTTTTGTGTATAATTTTTCAAATTCTATTTTACCCCCATCATCTCATTTTAGTCTACTTCAGTGTATTCATTTTTTCAAATTCTCAAACGATTTCCTTTTTTTTCCTTCCCCCCTTTTTTTTCTCTAATCTGTCAAACCACTTTCAACACCAAGACCAAAACACACCTAGAATCTAGCATCATCCATTCACTTTGTGTGTGTGTGTTTTTAATTTCTAATTTTAATATTTTTTAATTTTAGTTTTACTACCTCATTAATTCCTTTTCTCCCTTCAAAATGACAAAACAAAGGAATTCACCCCAAAAGAAAGAGCACGAAGAAATGACAGCCAGGGATTTAACCAATACAGATACAAGCAACATGTCTGAACCAGAATTTAGAATCACGATAATAAGAATACTACCTGGAGTTGAAAATAGACTAGAATCCCATTCTGCAGAGATAAAAGAGGTAAAAAATAGTCAGAATGAAATAAAAAATGCTATAACTGAGTTGCAATCATGGAAGGATGCAGCGGCGGCAAGGATGGATGGGGCAGAACAGAGAATCAGTGATATAGAGGACAAACTTATAGAGAATAATGAAGCAGAAAAAAAGAGGGAGAATAAGGCAAAAGAGCATGATTTAAGAATTAGAGAAATCAGTGACTCATTAAAAAGGAACATCAGAGTCATAGCCATCCCAGAAGAGGAAGAGAGAGAAACAAGGGTAGGAGGGTTATGTGAGTAAATCATAGTGGAAAACTTTCCTAACCTGGGGAAAGACACAGACATCAAAATCCAGGAAGCACAGAGGACCCCCATTAGATTCAACAAAAACTGACCATCAACAAGGCACATCATAGTCAAATTCACAAAATACCCAGACAAGAAAAGAATCATGAAAGTAGCAAGGGAAAAAAAAGTCCCTAACCTACAAGGGAAGACAGATCAGGCTTGCAGCAGACCTATCCACAGAAACTTGGAAGGCCAGAAGAGAGTGGCAGGATATACTCAGTGTGCTGAATCAGAAAAATATGCAGCCAAGAATTGTTTATCCAGCAAGGCTGTCATTCAAAATAGAAGGAGAGATACAAAGTTTCCCAGACAAATAAAAATGAAAGGAGTTTGTGACCACTAAACCAACCCTGCAAGAAATTTTAAGGGGGACTTTCTGAGGGGAAAAAAGATAAATAAATATATATATATATATATACACACACACACTGAGGGGAAAAAAGATAAATATATATATATATACACACACACACTGAGGGGAAAAAGATAAATATATATATATACACACACACACACATATATATTGTATATGTAAATGAATACCAAAAGAAACAAATGATTAGAAAGGACCAGAGAACATCACCAGAAACTCCAACTTTACAAGCATCATAATGGCAATAAATTCATATCTTTCAGTACTCACTCTAAACATCAGTGGACTCAAGGCTCCAATCAAAAGACACAGGGTACCAGAATGGATAAGAAAACAAGATCCATCTATATGCTGTTTACAAGACACCCACTTTAGACTTAAAGACAATTTCATATTGAAATTACATAAATTAACAAAGGAATAGAAGATGTAAACTACAATAACTCACACCTGAAATCTAACCAGGACAAAAAGAATGATACAAATGTTAACTTGCGTGTAACTAGGGATATTAACCTCCAAGATAAGCAGAGCCTGTCTGGAGTTCACATTAGTGTGTACAGTCAGGGAGTGACTATCAAAAAAAAAAAAAAAAAATCAAAGGTATCAGGGTCCTAGCTGGGACAGAACAAAATTAATTCACCAGAAAAGGAAATTCCATTGTGGTTATGGTAATACTGAAAACAGACATAAGAGATGGGACATCATTATGCTGGTTTCTGGACACTATATTGAAAGAGGTTTGAAATTGCCCATGACCAGAAGTAACAGTCTCAGGAAGGTATCATTATAAGAAAACATTTGGAATGCGAGAAATTAAGTAGAGAAAATTATGAGTCTTGCAGAAATAAGAGAAAGTCACAGAAGCTGAAATTGACCCTCTTTTTTAAATGGTACTTTCTCTTAATGAAACCTTATTTCACTATATCAAAAGAGGTTATTTCTTTTCTTTTTAAAGAGGGTCATTTTTTTCTGTTTGTTTAAAATTTTTATTTAAATTCTAGTTAGTTAACATATAGTGTAATATTGGTTTCAAGGGTAGAATTTATCACCTACAGATAACACCCTGTGGTTATCACAGCAAGTGCTAAAGAGGGTCATGTTTTTAAATTTTTTTTTAATGTTTATTTATTTTTGAGACAGAGAGAGACAGAGCGTGAATGGGGGAGGGTCAGAGAGAGAGGGAGATACAGAATCCGAAGTAGGCTCCAGGTTCCGAGCTGTCAGCACAGAGCCTGATGCGGGGCTCGAACTCACAGACCATGAGATCATGACCTGAGCCGAAGTCGGACGCTTAACTGACTGAGCCACCCAGGTGCCCCTAAAGAGGGTCATTTTGAATGAAGAACCCTAGGAAGGAACTCAGAACCTTCAAGCCTCCCCCAGTGGAGACAGATCTGTTACTGTCATTTTAGAAAAATTCAGAACTTTGTATAATGAGCACAGATAACAGGAATCCTCCCAAACAACTATTATTAGAATAGAATAGGCAGAATCAATATGTTATATCTGATTAAAATGCTCCTGATAAATCAAGCAATAGTAAAGGAAAATACACCATACACTCTAATTTAGTGTATTCAACATAAATTAAATAATATTGAGCATCCTTTGTATAGATGAAATAACTGCTTAATTGAAAAAGTCAGTATAAAATGGACATAAACAGAAAACTTTGAATACTAATTATTGGCAGAACTCAGTAAAGAATGACAAATAAAATCCAATACCATTTTATAAATGGTGATGAAGTGAAGATGCTCAAAGGAAAATAGAATTTAATTAATGTATAGCAAGAGACATAAATAAATGAAAACATCAAGAAAACAAAAATAAAATAGAGAGTAAAAGGGTCAGAAGATAAAGATATAGAAGATGAGCAAATTCTGACATATACATAACTGGAATCTCAAACAAAAGGAGGACACGGAAGAGAATTAATATTTTAAACTATGATTTAAGAAAATTTCTAAAAATAAAAGTCCTGAAACTTCTAATTGAACAAACCTAATGTATACCTAGAGAAATTGACATTGACCAATCAAAGTCTGTGATATTCTAGTAAATTTTTAGACATTAAATAAATGAAGAAAAATATTTGTGGAGCCTCCATGCAAAACAAAACAAAACAAAACAAGTTACTTTCTGAGGAAAAAAAAAAACATGCTGGGTTCAGGCATCTAAAAAATATGGAAAAATTAAGACAACAGTGGAGTATGGTTCAATAAATTTAAGAACAGGAGGCTGAGTCAATAATTTTATAAAGGCTATTTTACTCAGGCTATAAAGTCTAAAAATATAGTTTCATGACAGTAAAAACCCTTGCAATAATGTTAGCATGCAACTTCCTTGAACAATATGGTATAAGATGGGTTTCACCTAACCTAGAAGTGATTAAGTGGCCATTAGCTAAAGAATGGTCAGTGAGAAGTGAATATATTTAACTGTAATCTAAGACAAAAACAAAGTTGTGACAAAAAAACAAAGTATAAATGTCGTATATGCCAAAAAGTGGGAATAGAAAGAAAAGAGAAAATAGGAAAGTAGAAAAACTTACTGATTGTTGGATTAGGTGAAAGTCAAATCAACTAGTAGAAGCTTAGTTTAGTAGAACAAAATGGTAGTTAATAGGTGAGAGATAATTCATATATTTTAAGCGGAAAACAAACTAGTAGAAGCTTAACCAAAGGGAAAAAAGAATTAAGGATATAACAAAAAATGTTGATAAGAACGTAACTCCTAGAACAATATAAAAGTTTTCATTGTTTCAAAATAAATACAAAAAAAATAGTAAAGAAACATACCAACTAGAGAAAGAAGCACATACATTCCTCTCCTTCTCCCCCGACTCTCTATCCACCCCTCCACATACTAATTCTAAAATAATAAACATAGTGAGTATAAAATAAACAATATGGCAGTGTTGAGCATGGCCCTGTCAGACATATCAATAAAACACAAATGGGTTTAAAAGGCTGCTAAAAGGAAAAGCCAGTAAAAGTTAATAAAAGATTAGTAAAAGATTTGTTTCCAGAGCAAAATGCAACTCTGTTGTAGAACATGGGAAATACCTATCTCAAAAATACATCAGAAAAAAATAGGAGAAAGAGAGAGAGAAATAGACATATGAGAGAAAAAAGAGAGAGAGAGGGAGACAGGGGCAAGGAGATGGGAAGCAAATGGAAATAGTGAGCAAGCCATGTTACAGTCTTATCAAACAAGGTAGGATTCAGGCCTCCACACATTAACAATAAATGGGAAAAATAATAAAGGTATAATAGGTATTATTATCTACGTACCATGTAGTATAGTTACTACCTTTTTCTAAAAGATATTCAAGCAAAAATAGAAAAAAAAAAACTAGGAAAGTTTTATTGTTCTTTCAAGTTTGTGTTAAAAAAGCTCAAGTGGACAAATAAGGGTATAGAAGGTCTAACTGATATCAGAAGGATTGATAATATGGAGAAATATCAAATATTACACCCTGATAATAACTCTTTATGTCAAGAGCAAATAGAACATATATTACATGTATCATAATAATACACACAGGAGGAAAATAAGTTTAACATAATGAAATTATTATAAATATCCCTTTTCAATCAGAATTTAATAAGACTAGAGATCAATAAGAAAATTGAAAATATCCTTACCCTGAAGTTTACATATTTTTGTCAGGTTAGGTTTATTCTGTTTCTATTGTCTAAATGATTGTGTCCCCCCACCCTAAAATTTATATGGAGAAACCTAACCCCCAAGGTGATGCTATTAGGAGGTGGATCCTTTGGGAGGTGATTACATCATGAGAGCAGAGCCCTCGTGAATGGGATTAGTTCCTGTATAAAAGAGTCCCAAGAGAGCTCCCTTGGTCCTCCTGCTGTGTGAGGACACAACAAAACAGCGCCATCTCAGAACCAGGAAGTAGTTCCTTGCCAGATACTCAACCTGCCAGAACATGAACTTGGATTTCCCTCCCTCTAGAATTGTGAGAAATAAGTGTTTCTTGTTTATAAGCTATATAGTCTGTGATTTTTTTGTTATAGCAGCCCAAAAAAGCTAAGATGGGTACAATTATATACAGTAAAATTCATTTTTTTGGGTGTACATTTCTATGGATTTTAATTTTAGTAAAGTCTAGTTTATCAAATTTTCTTTTATGATTATATGTTTTGAATCCTAAGATCTTTTTGCCAAACCAAAAGTTGCAAAAATATTATTTTTTAAAATAGTTGTAAGTCTTACATTTAGGCCTATGACTACATTAATTTTTGGAGATTATATAAGATGTGAGTACAGTTTCATTATTTTCCATATCTATACCTACATATTTCAGCACTATTTTAAGAAAGCATTCTTTAATCCATTAAATTGCCTAGGTACATGTATCAAAGATCAATCAGCCATGTATGTGTGAGTCTATTTTCGGAGTTCATCTGTGTTCAGTTCCTATCCTTTAAGATCTCAGTTCTGTCACAGTTTCTTATAAGCATCTGGACAAACCAGCTGGCACCTTAACACAATGTCTAGAAACCCCTTAGGTAGCTCACTCTGTTCAGTAAGTATATTTTCTACCTTCTATATTACTGCAGATTATTCTGTTACTACATAACAGAGATCCTTCTTCTGGTTTCCAGTAAGGGTTTTCACACTTTCTTATAAGTCCTCATTTGCAGCCTTCTCAAAGTTTATAAAATTATACAGTTTCTTGAAGGGTCTTGATGCTTTCACACTTTTCTCAAACTTTATTTAGCTTCCCAATCCACTCCAGTAGTTTAGGCTTTTGTCATGCTGCTGTAACACCCACTCCTAGCACCAAACTAGGTTTTTATCATGTGTAGCTGTTAAAGCAGTTGCTTCAAAACACAGTGGCTTAAAACAAAAACAAAAAAAAAAAAAAAAAAACAAACAAACAAACAAAAAAAAACAAAAAAACTTTGGTTAGCTAAGATTTCTGTAGGTCAAAAATTCAGAAGCTTACCAGTGATTCTGACTCAGGGCCTTATATCTGGTTGCAGTTAACATATTAATCAAGGCTGAAGCCATCTGAAGGATTGAATGGGACCAGAGGATCCTTTTCCAAGCTCACTCACATGGCATTTTCCAGGGAACATGAGTTCATTGTTGGCCATCTCCAATCAGTCCTCCTTCATAGAGTAGTTCTTGTAGAACTACAAAAGGACTGATTGGTCGACCTTGTAACATGAAAGCTGGTTTTCCACAGAGTGAGCGATCCAAGAGAAAGGAGCATGCCACAGTGCCTTTCATGACTTAGTCTCCAAAGTGACACACTATTGTTTTCACCATATTTTATTCATCAGAAGATAATCACTGAGTCAGTGTCCACACTGAAGGCATTAAGCTCCACTCATTGATGGAAAGAGTGTCAAGGTTAAGCTCTCCCTATTGATAGAAAAAGAGTCAAATAATTTGTGAACACATTGTAAAACAACTACAAACCAGAAGATAGAATTTTTAAAAATATATTCTGGACAAATTGAATGCAATGTCAGGAATGTCAGGGGTATGTCTGGATATAGTGACATGACCATAAAGACAAGAGTTTACTTAGATTGGGAGGTGCCATATTGATATTTGGGACTTGGAAACTAGATAAGAGAATTTTCTGGTAGGCAATTAAAATGGGCATTAAATAATAATAAGCATTATTTCTTTTAGTTCAAATCCTTAAAAGGGTTGCAAATTCCTGAGATTATTTCAGTTTGCTTGGTTTAGGGAATATTCAGTTCATGGTGGAGAGGAACACAAGTTTTCTCTTTTCTATCTTAGCTTTCTCTTGAGCTCAAATGCATCATTGAATAGAAAATAAACACACAGAAAAAAAAAAAGAATAAAGCTAAAACACACAGAAAACGATACTTCAGAACCAGAATCTGTTGGGGTAAATAATGTGTATTTTGATACAGTCTATCTTCCATGATTCATTTCTCCTACAAGCTTCATATGAACAGTGAAACAGCCAAGATTATTGTGGCTTGAGCAAAAATAGTACAGTGACTTCACATCCACAGAGATAATAATACTGATGATAATTCTAGAGATAGCCTAATGTATTGAGCTGAATACTTATGTGCTAAGTACTCTGATAAGCAATTTATATGCATTTCCTCATTTAATTATCCCCCAAATCACATGAGATTGATGCAACAAGGAAGCAATTATTTTCCTTAGGAGAATTACTTTCTGGACTATGTTAATATACATTGATAAGATCTAACTCCCTTGAACTTTGTGTTAGCACTGGGTTTTCTGATTTATTTTCTATTTACTTATTAATATTTTAATTGATTTAAGGTTCAGTGATTATGATAATGATTATTAAGAATTATCTAGGTATTTGCACTTACTGAATCTGCTTTAAAAAAACCTGATTTCCATCATTTCAAGCAGTTAAAACAATTATGCAAAATTTTTGTACAATTAAAGGAGGATTTCTACTTTTCTGGTGTTTGAGCTATGTACTGGTAAATCATCTCTCTTAATTCAGATCTAGTTTTTCCCATAGAGATTAAATTTATTTTCTTGTTTTCAATTCATTGCCTAAGACTTAGCTAATTTACCTAGAACAATGACAGTGCCATTTGTAAAAATATTAATCTGTTTTCAATTCTAGAATATATAGCATATATGAAAACTTTTATTAACTTTAAAATATTATTCAAATATAAGATCATTGCCAAAGTATTATTCCAGCCCTGCTCTGACACATCTGAGGAAATACTTTTTTCATTATTTTTCTTATGATTGTAAGATATATGCTAATTAAGGAACTCAGAAAACATAAAAAAGGGACTCAACAAGGAAATACCTAGAAATTAGCAAGGTTAGCAATCTCCTGTATGTTTCTTTTTACAATCATAAATATGTACAAATATATACACATGTACACAAATATATATTCATATTTGTATTTATATAAATATACATATTTTAAAATAAAATTATACTACATAATAAGTTTTTATAAAAAATGTTTCCCTATACCATTAAATATTTTTCTAGGGGTGCTTGGGTGGCTCAGTTGGTTAAGCATCCAGCTCTTGATTTGGGCTCAGGTCATGATCTCATGTTTTGTGAGTTTGAACCCAGTGTCAGAATCCCTGCTGGGCTCTATGCTGACAGTACAGAGACTGCTTGGGATTCTCTCTTCCTCACCCTCTCTCTCTGTCCCTCCCTTATTTGTGTGTGTGTGCTCTCTTTCTCTCTCTAAATAAATGAATAAACATTAAAAAAGCTAAATAAGTTAAATATCTTTTCCAAAACATATTTTAGAAATTGCACAGCATTCTTGAAAACATATATGCTACAACTCAATTTAACAATCTTCCTATTATTGAAATTTTAATTGGTGAAAACTGATCACTTAAGGCACACTGGAAATATACTTTAAGGGAATTCAAGGTGTTGATATATGAGTGCAGTGGGATGCCTACTTAATATATTCCTCAAGAGAATTCATCAGCCTTCTTTATGATTGGCCTTTTAGTTCCCCAAGGTTCTATTTTTCACTGGGAAATGTTTTAATATCTAGCAAGCAATTATAATAGCACTATCATTGTACCCAAGGCATTTAATCACTCATGATTCTACCCCCTTTCCTAACTGTATCTGAATTATCTTGGTGAGGAAAAAAATACTTATTCTCAGCATGACTGCAATAAAACTAGTGAAAAAGAGTAATTTAAAAAATCAGGTCTAAAGGACCTAAAGCACAATAGAAATTGCACCTGGATTTAGGGGATTATTTCCTATTCCCTGTTGAGTACTTAAATAGTTTTGTGCCCTAGGAAAAGTCACTTAAATTCTCTACACTTCTGACTCCTCACCTGATAATTTATCTTAAATAGTATTTTTTTCTCTGAAAATTTTAATTTATCCTTAAAGGGAATAAATGCCTCAGTTGATGTAATCTTGTTTCCAAGTGATATATCTGAAACCAAGTAAAACTTATACAAATTAATTCCATATACTTGAGTAAGTTTACTACTGAGGTTTTTATAATTAAGTCTGAGCTCTTGAGATGATTTATTGTTATCTGTGGTTAGAGTTCAGAGCATTTTCCTAAATGTTATTTTTCTACAATTAAGTTTTTAAAAATTTTATTTTAGTGACAGAGTAGGGGGAGAGGGGCAAGGACAGAGAGGGAGAAAATCTTGAGTAGGCTCCATGCTCAGCACAGATGGAGCCTCACTCGGGGCTGGGTCCCATGACTCTGGGATCTGAGCCAAAATCAAGATATGAATGCTCAACAGATTGAGCCACCCAGGCACCCCTACAATTAACTTTTTTATCCCTGAACTAAACTCAATGCATTTTTGTTAAATATACAATAAATACTTGTGTTAACTTTCTTACTTTTTCTTTCTTTCTTTCTTTCTTTCTTTCTTTCTTTCTTTCTTTCTTTCTTTTTTCTTCATCTCTCTCTCTGTCTTGCTCTTTCTCCTTGTTTCCTTCTTTCTATGCCCAGTGTGGAGCTGGAACTCACAATCCTGAGATCAAGATCAAAAATTGCATGCTGTACCAACTGAGCCAGCCAGGCACCCCTAACTTATTTTTCATATGAATATTAGAATTATATTTTTATTTAAGTAGTCCATTTTAGATCAGTCCATTGATCAGAAGTGTGTTTAAAATAGAAATCAATTAGGGAAGAGTTTGTGTTATAATATTGAGTCCCATGTGAATGGAATTTTAAAATTGCTTTCATAAGAAATACTCTTAGAATCTGATATTTTCACCTCTCAGAACATCTGCTAAACAAGAAGACACCCTTTCTTCTAACAGGACTAGTCCTACTTATTGTGCATGAGTAGAAAAATAAGAGAGAGAGCTTGCCCTAGCAATATTAAACCAGTGTGATGCTGGCCCCTTAAGTAAAAATTGAGATAAGAGAAACAGAAATGAGAATCTATAGACAACAAGTCTGACATTAATAGTAAAGTAGTTAAATATTCAAAAATAGAACTGGGGCAATTTTTGGATACTTGGATCTAAAAGTTATATCCTTTTTTCTCAACCTTATCAAAATGAGTTCAATATGGACCAAACTCTTCTTTTAAGAAGAGTATTTATAAAATGTAAAATAAAACACCACAACTATTAGAAAAAAATTTTTTGATGTATTTTTGTTATTATTACTATGATATAAAATTACCTTCTTGGCAAAACGCCAAAAATAAAAATAGATAAAGAATAGAAATTGTAGGAGGAGAGTCAAGATGGCAGAGAAGTAGGGGAACCAGAATTTCCCTCGTCCCTCAAACACAACAGTATTGAGGTAAGAATGCTTGGAATTCCAGGAATCCATGCTGCAGAATGACAGACACATGTCCACGAGTGTATGGAAACAGCTTGGCAACACAGAGAGTTACTTCAGTGAACAAATCAAAGCATACCTAGTGGAAGGTTCAAACTGCCATTATGAGTAGGGGAATAAAGCAACCAGAGATGCAACAACAGAATGCATGCAACACACTCTGAAAACACTTCCTGAAGTGGCAGGCTCTGGACAGTGTATGACCCCTTTTTAAAATGATAGCATTCACAGGTGAAGGACACATAACAAACTATTAAATATGTAAAAGACAGAAAACTAGCCAATATGATGAAACAGAAGAATTCTCCTCAGAAGATATTCAAGGAAAAAAAATAGCCAGAGAATTGTTCAAAACAAATGTAAACAATATATCTGCACAGGAATTTAGAATAGTAGTCATAATACAAATAGGTAGACTTGAAAAAAAGCATAGAAGACAGCAGAGAATCTATTGCTGCAGAGATCAAGAATCTAAGAAATAGTCATGACAAATTAAGAAATGTAACTGAGATGCAAATTAAACTAGATGCAGTGACAGCAAGGATAGAAGAAGCAGAGGGGAGAATAGGTGAAATAGAAGATAAAATTATGGAAAATAACGAAGCTGAGAAAAAGAGGGATAGGAAATTAGTAGATCAAGAGGGAAGAATTAGAGATGTAAGTGATTCATTGAAACATAATAATATCTATGTCATAGGAGTTTCAGAACTAGCAGAGGGAGAGAAAGGGGAAGAAGGTTTATTTGAACAAATTATAGCTGAGAACTTCCCTAATCTGGGGAAGAAAGCAGACATCCAAGTCCAGGAGGCACAGAGAACTCCCTTCAAAATCAACATAAACAGGTCAACACTACAACATATCATAATGAAACTGGCAAAATGCAAAGATAAAGAGAGAATTCTGAAAGCAGCTAGGGACAAATGGGCCTTAACCTACAAGAATAGACACATAAGGGTAATAGCAGACCTGTCCACTGAAACTTGGCAGGCCAGAAGGGAGTGGCAGGAAATATTCAATGTGCTGAATAGGGAAAATATACAGGCAAAAATTCTTTATCCAGCAAGGCTGTCATTCAGAATAGATGGAGAGATAAAGGCTTTCCCAGGAAAACGAAAGCTAAAGGAGTTCATGACCACTAAACCAGCTCTGCAGGAGATCCCAAGGTGGACTCTGTGAGTGGAATGCTGCAAAGACTACAAAGGACCAGAGACATAACCAAAAGCATGAAACCTACGGATAACAATGATGCTAAATCCATATCTTTCAATAATCAATCTGAATATAAATGGACTGAATGATGTAATCAGAAGACATAGGATATCAGAACTGATTAAAAACAAACAAACAAACAAAAAAAAACAAGGTTCATCTATATGCTGTTTACAGAGACTCATTTTAGACCTGAGGACACCTGCAGATTGAAAGTGAGGGGATGGAGAATCATCTATCACGCTACTGGATATCAAAAGAAAGCTGGAGTAGCCATATTTGTATTAGACAAACTGGGTTTTAAACCAAACACTATAACAAGAGATGAAAAAGGGCATTATATAATAATTATAGGGTCTGTCCATCAGGAAGAGCTAACAACTGTAAATGGTTATGCCCCCAATGTGGACACCCAATATATAAATCAATTAATCACAAACATAAACAAACCTATTGATAATAATACTGTAATCGTAGGTGACTTTAATACTCCACTTACAACAATGGACAGATCATCTGGGCAGAAAATCAATAAGGAAACAATAGCCTTGAATGATACACTAGACCAGATGAACTTAACAGACATATTCAGAACTTTTCATCCAAAAGCAGGAGAATACACATTCTTCTTGAGTACACATGGAACATTCTCTAAGACAGATCACATACTGGATCATAAAGCAGCCCTCAATAAATATAAGAAAATTGAGATCATACCATACATATTTTCAGATCACAATGCTATGAAACTTGAAATCAACCATAAGAAAAAAATTGGAAAGCCTCCAAATACATGGAGGTTAAAGAACATCCTACTAAAGAATGAATGTGTCAACCAGGAAATTAAAGAAGAAATTTAAGAAATTATGGAAACAAATGAAAATGAAAATACGAGTCCAATGCCTTTTGGATACAGCAAAGTAAGTCCCAAGAGGAATTTACATTGCAATCCAGGCCTATCTCAGGGAAAAAGAAAGATCCCAAATACAGAACCTAATCTCACGCCTAAAGGAACTAGAAACAGTGCAGCAAAGAAAGCCCAAAGCCAGAAGAAGAGAAATAATAAAGATTAGAGCAGAAACAAACAATATAGAATCCCCCAAAAATAGTAGACCAGATCAATGAATTTAAGAACTGGTTTTTTGAAAGAATAAACAAAATTGATAAAACTCTAGGCAGACTTCTCAAAAAGAAAAGAGAGAAATAGATAAATAGATAAAATCATGAATGAAGGAGGAAAGATCACAACCAACACCACACAAATGCAAAAAATTATTAAAGAATACCAAGAAAAATTATATGCCAACAAACTGGACAACATGGAAGCAATGGACAAATTGCTAGACATCCAAGACTACCAAAACTCAAATGGGAAGAAATAGAAAACTTGAACAGACCCATAACTAGTGAAGAAATTGAATCAGTTACCAAAATCTCCCAACAAATAAGAGTTCTGGGCCAGATGACTGCCAGGGGAATTCTACCAAACATTTATAGCAGAGTTAGTACCTATTTTTCTCAAGTTGCTCTAAAATATAGAAATGGAAGGAAAACTTCTAAACTCATTCTATGAGGCCAGGATTACCTAGATTGCCAAACTAGACAGAGACTCCACAAAAAAAGGAGAATTACAGGCCAGTATCCCTGATGAACATGAATGCAAAAATTCTCAACAAGATACTAGCAAGTCAAAGTCAACAACATATTAAGAGAATTATTCACCATAATCAAGTGGAATTCATTCCTGGGCTGCAGAGCTTGTTAAATATTCACAAATCAATCAATGTGGTACATCACATTAATAAAAGAAAAGATAAGAACCACATGATCTTGCCAATAGATGCAGAAAAATCATTTGACAAAATATAGTGCCCTTTCTTAATAAAAACCCTCAAGAAAGTTGGCATAGAAGGAACATAACTTAACCTCATGAAAGCCGCACATGAAAAGTCCACAGCTAATATCATCCTCATTGGGGAAAAACTGAGAGCTTTCCCCCTGAGATTGGGAGTATGACAGGGATGTACACTCTCACCCCTGCTGTTTAAAATATTGTTGGAAGTCCTAGCCTCAGCAATGAGATAACAAAATGAAATAAAATACATCCAAATTGGCAGAGAAGAAGCCGAACTTTCACTTTTTCACAGATGACATGATACCCTATATGGAAAACTTGAAAGACTCCACCAAAAAATTGCTAGAATTGATCCATAAATTCAGTAAAGTGGTAGGATACAAAATCAAGGTACATAAATTGGTTGCATTCTATATACCAGTAATGAAGCAGCAGAAAGAGATATTAAAGAATCAATTCCATTTACAATTGCACCAATAATCATAAAATACCTGGGAATACACCTAACCAAAGAGGTATAGCATCTGTATGCTGAAAACTATAGAAATCTTATGAAAGAAATTGAAGAGACACAAAGAAATGTGAGCACATTCCATGCTCAGTGATTGAAAAAACAAATATTATTAAAATGTTGATACTACCCCAAACGATCTACACATTCAATGCAATCTCAATCAAAATAGCATCAGTATTCTTCTCAGAGCTAGGAAAAACAATCCCAAAATTTGTTTGGAACCACAAAAGACCCCGAATAGCCAAATTAATGTTGAAAAAGGAAACCAAAGCTGGAAACATCACAATTCTGGACTTTAGCCTGTATTGCAAAGCTGTAATCATCAAAACTGTATGGTATTGGCACAAAACAGACACACAGACCAATGGAATAGAATACAGAACCCAGAAATTGACCCACAAATGTATGGCCAACTAATCTTCGACAAAGCAGGAAAGAATATCCAATGGAAAAAAGACAGTCCTTTTAGCAAATGGTGCTGGGAGAATTGGACAGCAACATGCAGAAGAATTAAATTGGACCACTTTCTTACACCATACACAAAAGTAAATTCAAAATGGATGAAAGGCCTAAATGTGAGATAGGAATGCATCAAAACCCTGGAGGAGAAATCGGGCAACAACCTCTTTGACATTGGCCACAGCAACTTCTTACTTGACAGAAATCTGACGGCAAGGGAAATAAAGCAAAAATGAATTATTGGGACCTCATCAAGACAAATAGCTTCTGCAATGCAAAACAATCAACAAAACTAAAAGGTAACTGACAGAATGGGAGGAAGATATTTGCAAATGACATATCGAATAAAGGGTTAGTATCCAGAATCTATAAAGAGCTTACCAAACTCAACACCTGAAAACAAATAATCCAGTGAAGAAATGGGCAGAAGACATGAGTAAACACTTTTCCAAAGAAGACACTCAGATGGCCAACAGACACATGAAAAGATCCTCAACATCACTCCTCATCAGGGAAATACAAATCAAAACCACACTGAGATACCACCTCACACCAGTAAGAGTGGCTAAAATTAACAACCCAGGAAACAACAGATGTTGGTGAGGATGTGGAAAAAGAGGAATCCTCTTGCACTATTGGTTGGAATGCAAACTGGTGTAGACACTCTGGAAACAAGGGGGAGGTTCCTCAAAAAATTAAAAATAGAATTACCCTACTACCCAGCAATTGCACTACTAGGAATGTATCTAAAGGATACAGGAGTGCTGATTGATAGGGGCACATGCACCCTAATGTTTATAGCAGTGCTATCGATAGTAGCCCAATTATGGAAAGAGCCCAAACGTTTATCAACTGATGGATGGATCAACAAGATATGACGATAAAGAAGAAGATAAAGAAGGTATATGTATGTATATATAATGGAATACTACTCAGTGATGAAAAAGAATGAAATCTTGCCATTTGCAACAACATGGATGGAGCTGGGGGGTATTATGCTAAGTGAAAAAAGCAAGTCAGAAAAAGACAGATATCATATATTTCCACTTATATGTGGAATTGAGAAACTTAACAGAAGACCGTAGGGTAAGGGAAGGAAAAATAAGGTACAAACAGACAGGGAGGCAAACCATAAGAGTCTCAAATACAGAAAACAAACTGAGGGTTGATGGGGTAGGGAAAATGGGTGATGGGAATTGAGAAGGGCATTTGTCGGGATGAGCACTGGGTGTTGTATGTAAGTGATGAATCATGGGAATCAAATCCCGAAGCCAAGAGCACATTGTATACACTGTATGTTAGTTAATGTGTTAAAAAATTATTTAAAAAAATATATAAGTGGTATATTTGACAGCAAAAGCTACCAACATCAAAATGCAAGAAGGAAAGTCAAAGATAGGATAAAAAAAAATAAAGAAAGCAAGTAAATCACAGCCAGTATCATAGGTGAATGATCAGTTTGGTATATTTAACAAGTAAGGGGATTTTATAAGTAAATAAATATGAAAAGTTTATGTGCGATAAAGGAAAATGACATAGATATGAAATAAATTATAAAAGAAAACATATAAAGACAAATAAACACATATAACAAATTTGACCACACTTGTAACAACAATTTAAAAAAGCAAATCAAAGAAAAATATGAGATATAATCTTACCTGCAAAATTTCTATTACAAATGCTATGGAACACAATCGAAGAGTGCAGTGCCAAAGCATAATATTCCTTTAGTTTCATTTATCATCAAAAGCCTTCAAAGTTCATGGTCTTTGTTCTAGCCCTCTGCTTCCACCGGTTTATCTTCAGCTTATAATGGGCAAGTGTGTAAAGGTGTGGTTATAATGATGTATTAGAGCAGGTTATACTAGTGAAAAATTGGAACTTAAAAATGTTTTCAGTAAGAGACTGGTTAAATTAATCATGGTGTATTTAAAAGGAAAACTATATTGGTCGAAATGATGAAAATAAGTTTATATATTCATTAGCAAGCAAAAGTGTATACAAGCATGCTTGCAGAATGTCTAGTTATTTTTTACTTAATTTATTGACTGTACATTTAAACAGACCAGATCCAGATCCACTTGTTTCCCCCTAAACGGCGTTGCTTTATAAATGCCGCTTTCAGGAAAGCCCAATTATTGTGTGTATATGCACACACAAAGCACATTTACAAAAATATAAACATAGATTTTCTGTTGTTTTCTACAGTGTAAAGTAGTTGACAAAATTTTTCTACAAATATTTAAATTAATGTGATTAGATGAATGGTTTTAGGAGGTCTTTTTTGAAAGGAAATATTAATCATGATGAAATAAGCAAGTCATTTATATAATTTAATAAAAATTATTGTAATTTAGGCCCATCTTAAGGAAATTAGACAAAGATGAATAATTTTGAAATATTGATTGATATCTTGTATATGCCTTATGTATTACTAGATGAGCGCTTACAGATGTGAAATTTATATACTTCAGTCTGTTAATAAGTTGTCTTTGGATTGCATAAACACAAGCTCTTTCTGATGCTTCTGGAACTAAATATCTCTTAGATGATGTTCAAAGTGATTTAGCCTTATAGTAAATTTCTCAGTGAATTGAACATTGTAAATTATTTAAGTACTTTTATATTCATTTGTATGCTTTCTGACATTTCGTTAACTCCTGTATGGTGGTGTGAAATTTATATCTTTAAAAAGAGTACTTCTTTTTAAGAAGTGGATTTGAAATTCATTGCTGCTACAAAACAAACAAACAAACAAAAACTGGTTTGAGTGGGAGTTACTAATTCTTGCAATGTTCCACAGTATTATTTTGCTAATAGTGATACTTGAAAATATGTTCACCTATAGTACTGGTTTTTCATGTATGTCTCAGAATGAGGGGAAATCCAACCTGCCTGTAGCTATCTAGTATAATGTTTTAAATATTTATCATCTTCAACACGGGATGTTCAGTGTTATGTCAGATAACTGAACCAGCTCTTTAAGAGCACTTATTGTGTACAATAGGAATGAGTGTAAGGTCAGAGCCATCTGAGGACAGTCTGTTTTAAGATGGAAGAATAAGAAAGGCCAGGAGAAAGCCCAAAGAAAATTACATATATAGAAGGCTTTATTTTATTACGATTATTACTTTTTAAGGATATTATCAAATATTTGTTATCTAAATCTGTTCGTATTTAAGGTATTCAAAATTTTCAAAGGAATTGCAAGTACGATGTCCTTTTCCTTTCAGTATAGTCCTTATAGCTAGAAGGAACCAACTTCAATAGGTGCCCCTATCAGGGCTGCTTTGGTGACTGTTTTAAAGCATCATGTAAGGTTTTTTGTTTTTTTTTTTTTTAATGTTTATTCTTGAGAAAGAATGTGTGAGCGGGGGAGGGGCAGAGAGAGAGGGAGACACAGAATCTGAAGCAGGCTCCGGGCTCTGAGCTGTCAGAACAGAGCCCAAAGTGGGGCTCGAACTCAGGAGCCCGAAGATCATGACCTGAGCTGAAGTCAGATGGTTAAGTGACTGAGCCACCCAGATGCCCCAGCATCATGTAAGTTTTAGAGCACTTTCTGCCTTTGTCTCCTGTTCTCAGTTTTAGTTAGAAGCCCAAGAAGTTTCAGGCAAATCCACATATTTTCATTTCATCCATTTATCCAGATAAACTTACTTTTGGATTTACCTATTTAACAAAATTGACTTGAAAAATCCGTGTCTCTAGTTCCCAGGGGCAGCTTCTTGGTCATGTGACCTATACAATCAATCCCACAGGGTTCTGCCTTTGGAAGGGCTCCACACCTGGTTCAATGCTTTGTTTTTGTCATCTTGAAATTATTAATATTTTGAACAAGAGGCCCTTCATTTTCATTTTTCACTGGGCTCATCAAATTATGTACTCTCTTTTTCTCACTTCTTAAAGGTGCCAGCCTTGATGATGCAGACATCTGGAAATGAGTTTGTGGGATTGCTCATTAAATAGCACTTGTAAGAAACTTTTCTAGAGCCTGAATGTTTTTAACTTCTTATTTTTGAAACAATTATAGAATCATAGCAGGTTGCAAAATTAGTATGGAGTAGTCATGTGTATCCTTCAGACAGCTTTCCCCAATGGCAATATCTTACATAATTATATGCAGTTTCAAAACTCAGAAACTGACATCAGTTTTTACCTGCATTCAGTTGTGGTGTGTGTGTGTGTGTGTGTGTGTGTGTGTGTGTGTGTGTGCGCGCGCGCGCGCGAGTGTGTAGTTCTATGCAATTTTATCACTCGCAATTTATGGGATCACCACCACAAACAGAATACAGAACTGTTCAGGCATCAGAGGGGAGCTTTTTTGTGGTACTCTTTTGTAGAAGAAGACCACTTTAATCCTGCTAATTTACCTAAACAGAACACCCTGAGCATTATTACATCTGGCATTAACTTCAGTATTTATTATTTTTTAGAGACAGTTTAGTGGTTTCTCAAACATTAACTCTTTTAATCCATATAAGAACCCCATGACGTAGATACAGTGATTATCTACATTTCACAGATGAGAATATTGCTATATAAATTGTCAGAATATGTGAGGTTCTAATTTCTTAACCTGTGAAGGCTATGCTGCTTCTTCAAATAATGAATACATATTTTCAAAGAAAAAAGTCAGTTTTTGCTATTTATTCAACTTTAAGATTTTATGGGTGTTTTATTAATTTTAAACTAAAAATATTTTTTATTATTATTGGAAAGACATTTCCTTACTTTGGACACTTGCCCCTCCCCATCACAAATCACATACTAATTTTTAACAATGTTCTTTTAAGCAAACAGCTATTTGCAAAAATGCTAATATAAATGGTTAATGACCTTATCAAGTTTTAAAGACTTTATTTATGATATTTTAAACTTGCAAGTCAACTTATAAAAGACAAATTTTGGGTTGTTCAGTAAAAGCCCAGCCATCTTCAAGAATCCAAGTTTCATGGAAATAATTATAAGCTGGAAAATTAAAATGAAGCTGTAAATTCTCAAATAAGTTAATTACAGAAATTATTTTACTTACAAATACATTACTTTATAATTTAATGTAGGGAAATTAAAATATATAATTTCCAATGTATCTTTGCCACTGATTGGAAATAGTATATCTAAGCCAATTTCCATTCTACAGAAAATATAAAATTAGTTGTTTTACAAAGACTAGACCATAACTTTGAGCCTGAGATATTATGTATTCTGTATTTGAATATGTTCAGCTGCTGTGCTATATATTTACATTTAGACATTTCACAGAAATTTTGAAATTATATGTGTTATAAGTGCCATATTGCTTTTTAGGGAATACTGTATGACAGAATAATGTAGGTGAGTTACATTATAATATATAATATTCTCTGCCTTAAAAGAGGTCTGTTTTATTTGAAGCCCTGATTATTACATGTCTGCCTTATTTCTAACAAATGTAAAGTATTGTGATGAATCTGGTCTGCTACAAAAAATGCTTTCAGTGTTAGTTTATGCTTGTCAGGGTTGTAGGGAACTTTGATAGTATATCCCATAAGCTTTCTTTTTATATGGCATATCAAAATCAGATATAGTAAAATATAGTCTTAAAACATAACAAGAAGACACACAACTAAAAACAAATAAATGATGGTCAAAGGAAGTGTAAAATTGATTCTGAATTTATTTATGTTCTGGGGATATATGGAGCTTATCATACTTTTAGGGTACAATCATACTTGGAGAAAAAAAAAAACAATTCTTCTGAAAAGCCAGAACTCCTCATTGTTTAATAATGAATAGAAAAATAACCTTATGACTCTTCATTTCAGCTGCAAGAGAGACCCTGATGAGGCCATAATATTCAGTCTGTGCATGCCAAAATATAGCTTCTTTTTTTTTTTTTCTTTGCTGGGCTCACTCATTCATACATTGACAACTCACACTTTGAAATGCACATTTCACATGAGTTCCCATACTCCTGAGACTGTCACTCATCACTACCCTCCACAAGTAAACCACCTTCCAATAGACTATCCTAGAAATTGTCTAGATCCAGTAGTCACTTCTGATACCACATATCTGTGCTGAACTGGGATGTTTGAGACTAGACAGTTCTAGCTGTGTCTCTTACTCCGTAATCTTTTTTACATCCTAAAGGCAGACATTGGGTGCCTCCCCTTTCTGATTTTCTGATATGTTTTATTTCCTGTATGTTATTATTCCTCCCCAATCCTTTATTTGCCAGAATGCAATCTATTTGCCTTTGTAATGATTATTTGTCATCTCTTGGCAAATTCTAATTTAACTGTGTAATTCTAAAACAATATTAGTCTGAAAAGCATCAATTATCTAACATGTTTTGAGTCTTACTACATGGTCAGTATTTGTTAAAGTTACATATAACTGTGCATCCTTAAATTTGAGGGTGGAATCTTTTATATTTGACTTTTGGGAGATCAACTTTGTTTAATTTTTAAAATTTTATTTATTATTTGCCTTTTGGGTTATTTGATGAATCACTTAAAGAGTATTAATGCCTCCCATCATGAAAGGGAATTTATTAGTTTGTGTGTGTGTGTGTGTGTGTGTGTGTGTGTGTGTGTGTGTGGTTGTTATTCCTTCTATTGTTACTTTATTTTGGAACACAAATATTAGTAATACAGTTGATTGTCACATAAAATTTTATATCTCTAATAATGTTCACTTTTCCTTCATGTCTATTTTTTTCCTGATAAAGCTATTTGTGCTCTTCTTTGGTTGTTTCTCTTTTTCTTCCCTATTATATCTTCTTTATTGTCTTGGTGAATGCCTAGTAAAATATGTACTGTTAATTCTTTTTCTCTTTTTTTAAATCCACTTATGATGATTTTATAAACATGACTTTAGATGATTTTTATATAGTATGACTCTTGCTATAATGTCTACCTGGTTGGTTTATTTAATTTTTGGAAAATATCCCTTCTTTCTATTTCTTTCTCTTTCCCTTTCTCTCTCTGTCTTTCTCTCTCTCTTTCCCACCCTCCCCTCCTTCCTTCTTTTTCTTTCTTTTCATCTTCTTTTCTCCTCCTCCTATTCCTTCACCTCCTCCTCCCTTTCCTCTTCTTCTTCTTCTCCTCTTCCTCCTTCTCATCCTTCTCTCCCTCTCTTAGATGCTACCATTAATATGTATATAGTGTTTCTTCAACAACAATATAGTTGAAAGTTAATCACTATTTTTTCTTCCACCTGAATAACATATAGATCTTAAAATCAATTAAATTATATCACTATGGTGCTATCTAATGCTATTGTTTTCCAGTATCTTATATCCACATTGTAGTTTTTTTTTTCTGATCTAGTCATTATTATTATTGCATTTTGTCTTTGTTCAATTTTTTTTTTCCAGGAGAGCACTCTTTAGAAGTTATTTCAGTGAAAATTATCAGTGATGAATTCTTTAAGGCTTATTTGTCCAAGAATACCTAGTTCATCTAATTCTTGTTCTTGAATGATACTTAACTTCAAAATTCTAGTTTGGCAAATTTGCTCAGAATTTTGAAGAGCTTTACTCAACTATAGATTCAATTTTTCCTATTTTGAAGTTTTTTATTCTCTATAATTGTGATTATTTGTATGCTTAACTCCTTTAATTTTTTGGGTGTTTACCAGTTTCATTTCAGTGTGTTTAGGTGTGATATGCTTCTTTACCATGCTTGGAATTTGTGAAGCTTCCTGAATATGGCAATATATGCCATTTTTCTCTTGAATATTTCCTCCCCTACTCCTTGTGTTTTTTTGGTATTTCTTTTGAATTTTTATTTTTTTCCATTTTATATTACTTTTATTTTAATTTCTCATATTTTTTCCAACTCCTTATTTCTCTGCAGTCTCTTCTGAATAAGTTTACATATCTATTTCCTAGTGTATTAATTATTGCATCAGTTTATATCTAAGCAGATGCTGAACTCCTTCATTTATTTTTTCCTACCATTTAAGAAAATGTTTACTAAAATCTTTTCAATAGTTTACAAAATGTGTACATCTGTAGCTGATACCTGAGTCTCTCCTAAGGAATCCACTTGCCTTTAAGCTCACTCCAGTAGGAATTTTTACTCATTCTCCTATAGCCCGACATAGAACTGGGAGGAGAAACTTCATTCATTTGTTCTTCTAACCTGCTTCCCAGCCTCTAATCTTACAAGATCCTATCAAAGTTCCGTCCTTCAACCCATCTGACCATGTCAATATAGTAATAGTGGTTGCAGTAGTAGTGGTACCAGTACCAATACTAACAGTAGTAGTAATAAATAGTGTGTCTAGGATTAATCTAGGTAAAGTTCTAAGCACTTTGCACATACTGATTCACTTAATACTAGGTAATAATTACTATTACCTTTCTCATTTCACAAGTGAAGAATCTGAGGTATACAGTACAAGTAAATAATGTCAAGCGAGTAAATGATGAAGTTAAGATTTGAAGGTAGGAAATTTGTTTTCGGAGTGTATATCCATAATTATTGTTTTATGGGTTTTATTTCCCCACATGCTCTGTTTTTTTTTTTTTTGATTTCCAGGATTAATTTGATATTTAGCTCTCTTGTTCAGCAGCTTCCTCTTAAAACCAAGTCTTCCATAAATACAAAATTTCAAAATATTTGGGACACCCCATCAAAACTACTAGGAAAGTATCCATTGGGTTTTTTTTCCCAGTATCAATAATTTTTACTTCCATTTTACTTCAACTACTTGTATCAAAGTTTCCACTGTGGACATTATTATTTTTAATTTTAATTTTAATTATTATTAATTTTAATTTTAATTTTTTTAAGTTCCCGCCTCTGGAATCTTAAACTGTTAACATGTTCTGTGATTGTGTCAGCTCTTTTAGTACCTTATTCACTACAAACCCGTCGTGTGAGAGCTATCTCCACATGAAGAGTTATCGTTACCTGTCTGTACCTCAATTTCCTCATCTGTGAAGTAATTCTCTTTTACCAAATATTTATGATCTAAATAAGATAGCATATATAAAGCTATATCATAAATCCTAGAGAATGGTTCTGATTAAAAGCCTCAAATGTGCCCTTTATTAAGTGGTAACTTCTCTTGTAGCCCTTCAGCTGTGTCTTAATCTTTTCTTCATTCATTGAACAATTCTATTCTTTTTATAAAACTTACTATACCTTGTCATTATCTACTTATATAATTTACTTGCTTATTGTCTGACATTGTCAGCAAAAAACCATCAACGTTACAGCATAAAAAGTGATTATTGACGATCATACCAAATGGGTAATGAACAGAAAATGCTTATTTTTAAAGAGTGTTTTGAGTCCTAGTTTGATTGATGTAAACGTGTGTGTGTGTGTGTGTGTGTGTGTATGTGTGTGTATATATATATATATATATATATATATATATATATATTTCACTCAAGTTTTAATAAACTGTTTGAGGATTTGGGCTCAGCATACATTATAATCTTCCCCTCCTGAAAATAATGGCAAATAGCTGTGGTTTTTTGTTCTGCACCGTGAATCTGGTTGTCAAGAGCACATTATCATTATTTTTTTAATGTTTAATTTTGAGAGATAGAGAGAGAGAGCGCATGAGTGGAGGAGGGGCAGAGAGAGAGGGAGACACAGAATCTGAAGCAGGCTCTGGGTTCTGAGCTATCATCAGCACAGAGCATGACACAAGGCTCAAACCCACAAACTGCTAGATCATGGCCTGAGCCGAAGTCAGACCCTCAACCGACTGAGCCATTCAGGTGCCCAGACAGCACATTATTGACATTAATGCGTCTATGTGTATTTTGAAAAAAATGCCAAAATTATAAAGCAATTCTAGATTAGTAAAGGAAATGACCTTTTATCTGTTTTTTTGTATGTTATCATAGAGGATAATCATGTTTTTTCATAACAAACATTTAATAATTTGAAGAGTGTGAAATATTGGCTTAGCAAGAAAGCTGTTCTTTTCTTGTAATAAGGTCAAATATTTATAGAAAACATACCTTAATATTTAAACATAGTTTAAAATCTATATATTTGCAATCTAGAAGTTCTTGTGTAACTTAATTCCTGCAGTTACTTAAATAAAATTAAGAAAAATCATCAAATTGTACTTTTTACTTGATTTCATGTGGCATACCACAGATGAATTTAAAATCTTTGACATAGAGGGGTGCCTGTGTGGCTCAGTCGGTTAAGCATCCAACTTCAGCTCAGGTCATGATCTCATGGTTTGTGAGTTCAAGCTACACATTGGGCTCCAAGCTGACAGTGCAGATTGAGATTCCCCTCTCTCCCTGCCTAACTCCCTCTCTTTCTGCCCCTCCCCCACTTGTGCTTTCTCTGTCTCTAAATAAATAAATAAACTTTAAAAAAAAAAAGCTTTGACATAGATAATATTCCAGTTTAAATTGAATTTTGATAATACGGATTAGATTCAATGCCTATTAATTTACATGCAGTGGGAATAATGGAGGCATTTTGGTAAATACAGTGAACACCAGGAGAATTGAACGCCTGATCATTGATTTATTCATTTATCATACAATTTTATTCTCATTTTATAATGGGTATTACCTATTTCTCAGCAGGAAAAGAATATGAAGTAATGAGCTGATGGAGAGTTTGAACAAAATGGGCAAACTGTTTTTACCAATTACCAGCATAAGCGTTTAATCTACAAGTGCTCAGTTTAACAACATTGAATGTGTCAACTCATAACAGGAATTTAGCCCCTCGATTCAAATATTCATAAAATGGCTCTGGAGGTGCTAGCAACATCAGCATTTTATCTATCTATATCTATCTATCTATCTATCTATCTATCTATCTATCTATCTATCTATCTATTTATACCTGCAGGGAGACTTTGTCTCTTACTTTCTAGGTGGTTTTACTTGTAATGTGAGATAAAAAAGACTGGGCTGCATACTTTACTCCTCCCTGAGGAAGGAGCTAAACTGATTAAGATCTTCTCTACTGTATTTTTAAGAATGTCACTTTTTGTTCGCTGTTCTTACAGTGTTGTGCACATACCTAAAACAAAACAAAACAAAACAAGAAAACCTGGCAATTGATTTTATTTTTATAAAGTGTAGCTTTTTTAATGGTTTATATTCTACAGTTTATTTTCTGGTTTATTCTTGTTGTAACTTAAAATTGATCAGCTAATGATATCTCATTATTGCTGATGTTGGTAACAACAATGAAGGAAGGATCTCAATATATTTTCCTTTCCCATGTTAATTAATACATTAAATGCAAATTCCAGGGAAGTGTATGTCTTGTTGCAAAGTAGGAAAATGCATTTAATAAATACATATATATACCTGTTATGATTTAGTTATATATTTCTGTGCCCTTGATTTCCATCAAAGTTAGAACAATTGTAGGCTTAAATAGATTTCCTGATATTCTAATAAAGTGATAGTTTAATTATGCCTGTGGTCAGACAGAGACCCATATGTATAATTAGATATTGTTGTTTTTGCTTTACATTTTGTGACATATCTAGTTCATTTGAAATTGAATGTGAGTGGTTGCACGTAAAACATTATTTTTGGATTATTATACGAACCTACATAGTGGCCTAGGAATGTCAATATTTGTGATTGCATGTAAACTGATCTGCAATTTCTGTAAGTATGGTGATAAAATGCAATGTGTAATGCAACATGTTTAAAACATCAGTCTCAAATTCTCTACTTGTGAGCCCTCACCCTCACAGAAAGACACAGCTACCTACATTCCTAGCTGTTTCTTGGGGTTCTTTGGACAATATCATAGCTATATTTCCTTTGGAAATTTTGTAATTGCATGCAAAAGTTGGTTAAACAGCATAGTTTATACCTAAATCTTTTAAAAGGATATTTGCAAGCAATTTATTAAACTTAGATAGCTCTAAGAAGATTCAGAGCTTTTGCTGTTGTTGTATATACTTGTACTTTGAAAAAGATTTCAGAATTAAATATGTATAAACTAAAAAGCTTTTAAATGTAGTCAACATGTTTAGAGCAAAAATTGATTGATTCTTTATTTATTTATAGCACAAGTGTATGAGTGGGGTAGGGACAAAGAGAAAGGGAGAGAGAATTCCAAGCAGGCTCCATGCTGACACAGTGCAGAGCCGGATGTAGGGCTTGAAGTCGAACTGTGAGTTCATGACCTGAGCTGAAATCAGGAGTCAGATGCTTAGCCAAATGAGCCACCCATGCACTCCGTTAAAGCAAATAGTTTCTTTCTTTTTTTTTTAAAGCAAATAGTTTCTAATAAAAGAGAAGAAATTACTTGATGAAAAATTTACCTATAATTTATTTATATATCTACACACACACACACACACACACACACACATGACACACTAGACTACAATGTTTTGAGGGTAAGTATTGTTATTGAGATTTAGTATCAGCTTCTTCAGGGTCTTACATAAAGATATTTATTGCATATAATGGGCCTCACTTTCCTTCATCGGTTTCTTTCTTTAACTTCTTTTTAAGATCTGGTTTATTTTTCAGTTTGAGACAGGAGGGGCACCTGGGTGGCTCAGTCAGCTAAGCGGCCAACTTTGGCTCAGGTCATGATCTTGTGGTTTGTGGGTTCCAGCCGAGTGGTGGGCTCTGTGCTGACAACTTAGAGCCTGGAGCCTGCTTCAGATTCTGTGTCTCCCTCTCTCTGCCCCTTTCCTGTTCACGCTCTGTCTCTCTCTCTTTCTCTCAAAAATAAATAAACATTAAAAAATTGAATTTGAGACAGGATATTGAAGCAGATTACATTCATATTCATGACTTCATTTGCCACCTAAACACAAATGAAAAATTTACATCTCCATTCCAGATTTCTCTTTTGAGTTCCATACTTATATAGCCAATAGATTATTCCAACTTATCTCTAGAATATCTCAACAATACTTCACATTCACCATAGAGAAAACTTTCCCCATGAATAAGAGGCATTAAGAAAGTGTTTCTCATCTCAGTGAAAGAATCTTTAATCAACTGTTGTTCAAGTCAGAAACCTTATAATTTTAATAATGGTCTGCTTATAGAAAAAGTCGTCTGTTATCAAGTTCACTCTATTTAACTTACCAAATATCTCCCAAGTAATTAATTTCTTACCATTTACCATACCATTATGCTGGTTGAATGTTTCATCAAATAAGATCTCCTCCTAAAGGTAATAGTTTTCAAATTAGTTTTCTGATATTCACACGTTTCATCCAGTATGGCCACTGCACTCATACCACAGACACTGCATCAAAAATGCAAATCTGAGCATGTCAGTGTTCTTTTTCTAACTCCAAATCTCTATCATAGCTTATAGAATAAAAATTCAAACTTTAATATGGTTTCAAAATTCTGTATCATTTAGTCACTTTGAGCTTATTTTCCATGTGATCTTTTTGTTTTAGTTACAACAAACTCTTAGTAGTTTCTCAAAATTGTGTCCAATGACACTTCAATCCTTGAAAAACTGCTATAGTTTCTACATTGATGGCTACTTTTTCCCTTTGCTCTTGGTTAATTCCCACTTGACCTTTAGTTTACAACTCAGTGTTGGTTCCTCAAAAGAGCTTTCATTGGGGTGCCTGGGTGGCTCAGTCGGTTGAGCCTCCAGTTTCGGCTCAGGTCATGATCTCACGGTTTGTGAGTTCAAGCCCCACATCGGGCTCTACGCTGACAGCTCGGAGCCTGCTTCGGATTCTGTATCTCCCTCTCCCTGCCTTTCCCCCACTCATGCTCTGTCTCTCTCTCAAAAATAAATAAACATAAAAGAAATTTTTTTAAAAAAAGAGCCTTTATTAAGCCTACAGCCCAACCTCATCCCCTAGTTATATGGCCACATAGTTCCCTGTGCTTTTCTTTCATAGCATTTACCATAGTTCACAATTTAAAATTTGGTATTATGTAAATACTCTGTTTACTATGCGCGGCTCTAGTTTTATACAGTCTGGAGTCATATCTGTTTTTTTTTTCCTTGAATTTTTGGCCACAAATGATTGCCTGAAATCAGCAAATACATGTTGACTGATAAATATATTGCCTGCATTACAATCTTAAACTTTTGCTTGTTTGGTACCTGTTCATCGCTACCCACATGCCATGATATCCAAAACATTAATGACTGTGGCCCTGAAATTGGGTGTGTGGATCCCCAGACAAACCATAGTAGTATCATTATTAGATAACTCACCTGTGACTGTACCAGGTCAGAATATAATCAAATGTTTTTCTCTTCTTTTGTATTGCTTCTTCCTGAAACCACTGCTTTATCCTTTTTATGTCAGCATAGAACCATATGTCTTATAAAAGTTATTCTGCACCTGGTCTATTTCTTCCATTTAATTTTCAAAATGGAAATATTTGTTTAAAAAGAAGAAAAAAAGAAGCTTAGGAGATCAGAAGGAATAAAAAAGCAAGTTACAAATTGTGCATGTTATTACTCGATTAATATTCTTGTGAGATATTCTTCTAAATAATCAGATCCCAAGCCAATTTTCTACATGAACTACACAGTGAAGGTCGTAAGAAATGTCCTTAAAGTTCTATTCCTATCTCACAGTAGTAAAAAGAGGGCAGTGCATTGTGATGCAGATTTGCTGCAATGTTCAGCTTAGTTCTCTAGCAGGCATTTTCCCATGAATATCATTATCCTGCCCATAAAAAGAGGCATACTAGTAATGGGTAAAACACTACCTACAGTAAGATGAAAGCCCTTACAGCTTGCAAACCCCATCACCTGACATTTGAATGTTTGGGAATTACCAACAGGTGCAGGGAAGCAAGACAATAAGGATATTAGGTGACAGTTTAAGGAATTAGAAAGAGAGTTTTGTATTAACCACTGAGAAATGTTGAACTGAGCTCGGCATTTGGCAAAGGTTATAATTTGAGAGCTCCAATAAAACATGAAAGACTATGGAAATGAGTGTACTATTTAGAAGCAGTATCAAGAACAAGTCTTAAAGGTCTTTCTCCAAATGTGACGTACAATAAATGAGGCTGTTTCCTATTATTATGTTCTTCCAGAACAAAGTCTTGAAGGAACATGTAGGTTCTTTAGACTATTCAATATATATTGTATTATGGCAACATTTTAATACTATGTTGGAATTCTCAAAATAAAGGAAGATGCACATTTAACTTATAACTGAATTAGCTTCAGTGAAGTTCATTTATATAATCTAATGTGAACTATGTACACCTGGCCCTTGAACAACACAGGGACTAGGGACACCAGCTTCCTGTGCCATTGAAAATACACGTATAACCTTTGACTTCTCCAAAACTTAACTATTAATAAATAGCGTACTACTGACTGGAAGGCTTGCTAATAACATAAACAGTCAATTAGCACATATCCTGTATGTTATATGTATTATATACTGCATTCGTGTATTAAAGGAAGCTCGAGAAAAGATAATATTAATAACACCATAAGGAAGAGAAAATACATTTACAAAACTGTATAGTATCAAGAAAAATCCACATATAAGTGGACTCACATAATTCAAATTTGTGTTGTTCAAGGGTCAACTGTATTAAATTATAAATACTGTTGTTAAATAACTTTTCTCATTGCAAGAAAAATAAAATTTAGACCTAAAAATCTGGGAATTTTGAATGAATAAGAAACATTCGAGAGTCAGACTTACATTAAATTTACACGTGATTTTAATAGAAATATGCCAAGATAAACATTCTATACCGAATATTTTATCACCGTGAACATTTCATAGATCACTAATATTAAACAAGTCTACTAAATACAATATTCCTTATTGGTACTTACAAACATCAGTGATTGTTATAACTGTATTGCTGTTGAAAATGATCAGGTATTTTTCTCATATTTAAAATGTCCCAATCATTTTGGACAAGCAAAAGAACAATTACAAACTCTGGACAAAACTTAAAACAAAACCACCTGAGAGTTGTGCTGAGTGAGTGAATACAGGGAAAATTTGGAAAGGAGTTCAGCCTTAAAAGAAGCGACCACATGAATACGTTTCCTGTTTTAGGGCATGGGTAGCTAAAATACCAAAAGAAAGTACAGCTGTATTTTTAGAATGAGAACCCCTCTGCTCCCTCTGCCAAAAAAAGCCAGAGGAGTCTGAGAATCAGGGTCACCGGAGAGTGACCAGGAGACCTTGAGAAGGTAGGAAACTCTGAATTCTGCGTGTGAGTTTGCCAAGAGTATATGCATTTGCAGAGAAAACCAAAAGTAGTCTGATTTGAGATCTAAGCTCCTATACACCTTTGGTGTACAACATATTTTTGGGCCAACTTAGATTTTGCTAGACAGAAACATGAACTCTTTTCAGAACAAAGTAGAATTATAAATACCCACCATACAATGTTTACAATGTTCAATATACAATCCCAAATTAATTGACATATAAACTTCCAGGTAAATGGAATCATTTTCTCAAGGAAAAGAAAAGTGGCATATACCAAAAATGACTCTAGTGTTGACATTACTAGAAAATAAAACTTTATTTTTTTTTAATTTTTAAAATGTTTTTATTTATTTTTGAGACAGAGAGAGACAGAGCATGAGCAGGGGAGGGGGAGAGAGAGAGGGAGACAGAATCAACAGCAGGCTCCAGGATCTGAGTCGTCAGTACAGGGCCTGAAGCGGGGTTCTTGAACTCACGGAGTGTGAGATCATGACCTGAGCTGAAGTCGGACACTTAACTGACTGAGCCAACCCGATGTTGAGCATCTTTTCATGTGCCTCTTGGCCATCTGGATGTGTTCTTTAGAGAAGTGTCTATTCATGTCTTATGCCCATTTCTTCACTGGATTATTTCTTTTTTGGGTGTGGATTTAGGTGAGTTCTTTATAGATTTTGGATACTAGCCCTTTGTCTGATATGTCATTGGCAAATATCTTTCCCCATTCCGTTGGTTGCCTTTTAGTTTTGTTGATTGTTTCCTTTGCAGTGCAGAAGCTTTGTATCTTCATGAGGTCCCAATAGTTCATTTTTGCTTTTAATTCCCTTGCCTTTGGAGACGTGTCAAGTAAGAAATTGCTGCAGTTGAGGTCAGAGAGGTTTTTTCCTGCTTTCTCCCCAAGGGTTTTGATGGTTTCCTGTTTCACATTCAGATCCTTCATCCATTTTGAGTTTATTTTTGCGAATGGTGTGAGAAAGTGGTCTAGTTTCAATCTTCTGCATGTTGCTGTCCAGTTCTCCCAGCACCATTTGTTAAAAAGACTGTCTTTTTTGCATTGGGTATTCTTTCCTGCTTTATCAAAGATTAGTTGGCCATACTTTGGTGGGTCTAATTCTGGGGTTTCTATTCTATTCCATTGGTCTGTGTGTCTGTTTTTGTGCCAATACCATGCTGTCTTGATGATTACAGCTTTGTAGTAGAGGCTAAAGTCTGGGATTGTGATGCCTCCTGCTTTGGTCTTCTTCTTCAAAATTACTTTGGCTATTCGGGGCCTTTTGTGGTTCAATATGAATTTTAGGATTGCTTGTTCTAGCTTCGAGAAGAATGCTGGTGAAATTTTGATTGGGATCGCATTGAATATGTAAATAGCTTTGGGTAGTATTGACATTTTAACAATATTTATTCTTCCAACCCATGAGCACGGCATGTTTTTCCATTTCTTTATATCTTCTTCAATTTCCTTCGTAAGCTTTCTATAGTTTTCAGCATACAGATCTTTTACATCTTTGGTTAGATTTATTCCTAGGTATTTTATGCTTCTTGGTGCAATTGTGAATGGGATCAGTTTCTTCATTTGTCTTTCTGTTGCTTCATTGTTAGTGTATAAGAATGCAACTGATTTGTGTACATTGATTTTGTATCCTGCAACTTTGCTGAATTCTTGTATCAGTTCTAGCAGACTTTTGGTGGAGTCTATCAGATTTTCCATGTATAATATCATGTCACCTGCAAAAAGTGAAAGCTTGACTTCATCTTTGCCAATTTTGATGCCCTTGATTTCCTTTTGTTGTCTAATTGCTGATGCTAGCACTTCCAACACTATGTTAAACAACAGTGGTGAAAGTGGACATCCCTGTCATGTTGCTGATCTCAGGAAAAAGCTCTCAGTTTTTCCCCATTGAGGATGATGTTAGCTGTGGGCTTTTCATAAATGGGTTTGATGATCTTTAAGTATGTTCCTTCTACCCCGACTTTCTCGAGGGTTTTTATTAAGAAAGGATGCTGAATTTTGTCAAATGCTTTTTCTGCATTGATTGACAGGATCATATGGTTCTTATCTTTTCTTTTATTAATGTGATGTATCACATTGATTGATTTGCGAACGTTGAACCAGCCCTGCATCCCAGGAATGAATCCCACTTGATCATGGTGAATAATTCTTTTTATATGCTGTTGAATTCGATTTGCTAGTATCTTATTGAGAATTTGTGCATCCATATTCATCAGGGATATTGGCCTGTAGTTCTCTTTTTTTAATGGGTCTCTGTCTGGTTTAGGAATCAAAGTAATCCTGGCTTCATAGAATGAGTCTGGAAGTTTTTCTTACCTTTCTATTTTTTGGAATAGCTTGAGAAGGATAGGTATTATCTCTGCTTTAAATGTCTGGTAGAATTCCCAAGAGAAGCCATCTGGTCCTGGACTCTGATTTGTTGGGAGATTTTTGATAACTGATTCAATTTCTTCGCTGGTAATGGGTCTGTTCAAGCTTTCTATTTCCTCCTGTTTGAGTTTTGGAAGTGTGTGGGTGCTTACGAATTTGTCCATTTCTTCCAGGTTGTCCAGTTTGTTGGCATATAATTTTTCATAGTATTCCCTGATAATTGCTTGTATCTCTGAGGGATTGGTTGTAATAATGCCATTTTCATTCATGATTTTATCTATTTGGGTCATCTCCCTTTTCTTTTTGAGAAGCCTGGCTAGAGGTTTGTCAATTTTGTTTATTTTTTCAAAAAACCAACTCTTGGTTTCGTTGATCTGCTCTACAGTTTTTTTAGATTCTATATTGTTTATTTCTGCTCTGATCTTTATTATTTCTCTTCTTCTGCTGGGTTTGGGGTGTCTTTGCTGTTCTGCTTCTATTTCCTTTAGGTGTGCTGTTAGATTTTGTATTTGGGATTTTTCTTGTTTCTTGAGATAGGCCTGGATTGCAATATATATTCCTCTCAGGACTGCCTCGCTGCATCCCAAAGTGTTTGGATTGTTGTATTTTCATTTTCGTTTGTTTCCATATATTTTTAAATTTCTTCTCTAATTGCCTGGTTGACCCATTCATTCTTTAGTAGGGTGTTCTTTAACCTCCATGTTTTTGGAGGTTTTCCAGACTTTTTCCTGTGGTTGATTTCAAGCTTCATAGCATTGTGGTCTGAAAGTATCCATGGTATGATTTCAATTCTTGTAAACTTATGAAGGGCTGTTTTGTGACCCAGTATATGATCTATCTTGGAGAATGTTCCATGTGCACTCGAGAAGAAAGTATATTCTGTTGCTTTGGGATGCAGAGTTCTAAATATATCTGTCAAGTCCATCTGATCCAATGTATCATTCAGGGCCTCTTGTCTTTATTGACCGTGTGTCTAGATGATCTATCCATTGCTATGAGTGGGTGTTATAGTCCCCTGCAGTTACCACAGTCTTATCAATAAGGTTGCTTATGTTTGTGAGTAATTGTTTTAAATATTTGGGGGCTCCCGTATTCGGCACATAGACATTTATAATTGTTAGTTCTTCTTGATGGTTAGACCCTGTAATTATTATATAATGTCCTTCTTCATCTCTTGTTACAGCCTTTAATTTAAAATCTAGTGTGTCTGATATAAGTATGGCTACTCCAGTTTTCTTTTGACTTCCAGTGGCATGATAAATAGTTCTCCATGCCCTCACTTTCAATCTGAAGGTGTCCTCAGGTCTAAAATGAGTCTCTTGTAGACAGCAAATAGATGGGTCTTGTTTTTTTATCCATTTGATACCCTGTCTTTTGGTTGACGCATTTAGTCCAGTGTTATTATAGAAAGATATGGGTTTAGAGTCATTGTGATGTCTGTTGGTTTCATGCTTGTAGCGATGTCTCTGGTACTTTGTCTCACAGGATCCCCCTTAGGATCTCTTGTAGGGCTGGTTTAATGGTGACGAATTCCTTCAGTTTTTGTTTGTTTGGGAAGACCTTTATCTCTCCTTCTATTCTAAATGACAGACTTGCTGGATAAAGGATTCTCGGCTGCATATTTTTTCTGTTCATCACATTGAAGATCTCCTGCCATTCCTTTCTGGCCTGCCAAGTTTCAGTAGAGAGATGGGTCACGAGTCTTATAGGTCTCCCTTTATATGTTAAAGCACGTTTGTCCCTAGCTGTTTTCAGAATTTTCTCTTTATCCTTGTATTTTGCCAGTTTCACTATGACATGTCGTGCAGAAGATCGATTCAAGTTATGTCTGAAGGGAGTTCTCTGTGCCTCTTGGATTTCAATGCCTTTTTCCTTCCCCAGATCAGGGAAGTTCTCAGCTATTATTTCTTCAAGTACACCTTCAGCACCTTTCCCTCTCTTTTCCACCTCTGGAATACCAATTATGTGTAGATTATTTCTCTTTAGTGCATCACTTAGTTCTCTAATTTCCCCCTCATACTCCTGGATTTTTTTGTCTGTCTTTTTATCAGCTTCTTCTTTTTCCATAACTTTATCTTCTAGTTCACCTATTCTCTCCTCTGCCTCTTCAATCCAAGCTGTGGTCATCTCCATTTTATTTTGCAGCTCATTAATAGCATTTTTTAGCTTCTCCTGGCTGTTCCTTAGTCCCTCGATCTCTGTAGCAATAGATTCTCTGCTGTCCTTTATACTGTTTTCAAGCCCAGGGATTAATTTTATGACTGTTATTCTAAATTCACTTTCTGTTATATTGTTTGAATCGTTTTTGATCAGTTCATTAGCTGTCATTATTTCCTGGAGGTTTTTTTTTAGGGGAATTCTTCCGTTTCGTCATTTTGGATAGTCCCCGGAGTGGTGCGGAACTGTGGGGCACTTCCCCTGTGCTGTCTTGAATAACTTGCTTTGGTGGGCGGGGCTGCAGTCAGACCTGATGTTTGCCCCCAGCCCACCACTGGGGCCACAGCCAGACTGGTGTGTGTCTTCTCTTTCCCTCTCCTAGGGGCAGGATTCAGTGTGGGGTGGCGTGGCCCGTCTGGGCTACTTGTACACTGCCAGGCTTGTGGTGCTGGGGATCTGGTGTATTAGCTGGGGTGGATTGGCAAGGTGCACGGGGCGGGAGGGGCAGGCTCTGCTTACTTCTCCTTCGGTGATCCAGTGATCCACTTCGGGAGGGGCCCTGTGGCACCTGGAGGGAATCAGACCCGCCAGAGGGATGGATCCGCAGAAGTACAGCGTTTGATGTTTGTGTGGTGCAAGCCAGTTCCCTGGCAGGAACCAGTTCCCTTTGGGATTTTGGCTGGGGGGTGGGTGAGGGAGATGGTGCTGGCGAGAGCCTTTGTTCCCCGCCAAGCTGCGCTCTGTCGTCCGGGGCTCAACAACTCTCCCTCCCGTTGTCCTCCAGCCCTCCCGCTCTCCAAGCAGAGCTGTTAACTTATAACCTTCCAGGTGTTAAGTCACGCTTGCTGTCCGAACACACTCTGTCCGGCCCCTCCACTTTTGCAAGCCAGACTCGGGGGCTCTGCTTTGCTGGCCGGCTGCCCCCTGCCCCGGCTCCCTCCCGCTAGTCTGTGTAGTGCCCACCGCCTCTCCACCCTTCCTATCCTCTTCCGTGGACTTCTAGTCTACACTTGGCTCTGGAGAATCTGTTCTGCTACTCTTCTGGAGATTTTCTGGGTTATTTAGGCAGGTGTGGGTGGAATCTAAGTGATACGCAGGATGCGGTGAGCTCAGCATCCTCCTACGCTGCCATCTTCCCAGAAGCCAAGATTTCATTCTTTTGAACACTAATTCAAAAGCACTAATTCAAAAAGATATATGCCCCCTATGTTTATTACAACATTATTTACAATAGCCAAATTACAGAAGCAACCCAAGTGTTCATTGACAGATAAATGGATAAAAAAGTTGTGGGGTGTGTATTTGTGTATTTTATATATCAATTTTAAGGTTAATATGGAAGTGTAAACAACTGACCAAGTAAATTTAAAATAGGAGAACAAATTTGGAGGAAAAACACTACCTGACTTCAAGATATAAATTTACAATAATCGAGACTTTGGTTTCAAAGATTATTCTGAAAGGGATGGATAGTAAATACTTTACCATTTGCAGGCCATATATATGGTCTCTCCACAATTACTGAACTTTGCTATTATCCTAGAAGCTACACAGGAATACATAAACAAATGAGCTTGTGAAATAAATTTACAAGTATTGGCAGTATGCCCAACTTAACCTATAGGTCATAGTTTGCTAATTCTGATCAAGAATGTGGACTTGGCAAAAAGATAGACCTATAGATCAGTGGAACAAAATAGAGTTTGAGTAGATCCACTTATATCTGGTAAGTTTTCAACAAGGATGCTAAATAAATTCAGTGGTAAATATTTGGTAATATTTTCTTTATGTAGTTATCATTTGCATTTCCTAAGTAATGGTGTCAAACAAGATTTATCTGGGAGAACTTTATTGAAACATTTGTTAAAATATATTTTGGGGGTGGAATTTAAAAAGACTGGCAGTACAAGGCTTGATGAGGATGTGGAACAACTGGAACTCTTGCGTATTGATGATTAAATGTAAATTACACACTATTTTGGAAAATGGCTTGGCAATTTCTTAAAATGACTTAATGATTTCTTAAATGCTAAGAAAATACCTACCAAATAATCCAGCAATTTTACCCCTAGTCATTTACACAGGAGAGACTAAAACGTATGTCCACACAAAGACTTGTAAATGAATATTGATGGAGTTATCCATAATAGCCAAACCTGAAAAAGTTCTGTGTGTATCAACTGATGAATTATAAAACAACTATGGCATATCCTTGTAATGGAATAATAGCAATCAAAAGTAACCAATCTCTGAAACAAGCAACAGCAGGATGAATTTCAAAATTATTTCTGATACTTAAAAGAAATCATCTATATATGTATATATTTCTAAATATATATAATTTTATAACTTTATATAAAAGTACATATATATATATATACATATATATATATAATTTCAGAAAATTCAATCTAATTTACGTGACCAAAAAATAATCAGTAGTTCCTTATAACTGGGAATGGAAGAAAGAGTGATGAGACACAAGGGATATTTTAGGGGTAATGGAAATGGTTTGTCTGGTGGTGTTTGTAAAGTAGTATACAATTTTTAAAACTCACCACATTTTTTATTTCAAGTGGATGCAGTTTATTATATATAATTTATATCTCAATAAAGCTCATAAAATGAAAATTACATGATAAATACTATATTATTTATCAGTAAACCTAATTTAGAAAGATGTTCATAATGTAACTGGATGCAATATAGAGAACTGTTTTTTTTAATTTTTTTTTATGTCTATTTATTTTTGAGAGAGAGAGACACAGAGCACGAGCAAGCAAAGGGAAAGGAGAGAGGGAGACACAGAATCCCAAACAGGCTTTAGGCTCTGAGCTGTCAACACAGAGCCCAACGTAGGGCTTGAATTCACAAATCACAAAATCATGACCTGAGCTGAAGTCGCACACTTAACTGACTGAGTCACCCAGGTGCCCCAGAACTGTTTTTATGGTTAATTCTGTTTTAGTATCTGAAAGAACTTTTGTGGAGTAACAGTCCATAACTTTTTGTGAGAAAAAATCTGGCATGCTAAAATTTTGAAATTAGGCTTATATATTGATTTCATTTTGAATAAAAAGATCCATTTTTTTAACAGTAAGAGTGCATTCAGGGAATAGAAATCACTAAATGATTTTTAAAATGTAATATAAAGATTAATTAACTATTAACAAGATATTGGACTACTATTAATTAGTAAAATGGTTGGCTACTTGGATAAAGAGAAGTCTTAGGAAGATAGGAATAGCAGTTACAGGGATAGGTAGTAATAAAATCATATAGAATAATAATTTGATAGTAAGAATATCCTTGCTTCATTACTTTGAATGTCAGATAAAGACAATAGAGTGGTATACCAATTGTGAATAAACAAAACATAGTCTAATTTCTTCTTACATGGGAACTTTATCTTAATTGATTAACAGCTGGTCTTAATTCTTTATTTATTGTATTGCCATAAACAGAACAGATGGACATTTGACAGCGTAGCATCTGATTTCAAATTTATGAACAAATGATTTCTAGTTTTTCTTAGTTATAGCTGATTTCATTATTATAGGCAGCCTTATATTTCTAGTTTTTATATTACATTCCTCAGACAAAAAAGACACATTATGTTGCACGTTATTTTATATACTAAAGTAGAACAGTTGTTTGCTTTCCTATAGTTACAGAATCCTGCCTGTCCTCAAAAGATCATCTCATATAATCCCACACCCTTATATTATGTACTCGATTCTATTAAATTTTTCAAGCACAACACTAGCTCTTTATAATAGTCAAGTTCCTAAATGGGCTTCCTGTTTCCATTACTCTTTTTTATCTTAAACCTAGTCTCTTGTATTCCAATTTATGTATGTTATTAGACATTATACTTCATTGGGATCAATATTTGACTCTTTAAAGGAAAACATTGGCTCTAGCAGGAGATAATTAACAAGGTTATACTATATATATAAATATTGTTTTTTTAATTTAAAACATGAAAAAGTACATCATTTGATAATCTTTTTGGTAGAGCCAATTTTCCCTTAGGTATAGTGTTAATAATGGCTAATATCATTTCAAAAGTATTCCAAAAGTATACCTGTGGAACATCATCTACAATATTCAGTTGGGTTCTATAAGCTGTAATAATTATAAAGACAAAGAGAAAGTAATCTGTACTCAGAATCATTATATATTTCTATTATTTTTCTCTAGTATTTATAATTTTTGTCCTATTAAATATAGTTGTAATTTTAGTAACTTGCCTTTATAAAGTAAATACATGCCAATAAAATTTATAAAACATATAGAATTTCAAGTAAATTATAATAATCTTGTTTTTTACTCCTTACATTGGCTTAAGTACTATTTATTTAAACTATATCATACAATTATATGTACAACTAGCTTACATGATATCAAATAAAATAGATTCATGGTAAGCATATATTTCATTACATAGAACAGTTTCCCCAAATATACTAAAGGGTAACATAGAGAATGTCAGCATTATATATTAGTGAGTATACTAAGTGCATGAAGAGTGGTAAAAATGGCAAGTTTTTTTGACCTGAAATTGTTTTTGAGAGTTTCTATTGATGTACTCTTCCCATTCCACTATCCTACTAACTAAATTGACCACTAACACATAAAATGAATCTCTGCAAATATATGCAGTACAAAGACATGCATCATGTTTTAGTGGGATAAGCACCAATCTCAGAAATATTTGCTCAGCTATACATCCATTTATTCATTTACCCAACAATGTATTTAATTTCTGCTTGTACAGTGGGCTCTGGGCTGAACGCTGGGGATACATAGAGTAACCAAACAATTCAAAGACTGGGTGGTTTCAAGTCCAGTTTTATTTACTGAATGAATGATCTGGAAAAAAATCAGTTTCTTACTCTAATCTTCAATGATTTATTTCTAAGGTAGAAAGTATACATAGACCTGATGAAAACTAAATGAGTTAGTATGGGAATGAGCCACTCAAAATTATTAATATAAAAATTGTGACAATGTCTATTTTTATTAGTCCACTGAGTTTTTAAAATGATGATTGTTGTAGGTAAAGAAAGAGAGAGAAATGGTAAATGAGAGATAAGTAAGGGCAATTTCAAAACATATGCAGGATTAGGAGACACTGAGTAACTATGAGAGGGTAGAGCACCATGTGGCCCTGAAGAATATATTCTTGAGGTTTCTGAAAGAGTTTGGGGAATCAGTTTGAATTGCCCTGAAAGCCATTCTGTTAGTTTGTTTTGTTTTGTGTATTTATTTTAGATATTAATAATTGTATTAGAAGTAAAATCATAAACATTGAAGAGAGGAGTCATAAAAATTCAATGATTACCTAAAATGAAAGCCTTACTAACTTGAGCTAGGAAAATGTTACTTAATCTAAACCAGTGTTTATTTATTAAAACTTTCAAGTTACTTAGCATTCATGGTCTTAAATATGTAGTTCATCACCAGAGACTGTTTTCAGCTATTCTTCCTTGAAAAACATCCCCTCCCTTTTCTTTGAAAACACATGACCATAGGTGTTAAAGAAAGGATGGATAGTTAAAATCTACAGATAAGTCATAATTTACATTTATTTCAGGTTTTACAGTATTAAGTTGAACTATTTTTATTTTCAAATTAATGGCCCAAAGTGAAACCTCTGATAAAATATTTATTGATAGAGAAATACATACTACTTGCTAGAAGTACATGCCTTAAGTTTTAGCAATAATTGCTCTTGTGTAATTTATTTAATTTTCTACATTTACATGTTTTAGGGTCAAAGTTTTGGAATTGTAGTTTCATGATTTGCATTTTTAAAGTAGTATTTCACTCGTGGAAAATAATTTTCTTCTACTATGTCCATAACAGATGATATTGGGCTAGTAGGTAGAACAGGGCAGGTATAAACAGAGGCAAGAATTGAATGATATTGGGCAATCTTGGATAATCATGTTTTGCAGGAATGTATTTAAGTTTAGACAATAATTAAATCTGGAAAAAGAATACATTTATTAAACAAATATTTTCATACAGGTGTCCGTGTGTCAGGTACTTTTTATATGCTGGGGATAAAATCCAAAAATGAAATACATACACACACACACACACACACACACACAATTCTTGTCCATAAAGATATTTTCATTTTTGTTATTTTATGAATCTGAGTTTACAAGTAATAGGAAATGAGGATACTGGAGATAGAATATCTGAGCAAGTTTTGGTGATTTAAACCAATCTTATGCAACAAGGATTCATTCAGGAAGGGGAAGAGAGAAGTCTGACTCAAGCAAATACACAAGGTCAGTGTCCAAAGGCTAAAAATGATGGAGCAGGATAAAAGGGAAAAGAGTGATGTACAAACAAGGAGTAATGAACTGGTGGAAAATAATGAATACTATATGGCTTGTGCTTCAATCTTATTCTTGGTCAGTGAATGAAAATTCAGAGTGAAGCAGAACTTAACCACTAAGCTTCCTAGATGATTGAGGTGATTATATGGCGAGGGGGCAGAATCAACTTGGCATGCCTAAAAGTGGAGTAAAAAATTATACACTTTCTTCCTTTAAGCCAACTTAAAAAAATTAATTATTCTGGGTAGTTTGCTTCTTTATTAAAGAGAGTAAACTTTTGATTTTATTTTAATTATAATTAGAGACAATTATAAAATATGCCAGCTTTATACTTTCTATTGAGTTACCAAAGATGTGGTATTAGCATTTATTTCTGCCTTATGTCAAAGAAGGCTAAAATTACTATGAAAACTAGTTCATCCATAAGAAAATACAGTTAAATAATATGAAATTCAGCCTTGGAGGTTCTAGGGTAAGGGAAGATTCACTTTGTCCTTCAGATTGTTGCTTTTGTACAAACATGACATTTTGGTTGGAATTTGTGTTTGACAGCTCTATAATGTAATTTTCCAGAATGTGTTGAAGTGGAACCAAATGTCATTGGCTTCATTCGATAGATTTTCTGCCTGATGGAAAACACCATTACTATTCTATTTATTTATACAACCAATGAAAATATTGATTCTTTTTATTTGTGAAGTTATTTTATACATAATTTTCCAGAAGATAAGGATCACGTATTGGCCCCTATATATGTTCATGATTGAGCATTAATTGACTTTGATCTCTAAGAAACTGCCTGTGTTTAGTTCCATTTTGGCATTACTTGCACTAGCAGTTAACAGGTAGTATATTGGCTTAAGACATATATGTGAGTGGGGGGAGAATTCTGTGAAATAATTTAAATGGTGTTCATGTAAAAGCCATTCATAAATACAGAGAATAGAAAAGGAATTTCATAATATAAAACCAATTCATAATTTGAGAGTAGAAATAAAGCTTAGTCAAATATAAGTGCCAAGTGAAAAATACACTGGGGTCTTGGGACATAGAACCATTGCAAAAAAAGAGGCAGAGATAAGGCTGAAGTTATTGGAGCTCAGAGGTCAGATATAGGTTATGGTGTAGGTCAGTGTGATACACCTTAAAAAAAATGATTCATAGGTTGTAGGTTTCGGAATAAAGAAGACCAGCCAGACACAAATTTGCTTTTTTTTTTTTTTTAACACTGGTTAACTTGAAATCTTAATCTTAAATTTAAGATTTTAAAGTAAAATATTACATAACTTTTTTCTATCAGATTAATCGAAGTTACCTTTATGACTCTAGGGAAGCTGTGACAACTTGGAAATGGGGCTATGGCTGGGCATTTTGATAATTTTTGAGCTTTTTTAAAGTATGGTTTTCTGCTTATCTAGTTTCCATTAATAAAAAGAGAGCAGTCTATCTCTTACCATGCAAATTGTAACTTTAATCAATCTACTAAGACACTGACCTTGGGAATAAAATAAATAAAGTAATTTATTACTATAAGGGAAACCTAAAATAAATAATTTATTAGTATAAGAGAAACCTAAACTGCAGTGAGTTTGTGATTTTTAAGGCATAAAATTAAGTTCTTTATTTGCATTTGTCTCCTAGCAATACTTTTCAGCATGAAGGTAATGCATGTAGGTAAGAAATCCATATGCTAAGGGGCGCCTGAGTGGCTCAGTTGGTTGAGTGTCCAACTTCGGCTCAGGCCATGATCTCATGGTTTATGGGTTTGAGCCCCACGTTGGGCTCTGTGCTGACAGCTCAGAGCCTGGAGTCTGCTTCGGATTCTGTGTCTCCCTGTCTCTCTGCCTCCATCCTGCTTGTGTTCTCTCTCTGTCTCCCTCTGTCTCTGTCTCTGTCTCTGTCTCTCTCTCTCTCTCTCTCTCTCAAACATAAATACATAAATGTTAAAAAAAATTTAAAAGAAATCCAGATGCTGAAATGATTGGTGCAAAGTGGAAATGTTAGAACGTCTGTAAAAGTCCACCATATGATATAATACTGTTTATTTTACATAATAGCATAAACATAAGAGGTTGGACCAAAGGGTACTGTAAACCAGGTACCTGGGCTATATCGTGTGGTCCCAGACTATACACAGTGAAGGTTTTTTTATGATTTTTTTTCCCTGCTGGTCTCTAAGAAATATGACAAACAGTATAAGAACCTCTTTGTATTTCTCAAGCCTATCTTACTCAGCAGCTAGCTTTTCATGGGAGGTCATTTGAGAATGAACTTCCAGGCTATGGGTCTCCTTAAAGAGTATGAAACAGTCACTTTGCTTGAGTTAGAGGTGTCTTTGCTGCCTTCTTCTAATTCATTATATATGTAAATGTCTGTCCCAACTTGCCCAGACCCATGGAAATCGTTCATGTGACAATGAAGGCAAAGAATAGATGGATGCCTCACAAGCCACTGAACCCCAGTGGTTGCCGGAAACCACCAGAAGCTGGAAGGAGGCAAGGAAGGATCTTCTCTTAGAACCTTCAAGATAGCATGGCTCTGCCACCTTGAGGTTAGGCTTCTCCCTTCCAGAACTGTGAAAGAATAAATGTTTGTTGTTTTAAGCCACCAGGTCTGTATTTTGTTACGACAGCCCTAGAAACTAATAGAAAGTGCTACAATGAAACATCTTCAGGCATAGCACTACTGACATATGATAAAGCATGGATGAATTTCAAAATACTGTGCTAATAGAAAGACATCAGACCCAAAAGATCACATAGTGCAAGATTTTAGTTATTTGAAATGTCTGCCTATAAAAGCAGAAAGTACATTAGCAGTTTCCTGGAGATGTGGGTGAGAAGCAGGGTTGTCTGCAAATGAGAGGAAAGGGTCTCTGAGGTGATGGAAATGCTTTCAAATAGAATTGTTCTGATGATTGCACAAATCTGCAAATTTACTGATTTCTATAATTTACTCATTTTGATTTCCATAATTTTTAAATTTACTAATACTTATCATAGATTTAAATGAGTGAATGATATGGTATGTGTATTATACATCAATAAAGTTCTATTAAATAAAAAGAAAAAAAACATGCTGTGAAGAACAGTGAAGGAAGAAATTAAGTGAAAGGGTGGTGGCCCTTGAAAATATAAACAAGAATGATGGACTGGGCATGGGGGTGGGGAAGAATATATAAATCTAGAATATTTCTTTTTTACTCTGGACATACTTTCCAGTTTTTCTTTCTAATTATTACAAACATATGTTCTGTTTCCATGTACATGCTATAATTGGGGGATCGATTGGGGAATTATATAAGAGCAACAGGGAATTAATAACACCTGAAATATTTGAATCTATTCAAGAAGATGACTCTGATCTCAGTGGCTGCCAGCCTGGACCTCAGGTTTCTATGATTCATTTAAAAGAGTAGTAGGTAATCTCAAAAAAATTGATATTTCAGCAGGTGCATTTTAAATCACAATTCTGTTATAAAGACTAACTTGTTAAAAAATTAAAAAAAAACTAACAGCAAAAAAAAAAGGAAATATAGAATTACCCAAATTAATTAAAAAAAAGTCTAACTTGTACAATTTATGTTTATGTACAATTATATTAACTTCCTGTTGTGATCACATTTCTCTAGTGATTAGTTTCTAATGATATGTTTTAATTAATAGAAAAGTTATTAAATTACTACTTGACACATGCTATTGTTTAATCAAGGATACTCCTAAGTACCTCATGTATTATATGAGAATAATGGAATGAGATTAGAGTGGTAAATAATTTGGGAACAGTTATTTTCATTTACAGAGTGTTGCTTAATATGTCAAGTGTGCCAAACATATACAGAAGGGGAAGACAATTGATAAGCAACAAGTAGGGTGTTGGCAACATACTTGTACCAAAAATACTGTGGTAACTATTTATTAGCATATTAAAACCATTAGATATAAGTGTACCTGACAACATATATGTTTTCAATATAATAATGTAAGTATGGACCCTGATTAATCTGCCTAAATAAAGTGATTTATAAGCAAGCTAAGCAATGTTTGCATTCCCTTAATTTTTTGAATGAAGACTTGCAGAAAGCAAACTAAAGTTCATGAATTTTCGTATTATTTTCTCTTTAAAATGGAAAAAAAATGTTATTTTCAGGTACTGCAAAAGTACTGCTATGTACATTTTTATGTAAGATACATAAAATATGCCAATAAAAGACAGTAACTTAAGCAATATTAAATATTTTCATGAAGAAATTGTGAAATGAGTTTTATAGCGCTCAATAGAAAAAGAAATCAAGAGTATTTTACCCACTTACCATATATCTTTCACTATTTTGGACCTAAGCCTTTCATTTATTATGTACCAATTTGGAGTGAAATCTGGAGTGTAATAAAATCTCTTATAAGTGATGAGACTGTTCTGGAGTGGTACATAAAAGCAATCAGTCATCAAGTCAGCTAGATAAACAGAGGGGAGTTTTCCCCAGGTTATCAATATTAAATGTAAACCATGATTTACATAAATCCTTCATATCCTTTAATTTCCATGCTTGTTTATATGATACACCCTTGTTCTTCAAAACAATGACTTTTGCTCATTGTTTACTACCCTCTTCCTTTGATGCAATCTGTAAGTTGGACTCAAATACAGACTACTCTCTATATAATCATGTCCTTTTCAACTATCTATTTTACATACATTAATACACAGTAAGTATATTTACATTAAGTCAGTTCAACCAAAACTCCATTCAGTTCTATAAAGATATATATTGGCCACATAGTATTAAGTATATGTTGATACCACATATAATTACATTTTTAGTTGAAGTATGGTTGACATGCAATACATAATTGTATACATAATATAATACATAATGCAATATTATATTTGTGTCAGGTGTACAACATACGCATTCAACATTTATATACATTATAAAATGATCACCACAGTTAGCCTAGTTGTTACCTGTCACCATACAGAGTTATTACAATATTATTGACTATTATTCCCTATGCTGTACTTTATATTCTTATAACTTATTTATGTTATAATTAGAAATTTTACTTTTGAATCCATTTACCTGTTTCTCCTACCCCCAACCCCCTATCCTCTGACAACACCAATTTTAATATTGTACTTTGTATTTCTGAGTCTGCTTATGTTTTGTTATGTGTGCCCATTTGTTTTTTGATTCCACATATAAATGAAATCATACAGTATTTCTCTCTCTGACTTCTTTTACAACATAATACCTTCTAAGTCCATCCATGTTGCTGCAAATGACAAGATTTTTTCCTTTTTTATGGCTGAGTAATATTCCTGTGTGTGTGTGTGTGTGTGTGTGTGTGTGTGTGTGTGTGTGTGTGTGTATACATACATATTCTTTATCCATTTATCTCTCAATGGACATCTTAGGTTGCTTCTGTATCTTGGTTAATGTAAATAGACCTGCAACAAACACAGGGGTGCATATATTTTCTTTGGATAAATAGGGGAACTTTTATTTTCTCTGGACAAATACCTGGAAGTAGAATTGCTAGGTCATATGGTATTTTTATTTTAAATATTTTGAACAACCTCCATACCATTTTCCATAATGGCTTCACCAATTTACATTTCCACCAAAAGTGCATGAGGTCTCCCCTTCTCATCTTTTCCAACATTTGTTATTTCTTCTTTTCTTAATAACCATTTTGACAGGTAATATCTCATTGTGGTTTTGATTTGCATTTACCTGTTGATTATAGATGAGCATCTTTTCATGTGTCTGTTGGCCATCTTTATGTCTTTGGAAAAATGTCTATTCAGGTCTTCTGCCCATTTAACTTCAGATTGCTTGTTTGTTTACTTTTGTTTTGGGTGTTGAGTTATATGAGATATTTATATTTTTTGGATATTAACCCAATATTAGATATATCATTTGCAAATATCTTCTCCCATGCAGTAGATTGCCTTTCAATTTTGTTGATGGTTTTCTTCACTGTACAGAAGCTTTTTCGTTTCATGTTGTCCCAGTTGTTTATTTTTGCATTTGCCCTTTCCTGAGGAGACAGAAAAAAAATCCTGCTAACCCTAATGTCCAAGAGATTACTGCCGAAGTTTTCCCTGGGAATTTTATGATTTCAGCTCTTACACTTAGTTCTTTAATACTTTTTTGAGTTTATTTGTGTATATGGTATATATGTACAAAAAAGTTGTCCTGTTATATTCTCTGGCATATAGCTATCTCATTTTCCCTTGCATCATTTATTGAAGAGACTGTATTTTCCTTATTATATATTCTTGCCTCTTTTGTCATTTATTAATTAGCCATACAAGAAGGGATTTTTTTCTTGGATTTTCTGTTCTGTTCCATTGATCTAGGTGTCTGTATTTTTTGCCATTACCATACATACTGTTTCGATTTCTATAGCTTTGTAGTATGGTTTGAAATCGGGGATTGTGATACCTCCAGTTTTGTTCTTTCTCAGGATTACATTGGCTATTCACAGTCTTCTGTGGCTCCACACAAATTTTAGGATTCTTTGCTCTAATTCTGTGAAAAATGCTATTGGTATTTTGGTAAGGATTGCACTGACTCTGTAGATTGCTTTGGGTAGCATGGATATTTTAACAATATTAATTCTCCCAATCCGTGCACACAGTACATCTTTCTACTTATTTTTGTTTTCTTCAATTTCTCTCATCACAATGTCATAGTTTTCAGAGTAGAGATGTTTCATCTCCTTGGTTAAGTTTATTTCTATTTTTTTGATGCAATTGTATATGAACTTTTAAAAATTTCTCTAATAGTTCATTAGTAATGTATAACAATGCAACAGATTTTTGTATATTAATTTTGTATTCTGCAACTTTGTTGAATTTAAATTAGTTCTAATAGTTGTTTGGCAGTATCTTTAGGGTACCCTATATATGGTATCATGTGATCTGCAAATCATGACACTTCTGCTTTTTCCTTACCAATTTGGATGCCTTTTTATTTCTCTTTATTGTCTGATTGCTGTAGGTAGGACTAAAAGTGATGAAAGTAGGCATTCTTTTCTTGTTTTTGATCTTAGAGGAAATGCTTTTTACCATTGAGTATGAGATTAGCTGTTGATTTGTCATATATGGCCTTTATTATGTTCAGGCATGTTCCTTCTATAGCCACTTTGTTGATTTTTATCATGAATTGATGTTATATTTTGTTGGCTTTTTCTGCATCCATGAGAAGATGATATAATTTTTATCCTTTATTTTGGTTATATGGTATATCATATTGATTGATTTATAGATATTAAACAATTCTTGCATCTTTGTCATAAATCACACTTGATCATGTCATATGATCCTTTCAGTGCATTGTTGAATTTGGTTTGTGAATATTTTATTGTGGATTTCTGCATCTGTGTTCATCAGGGATATATATTGGTCTGTAATTTCCTCTTTTATGCATTGTCATTGTCTGATTTTGATATTGGTAATTCTAGCTTTATAGAATGAATTTGGAATAATTCCTTTCTCTTCAATTTTTTGAAATAGCTTGAGAGGAAAAGATATTAACTCTTCTTCAAATGTTTGATAGGGGCCTCTAGGTGGCTTTGTCAGTTAAGTGTCCACCTTCAGCTCAGGTCATGATCTCATGGTTTGTGGATTCAAGCCCCGAATCGGGCTCTGTGTTGACAGTGCAGAGCCTAGAGCCTACTTCACATTCTGTGTCTCCTTCTCTCTGACCCTCCCCTGCTCCCTCTCTCTCTCTCTCTCTCTCTCTCAAAAATAAATAAACGTTAAAAATTTTTTTTTAAATGTTTGGTAGAATTAAACTGTATAGCCATTTGGTCCTGGACTTTTGTTTATTAAGAGAGTTTTTGATTGCTGATTCAATTTCTTTATTAGTAGTAATACATCTGTCAGATTTTCTACTTCTTATTTTTTGTTTCTTGAGGTAGGCCTATATTGCTATAAACTTACCCATTAGAACAATTTTTGCTGCATTCTGTAAATTTTCATTTGTGTCAAGGTATCTTTTTTCAATTTCCTTTTCAATTTCTTCATTGAGCCATTGGTTTTTTTTAGTAGCATGTTGTTTAGCCTTTGTATTTCTGTGTTCTTTCCAGTTTTTCTTGTAACTGATTTCTAGTTTCATACTAACAATGCAATTCAACTCAGGTCACTGTGGTGGGCTGGGGTGCAGTTGTGCATATGATAGCAACACAATTAGAAGAAATTAGATATGATAGTTGCTATAACATAGGGAGGCCATTTCATAGAGTTATTGTGTAGGTAAAGCAGAAATTAGAGGTCATATTTTACATAACGTTGAAACATTTAAAGGTGTTAATATCCATAGAGAAAGAAAAGTTAATAAGACCACTTGGCAATGTGATTATAGTCTATAAATTTCTAATCTGATGTGCAGACAGCAGCTGTGTCACTTTGCTGGGGAGGTCAAGGAGCTGAAACTGCTTTTTTTTCTGCCTGAAGGAGAAGAAGGCAAATGGCCAGCTAATCAACTGGCACCAAGAATTTTATAAACAAGCATCTTATGTGTGGGGACACAGCTGAGTGAGAAAAAAAAAGACAACTATGTTTTTAAGTTTGTAGTTTTTGGCTTATTACATTAAAATACATCATTTTAGGGGAGCCTGGGTGGCTCAGTCGGTTAAGCATCTGACTTCAGCTCAGGTGATGATCTCGTGATCTGTGAGTTCGAGCCCCACGTCGGGCTCTGTGCTGACAACTCAGAGCTAGAGCCTGCTTCGAATTCTGTTTCCCTCTCTCTCCACCCCTCTCCCACTCACGTTCTGTCTCTTTCACTCTCAAAAATGAATAAATGTTAAAAAGAATTTTTAAAAATACATCATTTTACAGCACAATCTGAGCTCTAGAAAAGGATGTAATAATCATTTAGAAAATCATTATATGATCTCTAATGTCTCTTCTGGTTCAAAAAGTCTAAAACTTCATGTCTTTTTGCTTTATTGTTCTATACTTATTTATATACATACATATACTACACATATAAAAATTTAAAAATTATAGTAAAGTAGTTTCAGAAGGTTTTTCACAAAGACAGTATTTTAGTTTGCTGTAACTATTTCTTCAAAATTATACTATTTTCCTTAAATATGGACAAAAATATAACCACTATATTTGAGGAGTTTCTCTACAGTAATGAAATGTCAGAAATAAAAACATAGTACAATAGTTTAAAGTAGGACATTTCAGGGATGGCTGGGTGGCTCAGTCGGTTGAGTATCCATCTAACTTTGGCTTAGGTCATGGTCTCTCATTGGGCTGGCTGCTGTCAGCTCGGAGCCTGCTTCAGATCCTGTGTTCCCCTCTCCCTCCCACTCCCCTGCTCTCTCTCAAAAATAAATAAACATTAAAAAAATAGGAAATTTCATTAGAAACTGTCAAGGAGACAGTGAACTGAGAAAGTTGCATAAGTTAATAATCATAAAAATTGTACTTCATACACAGTAGTAATTCACTTACATACATTGGGATTTTAAAAAATAACTTTAATATGCATACAATGAAATCATTCTGTTGATTATATTTTAATAAGAAATGCTTCACTTTACAATGCTTATACATTATTATATGAGAACACTTTTTAAATTTTTTTTCACTTACTTTACTATATATGTGCCTTTGCATTTATTCTAGTTTTTGGAAACTGCCATTTAGGAAATAGTTAAGAAGCAGTAATGCAAGGCCTAAGCACATTAATTCTAACATTGAATTAGTTCTGTCTACGGCTCTAACCATTTTTCACTGTGTTCTGTATCCTATATCCTCTGCATCTTATTTTCTTTACCTTCTCTCTCTGTCTTTCTCTCTTTCTTTTTTTTCTTTTTGGCCTTTTTGTGGAATACTTAAGCAACTGCCTTTAAAATAAAAGTAACAATGCATCCATTATTGTTCCATCTTGAACATTTTTCTCCTCCCAATGCCTAGCAATTACAATATAGCACATTATTTACATTTCGGAACAAACCAGTAATAAGCATTGTATATTTTAGTTTTATTGTTAAGAACCTGAATATTAAATGGCAAAAACAGGCACAGCATGTATTCTACAAGTGTGGTGTGTAACCTCTTTTTCATATGTTTTCCCTTTACACTTGCAAATTGGATAAATGCAGCCATAGGTGTTTTGACAGCTAATTAAATGTGAATATGTGCATTTATATGTCAGCTTACTACTACTATTTGTGGAAATAAGATGGAATTTGTATAATTTGTTCTGAAATACTTTAAATTCACTTACTTACAAATCTGATTTTATGATGCATGCTGAGACATTCAAGTTGAAATTTCTATTGTGTGTGTATGTGTATACATGTACATATCTACATACTTATTACCTGTTTGAAAGTATACTTTATATATCTCATATAACACCAAATCTGTGGAGAGCAAATAACGTTAGTTTGGAAATAAATTTGAAGGCCCTAACTTTTTTCATTATTCTTATTCTTTGTGTTTTCTAAAAGTCTTATGGAAAGAACATACTGTAGGGCTTTTAGAATACTTATATCTGTGAGAAAACATATCATTCTTACTATGTTGGAGTTCCATTATCTTGGGTTAGTCACAGAGACTATAAGCAATAGTCCAGCCTTCTGAGTTATGATGGAAGATGCATGTGACCCAAGACAACGTATGTATTAAAATATACCATAAACTGTGGGGTGCCTGGATGTCTCAGTCAGTTGAGTAACTGACTCTTGATTTCTGTTCAGGTTGTGATCTCACAGTTGTGAGATTGAGCCCCATGTCAGGCTCAGCACAGAGCATGGGGTCTGCTTGGGATTCTCTCTCTCTCCCTCTCTCTCTGACCCTCTCCTGCTCATTCTCAATCTTTCTCTCTCTCTCTTAAAATAAATAAGTAAACTTAAAATATATATATATATATATATATATATATGTGTGTGTGTGTATATATATACTGTGTATATATATATGTGTATATATATATATATATATATATATATATATATATATATATATACATATATATACTGGGGTGCCTGGTGGCTCAGTCGGTTGAGCGACCAACTTCAGCACTTCAGCTCAGGTCATGATCTCACTGTTTTTGGGTTTGAGCCCCGTGTCACGCTCTGTGCTGATGGCTCAGAGCCTGGAGACTGCTTTGGATTCTGTGTCTCCCTGTCTCTCTGCCCCTCCCCAACTTGTACTCTGTCTCTCTCTCTCTCTCAAAAATAAATAAACATTAAAAAAATTTAAAAAACATATATATACTATTAACTGACCCTCAATTCAACAAAGTATTTTAGATTTCAAACAACCTATACTTTAACTGTGTTCTTACATCCTTCATTTCCCTAGAAAGTTCATTATAAAATATATGAAAAGTATAGATAATATAAGGTAATCATAAAAAGAGGAGTAGGGGATTAAAATGGGATATCAATTATACATAAAAATGTATAATATAAATCCAATATAAACAAAGAATGGACCTTAAATTTGGCTCTACATTTTGGAAATTGAAATGAGAATTTGAGCTGATTGATAATGTACAATGACAAAGATGATGAAGAAACCAATTGTTCATCTTAAGGTGACAGGTATTTTTTCTTGAAGTTACCTATAAAAAAAGACATCATTGTAATTAGCAACGCCTTTAAGAGGAAGATTATAATATTTTTATTTTATTTTATTTTAAAATTTACATCCAAATTAGTTAGCATATAGTGCAACAATGATTTCAGGAGTAGATTCCTTAATGCCCCTTACACATTTAGCCCATCCCCCCTCCCACAACCCCTCCGGTATTTTGTTTGTTTGTTTGTTTGTTCTCCATATTTAATAATAAACATGAAAGTGTGTTTTCTAACTTCCCTCAAAAAATGTTAATGAGATTCCCATTATGTTTAACAAAAACATTACCAAAGGGCGGCCGTATGTGGCAAAATCTAAACTCTCTGCTGGCCTGGCTAAATTATTATAAATGTTCACTGAATATCTTTCTATCATTTCTTCATAAATACTATTACAGTATTTCTCAAATATTTTATATCCTATACAAATGTATTTAACAATAATTTGTTAATTTTCTGAATTAATTTTAGTTAAATAGTTCTCAAAATTACCTTTCAGAAACGACTCATGTGATTTGGATATTTCCCTCCATTACCCTGGAGGGCAGTGATTGGTCCTACCCAGTCAGCTATCACATTCTTTTTGCTAAAAAGAGATATTCAGGAACAACCATGCTTCTTGAGCAAAGCCTATGAGAAATTATGATGCTTGCTGAGACTTTTGTGACAGAGTTATATGTTTCATTTTTAAAAACAAATTTAGATATGTATCTTTTTGACATATTGGTACTAATTTTTATTACTACCATATGGCACTTGGAAATGACTCCATCCTAATGTAGGACAAAGGCCCGATGAGTTCTAATGTTAAGTTCTGTAATCCACTAGAAACATGGAACAGAATATGTTAATTTATGTAAGTCAGTACGTTCCCTTTCATTGCAAGTTAGATTTTTAGTATTTTCTATTAATTTATGATTGGTGAAGGGAGGTGGGTGGGAGATGGGCTAGATGGGTGATAGATATTAAGGAACATACTTGTGATGAGCACTAGGTGTTAAATGTAAGTAATGAATCACTGAATCCTATTTCTGAAAGCAATATTGTACTGTATATAAACTAACTTAAACAAATAAATACATAAATACACAAATAAATAAAATTATTAAAAAATAAAAGTTTAAAACTTATAAAGCAGTATATACACAGGAATAAAAATTTAAAGGGTAAAAATGCAGTCAGAATACAAAGTAAATACTTTTCTAACCCTGTTCCTTCACCACTCAGTTCTACTGAAGAGGGAAAAAATTATTAAGACATTGTACATGCATTCCAAAGTATTGTATTCCTATATAAGCACATATGTTTATATTTTGTTTATTACACAGATACTAACAAGTTCCACACTCTTTTTTACCTAATTCTTTCACCAAGAAAATACATCTTGGAAATTCTTTCATATTATAAAAAAAAAAGACTGTCTCATTTATTAATTTTGTGATTTATATAACTAATTCTCTAGAAAAGTCTGGTTAATTGCTCTAATCTTTTGATACTATATATAACGATGCAATGAATAACCTTATATATACATTGTTCTGTGCAGTTGCAAATATACATAGGTATATGTGCATATATATGTATTATCTAGAAAGTATCTTTTCTACACGTATGTGAAATTTACACACATACACATTCACACATACAAAATCGTCTTCCATAGTGATTTTACTAATTTGTTCTACCAACAACTAATTTTCCTCTCCAACAGTGTGTTATCAACCTTTTTGAAACTTTGATGATCTAAGACATTACAACACTAATTGAATTTTTTTCTTATTCTGAATAACATTAAATTTTCTTATTTTTAAGTCATTTGAGTTTCTTCGTTTGTAAACTAACTTTATATTTTTGCCAAATTGTATTAGGTTGTTAATATTTATTATTTTTTCTTAAATTTTTAAGAGCTGGTTGTGGAAATCAGCTCTTTGTTGTAAGTTGTAAATTTTCACAACTTTTTCGTTTGTTTCTTTTTCACTTTGTATATGGAATTTTTTTCCCACAAAGATTTTAAAATTTGGATTAATCTGAAGTTAAGTTTAAATTTTGATTTTTTTTATCTTTGTGTGTGTTTGTAATTTATAGTATATATTTGAAAGTCTTTTCGATTCCATATTACTAAAAAACTTATATGAGATTATCTCTTATTTCCTTTTTTATCATTTATATCTTTGGTATATGTGGAAATGATTTTGATAAAAGGTATGGATCAACTTATTTTCCAGAAGACTAATGAATAATTGGCATCATTTTTTTATTTTTTTAATTTTGTACCTCATGGGTACAAAATGATACTTTTGATATATTCTACATTTTCTCATCCATCTTGCTTATTTTGTTTTCATGTTATGAAAGCACTATGATGCTTTAATTATTTGAATACTATTATATGATATTTATTATCTAGCAAGTGTCATTCCTACTTCATCTGTTATTACTATTTGTTTTCATAATTTTTCTTATTTTCTAATTTGTAGTATTTATAAACGTGGAAATCAAATCTATGCTCCTCTAAGTAGGAAAAATGTATAGATGTTTTTATTGGGATCTTTAACATATATATTAATTTAATTTATAATTAATTTATAATTATAAATTATTTAAATACTAATTTAATTATATTTATTGTAGGTCTTTACTTTTTTGCCAACAATATGGTGGACTCTTCTCTTTTTGTTTAAATGTCCTTTCCATGCCACCCAGTCCCATTTTAAAGTTTCTTTATACCTCTATCGCATATGTCCTATGTTTACTCTTAGATATTTAACATTTATTCTTTTATAAAAAAAAAGCAACATGGTAGGCAGAATTTTAAGATGATCTACAGTTACTTTCTACCTCATATAATTCCTCCGACATTTATATTGAACTTGTGAATATGAACTACCAATATCACAATTACATTACATTACATGGCAAAAGGGAGATTATACTGGGTGGACCTGATTTATCAGATGAGCCCTTGAGAAACAGAACTTCATCCAGCTGGTCATATAAGAGAATGTCAGATATTTACAGCACCAGAAGGATTTGGTACTGTGTTAGTGGCTTGAAGATAAACAGGGTCATCAAGTAATGACCTGCAGGTCACCCATATGGACTGAGAGTGGTCCAGGGTCCCACAGCCAGCAAGAAAACAGGGACTTTAATGAGGTAACCACAAGGAATAGAACTCCACTTGTAACAGGTGTCAACTTGGACAAGCATCCTGAGCTCCAAATAAGAATGTAGCAAGCTGACATCTTGGTTTCGGTCTTAGCCGAGAATCCGGTTGTGCTGTTCCAGACTGACAAACAGAACCCTGTGCTAATAAATAGGTGCTTTATAAGGCACCAAATTTGTGTTCATTTGTTATGCTTCAACGGAAAACAAATACAGGCATGCACATCCATTTTATCTTCTAACAGGCTGTTATTTGTTACTCATTTTCTGTATTTTTCTGCCAAATCATTTAATTTAATCACCTCATAATTAGCCAAAGGAAAAAAATAATCATTTCTTGTTTTTTTAGTTTTCCAGGCAAACCAGCATAGCTCTGTAAATAAGAATGAATTTGCCTTTTCTTTTCCATTTAAGATTTTTTCCTTGTTCAACATTTTTGATGATTATTATAAAATAATTTTATCTTATTAAAAGCACTTCCTTAGATATCCCTGAGGAGATATCAAAAGATCATGACAGTATATGCAATCACTGCTTTAACTTTTCTCTCAAGGCACCTGAGCCTGTTTGTTGAGAGTAGCTATCCATTAGGAAAAGAAAACATAGAACTTTCATATACTGTTGGATGCAGGCTATGAGTTGACATTAATGTCAGGGGAACTAAAATAACAAAAATCATGGTGCTATCATAACATTCCTATAGCAGAGACTGTTGTCACCCCTATGTTGGGATTTTTACAGGGAACACCTGAAACTCTCTGCCTGAGCTCTTTTACTGGCCACAGTCATTGTAAAGGGCATGGCAAAAATATTGAAGATTATTCCTTTCCTATTGCTGCTATAACAAATTACCTCAAACTTAGTGGCCTAACCAATACAAATGTATTACCTTACAGTTCTCTAGGTCAAAATCTGAAATAGTCTCACTGGGCTAGAAAGCAATATGTTGGAAATATTATGTTCCTTTCTGGAGTCTCTAGAGGATAAAAGATTTCCTTGCCTTTCCAGCATCTAGAGGCTGCCCCCATCCTTAACCCATGTCTCCTTTGTTCTAAAACTAGCAAAAGTTGGTCATGCCCTTCTTGCATCACATCATTCTGATCTGACTCTAATCTTCTTCCTCCCTCTACTGATTTTAAGTCTCTGGTTATTACGTTGGCTTCAGCTACATAATCCAGGATAATCTTATTTTAAAACCAGTTGATTAGCAACTTCATTTCCATCTTCAATCTGAATTCCCTTTGCAATATAACCTGAAATAGTCACATATTTGAGGATTTAGACATGGACATCTTTGAGGGGCATTATTCTGCCCAGAAGAAAGATATACTCAAGCCTCCTTACCTCTTGGATAGTACAACTTGAAGATCTGATCTTCATTGTCTTCACAGGTTACAATTAGGACTGAACTTCAATTGTACTCATTCATATGCTCAGTGTTCTCAAATCTGTGTTTAAAATCATTTTTCCCCTTTATTGGGATGAAGGACTTAAGACAATTAGTAGCATGTGTGATCTTAGGAAATAGACTTTTACAATGGCATTCTAGAACAAGATTACTTGCTGGTCAGATGGTAACAAGAAATTAATTGCCTATTGTAACTGGAGTGATGATTATCCCTAATATACATAAACATCACCAATTATTAAGATTTTTACTTGAGCATGGGATATAAAGGCAGAAGGGGATGCAGTTTCATGTAGTAGATAGAGAACTTGAAAGTTAAGGGAAGAGTGGTAATTATAAGGATTAAGAGGTTGTTGGGCAGTTGTTAGTGGCCACAGAAATTTTTAATGAAGAAAATAACAGTCTGGCATCAGCAAACTATCAGTCCAGGGCACAGTACGAAAGCTGAAAAGCTATCATTGCACTGGTTGAAGAGATACTCATCTCCTACAGGCAGGTGGCACACTATGATAGAAAACAGCCTCAGGATTTGAAAGTAAAAGTAGTGGAATTATGAAAGAAGCTGAATTTAAATCTCTGACTCCAGTGCTAAAACCTTATAGAAAAGAGGAGAACTCAGAAACCTGGGGTTGTTATGGGGGAAGTGTTTGAGAACCTTGAATTCACATATTTTCAAAATGCTCTGGATTGGCAGAAATGGCTCCTTCCTGTTTGCTAGAGGAAATGTGTTTCCCTTTCCTGGGAATTATGCAAAGCTCTCATCTGAGAAAGATGCCTTGCATGATTATGCTTGTTCTCTTCAAGATTTCCCAGTCTCCCTTCATTGTTTCTACATTAACAGCAAGAGTGAAGCCTCAGTATCACCTGAGTCTAACACACTGTCCCTGCTGTGAGAAGAAAAACTATTCACCAGAGAATTAAATAATGTGGCTAATATACTGGCAGAAACTGCAAGATAATGCCTGGGAGTGGATCCTAATGGGGCTTGACTAGTGATGGAAAAACATAAGAATGTAAGGGGAAGTTTATCAATGTGGAGGGATTCTCTCATGACTCAAAATTGAACATATTGGCCAGGATGCCTGAAATTATAATATGCATCTGCAACAGCTATTTGAAGCTTAGAAATGATGATGGTTCACAGTAAATGAGTTAGAGCCAACATAATTCATCAGAGTAGTGATTATCAGTTCAAGTAGCTTTGAGATGTGGACAGGTTGGGATGAATTTGGTATCTAAGACCTGAGAACCTGGTGGCTGAGAATGATGCCCAAGATGACCCAGAAAGCACTTCTTCACAAAAAGATAAATGTACTAGTGAGGCAGGTATTAGCATATCTGAGAAACTTAGTGGTGACTGTCCTCTGTGGTCAGGTATGGATTGTAAGACATCTAGCTTTGAATTTGTCTACAATGTCAGTGGGGACATTAGGAATCTGAAATAGCTGAAGTTACGTGTCAGCATATATCCATTAGATGCAAGATGAACATAATAAAATAGTAGGCAGAAAGACCAGAATGGCCATCCATGTGGACTTTAACTATAGGCATTGCTGACAGTGGCAAGAGACCATATTGTTTCTTAGTAGAGGCAAAATAGATAGGCAATTACACTGTTGCTAGACGTAAATAACCAGAAAAGACCAAGAGTGAATGAATGTGAAGGAGAGGAGGGCTGATGTTAAATGTGACAATGAATAATCACTATCATTTGAGTTTTCCAGAATTTATTTCTTAGCCTAGAGCCCACTGATTGAATTGAAGGCCAGGTACCCCTGAGGAAGTATCAGAAGACATGGCAAGTATACACAATCACTGCTCTAACTCTTCTATCAAGGGACCTGAGCTCATATGTGAAAGTAGATATCCATTAGGAAAAGAAAACATAGAACTTTCATATACTGTTGGATGCAGGATATGAGTTTACATTAATATCAGGGGAACTAAAATATCACAATGTTCTTTCCCCAAAAAGCTCAGGAGATAGAATCAAGGCCTAAAACCTGTCTCATCATAGGTCCAATGAATCTACTGAAGAATCCTATACTTTCTTCCAAGATCTATTTTATAATAGAAATAAATATACTTAGCAAAAGAGTCTTCACATGGGTTCTCTGACTTGTGAAGTAAAACCCACTATATAGATATAGATATAGATATAGATATAGATATAGATATAGATATAGATATAGATATAGATGGGGCCAACTGGAAATTCCCAAAACATTTTCCTCTCCTTCACCCCCGACTAGGACAAAACGATAAATCTGAAACAATTCTTTGTTCCAGTTGGAATGACAAAGATCAGTGCCATGTTCAAAGAATGAAAGGATATAAAGGTGATAGTCACCATCATACCATCATTTCATTTATAGTTTTTCTATCTAAGGAAACCAGAAGAATCATATGCAGATAATATGGACCTAAATTTAACCAGATAATAATTCTGTTGGTTGCTGCTGTCCAGAGTTAGAATCTTTTTATTTTTTAAATTAAAAAAATGATCAGTTCAGACTCTGGAATTTGCTCTTAATCTAGCAAATGGTATCTGTATAATTTCCATTGGAGAAGAAAATAAAAAAGGTTTCCTCTGAGATACATAACAAAACAAACAAACAAACAAACAAACAACTCTTAAATATAGAGGACAACCTAGTGGTTGCCAGGGAGGTAGGTGAGGCTGGGTGAAATAGATAATTAAGAGTGCACTTACTATGGTATGCACTGAGTAATGTATAAAATTGTGGAATCATTATATTGTACACCTGAAACTAATATAACACTGTATTTTAATTATACTTCAATAAAACATAATTTAAAAATATGTACATTCATAATGTTTCCTCCATGTTAAGGTAACTCCTACTCTGCCACAATATAAAGTTGGGTAGTTGCAACATAAAGCTTATGGCCCAAAGTATACTATCTGTCCTTTTTAAAAGAACGTTTGTTTCCTCTTTTCTAGTGTATTCTGGAATATCCTCTCTAATGTAATGAGAAATTATTTCAACTTGCACGTCCTACCATTAAAAAGAACACAAAGCTCTCTGAGCCCCATGGCATTTGAAGGTAAAATATTACTCACTTAATCATACACCTTCAACCCATTTATTAGGTGAATCATAAAGCTGCAGATTTTGAATGGGGCCAAGCAGGAGAGTGTTCTGCAGCACATTCAGACTGATGTTCAAATGATTGCAATTTAGTCCATATGACCCAGCAGATGCCAGAAGTATAAAAGGAATATAAGGACAGTGTGTGGACTCTCTGGCCAGCCTAAATAGCAGAGTTGCAGGGGTATGAATATACCCTGGGGTGTGATTCAATGTCCTGCTGCTGCAGCAAAGAATCATTCATCATTTGAAAATCAGCTCCTGATAAGCTATTTGGCCCTAGTAGGCACTCTGTGTGACCTTCACACGTGATTTGATTGTGTCCAGAGTTGGGCACCATGAGCTGCATATTATAGGATCCACCATTTCATAATATTCAGTATGAACAGCATCAATCGCTTATAAAATGGAATTGGTACATACTCAGGGTAAGGAACAAGCAGGTTCAGAATAATTCATTTCCATAAATAACACCAGACCCTCATGACAACTATCCCTGTTGTCTAATGCCTCTATTCTAGTGAATATCTGTAGCTTTCTGGTGAATTTCCTGCAACCAGAAGAGGAAAACCTGACACTAGTTCTCTGTATACTAAAGTGAACTGAAAATGGACTGCTGCTCTAATACAACTCCACTTAGTGGTGGCCTCCAAAAGCAGTATGGGAGGAAATCTTTCTAAATTTTTTAACTGGCCACCAACTTGATAAGGAGAAGGAAGTGGCCAAAGATAAGTATATATATTGACTACTGAATATCAGGAAATTGCCTGATTGGATTGTTAGAGGCCTAAAAGTAACAAGGTTTGGGAGGAGCCAGATGATAGACCCATAGAATTTAGGAGGCAATGTGAAGATCTTACTGTCTCATCAGTGCTCATCAGTGAACTTTTCAGCTGGGGTAGTAGCTAAATGGACCTTTGTGCTAGAGACACATAGTAGGTGACCATGTATGTCAAGAGCAGAATCTACCGCTGAGCTTTTGACATGGTTCTCTCTCTTAGGAGACCAACTAACTCTTGGTATCAAGTTGATTTTATTAGTCTTCTTCTATACTGGAGAGAGCATTAATTCATCTTTACTGGGATTCATACACATTCTGGATTTAGTTTTGCCTTCTTATCTGACATGAAACAGTGCTTTGTGAAACTCTTAAAATGTCTGACTTATTTACATAGAGTGTTGCATAAGAACATCTTGGATAAAGAGCCCACTTTATAACAAAGAAGGTGTAATCGTTGGCTTATGTCTTCAGGACCCATTTTTCCATTTAAACATTAGAACATTTTCTTTATAACTTTATATGGACAATGGCAGCCTGAAAGAACATTTGAATTTACCCTCAAAGGTGCACCTATGCACTTTGCATAATTGAGCAGGTCTTCTATATACTCTGAGCCAATGGTTCCACAGCTATGAGTCCACAATTAAATTATGCTGATCAATGAAAAAAAAAAAAAACTTACGGTAGTATTATGTTTGGCTCCTCTAACCATTGATTCCAGTGATACCCATTTGGAAAATGTACATAGGAATCAGGTTTCCTGAATTAGAGTTTCTGGTTCTTGGAGGATAGATGCTGCAACCAGGCTCATTCCTGATGGGAATATTTTTTATCACCGAAATTGTCAAAAATTGCTGGTGAATGCTGATAATAAAAAGTAACAAAGATGTTAGCTAGTTTAGTATTGTTTTTGAATTCTATATAATGACTGAACCTAGGAAAGGACACTCTCATAACCTTTCTCCTTGGTATACTACTAGCAACTGTAAAGTTTGCACTAAACCTGAAACTGAGACTGCCTCCTGATCATTTTGCAATCTTTATGCCTCTGGGCCAGCAAGCAAAAAAACAAGTTTCTTTCTAGGCATTAATAGTTAACTGTGTGTTTCGTAAGAAGGTAAGGCTTGATTCTTCATAGTGGGGGCAGGAAGAATTATGTCTAAAAATCAAAGCACTCACTGAGTAGATGCCTCCTATTGTTTCATGTTCAGAGTTAATTTTTTACAGACAAATGAAAGAACCATATCCTGACAAGGGCACAACAGCCCAAGGGTAAACTCTTCAGGACTAAAAGTTGAGGTTACCACATGAGATTAGCAACTAGACTAAGCTCTGGCCGGGTGTGAAGTGAAATCTAGAATGTGTAGTGGAGGAAGGAGATGATGTTTATAAATTCAAATTTGGAACCAACTAGAGCAATGTTGTCTACAGTTATAGCTTCTGTCTTTAATTCCTTTGTAAGATTTTTTTTTTTTAATTGAGAAATTCTGACTGGCTACTCCCTTGATAAATCAATGATAGATGAAATAGATGTATTATGGAGGCATGAGGGGATCTCAGATTTGCAAAGAATGGAATGTCAAAGCAATATTAGAACTAAATAGTCACATACATGCTTATTAATATAACCATTTAAGACTTTATATGGACTTTAAATATCCACTTTACTATAGGAACATGCTCAGCCACAGATAGGTCAATATCCAATTGCCAAAAAGTTGTTATGCTTAAAAGAAGCCCCCAAGTAATAACAGATAAGAATTGGTGTATAAACATCCCAACTTGCTTCCTGTGATAGACAGATTAACCCCCACCCCACTCCCATCCCAAGATTTACATATCCTGGTCCCTGGAAACAATAGATTGACACATGGCCTGGAGAGATTAAGGTTGCAAATGAAATTAAGGTTGCTAATCAGTTGACTTTAAAGAGATTATTGTGGTTTATCCAGATAGCTTCATTGTAATGACAAAAATCCTTTAAATGTGGAAGAGAGAGGCAGAAAAGTGAGTGTCAAATCAATATGATGTGAGAAAGACCAACCATCCCTGCCTTTGAGGATGGGAAGACACAGTAAAGGAATGGGGACAGTTTCAGAGGTTGGAAGAGGCAAGAAACCGATTCTCCCTTACAGCCTCCAGAATTGGGGACATTGCCCTGTAAATACCTTTCTATAGTCCAGTGAAATCCATTTTGGGCAACTGACCTCCAGAACTATAAGATAACAGTTTCGTGTTGTTTAAAGTTGCTATGTTTGTAGTAATATATTATGGCAGCAATAGGAACAAATATACTCACCCTTTTTGCAGAACAACTCTGAGTCTTGCAGATTATCTCTCATTGGTGCCATCGGATAAACTTGTCATTTGTTCACCCTCTTATTGGCTCCCTCCCCATCATAGTCATATTTCCACTCTGTGCTAACTGATGCTTCCCCAGGATTACCTGCCAAATAATCTATTTACTTCTAAATCCAAGTCTCAGGGGCTACTTCTTGGACAATTCTCCACAGAACAGGAGTTATGCTTTTCTATCTTTAATGGAAATATTTCTATTGTTTTCCCCAAAGCATGACTCAGGCTTTGTGGCTTGGTTTCTTTGAATCTTGCAACTTTAAATGTTCTAACTGACACATATTGCTACCATGATGTAGGGTGTTGCAAGTTAAGAGGAACTGCTACCCCCCCCACATCCCCCATCTGTGCCATTGGCTTGAGTGAAAGATATGGTGGAGAGCAATTCTGGGAGTTAGAAATCCTTATTCTAAGATACAGATAGCTGGTTAAGCTTTAATGTAACTTGGAAGTCAACCAGTGTGTCTACCAAGGTCACAGCCATAGCAGACTTGAAAGATAAAATGTAAGGGCACCTGGGTGGCTCAGTCGGTTAAGCATCCGACTTTGGCTCAGGTCATGATCTTGCAGTTCACAAGTTTGGGCCCTGTGTCGGGCTCTGTGCTCACAGCTCAGTCTGGAGCCTGCTTCAGATTCTGTGTCTCCCTCTCTCTTTATGTCCCTCCCTCATTCATGCACGCGCTCTCTCTCTCTCAAAAATAAATAAAAACATTAAAAAAAAGAAAGATAAAATCTAGATATATTCTATTGGCTACATATTGTACCCTTCAGTAACAGTCTGTGTGTGTGTGTGTGTGTGTGTGTGTGTGTGTGTGTGTGTGTGTGTGTTTATTGGGAAAAAAACAAAACAAAACAAACTCAGACCTGTCAGTAATTTTCTGAAAATTTGTAAATCTGAGGAAAAGTCCAGGCATCCCTAACCATATGTATACTAAATAGGCGCAAAATCAAGATTCTCCAAGAGTCATCTATTTTCAGCTTCTATCTGGTCACAAATTATCATGTATAAGAAAAAATTTCCTAGAGAGTAGATTTAGGAAAAATAAATAAAATGCCCTGAAAACTTTAGCAGTGATATGTTGTTTCTGTTTTTCCTTTCCAGATAGATCTATTCATGTCAGTTATTCCAATACAATGAATGGGGTATGCTGTAGGGGGAGAGTTGATTACACCTACCATTTCTTCATCAGTTGCTGTATCCAGTTACTGATCAATAAATCTATCTATATACCATCACTATCATCTTCAATCTGTCTTATCTTTGTTCTCTGGAAAATCTCTAAAATAGGCCATTTTTCATTTTCGTTGCCTGAAAATGTAGGCCAATCTGGGTATCATTCTGTTTGCTTTGGTAATTTTAGTTGTTTATATAATAAGTGATGATTATGTGAATAAAAATAGGAAAGGTCTGAGGAATTGGAGACTGGATGGGAGAAGAAAAATTAATTTCCCTTGTGCTTACTTACTTTATAGTATTTGGCAACTTTAGGAATAATACAACATCAACTCCATATTAAGATGCTAGAGAAAGAAAAGATTTTTGCTATTACCTTGACATAATTTGTATTTTAGAGGAAATGTACTATAGGGAGATTCAGCATTATTTTTCTAGTCCAGTATACTCTGAGTTTTCACTTTATGCAATAATGATTGAAATCCAATTTTCTTTCATGTCTTGTGAGCATGTTTTGCTTTATAGTTCTCCTAGTAATGACTAAAACTTTTCTTTTAGAAAATTGAAAAACAATACCATAACCCTTGAAATGATAAATGTAAAACTCTGGAAGATATATGAAGCATTCTAGAACATATACCATTGTTTAGAATATATTTCTACAAATTACACATTAGTTATGTATAAAATATAATTAATTAGCTAATGTTATATATTTTACATTATCATCCATTGAATTGAATACTCCAGGTGGCATAAAAATGGGGTTTTGTAAACAATCCCTTTGTTTATTAAGATTCTAAATATCACTTTTTTGCTATTGGTTTTAAAGAATTGTGTAAGGAAAAATTGCTTCATTTTACCGTGAGCACAATTAATTAAATAAATCCTTAGCTTAAAAAAAAGAATCTCATGTAAGAATAGAACATTAAATCACACCTGCAATCCATTTTTCACTGCTGTTGATAATCCCCCACCCTTCCACTTTCCAAACATTTCTTGTTCATAAACTATTAGAGTAATCTCCATTTCTGTAGGCTATAACTTCCATACAGAGACACTGTTTTGTTGTGATATGGTAATGATTGTTAGATAAATATTTGTGTAATTGGGCACTGGCTATTTTCTAATTAAAATTTGAATCTTAATTACTATTGCTTTAGAACTGCTAGGCTCTTTGAGACACCTGGGTAGCTCAGTCGGTTACGTGTCCAACTCTGTTTGGTCTCAGGCCATGATCTCACGGTTTCATGAGTTTGAGCCCTGTGTTGGGATCTGCTCTGGCAGCACGGAGCCCTCTTGGGATTCTCTCTCCCTCTCTCTAACCCTCCCCTACTCATGCTGTCTCTGTCTCTCTCAAAATAAACTAACTAAGACTGCTAAGCTCTCTAAAAATGTTTAACTGAGGGACATGAAATTCTTTGAAGAAAAAAAAAGTACCTTGCAGAAATGCCCCTAAAGTAAAAGAGATGATCATTGTCTTAGCTAGTTTATAGGTTAGTTGGAAACATGGCAACAAGCTGGGTGAATAACTTAAAGTATCCAATAAGCTTTATTTGACTCATAGGCAAAAGAGAAATAAGTAAAACTCAACTTGTGGAGTTACTGTAAGTGTTATATAATGTATATAAAGCTCTGAGGGCCAATGCATGGCATGGAATAAACACACAAAATTTATGCACAGGTATGTTATTATTATTAGGCTATTTTATCTATTTATGTAATATTACATGTGATATATAAATATACTTCACATGACATAAATTATTAAATATTATATTATTTTTATATATCAAAATAATATAAATATTTTTTAACAATTGATTTTTATCCCTAATTCAAATGATAGCATTTTAAAAAAGTTTTTTAATGTTTACTTTTGAGAGAGAGAACGTGAAGTGGGGTGGGGCAGAGAGAGAGAGAGAGAGACAGAGAATCCCAAGCAGGGTCTTTGGTATAATTGCAGTGTCCAACATGGTGCTCAAACTCATGAACTGTGAGATCATGACCTGAACTGAAGTCAGACTCTTAACTGATTGAGTCACCCAGGCATCCCAAATGATAGCATATTTGATCCCCAAAATAGTGTCTTTCATTTATTTTGTACTCTGTTCCATTTTATTTATTTATTTATTTATTTATTTATTTATTTATTAAAAATGTTTATTCATTCTTAAAAAATTTTTTTTAATGTTTATTCATTTTTGAGAGACAGAGAGAGACAGAGCATGAGCAGGGAAAGGGCAGAGGGAAGTAGACACAGAATTTGAAGCAGGCTCCAGTCTCTGAGCTGTGAGAACAGAGCTCCACCTGGGGCTTGAACCCACGAACCGTGAGATTATACCTGAGCCAAAGTTGGATGCTTAACCAACTGAGCCACCCATGTGCCCCTATACTCTATTCCTTTAAAATTTTTAAGGAGCCATACAAAGATCCTACCATAGAACCAGGCATATTCTAAATGCTCAATAAATATTAGCTTTATCAACATCACCCTCACTGGCTCTGTTTCCTGTAGCTCAGGTTGTGTTAACATAGATTATGTTTTATGTATGTTCCCTTGTAAACACACATGCCCTCCCACCTTTCTCCAAGGTCTCAAGGAGGAAGGTAAGGTTAATTCATTTTCTGTGGGGTAACTATGTTCTTTCTACCTTCTTCTCTTCCACCATTGCACTTCTGTCTGCTAATCAATATTATTTACAACATCGTCTGAATTTGTTTTCCCCTCTGACCAATATGCCAAGGAAATCTTCCATAATTCATGGACTGTTTATGCTTCACCATAGCATTACAAATTTATCAATAAAACCATTTTGAATGATAACAATTAGGCAGTTTTTTGTGTATTTCTTTCCAAGTAGTGACAAAATATATGTCTGTTTCATATGCTTTATAGAATGTGTTCAAAGTCATTTGCTTAGATTTTTTTCCTGAATGCTTCCTAGTCATTATTTTTTTTTTTTTATAAAGACAGAATGAGGTATGTCCTCTGTTTGAAGAAATGTTTGGGTGAGTGGGCGTCTGAGTCGGTTGAGTGTCTGACTCTTGGTTTTGGTTTGGGTCATGGTTTTGCGGTTCATGGGTTCAAACCCCACTTTGGGCTCTGTGCTGGCAGTGTGGAGCCTGCTTGGGGTTTTCTCTCTCCTCTCTCTGCCTCTCCTCTGCTCCCTCTCCCTTTCTCACAAAATAAATAAATAAACTTAAAATAAAAAAGAATTGTTGTTCACCATAAAAGCTGAGCATGCAATAGCTGGTTGAAAAAAAGCCATAATGAAGAATTATAACATCATGGGCAGAAGGATTTTCTTTATTACTAACTCCTTTTGGTTTTTGAAACTAGTTTGCATTTCTTTTGAAAATTGGTTGGATGGCTGGGAGGACATAAGCTATATTAAGGGAATCTATATACTAGAATTAGATCTATTGGAATTCTGGTCCTGCATTTCCCTAACTGGATGATCTTGGACAATTTATTTAACTTCCCTGGGACTCCAGTTTTTCCATTTGTAGAATGGGTATGATATAGTTGCTAGTACCTTATAAGATTTTTCTGTTTTTCTTTAATTATATACCATTTGTAAAAGACAACACAATTTAATATAATTACACTTATTGCAACTCTGAAGTGATTGTGTCAGCTAGGAAAAAAACTGCTTACTTCAATCAATCAATAATTTTCCAGGCTGCTACTTGAACTGACATTTTCTGTAATTTTGAATTAACTGGAGCCACCAACATGTAATTTTGTTACATGAAACATGTATTTTTATTATATAGTACTTGGCATAATATATAACATATTTATGTATGTTATGAAATATTATTAAATCAAATATAAATCTGATTATATTAAGTCTGATTATATTAAATCTGATTTGAGGAACTGAATGGATTCAATTTAATAATATTTCCCATTTAATAATGGGTCTATCCACACATGAACTTAAGTTTCTCATATATTTTTGTAGATAATTATCCTACTAATCATTTACCTAACTTCAGATTGCTAGCAAAAATACAGTGATTTTTTTTAATAATCTTTATACCCAGTGGGGCTCAAACTCATGGCCCCAAGATCAAGAGTTTCATGCTCTAATGAGTGAGCTAGCCAGGTGCCCCATCATTTTAAAAGGCTTTAACAAACTGAAAGATAATATTAAATTTAAAGCACAAAGTAGAAAAAAAATAAAGTACAAAGTAGAATAATGAAAGGAAAACATTTTCTTTACATTTCACAAAAGTAGAAATGAGAAATCTTCAAACATCCCTGAGTAGTAAAATGTGTGGAGTGTTTGTGTGAGTATGAACATGTGTGTCTTTTTCCAAGACACCATTACTCGAAATGTAAGACAGATTTGCTTCTATAAAAACAAGACAGACAGACGTAAAGCACTGAATAAATAGTGGTGAAAATTCACATTGTTGGTTGAGTGCCCGCTGACACAATTAGATTTTTTTTCTGAAATTTTTAAGTCTATGAAATCTTTGTTAGAATTAAATATTATAGAAAAGCATAGAAATAAATAAAGTTGGGACTGCTGTTATTTCAGATAGGGGTGGCTGTGAGGATGCGAAACTCTCTGTTACCTACTCGTAACTCTCTCTAACTCTCTCTGCTCCTTCCCCAGCCAGACGTGACATGTCTGTCATGAAGCTTAACTGACATTAAGCTAAGAAAGAAAGATGATCTCTAATTCTTATGAAAGTCAAAGTAAAAATAAACGGGAGTACAATATTCAGTTACTTTGTCCTGGAGTTCTCTTTGAAATATTTTTATTGTGGTCCTTAAGGGTTTCCCAGTTTAGTATTGTATGCCTTGGAAAGCTATTTAAATCTTTTCAATGTTTAAGGAACACACACATGCACATTCACAACCAGGAATATGAATTTTCAGGCTTAAGCTCACTCAAATTTTTGTCTTGAATGTCTGAGGTTATGTTGTGTTAACTGAGTTGAGAATGCTGGCTAACCGGGAAGTGTTTCAGGCCATTATTCTGCCTTGAAGGATAAGATCTTATATTGCATTCCTAAAACAAACAAACAAAATCTACCTCCTCCTCCAAACACTGTCATTCTGAGTGAGAATGTGTTTCTCTTATTTCACTTGGATGTCTCTGTAGTTCCTTGTTTAGTTTTTAATTACTTGGCCAAATTCCCTCTGAGTATTCTGAGTCAGGTTTACTTTGTTAGGCATTTTTAATGCCTAAACTTATCTTGTCTTAGAACAGATGATAAAATTGGACTTGATAGTCTCTAAAGTCTATTCTAGTTCTAACATTTTATGATTCTAAGTTTTTATATTACTTTATTTATTGGGGATCAGAACAATACATATGACTGTAAAAGATACCGTATTTTCCCAGTGTCTAGATCAGTGTTTTCCTATGAATGATATTTCTTGTTATTTTTTAGAGAATATTGTGTATTTATGTAAGTTCTTAAAGAACAAAGATATTACTGCTTTACATGAATGTTGTTGTTAGTCATTCATGAATAGTATTGTATGCAATCTGATATCCCTAATATGGGATTGTCATCCAACACGGAGGCAAGGAAGGGAAATCCTTCTGCTCTCCTATATTTGTATCTTTATTGTCTCAGCCACGTTTATATTCCAATTTAGAAAATATTTTTCAAATCCCTATTTTATGGTGTTCTCTTCAGTGTTTGATATACATTCCCATTTGTACATAAGAAAATTCATTTAAACCCAACCTGTAAAAATCAGACCCATTTCTTGTACCTTACAAATTGGTACCCCTATTATGTTCACATCTTAGAGTAATAAATTACCAGTGAATAATAAGGTAGGTGTCCAATTTCAGGTGTTAATAGTTAAGATTTAGCTCTGCTATTTAATAGGTATCTGTGTGTTAACAAGTTACTGACTTGCTTTTTGCTTCATTGTTTCATCTGTAAGCAGTGTTAATGTAAAGATGTATTTCAAATGTTTATTTTTCCCCCTATGAGGACCAAATAAGTTAATTAATATATAATGCACTTAGGCTGTTTCTGGGGTATAGTAAGTATCCAGCAAATATCAACCTATTTGTCCTATAGATTTAAGGTGTACATTCTACCTTACAGATGTACAAAGAAATTACAACTTTGTTTATGTTTTGCGATTAATGTTATCTTTCTTACATTTCACCCTTTCAGTCCTCCATCCAGGTAATTGTAGAAAAAACAAAAATAATATATAAATATTTGTTGCTTTTTAATTAATTGTAGTTAAATATGAAAAGATATTTAATTCTTTTTCATTTCTCATTTAAACAATTTTTTAATCTTTATTTTTGAAACAGAGAGAGACAGAGTGCGAGTGGGGGAGGGGCAGAGACAGGGAGACACAGAATCCGAAACAGACTCCAGGCTCTGAGCTGTCAGCACAAAGCCCAAAGTGGGGCTCAAACTCAGGAACCACCATATCATGACCCTAGACGAAGTCCGACACTCAACTGACTGAGCCACCCAGTGGCCCTCATTTCTCATTTTAAATACACTTACTTTAATAGCTCAGGGTGTTTCAATTGTCAGTTTGCTTCCCCTCCCATTCCCTCTCTTCCTTTCCCAAAGTGTCAAATGAGTATATGAGGTATTTCTTCTGATGGCAAGGGAGAGAAGGAGACATCCATGCTGATTGTACAGAATTTTGTGCTATCACCTTTTAAGAAGTGTGTTGTCTATGATCAGCTTTGGACTGATAGTCACTAAAGTATAACTGGCTCCATCTAGCTTGGGGGTGCTGTGCTGCGCCCATGGTAGAAGACCATTACATCTTCCTGTCATAATGGCCCCTCTCACTGAGGCTTCTTTCTTCTGTCCCAGACATTTACAAGGCCACATATTTTCACACCACCTTTACAACCTCACAGAAAGTCAATCTGGATCTTACAGATCCTCGATACATCATACGCAGGCCATGGAAAACCTTAATCAATATTAATTACACTTATGCTTATCTGACTTAGGATTTTTAGCACAGCCAACGTTAGTACTCTTTCAGAAGCTTTGTAATCCCTTCAGGCTATGTGGGGAAAAGCAGACCTTTAGTCCCAATATATTTTTTCTCCATTTCTAAAATCACCATTTCCAAGTTTGGGCCCTAAAGGAGAAAACAAAATGTCAGTTGTTGGTAGGGAAGTAATGGACATCTTTCATTTTTGTGATACCTTTATTTCTTCTTTACTTCCTTATGTTATCTATTCCTTTTTCCCAGGGTTATTAAGGCTTATAGCATATATTTAATGGCAGAATGTCTAATTTACATGTAAGGAGATATTTAAATGTAGCATCAATCTAACAATAGTTACCCCTTCTACTCCAGATACCTATGAAATTATCCTTACTAAGCAATATCTCTTTACTCATCAGACACAGTATTCTATTTATTCTCTATCACATATATCTCTGGGGTTCACTTGCCCCATCCATTCAATTTGTCATTGCTTTATCATAAGACCAAATTAGATCTTAAGTAGGTTATGGCACTCAGGATATTGTCACTAATATACTTTACTGCATCTGTTTACCAAGCAATCTATCTAACTTGCTTAACTACCTATAAGGTACAGAAAGGAAAACTGACACAAATACAGATAAATATCCAGCTAGTAACATAAATGTAATAGAGAGCAAGGAATTCACACTTTACCTTAAAAGGGTAAGCATTATTCAGCTCCTGCTGCAAAATTCTGAAAAAATAGTGTTGCTAGATCTTTCTATTTTTGAAGATAAGATTGCCATTTTGAATTTTGTGAGAAATTCCTCAACATCTAACTGTTTGTAACTAAATCAGAAACTGTTAAACATATTTGGTAAGGCATTAAAATACCTGTAGTTAAAATTCAGCCCAAGAGTAACCAGTTGTCAAAATCCAACATGTAGAAAAAAAGAGGCATTATTCTTACAACTTTGATTTATATTTACAAAACCTCTTGTAACATTCCCTAACATATATATTCAACACTATAGTTAAACTAAATTCTTTCTGTTCTCATCTTTATTTGTATATGCATGTTTTTGTACCTGTTGATCTTTTTGTCTGTAATGTATTCCTCCTGGTAGAATTCCCTGTAATGTATTAAGATTGAAGTCAATGATTGTCTCCCAATAGCCATGTTAACCAACTCTTTGTGTGTGCTTCTGAAATAATTTTCCACAAATATTTATTCTATAACAACATTTACTTGAGTTTATTTATTAGAGTAAGATAATTACAACTTCACTAGACTATTAACACTTCTAGATAAGGACCAGTTATATTCATCTTTATTTCCCAACTTTCAAAGAACATTCAATAGACAAAAAATACTCATCATAAAGGGAATAGATTCCTTATGATGCTTGAGCATGCATGCACTAACACTTTAGAAGTGCTATTGTCTTTGGGGCACCTGGGTGGCACAGTTGGTTAAGTCCCCGACTCTTGATTTTGGTTCAAGTCATGATCTCATGGTTCTTGAGATTGAGCCCCGAGTAGGGCTCCATGCTAAGAGTGCGGAGCCTGCTTGGGATTCTGTCTCCCCTTCTCTCTCTGCCCCTCCCCTGTGCTATGTCTCTCTCTCTCTCTCAAAATAAATATATAAACTTAAAAAAAAGAAGTGCTATTATCTTTGCAAACTTACAGTAGGCCAACTTGTCACATTTGTTCATGCTGACCCAAGGCTCCCCCCATCCCCACCCTGACCATGTAGCATCAGTCCATTAATTATAGTAATTTTCATAATGCATTTATATCTCATTTTCTATTCCCACTGCCAAAACCTTAGTTTAGTCCCCAAGTTATCTCCCTCATTCTAATCTGCCCAAGACTCTATTCTCCTCTACAGTATTATTAGTCTACACCCCTACTCAACAATCACTTGTGTCTATCTTGGTCCTAAGCTCATCTCTATAGTACATTAACCCCTTTTTTTGGTCCAGGTCTATAGTATAAAATTGTATAGATTATGTTCTGCATAAAATCATATGTTTGAAGAGGTACTAGTAAGGTAAAAGTGCACCTTAGAGTTATGTCACCTGGGAAGAAGAATCTTTTCTAATTAGTCCATGCAGAGGGGGGAAGCTTTCTTTATCTTATAACTTAGGAAGGGGTGCCAATTGCAATTTATCAATGGGTAAGGTAAATTATTAAATTTATATCATGCTATGACATGTGTAGCTTGGGGCATCTATTCTGACTGAATTACTACCTTTTTCCACCAAGTATTTTCCCGTCTTATTTTTTTTTTTTTTTGAGATATAATTAACATATAATGAAAGGCACAGATATTAAGTAAACAACAAGTTTGGATCCATGTATAAACAACACATCAGACAACATGTATAACGTGTCTATCAACTCAGAAATTTCCCTTGCACCCCCTTCTAGTCAATCTCCATCTTCCATGGAAAATCATTAGTCTGATTTCTATTGTTGCAGATAACTTTTACCTGTTCTTATTTTTTTCGTAAAAATAAATAATACTTATGTTTTCTTGGGGTCTAGTCTCTTTCATTTAGCATAATATTTTTGAGATTTTCTTCTGTGTTTTATTTATTAGTAGTTCATTCCTTTGGATTGCTATGTAATATTTAATTATATGAATGTACTAAAATTTATCCATTCTTCTGTTGAAAAGCATTAGAGCTGTTCCCAGATGGCGCTCTTAGGAATGAAGCTGCTGTACACATTTTTCTATGAGTCTTTTGGACATATATTTTCATTTCTCTTGAGTAAAAACCTGGAGGTAGAATTGCTAGAGTATAGGATAGATGCTTTTTTTTTTTTTTTTTTTTTTTTTTTTTTTTTTTGTATAAGAACATACCCAACAGTTTTCCAAAGTGATCGGACCACTTGATATTTCCATCTGTAGTGTATCAGAATTCAGTTTCTCCACATGCTTACCATTTTACACCGCTGTTCGCTTTTATACTTTATTGATTTCAGCCCTAATCTTTATTTTTGTTCTTCTAATTTTTCTGGGTTTAATTTGCTCTTCTTCCCTACTTCCTAAAATTGGAGGATTATATCATAAATTTTAATCTTTTTTTTTTCTAATATAAGAATCGCATTTACAGTTAAAAAATTTTCCTTCAAACACTACTTTACCACATTCTATGAATTTTTATTTTTGTGTTTAAATTTCTGTTTAATTTGAAATGCTTTTTTTATATTTCTTTATTTTGAGAGAGAGAGAGAGAGAGAGAGCACACATACACGCATGCGAGAGAGAGTAGAGTAGGGGCAGAGAGTGAGAATCCCAAGCAGGCTCCGCACTGTCAGTGCAGACCCCAAGGAGGAGCTCCATTCACAGCCTGAGCGAAATCAGGTCAGACGCTTAACCAGCTGAGCCACCCAGGTGCCCCTGAAACGATTTCTATTTTCCCTTGTGATTTTCTTCTTTGACATTTGATTTATATCAAAGAATGTGGTTAGTTTCCAAATATTTATGGATTTTCTAGATATTTTGCATTTTAATTTAATTTTGCATTTTAATTTAATTTTGTTGTGTTCAGAAATATACTCTGTAAGTTCTCAATCATGTAAAGTGTATTCAGGTTTATTGAATGGTCTAGCATATGGTTTCTGTCTTAAAGAATGATCAATGTACACTTGAAAAAATGTGTATTCCACAATTATTTCATGTTGTGTTCTGTAAATATCAATTAGATAAAGTTAGTTGCTAATGTTTTTCCAAATGTCTATATCCTTCCTGAAATTCTTCCTACTTGTTCTATTAGTTAATGAGAGAAGGTTGTTAAAAATCTCAAATTGTAATTGTGGATTTATCTATTTCAACTTTTAATTCTTTAAAAATTTTTCTCATTTATTTAGTTTTTCTATTACTAAAGACATTCACATTGAGGATTATCTCTTCTCAATTGCTTTACATTTTAATATTATGATATGTTCTTTTTATCTCAATATTTCTTGTCTTGAAGTCTACTGTGTCTGATATTAATATAATCACATCAGCTTTCTTGTGCTTATTCTTAATATGTTAGTTTATAATTGGAAAATGCTCACAAAACTGCCTGGGAAAATAAACCTGCATGGGAAAATAAAGAAACCTACAATTTCTAATTACCACTTTATTCCATACAAACCAATCTATGTATTACTTCCTTCACATGCTGTTAATAGTTAAGATTTAGCTCTGCTTTATTCACAAAGCCCTTCGTGAAATACTTTCCTCTACTTCTACTTTTACCTATTACTCATTTTTCTGTAATATTTCTTTGCTCCATTCCATTTCCTGAAAAGTGGGCTTCTCCTAAGCAATCATAGCTCCCGCCCTCTCTCTCACCCCTACTTGTCATTTGCTACTTTATAGTATAATTTAGGTTTTATGTCTCTTTTTGTTCATCATTAGGCTATATGCTATTTTCATGTTAGGATACACTCTTAGTTTACTTGTGTCTCTCCTTCCTCATAACTGCTTAGGTAAAATGTGTTTGGGATTATTGACCCACTTATATTAGAGCTTCTTCTAAGGATTACTTTTGGTATATGGAGAAGGACAGAGCAGCAATAGGACAATAAAATGGCAATGTGTAACTAGAATTTAAAAGGCACCATGGAGGACAATTGCTCTGACAAGGTCAGTTGAGTAGGGCAGAAGTTGTCTGAAACTGCTGCACAGTTTTATCTATGACTACTTGGAACCATGTTGGTAGAATGGGGACAGTGGAAAGTATGGTGTTTTCTACAACTATTCTTTCCATTCATTATTCCAGCCAACGTTTAATAAGAATAATAATAATTCCCTATACATCATGTACCATGTGCTAAGTATTTTTCTAAAGGCTATATATATATATATATATATATACACACACACACATTCTTTAATCCTCATGGTAATCTTATTATTTTGTTATTGTCATTCACATTTTACACAGGAGGAAATTGAGAGATTATAGTAGGAAGTAATATGCCCAAGAACTCATAGCTATTAAAAGTCAGAGTCATGGGTCATCTGGGTGGCTTAGTCGGTTAAGTGTCACTCTTGATTTCAGCTCAGGTCATGATCTCACAATTCGAGTTCGATCCCGGCATTGGGCCCCACACTGACAGTGCGGAGCCTGCTTGGGATTCTCTCTCTTTCTCTCCCTCTCTGCCCCACCCCTTTTCTCATGCGCTCTCTCTCTCTCCCTCTCTCTCTCTCTCTCTCTCTCTCTCTCAAAATAAATAAATAAACTTAAAAAAAGTCAGAGTTGGGTTTTGATGGAAGTGGTTTAAACTCTGGAGCAAACATGCATGTGTAGGATCCATCTTTCTTTGATTTGTCACAAACACAGCAGCAACCTCTCTAATCTCCTAAGTCTTCAGAAATGAGAGAGGCTGGTATAAGAGCTCTGATATGACCTGTTAACATGCCAATACCTTCACTATGTCTTTCTAAAATGATAAAGTGTTAGCCCTTGGTAACTACTACAGGCATGCTATCCTTAAATAAAAGACTAGATAAATAACCAATGTAAATGCCATTTATTCATTAAAATTCTACCACAGCAAAATATCTAGTCATTATCTCAATGAGTAATATACTCTTGTGTCTTCATGTATATCATAAAACATAATAAAATGGATAATGGATATATTCCCCTTAATAATATTGCTGCAATTTAAATTCCTATTTAATGACAAGAATAGGAGCACAGTTCTGTGCATAAAATAGTAAAATGTCAGATTATAGCTCAACAAAGAGCAGCATTATTATTTAAAGGAAAATTAATGAATCATCCAAAATAGTATATAATAAATTTTTTCACATTTGTTTTCTGTTTGAATTATTTCTTCCTACTCGAAGAACAAAACCAGTGTATCCTACATCTCTCAGCATAGCTTTCCACTAGAATGGTTGCAAGATATATTTTAACAAATTGCTATTTAGAGATAATTTTTCATGATTCTGGACATGATAAGACTCTTCCATTACTTTTTAAAATGAACTATTAATAAGCCAAAAATGGAACATAAAAGCAAATGTGTCCTATTCTTTATTCTTTAACAACAAAAATCTTACAGGTATATAATATCAAAATCTCCCACAAAACAACTGCCCTAAAATGACAACCAAGTATACACAAGTTAGTTACAGCACTCCAAAAATAACGTCAAACAAAATGCCCACAAATCCCAAGTACTCTATTCTAGGGCATACTTCATTCTGTTTATGCCTTAAATGGAACATTAAATTCATATCTGCAAAAGAAATCCACAGCACTCAATCTAAGTAAAGACATTTTCTGGGAAACATTATAAAATCAAGTGAAATCTCTGTGAAGTCACCCAGAATGAAGCAGCAACTTTGAAAATTTTTTATGAAGCTTTCTATTGTAAAGCCTTACTAATATTATGTGGGAACATTTTACCAGTAACTTTCTTTCTTCTCTATGTTCCTCCTTTCTCCAAGAAATGTTAAGAAGCCCTTGTAAACTCAGGAATTATGATAGTTCTGTAAATCACAACCTATACAATCTATAGGTTGTATAGATGTATATTTGTTTTAATTTTAAGTACTGATCATGAATATTTTCTTGAAAATACATATTAAACAATGCATTTGGGTATCAACAAAAGAATATATGTACTTTAAAAAAAATGTTTTTATTTTTGAGAGAGCACAGCAAGGGAGGGGCAGAGAGAGAGGGACAGAGTCTCTGCACTAACCGTAATGAGTCCCATGTGGGGCTTGAACACACGAATTGCAAGATAATGACCTAAGCTGAAGTCGGACACTCAACGGACTGAGCCACCCAAATGCCCAAGAACATATGTACTTTTAATTATTACTCTGAGCATAATTACTTATGAATTGGAAAAAAAGGTGGATTAATAATTCATAAGGTACATTTGAAACCTGATGAATATGTGCATAGAATCATAAAAAGTAGCTAAGATCCAAATAATTTTCAGCTGTATTTTTTTTATTTTATTTTATATGAATACATATCTGTCAGAGTCAGGCATTCAGAAGACATTTTTAAAGAACTTTGGGAAAGCAATCCTTAACAATTTATTTTAAATAGAGTCACAATAAATACATTTCAACTGATTTTTCTCTGTACTCTTGTTTTTTGAATCTGGATTACATTTGTTATGCCTAATGAATGGAGATAAAAACAGAGAAGGGGGTGCTTCCATCCCCAAACTAAGAAGAGCCAAACTGTTAGAAGAGTAGCAAATATAACCCTCAAACTTTAAGCTTACTCAACATGTGCACACAGTTAAGGAAGCGGGTTTTATGATTCTGAAAATGTCATTGTTAAAGCAACAACAATGCAACACAAATTATAACATCTAATTCAATAGGATCTGCTTCTTTTTCTCATTTATCTACATTAATTTATATAATTTATACAATACCTTCTTTACCAAGGTGGCAAATATATTTTGGAAGCTATTAGAAAAACATTATTCTTTATTCCATTTTCTGTGTCTTTATTTCCATTGTCTATATACAAATAAGCATAGTTTTTTGTATCAAAAAATTCACTCTAGTTTTTTTATTTATATGAAATCATAAACCCCAAATCTTTACAAAAAATCTACTTCTATAGTTTTGTAAGGTTACCTCTAAAAAAAAGACTCTTAAATTGTACAGTTTTTCTAGTTCTGTATTAAGATAATTACCTCTAATAGCTGTGTAATAAGTTTGATGATTTGACATCATCTATACTGAATAGACAATACATTATCTACAGTGTCTACTATATCAATAATACTATTTCAATACATTATTTATGTGTTTTATCATGATTGAAAAAGTAAGTTGTAAAAATAATAATATTAAACAATTTAATATTAAGATAATCTAAAATCAGATCTTTCCTCTTAATGGTATTTTAGTTATTCAGTTCTACCAGTTAGGAGCCAAAATTTCCCTAGACTCAAATTCTAAGTCTGTTTACTAGATACTTTATACACATGATTCTTTCTATATCCTGGAGACTAGCAGATGGTACATCATCTTTTTTCTCTGCTGCTTCTCTCCCCCATCTATATGGTAAAGGACCCCACTGCTTTTGTGTTTGAATTCTTTTATACCATGTCTATTAATTATCTTATGGTATTATACCTTTTTATGGAGAGCACCATTTCTGTGTTCCCAGGGCAAGACTCCACAGTGAAAAATATGAACCAATCAGAACCACTTTAGGTAAAAGTGCTGGGGTCAAAGCTAGTGTCAGTCTTTTACAGTAATCAAACTACACTGATATCCCAAGTATGGCCGGACCAGGTGGAGGATTTTTTTATTTCACTCCACCGGACCCCCAACATGTTAAGGAGACTTGTAGGCTGATGTTTCACTAGAATGTGACATAAAATGGGAGCAGAAATTTTATTTAATTACTAATTTATAAATCTCAAAAGCTGGGATGATTTCTGTCACATAGAAAAAGACCAATTTGATTTATTGAAAATAAAATACATTTAATTGAAAATATAAAAATATGTCATTGTCAAAGCATCCTGTGTCAGTAAATAAATATTATTGTACCAGCTTTATAGATGTGGTATTAGTGTTATCTAATTTTTGGAAAAGTCATAGAAAATCATAAAATGATAACTATTGCTAGTTAATAATGATAATACTCCAAATACATACATTTTCATCTGAGATGAATAATAAAATTTTATATTTGGATACAATTATATCAATCATCAAACTACTAGTTTTCATCTAATATTCAACTGTCTATATATTATAATATTGGTCTTCAAATATTTTTCTAACACATTATAATAACTTTGCAAAACTACAAAGCACCTCATACATTTTTAAATTGGCATCTATTATTTTTCATCATAAATTTAAATATGCAAAGGATTTTGTTCTGGCATACATTGTATTGTATATATGCATTAAATATATTTTTCTGGAAATTGTGAAGCTGCAGATTTATCTTATTGTATTTATAGATAATGTCACAGTTACTTAATTAGCAAAACAAGCCTTCATTGTCAAACATACAAGCCAAGTCAGACTAAGTTTCTGTCATAAGAAAAAATCAGAACTCATTTTCAATAAAAAATAAGCCTATTAATAGGCATGACCTAGACAATGATCTCACTTTGGTAATCTCATTGTCAAGTAACGCTTACCTTGCGTATGTAACCTGAATGAAAGAGATAACATTCCAGGCACAAACCTTTCCTTAAAATTCAAGTTTTGTTTTTTTTTTTTCAGGGAAGATTGCCATTTGTGTTGTAAACTGGAAGGTTTCACCTGGAAAATGCACTTTAGCAAGTGCTTAGATGACAGAGAGGGATACCTTTCTTCTGAAAAGTGAGGGAATGCCTACTATGAAGAAAGAGGGGGCAAATAGGCACAAATCACTGAATGTCCTCCAACAGACCTCTTTTGGGAAATTGTACATTTGAAAGTTGATAATGTTGATACTGATTTTTAAAAAATTTATCTGTAGCTGGACCATGATACATATGCACCTTCATGCTTTTGCAAGCCCAGATTTAAGGACTGGTGCCTTCTAACATATCCAAAATATGCTTTAAATTTATACTAACAAGAGTAATTTTAATTATATCTTCAATCTATTATCTTTTAAAATATTATTTTGTATCCTTATGAACTATAATTATAACATATTTAGTGTATAAGAATGACGATTTATGGCACAAAAACAGACACTAGATCAATGGAACAGAATGACAGCCTAGAAATGGAGCCACAAATGTATGGCCAACTAACCTTTGACAAAGCAGGAAAGAATATCCAATGGAATAGACAGTCTCTTCAGCAAGTGGTGCTGGGAAAACTGGACAGCGACATGCAGAAGAATGAACCTGGACCACTTTCTTACACCATACACAAAAATAAACTCAAAATGGATGAAAGACCTAAATGCAAGACAGGAAGCCATCAAAATCCTTGAGGAGAAAGCAGGCAAAAACCTCTTTGATCTTGGCTGCAGCAACTTCTTACTCAACTCGTCTCGGGAAGGAAGGGAAACAGAGGCAAAAATGAACTACTGGGACCTCATCAAAATAAAAAGCTTCTGCACAGCAAAGGAAAAAATCAGCAAAATTAAAAGGCAACTGACAGAATGGGAGGGGTTTTTGCAAATGACATATCAGATAAAGGGTTAGTATCCAAAATCTATAGAGAACTTATCAAACTCAACACCCAAAAAACAAATAATCTAGTGAAAAAACGGAAAAAGACATGAACAGAAACTTCTCCAAAGAAGACATCCAGATGGCCAATAGACACATAGAAAAATGCTCACCATCACCCATCATCAGGGAAATACAAATCAAAACCACAATGAGATAGCACCTTACACCTGTCAGAATGGCTAACATTAACAACTCAGGCAACAACAGATTTTGGCGAGGACGCAGAGAAAGAGGATCTCTTTTGCATTGCTGGTGGGAATGCAAGCTGGTGCAGCCACTCTGGAAAACAGTATGGAGGTTCCTCAAAAAATTAAAAATAGATCTACCCTATGACCTAGCAAGTGCACTCCTAGGTATTTATCAAGGGATACAGGTGTGCTGTTTCAAAGGGACACATGCACCCCCATGTTTATAGCAGCACTATCAACAATAGCCAAAGTATGGAAAAAGCCCATATGTCCATCACTGGATGAATGGATAAAGAACAGGTGGTATATATACACACTGGAGTATTACTCAGCAATCAAAAATAATGAAATCTTGCCATTTGCAACTTGTGGATGGAGCTAGAGGGTATTATGCTAAGCGAAATTAGTCAGTCAGAGAAAGACAAATATCATATGACTTCACTCATATGAGGACTTTAAGACAGAGAACAGATGAACATAAGGGAGGGGAAGAAAAAATAATATAAAAACAGGGAGGGGTACAAAACATAAGAGCCTCTTAAATATGGAGAACAAACAAAGGGTTACTGGAGGGGTTGTGGGATGGGGTATGGGCGAAATGGTTAAGGGGCATTAAGGAATCTACTCCTGAAATCATTGTTGCACTATATGCTATCTATCTTGGATGTAAATTAAAAAAAGAAAATTGAAAAAAATGACAACTTAGATCTTGCTAATTAGATAAGATAAATATTCACTTGCATATCACTTTTAATTATCATAACAACTCTAAGATGGATAAGATACCAGTTTTCAGATAAAGAAATAGAGTTAGGGCAATTAAGTAACTTGACTAGGTTCTGAGAATAGCAAGGGTTAAAGTTCAGGATTAGAACTGATATTGTCTAACATCAGCAAATCTTTACACACTATCCTATTCTCAGCCACAATACAGGAAACAAAACAAAACAAAACAAAACAAAACAAAACAAAACAAAACACCTCACAAGAATATCCAGTTTTCTAGGTGCTGAATGGATATAAACAGTATAATATTTTTGTAAAATATCTTGAACTCCATTCTGGATTAACTAAATTAATCACTATGCATTGAATTTTGTAAGAACAAGGTATACATATATATTTTTTTAAGTTTATTTTATTTTTTTATTTAGAGAGAGAGAGAGAGAGCACACTAGCTGGGAAGGGAACAGAGAGAGAGAGAGAGTGAGAATCCCAAGCATACTTTGCACCACCAGTGCCAAGCCCAAAGTGGGGCTTGAACCCACAAACCATGAGATCATGATCTGAATCAAAGTCAAGAGCTGGTCGCTTAACTGATTGAGTCACCCAGGAGCCCCAGGAACAAGGTGTATTAATGAGAAAAGAGTTCGAGTAGCTCTGGAAACTCTATGGCAAATAATTATGATAGTGATTTATAAAGACTGAGTTTAAGTGACTATGTAATTCGTGTGATCTATCAAAAATATTTCAGACAAGTGTTTGCAAAAGGCTGCTCTGTTTATTTTCCTATGCTGCAGTTGTTTAAGAAATCAGTACAGGGCCAAACATGGTCCCATGTCAATCGGCTTATGCATATTGTGAAATCTGAGTTCACCTTAAAATTTGGGGAAAAAAAAGCACAAACAAGATATATAAGACAAACACAATGGGCACTGGTGTGCTAATAAATTAAAAATTACCACTATCACACAACAAAAGCCTATTTTTAGTGATTCCTGTGGTTTAAATACTCATACCACAATCAATTTCAGGCTACCAAATGGGATGTTATGAAATAATGCATAGCAGCACTCCATTTTATAGTGTCTTCACCTTACTGATGTAATAAACCTACATGACCTCAAGCCCTTAAACTTCACGTGCTTTAGTAGTAGTAAAATTCTATAATGATTAAAAAAAGGAAGTAATGAGTCTTGAGTATTTTTCTTCTGTTTAACATCATTTACTTAATTATATGTTCATAAAGGTTTTTTTTTTCATGTGAGGTGGATTAGTTTTCAAAAGTTCAAAAGTTTTTAGGAGTTAGGGATATAGCTTTTATTAGGGTCTACATTGCTTCAAGCGTAATGTAGAATCTTCTACCCCATAAGCTTTGCTATATTCTCAGTGCATAGAAAATAGTACAGTTGTAATGTTAAAATGTTTAAAAAATAATAATTGCTCTGTTTAATAACCATCTTGAAAAATTCCTGAAAATTGTCTGCTGTAATGAGCTGGTGTACAAATATACAGTAATAGTCAGTTTGTATCCTCTTATCTTCTTGGGCAACATAAAACTATTTTTCTGCTAAGAATAGCTCATGCATTAACAGTCTAATATATGGGTGGATGGATGAAAGATACAACTTTATTTTTGAATTGAGACTGACAAACTGATATTGAGCACCTTACATTAGATTGAGATCACACCTCACTGTTAAACCCCTTTAATCATATGCCCTTTAAATAGGTAGTTATCAATATAAAAATTAGTGAATATCATATATTATTGTGAATCCAGTAACCTTGTGAATGAAACAATAAGCAAAATCAAAATCAGTGGCAATCCTTGCTAATGCAGTAAGGTAAGAAAAGGAAATAAGTATATAGCCTGTGAAGGGAGACATAAAACTATTTTTGTTTGCAAATGACATGATTATCTATGTAGAAAATCTGAAAAAAAATTAACAAAAGAACTCTTGGAACTAATAAGTAATTATAGAAACATTGCAGGATTCAAAGTTAATGCACAAAACTCAGTTGCATTCCTATATATATACTAATTATGGAGACATAGATTTTGAAATTTAAAACACCATACCATTTACATTAACACTCAGCAAAGGTAAATACCTAATTAGATGTAAACCTAACAAAATATGTACAAGATCTATGCAAAGCCCATTACTAAACTCTGATGAACAAAATTAAGTAACAAAGTAAATGAAGAGATACTCTATGTTCACGTATAGAAAGATCAATATTGTCAAGCTGTCAGTTCCTCTCAATTTGATCTGTAGATTCAACATAATTCCAAAATCGCAACAAGTTATTTTAGGATGTTCACAACTGATTTTAAAGTTTATATTGTGAGATGAAAGTCTCAGTATAGCTAACACAGTATCAAATAACAAGTTGGAAGTCTTATACCACCTAAATTTAAGTTATACTATAAAGTACTGTAATTAATACTGTGGTATTGGAAAACTATAGATAAATTGGTCAATAGAACAGAATGGAGAACTCAAAAACTTTTTGCTTTTTTTGAGAGAGAGAAAGAGAAAGAGAGAGAAAGAGAAAGAGAGAGAGAACAAGCAGGGGAGGGGCAAAGGAGAAGGAGGGAGAGAATCTTAAGCAGGCTTCATGCCCAGCACAGAGCCCAACATGGGCTTGATCTCACAACAATGAGATCATGATCTGGGCTGAAATCAAGAGTCAGATGCTTAACTGAAAGCCATCCAGGTGCCCCCATAAGTAGATTTTAATAAACAGTTCTATAGCTATTATCTTTGGGGTAACATTCTTAAGTGTTAACACCCTATTTTGGATTTATATCAGCTTAATTTTAATAACATACAAAACCTCTGCCCTTTTATGGCTCCATCTGCACCCCTTTCTGTTGTTAATATTACAAAATTCCATCTTTATACGTTATGTGTCCAAAACATGAACTAACAATTTTTTTAAAACTTTAGTCTCTTAAGTTATATAGAAAGCAAAATGTAAAGCGACAAAATAAAGTTGCAATGATACCAGCTTTAGACTATTAATTATTTTGAATATATTAGTTTTTTACATAATATAGAAATGAAAAAGCTGAGTGGCGTACAGCTATTATAATAAGACTAGCTTTTAAAATTGTCCATGTATGTACCTTTATCATCTTTATTTCTTCATTAGGCTTCAAGTTAATGTCTAATGACCCTTCATTTCAACCAGCAACACTACCTTTAACATTTCTTGCAGGGAAGATCTGATGGTAACAGACTCCCTCAGCTTCTCTTATCTGAGAATGTCTTTTTTTTTTTTTTTAATCTGTCAATGTATTAATTTCTTCATCACTTTAGAAGGACAGTTTTTCCAGATATAGGGTTCTTGGCTGACTGTTTTGTTCTTTTAACACTTTGCATATATCAGGTAACTGCCTCTGGCTTCCAAAGTTTCTGTTGACAAATCTGCTTATTACCTATTGAGGATCTCCTGTATGTGATGCATCCCTTCTCTCTCGCTGCTTTCAAGAGTCTCTTTTTCTTTGCCTTGCAAATGTTTGATTATGATGTATCTTGGTGTGGGTCTCTTGGAGTTCATCTTATGTGGGATTCACTGAGCTTGGTGAATATTTATATTCATGTCTTTAATCAAACTGGGGAGGTTTTCAGCCCTAATTTCTTCAAATATTTTTTTCTGCCCTTTCTCTCTTCTCCTTTTAGGACTCCTACAATGCATACATGTATTGATTGCCTTGATAGTGTCCCACACATCTCTTAGGCTATGTTTACTTTACTTCACTTTTTTTCTGTTTTCAAACTCAAATTTTCACTGTACTATCTTCAAGTTTGCTGATTCTTTTTCTACCTTTTAAAATCTGCTTTGAATCCCTCTAATGAATTTTTTATTTCAGTTATTGTACTTTAAAGGTCCAGTTTTTTTGTTTTGTTTTGTTTTGTTTTGTTTGTTTTTTTGAGGGGGGAGTTCTTTTTAGGTTTTCTATGTCTTTCTGATATTTCCATTTTGGTCAGAGATAATTTTCTTGAAATTTTCCACCCCTTCCTTTAGATATCTGAATATCTGTTAAGACTATCTTCAGATACTTGTTTTAGTCGTTGTCTTATATAGAGATTGGCTATTATGTCTTTTACGGGCAGTTTCCGTTTGCTTATTTTTGAATGGTTTACACTTTCTTATTTCTTTTATGCCTTGCAATTTTTGTTGAAGAGTGTATATTCAACTATAATATGGTAAATTATATTGTTATAATGTGGTAAATCAGGAAATCAGATCCTTCCCCTTTCCCAAAGTTCTGTATTTTGGGGGAGGGTTTTGTTATTGATTTCAATTTTTTTGCTTCTTGTTGACTGTTTCTGGATGGAGGATCAGCCTGAGGTGTAAACGTTAGGTCTTCTCAAAAAAAAAAAAAAAACAAAAAAAAAAAAAAAACGTTAGGTCTTCTCAGGTTTTTTTGAGCCTGCCCCCTTTCCTGGTCATTTTGTGGTGACACTCACTCTAATTTCACTGTATAAGAAGCTGCTTTTGAATATTCTCATATTTATTGTATACCTCTCAAAAGGCAAAAAGAGAAAAGTGAATGAGTTAGAAAAAAAGGGTGCTGACTCTTTAAATACCCTAGAAGTCACATCAGCCAGAGGCAAAGAGGGTGGCAACATTGGAGTGAGGTTCAACAACAATGGTTGTCTGCCATTTGCACCTCTGTTATCAGAAGCTGAAATCAATAATCAAAGCATAAATCTCTGATATTTAAAAACAGGATCTGTTAGCCCATCCTGACTCCCTCGCTGATTGTAGGGTGCTCTAAGAACACACGTAGGTCTGCCTGCTGTTGAGCTGAGGGGTAGGTGATGGAAGGATTTTACTGTCCTAGAACTGAAATTACTTATAGTTTTCTATCCATGCCTTCCCTTGGAAATTGTAAACCTTGAATAAACTCCAGAGCTCCAATATAGTTACTACAGATAGATTCTCTGTACAATTGCTGTCTAGATGAGGAAATGTATTCCCAGTGCTTTGAACTCCATCATTTTCCCAGAATCCTCTCCTTTTAATCATCTAGGCTGGTGTTTGACAAGAAATCTGGGCACCATGGACTAACTAAATTGACATGTAAAATTAAGCATCACAGACTCCAGGCAAACAAATCTTAAAATCAAAGTCTGGTGACTATTCTCTCTGTAGTTTGGGATGAGATTTACATGTGTTGGGCAGCCTGCACAGTTTATCCATAGAAAGAATGTAGAAGAAATGGATATTTTCTAGAAACAACATGATTTCCTATGAATCTCCAGATGGAATTGTTTAAAATTATACCTAAGAGGGTCACCTGCAGTGACTTTGGGATCTTAATGTAGTTTCTGGGTGGAGTGGATTACCAAAGAAACAATAACTGAAGTAGTGCAGGAAGCCAAACAAAAAGAAATTGCTCTCTTGTTATGGGAACAAGCCCTTTGAAAAAAGTATCAGCTTTATTCTTCTGTCAGATCAGAGATTATGCAGGGAGTTAATGAAATAACTGATTAAGAACATCTTAATTCCCCTTATCTTCCCACTTTCCCTTGCTTCATTTCAGAAAGGTCAGAGAGACTATGAAAAGCCAATGAGAGGAGAGATGGAAGTGATTCAGTAAAGAAACTAGAAAGACTAAAGAAAACCTCTAGAACTTTCTTGCTTGAAGCAATCTTCAGTTGCATTAGCAACAGTAGCTACAGTCTTGTATAAGGTTGCAATATTGAATAGTAAGTGTGACTGGACCTAAGTACTGAATCAGACCATATTTATGTCTTCAAGTGATTATAAGCCACTTTATAATAATCATGAGTGATCAGAGAAAAGGCATGAGTCTTTACCCAAGGGGAGAGGAAGAACTTGTTCTGCTTATGCATTTGATAATTAGGGTAGGAGAAAAACAGAGAGAGAGAGAAAACTTTCTGATTACAAAGTATGAATCGTGTGCTCAACCAAAAATACAAACCTAAGTGAGAATATTTAAAAATATTGCAAGTCTATGTTAACATATAATATAATTTATAAATGTACAAAATAACTGTGAAACCAATAAACAAAAAGAAAGACATTGGAAAATTTATAAACCCTCCCCCCCCAAATCGTACTAATTTATGAGGAATTGTGTAAAATAGTTCAAATATTTAAATCTTTTAACTGTTAATTTCTGTTGACTTAACTATATGCCAATTCTAAATGTTTACCTATTTTTATATTCATTTGCTCTTCGGGTCATAAAAACAAAATTTGATATTTTAAATGGGACAGCCATGTGTTTCTGTATCTTTAAATAAATGGGACCATATAATTTGACTTACAGAGTGTTACTAAATAAATTTATATAGGAAATAACATAGTAAATTCTATATAAAATTTTCTGATATGCTTATTCTTATATGTTTATTACAATGCACATTTTGTAACGTGAATTATAGTGCTCTCTAGACACAGTAGCAATAAAAACATGAAAAGGAAAGAAAAATAGTGTGGAATTTTGACATAAAATACTACTGTAGACAGGGGTATATGTAGAGACCCTATATCCCACATTGCTTACTTTGGAAGAACATTACTGTATATAGTCTTTAATACTTCATATTTTTGTTGGCTAACTGTGTAATACTCCATACCCCGGCATTACTGGGCACAACAAATTATTTATACATTTTCAAAGGAGGAACATCAACTATTTGGGGAAGGTCTTGGGCTTGGAAATTGTCAGTTTTCCTGAACTTTGCCTTAAAGTCATCTGCTAGAATCTCATATGCCCTATCAGGATGTGATTATACTATCATGCTGTTAAGATAAATGATTCCTATCAGCTTCAGTGAGTTCTTGCCTACCATTCATCTTCTTGATTTCCACCTTCAATGTGTGATGTACTCAACACGCTTAAAATTGGTCAGGGTTACTAAATAAATGGTCTTTGGAGGTGAATGCTGGAGTGGACAATCAGATTTTGACAGGGGAAAATAAAGTATCTCAGATTACTGACAAGTGAGCACTATTCAAATAAAACTCTTAGGATGTTAAGCTGCTGGAAGGATATTATCAACTGAAAATATAATTTTATCTTAAGGTTGTTAGTATTACCTTCAGTTGACACAACTCTTGAAGGATTAGTATGTATTTACATCACAAGAAACACAACAGTATTAAACTGGAACTGAAAACCCAGCACTATTTCCATATCATTTCCATTACTGCACTCACTATAATGTACATTCTTGTATAATGTGTTATCTGTCTTTTTCTCAATAGATTTAGAAGACTTGGTATATCTGTTCTATTGAGCGAACAAATATGAGTGCTGAATAATTACACTCAGAGAAAAGAGATCTTTAATGTCTCTTGCCATATAATTTCTCCATTCACAAAGAAGAGGGGTTACTTACAAATTGATCAGTTTGAAGGACATTACAGTGGACTGTCTGAATCTTAAAACTTTTAATAAGGCTAGACTTGTCAGTGCTCATGAGATTGGTCCCTTTCATTCTCTTGCTTTTTTATGATCAAAATAGTAAAGGCTGGCACTACTCATTTAGTAGACCAGAGTGATTCCCTTGTGAAGAAATATTTTATTCTCACCTTAGCATCCAGCTAAGGTCTAGAGTGTGCAGTTTCAGCCTACTCCGGTAGGCATCAAAGACACATTTAGCTATTTCAGTTGTTTGTTTGTTTTTTTTCCCTATAAGTTATAAACCTTTTAATGCCACTGAAGTGTTAATTTCTATTGTTTGAATTTATATATTGGTGGTTGTGGTGGGTGGGTGCAAGAAGAACATCTTTACACTAAGGGATATAGAAAAAAATAGATTTGAGGAAAATGTAATGTACTTTGAAAGAACATATTGCTTTTCATAATTCCTTATACTTGGCAAACCATTTGTCATTTTCAGAGTAAGGACAAAAAAACATCATTATAAAAAATTGAAATTCATTTGTTGGAAAGCTAAAGAGAAAATTATGTTGGGTGTGAGACTGTGTGAAATGACTAGAAAGCAAATTGATTTGCTTTAAGAAAAAAAATAATGTATTGAGAGAAAATCATGACTTTTATGAATTTTAAAACTTTTTACATTTTAAGTGTATATTTGTTATATATTTGAATTAAATTTATAATAATTTTGAAATATACTTGAGCAGTGTAGTCAAATATTAAAAATTAAGAAAGCTATTAGAAAATGTTTTAACAATAGTTTGGTTATCTCTACAACTTGCAAAGGTATTTTATCAATCCATACACATAAAGCTTATTTAAATGGTTCTATTCAGCTGTAAGTTCTTTTCTGAACTACAAACTCCTTTAAGGTAGAATATATGTCAAAATCATATCCATAGCCTTGCCAGTACGTACATTCTTCAAAGCCTTATACTTAGCAATTCTTCACTGTAGTATCTTGAATGAGTAAATGAATAAAGCCTGTCACCTTTCCAAATATCAAAAATCACAAGACATCCTTTGTCAAACATAAAAATGACAAAATATGAATAATACAATAATGCAAAATATAGGCAACTTGTGATAAATTATAGTTATCTAGCAGTATATAATTTAAAATAGATTTAGAAAATTAGGTAGAAAACTACCCTTCAGGTCATTTAAATGAAATATAATTTTTAAAAAGCATGAAAATCTCTTAAAGCAAATATATAAGTTGAAATTATGTGCCTAGGAAATTTATTCTCAATTATCAGAATGACATAGAATTATTTGCAGATAGACCATGTATTTTATTTTAAATTTGAACATGCGACAGTATGCAATAGAAGAATAATTCAAAAACAAGGTATGTTTTTAGGCAGTACTTTTCAGTGAATCATTTTTATGACAAAAATTATAATAAGCTAAGTATGGTACAAAATCCATCTCTTTTAACAAGGCAAGAAAATAGTATTAAATTATGCCATCCTCATTAAAATCCTAAGTCCGTCATTTCATATTACATTTTGCTCAGGTTGATACGTGCATTCACAGCTATTGCCAGACTTCCATTACTAACTTGCCCTGTCATTTATCATTAGTGTAGGATAGAAAGCCAAAAAGAAACCTAACGTGATAAGGAATATATAAAAGAAATATAACAAGTAAAATGAAGGGTTCCAAATAATATTCCTTGCATATTCTGCTATAAGTTGAGGAAGAGTATTATTTCTTTAATTTTCTCCCTGTCTAATATTATTATAAAACAACCCATATGGGGAATATGGTAATGAGATCTTATTAAACAATGTATGATCATGCAGCAATTATAAATTAGTAAAGTAAATTAAAAGTTAGCCTCTTATCCCAGTGCTCTTCTCAGAATTCATGGAAATGGCAAAAACACAGAATTTTGATTAAAGGTTGAAAGGAGGTCCCACTAGGGGAAATTGAAGCTTGATCCTATGCCACTTTCCATTAGAAAGGCCCATTATCCCAAGAGCTATCACCTTTAGTTCATTAAGCTTTCTATCTAGATCAAAAATAATCCTTAGAAGGCTAGGAGAAAGACAAATTTTCTAAATACCTAGAAAAGTTATGGAGCTCAGTTAGCAGTAATGTTCTTGGGAGTGGTCTATATCATTATCAAGCGTGATGGGCCAATTTGTTCTACTAATGAAGTACCATCTTTTCATATCTTTAGCTATCAAATCCATGGAAATACCCTAATAATTGCTGCAAAACCAGAAAAATAGAGTTCAAAGAAAAGAATAAAGTAGGAGAATGAATCACATAGATCCCCTCTTTAGTGTTCATAAAACTACCCATTGGATTTTCAGAGAAAAAAAAATTATATCAAGAAAAAGAGGAATATGTAGCCAGATTAGGAATAAGAATGAATTGTCGCAACTGTATTTAAACTCAGAATTATTGGTTGTTTGCAAAGAGATTATAACTGTACTATGTATAAATCAAAATGTATACTTAATCATAAACCTCTGACTTGAGAGAGGCACGTAGTCAATGATATTGCAACCGGGATATAATAAAAATGTACATAGCAATTAGACCAAAGCCCAGTGTGTATTCAGTGCAGGAAACCGGTCAGTGCTTTCGATAGCAGTTAACGAAATAGAGAAATCATCACCCTCAAGTATGGGTTTCCCCTCAGAATAGGAGAAAAAAAAAACCTGACATTTTTGAAAATGAAATTATTTCCCATTAAAACAAACATTTTGATCATGCTATATATGTTTACTTAGTTCTCAATATCTCCTATGTGCCTTGCTCTACAGAAAAAGGGATGCCAAAAATGACATTTTCCAGCGGCACATGGGTGGCTCAGTGGGTTGAGCCTCTGCCTCTTGATTTCAGCTCAGGTCATGAAACCAGGGTCATGGGATTAAATCCCGCACCACGCTCCATGCTGAGTGTTGAGACTGCTTAAGATTGTCTTTCCCTCTGCCTCCTCTGCCCCTCATGCTCTCTCTCTATATCAAAAAGAAAAAAAAATAAAAACAAACAAACAATACCTTTTCCAAAATTTCTTGCTAGATGGTCTAGATGCAAAGTAGGTTGTACTAATTTTATGAAGTTAACAGATATATGAGGCAGAAGGGAAGCTGATGCCAACTTTCTAGTATTTTGCTCTTTTATCTAGCAAGAAAAGCTTATGAGGATGTAGGTGTGTCCCTATTTCAGTCAACACCTCTATGGATGTGTAAGGCAACTGCAGATTCAGTGAGAGCCTTCTATCCTGGATTTTTTCTCCCTAGATCAGTAGCTTCAGCAATGGCCACCTGATCCCCACTAGCCTTTCCAATGATTTTGTTAAATTCTTGGATTGAATGTTTTTCTGTTTAAAATTCCTAGAATAATTTTGATTCTTAGAATAAAGTCTAACTTATATAAGCAAAAAAAAAGTAGGTAGGAAATGGAGACTACATATTAATTTGTTTCTTATTCCAAAACCATCACAATTGCAGAACAAGCTAGATTTACTTGTGGAACAGACAGAGGTACCAGATATGTAAATATACTGGACAAAGCCTTTTTCAATATCCTGAACTCGTTATTTCCAAAGTACATCTCAAGCTCTATGCAGCCACTAGGTAACCATTAAATACGAATTTTTTTCACTCAGTCATTAAGTGAACAATTTGAACATGTCTTCAACATGAGGTCTGTTCATTTAGGATCAGTAAAATAAAAGAAACAGACCATTAAAAATTGCAGAGTAAAAAGTATGAAGTATGTACCACTGAAAGATTCATCTTTTTTTTAAATTTTTTATTTTATTTTTGAGAGAGAGACACAGAGAGCAAGCAGGGGAGGGGCAGAGAGAGAGGGAGACACAGAATCCGAAGCAGGCTCCAGGCTCTGAGCTGTCAGCACAGAGCCTGATGTGGGACTTGAACCCATGAACCATGAGATCATGACCTGAGCTGAAGTTGGATGCTTAACTGACTGAAGCACCCAGACACCCCTCAACTTTTTTTTTTAAAGAAAGAGACTATAGAAAATACAGGCAAAGAGTTTTAAGTATCAACCACTGAAAAATACTACATCTTAAAAACAGAGAACATTAAATCACTGATTATAGTTGTTAAAGGAAACATGAAAGCAGAAACCACTAATTATATCCGTTATATGAATCTTCTGCATTAATTTAAGAAAAAAATCAGTAATTTTTAGAGAATGATAGGATAGTCAAAGCTAGTAAACAACATCATGGAAAGCTCTATTCAGCAAAATCAGTCAGACATAAACAGATTGACAAGACATCATCTCAATTTTTTTCAATAGTTTGAAAATACATACATACATACATACATACATACATACATACATGCTGTATAAGGTCTTATTACCTATCAATTAAATTTTCTGTCCAGCATGTGACAATATACTTTTTGTTCACAATCCTTGGCCAGAAGTAGATCAGGGGATTTCTAAGAGACAAGGAGGCCCTAGATAGCATTCTCCCAAATGCCAGACAAAGGCACAACCAGGAAGATTTGGAAAACATGCAACTTACAAATGCATCAGGCATTTTACAAAGTGCTGAGGGCTTTTTTTTTCTATCTGATGTATTTTCTCTAGAATTTACTTTAGTGTGGGTCTATTGCTGATGAATTTTCCATTTTTGTTTTTCTGAAGGATAGTTTCACTGGAACTAGAATTCTGAGGTGATGGCTTATTTTCTTTCAGGAAAATGTTATACTGTGTTTTCTTCCGTTAAGAAGTCAAATCAATCACATTGTTTACTTTGAATTTTATTTCCCCAAGTTTATTTTATCAACCAATTTCAAGAGATTGTAAAGCATAGAAAGTGGGTCTTTAAAGTAGAATTAAGGTAGAACTGTGTAGCAAAAGAAACCTAGAAAATAAAATACTTGGAAATTAAGGAATATGCTTCTATATAATTCATGGATTAAAGAACACATAATGATGGATGTTAAATAATACTTTGAAGTGAATGTTGATAAAAATGTGATATGTTAAAACTTGACTGATATATCTAAATACAGCTTAAAGGAAAGACAATCTCTTTAAAGCATATAATAGAAAATATGACAAAATTGTTGAGCTAAGCATTCTTAAGAATTTAGAAAAACATTACTTTTTCTCTTTTTTCTTTTAAAAAATTTTTGAGTATAGTTGACACACAATGTTACATTTGTTTAAGGTGTACAACTTAGTGATTTGACATATTTATATGTAATGCTGTTTTCACCACACATGTAGCTACCATCTGCCCCATTACATCTCTATTATAATATCAGTGACTGTGTTCCTTTTATTCCCATGACTTATTCATTCCATAATTGGTGCCCTGTATTTCTCTCTACCCTTCATTCATTTTGCCTAACTGCCTACCCCTGGCAACCACAAGTTTGGTCTTTGTATTTATAGGCCTGAAAATAAATAGCTAATTAAAGTGTGGAAAGAATAAAATAATAAAGAAAATGGAATAAATTAATAAAATATAGAAACATAGTACAGAGAGTTATTAAACCAAAGTGGGGTTTTGAGATTAATAAAATGGATATAGTCTTAGGAACACATCAATAAATGTATAGAGGAAGTAAAGGTAAACTAATGCAAAAATGATACTAGTTTTAAAAAGTTACTACTATGGGACTTATAATTGTTATAATGTAAATAAAGTAGTCCTATAAAAAACAATGTAAGTTAAATTTGAGCAATATAAATGTAATGAACACATTCCTAAACAAGTATAACTAAAATTGACACAAAAAGAAATAAAAACTAAACACACACACACACACACACCTCACACATGCACACATGAGGTTTTTTTTTGCAAAGAAAACTCAAAATTCAAATGACATCATGGTAAATGCAACTTGGCATCATAACATTACTTGAGATAAAGCAAGCTGAGGAAAGTGCTACAAGTCCCAATTCCCTCCCACCTTGTTTAAGGAGAAAGTTCCAATTCACATAAAGATGCTGTCAGACTAAATAGGGAAATGCAGCATCCTAGTCTAGGTTCAAATATAAGCTGGTTATTATATTTATGTGTACATTAGTAAGAAGGAGCAAATGAATTATATTACTGAATGGATATGGGATGGCCCACTTAAAATTTCCAATAAATATTTCCTTCCAAGGACTTAATAAACTGCATCTTTGGAACTGTGAGATTTTGGGTAGACAAAGCTTCAAATTTAACAAAGATATAAAAGAAGGAATGATCTTAATATCTCATTTAAAAGTAAGCCATTTAAAGGTAAATATACAGAAAGATTAAAAGTAAATATTTTATTTTTATCAAATTTATAGAAAAAAGAAAATAAAAGGATTAAAAAATAACCAACTTTATATTTCCCCCCTCCTCCTCTTCCTGTTCCTTTTCCTCCTCTTCCTCCTCCTTTTTCTTTTTCCCCTTCCCCTTCCCCTCTCCTCCTCTTCCTCCTCCTCTTCCTCCTCCTCCTCCTTCTTCTTCTTCTTCTTCTTCTTCTTCTTCTTCTTCTTCTTCTTCTTCTTCTTCTTCTTCTCCTCTTCCTCCTCCTCCTCCTCCTGCTGCTGCTGCTGCTGCTGCTGTTGTTGTTTCCATTTCATTTCCATGATTTTGGGCTGATGGCTGTTTATTTATTTAGTACTTTTACTAGAAATGAAATAACAAATTACATTTAGGAATTTCCTGCTTAATACTGAGATATGTGAGTTTTATAAATTGTTATGCAGTGTTTGCATTGACATTAGATTCTCTTATTTTCCTTTAAATTTAATTTTGAAAATTCAAAAAAATGTAATGTTACGTTACTTAAAGCTTAAAATGTATATCCACGTATTCAACATACATTTAATGAGAGCTTATGTGTCTAGTATTATGCTAAGTAAAAATAAGAAATTAACATAACATAGTCCTCAACATCAAAGAGTTTACAGAATTTAAGGAGTACTAATAAAAACTATGAATGGCAAATAATAGCATAAAATATTTAAAACCTATTTAAAGTTCAAATTTTATGGAAAATCTTTGATCACTAACCATATTTCATAAGGAAAACTGAAATGAGTAGGGTCATTCAATATATATAATATTAAATTTACAGAGTAACACATTCAAGATTTTGTGATTTATTTAGAAAAAATATATATTATAAAATACTCAAAAAGAAAACATTGAGAAATCAAAAATTTTACTTTTTCAAGGTACACTATTTAATCTCATTGCCAAAATAAGAAACTAGTAAATAAATAAAAAGTATTTTTTATATAGCATCTGACTCAAAAAAGGGATTAAAAACACAAAAAGGGAAAACTTAGAAAATAATGTAAATGAAATGTGATATGGCAATATATGAGACTCGGATAAGTGAGAATTTATGAGCAAATTCACTCACAAATAATCTTTAAAAAGAAGCATTAAATAAATGTAATGAGCTACTGTAACTTTGCAAGTGGAATTGAAAATAACCCAAAGGAAAATATGAATGTAGTAAACATAAAATTATAAATATGCACATACTGAAGGAAATTATACTGAAACACCTAAATTCTTGATTTTATAAAAATTCATCAAAATACATGAAGACTTTGTGAGTGTAATCTAGGGAATCATGGCAAGAAACACAAAAAGCAACATTTTAATAAAATAGAATTGAGGAAAATATGATGATTGGGTAGTCTACACCCAATAAAGTTGATAGTATCACTGTAATATATGATTTCCTACGTAAGGTATTTGTTTTTAATACTAAAATTAGTAGTGACCTAAACTTCCAATAATAGGACTCCATAATAATTATTTAGCTATTAAAAATAAAAACAAAAGTGTGCAAATTAGATACTAATTCTGATTATTTTACAGTAAATTTAGTTAATGTTATGTTTCTTTTGATAAATCAATAAAATATTTAAAAATAATTAAGTTCTAGCTAAGTCACCTACCTCTTCAGAATCAATATATACTTAAAAATTATGTCCCATCCATACATAGCTGCTTCTTGAAATATATACAAAGAGCCTTTCTTATTCTTTTGTTTAGAGAAGTTGCTTACTTCTCTTATCCATAGTAAATATAAATATCTTCTCTGTATTAAAATCAGTTTTTACGAGAATAATTATGGGACACTTACAATATGTCCACTGTTCTAATATAACTGTATGGAGTAGATAGTATTATTATTATTTTTATTCTACAATTTTTTAAAAATAATTTACATGCAAATAAGTTAGCACATGTAGTAACAATGATTTCAGGAGTAGATTCCTTTAGCCACTTACCCATTTAGCCCCTCCAGCAACCCTCTGTTTGTTCTCTGTATTTCAGGGCCTCTTATGTTTTGTCCCCTCCCTGTTTTTATATTATTTTGCTTCCCTTCCCTTATTTTCATCTGTTTTGTATCTTCAAGTCTTCATATGAGTGAAGTCATATGATATTTGTCTTTCTCTGATGACTACTGTAGCTTAGCATAATACCATCTAGCTCCATCCACATACTTGCAAGTGGTAAGATGTCATTTATGATTGCCGAGTAATACTCCATTGTGTATATATATGCCACATCTTCTTTATCCATTCATCCACTGATGGACATTTGGGCTCTTTCCATACTTTGGCTATTGTTGACAGTGCTGTAATAAACATTGAAGTGCATGTGCCCCTTCTAAACAGCATACCTGTATCCCTTGATAAATACCTAGTAGTGCAATTGCTGGGTCATAGGGTAGATCTATTTTTAATTTTTTGAGGAACCTCCATACTATTTTCCGGAGTGGCTGCACCAGTTTGCACTCTTACCAGCAGTGCAAAAGAGATCCTCTTTCTCTGCATCCTCACCAACATCTGTTGATGCCTGAGTCATTAATGTTAGCCATTCTGACAGGTGTGAGCTGATATCTCAATGTGGTTTTGATTTGCATTTCCCTAATGATGAGTGATGTTGAGAATTTTTTTCATGTGTAGGTTGGCCATCTGGATGTCTTCTTGGGAGAAGTGTCTATTCATGTCCTTTGCCCATTTCTTCACTGGATTATTTGTTTTTTGGGTGTTCAGTTTGAGAAGTTCTTTATAGATTTTGGATACTAACCCTTTATCTGATATGTCGTTTGCAAATATCTTCTCCCATTCTGTCAGTTGCCTTTTAATTTTCCTGATTATTTCCTTTACTGTGCAGAAGTTTTTATTTTGATGAGATCCCAATAGTTAATTTTTTGCTTTGGTTTCTCTTGTCTCCAGAGACGAGTTGAGTAAGAAGTTGCTGCAACCGAGGTCAAAGAGGCTTTTGCCTGTTTTCTCCTCAAGGATTTTGATGGCTTCCTGTCTTACATTTAGGTCTTTCATCCATTTTGAGTTTATCTTTTTGTATAGTGTAAGAATGTGGTCCAGGTTCATTTTTCTGCATGTTGCTGTCCAGTTTTCCCAACACCACTTGCTGAAGAGACTGTTTTTATTCCATTAAATATCCTTTCCTGCTTTGTCAAAGATTAGTGGGCCATACGTTTGTGGGTCCATTTCTGGGTTCTCTTTTCTGTTCCTTTGATCTGAGTGTCTGTTCTTGTGCCAGTATGATACCGTCTTGATGATTAAAGCTTTGTAATACAACTTGATGTCTGGGAGTGTGATGCCTCCTGCTTTAGTTTTCTTTTTCAAGATTGCTTTGGCTATTTGGGGTCTTTTCTGGTTCCATACAAATTGTAGGATTATTTGTTCTAGCTCTGTGAAAAATGCTGGTGTTATTTTGATAGGGATCGCATTGAATATGTAGATTGCTTTGGGTAGTATTGACATTTTAACAATATTTGTTCTTCCTATCCAGGAGCATGGAATCTTTTTCCATTTTTTTGTGTTTTCTTCAATTTCTTTCGTAAGCTTTCTATAGTTTTCAATGTACAGATTTTCACCTCTTTGGTTAGATTTATTCCTAGGTATTTTATCGTTTTTGGTGCAATTGTAAATGAGACTGATTCCTTTATTTCTCTTTCTGTTGCTTCATTGTTGGTGTATAGGAATGCAACCCATTTCTGTGCATTGATTTTATATCCTGAGACTTTGCTGAATTCATGAATCAGTTCTAGCAGGTTTTTTTGGTGGAATCTTTAGGGTTTCCCATATAGAGTATTATGTCATCTGCGAAGAGTGAAAATTTGATTTCCTTCTTGCCAGTTGGATGCCTTTATTCCTTTGTGTTGTTTGATTGCTGAGGCTAAACTTCCAATACTATGTTGAAGAAGAGTGGCGAGAGTGGACATCCCTGTCTTGTTCCTGACCTTAGGGGGAAAGCTCTCAGTTTTTCCACATTAAGGATGATATTATTGGTGGTTCTTTCATATATGGCTTTTTTGATCTTGATGTATGATCCTTCTATTGCTACTTTCTTGAGGGTTTTTATCAAGAAAGGATGCTGTATTTTGTCAAATGCTTTCTCTGCATCTATTGAGAGGATCATGTGGTTCTTGTCCTTTCTTTTATTGATGTGATGAATCACATTGATTGTTTTGCAGATATTAAAACCAGCCCTGCATCCCAGGTATAAATCCCACTTGGTCAAGGTGAATAATTCTTTTAATGTATTGTTGGATCAAGTTGGGTAGTATCTTGTTGATGATTTTTGCATCCATGTTCATCAGGGAAATTGGTCTATAGTTTTCCTTCTTAGTAGGGTCTTTGGTTTTGGAAACAAGGTAATGCTGGCTTGATAGAATGAGTTTGGAAGTTTTCCTTCCATTTCTATTTTTTGGAACAGCTTCAAAAGAATAGGTGTCAACTCTTCTTTAAATGTTTGGTGAAATCCCTTGGGAAGCCATCAAGCCCTGGACACTTGGTTTTTGGGAGAATTTTTATTACTCATGCAATTTCTTTACTGGTTATGTGTCTGTTCAAATTTTCTATTTCTCCCTGTTCAGATTTGGTAGTTTATATGTTTCTAGGTATCGTCCATTGCTTCCAGATTGCTCAATTTAGTGGTGTGTAATTGCTCATAATATTCTATTATTATTGTTTTTATTTCTGTAGTGTTGGTTGTGATCTTTCCTCTTTCATTCTTGATTTTATTTATTTGGTTCCTTTCCTTTTTCCTTTTGATCAATATGACTAGGGGTTTATAAATTTTGTTAATTCTTCGAAAGAACCAACTTCTGTTTTTGCTGATCTGTTCTACGTTTTTTTTTTCTTTTTCTTTCTTTCTTTTTTTTGGTTTTCATAGTATTGATTTCTGCTCTCATCTTTAGTATTTCCTGTCTTCTGCTGCTTTGGGGTTTTATTTGCTATTCTTTTTCCAGCTCTTTAAGTGTAAGGTTACGTTGTACATCTGAGACCTCTCTTCTTTCCTTAGGAAGGCCTGGATTGCTATATACTTCCCTCTTATGACTGCCTTTGCTGCATCCCAGAGGTTTTAGGCTGTGGTGTTATCATTTTCATTGGCTTCCATGTACTTTTCAATTTTCTCTTTAAGTTCATGATTAGCCCCTTCATTCTTTAGTAGGATGTTCTTTAGTCTCCAAGTATTTGCTGTATTTCCAGTTTTTCTTGTGGTTGATTTCGAGTTTCATAATATTGTGGTCTGAAAATATGCACAGTATGATCTCAATCTTTTTGTATTTGTTGATGGCTTATTTGTGTCCCAGTATGTGATCTGTTCAGGAGAATTTTCCATGTGCACTTGAAAAAAATGTGTATCCCACTGCTTTAGGATAAAATGTTCTGAACATATCTGTTAAGTCCAAACTGTCCAGTGTGTGTCATTCAAAGCCATTGTTTCCTTGTTGATTTTCTGCTTACATGATCTTTCCATTGCTGTAAGTTGGGTGTTGAAGTCCCCTACCATTATGGTATTATTATCAGTGAGTTTCTTTATGTTTGTGATTAATTTATTTATATATTTGGGTGCTCTCACATTTGGAGCATAAATGTTTACAATTGTTAAATCTTCTTGGATAGATCCCTTAATTATGATATAATGCCCTTCTTGATCTCTTGTTACAGTCATTATTTTAAAATCTAGATTGTCTGATATACGTATGGCTACTCTGGCTTTCTTTTGGTGACCATTAAACTAACATGACAGATAGTTCTCCATCACCTTACTTTCAATCTGAAGGTGTCTTTAGGTCTAAAGTGGGTCTCTTGTGAACAGCATATAGATAGATCTTGTTTCTTACCCATTCTGTTACCCTATGTCTTTTTATTGGTGCATTTAGTCCATTGATGTTTAGAGTGAGTACTGAAAGATATGAGTTTATTGCAATTATGTTGCCTGTAGAGCTGGAGTTTCTGGTGGTGTTCTCTTGTCCTTGTTGGTATTCATCTTTTTTTTTTTTTTATATTTTCTCCCCTCAAAGAATCCTCCTTAAAATTTCTAGCAGGACTGGCTTAGTGGTCACGAACTCCTTTAATTTTTGTTTGGGAAACTTTTTATCTCTCCTATGAATGACAGTCTTAATGGATAAAGGATTCTTGGCTACATATTTTTCCAATTTGGCACATTGAATATATCCTGCCACTCCTTTCTGGCCTGCCAAGTTTCTGTGGATAGGTCTGTTGTAAACCTGATCTGTCTTCCCTTCTAGGTTAAAGACTTTTTTCCCTTGCTGCTTTCATGATTCTATCCTTGCCTGAGTGTTCTGTGAATTTGACTATGATATGCCTTGTTCATGGATGGGTTCTGTTGAATCTAATGGGAGTCCTCTATGTTTCTTGGATTTCGATGTCTGTGTCTTTCCCCAGGTTAGGAAATTTTTCCACTATGATTTGCTCATATAACCCTTCTACTCCTATTTCTCTCTCTTCATCTCCTGGGACCCCTATAATTCTAATGTTGTTCCTTTTTAATGAGTCACTGATTTCTCTAATTCTTAAATCATTCCCTGTTGCCTTAGTCTCCCTCTTTTTTTTCTGCTTCATTGTTCTCCATAAGTTTGTCCTCTATATCACTGCTTTGCTGCTCTGCCCTATCCATCCTTGCCATTCTGGCAGTCATTCGAGATTGCAGCTCAGTTTATAGCATTTTTTATTTCATCCTGACTAACTTCTATCTCTGCAGAAAGGGATTCTAATCTGTTTTCACCCCCAGCTAGTATTCTTATTGTCATGATTCTAAATTCTGGTTCAGACATCTAGCTTGTATCTGTGTTGATTAAGTCCCTGAGTGTCATTTCTTCCTGTTCTTTCTTTTGGGGTGAATTCCTTCATTTCATCATTTTGAAGGAAGAAAAGCAATTAATAAGGTTAAAAAAATTAAAAGTAAAAAAATTAAAGACAACACAAAAAAATGAAATAAAGGATGCTATATCCTAAGTGTGTTCTTATCTCATTGTTGAAAGGAGCTTGACAGCTTAGAGAAAAAAGGGAAAGATAAGAAAAGAAAAAGAAAAAAAAAGGGGAAAGTGTTTGAAAATTTGAAAAAATGAATATAATGAAATAAAATAAAATGAAATGTTGGAAATAAAAAAATAGGATTTGAAAAAATTACAAAAAAAAAAAAAAAAAAAAAAAATTTACAAAAATTATCATAGAAAAAATTAAAGAAAACTATTTTTTTAAAAAATTTTTTAACATGTATTTATTTTTGAGACAGAGAGAGAGAGAGCATGAACAGGGGAGGGTCAGAGAAAGAGGGAGACACAGAATCTGAAACAGGCTCCAGGTCTGACACAGAGCCTGACGCGGGGCTTGAACCCACGGACCATGAGATCATGACCTGAGCCGAAGTCGGCCACTTAACTGACTGAGCCACCCAGGCGCCCCAAGAAAACTATTTTTAATATAAATGGAATATAAAAATAAATGTTTTCCCTTTCTGTATTCAAGAATAAGAAAAGAAAAGAAAAAATTTGAATAGATGGACCAGGAAACAGACTGAAGTACGATTGAAATTACATCAGTTTCCCCTAGAAGGCGAACTATGAAGCACTTTATAGTCTGTAAACTAAGCAGGCAGAGAGACTTGTGATGTTTGCAAGAGGAAGGTTGGCCCAGTTGGGCAGGGCTTAGTGTAATGGCTCCTTTCTTCACTAGATGGTGCTGCTTAGCTTACTGGGGTGGATCGTTGTGGTGCTTGTAAGTGTTTATGTGCATGCACAGGAGGGATGAAAATGGCATCACCCAGCTACCCAGTCTTTAATATCAGAACTCTTTTCTCCCCAAGCAACAATCGTGCACCCCTCCTTTGTCTCTGGCTTCCATCCATTCCTCGCTTTTACACTATCTGAGACCAAGCCGTCATGTTGCTAGGCAGCACCTCCCTCCTGAGTTTTATCTCAGATGCAGCTGTGTTTCCCGATCCCTCACTCTGAGGGACTGTGGCTTTGACCCACACAGACCTCCCAGGGGATGGTCTCACTGAGCAATGGCCAGGTGCCAGCCATACCCAGGAACATTCATGGGACTGTGCTGATTCCAATGCCCAGAGAAAGTGGCTGGGTGCCAGCTGCCCCAGACAAAGTTCACGTGATTGTGTAGCAACAGCATTTCAGGGATTATGGAGAACCTCAACACACATCTGGCTCCAGGCTTTACCCTTAACATCCTTGTTCCAACACCAGCAAATGTGGTTCTTCTCCAGGGTCTGCTGGGACCTTTGCCTGTGGGGAAGCTGCACAGCCTCTTTCAAATGTCCTCCCAAAGGGGAACTGCCTCTCCCTGTGTGGCCCAAGGACTTTGCTCTCTGCTCCTAGGGATTTGCCCTTCCCACCAGAGCACTGCCAGGTATTGAGCTGAGGAGTTTCAGTCTCTGTGCTCCCCCTGTTTATAGTCTTCATGGAATTTAAACCCTCTCCTTTCTCTTTTCTCCCTTTTTGTCTGGTCCCTTGTGCACTCTTTCTTTTCTCTCCAGTTGCTTTTGTGCGGGTGGGGGGACGCTTTCTGTACTTTTCCCCTGTCTCTGTCCTCTTTCCACCAGCAAAAACAGCTCCCTGCCCTCTGCAACTTTTTCCCCCACTTTACCTCTCTGGGCCAGGTACTTGCTGAGTTTTTTGGTTCAGGTTGTGCAGATAGTTGTGTTAATCCTGAAATCAGTTTTCTAGGTGTGCAGGATGGCTTAGTGTTGATCTGGCTGTATTTCAGGGGTGAGAGATGCAAAAAAACTTCCATGCTCTTCTTCTGTCTTGGCCCCTCTCCTTATTATAATCTTTCTTAATATAAAAAAATTTTCTATGTTTAATTCTTATGTCAACTCTGAGATTGTGACTATTAATTTCCACTTTCACAAATAAGAAAACTGCCATAGGAAAGATAGTTAACATATCCAAGATTATAATGTTCTTAACCACCAGAGATACTGCCTAAACCCAGATTGGTCTGCCTTCAAATCCTGTAATCTTAACCACCATTGCATATTGGCTTGCCCACCTACTTTTTATTGCTTTCCTCAGTTTTCATGGCAAGTATATATGATGCTGTATTAAATAATAGCTTATTTCTAAATAGAGACAACTGAAGCAAACTCTTTATCCAAATCAATTGTAGAGAACTTGAGAGAAAAAGTTAAATTGGAAGGGTCAACTACATACATATGAAGCCATTCCATGTCAAAAACCATGATTTTATAGTATCCAAGAAGTAATGTACTTAAGTGAAAGTTGCTTCTTTCTGACCTAGTGGCCTTACAACTAGCCTTAATGATTCTGGTCTATGTTCTTGGTATTGGTATCCATATAATACACACACACACACACATATATATATTATATTATATTATATTATATTATATTATATTATATTATATATATAATATAATATAATATATATATTATTTTTTTAACTACTGGACTATGTAATGATCTTTGAATATGACCAAATATACTGAATAAAGTTTAAAGAGTTTCTGAACATCAGAAGAATCTATTGCCAACAGGATGGAGCTGTAAACCCTTATGAATTAGGTAGAACCATAAAGGAGCTAATATTTTTTGAGTACTAGCAACAGGCCAGGCATGACACTGTCTTGCTAATGCAGGTATGAGGCAGGGTTTTAGCTTCCTTTTTTAAAAAAAAAGACCTTGAGTTTTACAAAATTAGGAGAATTGACTAGAGCTCTATGCAGTTAATAATAGAATTAGTGTTTAAATTCTGTACTAACCCAAGTATTTTTTCTACTGCCGTCTTACATCATACATAGAGGAAATGTGTGTGTGGCTGTCAAAAACATTTGTAGGTTGAAAAAAAACTCTCAATTGCTCTAATATCATTTAGCATTGTTGAGAGAACAAAAACTCCCCATGTATGTGCAGAATGTCACTGGTGACATTCATGAACAGGCTGTCTTACTGCATGACCAGAGCCTTTCCAGCAGTCCAAATCACTTTCCATGAGAAGTTTTGTCACGGCACTGATAGGACACTGCTGCCTCAAATACACCAAGAAAATCAACTCATGAATATTTTCCTTCCTTTCTTTGCTTTATACAAGTGAAAGGAACAACCATGCAGGGCAGTGCCAGTTATTATTATTATTTTTTATTGGTCTTTTCCTTACACATCCTACTTTTTGACTAGAGGGAAAACAACTGGCTTTGTAAACATCAAACTCACATTAGAGTTCTGTACTTTCTTCCAATTACTGTTTATTTTCCTCAAATTCTGGTGATTCATATCCCTATTATGCACTGTTTACCAACATCTCTCTCATCATTCTTATTTATTCCCTAACTGCCACCCACTGTTGTCATTTCGTTTAACACATCCAGGTGCTAAGGATGTTTCCCCATTTTGCTTTATTGGGGAAAGAATAAAATCACAAACTTAAAGACATTTTTCAATTCACTGCTTCTTCTTTCATGTGAGAGAGGAATTTGTACATGTCTGAACTATGGGAACATCTTATTTGTATTCCTCTTGTGCTGAGCAGTTCCCTGCAGAGTCCTGAACAATCAATTGTATATCTCAGAAGGGAGACCAGCAATGCTCCTCCCATATCTGACATTTGGTTGATTATCTTACAGAATGTCCTTGTATCACTTTCTATTCTTGTGGATGAAACATTTGACAAATTGTATCCCTGGTCTATTTGTTTCATTCTTTTTCTCGTTATTATTTAGATGAGAAACATGACCTAAGGTAAATTTTTTATATAATTTACTTCTCTGGTGTTTTTTTCCCCTTCCTTATACCACTAGTAAAGTATATTTCCCTTTGTGTGTGATTTTCCTAACATGTTTGGATTCAGTCTAAACTTGTGATGATTGTTTAATGTGGTATAGAATAAAGCATGTATCTAGATAAGTTAAATTAAGCACTTAAATTATCAATACTCTGGGTAACTCCCCCATGAGATCATTTATTTCCTCCTTCATTTAGAGCAGGAAAGATTGTTAAATTGAAAACAAAGTGCAATTATCTTTCTATGGCTTTAACAACTGTTTACAGTTATATGTTAATATATCTTATTTAGATTGGAAAGCTTTTTTTACTTCCCTTGATAATTCCAAGAAGTACAATATTATTCATGCAAACAAACATATGTCATTTAAACTGAGAAAAATATTTAGGAATTTACTATAAAAATCCATTAATTTTAATGAAATGTTTGTAGTGAATGCATTAAACACTAAATTGAATCTTAAATATTAAATAATACTTAAAAATATTAAATTATAGAAGATTATACTATTTCATACAATTATATCTAATCTTTTAGATCATATTCTTTAATTAGACATGAGTATTTTTTCAAAATGTTAAGTATCTATATATATGATCAGATCAGATAATGCACATGAAAACACATGGAGAATGCCACCCTTGAGTAACTTAATACAAGTTATTGGATTTTGTGCCAGATACTTAGCTAGGAATGAAATATTCCATTGAGAAGGTGACAGTTTAACAGTGAAATATGTAAACGAGTATTTTAGTAAACGATTGTACATTTTTTCAAAGAAACACAGATACAAGCAAATAATTCCATCTAAAAAAGTCATGGAAACTTGTCCAGGGTTAATAACTTAGTCATCCTGTGGGGGATGTAAAAAGTGAAATTTATCAGGGGACCAGATTCAAAGACATTGAAACACATATCATGTCTTGGGAATATCAAGAAATCTGTATTAGCTTCCTAGGGCTGCCTTGACAAAGTGAAACTAACTGGATGGCTTGAAACAATAAAACTGTATTTTATTCTTACATTTCTGGAGGCTTGCTGTCTGAGACCAAGGCAGGGCCATGTCCCTCTGAAACCTATAGAGAAGAATCCCTCGTTACCTCTTCTAGCTTCAGTAGGTTGCCAGAAATCCTTGGCATTCCTTGGCCTATAGCTGCCTTACTCCATTCTCTGTCTCTGTTATCGTCTGGCTTTTATTTCTCTGTGCCCTTTCTATGTTCGAATTTCTTTTTCCTTTTAAGGACACCAGTCATTGGATTTAGGGCCCACCCTAATCTAGTATGATTTTAACTTAATTTTATTACATTTGAAAAGACCCTATTTATAAATAATGTCACATTAATAGGTAATGGGGGATTTACGTGGAAGGCAATGTGTGTACACCTTGGGAAAATATAAGAAAAGTAGGTTTGGGACAGTGAACAGGGAAGGAGGAAATTAGTTTTATTTTAGTTTTTTACCAGGAATCCTTGAGATTTGGGGTATTTATTAACGGAAAAAAAAAAGTTCCATGGGCAGTTGGAAATACCAACCTGGAATTCAGGAAAGGGTTAGATTCTGATGGTGTCATCAGATGTAAATGGTGTTTGATTCCCTGGGGACTCAGTGGCATTGCTCAGTTTTCCTTGTGTGGAGCGAGAGGAAAAAGTAAAAAGTAAAAGTTTTGGGAAAAACTCAATGCTCTATCAAGTAAAACATTATCATATCCAGTAAAACATTATACATAAAACTGTACTTAAGCTATTTTACAGAACCAAAATGAAATGACATTTAAATTACTTACAATCTTGTCTGGCACATAAGAATGTTTCAGTAAATATTTGCTATCATTAATATAATCATCATCATTATTGCTTAAATAAAATATACTTACTTTCTATAGGTCTGGCAGTATTTTAGGTTGCTAGACCTAGTATTTTATGTTGCTAGAGTTATTTTAGACTTACAAAAAATGTGAAGATGATATAAAGAGTTAAATGTGACAGTTTCTCAAATTTTTCTTGTTTTAGATGACCTGGACCTTCTTGAGATATTCTGGTCAGGTATTTTGTTGAATCTCTGATGTGTTTCTAATGATTAGATTGAAGTTATGGGGTTTGGGGAGGAAGACCCATAGATAAAGTGCCATTTTCATTGCATCATATCAAGGACACATTCTTTCAACATGATCTTTACTGTTAGTGTTGACTTTGATCACATAGCTGTGTAGTATTTACAAAGTTTCTTCATTGTAAGTTCCCGTGTCTCTTTTTTCCCCCTATGGAAACATTAGAAGAAAGTCACTGTGGGAGTGGGCAGTTTTACTCCTCTTTCTTGAGATCAGAGTATCTACATAAATCCTGTGGAATTCTGATGAGACATTTATCTTTTCTCCCCCATTTACTTATTTATCTGATTATATCAATATGGTCTCATATAAGGTGTTTTTGAGCATGTCTTTGCTTTTTGGTCCTACAAGATCCTTCTGGATCATCTTGCATATTTCTGTCCTCAGACCTAAAATCAGCCATTCCTCAAGGGGTTCCCTTGTTCCTTTTATTGGAGAATGGTCTTAGAAACCAATGCTGAGTGCTTACATGTGCTTATTGCTCTAGAAGTGTCATTGCTTTTACACTTTCTTAGATAACAGAACAATAAAATATGTGTGTATATACTGTTCTGGAAGTATATACGTATCTGTGAATATTCTATGTTTGATCATTTTTATCTATATTAAGTTAAACATGAATTCATATTGATATCCCTAACGCAAATTTGTTACCACCTAGATTAGTCTACCTTTTTCTCTCTCCCCCCGCCCCCGGTAACCTCCCAATTTAAAAATGAGACATCTTGTCCCCCCTATCCAGCATCCATTTACATGGTTGTTCAATTTTAGTATACATACATAATAGTATCAGAATTGTGAACCTAAATGCCTGTGAAAAACCACTATAGTAACTACAGTATAGTGCATAAGTGTTTTAGTCCTAACATTTTTTGATCATACTAAAAGTTACTCAGATTAGCACATTTTCCCACATCCTTTTTAGGGGGTCTTTTTATATATTTGTATAAACTTACTTTATGCAAGTAATTGTTTATTTACTTTATGTATATATACATAATATATATATTATAAAATATAAATTATATACTTAATTTATATTTACTTTAATATTTTAACAAAAAATATTTTAAAATAATTCTTTTTTTTTTTTAATTTATTTTTGGGACAGAGAGAGACAGAGCATGAACGGGGGAGGGGCAGAGAGAGAGGGAGACACAGAATCGGAAACAGGCTCCAGGCTCCGAGCCATCAGCCCAGAGCCTGACGCAGGACTCGAACTCAGGGACCGCGAGATTGTGACCTGGCTGAAGTCGGACGCTCAACCGACTGCGCCACCCAGGCGCCCCTAAAATAATTCTTAAGGGGCGCCTGGGTGGCTCAGTTTGACTTCGGCTCACCGATATGTGAGTTTGAGCCCCACATTGGTCTCTGTGCTGACAGGTCAGAACCTGGGACTGGTTCAGATTCTGTGTCTCCCTCTCCTCTGCCCCTCCCCAGCTCACTCTCTGTCTCTTTCAAAAATAATAAACATTTTTTAAAAGTAAGAAAAATAAAATAATTCTTAAATCAATGTACAGGATTCATATTTTTACAAAAAAGGAAAAGAAAAAAACATTAGTCATAAGTTTGAATAACGGAAATTATAAAATGATGCTATTTTCAAAAGCAAAAAAAAAAAAGATACTTTTAAACTATCCTTAAAAGATATTCATTTAGTATTATTTTTACATTGTCTTTTCAGGTAAAAATAATTTCATAATTATTTTATTTAAATAAGATTTATCCAAATTAGTTTTTAAAAATTTAAAGAAGGAAAAATAATTTAAAGAAGGTAACAGGAACTTAGTCTTTCTATGAAAATGTCCATACAACTACATTTGTAAGGTTTTCTACAAATAAAAGTAAAATACTAACAATCTTGAGAATAGCAAACCAATTTATCATGTCTCCAGGCAAATTTTATAACTCCTTTGTTTAGATAGCCAGTCAACATTTTGGACAAACTAAATAAACTCTGAATCTTCTGAGATTACCCTACCAAAATTAGCCAAATAACAGGCCTCTGTGTATAAATATCTGTTCTAGGGAACTGTTGAAATAGTTCTTTATATAGAAAGGAGAAAATATACATATTTTATCATTTCACAATATCTTTCAAGTACTTTTATAAAGGGAGTACTTTGAAACTAAGTATAAGATCCTAAGCATTTGACCAAAACGTGAGATTTGTTGCTTTCAGTAGCATAGAATTTTTCCTCATCAGTATCTGTCTTTGACATATGACTCTGTTGAAATCTTATTCAATCTTATTGTTGAAAAACAATATCTGGAGTAGGAAACCCAGGAATCAAACTAACGTATAGCGGGAAAAAGTAAAACCATTACTCTAGAGTTGTGAAATCTGTGTTCTAGACCCGGATTTTTCATAAACTGCTTGTGACCTTGAGCACTTTCCTTAACCATTTGTTTCTCCTCTTCCTTTCTTCCCTCCCTCCTTCCTTCTTCCCTTCCTCTATCCTTCCTCCCTCTCTTCCTCCTTTCCTTCCTCCTTTCCTTCCTTCCTTCCTTCCTTCCTTCCTTCCTTCCTTCCTTCCTTCCTTCCTTCTTTTTGAGAGCGACCGAGAGCATGCAGTCATGATAAAAGGAGGGGAAAAGGGAGAGAAAGAAATGTAAGCAGGCTCCATGATCAATGTGGAGTTGGACATGGGGCTTGATCTCACCATTGTGAGATCATGACCTGAGTGAAAATCAAGAGTCAGCTGCTTAACAAAATTGAGTCACCTAGGCGCTCTTCCCTTCTTCATTTAAAAGTTGTTTGCTTTAGAGGTGATCTAATGAATGTTCTAATACTAGTATGTATTCTTTCTTCAACTCACACCTGAAACATGTATAACATGTGAAACTCCCCTTAGAACAAAATAATATAGAAAAATGCTGAAAAAAAACCTCTAATAATTCCTTTTATTGAAAAATCATTGCTCTTGAAATCTTATAAGAACCTACATAAGGATTAGCTGAAACTGAAATAATAATTTTAATTCTAAATATAGTTCTATTTGTCAACCAGATCTTATCCACACACAAAGTAACCCAATAACCCAAATACATTTTATTGGAATAACTTTTTTCTTCCCAGTACAAATACTGTCCATAAAAGTGTTTGGAAATTACAAGCAGAAGTTGTAGAAGAATTTAGTGAGTGACATATCAATAAATCATTGAAGAGTTTGCTCTTGACATAGCTTTTTACAACCCTGTAGTTCTAAATATCCCATATCCCCATTCTTCAAAGCTCAATTACATAGAAAATATAAGTATGTGTTTGTAACCCCTTAGTTAATATCCTACCTTTTAATCATCCCGCCCATGTCTATATCTCCAGCCATGTGGCCCGCTCTTCCTCATAGTTATGTATGCTACAGCTCTTTCAAACTATTCACAGCTGCCCAAATGGGACCTTCCATCAAATCCTTCCGACATGTCTTTACACATGCTATTCCTTCTGAAAATAATGACACTGTTTTCCATTTCTTTATCTGGATGATTTGTAAACATTTAACAGAATCATGTACTCTCTGCATCTCACCACTGCTTTGGAGATGAACTTTATTTGTTTCTGATTCCAGAGTAGAATTTTATGCATAACTCTATGACCTGTATTGCACACTGTTGATTTATGAGGACTCTCCCCTTTAGATTGTTTTTTCTTTAAGACGAGGGACAATGTTTTATTTTATTTGATATTTCCCACACCTAACCAAATTGGGTAGCACTCAGTACATGTCTCCAAACTGAACCAATGAAAAGCTATAAGGTCCCTATACTTTCTTTAAATTATTTTTCCTTCTTTAATTTTTTTCAAATAATTAAGATAAATCTTAAAGGATGTGGACTGCCCCCCCACCTCAAAAAATCCTAGGTCTATAAATACAGCCATTCACAATACACTTTACTTTAGAAATTGAAGCAGGCTCCTTCATGAAAGGTAAAGGGAATTAACTTTTGATTGGACTGATTTTGATTGGACTGATTTTGACTTAAATCTTGGTTTTGGCTCTTATTAGTAGGCTGACCTTGAAAAAAACTGCTTACATTTTATAAGACTCAGATTCTTTATTTTTAAATAATTAAATGGAAATAATTATATCCATGTTGTTAGAGGTTTGAGTGGAATAAAAAATGACATCCCCTACTATACATAAGGCAGAGAGTGAATACTAATTCTGTTTTTCATATGCTCAATTAAAAGCTTAGATTACATTAAAAAATATTTCAATAATGTATGAGATTTGTATATAAGTTGTATAATCATGCAAAGCTATAAGTAATCAAGTTTTTAGATATTAATTTGTTTATTTTATCTTAATTATGGATGTAACACAACTGTATAGACAAAGAAGGAAAGAGTATCCAATGGAAAAAAGAAAGTCTCTGCAACAAATGGTGTTGGGAAAACTGGACAGCAACACACAACATAATAAAACCAGACGACTTATGGGTTAAAGACCTAAATGTGAGACAAGAAATCATAAAAATCCTAGAGGAAAACAAAGGCAATAACCTCTTTGACATTGGTCATAGCAACTGCTTACTGGATATGTCTCCTAAGGCAAGAGAAACAAAAGCAAAATTAAACTATTGGCACTACATCAAAATAAAAAGCTTCCACACAGAGAAGGAAACAATCAATAAAACTAAAAGGCAACCTATGGAATGGGAGAAGATATTTACAAATGACATACTTTATAAAATATTAGTATCCAAAATATATAAAGAACTTATCAAACTCAACACCCAAAAAACAAATAATCCAGTTAAAAATGGGCAGAAGACATGAATAGACATTTTTCCATGGAAGACATACAGATGGCCAATGGGTGCAAAAAAAATGATTAACATCACTCATTGTCAAAGAAATACAAATCAAAACTTCACTTCACACCTGTCAGAATAGCTAAAATGAACAACACAGGAAGCAACAGGTGTTGGCAAGGATGTAAAGAAAGGGGAATCATCTCATATTGTTGGTTGGAATGCAAACTGGTGGAGCCATTCTGGAAAACAAGAAGGAAGTTACTCAAAAAGTTAAAAATTGAGCCGCTCTACAATCTAGCAATTGCAGTATGAGGTATTCACCCAAAAATTACAAAAATACTGATTTGAAGGGATACATGAAGCCCGATTTTTATAGCAGCATTATCAACAATAGCCAAATTATGGAAACAAGACTGCATGTCCGTTGACTGATGAATGGATAAAGAAGTGGTATATATATCAATGGATTATTACTCAGCCATAAATAGAACGAAATCTTGCCATTCTCAGTGATATGGATAGGCCTAGAATATTATGCCATGTGAAACAGAGAAAGACAAATACCATATGATTTTACTCATATGTGAAGTTTAAGAACAAGAGAAATGAACATGGGGGAGAAAAAAAGAGAAAAAAAAAACAAGAAACAGACTCTTAACTACAGAAAACAAACTGAGGGTTGCTGGAGGGGAGGTGAGCAGGGGATGTGCTGAATGGGTGATGGGTATTAAGGAGGGTACTTATTGTGAAGGGCACTGGGTATTGTGGGTAAGTGATGAATCACTAAATTCTACTCCTGAAACAAATATTACACTATATGTTAACTAACTAGAATTTAAATAGAAACTTGAAGCAAAATAGAAAGAAAACAATTCTCATTTGCTTACAAAAACTAAAAGAAAAAAGTGGATGCATCAATAATTTTTCAAGTTAGAGTAATATCAGTCTAAGGAAGTTTAATTTGGTCTTAAATTTGAATGAAACTACTACAGAAAATGACTGGACAAAGGCAACAGAGACGATATATGAGGCTCTCCAGAGACGATATATGAGGCTCTCCAGAAGACAATAAGGATAATGACTACTGTTATCCAGGATATATTATTTGTATTAAACTTTCTGCTGTGTTCCAATTCACATCTTTCAAATTTATGTGCCAAATATGGGTGAAAATGGAAACTGATTTTATTAAAACGTATATAGTTGATTACTAAAAATGACTATAAAGTAAAAATCTTATTTCTGTTACGGCCAGTGTCAATATATTTTGAGAGATTACATGCAATTTGGAGTGATTAAAATACATATTATCATGTCATACCAGAACCAATTGAAGAAAGCAGTTGACTATTTTGTTAACCAAAAAAAGTATCAGAATTTGAAACTGAATTAATTTTTCTCCCATCCTGGATGTTTTCAGCTTCCATGATACTTGGTTGGATAGTTAGTAACAGAATAATGTATACAATTAAATATTAAAATAAAAGTAAGTGACATGAATATTATGAAATTGGGTTTTGTGTTTTTGAAAATTCTAAACTAATACTCTGCATATTGAAAACTAATTTCCCAATATTAGCAAATTCTAGATATTCTGAAAACCCAAGATCTCTTACAGAGACTGTAGCATCTATAGAGTACAAAGACAAATCTGACCAAAGTGATAAAAACATAGCAACTCAGTTTGGAAGACATAAAAACAAGACAAATACAATAACTCTTGATCTTCTCCAGTCTAATGACTTTGAATATCATCTACTCAGAAATTTACACCTCAAGCCTAGAAGCTCCCCTGAACTTTAGACTCACGTTCAACATCTTCACCTTGATACTATCTGAAATTTACCATGTCCAAAGCTGAACTCCCCTCCAAATCTGCTTGTCCTTTATTCTTCTCAATTTGGATAAAAGACAATATTTTTCTGCTAGCAGTTTATGTCCAATCTTTGGAGTCATCTTTAACTCTTCTCTCTGTATGTTCACATGGAATCCATCAGGTCATGCTATCAGTTATTAGCTCTTCTCTCAAATACATTCACTATCCAATCACATCCTAATACTTCTCTGCTAACATTATGGTCAAAATCACATTATCTATCCTTTGTGCTATTGAGTTTTTATTTATTTTATTTTGAAAGAGAGAAAGAACGATCAGGGGAAGGGCACAGAGAGAAGGAGACAGAGGATCCAAAGCAACTTGAAAGCCTGATGTGGGGCTCAAACTCATAAACTATGAAATCATGACCTGAGCTGAAGTCAGATGCTTAGCTGACTGAGCCACCCAGGTGCCCCAGTCTTTGCATTCTTATATTAGCTTTGTAATTGGTTTACCTGTATCTGTCTTATACAACTGCAGTCTACTCTTAAGAGTCAGATGATCTGTAAACTATGAATTACAATACCACCTCTTCTGTCCTCAAAACTATCTAATCCCACCAGTAATATAATTGTAGTTAATGTTAGATTTATTTAGCTTGGTGTTATCATGATAGGGCGCTCATCAGAGGAAGCCTGGTGAGTCTTGGTAAGACAGGATTTACATGGAAGACCTTGTAAGATTCTAAGGAAGAATTTGAAAAACAAGTGTCTGTTTTGAATTAGATACTATTAATAAGCAGGGTGACTCAGCAATTGGGTATCTTTGTAACCTTTATTCCGAAAACAGGAAAAATGATTTGAGACTTGTTAAGAAAGCAATAACATGTAAGAAAAACCTAATTGTTTTGTGGCTATGATGACATCTTGACTGTGTTCTTTTAGAAACTTTGTTGATATGATAGGAAAGGAAAAGCCAATTCTTAGTGTGACTGATTTTCAACTTTTCAGAGCCCATCACATTATCCACTCATTTTAGGCAAAAGCCAGTGTTATCAGAGTGAACTACAAGACATCAATAAATTCCATCACACTTCACTGATATAATTTATTTCTACTACTGTACTCACCCTTTCTATACACACTTGATTTTTTTTTTTTTTGCCTTTTCTGCAACAATCAGATGTACTCCATCTTGGCATCTTTATATTTGATATTCTTCTGCCAGGAACACTTCACTTGAAGATATACAAATAGTTTACTTATTCTCCATTTTTGGATCTTCACTCAGATGTTACGTCCTCAGTGTTGCTTTCATGGAGACATTATTTTAAACATGACAAATCTCACTCTACAAATATTCTCTATCCCCCTTTCTTGTAATATTTTTGTTCCTAATAACCCATTGTACAATCTGGCTTGCTGTAGACTCTACAAATTTCTTTTGTTTATTGCCTCCTTACTTGTACTAGAGTCTAAATTCCATGAAGGCAGGGATTTTTGCCTGTGTTCATTGATGAGCTGGTGCCTAGAACAATGCCAAGCACAAAGTAAATGTTCAATAAACATGCATTCTAAGAAAAAAGTGAGTATATTGTGTTCTAAGAAAACAGTATATATTTTTGAAATTAATTGTAACTATAAATTGAAACAGGTTAAGGTAACAAGTGCTTTATGTTAGTGCCATTGTCCATGATGGTTTAAACAATGACAATTTTTTTCAGCATGATTTTAATGCTAAAATTAGAATTAAAAAAATAGCACAAACGTGGTAAAAACAAAATGGCTTAAGAAGTTTAATATGAACTTTGTGGAAGGAAACTTTAGGAGATGAAAGTGCATAAGGAAACTTAAAAAAATATCATGATTGTTTTGGGCTTTATCTAGTAGACATAATAATGGACAGCCTTTGGAAGTCTTAAATGCAGTAATGTTTTCTGATAATTACATTAAAAATATAAGTTGGCTGCAATATGAACAATGATTGGAAAAGAATGAGACAAAATGCAGAAAAATCAATTATGAGATTATTATAATAATCAAAATGATAAAAAAATTAAGAGATACTGTAGGCAAAATCTAAAATAGTGAAATGAAGAAATGTAAGAGATTATAGAGGCAGAATTGATTTGAGTTATAAAAACTGGTATGGGAAATAAGAAAAGGCAGGAATTATAGAAAATTAATGGATCGTGGCTCTTAATCTAGCTCTATGGAAGGGCCACATGAAGCACTCTGGTGTGTGTATGTGTGTGTGTGTGTGTGAACATGAATGCATAAACTCATTGTTTTTGGAGAAATTTTCAAAGGTCTTTTTATTTTTCAAATGTAATGATGACCCAGAAAAGACTAAGAACCTTTGTACCTATACATGTGATGTATTATTTTGTGAGGAGATGAATAAACAGATGATATCTTGTTTAGGATAGGAGGGATGGGGAACCGGGTAGGCAAAGATGGTCACTGCTTGTGGTTAAAAGTGTTTGATTTTTCTACAGCACAATCTCTTAGGGACATGTCTATTAGCCAAAAGTAAATGGTAGTGTTAGTGACATGAAGTACCTAACGAAGACTAAAATTTGGCAGTCACTGATGAGCATAGAAATTTTTTACTCCCTTTAAGACATCTGATTTTATGGATATTTATTATATATTAACCATTGAATAGGTTCCAAAGATTAAATTTTCTGTTTTGAATTGGAGAAAATTTCCCCATTCAAGCATTGCATCAGTACATAGCAGTGTATTACATTTTTAAAATACCTAAAGATTAAAAAAACTTTTAATCACAAAAACTTAAGTGATTGTTCATATACATTTGTACTACTGATTTATTTTATTCCTTCAGAATGGTTAAATAAGCGTCTGTGGTTTTAAACTCAACAACCTTTAAAAAATCTTCAATAAATTATAACTAAAGACAACATTTTGCGTCTAATAAGAATACATGTGTACATGCAATTCACTAATAAGTGTAATTCACATTATATCAGACAAAGAAAAGGAAGCAAAAAGCGATTCATAAAAGATGCCTGAGCTCACAAGTTTGCATTACAACAATCCAGGGAGCATGAAGACCTGAATAAGGCCTTTAATATGTCAAATAAAATACCATCTCAGAAAGATCAATATGAGGAAAACACTCATTACAGTAACAAAATCCTAGTGTAAACAGCTTTAAATAAAATACTAAAGGGCATTAGAAAACAAGGAAAGAAAAGTTCAATCATTATCTTACATAGATCACTATGATTCAAATGTTCTCCTGCTCAAATTAGAAATTGGTGTTAACTTTTTCTTTTTTACTTTGTGAAAAATTTATTCACATAAGCAGTTAAAATCTGCTTCATTTTCCAAATTGACTTCATTTACTAACATCAGAAGTTCTTTGACTATAGCTCCTTTTTACCCCAGCAACTTTATTGTGATGCAATTGTATATGATAAAATCCATCTTTTTAAGTGTACAATTTAGTGACTTTGCGTACAGAGTTGTGCCACCATTATCACTATCTAATTTCAGAACATCTCATTACTCCAAAAAGAAATCTTATATATAAGGGGGGCCTGTCCCCATTTTCCCCTCTCCTAACCCCTCATAATCATTACTTTCTGCCTATGGGTTTCTTGTACTAAAAATATCCTATAAATGTAATTGCCCAATATTTGATTTTTCATGACTGGTGTCTTTCACTTAGCATAATTTCAAGGTTCATTTTTGTTGCAGAATATGTCCATCCTTAATTCCTTTTTATTGTCAAGTAATATTATGTCATATGGCTATATTATTTTTTAAATTTTATTTATTTATTTTGAGAGAGAAAGGGACAGGGTGAATGGGGGAGGGGCAGAGAGAGAGAGGGAAAGAAAGAATCCTAAGCAGGCTCCATGCTGCCAGCAAAGAGCTCGACATGGGGCTTGATCTCACAAAACTGTGAGATCGTGATCTGAGCCAAAACCAAGAGTTGGACACTTAACCAACTTAGCCACCCAGGTGCCCGGCTATACCATTTTTTTAATTTATCCATCAGTTATCAATATTTTGTTTGATTCCATTTTTACGTTATTAAAATAATGCCAATTCGAATTTTGTTTACAAATCTTTGCCCAGATGTGCCATTTTCAATTCTCTTGGGTATATGTTTAAGAATGGAATTACTGGGTCATATGGTATTTAGCTTATTTTTCAGCAGTGTATGAGGGTTGTAGTTTCTCCACATCCTCAACACTTGTTGCTTTGCCTGTACTTTTTTTTTAATTTATCCTCATGGGTGTTAAGTGGTATCTCATTGACATTTCGGTTTACATTTCCCTGGTGACTAATTACATTGAGCATCCTTTCCTGTTTGTATGGGTTATTTGTCTATCTTATTTGAAGAAGTGTCCATTTAAACCTTCTGCCCATGTTTGAATTGTCTTTTTATTATTAAGTTTTAAGTGTTTATTTTAGATACTGGAGCCGTATCAGATATATAGTTTGTGACTTTCTCCTGCTTGATAGGTTATATTTTCACTCTCTTTTGTCTTGTGAAGTACAAAAGTTTTAATTTTGAAAAAGTTGAATTGATTTATTTATTTGTCGCTTGCACGTTTGGTGTCATATCTAAGATACTATTATGTAATCCAAGGTCATGATGACTTATTTCTGTTTTCTTCTAAGAATTGGTAGTTTAGCTTCTACATTTAGGTATATTATATATTTTGAGTTAATTTTTACCTTTGGCCTAAAGTGTGGGTGTGGGTGTGGGTCCAGTTATTTTTTTGGGTGTGTGTGAATATGAAGTTGTCCAGCACCATTCACTGGAAACACAATTCTTTCCACACTGAATTGCCGTGTTACCTAGTCCAAAGCAAATTAATGGTAGTTTTAAGCATTTCCCTTTTGGCTGTCAATACTGTTCTATTGACCTATGTTTCTATTCTTTTTTCCCTTTAACTTTTAAAGAGTTTTTATGGATAGCTTTTATCAGCCTGAGGGATACCTTTTATATGTCTATAGTTTGTTGTGTGTTTTTATTATGAAAGTGTGTTAGATTTGTCAAATGATATTTTGAGTCTGTGAGTCTGTTGAGATGATAATGTTGTGTTTGTCCTTTATTTTGGTAATATGGTATATTACTATTACTAGCTTTTTATGCATTAACTTTCCCTTGCATCTCTGGAATAAATCCCACTAGGTCATATTATATAATTATTTTTGTAACCATTTTATATTACATATTTCAGGTTGTTAGTATTTGGTTGTATCTTTTGTATCTATAGTCATAAAGTTTATTTGTCTTTCTTTGTTGTTGTTTCTATTTCTTTTTATTTTATTTTATTTTTTATTTTTTTAAATTTACTTCCAAATTAGTTAGCATATAGTGCAACAATGATTTCAGGAGTAGATTCCTTAGTGCCCCTTAACCATTTATCCCATCCCCTTTCCCACAACCCCTCCAGTAACCCTCCATTTGTTCTCCATATTTATGAGTCTCTTCTGTTTGGTCCCCCTCCCTGTTTTTATATTATTTTTGTTTCCCTTCCCTTATGTTCATCTGTTTTGTCTCTTAAAATTCTCATATGAGTGAAGTCATATGATTTTTGTCTTTCTCTGACTGACTAATTTCACTTAGCATAATACCCTCCAGTTCAATCCATGCAGTTGCAAATGGCAAAATTTCATTCTTTTTGATTGCTGAGTAATACTCTATTGTATATATATACCACATCTTCTTTTTTTAAATTATTTTTTTAACGTTTATTTATTTTTGAGACAGAGAGAGACAGAGCATGAACGGGTGAGGGTCAGAGAGGAAGACACAGAATTGGAAGCAGGCTCCAGGCTCCGAGGTGTCAGCACGGAGCCCTATGCGGGGCTCGAACTCATGGACCGTGAGATCATGACCTGAGCCAAAGTCGGCCGCTCAACCGACTGAGCCACCCAGGCACCCCTATACCATATCTTCTTTATTCATTCATTCATCAGTGGACATTTGGGATCTTTCCATACTTTGGCTATTGTTGATAGTGCTGCTATAAACATGGGGGTGCACATGTCCCTTCGAAACAGCATACCTGTATCCCGTGTATAAATGCCTAGTAGTGCAATTGCTGGGTCGTAGGGTAGTTCTATTTTTAGTTTTTTGAGGAACCTCCATACTGTTTTCATGGATGCACCAGCCTGCATTCCCACCAACAATGCAAAAGAGATCCTCTTTCTCCACATCCTCGCCAACATCTGTTGTTGCTTGAGTTGTTAATGTGAGCCATTCTGACAGGTGTAAGGTGGTATCTCATTGTGGTTTTGATTTGTATTTCCCTGATGATGAGTGATGTTGAGCATTTTTTCATGTGTCGGTTGGCCATCTGGATGTCTTCTTTGGAGAAGTGTCTATTCATCTCTTTTGCCCATTTCTTCACTGGATTAATTGTTTTTTGAGTTTGATAAGTTCTCTGTAGATTTTGGATACTAACCCTTTATCTGTTATGTCATTTGCAACTATCTCCTCCCATTCTGTCAGTTGCCTTTTAGTTTTGCTGATTGTTTCTTTCACTGTGCAGAAGTTTTTATTTTGATGAGGTCCCAGTAGTTCATTTTGGCTTTTGTTTCCCTTGCTTCCAGAGACGTGTTGAGTAAGAAATTGCTGCAGCCAAGATTGAAGGGGTTTTTTCCTGCTTTCTCCTCGAGGATTTTGATGGTGTCCTGTCTTACATTGAGGTCTTTCATCCATTTTGAGTTTATTTTTGTGTATAGTTTAAGAAAGTGGTCCAGTTTCATTCTTCTCCATGTCACTGTCCAGTTTTCCCAGCACCACTTGCTGAAGAGAATGTCTTTATTCCATTGGCTATTCTTTCCTGTTTTGCCAAACATTAGTTGGCCATAAGTTTCTGGGTCCATTTCTGGGATCTCTATTCTGTTCCATTGATCTGAGTGTCTGTTCTTATGCCAGTACCATACCATCTTGATGGTTACAGCTTTGTAGTATGTCTTGAATACCAGAATTGTGATGCCTCCTGCTTTGGTGTTCTTTTTCAAGATTGCTTTGGCTTTTGCTTGCTTTGGCTATTTCTTTTCTGGTTCCATACAAATTTTAGGATTGTTTGTTCTAGCTCTGTGAAGAATGCTGGTGTTATTTTGATAGTGATTGCATTGAATATGTAGATTGCTTTGGGTAGTATCCACATTTTAACAATATTTGTTCTTCCTATCCAGGAGCATGGAGTCTTTTTCCATTCTTTTGTGTCTTCTTCAATTTCTTTCATAAGCTTTCTATAGTTTTTAGTGTATAGATTTTTCACCTCTTTGGTTAGATTTATTCCTATATATTTTATGATTTTTGGTACAACTGTAAATGGGATCGAGTCCTTGATTTCTCTTTCTGTTGCTTCCTTGTTTGTGTCTAGGAATGCAACCGATTTCTGTGCATTGATTTTATATCCTGCAACTTTGCTGAATTCATGAATCAATTCTAGCAGTTTTTTGGTAGAATCTTTAGGGTTTTCCATGTAGAGTATTATGTCATCTGCGAAGAGTGAAAGTTTGACCTCCCCCTGGTCAATTTGGATGCATTTTATTTCTTTATGTTTGATTGCAGAGGCTGAGACTTCCAATACTATGTTGAATAACAGTGGCAAGAGTGTACATCCCTGCCTTGTTCCTGACCTTAGGGGGAAAGCACTCAGTTTTTCCCCATTGAGGATATTAACGTTGGATTTTTCATACATGGCTTTTATGATCTCGAGGTATGCTCCTTCTATCCCTACTTTCTTGAGGGTTTTTATCAAGAAAAGATGCTGTATTTTGTCAAATGCTTTCTCTGCATCTATTGAGAGGATCATATGGTTTGTGTCCTTTCTTTATTGATGTGATGAATCACATTAATTGTTTTGCAGATATTAAACCAGCCCTGCATCCCAGGTAAATCCCAGTTGCTCGCGGTGAGTAATTTTTTTAATGTATTGTTGGAACCAGTTGGCTAATGTCTTGTTGAAGATTTTTGCATCCATGTGCATCAGGAAAATTGGTCTAAAGTTCCCATCCTTTTTAGTGGGGTCTCTGTCTAGTTTTGGAATCAAGGTAATTCTGGCTTCATAGAAAGAGTTTGGAAGTATTCTTTCCATTTCTATTTTTTGGAACAGCTTCAAGAGAATTGGTGTTCACTCTTCCTTAAATGTTTGGTAGAATTCCCCTGGAAATCCATCTGGCCCTGGACTCTTGTTTTTTGGCAGATTTTTTATTACTAATTCAATTTCCTTACTGGTTATGGGTCTGTTCAAATTTTCTATTTCTTCCTGGTTCAGTTTTGGTAATGTATATGTTTCTAGGAATTTGTCCATTTCTTCCAGATTGCCCATTTTAATGGCATACGCTATTTTATTGGTGTATACACCAATTATTATTGTTTTTATTTCTGTTGTGTTGGTTGTGATCTCTCGTCTTTCATTCTTGATTTTTTTTTATTTGGCTCCTTTCCTTTTTCTTTTTGATCAAACTTGCTAGTTATTTATCACTTTTGTTAATTCTTTCAAAGAACCAACTTCTGGTTTCATTGATCTGTTCTACTGGTTTTTTGGTTTTGATAGCATTAATTTCTGCTCTAATCTTTGTTATTTCCTGTCTTCTTCTGGTTTTGGGTTTTATTTTCTGTTCTTTTTCCAGTTCCTTAAGGCGTAAGGTTAGCTTGTGTATTTGAGATCTTTCTTCCCTCTTTAGGAAGGCCTGGAATGCTATATACTTTCCTCTTATACCACCTTTGCTGTGTCCCAGATGTTTTGGGTTGTGGTGCTATCATTTTCATTGACTTCCATATACTTTTAAATTTTCTCTTTAACTTCTAGGTTAGCCCATTCATTCTTTAGTAGGATATTCTTCAGTCTCCAAGTATGTGTTACCTTTCCAATATTTTTCTTGTGGTTGATTTCGAGTTTCATAATGTGGTCTGAAAATATGCACAGTATGACCTCGATCTTTTCATGCTTACTTAGGGCTAATTTGTGTCCCAGTATATTGTCTATTCTGGAGAACATTCCATGTGCACTGGAGAAGAATGTATATTCTGCTGCTTTAGGATGAAATGTTCTGAATATATCTCTTAAGTCCATCTGGTCCAGTGTGTCATTCAAAGCCATTGTTTCTGTGTTGATTTTTCAATTAGATGATCTATGCATTGTTGTGAGTGGGGTGTTGAAGTCTCCTACTATTATGGTATTACTATCGATGAGTTTCTTTATGTTTGTGATTAATTGATTTATATATTTGGGTGTCCCACATTTGGCACATAAATGTTTCCAATTGTTAGGTCCTTTTGGTAGATAGGCTCCTTGATTATGATATAATGTCCTTCTGTATCTCTTGATACAGTCTTTATTTTAAAGTCTACATTGTCTAAGTATGGCTACTCTGGCTTTCTTTTGTTGACCATTAGCCTGATAGATGGTTCTCCATCCCCTTATTTTCAATCTGAAGGTGTCTTTAGGTCTAAAGTGGGTCTCTTGTAAACAGCATATAAATGGTTCTTGTTTTCTTATCCATTCTGTTACCGTATGTCTTTTGCTTGGAACATTGAGTCTATTGATGTTTAGAGTGAGTACTGAGAGATATGAATTTATTGCTATTATGATGCTTGTAGAGTTGGAGTTTCTGGTGGTCTCTCATCCTTTCTAATCTTTTTGCTTTTGATATATATATATATATATATATATATATATATATATATATATAATCTTTTCTCCCCTCAGAGAGTCCCCCTTAAATTTCCTTGCTGGGCTGGTTTAGTGGTCACAAACTCCTTTCATTTTTGTCTGGGAAACTTTGTATCTCTCCTTCTATTTTGAATGACAGCCTTGCTGGATAAACAATTCTTGGCTGTATATTTTTCTGATTCAGCACATTGGATATTATCATGCCCCTTCTTTCTGGCCTGCCAAGTTTCTGTGCATAGGTCTTCTGCAAACCTCATCTGTCTTCCCTTGTAAGTTAGGGACTTTTTTCCCTTGCTGCCTTCATGATTCTCTCCTTGCCTGAGTATTTTGTGAATTTGACTACGATATGCCTTGTTAATGGTCAGTTTTTGTTGAATCTAATGGGGGTCCTCTGTGCTTCCTGGATTTTGATGTCTGTGTCTTTCCCCAGGTTAGGAAAGTTTTCTACTATGATTTGCTTACATAACCCTTCTACTTCTATTTCTCTCCCTTCCTCTTGCGGACTCCCTATGATTCTGATGTTGTTCCTTTTTAATGAGTCACTAATTTCTCTAATTCTTAAATCGTGCTCTTTTGCCTTCATCTCCCTCTTTTTTTCTGCTTCATTATTCTCTATAAGTTTGTCCTCTATATCGCTGATTCTCTGTTCTGCCTCATCCATCCTTGCCGCCGCTGCATCCTTCTGTGATTGCAACTCGGTTATAGCATTTTTAATTTCATTCTGGCTATTTTTTACTTCTTTTATCTCTGCAGAAAGGGATTCTAATCTATTTTCGACTCCAGCTAGTATTCTTATTGTCATGATTCTAAATTCTGGTTCAGACATCTTGCTTGTATCTGTGTTGGTTAAATCCCTGGCTGTCGTTTCTTCGTGCTCTTTGTTTTGGTATGAATTCCTTCGTATTGTCATTTTGAAGGGAGAAAAGGAATTAATGAGGTAGAAAAATTAAAATTAAAAAAATTAACCTTAAAATATAATAAAATTTAAAAATTAAAAAAAACACACAAATTGAATAAATGATGCTAGATTCTAGGTATGTTTTGGTCTGGGTGTTGAAAGTGGTTTTACAAATTAGAGAAATAAAAGGGGGGGAAGAGGAAATCATTTGAGAATTTGAAAAAATGAATACACTGAATTAGACTAAAGTGAGATGATGGAGTAAAATAGAATTTGAAAAAATGTACATAAAATTAAAGAATAAAGTACAAAAAAGAAAGAAAAATATTCTTAATAAAAATTAAAAATAAATATGAATCTTTGCTCTTTATGTATTCAAGAAAAAGAAAAGAAACAAAGAAGAGAAAAATGATTTAAAAAAAATAAAAAAGACATTTTGAAATTTTGAAAAAGTGAATACACTCTAGTAGACTAAAATAAAATGATGGAAGTAAGTAGAATTTGAAAAAAAAATTATATAAAATCAAAAAATATAGTAAAAAAATTAAAAAAATATTTTTAATAGAAATTGAAAGTAAAAATGAAGTTTTTCTCTTTCTGCATCCAAGAGAAAGAAAAGAAACAAAAAAGAGAAAAAAGAAAGAGAAAGAAAAGAATAAAAAAAGGAAATCATCTGAAAGTTTGAAAAGGTGAATACACTGAGGTAGACAAAATGATGGAAGTAAAATAGAATTTGAAAAAATTTACACAAAAGCAAAAAATATAGTAAAAAATTAAAGAAAAATATTTTAATAAAAATTGAAAATAAAAATGAACTTTTTTTTTTCTGTATTCAAGAAAAAGAATAGTGTTAAAGAGACAAAAAAAATAAGGAAATTGAATAGATGGACCTGCTAACAGATTGAATTAGGACTGAGATTACTTCCTTTTCCCCCAGAAGTCGGACTCTGTAGCACCTTATAGTCCATAAACTAAGCAGGCATTGAGACTTGTGTTCTTGAAGAGGGAAGTTGGCCCAGTGGGGTGGGGCTCAGTGTGACAGCTCTATTCTCCTCTAGATGGCGCTTCTAGCCTACTGGGGTGGAGTGTTGCAGCACCTGTAGTTGTATATGCGCATGCGCAGGATGGGGACCATGCGCCACTCAACTACCCAGTCTGTTTTCCCGGATCAGCAATCGCGCACCTGTCCTCTGTTTTCAGCTCTCATCCACTTCCTACTTCTTAACTGTCCGTGCCCAAGCCCCAGGCAGTACCTCTCTCCCGAGTTTTGTCTCAGATGCAGCTGTTTTCCCCAGCCACTTACTTCTGAAGGACTGCGGCTTTGGCCCCTTCCGCCCCTCTGTGGGAGGGTCTCACTGAGCAATGGCCGAATATCAGCTGCACCCAGGAACGCTTGTCGGACCCTGCTGCTGCGGGTGCCCTGCGACTGGCCAGGTGCCAGCCCGTCCCAGAAAAATTTCACGAGATCGTGTAGCAGCAGCATTTCAGGGATTATGGAAAATCACAACACGCATCTGGCACCAGGCTTCACCTTCAACAACCTTGCCCCAGCACCAGCGAATGTGGCCACCTGCTGGAATCTGCTGGGACCAGGTGGCTTCAACAGTCTCTACCAAATGTCCTTCCAGCAGTGGAACCGCTTTTCCCCGTGTGGCCCGAGAACCTCCTGGATCCCACTCTGTTCTTGGGGATTTGCCCTTCCCACCAGCGCACTGCTAGGTATCGAGCTATGGAGTTGCAGACTGCACTCCCCTTGTTTACAGTCTTAATAGAATTTAAACCCTGTCCTTTCTCCTTTCTCCCTTTTTAGTTCAGTCCCTGCGGCTGTTTCCAATTTTCCACTTTCTGTCCAGCTGCTTTTGGGGAGGGGTGCTTTTCCCGTATTCACCACCGCCCCCCCCCCCCCAGTCTCTGTCCTCTCTCTGCTCGCAAAAGCACCTCCCTTCCTGCGCCTTCTCACTCCCCAAGTTCACTTCTCCGTGCCGCATACCTGCCGAATTCTGTGGTTCAGGTTTTGCAGATTGTTGTGTTAATCCTCCAGTCAGTTTTCTAGGTGTATAGGATGGTTTAGTGTTGGTCTGGGTGTATTTCATGGATGCAAGACACACAAAAAACTTCCATGCTGTTCTGCCATCTTGGCTCCTGTTTCTATTTCTTGTAATATCTTTATCTGACTTAGGTATACAGGTAGTACTGATTTCATAGAATGAGTTGGAAAGTATTCCCACTTCCGTGTATTTTTTTTATTTTGGGGAGTGTTTTTTAGGGATTGGTGTTAGTCTTTAAATATTTGGAAAAATCACCAGTGAAGCAATCTGGGCCTGGATTTTGTGAGGTTTTTTTTTTTTTTTTGTTTTGTTTTGTTTTGTTTTGTTTTTTTGCTTGTATTCCTTGGGCAAAGCTGGTTTATTTTTATTTTTTTCAATATATGAAATTTATTGTCAGATTGGTTTCCATACAACACCCAGTGCTCATCCCAAAAGGTGCCCTCCTCAATACTCATCACCCACCCTCCCCTCCCTCCCACCCCCCATCAACCCTCAGTTTGTTCTCAGTTTTTAAGAGTCTCTTATGCTTTGGCTCTCTCCCACTCTAACCTCTTTTTTTTTTTTTTTCCTTCTCCTCCCCCATGAGTTTCTGTTAAGTTTCTCAGGATCCACATAAGAGTGGAACCATATGGTATCTGTCTTTGTGAGAAGTTTTTTATTATTAATTTGATCTCAGATTTTTTAACATCTTCTTGAATCAATTTTCACAGTTTGTGTCTAGGAATTTGTTTCATGTAGATTGTTTAGTATGCTGACATACAATTTTTCATAGCCTTCTCTTATAACTCTTTTTATTTAACTAAAGTCAATAGTGATGTCCTCTCTCTCATTCTTGGTTTTTGTAATTTGAGTTCTCTGTTTTATGAGTCCAGTTAAAACTTTGTCAATTGTTCATTTTCAAAAAACAAACTTTAATTGTGTTAATTAATTTTATTGTTTTTCTCTTCTAGTTTTCTTTTATTTCTACTCTAATATTTATTATCCCCTTCTTTCTCCTTGCTTTGTTTCTGCTTTTCTAGTTTCTTAAGGTAGAAGCTTAGAGTATTGATTTGAGATCTCTCTCTCTCTTTTTTAAATATAGGTGTTTGCAGCTATAAATTCCCTTCTGTTTTATAGATAAACAGTCTATAAATTCCCTGCTGTTTTAATCACATCCTATAATTTTGGTATGTCATATTGTCCTTTCCATTCATATGGAAATAACTGCAAATTTCCTTTGTGATTTTTTTTATCCCATTGATTAACTAGAAGCATGCATTTTGAACTTTCAAAATTTCTTTCTGTTGCTGATTTCTAACTTCATTATGGTCAGAAAACATACATTTTATGATTTATATAATTTCAATGTAATGTGATCTTTTAAAGGCTTAACCATCTTGTCTTTCTTTGAGAATGTTTCATGTATATTTGGAAAGAATTTGTTTTCTGCTATTTGTAAGTTGAGTGTTCTGTAGATTTAAGTCTAGTTGGTTTATAGTGCTACTCAACTGTCCTAGATCCTTGATGAATTTCTGTCTAGTTTTCCTATCTATTATTGAAAGTGGGGTATTTAATTATCTAATTATTATTAAACTGTATGTTTCCACTTTAAATAATGTCAAAGATAAAAGAAATTAATACTTTATAATGGATCAGAAGAATAAGCAATCATTGGCACCGGGTGTTGCTATGTTTCTTTGAAGGATAAGTTAATATTTTTGTTTGTTTGTTTTATTCAAATATAATTAACATACAGCATTGTATTAGTTTTGGGTGTACAATGTAATGATTCAACAATTCTATACATTACTCAGTGCTCCTTATAATAAGTGTACTCTTAATCCCCTTTTCCTGTTTCATCCATCTTTCACCTACCTCTGGTAACTACCAGTTTGCTTTCTGTATTTAATAATCTGTTTTTTTATGTCTCTTTTTTTCTTCGTTTGTTTCTTAAATTCCATGTATGAGTGAAATACTATAGTGTCTTTCTCTGAATGACTTATTTCACTCAGCATTATACTCTATAGATCCATCTATGTTGTTGCAAATGGCAAGATTTTATTGCGTGGCAAGATTTTGTTATTTTCATGGATGAATAATATTCTACTATATATTTAACATATAATATTCCACTATAGATATAGATATACATATAGATAATATAGATATATTACGCATCTCCTTTTTCCATTCATCTATGGATGGACACTTGGATTGTTTCCATAATTTGGATATTGTAAATAATGCTGTAATAAATGGGTTTATGCATTCCATTGAATTACCGTTTTTGTATTCTTTGAGTAAATAACCAGTAGTGCAATTACTGTATCATAAAGTGGTTCTATTTTTAACTTTTTGTGGAAGTTTCATACTGTTTTCCACAGTAGCTGTACCAATCCACCTCCTCACCAAAGGTGCATAAGGGCTGCTTTTTCTCCACTCTTGCCAATACTTCTTGTTTCTTCTATTTTTGATTTTAGCCATTCTAACAGGTGTGAGGTGATATCTCCCTGTTGTTTTGGTTTGCATTTCCTTTGATGATGAGTAATAGTAAGCATCTTTTCATGTGTCTGTTAGTCATCTGTATGTGTTTTGGAAAAATATCTATTCATGTTCTTTGCTTATTTTTAATTGGATTATTTGCTCTTTTGGTGTTGAGTTGTATAATATCTTACATATTTTGTATATTAAACCTTTATCTGATACCTTTTCCCATTTTGTCTATTTAGTTGATTGTTTCTTATGCTGTGTAAAGGTTTTTATTTTGATGTAGTCCCAATAGTTTAATTTTGCTTTTGTTTCCCTTGCCAAAGGAGACATATCTAGAAATATGTTTCTATGGCTAATTTCAAAGATATGACTGCCTGTGTTTTCTTCTAGGAATTCTATGGGTTTAGTTCTCACATTAGGTCTTTAATCCATTTTGAGTTTATTTTTGTGTATGGTGTAAAAAAGTGGTCCAGTTTAATTATTTTGCATGTAGCCTTCCAGTATTATAACACCATTTGTTGAAGAAACTGTCTTTTATCCTTTGCATATTCTTGCCTCCTTTGTTATAGATTAATTGACCATAAAAGCATGAATTTAATTCTGGACTCTCTATTCTGTTCCATTGTCTATGTGTCTATTTTTGTCTCAGTACCATACTGTTTTGATCAGGTAATGTTTTTTAAAAGATTTTTTTTTCATTCATCTTAGAAAGTAATCCTAGACAAGCACACCTGGGTAACTCAGTCAGTTCAGCACCTGACTCTTGATTTCATCTCAGGTCATGATCTCATGGTCCTAGGATCAAGCCTGCATTAGATTCTGTGCTGGGCATGGAGCCTGCTTTAGATTCTCTCTCTCCCTTTCTGTCTGCCTGTCCCCAGCTTGTGCTCTTTCTCTCTTTCTCAAAAAACAACCAACAAACAAACAAACGAAAATATTTAAAAAGCAAGAAAAACAGAAAACAAATGAAAAAACACTAATCCTAGACTTAATGTGGTGATTATTTCACAATATATACATATATCTCTATGTCATACACCTGAAACTAACAGAATTTTATGTCAATTATGTCAGTTTTAAAAAATAAGTGAATAAACAGGAAATGGCAAAATATTTTAGAAGTAATATTTTAAACAGTATCTAAATCTAATATCTAGATTTTTAATTCTATGTTGACCTATAGCTCAAAACCCTAAACATCTAAATCTTCAGCTGTTGTGACTTAAGTCTTAAGTAAATATATAAACTACACATCTATTTTTCTCAATTGGACTATTATAAAAGCAAACAGACAACCTAACAAATACTTGTAATTATGTTGAGTTACTCAATTAAAATAGGTATTCCTAATATTTTCTAGTCCTTATTCATCATTGAACAGTTCTTTCACTTTTTCAATGCAGCAATGTTCTTGATTTCCACAGAAGCAATTCTAAACTTTTACTTCTATTTTGAAACCCTTATTTTTATATCAATACCAATTCTCCTCATGTCTTTTTTTACCTGTCATAATTTTTTCTTCCATTTCCCAATGTCTAAAGAATAATAAACACAGTTTTACTCATAGGTATCACTCATACCTTCTTTTTAAAGGTAGTATAATGGAACTTTGTGAAGTTAGACTTGTGAACTAGTTTAGAAGAATTCGTTCTCTTGAAACCTCTTTACAACTGCAGACTTTAATTCTCACAAATCTATGCTAATTCTATACCTTTGATTTTGTGTGTCATTCCTTTTGATTGAGAATATAGTTTTCTCTTTTTAAATTTAAATTTAAATTTAAATTTTTATTTTTTTTAATATGAAATTTATTGTCAAATTGGTTTCCATACAACACCCAGTGCTCATCCCAACAGGTGCCCTCCTCAATACCCATCACCCACCCTCCCCACCCTCCCACCCCCCATCAACCCTCAGTTTGTTCTCAGTTTTTAAGAGTTTCTTATGTTTTGGTTCCCTCCCTCTCTAACCTTTTTTTTTTTTTCTTCCCCTCCCCCATGGTCTTCTGTTAAGTTTCTCAGGATCCACATAGCATAAAGAAATTGTAGTTTACATACACAATGGAATACTACGTGGCAATGAGAAAGAATGAAATATGGCCTTTTGTAGCCACATGGATGGAACTGGAGAGTGTTATGCTAAGTGAAATAAGTCATACAGAGAAAGACAGATATCATATGTTTTCACTCCTATGAGAATATAGTTTTCTAATTTTAATCAAGGAGTAGAAATACTAGAATAGATGAACAGTAAGAGAATTAAAAATCTCTTTCCTTACCCTGTTCCTCCCTGTCAACTTGATGAAAATATTTTCAATGAGAAATTGCAGGGGAAAGACAACTAGCTTCACTCTTCTATTAAGAAACAAGCTCATAAAAAATAACTTGCAAAACTTTGAGGCCATCACTTTTTTAGTATGTTCTAGTTTTAATAAGGCATAAACATAGGATAATAACACTTAGATTTAAAAGAACTTGGGGCGCCTGGGTGGCTCAGTCAGTTAAGTGTCCGACTTCGGCTTAGGTCATGATCTCGTGGTTTGTGAGGGCATGATCTCGCAGTTTGTGAGTTCGAGACCCACATCGGGCTCTGTGCTGACAACTTGCAGCCTGGATCCTGCTTCAGTTTCTGTGTCTCCCTCTCTTTCTGCCCCTCTCCTGCTTATGCTCTGTCTCTCTCTCTTTCTCAAAAATAAACAAATATTAAAAAAAAAAATTAAGTAACTAAAAGCACTTATTGTCACATTTTTTTTTCTTTCTTGGAAAGCAGAAAATGCATGGTACACTGTTAAAAGAGCAAAGCTGTTTTATGATTTCTGATGTGTCTCTAAATATAGCTACATCACTGTTTGGTTAAAGATATTGATATACTAAGTTTACAGAACCTAGTATATCAGTGCTTAAGGAGCTTTTCTTGAAAAATATTTAACAAAGCGTAAGAGTCTCTTAAAAACTGAGAACAAACTGAAGGTTGATGGGGGGTGGGAGGGAGGGGAGGGTGGGTAATGGGTATTGAGGAGGGCATCTGTTGGGATGACCACTGAGTGTTGTATGGAAGCCAATTTGACAATAAATTTCATATTAAAAAATAAAAAAGTATACAGCTGACCCTTGAATAACACAGGTTTGAACTCAATGGGTCCAATTATGTGCAGTTTTTTTTTCAATTAATACAGTACAGAACTATAAATGTACTTTCTTAAAAATAAAAGAAAATAAAGAAAAATATTTTAAAAAATAATCCAAATAGGAATAGCACTGTTTTTAATAGAATTATAGTAGCTCTTCAATTTATCTTTATAAGGCACACTTGACACACAGAAAGACTTCTGAAATAGAACACATTTAAAATTTGGATGAAATTACATTCACCTAACTTACTTATGTCACTTCTAGCAATATACCCCAAAGATGCACTTCTATGATTACAAAAAATTTAGATGCACATAGTTATTCTTTGCATCATTTGAAATCACAAAACATTATAAACAATATAACTGCCCATTTAAAGGAAAATGGTTGAGTAAACTATGCTACATTTATACAATTGAGTACTATGCATCTAGGAAAAGGAATGAGGAAGATTTCTGTGAACTAATAACAAGTGATTTCCAGGACATGCTATAAAGTTGAAAAAGCAAATCACAAATGAATATTTATAATATGTTTTTCTCTTTGTAACAAAACTAAATTGGATGTAAAAAATATGTGTCTGCTTATTTGTGATAAATGAAAACAAAAACCCAAATATGATAAATACAAACCAGAAACTAAAAATAATTTTTACTTACATGAGGGTTGTTGAGAAAGGGATGGAAAGAAGGTAGAATGAGAACATTGCAGCATAGATGAGAAGGAAATGATACTTTTATGAATATAACTTTTTGTATAGTTCTGCTTCTTAGAACAATAGGAATTTTTTATATACATTTCACATGCTCTAAAAATTAAATAATTGGCAATAAATGGGATATGAAAAAATTCTAAATGGAATATAATCCCAAACAAATGAAGCTAACTTAGTAATAAGTAAATAAAATATCCACATTGAAGGAGTTGGGGAAGGAATGAACTAACTTAGGTAACTTTGGAAAACAGTACCTTGGATGGATACAGTAAGACTAAGACAAAAAGAATCATAAATACTGCAATCTCATCAATAAACCTATTTCTCACAGGTTGGAAACAAGTATATGTGTATTCTGGAGTTGAAATAATAAGTAAATATATTGTAGATAATAAGAATTGGGCTCAATGATAATGGGAAAATTACAAATAAGGAAAAGGGGAGGGCTAATATTAATCCTGTGGTGTTGAGTTGGAATCCATGATGTCAGGATAAACACTTGTTTTTAGATAGATGACAGATAAATAGATATGGATATGGACATAATATATATGGATATAGATGAGTATGGAGTAATACTGACACAAGTACAGAAATACAGAAAGTGTGTGTGTGTGTGTGTGTGTGTGTGTGTGTGTGTTTATTTCCTAGCCTGAACACTGAGAGGACCTAGAAGTAATGACTTTTCATTGTGAAATTCATGTGTAAGGCCCTTGTTTGGTTTATAAATGCTATTATTAAAAAAATAAAAGTAACCTGGACATCTTGCAGAAGTGTTTGATTACAAGCCTGGAACGTAAAAATACAAGAAAAATAGAAGATGAACATAGAACATCTTGTGGGACCACAGTGAAAAGAAAGGATTAGAAAGGAAGAAAGGAAGGAAGGAAAGAAGGAAGGAAGGAAGGAAGGAAGGAAGGAGGAAGGGAGGAAATAAACGAATAGGGAAGGAGGGAATAAAGGAAAAGGGGAAAAGGGAGGGAACTTAGTAAAAGAACACAGGAGCTGACTTAAAAGAGTTCCTAAAAGGTAGAACTAGATAACAGTTACTTATCCAGAAAAACTAAATAAATGTTGATGGCTTTAAATTATAACTCATAAAGTAAAATAAAAATCTACCAACCCATATTGCCATAAATGAATAATCAAATACATAAAGAGGAAGACAGCTTTCACTTATGAAATTCCAGTTAACAGATGTAAAAGAAAAGAGAAATTAAAAAACAATCACCATTAGGCAAAACCCTTAATAATCATATGCAGACATAATCCAACTATGAATACTAATATTATACAGAATAAATTTGAAGAAAAACAAGCAAAGAATCTCCCTCAAAATACTTGTTAAATAAGCAGGAATAGCTAGTAACATGAGAAAAGAGAAACATACCAAAACTCACCCTAACAGAGTGGTGATGGTTAACATCAGTAATAAGATGTATTGACATCTTAAGTCTCATAATATGATGCACAGAAATGGTACAAACTCATTTTGTGTCATTCTTTTAAAAATGCATACCCTTCATCCAATCTTAAAATGTATTAGACAAACATATAAAGGGACATTCATTAAAATATCTGAACAAGTCTTTAAAAATAAAAGTGTGGTTCAGTGGGATACCACCTTACACCTATCAGAATGGCTAACATTAACAACTCAGGCAACAACACACGTTAGCAACGATGCGAAGAGGATCTCTTTTGCATTGTTGGTGGAAATGCAGGCTGGTGCGGCCACTCTGGAGAACAGTATGGAGGTTCCTCAAAAACTAAAAATAGAACTACCCTATGACATAGCAGTTGCACTACTAGGCATTTATCCATGAGATACAGGTATGCTGTTTTGAAGGGACACATGCACCCCCATGTTTATAGCAGTGCTAGCAACAATAGCCAAAGTATGGAAAGAGCCCAAATGTCCATCAATAGATGAATGGATAAAGAAAATGTCATATATATATACAATGGAGTATTACTCGGCAATCAAAAAGAATGTAATCTTGCCATTTGCAACTATGTGGATCGAACGGGAGGGTATTATGCTAAGTGAAATTAGTCAGAGAAAGACAAAAATCGTATGACTTCACTCATATGAGGACTTTAAGAGACAAAACAGATGAACATAAGGGAAGGGAAACAAAAATAATATAAAAACAGGGAGGGGGACCAAACAGAAGAGACTCATAAATATGAAGAACAAACTGAGGGTTACTGGAGGGGTTGTGGGAGGGGGGATGAGATAAATGGGTAAGGGACACTAAGGAATCTGCTCCTGAAATCATTGTTGTACTATATGCTAACTAATTTGGATATAAATTTAAAAAAAATAAATTAAAAAAAATTTTTTTGAAGAGCTGTTATACTGTTTTTCATAGTGTTTGCACCATTTTGCAATCCCACCAACAGTGTATATGTTTGCCAACGCTTGTTATTTTCTGTTTTTTTGAGAGCAGCCACCCCAATGGGCGTGAGGTGATACTTCACCGTGGTATTTGTATTTCTCTTATGACTAGTGATGCACCGCATCTTTTCATGTTTGTTGGTCATCTGTATGTCATCTTGGAGAAATGTCTTTCCAAGCACTTTGCCTAATTTTTAATTGGGTTATTTGTTTTTTGTTGAGTTGTAGGACTTCTTTGTGTGTTCTGGATATTAAAAGAATGCAACTTGGAAGGTAGAAATAAATGGGAGTGAATTTTTTAAAATATTATGAGTCAATAAATATTATAATTAACTATGAAAAAAATAAAAGTGTGGTTAACCCATTCATTCTTTAGTAGGGTGTTCTTTAAACTCCATGTATTTGAGGCTTTCCAAATTTTTTCTCATGGTTGATTTCAAGTTTCATAGCATTGTGATCTGAAAATATGTATGGTTTGATCTCGATCTTTTTGTACTGTTGAGGGCTGATTTGTGACTCAATCTGTGATCTATTCTGGAGAATGTGCACTCAAGAAGAATGTGTATTCTGTTTTAACTAGAGTTCATTTTGATAAGAAAAATAAGCCAGAGAAAGACAAATACCATAGGGTGTCCCTTATATGTGGAATTTAAGAAATGCAATAGATGAACATAAGGGAAAGGAAGGAAAAATAAGGTAAAAACATAGAGGGAAGCAAACCATAAGATATTAAATACAGAGAACAAACTGTATTTGAACCGAGAGGTGGGTAGGGGTATGGGCTAAATGGTTGAGGGCATTAAGGAGGGCACTTTTAGGGATGAGCACTGGGTGTCATTTGTGAGATGAGTCACTGGGTTCTGCTCTTGACACCAAGACTACACTGTATGTTGACTAATTGAATTTAAATTAAATTTAATTAATTAATTAATTAATTAAATAAAGGTGTGAAAAACATAGAAGGACTGTGGAAAAGTAATAGACTGAAAGAAAGAAAGGAACATGATATCCTGCTAGAATCCTAGAGCCTAAGGAGGACATTAGTGGAAAAACTGTTGAAGTCAAATAATGTTTTGGGGTTAGATAGTAGCATTACACTAATGTAAATTTCCGGTTTTGGATAGTTATACTTAAAGTTATGTAAGATGTTAAACAACTAGAAGAGGTTTGGTGAAAGATTTATGAAAATTCTAGTATTTTTGACATTCTTTTGAAAGTCTAAAGATCATTCAAAATATAAAGTTAAAAAATATCAGAAAGAGGAGAAAAAAAGAGGCATAAATCTACGGAGCAAACTGACATTTACTTGGGTCTTATTTGCTTTCTCTAGGGGGCCGAGAGCCATGTGTTTATAGAGTTTTTACTTAAGAGATACGAGATAACCTGGGTAAACAGCCAAAGCAGGGAAAGAGCCAGACAGATACAGGGATACCTCATGTTGTTGTGCTTTATGGATACTGTGCTTTTTACAAATTGAAGATCTGTGGCAACCTTTGTGGAATAAAACTATTAGCAGCACTGTTTTTCCAACAGCATTTTCTCATTTCATGTCTCTGCATCACATTTTGGTAATTCTCACAATATTTCTAACTTTTCATTATTCCATTTGTGTTGGGATACCAATGATCAGTGATCTTTGATGTTACTGCTGTAATTGTTTTGGGGTGCCACAGACCATGACCATACAAAGTGGCAAATTTAATTGATAAATATGTATGTTCTGACTGCTCTACCAACTGACAGTTCTCCATCTTTGGGCCACCCTTTCCTATTCTTACACCTCTTGCACCAGTTAGTCAAGAGGTGAATTCAAAGGAAAAGTTCTTGCAGAAAGTTAAAAGTGGTACTTTAGCAGGGGGTGCCTGGGTGGCTCAGTCAGTTAAGTGTCCGACATCGGCTTAGGTCATGATCTCTCGGTTTGTGGGTCTGAGCTCCGTGTCGGGCTCTGTGCTAGCAGTTCGGAGCCTGGAGCCTGCTTCAGATTTGGTTTCTCCTTCTCTCTCTGTCCCTCCCCTGTTCACACTCTGTATCTCTCTCAAAAATAAATAAACATTAAAAAATTTTAATGAAAAATAGAAATATTCTTTAATATAAAGAGAGTTCTGAGTGGTCTGGGTAGAAGATCAAACTAGCCACAACATTCCCTAAAGTCACAGCCTCCTCCAGAGCGAGACCCTAGCTTTCTTCAATTCTGTGAAGACTGAGAGATAAAAAAGCTGCAGGAAAAAAAAAAATAAAGCTAGCAGAGGTTGGTTCATGAGGTTTAAGGAAAAAAAACCATCTCCATAATAGAAGGGTGTAAGGTGAAGCAGCAATGCTGTTGTAGAAGCTGCAGCAAATTATTCAGAAGATTTAGCTAAGATAATTGATGAAGGTAGCTACATTGAACAACAGATTTTTCAGGGTACAGAGAAAGTCTTCTTTAATTAAAAAAATAATTTTTATTTTTGAGCAACAGAGAGAGAGAGAAAGAGAGAGAGAGAGAGACAGAGCATGAGTGGGGGAGGGGCAGAGAGAGAGAGGGAAACACAGAATCCAAAGCAGGCTTCAGACTCGGAGCTATCAGCACAGAGCCCCACGCGGAGCTCGAACTCAGGAATCATGAGATCATGACCTGAGCTGAAGTCGGATGCTTAACCGACTGAGCCACCCAGGTGCCCCAGTTTTTTTTTTTAAGTTTATTTATTTATTTTGAAACAGAATACAAGTAGAGGAAGGGCGGGGGTGGGGGGGGTGGTGGTGTAGAATCCCAAGCAGGCTCTGCGGTCATGTGTAGTGTGTAAAGCCAGGTTTGAACTCACGAATGTTGAGATCATGAACTGAGCCGGAACCAAGAGTCAAGACACTCAACCAACTGAGCCACCCAGGCACCCCTACATGGAACAGTCTTCCATTGGAGGAAGATCCCATTTAGGACTTCCATAAGTAGCGAAGGGTTACTGCCTGGCTTCAAAGCTTCAACGGACAGGCTAACTCTCTTGTTAGGGGCTAACACAGCTGGTTACTTTGTGTTGTAGCTAATGCTCATCTACCATTATGAAAATCCTAGTCCCCTTCAGAATCCTGCTAAATCTACTCTTGCTTATGTCTCTCAGTGGAACAACAAAGTCTAGATGACAGCACATTTATTTACAAACTGGTTTGCTGAATATTTTAATCCCACTGTTGAGGCCTACTGCTCAGAAAAAAAGATTCCTTTCAAAATATGACTTGTTACCAACATCACAATTGGTCACCCAAGAGTGCTGATGGAGATGGGCAATGAGATTAATGTTGTTTTTGTACCTGCTAACGTGACATGCATTCTGTAGCCCATAGAATTAGGAGTAATTTTGACTTTTACATCTTATTATTTAAGACCTACATTTCATAAGGCTGCAGCTGCCATAGATGGTGATTCCTCTGATGGACCTGGGCAAAGTAAGTTGAAAATATTCTGGAAGGAATTTACCATTCTAGATGCCATTAAGAACATTCATGATTGATAGGAAGATGTAAAAATATCATTTAACAGAAGTTTGGAAGAGGTTGATCTTAACCTTCATGGATGACTTTGAGGGATTCAAGACATCAGTGCAGGAAGTGACTGCAGATATGATGGAAATAGCAAGGGAATTGAGTTAGAAGTGGAGCCTGAAGATGTGCCTGAATTGCTTCAATCTCATGATCAAACTTTAAGTGATGCAAAGTTGCTTCATATGGCTGAGCAGAGAAAGTGGTTTTGTGCTATGGAATCTATTCCTGGTGAAGATGCTGTGAGCATTGTTGAAATGACCACAAAGGGTTTAGAATAATGCATAAACTTAGTTGGTAAAGTAGCAGCAGGGTTGAGAGGATTGATTCTGAATTTGAAAGAAATTCTCTTGTGGGTAAAGTGCTATCAAACACCATCACATGCTACAGACAAATTGTTTGTGAAAGAAAGAGTCAAACTTCATCATTGTTGTGTTTTAAGAAATTCCCACAGCTACCCCAATCTTTAGCACCCCCCTCCACCCTAATTAGTCAGCAGACAGCAGTCACCATTGAGGCAAGATCTTCCACCAGCAAAGGTTATGATTCACTGAAAGCTCACATGACAGCATATTTTTAAGTTCATTTATTTATTTTAAGAGAAACTGGACATGCACACGCATGGGGGAGGGGGAGAGAGAGAGACGGGGAGAGATAGAGAGAATTCCAAGCAGGCTCTGCTGTGCACTGTTAGCACAGAGACTAACACAAGGCTTGAACTCATAAACTGTGAGATCATGACCTGAGCTGAAATCAAGAATCAGATAATCAACTGACTGAGCCATCCAGATGCCCAGATTGCATTTTTAAATAATAAAATACCTTTTAAGGTATGTACATGGGCTGTTTTTTTTTTTTTTTTTTTTACATATAATGCTACTATGCACTTAACAGACTACTATATAGTGTAAATAAGTTTTAGGTGCACTAAGAAAACAAAAAATTAATTGGACTCACTATTGCAATATTTGGTGTATTGTGGTAGTCTGAAACTCACAGTATCTCTAAGTTATGCCTGTACCATAAAGGTTTATCACTTAAGTTGGAGTACTGGATAACTTTGCAAAGTGCATAAGGAGGTGGTGATGTTTTCCTGCCTCTGCTTTATTTGTGGATGGGCAAAAAACAAAACCAACCAAATAAACAAAATGAAGATGAAAACAACATAAAGAAATGTGAAAAAAGGTCTTACCTCATGGCAGTTCTCACACTGAGAAATATAAAGGCAGAAGAATTTTTTTAATGTTTATTTATTTTTGAGAGAGAGACAGAGTAACTAGGAGACAGGCAGAGAGAGAGAGAGAGAGAGAGAGAGAGAGAGAGAGAGAGAGGGAGAATCCAAAGCAGGCTCCACGTTCTGAGTGGTCAGCACAGAGCCTGACACAGGGCTTGAATTAATGAGCTGTGAGATCATGACCTGAGCCGAAATCAGATGCTTAACTGACTGAGCCACCGAGGTGCCCCTCAAGGTAGAAGAAATTGTAAAGTGGTCTCAGGTTGATAGTATCCAAAGCTCATGACATAACAAGACACTTTTTAAATACAGTCCTGAAAAAATTGGCAGAGATAGATATACAAGAAACAAACCACCTGGGATGACAGCCAGGGGATACATAGAGTATATTTTGAATATAATGTGTACACACACACACACATACACACACACACACACACACACACACACACACACACTTGACTTATACAGACAATGGAATATTATCCATGCAAAAAAGATATGAGCTATCCAGTCACAAAAATACACAGAGAAACTTTGAATGAAACTTTGAAACTTACTAAGTGAAGGAAGCCAATCTGAAAGGGCCACATACTGTATGATTCCAACCGTATGACATTCTGGAAAGGTTAAACTGTGGAGATAGTTAAAAGATCAATGGTTGCCAGGGTAGAGATGAATAGGTAGAGACTAGGGCATTCTTAGGGCAATGAAACTACTTTCTGTCATAATACAAAGGTGGATATATGTCATTATAAATTTATTCATACCCATAGAATGTACAGCACCCATGTAATGTAAACCATGGATTCTGGGTGATAATTTTGTGTCATTATAGGCTCATCAGTTGTTACAAATTGCCACTCTGGCTTGGATTTTGATATTGAGAGAGGCTGTGCAAATACAGGGCAAAGCATATATGGGAAATCTCTTCAATTTCCTCAGTTTTGCTGTGTATCTAAAACTACTTGGTAAAAATAGTTTCTCTTTAAAATATCTGATGTGTTTAAAGACATGAGAGATAGCCTTGAAAGTATAATGAAGGAAGAAACTGGTATCAAAAAGGACAAGCCAGTTTTGAAAAATAACAAAATAGAACTATAATAAACTCTAATAGAACTGAAAACAAATTCTTGAAATTGTACCCCAGTGAATTTGACAAAGAAGAGAGAACTAGTGAAATAAAAGAGCATAAGAAATTACACAGGAAAAAAGGTGATATAAATTATGGACATCAGAAAAATAAAGATTTCAGGCAAAACCACCAAAAATTTCACATACTATGTGGAAAATTACATTTAGAAATTCTAGTGTAGCTATGATATGTGGTTCAGTTGGAGAACGAATACTTAATACTTAATACTTAATACAATACTTAAATGAGTCCTATTCCTATTATCTGCTATAATGATACCAATGTGAGGTAATGACAGCAATACCTCAGGGTTGTACCAGTGGAGATGCTATGGATGAAAAGAATGTGGAAGCCATTTTGAAAAAGACACATTAGTATTTGACAATTCATTAATATAGTTTTGAAGCACTTTCTTCTGTTTATTTGTATTAGTTAAACTTAAAAAATTGGTAGAGATTTAAAAAAAAAACAAAAACCCAAAAACAAACTGGGGCACCTGGGTGGCTCAGTCGGTTAAGCATCTGACTCTTGATTTCAGCTCAGGTCATGATCTCTTGGTTCATTCATGAGATTAAGTTTGCACTAGGCTCCCTGCTGACAGCACGGAGCCTGCTTGGGATTCTCTCTCTCTCTCTCTCTCTCTCTCTCTCTCTCTCTCTCTGCCCCTCTCTGTGTGCCTGCTTGCGGGCTCTCTCTCTCTCTCTCTCTCTCTAAATACATAAACTTAAAAAAAAATACAAACATACTAAGTCATATAGAATGTTTAACCACCACCACACATTCAGGGATATGGTTGGCCTAATTTTTATGATTATTTTGTTAATGTTTATTTATTTTTGAGAGAGAGATGAGCTGGGGATGGGCAGAGAGAGAGAGGGAGACAGAGAATCCGATGCAGGCTCCAGTCTCTGAGCTGTCAGCACAAAGCCTGATGCAGGGCTCGAACTCACAAACTGTGAGAACATGACCTGAGCTGAAGCCGGATGCTTAAAATTCAGATACTATGCCATTTAACTCAGTCTCTAAAGTATTTCCAGGATGCATATATAATTTTGCAAGAAATAGGAAAATCGTTCATTTCAATAAAGGAAGTGTAAACAATTCTACCATTAAAATACTCAACATACCAATGAATAGCACTAACACATGTTTACTGCCCAAAGTTCTCTGACTAGCATTGTTTGGAATATGGTCTGAAAATAAGTTTAAATTCTTCATTTGTGAGATGAACAAAATCCTATTTATAAACCGAAGGTAAAATAAAAATTGTTTTTCTAAATCTATCAAGTATTCACAAATGTTATACATCAGCTGCTTTCTTTATTGTAGCACAGAAGATAATGCTGTCAACAAAAACCACCAATTAACAAAGTCTGGTTTACAAACCTTACATAACTATCCTAGGACAATACAAGTAGAAAACACCAAACCTAGAATTTAAAAAGTTAAAAAAAACCTTAAACAAGCATAAAACTGTATTCCTTTTGCTACATGATGTTGCCCCTCCAGCTGTTCTATCAATTCACACACCCAAGACACTCTGCATTTATACACGACTTGGAAAAACCAGTCTACATTTCATGCTTGCTCACATTGTATTCTGATAGAATTGAAACATCGGGCATAATTTAATTTACTTTTCATTTAATTTCAGATTTAAGACATAGAGAAAATCTTATTGTCTTCCAAATAACAAAGCTTATCATACTCCTCTGTTTAAAAAAAAAAATCCAAATGGTTGCTCTTTGTCAGTGAATTAATATATAGCACCTTCACTGTCACCACTCATAATCAGTTCCCAAACTAACTTTTGTCTTGTCCAGGACCCATCGCACTCACACATTCCACAGTGAGTTCATATGCAATCCATGATCCATGAAATTATTATTGTTTCTAAGGGTGACTCTAACATATTCCTTTCTATCTTTCAATTACTGATTCTTTATCTGCTAAGTCAACCAGCTCAGAATTATCCTTTTCCCATATTTTTAAAACAGTTATTAAGAGCTTATGTCATTACCCAACATGTTTTGTATAGCTAGATAACTAGAGGTCAAGCATTGGCCACTTAGATACTGGGGATAAAATAAGAATGAAAAACTTTTAAAAAAGTAGATTATTATTTATTTAGAATAGAAACAATAGAAACATTGAGATCTAAAGTATTAGGTTTATTTTTTTTTAATTACCAAGGGTAGCATCAACAGTCTTTGCCTTCTTTACATTCTATAACACATTATAAAGGAATTATCTTTCATATGCCTTTCTTTTTAAAAAAATGTTTATTTATTTTGGGAGAGAGCACACATTTATTTTGTGTGCAAGTGGGGGAGGGGCAGAGAGATTGGGAGAGAGAGAATCCTGAGGAGGCTCCACGCTGTCAGCTCACAGTCCAATCTCGGGCTTGATCTCACCACCGTGAGATCATGACCTGAGATGAAATCAAGAGTCAGCTGCTTAACCAACTGAGCCCCTCATATGGCTCTCTAGGTTTGTATCAGCTTCCAGCATTTTAACCTATGTGCTTTCAAAGCCATCTAATGCCTTCTAACATGTCTTTAAGGTGAAGATTTTGCCAGCGTCCCTCCCACTGGGACGTCATCCTTTTCAACGTAATCATGTTCCTCATTTATGTCCATATGTTCACTTGATTAAGTTTATTTAGTCAGTCTGGCAGCACATCTAGAGTCCCCTAAAGACTGTCACTTTCAACGTTCCCACACCTCACTCTTTGTTTTGTAATTCCATTTATGTTTGATGAGATTTTACTTCTGGCATTTATAATTTTTCATTTTTTTTCTTCACTCTCGTATTGTTGGCCAGTTTCCTTTTTTATCAATCGTGTTGGTAAATGTCACATGGGTTTATCACTGAGAGAGAAAGAGGCAGCACAGTTACATGCCCTGCTGATAGTGTGTGACCTTAATAACATGCACAGAGACCAGTCCCTTTTAGATTAAACAAAACAAAACAAAACAAACCAGTGACATAATTGGCCAGAGATCATTTTGTGTATCTATTATTTACTTACTGACTTCTGGACCAAAGAGGTGGCAGTGAATTTTGCACTTCACAGTTTCTCACATGTAATGGTTACTGGCAACTAAAAATTGGACCATATTGTTAGAGGATTTGCATTATTTAACTAAACCATAGTAACTAAAATTTATACTTCTCAGAGTTATTTAAAGCAATGTTAGCTGTAATTCCTCAACAGAAAAGAATGTGTAATACAATAAAAATGCCATTTTTCATAAACATTTTTCAATAGGTGTTTACAAGCAGGATATTCATAGAATCTTGGTGAGATTGTTATGTATCACATGCTCTTGTGTGCCTTGAGAGGGCAAAATAGTGATTTCAAAGGTTGAATACAATTAATGTGTGTTCTTTGATTACTTCGCTTTTGAGGTAATAAGATTACTATAGTTAGTATCAGTCATATATTACTTATAAAAATTAAAATGATCTCTATGTTCTTTGATTACTTCATTTTTGATGTAATAAGATTACCATAGTTAGTATCAGTCATATATTGCCCATAAAAATTAAAATGATCTGTATTTTTGGGGCACCTCGGTGACTCAGTAGGTTAAGTGCCCAAATCTGGATATCAGCTCAGGTCATGATGTCACAGTTCATGAGTTAGAGCTTCACATTGTCAGCTCCATGCTGACAATGCTGACAATGCAGAACCTGCGTGGGATTCTTTCTCTCCCCCTCTCTCTACCCACCCCTGACTCAAGCTCACACACTCTCTCAAAATAAATAAACTTAAAAAAAGTTTAAAAATTTAAAATGATCTTTATTTTTACTTTCTTAATGTTTGTTTTTTTTTTTTTAATTTATTTTTGAGACAGAGAGAGACAGAGCATGAGCAGGGAAGGGGCAGAGAGAGAGGGAGACACAGATTCGGAAGCAGGCTCCAGGCTCTGAGCCATCAGCACAGAGCCCAATGCGGGGCTCGAACTCACAGACTGTGAGAGCATGACCTGAGCCGAAGTCAGACGCTCAACCGACTGAGCCACCCAGGCGCCCCTAAAATGATCTTTATTTTTAAATGAGTTAAGGCAAAGACTGTAACTGCCTGTTATGGATTAACTGGAAAATGTTGATAACAATGATGGCAACTTTCTTACATTCTAGTTCCATAAGTGAGAGTGCATTGACACTAAAATCTTGATTCATCTTTCAATTGGATATACACTATTAAGTTAATCAGGTTGCTCATACACAAAAATTCAATTTAAGACATTGGCCATATAGGTTTTTCTAAGTGCATAACAGCTGGTATGTACTCTTAATTAAATTTTTTCTTTTCTCCTCTCAAAAATTTACTTAGTCATGAAAAGTGTTAACATAATAACTGATAACTCTTCACAAAATACACATCTTTAGTATTAAAAAGCCATTTATGCATTAGTTGTAAAACAATACACAAAAACAGTGTTTAGAAAAACAGTTGTTTCATTTTAACTATATAGTAGCATCAGGCATATGAAAGACATTGGGGCTTGTTTTAAATTCAACATGAAATGTTGGAAAAATAAACCAAAGGTCAAAAAGAATGCAAAGCTCTTCCATTATTGCCTTATTTCACAGAAGGGTGTGCCACAGTTAGGAACTCGGATTTGGAGTTGCTGGGATTTAGTCCTTTTGCTCTTCTTGTAGCCTTTTCAACAGGTTATGCATAGACTACTGACCCACGCAGTCACAGTTTAGCAGCTACCTTTAAGTCACGATTTAGCAGCTACCTTTAAGTCACGATTTAGCAGCTACCTTTAAGGATAGTTTTTCTTGAAAACTCAGATTCCTAGCACCTGGGAGAAGCAACAGCCTCTGCAGTCTGTGGGCACAAACTATTTACTGTTCCTGTGGGAGGAGGTGGCTGAAGCTGACTCTGGCAGAAGATGGATGGGATGGGGTGATGCCAGCTGTTTTTATGTAAATCAAGGCACAAAGAAGATTAGGAGGCAGGAAAAATGCAGAAGCAACTTCTTTTTTTTTAAATCTTTTTCTGCTCTTGTCTGCATCACTCCAGAGCCACCAGTTCACCCCAGCTTCCAGCTTCATTTGGCATAAAGAACTAGGCTCCCATAACCTTTCAAAAGTGCCAACCTCAAGTATGTGGTGCCTCTGTCTTAGCTACCTGAACCTTAAGTCTGAGGGACTTTCTGTTTTTTTTAACATATATATTCTTAATGTTTATTTACTTTTGAGAGGCAGAGGGGAGGGAGGGGCAGAGAGAGAGAGAGACACAAAATCCAAAGCAGGCTTCAGGCTCTGAGCTGTTAGCACAGAGCCCGACATGGGGCTCGGACCCAGGAACCTTGAGATCATGACTTGAGCCAAAATTGGACACTCAGCTCACCGAGCCACTCAGGGACCCCCTTCTCTGAAATCTTGATGTACCTAAAGTTATTTTAATCAGTGAAGTTTGAATTTGATCTGACAAACATTATACTTAAAACACATCAAGGAAATGGAAATTGTGTGTGTAAGTTGGGTGTTGGTACAGAGTGAAAAGTAAAGAACAAAACCAAAACAGAGAAACCTAAAATGGAGAGAAGTTCATTCAATAACAACTTAGAGATGTAGATTAGATCAAAGCATCAGATGAAAGACTAGAAATGAAAGGCTTTCGGGAAATTATGAATGAAAGGGGAGCAGTGGACATATTTTTAACAAACCTTACTGAATTATTTAACACTTTAAAGTAAATACAGGTTATACTTAGACAGTTTGATAAACTTTAAAAAAAAATATCAATTCAGGAAACTAATTCTACACAATAAAGTCTAATTACCCCAAATAACAGGAAATATGATATTAAATATAATAACCCTGAAGACATTCCCATTAAATTCAAGAATAAGACAAATAGCAGTCCTTACTAATACTTTTAGTACTATTGTGTGTGTGTGGGGGGATTTAGTTAATAAGACAAAAATTTTTCAAATTTGTACATTGTGAAAAAGTAGATAAAAATCAGGTTGTATATTACAATTTTATAATCATGATCAACAGAACAGCAGTCATAATGCAATGTAAATGTTTATGTGTGCAACATCTTGGCCAGAGCTGTTAACATTGTCTTCACTTCAATTGAGTTATGTATATTTTTGGAACTACACATGTTGAATTTAAATGTCACTTGATATACCTTCAAGAAAAAGAGCATACTATGACTTGACATTGAAACAAAAAGTTATTTTGTATACAAAAAGGCTTGGGAGTGGGAGAGAGCCAAAGCATAAGAGACTCTTAAAAACTGAGAGCAAACTGAGGGTTGATGGGGAGTGGGAGGGAGGGGAGGGTGGGTGATGAGTATTGAGGAGGGCACCTTTTGGGATGAGCACTGGGTGTTGTATGGAAACCAATTTGACAATAAACTTCATATATTGAAAAAAAAAAAGTTTTGGGAACAGTGGTGGAGATTTACATCCGATATGGTAAAACAGATATTTTTGTTTGAGTAATGTCTACAATTTATGTTTTATTGCAAAGAAAAAAAACATACCACATTCTATGGGACTTGAGAAAAGAAGAAACACTCTAGTACAGAAAGCTTTGTTATAGTTTGTCATTTATATATAAACCAAATGATTTCCTATTATAAACTAAAGATAAGAGAAATTGCCAACTCCTTGGAATAGATGAAAAATAAAATTAAAACAATGAGAGATTTGACCAATTTATGATTTATATATCACTCTTGTCAAAGAAACCATTATTGATTTTATAGAAATTTTATGCCCTTTTGGAACAGACCTATTTACCTTCCAGAAATACATGATTCAAGTCAGAAAAAGTGAAATTATGATCTAATTAAAAAGGAAATGCTAATAAAAAATTAGTTACTTCAGCATACCAAGAAAGTATGTTGCCAATCCTAAAGATATCAAGATCATCATCACAGGTTACAAAAACTATTACTTCCTTGTGATTTTATTATTACATATAATTTTAAACTGTGGAAGAATAAGGCCATCTCCAAATTTTATCATGAGGGGGAAAAGTTTGGATAAATGCTGAAAGGAAGGGTAGGTAAATGTAATAAATATATAATTAGAAAATGAGTCCTAGAAAATATAATTAGCACTATATCTGTTTAATAATTGAAATTGTAGTCAAAATATTTCCCACAATTAAGAGTTTAGACTGAGACGATTCAAATGTTGATACTGTGTAGTAGTTAAGGGTGAGAAAACATTATCATTGAAAAAACTGATAGAGAGGAAAAGAACACTAACCAAACTCATTTGTATTGTAAAGCCAACTTCACCCTCTTTTCAAAGCTGGGCTGGGCATTATAAGAAGAGGACAGATACCTTTCATGAACACAGATACAGAACTTTTTACCATGTATCAACTCAGATTTCACAACAGAAAAAATATCATACCACATGGCAACATATCCAAGGATTAGATCATATTTTAACATTTCAAGTTTAATTAAAATACTTTATCACACTGATGAAAGGAGGGGGAAGAGGAGGAGGGAGGGGAGGAGGACAGGTGGTGGGGAAGGGGAAAGGAGGAGGAGAAAGGGGGAAGAGAAGGAGTAGGAGAAACAGCAACTGTGACCATTAAGTACAGTGACAAATTCTTAAATTTAAAATATCCACACATTTTCTCTTTTAGCATTTCAAACTATAATTGTGCCCATTCTGGAGATAGAAAGTCTGGATGCTTTTCACCTCCAGGTTTTGTAGTGAAAATAGAGAAAAAATAAGTTTTATTTTTATCTAGATCTAGATATAGATAGACATACACTCAAATTTGCAAAAATAAAAAAAATACATTTCCAACTAACTTTATAGGTCAAAAGACATCGTGGAGTTGGTATGTATTTCTGTTTAAATTCATTTAATTTAAATTCATTTAAGTTAAATTTACCAGTGAAAAATACACAATCGAGATTCTTTATCCATGGACTTATATCCTATTAGTCATAATAATGTACTGTATTAACCTATGATGTCCTTTGCCATCTGTTAAAGTAGTGTAGTGCATGGAGTATAGACACAAATCTTAGTTCCACATTATGTGAACTTGGGCAAATTAATATATCCTGTGACCTGTTTCCTCATCTGTACAAATGGGATAGATCATCACCCACAGGAAACACACACACACACACACACACACACACACGCACACAGACACAATACTCCTAGCAATTTTCAGGTTTGTACATTCCTATTTTTTCATAAAAAATATTTCATTGTTACTGTTTTTTCTTTTCTCTGACTGAAGGAAAAGGTTGTCTCCTTAGCTTAGCATAATGCTTTGAAAAGGGAATGCATTCATTCAATGTTTGTTTAATAAAATATTTATCAATTCTTCTGGGTGTATTTGTTCTCATCACACAGAAAATGTCAAGAGTTGGCTTCTGAATATTAGATATTAAAATGATCACATCAGCCTTCAGGAAATTTTGAATTAGCATAAAGATAATGTTTGAATACAACGTGTGACCTTCCTACTCAGTACAACTCCAAAGCATCAACCTCGTGGATGTGATTCCATGAACACACGAATGCACATCTTCACTGACACAATTCCTCTCCAAGTAAACATTAAGTCAGAATAGGAATATTCTAACATCAGAAAAATGTAGACAAAGGTAATTTTTGTTCACAGTTCAAAGGTCTAATCACCTTGATAGGTATATCACAAAGATTTGTAAACATGTCAATAATTCATCAAAGATCTCCAAAATGAACAAAGTGTTATATAGTAGACATTAGGATTAATTGAAATAATCATCTTTTTTAACACTTCAGCAAAAAAATAAAAAGGTCTAAAGTGAACTCAGTTATAGAATTGACATTCAGACAGCAAAAAATCACTACCTGCCCTCAACTTGTATTAGTGCACGTCAAGGCCTTAATTATTTTTTTGGTAATCAACAGAATCCCCCAAATCCTGAACTATGATTCAATTATGAGTGTGTATGTTTGTGTGTGTACATATGTATATATATCAGATTTTTTATACATTAAGCAGCATCCATATATATGCATGTATATGGGTGCTGCTTAATGTATAAAAAAATGAGAATGGAAGAAACAAACAAAAAGTTAAATATGACTTTTCAATTACTTAGTAAGTGAAATCAGGTTATGCTAATTTTTAATATAACCTCAACAATATATCTCATATTGCTTCTGTTCTTTTCAAAATGGAAGCTTTTGAGCTACTACTTACCATTGAATAGCTGTAAATAAGATACCAAATCAGGAAAACTTCATCACCAACAAAATATACTTAATGAATACCTTTCTCTTTACCTACTAATAACAAAAATGCTTTGTTATTATAATTGGAAATATCCACACCAACAGTACAATACTTTTTTCATAAAATAGTAGTAATTAAAGTAATAATATTAAATAAGGTAGCAAGACCTACCTGTGTCTGCACAGATTATTGCCTATAGAACATGAGGGTTTTTTTTCTTTCATTCTATATAAACTACAACCACATTTATTTATTTGTTAATTAATTAATTAATTAATTTAGTATTATAACATTTATTAAATAGTGCTGTAGGTTAATAGCAAAAGCAAAGAAGCAAAGAATTGAAATGTGAGCTGTGTAAAATTCCAGCTAAAGCGTAAAGTGTCTTATGTATTCATTCATTAGCTAACTGAAAGCCCAAGAAAGACAAGACATCCAATGCAATAAAGTACTGCAAAAGAATTGGCAATTTTCAGTTATCAAAATCGTGGATTCTGCATTTGGTACCCTTTCCTCAATCAAGAAAAGAAAATATTTGGGGATGTTATATAACATACATATAAAACAAGATAGAAAAATACATAATAAATAATAAATAGCATTTAAAATTGACTGTATATTGTACTCAAATGGCTTAACTGTACACATTATTAATCACAGAAACAGTAATATAAAAAAATCTCTAATCTAAATATAAAAAAAATCTAATTAGAGTAGATTTGATAAGGAGTTATGTAATAAATTATTATTTTCTTTAGTGAAGCAAAGCACATTTGTTGAGTGGGTTCTAAAGTTTGTCACAGTTAAATTATACATAGCAAATATACCTTATTTCTAATTTGTTGTATTTGAGATAGAATGTCCATCATCAGATGAATAATGATAAATCTTACTAAATTTAAACTATTATAGTTTACTAGCGATAAATATAAAAGATAATTGAAATAATTAAACAAAAATAAAATACACAAATCTTTTCACTACAAAAATATAGAACTATATCATCACAAATTAATGATCCACTAATATGTACATAGTGAAATAAAAATTTAAAAGAAAAAAATAAGACAGTGGAAGTAATTTTTACTCTATTATATCAAATGACAAAGGAAACAAGAAAAGATGAAAAGTGCCATTACTACTAACAAATTTGATTTGATAAATTAAAATATAAGAAACAGACTCCTACTAATTTGATTTTAAATTGTAGAGAATGATGTCTGAATATAGGCCAGATTCACAACACACTGAAAGTATAATTCAACTTAAATCCAATTTATCTCATTGGGGACTATTGTCAATAAATCTACTTATAAAACAATGAATTGATTATAGGATTAATAGCAGAATTCCTTTTGACATATGCCAGAGATATTCTTGTATGCAAGGGTTTATTTTTAACTTCCTAATCAAGTTATAATTTAACATGTCTGTAACTGTTTGATTAAAGGGACATCAAGTACAATACCTAATTACAAGGTAAGTTTTTTTAGAAACACAGATTCTAAATTCTTAAGAAAAACATGATTATATAACTTAATTTAAATGAAAATTTGCATCTTTATTCATACAACATTGTTAAAAACAATATTGTGTGTGTGTGTATTCCACTGTTATAACAACAAAAAATCTCCAATGAGTTAGAATGGGATTATGTGTGAATGCATCCAAAAATTACAGCACTATTGATCCAATTTAGATTTACCATAGTTAAAGGATAAAATAAAATAATGAAAATGTCTACAGAGACTTATTCAACTAATTTTAAATAACATGCTAGTTAGTTATCATTTAATAGTGCCAACAGGAGTAAAACTTCCTACATGGCATTGATTGACAATGTTCTGTGTTGCGAGTATTCTGTATTTTTCAATGACATTTATTGAATAAGATGGACAGTAACATTAAGTGTGTGATATGTTTCACGTATTTATATACACTCTTTCATTTTATTCTCACAAAAACCTAGAGCCAACAATCCACAACTCACAGATATTAAAAAAAAGATGAGTAGTTAGACATAAAGTAATTCAGCTAGTCTGAAAAGGATGTGGAAATTCTGAATAGAAAAATAGAGTGGGGGAAATGATGGGTGGTTTGTGGCAGTGGGTAGAATGACCATACTTCTCCATCCAGCCAGGATAATTCTGGTTTCCACCTGTTTCCAACAGTCTGAGGATGATAATCAATCATGCCTCTCTCACTCTCCAATGTCTTCCAGCTTGGATGACAAATTATGTGGTGACTGGCTCAATGAGGAACCATGACAGGCTTTTTAATGTGATGATGACATGATGTGGGCAATGTTCTAGAAAGATTAATCTGAAAGAAATGTATACATGGGAATGAAGGGAAGGGTCTGAAACAGAGAACCCAATTAGATGTCTACTTCCATCATCTAAGGAAATGTACTGAAAATCTGAATTAGGACAGGGAAAGTGGACAGGAAGCAATATATATTACAAGCTTAATGGAGCAATGTTGCAGATATAAAATAAATAGGACACACAGACACTAAATACTTTTTATGAGAGAGACTGAGGAATTAACAGTGATTACAAGATTTGGATCTTGAGTGACTGGGACTACAATGCTACTAACAGGTGGTAAGCATTGTGATTGTGTTCTTGGCCTGAGAGCATTTTTATATATCGTTGTTTTTGTTTTGTTTTGTTTTGTTTTGTTTTTTTGAGAAGACTACTTCAATTATCATGGATTCTCTGACTTCATGTTTTCCTGTAAATTATTCCACTTCAAATACGAAGATGTCAGTTTATATTTGTCTGCAGAATTTGTAGCTATGTAGGTCACTTTTATGTGTAGAGTTGATTTTAAAAACTATTTTAACATAGAAACTCATATCTCTAGTATTTTCACAATTGTTTTTCCCCTCTTTGTCTATGTTACCTTATACAGCAAGCTGCTCTCCCCTAGCACAAACAGTAATGTTTTATATTATATTATATATATTGAGGTTAGAAGCTGTATGTTATTATGATCAAATCCTCAAAGTAAATGATGATGGTATATTTTACATTACATTAAAAAAATCGGGAAAATCATACTAATGTAAATATTAATGAAATGCCAGGTTTATCAATAAAGTTTTAAGATGATTCTGAGAATAAAACATTATGTTCTTCTTAATTAAAAAAAATCTGAAAAATTAATACCTGAAGAAAACCACAGCTATTGGATAGTACTGTTGAGGTCAGTGAAAACTTAGAGGGGGTTATGAAAGAGACTGAAGACTTTTTTTTTTCATGTTTTATTTTATTTTTGAGAGAGAGAGAAAGAGACAGAGACAGAGTGTGAGTGGAGGAGGGGCAGAAAGAGAAGGAGACACAGAATCCCAAGCAGGCTCCAGGCTCTGAGTTGTCAGCACAGAGTCCTATATGGGGCTCAAACTCATGAACTGTTTGTGAGCTCATGACAAAATCAGATGCTTAACCAACTGAGCCACCAGGCACCCTGGAGACTGAAGACTTTTTAATGTAATCCAGTGATTGGTATTTTTAGGGGACAGAATTTCTCAATATACACGTTTCCTTTGGGTTTGTATAGGTCTATCACTAACTCCACTTACATTTATCAGTTGCATTTAGGGCTTTTTTCATGTTTTAATTTATTCTTTTATTACTTTAAATGCAATGATTTTGCATTTTATATTTTACAATTATAAATACAACACATCTGCCCTTTTTGTGGATCTGATTCCACAGTTTTATGCCACGTTATTGAGGTATAATTGGCATAGCAAAAACTTTACATGTTCATGTGTACAAGGCAATGAGTTTAGAGATTAGTATATACCAGTGAGATGGTCACCACAACCTACATCATAAACATATCCATCACCTCCAAAAGTTTCCTCATCTGTTTATTTATTTGTTTGATTATTTGTGGTAAGAATGCTTAATAGAAGATCTTCTACCCTCTTAGCAAATTGAAAATATGTAATTCAATATTATTAACTATAGGCTCTATGCTGTACAGTAAATATAGAGGGCTTGCTTATTTATCTTGTATAAATGAAATTCTGTACTTTAAGTCTTTTAATTTTAATGTATAAGTGGGATAAAAAGTGATGGGGAGCAAAAGGATAGTGGATATTTCCTTGAGTTATTTGAGCAGGAAGTAAAGAGATATGGAAGATTTAAAAAGAAAACCCATTAGAAAGCAAATATCTACGGCAGACATATAAGATGTGAGCAATACAAATTCTGTAAATAATTATGAACGAATCCTCTGTACAAGGAAAAAGACAAATTATGTGAAGAAGCAACACATTCAAGATGTTAGGTGGTATCATTATTTTAGAACAGCTTGGCTATAAACAGAATGGCCTGTAGTTAGATAAAATGAATGGAGGTAGTATCCAAAGAAAAGGTTTAAGTGCAATGTTTATAAGCTAGTGTTTATATGTCTAGTCCATGCAGTAGGTAAAAATACTTACACTATCACCGCCATTTAACTATTGCTACTGTTACTATCATGTGCCAGGCAATTTATACAAGCAGTACAAAGTTATCATATCATAGTAACATTAAGAGATTGCATCAACTTTTCCACTATTAGAGATGAGGAAACTGAAATGTAGACAGATTATACACACATATTGCTGAAGTCCTCTCTGCTAATGGAAGTTTGCAAACTCTTCTGTGGCTACAGCCAATTAAGATTTTACTCCTAACGCACACTATACTCTGACCCCACATATCCTCCAAACAAGTTCAATAGTTGGCACCTTGAATGCCAGAGATTTGCCAAAATAATAATGCTTGAATATCTCATAAATAGGTATTTTATCACATACATATAGCTTGGGTATACTTTGAACAGCCTGTGCTGATACACCAGTATGTAGTCTTCTGTCGCCATGTCATCTCTGGATAATTAAAATTAACTGTTTCCCAGCTTTCTATCAGGGCTGTATATATGTATAATAACAATGTACAAAAGTATAAATACATTGTACATTCTATATTATACAATGTAAATACATTGTATAAATACATTGTAAAGAAAATGTGTATTTTGGTTGTAAAAAAATAATATTCTTCTGTTTTAATTTAATTTTAACTTTCACGTAAAATAAATACTTCATCACTACATTTGTGTAAAAATGCTTAAATTATAGACAAGTTCTTATTTTATTTTTTTCACATTTTTCCCCTATAATTTATTTAATTTTTATAATTTACAAATCCAAGTTAGCACATGGTGCAACAATGATTTCAGGAGTAGGTTCCTTAAGCCCTTTACCCACTTAGCCCATCCCCCCTCACATAACCCCTCCAGAAACCCTCTGTTCTTTATATTTAAGAGTCTCTTATGTTTTGTCCCCCTCCCTGTCCCCCTCCATTTCTGTATCCATGCATCAATTGATGGACATTTGAGCTTTTTCCATACTTTGGCTATTATTGATAGTGCTACTATAAACATTGGGGTGCCTGTGTCCCTTCGACACAGCATACCTGTATCCCTTGGATAAGTATCTAATAGTGCAATTGCTGAGTCGTAGGATAGTTCTAGTTTTAATTTTTGAGGAACCTCCATACTGTTTTTCAGAGTAGCTGCACCAGTTTGCATTCCCACCAACAGTACAAAAGCGATCCTCTTCTCCACATCTTCACCAACATCTGTTGTTGCCTGAGTTGTTAATGTTAGTCATTCTGAAAGGTGTGAGGTGGTATATCATTGTGACTTTCATTTGTATTTCCCTGATGATGAGTGATGTTGAGCATTTTTTCATGTTTTGGTTGGCCATCTGGATGTCTTCTTTGGAGAAGTGTCTATTCATGTCCTTTGCCCATTTCTTCACTGGATTATTTGTTTTTGGCTGTTGAGTTTGATAAGTTCTCTATAGATTTTGGATACTAACCCTTTATATGATATGTCATTTGCAAGTATCTTCTTCCATTTCATCAGTCAACTTTTAGTTTTGCTGATTTTTTCCTTTGCTGTGCAGAAGATTTTTATTTTGATAAAGTCCAAATAGTTCATGTTTACTTTGGTTTCCCTTGCCTCCAGAGATGTGAAGAAGAAGTTGCTATGGCCAAGGTCAAAGAGGTTTTTGCCTGCTTTCTTCGTGAGGATTTTGATGGCTTCCTGTCTTACATTTAGGTCTTTCATCCATTTTTAATTTATTTTTGTGTATGGTGTAAGAAAGTGGTCCAAGTTCATTTTCTGCATGTTGCTGTCCAGTTTTCCCAGCACTATTTGCTGAAGAGACTGTCTTTATTCCATTGGATATTCTTTCCTGCTTTGTCAAAGATTAGTTGGCCATATGTGGGTCCATTTCTGGGTTCTCTGTTCTGTTCTGTTTATCTGAGTGCCAGTACGATACTGTCTTATGATTACAGCTTTTTAATACAGCTTGAAGTCTGGGATTTGATGCCTCTTGCTTTGGTTTTCTTTTTCAAGATTGCTTTGGCTATTTGGGGTCTTTTCTCTTTCCATACAAACTGTAGGGTTGTTTTCTAGCTCTGTGAAAGTATTATTTGGTGTTATTTTGATAAATATTGCATTGTGTAAGTAGCTTGCTTTGGGTAGTATTGACATTTTAACAAATATCTGTTCTTCCTATCCAGGAACATGGAATATTTTTCCATTTTTTTGTGTCTTCTTCAATTTCGCTCAAAAGCTTTCTATAGTTTTCAGTGTATAGATTTCTCACCTCTTTGGTTAGATTTATTCCTAGGCATTTTATGGTTTTTGGTGCAATTGTAAATGGGATCAATTCCTTGATTTCTCTTCCTGTTGCTTCATTATTGGTGTATAGGAATGCAACCTATTTATGTGCATTGATTTTATATCCTGAGACTTTGCTGAATTCATGGATCAGTTCTAGCAGTTTTTTGGTAGAATCTTTAGGGTTTTTCACATAGAGTATCATCTCATCTGCGAAGAGTGAAAGTTTGACTGCCTCCTGGCTGATTTGGATGCCTTTTATTTCTTTGTGTTGTCTGATTGCTGAGGCTAGGACTTCCAACTCTATGTTGAATAACAGTGGTGAGAGTGAACATCCCTGTCTTATTCCTGACCTTAGGGGGAAAGCTCTCAGTTTTTCCCCCTGTCTTATTCCTGACCTTAGGGGGAAAGCTCTCAGTTTTTCCCCACTGAGGATGATATTAGTTTTGGGTCTTTCATATATGGCTTTTATGATCTTGAAGTAATGATCCCTCTATTGCTACTTTCTTGAGGGTTTTTATCAAGAAAGGATGCTATATTTTGTCAAATGCTTTCTCTACATCTATTGAGAGAATCATATGGTTCTTGTCCTTTCTTTTATTGATGTAATGAATCACATTAATTCTTTTATGGATATTGAACCAGCCTTTCATCCTAGGTATAAATCCCACTTGGTCGTGGTGAATAATTTTTTTAATGTATTGTTGCTTGCAGTTGGCTAATACCTTGTTGAGGATTTTTGCGTCCATGTTCATTGGGGAAATTGGTCTATAGTTCTACTTTTTAGTGGGGTCTTTGTCTGGCTTTGGAATCAAGGTAATTCTGGCTTCATAGAAAGAGTTTTGAAGTTTTCCTTCCATTTCTATTTTTTGGAACAGCTTCAAGAGAATAGGTGTTAACTCTTCCCTAAATGTTTGGTAGAATTCCCCTGGAAAGCCATCTGGCTCTGGACTCTTGTTTTTTTTTGGAGATTTTTTTGTTACTAATTTGATTTCTTTACTGGTTATGGGTCTGTTCAAATTTTTTATTTCTTCCTGTTCCAGTTTTGGAAGTGTATATGTTTCTAAGAATCTGTCCATTTCTTCCAGATTGCCTATTTTATTGGTATATAATTTCTCATAATATTCTCTTACTATAGTTTGTATTTCTGCTGTTTTGTTTTATGATCTCTCCTCTTTCATTCTTGATTTTATTTATTGGGTCCTTTCCTTTTTCTTTTTGATCAATGTGGCAAGGCATTTATCAATTTTTTTATTTCTTTCAAAGAACCAACTTCTGGTTTCATTGATCTGTTCTACTGTTTTTTTGTTTTCGATAGCATTAATTTCTCCTCTAATCTTTGCTATTTCCTGTCTTCTTTTGGTTTTGGGTTTTATTTGTTGTTATTTTTCCTACTCTTTAAGGTATAAGGTTAGGTTGTATATCTGTGACCTACCTTCCCTTTTTAGGAAAGCCTGGATTGCTATATACTTCCCTCTTATGACCACCTTTGCTACGTCTCAGAGGTTTTGGGATGTGGTTTTATCATTTTCATTGGCTTCTATGTACTTTTTAATTTCCTCTATAACTTCTTGGTTAGCCCATCCATTCTTTAGTAGGATGTTCTTTAGTCTCCAAGAGTTTGTTATCTTTCCAAAGTTTTTCTTTTGGTTGATTTCGAGTTTCATAGAGTTGTGGTCTGAAAATATACATGGTATGATCTCAATCTTTTTGTACTTGTTGAGTCCTGATTTGTGTCCCAATATGTGATCTAATTTGGAGAAAGTTCCATGTGCACCAGAGAAAAATGTGTATTCCACTGCTTTAGGATGAAATGTTCTGAATATATCTGTTAAGTCCATCCAGTCCAGTGTGTCATTCAAAGCCATTGTTTCCTTGTTGATTTTTTGATTAGATGATCTGTCCATTGTTGTAAGTGGGGTGTGGAATTCCCTACAATTATAGTATTATTATCAATGAGTTTCTTTATGTTTGTAATTAACTGATTTGTATATTTCGGTGCCCTCACATTTAGAGCATAAATGTTTACAACTGTTAGATCTTATTGGTGGATAGACCCCTTAATTATGATATAATGCCCTTCTTCATCTCTTGTTACAGTCTTTATTTTAAAGTCTAGATTGTCTGATATAAGTATGGCTACTCCAGCTTTCTTTGTTGACCATAGCAGGATAGATGGTTCTCCATTGCCTTACTTTTAATCTGAAGGTGTCTTTAGGTCTAAAGTGGGTCTCTTGTAAACAGCACATAGATGGATCTTATTTTCTTATCCATTCTGTTACCCTATGCCTTTTGATTGGAGTTTTTAGTCCATTGACATTTAGAGTGTATACTGAGAGATATAAACTCTTTGCCATTATGTTTCTTGTAGAGTTTCTGGTGGTGTTCTCTTGTCCTTTCTAGTCTTTGTTGCTTTTGGTCTTTTTTTTTTTTTTTTCATCTTTTCTTCCCTCAGAGTCCCCTTTAAAATTTCTTTCAGGACTGGTTTAGTGGTCACAAACTCCTTTAAATTTTGTCTGGGAAACTTTTTATCTCTCCTATTATGAATGACAGCCTTGCCAGATATAGAATCTTGGCTGCATATTTTTTTTCTATTCAGCATATTGAATATATCCTGCCACTCCCTTCTGGACTGCCAAGTTTCTGTGAATCGGTGTGTTACAAACCTGATCTGTCTTCCCTTGTAGGTTGAGGACTTTTTTTTTTCTTGCTGCTTTCATGATTCCTTCCTTGCTTGAGTGTTTTGTGAATTTGACTATGATATGCCTTGTTCATGGTCAATGTTTGTTGAATCTAAAGGGGGTCTTCTGTGCCTCCTGGCTTTTGATGTCTGTGTCTTTCCCCAGGTTAGGATAATTTTCTGCTATGATTTGCTCACATAACTCTTCTACCCCTTTTTCTATCTCTTCATCTTCTGGAACCCCTATGAGTCAGGTGTTCCTTTTTAATGAGTCACTGATTTCTCTAATTCTTAAATCATGTTCTTTTGTCTTAGTCTCCCTCTTTTTTTCTGCTTCATCATTCTCCATAAGTTTGTCCTCTAAATCACTGCTTTGCTGCTCATTGTTGCCACTCTGGCATCCTTTCGAGATTGCTGCTCAGTTATAGCACTTTTTATTTCATCCTGACCAGCTTTTATCTCCACAGAAAGGGATTCTAATCTATTTCCAACCCGAGCTAGTATTCTTATTATCATGTTCTAAATTCTAGTTCGGACATCTTGCTTGTATCAGTGTTGATTAAATCACTGGCTGTCATTTCTTCCTGTTCTTTCTTTTGGGGTGAATTCCTTCATTTCATCATTTTGAAGGACAAAATGGAGTTAATAAGGTAAGAAAATTGACATTAAAAATTAAAAACAACACAAAAAAATCAAATAAAGGATGCTATATCCTAGGTGTGTTATGGTCTGGCTATTGAAAAGAGCTTGATAGATTAGAGAAAAAAAGGAAAGATAAGAAAAGAAAAGAAAAAAAAGGGAAAATGTTAGAAAATTGGAAAAAAATAAATTCAATGAAATTGAATAAAATGAAATGATGGAAGTAAAAAAATTGAATGTGAGAAATTTACAAAAAGTAATAAACATAGTAAAAAATTATAGAAAATATTTTAATATAAATGAAAATAAAAAATATTTTTTCTTTCTGTAATCAAGAAAAAGAAAAGAAGCAAAAAAGAAAAAAAAGAAAATTGAATAGATGGACCAGTGAACAGATGAAATACGATTGAAATTACATCATTTTCCCCAAGAAGTCAAACTATGACGCACTTTATAGTCTGTAAAGTAAGCAGGCAGAGAGACTTGTGGTGTTTGAAAGAGGGAGGTTGGCCCATTTGGGCGGGGCTCAGTGTAACTGCTCAGTTCTCCACTAGATGATGCTGCTTAGCTTACTGGGGTGGATTGTTGTGGTGCCTATAGGTGTGTATGCGCATGCGTGGGGGGCATGTAAATGGTGTCACCCAGCTACTCAGTCTCTAGTATCAGAACTCTGTGCTCTCCCAGACCAGCAATCGTGCACCCATCCAGCTTGTGTCCCCTCCCCGCTTTTACACTGTGACCAAGCCATCCAGTTGCCAGGCAGCACCTCCCTCCTGAGTTTTATCTCAGATGCAGCTGTGTTTCCGAACACCTCACTTTTGAGGGACTGTGGCTTTTACTGCTTAGAACTTCTGGGGGAGGGTCTCACTGAGCAATGCCAGGGTTCCGCCTGCCGCCAGGAACGTTCAGGAGATGGTGCTGTGCCAATGCCCAGAGACAGTGGCTGGATGCCCGCCTGCCCCAGAAAAAGTTCCCGTGATCCTGTAACAGCAGCATTTCAAGGATTATGAAAAATCACAACACACATCTGGTACCAGGTTTCCCCCTTAACATCCTTGTTCCAGCACCAGCGAATGTGGTTGTTCTCCGGGGTCTGCTGGGACCTTTGCCTATGGGGACGCTTAATGGTCTCTATCAAATGTCCTCCCAGCAGGGGAATTGCCTACACCCATGTGATCAGAGGACCTCTTGGACTGTGCTCTCTGCTTCTGGGGATTCACCCTTCTCACTGGAGCACTGCCAGGAGTTTCAGACTCTGCCCTCCCCCTGTTTATAGAGTCTTAATGGAATTTAAACCCTCTCCTTTCTCTTTTCTCACTTTTTTGTTCAGTCTCTTGCATACTCTTTTCTCTCCAGCTGCTTTTGGAAGGAGGGTGTGCTTTCTGTACTCTCCCCCCATCTCTGTCCTCTCCACAAGCAAAAACAGCTGCTTGCCCTCTGCAGCTTTCTCCCCCAGTAACCTCTCTGTGCCACATAAGTTCTCTGGTTCAGGTTGTGCAGATTGTTGTGTTAATCTTCATATCAGTTTTCAAGGTGTGCAGGATGGTTTAGTGTTGATCTGGTTGTGTTTCAGGGATGAGAGATGCAAAAAAAAACTTCCATGCTGTTCTGCCATCTTGGCCCCTCCCTCTTTTTTTACATTTCTTAAGAATGAATGTTAGTAGCCATTGTTCTCCCCACTATCTTCTATGATTATTACTCTGCCTTCTGATTAATATTTTCTGCGGGTATCTTTAATGCTGAAATAGTATTACCTAAACCTAAAAAGTTTTTTAAATTAACACCTTTTACAAAAGCACTTTAAATAATACTTTAATCTATTAAAGTATTATTAATCTATTATTAATAATTAATCTATTAGATAATTAATAATCAATTATTAATTAATTATTAGATTAATAATTAATCTATTAATCTAATAGATAATTAATCTATTATTAATCTAGTAAAGTATTTAAATCTAGACTGTAATGTATATTAGACATTTACAAAGAAGTGAATAAATGTAACATACTTTAAAAGCTATTGAGTGTGTGGTGAGTATATTTCCTTTGTCTTTCCAGATGCTTTACTACCTGTCTCCACCATACTCTGTATCTCTGAGACTTTGCAGAGGGCTTTGCAGTTGAGTTTAAAGAATGGGTCGTATCAAAAGGACATCTTGGAATGGAAAACTTCAAAACAAGTTTAAGGTATTTATTCCTCTATTTCTAGCTTGTGAGGTTTCCCTGACTAGCTGCATACCTCTAAGTAAAGTCTAACCTTCTGCAATGGAGGTGTCTCTGTATAGTCTTTCTTTTGCATAGAATCCAATAACTATTTCCCATCCAACCTGCCCCTTCAAGCCCATTGGTGTCTGAGTGGATGATGACACTAAGACACTATGCCTTAGTCTTCTCTGTTAGGGCTGCCATAACAGAGTACAACATACAGGATGGATTAAGCAACAAAAATGTATCATCTCATAGTTTCAAGGCCAGAAGTCCAAGATCAAAGTGTTATTAGACTAGGGGACCGTCCTGGTTCTGAACTCAGGTTTGGGTGCTCACCCTAGAAAATCAGTACTCAAGAGACAAGTGATGGTGGAAAAGGAAAAGATGCTTAATTGGGAGGCCAGAAATCTGGGAGGATGGTGGCCTAAGGTCCCAAATACCATCTCCACCAGTTTAGGTGAAGCAGGAAGTTTTTAAATGGGAAGGTGAGGAAATGATAAAGAGGCTTATGGGCAAGAGAAGCTGGTGCTCAGCAGTTAGTCATCTATCTGCATGACCTGAACAGACAGGCTGGTATCAGTGGAGGCTGTTTTTTAATGTGCTCAGGTCTGGTCCTTTCTCCCTCAAGGCCACTGGTTTGTAAAATCTCAAGGAAAGTGTGTTAGTTCTGCTACAAACTATGGGGCTTAGGTTGGCAAGCAAGGAATACATCAACCTGAGATAATTTAACCATTAAGACCAGTTGGAATGTTGATACAAGGTATACACAGGATCGGTTCCTTCTGATGATGCTGTGAGGGATCATCTGTTCCATGCTTCTAATGGTTTGCTAGCAATTGCTGACATTACCTTGCTTGTAGACACATTGCCCTTATCTCTGCCTTCATGTTTACATGGTAATTTCTGCATGTGTGTCTTTCTCTGTGTCCAAATTTCCTCTTTAAAAATTTTTTTTAATATTTATTCATTTTTGAGAGACAGAGTGTGAGTGTGGGAGGGGCAGAGAGATAGGGAGGCACAGAATCTGAAGCAGGCTCCAGGCTCTTAGCTGTCAGCAGAGAGCCTGACACGAGGCTCGAGCTCCCAAACCGCGAGATCATGACCTGAGCTGAAGTCAGATGTTTAACTGACTGAGCCACTTAGGCATTCCAAATTCCCTCTTTTTAAAAGGACATCAGTTATATTAGATTAAGAACCACACAATGACCTTCTTTTAAGTAGAGCGCCTGTGTAAAGATTCTGTCTCCAAGTAAGGTCACATTCTCAGGTACTGGGAGTTAAGACTTAAACATATTTTTCTTTAGAAGATACAATTCAATGCAAAAGACTGTTGGCTCAGCACTGTAAACAATCCCCTTATTAAAGTCTCTTCAGACTACCCAATTTGAGACTTCTACCTGATTTCCCGACAGAGTTCTGAACAGAAGAGCATTAACAGCAGCTCTCAAATGTGTTGTACCTCATGTATTGAAGTATAATGATTACCTGTTTTCAGATCAAGAATATCAAAGAGTATATTATGTATTTCCTAGTACGAATGCATCTCTAGAACACAGACCATAGCATTTCAGTCACAGATATCCAAGATATAAAAAATCAAGTTTTACTCCCCTTGGTTTAACATCAAATGGTTTTAGAAAATTTACAAATTCTGTAAGTGTGTGTGTGTGTGTGTGTGTGTGTGTGTGTGTATGTGTGTGTGTGGCAGTTTTAAGTTACTAGTATGTATGTATGTATGTATGTATTAAATTTTGCATCCAAATTAGTTAGCATATAGTGCAACAATGATTTCAGGAGTAGATTCCTTAGTGCCCCTTACCCATTTAACCCATCTCCCCTCCCACATCCCCTCCAGTAACCCTCTGTTTGTTCTCCATATTTATGAGTCTCTTCTGTTTTGTCCCCCTCCCTGTTTTTGTTATTTTTGCTTCCCTTCCCTTATGTTCATCTGTTTTGTCTCTTAAAGTCCTCATATGAGTTACTGGTTTTTAAACTTAGTACTTTTTAATGGAAACAACTTGACCAAAAATCTGTCACAGAATTTTGAGACCCATTAAAACAAAAGTTTAATGAGAAAAAAACCCCAAGAAACCAGTTGCCATAACAAAATTAATCGAATTTTTGAGACAGACAAAAAAATGTGTTTTTAAACCATGCCTATGTAAATTTTTGTAAGTCAAAGATATAGTAAATAACTCCCATTTCTCAGTTATTGTTTTTAAATTATATTTATTTATTATTTTTTTTGAGGGAGAGAGAGAGAGAGAGGGACACAGAGCATGAGTAGGGAAGGGGCAGAGAGAGGGAGACACAGAATCCGAAGAAGGGTCCAGGCTCTGAGCTGTCAGCACAGAACCCAAGCAGGACTTGAACCCATGAGCTGTGAGATCATGACCTGAGCTGAAGTCAAACACTCAACTGACTGAGCCACCCAGGTGCCCCACCCATTTCTCAGTTATTTTTGCCTAATCATATACATTTTGACTTGTAAGGCATCTGTATGGTGTTACTGTTAACAACTCTCATACCTTTCTCTTCAAATGCCATTGACACATTTACTATGGAACACTACACAGAGAATTGATCAATTAGCATCCATTAAGTTGCTGCCTTTCGTACATTAGGGATGAGCACTAGTAGTACTACCAGCAGGAACAGTAGTCAGACTGTTGTGGGACGGGTGGCAATGCCAGGAGTTAGAATGGAACATATTTCTTAAATAATGAAAAGTTGTTCCAGTTGAAGTAAAAACAGGATCACTTTATCACAGAGTGGGAGTGGTGATGATGCTGACAGAAATGAGCGTTAGAATAAAAATGGAAATGGTATCATTCTAATGTTAAAAAAAGAGACAAAGTAAAACAAAGTCAGTCTGCTAAATGCTTACTCTTTCCCATTTTTAAAAAGATTTACATTATATTTAGAGACAGCATGAGCAGGACAGAAGGGCAGTGGGAGAGAGAGAGAGAGAGAGAGAGAGAGAGAGAGAGAGAGAGAGAGGGAGAGGGAGTGAGAGGGAGAGAGAATGTCAAGCAGGCTCCCCCTCAGCACAGAGTCTGCACTGGGATCATGAACGGAGCTGAAATGGAGTCTGATGCTCAACCAACTAAGCCATCCATGCGCTCTGTGCTTTCCTCATTGTTTTTAGTAATAAGGTGATTTGGGGGTTATATATAAGAATAATATGTAATTATTCTTCCGAGGCATCTCATACCTTTAAAATAAATGCTAAATTGACTTTTAATAGCATATTTGCAGGGAAAAAAAGAAGAAAGAGGGAAAGAGTAGTTGGCTTTAAGTTCTGTTTTGCCAAGATCTTTGGCGCTACAACAAAAGAAGGTCATATGCGCCTAAATATTTACAGTAATAGTAGGAATGTCCTAATTCTTAGAAGATGCCAGTCATCAGAAAACATGAATAGACACTTCTCTAAAGAAGACATCCGGATGGCCAACAGGCATATGAAAAGATGCTCAACATCGCTCCTTATCAGGGAAATACAAATCAAAACCACACTCAGATATCACCTCACACCAGTCAGAGTGGCCAAAGTAAACAAATCAGGAGACCATAGATGCTGGCGAGGATGTGGAGAAACGGGAACCCTCTTGCACTGTTGGTGGGAATGCAAACTGGTGCAGCTGCTCTGGAAAACAGTGTGGGGGTTCCTCAAAAAATTAAAAATAGATCTACCCTATGACCCAGCAATAGCACTGCTAGGAATTGATCCAAGGAATACAGGAGTGCTGATGCATAGGGGCACTTGTACCCCAATGTTTATAGCAGCACTCTCAATAATAGCCAAATTATGGAAAGAGCCTAAATGTCCATCAACTGATGAATGGATAAAGAAATTGTGGTTTATAGACACAATGGAGTACTATGTGGCAATGAGAAAGAATGAAATATGGCCCTTTGTAGCAACGTGGATGGAACTGGAGAGTGTTATGCTAAGTGAAATAAGCCATACAGACAAAGACCGATACCATATGTTTTCACTCTTATGTGGATCTGAGAACCTTAACAGAAACCCATGGGGGAGGGGAAGGAAAAAAAAAAAGAAAAAAAAAGAGGTTAGAGTGGGAGAGAGAGCTAAAACATAAGAGACTCTTAAAAACTGAGAACAAACTGAGGGTTGATGGGGGGTGGGAGGGAGGAGAGGGTAGGTGATGGGCATTGAAAAGGGCATCTTTTGGGATGAGCACTGGGTGTTGTATGGAAACGAATGTGACAATACATTTCATATATTTAAAAAGAAATAAACTACCAAACTACCAAGAAAAAAAAAACAAAAAGAAGAAAAAGATGCCAGTCATTATACTGCCATTTCCTCTGCTCACTTGTTTAAATGTCATACTTCTGGGAAACAGGAAAATGAGCATGTGTAAAAACAGAGGGGAAATGCTTCAGATAACAAGGCTGCAGAAGAGATAGGAGATTGGGGCACCTTGGTGGCTCCATCATTTGTGTCTGACTCTTGATTTCAGCTCAAGTCTTGATCTCAGGATTGTGAATGCAAGCCCCACTTTGGACTCCACGCTGGGCAGGGAGCCTGGTTAAAAAAACAGGGAAGAATGCAATGAGGTTCAGAAATTCATGGACATCATAGTTGAATCTGGAGAGACCCTACAGAAAAAGGAAAATATAACTTTAAAGTTATGAAAAAAAAGAGGATAAATGAAAATAGAAAAAAAAGGAGAATAAGAGAATTTTATATTATTTTGAGAAAAATTCAGTGAAAAGAATGAATTTCAGTGAATGAATTGGGTGAAAGGTAAGGAAAATGATGCTAAATCTGGAAAGCATCACTTTTTATTGTCTAGTAATTCAAATCAGGAGTTTCCCTGATCTTATAATTGAGGTTGTCTGGATTCTATGCCATGGAAGGGAGGAGCATAGCTGATGAGAAAACCACTTACTCATTTAGGCAATGATCAATAATCATAGAGATTACTGTAAACTAGGCAATGAGTCTTGATCTTAGGGGACACTATCTGTAACCAGCTATGTCCTTTCCTTCATTACTTCTATTGTCCTTAAGTACTCATATACAGACCCATTGGTATCTTATATCTACTGGCCTCTAGTTAAGAATTAGCTTTCTCAAAGGTAGAGAATAAACCAATGATATCAGCCGCCTCCATTTATGAGGTTAAAAATTATTGTGACCCTCAAATCTATATGCTGGTGATTCATTATTCATAAGCATACACACACACGCACACAAACATACTATCTAGAAATAGGCTCTGAGAAATCTCTGATACAATGTAAGTACCTATAAACCTCTGGAGTCAAACATCTCAAGCCACCCACCCCTATTCTCACCCATGGAAACAAAATAAAATGAAACAAAACAAAACAAAACAAAACAATAAATACTGCATTGATCCAGCCTATAAACCTGGACTTGTGTCTGGGAGAGACAGCTTGTAACTATCAATGTGTGGGGGGGGGGGGGGGCGTGGAAAAAACACAGTTTTTGGATCAAGACAGTTTTAAATATGAATCCTAATTTTAATCCTTTCTAGACATGATACTTTTTTAGTATTATTTTCTATTTGAGTATAATTGACACACAATGTTAACATTAGTTTCAGGTATATAACATAGTGATTGAACAAGTTTATACATAGTGCCACATTCACCACAAGTGTAGCTGCCATCTGCTTAGTTACATTATTATTAAATATATTCCATATGCTGTGTCTTTTGTGATTTATTCATTCCATAACTGAAAACCTGTGTCTTTTACTCCCTTTCACCTATTTTGCCTGAACTGCTTATAGCCTCCCCTCTAGCAACTCTCAGTTTGTTCTCCATATTTATAGTTCTGATTCTACTTTTTGTTTGTTTATTCATTTGTTTGTTGTTTTAGATACCACTTATGAGTGAAATCACATGGTATATGTCTCTCTCAGTCTGACTTATTTCACTTAGCATAATACCCTTTAGGTCCATCCATGTTGTCTTAAAGGTACAATGTCATCTTTTTATGGCTGTGTAATATTCCTGTGTGCGTGTGCGTGTGTGTGTGTGTGTGTGTGTGTGTGCGTGCGCATGTGCACATGTGCATGCCACATCTTCCTTATCTATTCATTTGTTGATGGACACAGTTTGCTTCCATATCTTGGCTATTGTAAATAATACTGCAATAAACATAAGGGTGCATATATCTTTTCATACCCAAGAACGGAATTATTGGATCATATGATATTTCTATTTTTCAATTTCTTGAAGAACGTCCAAACTGTTTTTCAAAGTAGCTGTACCAATTACCTTCCCACCAATAGGATATGAGGGTTCTTTTTTCTTTAAAATAATAGTTTTCTCCCGTAAGATAGGGATATATTTGAGGATGAACTTTTAAAATTATGGATAAAAATATAACAAAAAAATGCCATCTTAAATATTTTTAAGTGTACAGTTTAGTAGTGTTAACTATTTTCACATTGGTGTATGGACAGATCTCTAAAACATTTTCTTTAGAAAACCGAAACCTTAAACCCATTAAACAATAAGTCCCCATTTCCCTGTTATCCACACAACTGTCAACTACCATTATATATTGTGTTTCTACAAGTTTGACTGCTTTGGATACCTCACATAAATGTCATTGTTTTGATTAGCTTTGTAAAATGTTTTGAAACAAGGAAATGTGAGGCCTCCAACCTAGTTCTTTTTTTATTTTTCTTTTCAAGATCATTTGGCTCTTCAGTGTCCCTTGAAATTCAGTATAAATTTTAGGATTTTTTTTATATTTCTGCAAAAGAAAATTCCATTGTGATATTGATAAGGATTGTATTGAATCTGTAGATTTTCTTGGGAAATATAGGCAATTTAACAATATTAAGTGTCTAATTTGTGAACATAAAATATATTTTATTTATTTATATCTCCTTTAATTTCTTTCATCAATGTTTGGTCATTTTCACTGCATGAATCTTTTGCCTCCTTGGTAACATTTATTCCTAAGTATTTTGTTGGTTTTGGTGCCATGGCAAATGGATTGTTTTCATAATTTCTTCTCAGATTATTGATTGTTCATGTATAGAAACACAGCTTGTTTTTGCATATTGATTTTGTATAATGCAATGTTACTGAATTTATTTATTAGTTCTAAGAGTTTGTGTGGTGTGTGTGTGTGTGTGTGTGTGTGTGGAATAGATGGTTTTCCACATGTAAGATTTTTTCATTTGCAAATGGAGATATCTTTCCTTTTTTCCTTTCCAGTTTGGATGGAAACTTGTTATTTCTTTTTCTTGACTAATTGTTCTGGATAGAATGCTCAGTACTATGTTAAATTGAAGTGGCAAGAGTGGCATCCTTGCCTTGTTCTTGATTTTTGAGGAAAAACTTTCAGTCTTTCTTTTAATGTTTATTTATTTTTGAGAGAGATGGAGAGACAGAGCATGAACAGGGGAGGGAGACAGACACAGAATACAAAGCAGGCTCCAGGCTCTGAGCTGTGAGCACAGAGCCCAGCATGGGGCTTGAACTCACGAACATGAGATCATGACCTGAGCCAAAGTCAGACACTTAACCAACTGAGCCACCCAGGTGCCCCAAAACTTTCAGTCCTTAACCACTGAGTATGGTATTACCTAGAACTTTTCGTATATGGCCTTTATTACACTGCTGCAGTTTTCTTCTATTCCTAGTTTCAGGAGAGTTTTTTACTACAAAAGGGTATTGAATTTTGTCATATGGTTTTTTTTTCCCCATGACTTAGGAGGATCAGATGGTTTTTGTCCTTTATTCCATTAATACAGTGTAATACATTAATCGATTTTTATATGTTAACCCATCCTTGAATTCCAGGAATAAATCCTACTTGAACATGGCGCATAACCCTTGTAATGTACTATTGATGTATTCTTTCCTATGGCCACTTCTTACCTGAAATACTGCAGCAGACTTCTAGCAATTTTCCCTGTATATAGTTATGCTGTCTTAAAGACAAATCTTCATTTAACCATCAGAGAATTCTTTTAAGATATTACTCAAATTTCCCTCCCCCAAACCTTTCAATGACTTCTCATCAAAATCAGTACCAAATATAACACATTGTAATGGGTCAAGAGGCTGTACCTGGCCAGCTCACCTACCTCTCTGAGCTTAATCCAATCCCACCATCCTAGTTTTCCTTAGCATCTTTTGTCCTTGCTATTCCTTCTACATGGAAAATTTCCTCCAGATATTTATAAGACTCTTATTTTCCTCTTTGCTAAGCTTCAAATATTTCTTTCATTTGGAAGGCTACTTTGGACATTCTAACTGAAATATATCATCAACTTCTCTTTATGCTTACATCAACTATTTTTCATAAGTCTAATAAATATAGGATAATATGATAACTATGTATTTTTTAATAATATGTATGTTTAGATTAAGTTTCTCTCCTACTATAAAATATATTTACTAAAATTAGTACTATCTTTTTTCTTTTGTCATTAGTATCCCCAGTGCCTATTATAGCACCTGACTGAAAGAGATGTTCAAAATATACTTCTGTAAAAGTAAAATCCCTCCTTTATATTCCATAGCAAACTATTTCTCTAAAATCCACACATTCCTAATTTTAGCTTCACTTTCATGACAATGTGAGTCAATCTAACTCAGTGAGGTATAACTGTGAATGTAACTTAGAAGTAAATTATTTTTTTTTCATATTTGGAAATAGACTTGAAACATGGTTAAAGTTGAATTGCTATCCAGTCATCTATCTTTGTCAAAGTATTTTATAAAAATGCTAAGGTTGGAGCAAATGTAATGAACATTTGTAGGAAAAAATATGAACTTCTGTAATAGATGAGGTGGAGCATGTTGAGAATACCCAGCTCTGGTTTAATGAGGATTGATTAAATGTTAAAATGATAATGAAACAAGGGAACCGGAACTATGAATTGAACACAAAGATAGGTAATAAGGCAGATTGTCTGTGGACTGAAACTGAGGAAACAGCTTTGTGAAGTCATCTAAGATTAGTCTGGTACATGTATTGTATAGCTAAGTGAACCTTGTCATTTGCCTAGTAAGTGTATAAAAGAGCGTGCTTACTGGGCCTGATTTGAAATAAAAAATATATAAATAACCAAACAAAACATTGAATTATGTGTGCACTGAGTTGTTGCTTAAGTCTCAGGCATCTGATTACTTTAATGCTTTTTCATAAATTTTCTTTACTAGTTTGTCTTGATATTTTATGCTCAATAGTAAACATAGCAAATAGAACATATTAATCTTCAAGACTCATTTTAAAATGTGTTATTTCTTTTACTTCACAGCTTTTAATTCCTTTCTAACATTTCACTGGCTAATGGAACACTTTTATTTATTCAGTATAAAATGTCCTCATAGAACTATTTTCAGTAATTTAAGCAACATTCTGTAAAATAAATAAAAATAAAGAACTCTTTTGGCTAAGGCTTTATGAAACAATTTAGTAACATTGTATTGCCATCCATAATTGATATTCACCTTTGAGGATAACTTAAGTATAATTGTTTTCATGTATAATACCTATATTATATTTGCTCCATAATTCTATTTTTATATAAATTACATTAGTTTGATCACTATTTTTAGAGAAAATAACTATAATCTATGTATAATACATAAATCCTATAATAAGCAACATTTATTCTATTTGCCACAGGTTTTCTTTTATTACGGACTATAGATTCTTTAAATATCTCAAATACTATCTGTTGATTATTGCTTTCATTAAGCAAGCTATAGTTCATATCATTCTTTTTTTTTTCAGTATATGAAGTTTATTGTCAAATTGGTTTCCATACAACACCCAGTGCTCATCCCAAAAGGTGCCCTCCTCAATACCCATCACCCACTCTCCCCTCCCTCCCACCCCCATCAACCCTCAGTTTGTTCTCAGTTTTTAAGAGTCTCTTATGCTTTGGCTCTCTTCCACTCTAATCTCTTTTTTTTTTTCCTTCCCCTCCCCCATGGGTTTCTGTTGAGTTTCTCAGGATCTACATAAGAGTGAAACCATATGGTATCTGTCTTTCTCTGTATGGCTTATTTCACTTAGCATCACACTCTCCAGTTCCATCCATGTTGCTACAAAGGGCGATATTTCATTCTTTCTCATTGCCACGTAGTACTCCATTGTGTCTATAAACCACAATTTCTTTATCCATTCATCAGTTGATGGACATTTAGGCTCTTTAGATAATTTGGCTATTGTTGAGAGTGCTGCTATAAACAACTACAGCTCGGATTGAAGAGGCAGAGGAGAGAATGGGTGAACTAGAAGATAAAATTATGGAAAAAGAAGAAGCTGAGAAGAAGAGAGATAAAAAAATCCAGGAGTATGAGGGGAAAATTAGAGAACTAATGATGCACTAAAGAGAAATAATATACGCATAATTGGTATTCCAGAGGAGGAAGAGAGAGAGAAAGGTGCTGAAGGTGTACTTGAAGAAATAATAGCTGAGTACTTCCCGGATCTGGGGAAGGAAAAAGGCATTGAAATCCAAGAGGCACAGAAAACTCCCTTCAGTCATATCATTCTTTTAACTCACAAGAAGGAATACTACATTAGGAGAAATTAACGTTTGCCAATTTCTCTACTGCTTTTAAGCAAAACCAGTAGAAAATTACAATAAATTCAACTAATAAATTACTATTGATTATATGGTTGGTATATCACTCAACTTAAGGTTACTCTTTAATTATTTAAAATGGGCATGTAAACAGCCACTAGGTAATAGTTACGTTTTGTATATTAGTTTGAAAACTTGGGTATACATTTTCTTAATTTTTTAGAATCTTATAAATTGTATTTGTGTTATTAACAAAATAGTGGTAAAGGGGAACTGAATATGTATCCAAGTGAGGCTAACAAGAATTTTGTCAGTGTTTTCCATGTGGGTTTAGTTTAAAAGTTCTATACTTCAGTCTAAGTTTGAAGTATACATACTTGAGTTATCCTGGTTTATATCTTCTCTCCTACATTTACCAAGGATAAGTATAGATTAAGAATCAATAAAATGCTTTACAGGGTAAGATAAGACATCTCAGTCAATGTCAGGAACTTGAAACTTAGGAAACAAACTATATATTGCTTACTTTCATATGATAAATTTTCTGTCCACACTGTTCTTAGAAGCTGACATATCATTCTTTTTATTTCCAAAATACTCAAAGAATGTTAAACTATTTGTTACATAAATATTAGCCATAATTAAAATTCTGGTGATCTTAAGACACCGATTGGTCAGATAAACGTCTAATTTTTTTTCATGTTTATTCATTTTTGAAAGAAAGGGAGACAAAACATTAGTGAGGGAGGGACAGAGAAAGAGGTAGACACAGAACCTGACGCAGGCTCCAGGGTCCACGCTGTCAGCTCAGAGCCCAATGCAGGGCTCAAACTCAATGAACTGTGAGATCATGACCTGAGCCAGGCGCCCTGGTAAAATGAACATTTTAAATACTTAGAGCAAAATACAACATTCTTGAAATAAATTACCAAATGATGATGCTAATATTCTTACTGAGAAGGTAAAATTGTATTTTAGCAAATGTTGAATTCAGTGGGAAAATGTTCAGACTTTTATTCTTTTAGCAGATATTTAATAGGCTTTTCCCACCTGCCAGTTTGTGTCTAGCAGATGAGGATATAGAAATGAGCAACGACAGAAGGCCAAACTCCCCTTTAGGGATAGACAACAAACATAAAATAAGTAAATACACATATCTAGATGGTGTGTTTACTATGAGACAGAAATTCACATTATGTTATGATATCGAATTTATAAATCCTAAGTTTTTTTTTTATGGATATAAAATTTTTAAATCTAAGGTTCTCCCCCTACCCCCAGGATAATCACTATCTAGTGATTAGAGAGAGGAATTAAAACAAAAAAACAAAGTATGAATAAAGACAGAATGAGCATCATGATAGACTTCTACAGTGGTTTCAAGGAAGGGTCACATTTCGCAAATAAAATTTTATGAAAGAAATAACATTCAACATACTCTTGAAAAATAGGTAGATTTTGAAAAGTTAAAAGTGTAATAAATGAAAGCATTGCCAAATATATTAATGCAGTCATTTAGTAAATATATACTGAACACTTATGTTATAGGCAGCTCTCTCTGCACACAGAATACACGTATGAACAAGTTGGGTCTTGCACTCAAGGAACTAACATTCAAGTAGGAGAAGACAATACTGAGGGATGAGGAAATAAATGAATGAATTATCTATTTTCAAATGTTAATACATCCTATGAAGAACAAGTAGTGGTATAATTGTTAAAAGGTGGCAGTATAGAGTATTGGTAGGCAAAAGAAGTCCACTCCATGGAGCTAAATGCTAAGGTCCTAGCCATACGGAAATCTGGGAGAACAGAATTTGGGAAGAGGGTGCATCAAGTATGGAGTGAACATTCACATGGGTGTGAACATTCACATGTTCAAAGAGTAACAAGATTGCTACAATGATTGAAAGTCAGTGAAGATAAGGGCAGGAGTGGAGTCTGATTTCAAAGATGTGAATGCCTAATAGTGGAGGGACCTGTGAACAACGGTTAGTAATTTAGACTTTTTAAAATAACAAATGGAATGTAAAATTTTAAGGAAAGAATCAACATAATGTGACATATATTTAAAAAAAATAACTTCAGTTAATGTGAGGAAAACATATTTTCAAGGAGGTAAGAAAGTAAGAGATCAGTTTGGCAATCAGATAATAGGAGATGATAGATGATGTATAATATAGATAATTGTAGCTTGGACTAAGGTATGTACCTGTGACAAAATAAACTTACAAAGTTCAGTGATACTTGTGCTGTCCAATTTTAATTGACTTCAATGTAATTTTAAATGAGGAATTAAGGCAAAGCCAGTAATTTTACGTAATTTAGTAGACAATAGTAACTCTCAAAAGGTTTTTGTTTTTGTTGTTGTTGATGATAGTGGGTCTATTTTATTTCTTCTTCAATACAATAACTCTTGATCTTTCAAAGAAAGTTATCATATGAAGCTTTATTATTACCTTGTTGAAATTAAATTCCTTGAAGTGTGTACAATTCTTTAAGCACTCCAATGGGCAATTGCTATTTTCCCTGACTTGTTCTTAGTTTATACATGATTTTCACTTTTTTTGGTCATCTCTTTTATTATATTTATGATAACTATTGCCTTTTTACTTGAGTTACATGCCTATTATTTTATCCTTCCCCTTCTAGCCCACCCAATGTGCACATTGTCACTCCCCTTCTAAAGTCATCATTTAGGAATTTGGAAACTCTCAAATTATTGGACTTATAGAATTAAGTATATTAAATTTTGATTCTATACTATGAGCCAGGTATGGGCTAAGATTAGAAATCCCATAATGAACTCTTTCATGGAGGTTCATGTAGGAAATAGGATACATGCTTAAATATACAATTATATGTAATGTAATAAAGTGATAATTTTGAGGAAATTAAAGATTTAGTTAACCATGATGTTGGCATGTCTGATTAAGACTGCAAAGAGGAAAAAAGGACTACAAAGGATGGAATTAGGAATTCTTCCTGAAGAAAGTGACATCTCAATTGGGATAAAAAGAACTCAAAAGTTAAGCAATCGGACTCTGAGCTTTAACTCTGATGAATGGAGGTGTTGTTCAATAAGAAAAGGATCATAAGAAGAGATTTCAGTGAGATAGATAAATTCAGTATGGGACATGTGTTTCAGATACCTGTGAATTATTTTTATTACAATTTTATTGGGAAGTACCATTTGTCTCTGAGCCCTGAATCAGGTCAGCAAAATGTAGAGGGTTGTGGAAAGAGTGGAAGAGAATTTCCAGACAACATGTAGAATAATAATTGACAAGAGTAGGATTTGATTCCTGAGAAACATTTCAGAATGGCAGAGGAGGAGGAATCAAAAGGACAAAAGGAGGGGAGAGGGAGGGAGGCAGTGAGGGAGAGAAGGCAAGAGGAAGGATACAACTTGAGAAGGAAAGCAAAGAAAGAGAAAAGAGGCAAAACTGAAAATTATCAGGCAATTTCTTCAAAACAACAGGGTGTAGTGTCACAGAAGCCAAATAAAGAATGTCTTCCAATGCAGGCATGGTCAACAGTGTTAAATGATTCTGAGAGTTCAGGACAGGAAAAGTATCTTTGAAATTTGTTGGAAAGTGAATTATTTTGATCCTGATCAGAGCAATTTCCAAAGACTATGGGGAGAACACACAGTAAAGATGGAAGTATTTGGAGAATTAAGTGGAAGAAGAGAGAGCATAGATAATAATTTGATACAACTTTAAAAAAAATTTTTAAATGTTTATTATTGAGACACAGAGCATTGGCATGGGAGGGGCAGAGAGAGAAGGAGACACAGAATCCGAAGCAGGGTCCAGGCTCCATCTGTCAGCCCAGAGCCCGAAGCAGGGCTTGAACTCACAAACTGTGAGATCATGACCTGAGCTGAAGTCAGACACCCAACTGACTGAGCCACCCAGGCACCCCTGGATACAACTTTTAAAAAGTAACTCTTCTTGTCTCATTTGATTCCCTTCCATGACCCTTATGCACCCCATGCTTTTCTAGACTTGATTATTTTATAAGCCATAAAACAAAACAACAAGCTCCAATTTTTGTGTCCACCCCCCGCCCGTTTTGTTTTGTTTTATTTTGTTTTGTTTTTTGCACTTTCCTTCTCTTCCTGGAATACCTTTTCCTTACCTGTGAAGGAATTCTCTATTTCTCCAAATATAAGTGGTTTCCCCCTAACTATTTTTATCACACCTCAGAAAAACAATTTTGAAATACTAAGGGTTGTGGAGATATCACTATGGTGATAAAGTGGAAAGATTTTCTGCATTATACTTAGATTAATTCTGGTGTGTTTCACTAACTTAATCTTCAACAATGGACAAATGACTTTATTTCTCTGCAGTCAGTGGTAAATCAGTGATTATAATAATAAACTCAGAGCGTTATAGTGAGTCATAAAAGAAATAACAAATTTGAAGGTCCTAGCAGTGTTTGAAACCAAGTATTTTTTCATTTAATGCTAGTTTTCTTCTCCATAAATTTTCTTAGTATTCTAGATGAAATTTTTTAGACATATATGAAGTAGTTAGTTTCGTTGTAACAATTTAGGACAAGTATGAGTCTGGGAAGGAAATAGGGGGACTGGACAAAACTAGACAAGCTCACTAGCTTCAAAAAGCAAGGGCGCTTAAATGCTGTAATTGAGCCATTTGGTCAAGTCACAGTAGTCAAAGGAACAAGTAATTCACCATCAATTCTAGTATAGGATAATATTCATTTTACTAGCTGTTGCTTAGTTAGGTAGGTGGAATATTGATATAGAGAACATAGGCAAGCAATACTTTGAAATCTATAGATCAGTCATTTTATATCTGGGAACAATGTCCCTGGGAAGTGCCAGCCAATCCTTCTGAATGAATTTTAAAGGCAGAACTTTGATCCCCAGCAGAAATACCTATAAGTCTTACACTGGACTGGGATGATTCTAGGCACATTACCCTATTGTAATACTTGGGACACCATAAAGCAATGGCTTGGATGGGCATTGCATATTATTTTTTGTATCTCTAACTCCCAGCATATTTGTTTCAGAGTAGAAAACATATTTCTGTTTGTTGAATGGGTAATTGAAGAGATACTTGGAAATTACCACCAAAGAAGAGGCTTGGTTCTTATTTTGGACAAAAATGGGTAGGTGGAAATTAAATCCTAACTGAAAGATAGTGAGCCATTATGCAGTGTAGAATAGAAGCCAAATAATTAGCTCTAGAATAATGCATCTAGGTCAGAATGATAGAAACTTAGTTCAGGTCAGTACAGGGTTACTTTATTTTACTAACCCAGCCTAACCTTATTTTAGGATGGATAGTAAGAGGATGAGATTTGTTTTATTTGATTCCAGATAAATATGAAACCTAGGGCATAAATAAGCCTATATATCTCAAGAGATCAGTTACATTTTTCATATAGGAACCTAGAGAGGTTGGTTCATGTGTAACTAGGATGTTGTGAGGGATTGATGCATACATAACTATTTTAAAATCAACTCAACTACTGTTATTTACCAATTAGTTTAAGCTATTTATGTGTTATAACAGACAAACAAACCTCAAATATCAGAAGCCTAAGACGCACTTTAAATTTCAGTAGCCTAAAATAACCAAGGTTTATTTCTTGCTCATGTTTCAAGCCCATCATGGTTCAGTGTATATTAATCAGGGTTCTCCAGAGAAACAGAACCAATAGAATTTAGATAAATAGGTAAATAGATAGATTGATAAATACATGGATGATTGATAGATGATAGATATGTAGATAGATAGATAGATAGATAGATAGATAATTTATATAGGAACTGGATCACACAACTATGGAGACCAAGAAGTCTCATGACCTGTTGTCTGCAAGTTAGAGAACAAGGAAAGCTGTTGGCATAACTTACTTTGAGTACAAAAGTTTGAGAATTGGGATGTTGTAGAGAGGACAATGGTGTAAGTCCTGATCTGAGTTCCAAAGCGGGATGGGCTGAAGGCAGAAGGTGGATATCCCAGCTCAAACAGAGTGAGTTTGCCCTTCCTCCTTCATTTTGTTCTATTGATGCCATCGGTGGATTGGATGATGCCCAAGCACATTGGTAAGGGAGATCTTTGCTGAGGCTACCAGTTCAAATGCTAATCTCTTCTGGAAACACCCTCACAGACACACCCAGATGTAATGTTTCACCAGCTACCTGGGCATCTTTAACCCAGTCAAGGTGACACAAAACTAACCATCACAGTCAGCACAGGCTTCTCGGTTCAGGGTTGTCCCTGGGGAATCCAGGCTAACTGAGCAGCCACTTATCTCAAATGTTGTCAATTTCTTTGACAGAGAAAAAGGCGCTCTGCGGGATTTTGCTAAATTCTCATCCCAGAAGTGACATGTGTCACTTCTACTCATAATCCTTCCTACAGAAGTGGGCACGTGGTTCCATTCAACCACTGGAGACCACAAAATGTGATTCAAACACATTCACAGGAGGGAAGTTGGCTTTATGAAGTGAGCAGCGTTAATGAATACACAAGAAGTATATTGTAAAATCCTGATCTGTTAGGTAGACTTGTTTTCAAGGTTCTTTTGTGACAGTGTTTGCTGTTTGAACTCAAATAATTTCTATATAATATTAATAAATAGCAGAAACACATCAGCGGAGTGAAACTTCAATAAAAGTAACGTGTATACATCTCTGTTTGGTCCTCAGCATATTTTTTTTTTCCCAGACAGTGCTAGTACCATTCTTGGGAACAAACTGAGACAGCTGCTTTGGCCCATATGCTCTGGAAGGATCTTATATACAAGAAAGGCTAAAAAGAACAAAAAAAATCAGTAGTAATTGCTCACTTCACCAAACTCTACTTCTCTTTCAGGATTTATCACTTTTTACTTGTGGCTTTTGAGTCATTTTTATCTGTGAAATTTTATATATGCTTCTTAATATTTTTTATTTCTATCTTATGTATTTTAGTTTTAATTATGACATTATTAATTTTTATATTATTTATTTTTTAAATATAATTTATTGTCAGTTGGCTAACATACAGTGTGTAAAGTGTGCTCTGTTTTTTGGGGTAGATTTTTGTGGTTCATTGCTTATTTTATGTATTATTTAATACATATGTATTTATATTAGAATTTTTTTAATGTTTATTTAATTTTGAGAGATAAAGAGAGACAGAGCACAAGCAGGGATGGGGTTAGAGAGAGAGGGAGACACAGAATCTGAAACAGGCTCCAGGCTCTGAGCTGTCAGTGCAGAGGTGGATGCAGGGCTCGAACCCACCAACTCTGAGATCATAATCTGAGCCGAAGTTGGATGCTCAACTGACTAAGTCACCCAGGCGCCCCAATAATGTATTTGTATTATATACTAAATACATATACACACACACAGATGCTAGACCTTAAGATCTAGATCCTTTTCCATCCTTTCTCACTGTACCTAATGTGTAGGAAGTAGCTGTTTGGGCAAATTACTTGTCCATCTGGCCAAATAAACATATCATCTCCACTAGCTACATATTATAATCTTTTTGAACTGGAGACTTAACAGCCATATTCTCAATATCCTTTTATGTTCTGCTCTCAAAGAACAATATAAAATATGTTGCTATGTGTGCTCCTTTTGAAATTTGAAAAGATAATTATTATGACACTCTTAAAATATTCAGAAGTGTAAATAAAATACTAAAGGAAGCTAATCCAGTGACATACAGATTCTAAGAGACAATTAAAATAAATTTTGAAAATATTGAAATGCAAATAGTTTTTACAAAAGTTTTATAAGTCTAACTCCCATACCATATTAGTTTTCATGTATTTGCACAACACTTTAAATCCAACAATAAACATTAAAGATTTCCATCATAAATTCTTAATCAGCATGCATTTAAATCATTATTTTGATACATAGAACTCTAGGGTTCACGCTGCTGTATAATTCTCATATGTAATACTAACATTGGCCAATAGATGCCCTAAGAGATCTCTTAAACACAGGAACTCTAAGAATTAAAATCATGTTTTTGAGAATCAGTAAGTCTTACGCTTTATTTTCATAGTTCAATTTTCATTACACTTGTAAAATGGTACAGTATTTTTAGATCCTCAAGTCTTAAGATTAGCAAATTCCAAATTACCTGCCCCAAACACTGATTATTAAAATAATAAAGGAAAGAAAAGGAGACTTTTCCAGAATTGCTTTTAAAACTACAGTGAAGGCAGGGATATATCTGATCCACTTAGATTAATGATTTCTAATTTCAATAAATGCACCCCGCACTATAGGGTGTAACTATAACTCTCAGGTTAATTTAATCATAGAAGATTAGGTTGAGTTGTAAAGCATTTGCTCAAATGAATTAATGGATACATTTGGATTTTTCAGATTTTACTACAATTTCTATTATTTTCTATAACACTGCTATTAGCAGAGTGTGCATTGAATCTATTAATGAAAGGTATTTTAATTATAGTTCTCTACATCCACTTTTAACATTTAAGTTTATGAAGATTACCAAGATTATTATATAAATCTTGAAAAATAGAACTATGTTATTTTCTCTCCACTTTTAGTTTATAAAAAATTACTCCAAAAATTTTTTTCCTACTAAGCCAATGACTAAATTATTTTCTTCTAGGCTTATGTTCGTATCTGCCACCTTCTTCTTCTTCTTCTTGTTTTTTAATGTTTATTTATTTTTGAGACAGGGAGAGACAGATCATGAGCAGGGAAGGGGCAGAGAGAGAGGGAGACACAGAATCTGAAACAGGTTCCAGGCTCTAAACTGTCAGCACAGAGCCCAACGTGGGGCTCGAACTCACAAACCATAAGATCGTGACCTGAGCCAAAGTCAGACACTTAACCAACTGAGCCACTCATCTGCCCCAATATCTTCCATCTTAATGAAACTATCCCAAATTGTATAGACATATGGCAATATAAAAACAATATTTAATTTATTCAATTACATTTATTATAAAAGTATTTTCTTAATTCTTCATTTCGTTTGGTACTCGCTTTTATAAAACAACACGTTTTGATGCCAACCCTGTGAGCCTGAGAATTCTATGCATGGACATATGGGTAGATGATGGTTCTTATAGAAAAGTTATTCCCATTGTTTTCAGACTAGCGCAGAAAAAGTAAGTAGTCTTTACCAAGCCAAACAAGAAAGACAAAATATAGCTCTGGGGGAAATTCATAGTGGTATCACTTGGAAGTCAGAGAGAGTATGTCTCAAAAGAGCTATTAGATAAGGAATATAAAAGTACTGTACATGAAAACTGGAAAACTAGAGTAGGTAACACAAACATGAGTCTGGTAAATCTGTCTATTAAGGTTCATTTCCCTTGATATGTTTACATAAAGAGGCAGCTTTACTTTTTCCCTCCAATTTAGAAGATAAAACTTATCAAGTTAAGGATCCATGTTTATCATAAGAAAAATAATAGCTTCACAGGTCTTTCCACACTTTCCATAGTACATACCATTCATTGTACTCTACAGTGATCCTTTGAGTGGCCCATTGGTACTTAATCCTGAATTCAAATTCAGGATTTTACTTGACCCACATTATTGATGATAATTGTAGATGATAAGCTCCAGATTGCTGATGATAATGAACAAATCTGTTGCTTAAAATCTAACCTAGATTGCTGTTAAATGCTGTAGATTTTAGCTTTCTAGTGAGGCAACATTTCTTGAAACATGTTCTAGTCTTTCTCTATTTAATATGACCTCAATACAGATTAACATCAACTAGTTTTTTGAACCAATAACTTCCATTCATATTATACATTTGCTGAAGTTCTTGTGGAATTTGAAAAACCCATTTACATAGTGGGAATTAAAGAGTTCATACATGCATTGATCTGAGAATTTAAGGGATAAAGAATTCTATCCCAGGTTTTAGCATGGTATTTCTGAAAAGCAATCTCTAATCTTTTATGAAATGTACCACTTTGATGATAGGTTCATGATTAAAAATTACAGAAATAGTCTTAGTGTGTCTCCCTGTGTATTAAATACTAATATGAAAAGAACTAACTTTTTTATTATTCATCATATACGTAACAATCTCTTATGTGGAACAAATACAATGCCTGAACTCGAATAGACAAGGTAGACACAAAATAAACATAATCTGAATTTGCAACATATATTGAAAATATTAAAATTAAGCTAACATAATCACATGAAAGCTATGTAGTTGATTGCAAATACCGCTTAGGTTAAAAACGCTCTTGCACGTGTGCTTAATTCAATACTGTTCTTCAGTCTGTAGCTTTATATATTAGAATTGAAGTTTTGGTTCTTATATCTTAAACCTTATTCACATATTTTAAAGAAAACATATTTTCCTCTTCAGTGGATTCTCCCCTCACCCCCCACCCACATACACATAAAATTGGTACAAGGTTGAAATACTGCAGTAGCTAAGAAATTTAAATATAAACATATCGTATCAACACTTCATTCAATAATACAATACTGTATTTAAATATCCTATAACACAACAGACAGATCACTAATAAATTTTTATTAATAGAATGTTAACATAAAGGATAGGTAGAGAGAGAGAAAGGTCTTAAGAGAGTAAAGCATAGAAAGGAGGAAGGGAAGGAAATAATGGAAGTAGGAAGAAAAACAACAATAGAAGTCAGGGAAGAAAAATATATTTTCAAGTGTCAAATATCCAAATAATGTTGTAAATCATTGCATACCTGGCACTTGTAATTGCTGTTAAAAAGCCCAAAACCAAGAGCATAAAATAAATTTCAGGAATTATTTTATCATAAGAACTAATTGTTGAATGCAGATTTCATGCTTTAGAAACTATGTGCATATAATGTATTAAGTGAAAGCACAATCATGGAAGCTCACATTGCAAGGAAGTTAAAATCTCTAAGATAGATACATTTTGTGATTATGTTGTAATTTTCTTGCTCTTTTTAATTAAGGAAGTGCTTGGCCATTGTGGCTCTGATTTTTTTTTTAAACCAGATTTGCTTTATTATTTTGATTCTCCAAAATTAAGAATGAAAATTACCCAGCAAAAAGTAGTGAATCTTGGCTTTTCAAAATAAACATGTTCTTAATTCACAGGAAAGCTTCTCATAATAGATTAAAAAGTAAAAATTAAGAAAGCATACATTGTTATTATCTTTAGAGTATTTATAATTCTAATATGCTACAAATACATTGGAATAATTATAATTTGAAAAGGAGCTTGTAAAATTTGATGACACTACAGGAGTCCAAACATAGAGAACCAAAAAGCAATATGATTAAAAGGTAATTCTTTTGTACAAGTATAAATACACATGCACAAAGCAACAACACAATGAGCTTCATAATTTCTGTGTATTACATTTTAATATGTTCATGTAAATTACCTAAATTAAAATCCTTAAGTACATGTTGGTCATTCAGCTTTAAAGATGTTTTCCTTGTTCATATTTACTTAATATTTTAGTCATCTTTCCCATGACAATTTATAACTAAAACTCCATCTAATGACTTTTTGCATGCATTAGATTTTATTGTTGCTTTACAACTATTTTAAACATCCTGAACAGTAATTACTTGTATGACTATATGTGAGGATATTATAATATTGTTTATATAAAAATAAATGACTACTTTATCAGACCCATTCAATCCTCTCTTAATTTCATCTTGGGTAGGTAAAATGTAGTTTTTTGACCTCTCTTACTTAGCCTCATCTTTTGTTCTAGTCACTCATCTTTTTTGCACGCCTCCCAAACTAATTACCCTAAGGTACCATTTTCACAGTCTTAGTAACCAGATGCCAATTTATCCCACCTGAGGGGAGGGCTCTTAAGATCTTGAATTCTATCACAATATCATTATAATATAGTAATTCATGAAGTTTTAAAATTCTACTGTAGAGTCATAGAATGACAGATATGTAAGGAACATTAGAGACAATTTAGTGCAATAAAATCCTCAAATTTTACAAATGACGAGTATGATGAAAGAGTTTAAATATCTTGATCTTGGTCACACAGCTAATTTAAGTCGGAAAAAAACTTAGAATCTCTGAGGAGGGTTCAGTCCTTCCAGTACTTTTCTGTATGTATGCCTCTTTGTGCATGCGTACCAAAATAGTTCTATTTCTTCTCTTCTCTTTTCTTTCTTTCTTTCTTTCTTTCTTTCTTTCTTTCTTTCTTTCTCTCCCACTCCCCACAATGAGAAAATGATTTCTCCCTCCCCCTTATTTGAAACATTTGAAGCAATTATCCCCTTAGGCTGTTGAATAATATTATGCCTGCGTTAATGTAATTCATAGCCCCAAACAATATGACGACTGAAGTGAACTGAAAAATAATGTCTATTAAACAGCATATGACACAGTTTGGTGGAATTTTGTAAGGATTTTTATAATGCACTCTATATATTTTCACAGTGGACTTTTTAAGTTTTCTCTGCCATTTTGGCATGTTGGCATGAAGCAGACCAAAATATGCCATGTGACATTTCTAAAAGAAGCATAACATGTGTGCTTTGATCAGCCTAAGTACAGGATATTCAGTTGGCTTCATTGTACTTGTAATATAGAGTACCCATCTGCCCCAAATGTCATCCTTTAGGCCTTACCATGGTATCTGAAACCATTATAAAATCACTTTGGTAACTGAAACACTATTAGAATGTGTGTGTGTGTGTGTGTGTGTGTGTGTGTGTGCGCGCGCGCGCACGCGCGCGCGCATGTAATGAGCAGTGCAAAAAGGCATTGCACTAGTTATTTATATACTTACATAAAATCAATAGATGTCAGAGGAAAATAAAACAATGCAGATTACCTGGGATGGTCTAGATATGTTGCGGGATATTCCAAGGGAATTGGATATTTAGGAAAGGAATAGACAAATTCTTTAATAAAGCTGGAAAGGAAAGTTTATTCAAAAGCAGAAAAAAGAAAGTTCCCTCCAAAGAAAAATTATCATTTTTTTCCCTCAATCTTGCTAACTAACTTTCAGGAAAGGATTTGGGTATATCTGCCCACAAAATAAATGTGTTTCCTCAAATAATTTCTTAAATTTTGCAGAAAATCAAATTTATTATGTTTCTTGTTAGGAAAATAAAGAAGTATACTCATTTCATCAGATTCCCTACAAACATTCCTGAGCGGGTCCAGTGCAGAATAATATTACACTCCAGGAATATCAGGATATATGCATTTTTATGGAAAACAATGTATTGCAGGCTAAGAAATTTCTTGAATAAATGACTTTGTTTATGAAAATATTTAGTTGCCCATTTCTTTGTACAAGTAAGTCCTGCTGGCTGTAGGTGGGACATGTGGACAGTATGTGAATAATGATCTTTCTAGGAGATTGATTGCTCCAGTTCACTAAAAGTATTTGTTTACAAGTTTAAGCAGTCAGAAATCTGGCATGGCAGCCCTTTCTCTTGCTGTCAAGGCCCTCAGAGCCTCACTGGAACAAGAAACATCACATATAGTGAGAGAATTGCTAAAGGCTATGAAATGCTTCCAGCATACCCCATCTTTCAGAGAACAATTGATATATTAGACATAATAAATATTACATAACCTTCAGTATTTTGGCAGTGGAAGTTGAAGCTGAGAACTTTCACTTTTTTTCATTATTAATTTTTTTTAACCCTGGAATTTCCAACTTCACATAGCTTGACGATGTATTCAAATCATAAGAACGAAGAGGGAAGATTCTGTAGATTCTATAAGAAAACATGAATTCTGATATATGCTATGCATCATTCACATAAAAAATAAGAAAAGATTCTGTTTACGAATGATGATAAGCATTGCCAGCTTTCACATTTTCTCCCAGTGCTCAGTGCAATTTTTTTCTCCTAAACAAGTTTCTGCTGCAGCGACTCCCTCTAGCAGCTCCCTGAACCGAGGAAAGGGAACAGAACACCAGACACATCCTTTCCAGTAAACAAATGGTAGGGAGCAGGAGGAAAGTTTGCCTAGGAAGATCAAAAGGAGCGGGGACATTATTTGGAGTGGTTGGATGGATTCATTCTATTCCCTAGTCCCTTCTCCACCCGCCTCCCCAGCCTCTCCTCTCAGTGCTCCACTGCCCCCACCCTCCGCCCCTTCTTCCTGCCAGAGCTGTGCCAGCAGCGATCTTTAGAGCGCACAGAAACGGCAGTCCCAGCGAAGGCAAAAGCTCATGCCACGCCAAAAGCATTTAGTTTCTTCAGGACCGGTGGTGAATGGATTGTGAAGTCCAATGAAGTCCACGTTGGTCATAAGCCTGGATTTTGTCGCCTCGATTGCCTCAACTGACCCTACCAGAAGCCCAGTCAAAGGGGCGGCCCCGCACCTCTCAGGGAGTTGATATGCAAAATAGTTACGTCAGATGATGGGGGCGGGGCACGCCCGGGTTGAGTGGCAGCAGCTTTTGCTGTGGGAGGAGGCGCGAGAATCAGCCTGGTTCAGTGACTGAGACAAACTGGAGGTGAGAGGAGCTGGTGCTGTCCACTGTGCTGTCGGTGCTGAACCTGGGACGCGAGTGGACGGGGTGCTTCAGCACCTCGAGGCAACGCCCTCTTGCACTCTCTGTGCCCTGCGGGACCCGCTTCACCAGCAGGACCATATCAACTTGACAAAGGAGTGTGCTATCGGACGTGGGAGAGAGTCCTCTGTTTGCCACCTGGGCGCCCATTCAAGCGTGACTTTGGAGATTTCTATAGTTTTAGACCAAACTATTTTCCTCTTTTCCCAGCTAAAACAATCTTTTAGGTTTTTTTTTAACTATTATTATTACTGTGATTTATATACCTACACCATTTAAGAATCTTTCTGGGAGACTTTTTGACTCTTAAAATAAGGTAAGATAAAGAATATGTTATAAATTATTACAAAGGGGGGAGGAATGCAGAGTGCCATACAAAAATTTAAAAGCAAGTTATGATTTTTCTAATCTGAAACAGGACTTTTGGCAATGATTGCAACAATTATCTTAATAATTACTATTATTATTTTTATTACAAACACATCTATTGGTGATTAAGCACTGAATTCTACAGGGGAAGTTGAGGGTTTGGGTTTTTTTGCGAAGTTAATGTCATCAGGTTACATTCTGCTTTATAAATATAAATATTTGTAGAGCAACACTTCCAGCATGGCTCAAGAAACAAGAACCATTCAATGCAAGCCCCAAATATGTTAGTAAATTGCAGTAAATAAATCAACCAACAAGTTGTTTAAAGCAAATGCAATCTTGAAGAAATATTTGAGTGAACTAATCTCTGATTAATCAATATTACCTCTGGTATCTACAGCATAGACTGCAAAGTACAGAGCTCTCTTAACATTTTTGGAGGGGAGGTGGTAAGGATAAGAGCATTCATATCCTGCTGGGTTCATTTAGATGTGTTGTTATGCAGTAGATCCAAATAAAACTTGTGAAACTCAGTCTCTGAGAATTCTGCACCCCAAGGTCATGTGTATTTCCAAGTTGGGGGCTGTTTGTCCTGCTATTGAATAGTAAATGTCATCCCCTCCCCACCCCCTCAGGTTAGAGGTGGATGTAAATGGGAAGCTCTGATTTAATAATACAGTATTAGCTTGTATTATAGTCGCTACTGCTGTTGGTAATTGAATGGAACTGGGAAGCGTGGGCTGAGAAAATGTCTCGCTATTTCAGAAATGTTTAACCTCTTGCATGTTTAACAGAGAGCTTTTCTCTACTTAGGAGATTTTCTTTTGAAGCTGTGTTCCTTTTGTCAATTGGTAGTGTGTTTTGAGTGGGTATGAAGAAAGAATTCAGTACAGAAAACCACTGAACAGTACTTCTTATAGTGAACAATATTTAAATGATAGAAGTTAACTCGTGCTCTGTGTATTTGTTATCACTATTCATGACTTTATATGTAAGGCATATTGTTTATCTGATAAGTAGGATTATGATTTTTCATTTATCTCTTTTAGTGACATTAGATTAAGGATAAAGGATGGCTGGAAAAACAGAGAGTGGAGGGTTTACATTCCAGGGAAAGATTGCAACTAGACATCCTATCTTAATAGGAATGTGTAAAATATAAGCTGTTTCAGACTTACTAAGTATCATTCAACTGACCAGGGCTATGTTTTTCAGCAAATAAAGAGTATACTAAGTTAACTTTATATATTTGTATATTTTTAATTACAGTAAACATTTCTTTTCTAGTGGCATTACACTTACCAGTATGAACTTTAGCTTTAAAGTTAATTATTTGAAATAATTTTTCTGCATAGAGATTTTTCATTTTATTTACAGCACACTACTACATCAGAGTGATTGTTGCAAGAAATGAATATTATTGCAAACACTAGAGGTTAAATATAAATCCCCTTAAGTTGTTCTCATGTTTTACCCCAAGAAGATTGTTCTTTATCGGATTCCTGTCAGTCATGTGATCTTACATTAAATATTGATACAAAATTTTTTAAAGACTAAGCAGGTAGAGAAGCAAAGGAGGGAATATATGAAATACTGGGCCATGAAGCTCCCACTAAACAGCCTCCTTTAAATTAATATGAAATAATTTTTTTCTTCTATACATTTAAAAATTTTCTTTTTAAAACTAGTTATATGGGTATACATGCTCAAAGTATGGAATTTCAAACAGAATTATGGCTTCTTTTAATTTCAGTTTCCTTTTCTTTGTCATATGGAAACAACAATATATATTGTAATTTTATAACTTACTTGAAAGGCAATAACAGAAATAAACACTATGTTCACCTAAATGTATTTTAGTATCTCATTGACTTCTTTTTGCATAAAGTTTTCCAAGATGTATGGCTTCCTTTGAGTATAAACAGTTCTTTGAACTACCAGTATCTGAAATTCTTTCAGGTGAAGTCACAGTGAGATGGCTAAATACTAAAATCAAAATATGCTATTGGAAATTGTGAAACTAAGGAGGCAGATTCGATGAGATTGCAAATTTAAAATATTAGATACATTTTTCCTGATTTTTTAAAACCTATTTAGCTTTTATATATTAGTTCTGAAGTAAGGTAAAATTAGGTGACCACGATAAACCCAAACTTAGCATATAGGGTATACTATTTGGATGTAGAATACGTTTCTTACTGTAAACAAATAAAATTGCCAAATTGGAAGATACCTATTAAAGACAGTCAAATGTGGTATCCCTTCATAAATTTTTTGCTTCACAAAGAAAATGACCATATTTTGGAGTTACAACTTGTCCATGTGAAATTCAAAGGAATATTCAATACCACAGTAGATAGCCTCCTAAAAAATGAATTCATTTCATTGCATAAGTACTACAAGTATATACAGAACTTTTTACTTCAAGATGATAAAGTTTACAAAGTGTATAGAAAGATTATTGAAATTAATTATATGTCACATGACATACTCTAGTTGCCTTAATTGCTTCTCAGTTTCTTAAAGCACATTGATCTAGTAAAAAATTTAAAAATGATATTGCTAGGCAGATTTTTTTCTTACAGATAAGATGAAGTAAGTATGCATGTTTGGTTATATTTAAGGCCAAGATGAAACAATTTGGGTTTTCTGTTATCAAGGCTATATATTGCTTTCTTTTTTAAAATCTGTTTACTAACGTGTACAATGGAGAATTAAAGAAAGTAATAATAAACCTGAAATACGCTAAAAAGTTTTAGGAAATTGACTTTTTAAAAGTAACTTTTAAAATTATATTTAAAAGATTATGGAAGTAATAGTTTATTGAGAATTGTCTTTGAATAATGACAATTTTTCATGTTTAATGCTTGTTTATCGATGAGACCAAAACACCTTCAATAATATGTTTCTATTAGTTCTGCTCCAAATCTCCAAATCTACTTCTGGCATTTTATTACTTAATGTATTATAAAGTTCTAAAGATTCTTTGGAACTAATAGGTCAGAAAAAATACTTCCTATTGTTAACATTATTGCAACAGCCATGTGACCAATTATCTTTTACCAAACAGACTTAATCATCTTCTGCTTCAACACCTCCAGTGTCCTTTGGGCATAGACTAGTTAAGGTGAGCTGTAGGGTCCCTTGTGGAAAATCCTAATTTTCCCATTAAATTGGTCATCACACCATGCATCAGAACAATTGGTCCCTTTGTGCTTTAATCACCCTGGCATTGAGGAAGTTAATATTATTATAGTAAATGAGATAGTGTTTTTGATAAATTCAGAATTTCAATGAGTCTTAGTATGGGTTTTTTAAAGAGAAGGAGTTAAACAATAGTATAAGTGCATGATATAATGAGTGTATATGTGTGTACATTGTGTGTGTGTGTGTGTGTGTGTGTGTGTGTGTATACATATATATTTATTGGTAAATTAGGCTCTACCATAAACATGCAATGGGAATGATCTTGAACATGCAAGTTCAAGAAATGTTACTTAATACAAAAATAATTTACATAGCAAGCTGAAATACAATATATACTTTTAGTGGCAAATGTGTTCATTCTGTTATTGTTTTTGCTATTTAGGCTGTTATGCTTTAGCACACACCAGTTTTTTGCCATGAAAATGTCACTCATAAGCTCTCATGCTGATTGGCAAGGGAAGGGACAATTGGAAATGAAAATTCTCCAGGAATAAGAAGCAGAATGGATGTGTACATAGTGAGGAGTTTATATTACCACACTGATTCTGAAAAAAAAATATGAGTGCTGATAAGGATTTGAAAGTTTCTATCTCTAAAAGAGATACATCAGGTTTTCTTCCTATATTTCTGGGCAATAAGCCATGCACTTCTAAGGGATAGAGTTTGGAGATCCCTATACCTAAGATATTTTTATTCTTTGTATATCAATGTTACACGCATAGATGTGTTAAAATGTGGGAAGAAGAGCCACTTAACTCTGAACTTTCTTGCTTTAAAACCAAATAATTAATATTAATTTAATGTGGCTTTTAGTATCACATTATGTAAATCTCCGAAACAAAGTAGTTGCTTAGTGAGTTCATTTGCATGGCAATACAGAGAATATTATTCCAACTCGTAACACTGGTTCATAACACTGCTAGAAGTTCTAAAACACAATGCAAAGGATTTGAAAATACTTTTTTTCATTGAGTTTTATTTAAATATACCATTGTAATTGACAGTTAAGAGAAGCTTACTTTAGTGATATGTTTTTTCTGTGTAAGTAGCACTAAGGTAGCAATTAAAACAAACATACAGTAGCAATTAGAACATACAAACCTGAACTGTGTTCCCCAACGATGATGATGAAATGGAAATAATTTGCCTTTTGTGATTGGACCACTTCCACAAAACACATTAGGTAGTGTTTTAATGACCATCAAGGCTTTATTTTTTCTAATTTCTAAAACCCTTAAAGATTTTTTACTAACATGATGTGACAAATGGACAAATGCCCCCATGTACTCTGTAGGTATGTGCCCCCTTTTTCAGAGCTACAGTAATTGCTGTGATCCTGACATCAACCAGAGTCTGAACCGCCTCATTTAGGATTGAGGAGGGGGTCCCATTCATCCTTCCAAAGAAAGAGAGAGAGTGATTTGCTTCTAGTAAACGCATCTTCTGTCTCGTGGTAAATTACCTATTGATATTTGAGCAAAAAGTCTTTGAGCCTGGATTTTCTTATACAAGAAGACAGAAAAGGATACCATTCAAAGGGTTAATATGTGTAGACATATATTTTATACATATATATGTACACATGTTTTACTCATGTTAGGCCATTTTATCTCAGTCATTTAACATGTGTATAACTGTGAAAAAAAATTCATGGTACCTTCATTTTAGATAGGAGAAAGCAGAAACTCGGATGAAAGTTGTCCACCTCTCCAGCATGTGCTCACACAACCAGGAATAGGTGGATTAGACAATCAAACCCAGGTCACTCCTTTTGCAGCTATGCTGTGCACTTCCAGCACCTCTGTTTAGGACAAATATTCAACTGGGTGTGTCTTATTTAAAACTACACATTTTCTGTGAGACTTTTACTAAATGTGAATGCCTACTTTGCCCTCTTTCTCCAAGTCTTCCCTTAATTATTAAATTATATTTAAATGATTTTGTGGTATTTATTCTTTAGTATACACATTTTAGAATGCACAATACCAAAAGCTTTAAGAAGCTTTTCCTCTGTATTTAATGTTAGAAAGATGTTACATTATTCTATCTCATAGAGCATTAATAAGAGTAAGAGCAGGCAATAAGTAGAATAAGAAACAGTAGAATAGAGTAATTAATGTTTCCTAATACTGCTTGTTTTTTTCCCTCTAAAAAGTCCTACTGAATATCAAATACAAATACATCTTGAACTTTAGCCACTTCCTGAAATTACCACTTGTGCTATCAACTGACAGTCATGTTTAAACCTTCAAACTAGTTAGCTACTAATATTTCAAATGGTCTGTGAGATGAAATAAAGTAATCAAAATAAAATTAGTTTTGAAACACAATACAAAAATAGGTAGTCTAAAATGGGCTCTTGAACTCTTAGGAAACATTAAATACTTCATTCATTGTTTATTTATTCTATTTGAGGTACAAAGGGAAATGTTGACCTCTAGTTGATGCTCTGTGTTTTCATATAGCATTAAGCTCACTGAGTAGGAGAAAAGGTGAGTACCGGTGGCAGTAATTATAATACAGTTCCTAGGGGAGCCACAGAGTTGCATCAGATTCCCTAGTGAATCCTCATTATCCAAGTTTTGGGTTGTCCTTATTAAATGGATCCCAAAGGAGGTAGAAAAGTTTGATTTATAGAAAAGTTAACTTAAAAGTGTAAGATTATAGGGCTTTCATTAAATATTTTAGTGTAAGATTATAGGGCTTTCATTAAATATTTTACATATTCGTTAGAAATATCCAGTGTTTACCTTTTGGAATGAAGACTGGTATAAAAGTTGTTAATCCTTGAAATTTCAGCACCATTTTGTATACTATTCATTTGACTCACTGTTCCTCATTCTCTGTGGAGCCCTGCAGGAAGTCCATTCACTCCAACAGCTACAATTATTCTCTCTTCACAGAGATCTTCCAAATATATAGCTCTGGCCCAGATTTGAACTCCATTAATGTATTTACAAAGGTCTGCTGGACATTTTAACTTTGATTTCATGGTGACAGCATAAATTCCATGAACTCATCATCTCATCCCTCACATGGTCCCCCATCTTAATTTTTTTGCCTGTCAGTTAATGACATTTTTTCTATTCACCGAGGTCTGAAAAATTAATAGATGTCTTAAACTTACATCATTCTTACTCTACTATATGCAGTGACTCCCCAAGTTTTGATATTCCTCCCTTTGTAACATAGCCTTTATCTAATTCTCTGTTTTCTATTCCCTCATCGTATCACTTTTACCTTGACCTAGAGTATCCCATCTCAATCAGAATTATTTTGACACTCTCTACATTGATCTCCCTGATTCTTGTTTCTTCCCTGCAGTAATAATAATTAGTGATGTTATTAGCAAGTACATTTTTTGGTAATTCATAGTATGCCATACAATATGCTAATTTCTATAAGCAGTATTATATTTTATATGCACAATGCTATTCATAGAGATAGATAGTAGATAGTGAAAGACCAAAGCTTAAAGAGTTATGCTGCCCACAGAGCTGGGACTCAAACCAAACTGTGTCTGAAACCAGCTGCATGATCATCCTCATTATGCTCTCCTGATACACACTTCATACCTCTTCTAGATTCCTCTCAGTTAAAGTAAGCTTTTAAATGTCACTGTGTTCTTCAGAAATCATCAGTGGATCTGTAATTTTTACTTTTTCAAGTTGCAATTCTCTACTTGATGTTAAGATCCTTCTTACTGTTTCTGTAGCTTCAAGCAATCAATCTGATTTTCAATTTTCTCGTATGTGCAATGCACATATGTAAAAGAGAGATTGATCAAAATATAAAGTATGATCCTTCCCTCTACAGAAAACCAATACCCTGTCTGGACTGTTGCCTTTTCAAGAATCTCCACCTACATCTCACTCCTCTAATTCCAGCCAAGTTTTTCACAGTATAAGAGCATATTGTGCTCATATGTGCTTTTCTGAGTCTTTAGTTTTTGTTGCAAGTAATGTCATGTTAGTGTCACCCTGGATATTACCAAGATGTCTATTTTTCTTTACATGCATGTATTTGTTTTCTATTGTTGCATAAAAATTACCATAACCTCAGTGGTTTAAACATTTATTATCTCACAGTTTCCATAAGTCACAAGTCTCGGTACAGACTATCTGGGTCCTCTGTTCAGGATCTCACATCAAGGTTTCAGCCAGGGTTGGGCTCTTATTTGAGGCCCAGGTTTGTTGTTCTCCAAGATCACTGGCTGTTGAGAGTCTTTTTCTTTTTCTTTTCTTTTTTTTTTCTCTTTCTTTTCTTTTTCTTCTCTTTTCTTTTCTTCCTCTTTTCTTCTTTTGTCTTCTCTTTTCTTTTCTCTTCAACTTAAAACTAATGGAAGTTTGCTTCTTTAAGGCCAGATAAGAATTTCACTAATTCCTTCAGTTTCTGACCTATAGATCTACTTTTATTTTTTTAATTTAAAAAATTTTTAATGTTTATTTATATTTTGAGAGAGAGAGAGAGAGAGAGAGAGAGAGAGAGAGTTGGGGGAGGGCAGAGAGAGAGAGAGGGAGGCACAGAATCTGAAGCAGACTCCAGGCTCTGAACTGTCAGCACAGAGCTGGATGCAGGGCTCAAACTCAGGAGCTTTGAGATCACCATCTGAGCCAAAGTCAGAGGCTCAACTGATTGAGTCACCAGGTGCCCCTAAGATCCACTTTTAAAGTGGCCCACCTCATTAGGTCAGGTCCAGCTAGAATAATCTCTTTTGATATACATAAAGTCAACTGACTTGGAACCTTAATTACATCTTAAAATCTCTCCTTTCCATATAACATAATGTAACCATAAGAACAATATATTACCTTTGTCATATTCTATTGGTCAAAAGCAATTTAAAGGTTATGTCTACCCACAATGTAAGGCGATTATACAAGAGTGTGGGTCATTGGGATTCATGTAAGATACTACCTACCATACCTGACTCAAGTTCTACTTGAACCTTAGAATATTTCTCCATTGATGTTGTGCCACTAATCCCCAGCATTTATGACCTGAGCTATGCAGTGAACAGTCTGGTGTGGCCTTTGGATTTTTTAAATGTGTCTTAGGTTGTTCTTTCTAATTAATCTTTAACACTTTTTAAAGGAAAACCCTAGGAATTCCTTGCATGTGTGCAAAACATTGTAGTTTAAAATCACTTCATATACATATTATTATATAATCCTCATTGAAGTTGATTCTTTTTTATATTTACTTCCATTATGTAGCATCATGCATATTTAATGGATTGGTTTTGGTACAATGATTTTGTACATGTATGCTCATGGATTGGTTCATGTTTTTAGATTTTAGATTTTGTTTATCTTTTATTTATTTATTTATTTAGTCTTTGGTCTTTGACAAGTTGAAACCACACAAAGGGTTTACTGTTATTATCTTATTTTATGCAACATAGGATCTTTCCATAAAAATCGGGGACTTATATTTAATATTATGCTCTACAAATGATATATAAATTACCTAGAAAGTGAAAATGATATTTATATTTGTCTTTTAGAAGAGTACAAAATTTATTTCTATACACTTTTAAAGAAAAACTTTACATTTTTAAAGAATGTCATCTTCAAAATAAACATAAAAAAAAATTAGAGGACACCTGGGTGGGTCAGTCAGCTAAGCGTCCGACTTTGGCTCAGGTCATGATCTCATGGTTTGTGGGTTTGAGCCCTGCATCGAGCTCTGTGCTTACAGCTCAGAGCCTGGAGCCTGCTTTGGATCCTGTGTCTCCCTCTCTCTGCCCCTCCCAGGCTCACTCTCTCTGTCTCTCTTTTAAAAATAAACATTAAAAAAATTTAAAAGAATGTCATTTTCAAAAGAATATCACATTTATGATACTAATAATTTTGTTCTTGTCTAAAGATTGGTAAATATTTAGACAATTACTTTATTAACATTTACTATACAAAATATTATTGCACTTATATCTTTTATAGTTTACATACAATTAAGATAATTTTAGCTTGACAAAAGCTAAAAAGGGGCGCCTGGGTGGCTCAGTCCATTAAGCATACGACTTCGGATCAGGTCACAATCTCGCAGTTCCGTGAGTTCGAGCCCTGTGTCAGACTCTGTGCTAACAGCTCAGAGCCTGGAGCCTGCTTTGGATTCTGTGTCTCCCTCTCTCTCTGCCCCTCCCCCACTCAGCTCTGTCTGTCTGTCTCTTTCTCAAAAATAAACGTTAAAATTTATTTTTCAAGCTAAAAGATTAATTTGTATATAAATTCAATTTTTAATTTTAATAAACAATAATTTTCTTAAAAACATTAAGACCATATTTATTATAAAATAATTATTTCAATAAATATTGATAAATGGCTACTGTGTTTCGGGTGCCCTTTTGGTTGCTGGGGGTTGAGTGAGAATGCTAGAAACAAAATTGCCTCTCTAGTCTTTCTGCAGAAAGAGAGACAATCAGCAAACTAAAGTAGACAGAGGATCATGTCTATTATTGATAAGTGCCATGATCAAAAGTAAACTAGGTAAGGATTACTGAGGATTAAAAGTGGATCTAAGGTAGGAGTTACCTTGGGGTGCCAACTCTGACATTCTCTGTTCCCCATTCTGTAGTTTCTGATGTTGACATTACTTATGGGTATTGTGAATAATGCTACAATGAATGTGGGAGCACAAATATCTCTTTGAGATCCTGCTTTTAGTTCTTTTAGATAAATAGCTAGAGAGAGTTGGATCAGTTCATCACATGGTAATTTTATTTTTTACTTTTTATTTTTAAGGACTATCCATACTGTTTTCCATAGTGGCTATACCATTTTACTTTTCTTCCAACAGTGTACAGGGTTTTTGTTTGTTTCTTTGTGTTTGATAATAGACATCCTAACAGATGTGAGGTGATATCTCATTATGGTTTTGATCTACATTTCCCTGATGATTAGTTATGTTGAACAACTTTTTATGTACTTGTTGGCCATCTGTATGTGTTTTTTTAAAATAATATCTCTTTCATTTCTGAATGTCCAATTATTGACAAAATCCAAAATGCTCCCATCATGAAAGAAAAAAAAGATTCTTTTTATTTGTGGTGGTCTTGTTAATAAAGATTAACATCCTTCTTTGCTTGGCACTCCAATATATGTGAAATATGTTATTTAACTTTTCTTTCCACTGTTAAATACACCATACAGAGCATATATTGCAACTAAATTCTGGGATTTAAAGCGAATTTCTGAAAACTCATTTGTACTCTTGGTGCATTATACACTTTATTTGTTCAAAACTTCACATCCTTTCATAGAAAACTTAAGTGCTCTAAAATCTATGTTCCTTTGAGGCAGTGATCCACTGAGCTGGTATTTATGTCAAGTAGTCATTAACTTAAACACTATGGCATTATAGAGAAAGGGAAATGCTTAGTATGCCTTTTGGGTTTGTGCACATGCTTGAGAAACCACAGTGTTCGTTAAAAAGTGTGACATCATGGGACCGTGTAAGGAAAGAGCAAAATAAAATAAATGAGATATAAATACACCCAGAACTTTATGAAATAAATGCAACAATTACATGCACAACATCTCAATCCTTTGGCAGAGTCTCAAAAGTTAGTGAATTTACAAAAAAAAAAAAATGGTTGAAAGAACTTGCACAAATTGTGGCAGTGTTTTCCCTAAATTACTTCCTTTGGTGAGATTCCTCATGAAGTCATAATTAAGTGAGCTAAAAAATGTAAAAATGAAGTGAAAAAAGTTCTAGAAATGCTTTGTATTTTACGTCTACATATTTACAATTAAATGACAGCAAAGATTTCAAGTATATGCCCTCCATGACTGTTTCTTTTAGCAAGTGTCCTGTTTCTCATTTCCTGAGGGCTGAGTATGGGGAAAGTCTTTCACTGAGTTTGTTTTCCTGTCTGTGCACAAATAGTACGATTTAATTGATAATGTCTGGAGTAGAAGTCTGTGTCCAGCTGTGAAAACTGCTCTTAATGCTAGCACTCGACTGGACAGCTTGATAATTGTATATGTTTTGTTAAACATCTCGGTCAGGTTAACAACTGTCTAAAAATCAGTAGAGGGAGCTCAAGAAGGCCTTAAGGATATTTTGATACTAGCTTTCTAATGTCACTATGCTTTCCCTCAATACTTTTTTTCTTTTTTTTTCATATATAGGAAATAAAAGTATCCTTAAGTGCAAAATAACCTTTTGAATTTGTGAAGCTTATGGCTATTTAAGCACTTGAAGAGGCTTCCCCATTTCCCCCTAATTTTTTGTCCTATTTGTAACAGAAGGTAAACAGATTTGACTTATAAATTGTTGGAATGCTATGAAGATCCAGCTCTGTGATACTGGGGCTTTATTGTTCCAGTTTTTAGATCTCTGTACAGGATTTTTGATTCAGAAAAAGAACATGAAAACTAGATGCCTAGTATTCAGAGACTTCTATAAAGCATTAGTTGGCTTAAATTAAACCTATGATAATCTTAAAACTAAGTCTGGCCCTATCCTAAAATGTTTCTGGTTAGCTTAAATACACTGGACTTAAACATAGGTCTGTATTCTATGCAGGACTTGTGGCAGTATCCTTCTAGAAATTTCAAAAACTGGCACAAAGATAAAGGACATCCACCTGCAGAAACTCTTAAACAGACCTGATATTTTCATTTAACAACTTCATACCAAGAGCCAGGTCCCATATTTATATATATCATAAATTTGAAAGCAACAACTCAGGCTATTTTTGATTGGGACTTTGCTCCAGGATTTTCCAAAGTTTTGCTGAAAATATAAAGCTTGCTAATTTAAAACACTTTTTCAAATTAAAATTTTAATTATTGTCTATGCATCAGAGAGTGTTATATCCCAAGGGTTCAATTGAAAACTTACCATGTTGTAAGAATGAGCTATTACATAACAGCATTTTAGAAAAAGAATGAAAATTTTATTATTAATAACTTCTAACACAGTTTCATTATTATTTAGTCCTTATTTAATGCTAAATTAATAGATTCTTTTCTTGCATAATGACAATTTTTGGAATTCATTGCCATTTTCCATAGGACACTTAAATTTAATAGCAGCATATGTGATTATTGAAATCATAATAAATTTGCATTTTAGTAAAATTTATATTTTATTTTCTATTGCTTGGCATGCAGTTTTTATATGAATGCTGAGTGATCTACAAACTTTTAAAATGTTTGAAATCCATTCAAAGCTTTTATTGTTATTTTAAAATTTTCCCAGAAGTTGAATTATTTGGTAAAATCACCTGATCATACTTAAGTTTAGAAATGGCTATTGCTGTTTTATTTTCTATAATTATTACTATAGATTTAGGCTAGTAATATTTGAGATATTTGGTCATAGTGTTGCATGTTACAATTTTGTTAATTGAACAGTGAAAATTACACTTTCTAGATTTCTGCTTATATTTGCTTAGTCAATGTGATATTTTATTGTTTCCTAAAGTAATTCTTCTGTTATAAATTTTCTCTGTATGTCTTTTGGCCATTAATCTAAGAGAACTTTAACTTGATTTTACAAAATCAATGAAAATTGGATTCTATTAAATAAATTATTATTATTATTATTACTATTACTATTATTATTATTATTATTATTATTTATTCACCAATTATTGGGCCTCAAGCCTGATTCTAGACAACACTTAAATTATTTCAATACAGCTTTAGAAGAGGTTTTTTTTTTAATTCTATTTTTGAGAAAGAGAGAGACAGACCACGAGTGGAAGAGGGGCAGAGAGAGAGGGAGACACAGAATCTGAAGCAAGCTCCAGGTTCTGAGCTGTCAGCACAGAGCCAATGCAGGGCTCAAACCCACAAACTGTGAGATCATGTCCCTAGCTGAAGTTGGATGCTTAACCCACTGAGCCACCCAGGTGCCCCCAGAAGAGCTTTTAAGGTAGAACCAAGGTTGAACTAGGGCTTCTGGGGAGGTTAAAGACCACAGTATCACAGACATGGACCTCCCAGGCTCAAAGGCAATGCTGTATGACTATATATTAAGAATTCTATAATATTGATTTCATAATTTCCATGCAAGCTGGGTTTTTCAATGTCTAAAGTCTTCAGTAAAAATACCTTAGGCCCAACAGGCTTTTTTAGAAAACACTTGGGTTTCTCAAGTACATAAGATTTCTTCAAAGTAACTTCTCTCTTAAATATCTGTGACTCTAAACAAAGATACATTATCCAAATGCAATCCTGATTATTCATTATTTTTTAATTAAGAAATTCTCCAGTTTTGCAAAAGCAAAAGCACCATGAATTAAAACTTTCTGTAATTTAAAGAGAAAATAAAACTAAATTTATTAATGTAATTTTATCTGTGTTTTTCATTCAAGCCTTATCACTAAATGATGGCATATGAGAACTTCTATTTCTGGTATACTTCAAGTATTTTATCTTATAAACGTGTCAGAGTAGGCATTATATTGAAGTTGACTTACAAATTAAGTAAAAATATAATCTGGCATTTTTATAGGAACAGTATTTTTAAAAAATATTATTCTAATAAAAGTTAAATATAGTATGTCTATACAAATGCATATAAAAGTGTATAGAAAAATGAACTGAATCTACATTGAATTTTTCATTGGGTGGGATCTTTATTATCATCTGATTTAATAATGGGAAAACAAAGATTAAACCATTTCATTTTAATTGGGATTAAACTCAACTGTGTATGGGTTTCATTCCAGTCAGTGCACACTTCTAGATTTTTGTGTATAATTCTGAACTAGATACTTTCAGGCATTTCATTTTGGGGGATGGTGTTATTGCAATAACTTTTGAATGCTAGAACTCTTTGATGAGTCTCATACCTGTAATCGTACAGCAAATGGTACAAACAAAAGGTTTTGACTTTGAATTTGCAGTATTATTCCTGACACAAGCTTTGGTAGAGTAATGTTGAACATTTTTAATGTATATATGCCTTTCAGGCTGGGTAGTACATATGTTACTTCATAAGAGTTTACCCTTTGTAATCATTATAACACTTAGAATTAATGTCAAATTATATAAATTGTATTCATTAGTATAGTGTTGACAGTCATTCCTTTGGAAATGCAAGTTGATAATGCCTGACTTAGAAAGCCAAACTGTGGTACTAAATCACATGGACTTCAAGAAATTTCATACCATTTTTTGGCTACATTGTGGAATACTTTTATATGTTTAAGATAAAAATGATTATCTTTGTGGAGGGTGAACTATATATATGATGATTTATTATTGACAGTGAATACTCTAACTTTAATTATGTTTACCTTGAAATAAGTAGTATCCTATTTTTATATTGTGTTTGTGTGTGTGTATATATATATATATATATATATATATATACACACATCTATATGTATATATATGTATATTTATATGTATATCCTCTAAATCTCTCAAGTCAGTTGGAATTTTTATACTTACTAATATGTAGATAAGTACATTTTCAATGGTATATTATATTGATACATTAAATTGAATATCCACTAGAATCACGCATATACTGAATATAATGGTTGAAAATCTCCAAATTCAAGACATAATATAAAAGGAATTTAGGGTGACACAATAACTATAACACTAAAAAAATATCAAGAGTGCATTTGATCTCACTTTACTTTTAATTGTGTCTGAGGATTTCTTAATGATAAACTATTTGTGGTTATCAGAGGGAAGAATTGGTTAACTAGTATGGAATAGTCTTTCACAAGCTCATCCAATATGATAAAGTTCTGCTGGCCTCAACTTTTAAGTATTTATTTATAAGTTCTAGATATTAAATTTAGTTAAATATTGATCAGTAATCTGCCGTTTTATAGGTATGTCAGATTGTGAATTAACTGATGAGGATGGGTCAATGGTACACATACAAATGCCTGTCATTTACCAAAGTGGTCTATATAGTTAAAACATTAATTTTGTAAACACAAATGAATAAGAAGTGGATATACTAAAGAAACAATACAAACAATAAAAAAAAAATGCTTCCAGAAAACCCCTTCAGAGAAAGGATAGTGAACTGATATCTAGTAGAATTTTAACTTAAATGGTGCACAAAAAAATGTGAATCCAATTGAGATTTATCACGCTATTTTGTATTTTCTCACAACAGTGGAGTGAATTTATCATTCTGTACTACAAAGAAATCTTGCAGCATTTATTATAGGACATACTTGGAAAATAAATAAGTATCAAAGCACTACCATAGATTTAAAATCCAATTTTTGCCTGTTGTGAAAACAGCTTCTTGTGAAGTGCTTCTTGATGTTGGACTTGGTTGGCATTATTTGAAAAGGAACATTACAATATTATGTAGGGGGAGAGACTAAAAAGATAAGTTTAGAAACTATAGATCAGTTGGTTAAGTGTTGGACTCATGATTACATTCAGCTCAGGTCATGATCTCATGGTTCGTGGGATCGAGTCCCGTGTTGTCATCAGTGCAGAGCCTGCTTGGGATTCTCTCTCTCCCTTTCTCTCTTTCCTTCTCCTGCTTGAACTTTCTATCTCTAAAAATAAATATGAACAAATTTAAAACTACTTAAAAAAAAGAAGCTAACTCCCAGATGACAATATTTACAAAATTATGAAAAATGAAACTTAGACTTAAGTGAGGTCACAGTGAAGAAGGGTCTACAGAAACATAATTACTAACTGTCATGTGACATCCTCAATGAGATCTTGGGAAAGAAAAAGGACATTAGGTAAAACTAAGGAACTGAGAATAAAGTATGGACTTTATTAACCTTAGTTAATAATAATGTATCTGTATTGGTTTATTAATTGTGGCAAATGTATCATACAAACATATTTACAATAGAGGACACCAGGTGTTGGTTGGGTATATGGTTACTATATGGCATGGTATATGAACTATCTTTGCAATTTTTCTGTAAACCTAAAAGTTATAAAAGGGGCTATCCATTAAAATAATGTGAAAAGAAGGCCATTTTAGCTATAGATATAGTGATTTATTTTATGGGTAGTTTATAATTTTATGTGTATAGAAAACTACAGATTTGAACATATTTTTAACTCCACTTCATAAAGAGCATAGAAATTATGACACAAGGTTATTATTAAGGAATTTATTCTAGGAGGGAAATTTTGTATTTGATTTTTCCAATAGAATAGAATCCCCCCAAAACTTTACAGTTACTTCAATTAAAGAGGGACTATTCTTTCTTTCTTTGTTTCTTTGTTTCTTTTTAATTTTTTTAATGCTTATTTATTTTTGAGAGAGAGACAGAGTGCAAGTGGGGGAGAGGCAGGGAGAGAGGGGGACACAGAATCCGAAGCAGGCTGCAGGCTCTGAGTTGTCAGCACAGAGCCTGACGTGGGGCTCAAACTCATGAACCATGAGAACATGACCTGAGCTGGAAGTCAGATGCTTAGCTGACTGGGCCACCCAGGTGCCCCAAGAGGGACTATTCTTTAGATAAACTGATGATATACCACTATCATGCTATAAGAATAAGGAATTATTATAATTAGATGTATTTCAGTAATAAAAAATAAAAATCTTAATTACTATGGTACGGTTGTGAATTATTTTTAGTTTATCTTTCTAAGTTAAAATATTGCATAAATTACTATTTCAATATATGCTCACAGAAATTTAGCATAAAAATATTCTACTTAAAATATCACTGTTTCAGAAAATTTAGAAAATTCAATATAGTCTCACCACCATCCTTTAAGAATCATAATATACATTAGGATAGTATAAACTTTACCACGTAAAAGGTCCTAAAGGGCACCTGGCTGGCTCAGGCTGGCTCTACCGAGCATGCAACTCTTGATCTTGGGGTTGTAAGTTCAAGTTCCACTTTGAGGGTAGAATTTATTTGAAAAAAAAAAAGTCCTGAAGTATGGTAGGAATTATTATTTCTCACCAACATTTTACTCTCCTTACTATTGAGCATATAGAGAGATTACACAGTTGCCTCCTCCTGAAAGTATTAGATATGGTCATGTGACTTGTTTAGCCAGTGAGAAGGGAGTAGACATAACAGAGACACCCTATATACCAGTATTTAAGAGCTGGTGCCTGATTATGTTTTCTTCCCTTGCAATGGCATATCCTGATGCCCATGTTAAGATGAGAGTGTCATAAGATGGGCACTCTTCGTCAGTTTATGTGTTTTTTAGTAATTCCACAAAAAGACTTTTTTCTTGCCAACTATCAATGGATACATGCCAGAGGCAAAAATTCACTTTGAAAAACAAATAGGTTTCTGGAATTTAAAATTTTTTGTTGTGTAATGTAGGCAATCTAGACTATAAATACTATACAAAAATCTCTATAAACTTGCATTTTTTATAGATAATTTAAAAATAAAGTTTTATTTCTGTCATACTTACTGGTAATATTCTAAGCATTTTGGCCTAAATGTTTCCAAATATGTATTTTGATTTCACTCCTAAAACCAGTTGAGAAGCTGAGATAATTACAATATTTCTCCTTCATTATTTGTTAAAAAATAAATTCCAACATTTTATGTGTATAACTATTTTTTAAAATGTTTGTTTATTTATTTTGAGATAGAGAGAGAAAGAGAGGCAGAGACAGAGAGAGAGAGAATCCCAAGCAGGCCCTATGACGTCAGCACAGAACCTGACATGGGGCTAGAACTCACAAACCATGAGATCATAACCTGAGCCAAAAATGAAGAGTCAGATATTTAACCGACTGAGCCACCCAGGTGCCCCTTTGAGTCTTCTATTTTTATATGAAAATGTGCATGTTTGTATGTATCTGCACTTGTGTCTTTGTGTGTGTGAGAGTGTGTGTGTACTGGTAGTAGATGTGTATCTAATCAAAATGCTACTGTATTATATAAAAATTTGGTTTTTAAAATTTTTTGAGGATTCTCACTTCTTAATTTACAAATGATAACAATAATTCTGTGTGGATACCTGCTATTTAGAATTAATTTCACATTCTAAAGTATATACTTTTACAGTCATTTTTATAAAAATTCAAAAACAAAAAATAAATTTATAAAAATAACAATTTAACAAACAAGATTACAATAATATGTGTACAGTTTAGCAGATTTTACCTTGTTCTTTTTGATTTTCTGTATTTGCTCCTTGATGAAATATGCATATGCTTTTTTCCTACTGATCATTATATTTGTCTAATCAAATTTTCAAAATAATCAGAATGTTCTTGATGTTTATAACGTCATCATGATGAAGCACAACTTTGAATTTGGTGCCATTTCCAGAGCTGACGAAGTTATTTAAAAAATTAAGTTGAGTTTGATTCCATACTAATCACACACTCTGAGTGATTGTATGCAACATAGTATACTGTGACATGTTTGATCGTAATGAATGGAATACAGCTCAAATAGTAACGTAGAAATAAATTTCCATTTGGAATAGCCTTGTGGGAGAAAAGTTCAAATTAAATCCTCTTAGTGCATTAAAATGCAAATATAGGAAGGCAATCCAATTGAGTTACATCGATAATAGAACATATAACACAAATGGAAATTCCTCCCAAATAATTAAGTTATAGCTATATAAATCACTGATGTGTGCATTTGAATTTTGTTCCTTTCGTGCATGCTTGAAAGTTCATTAACTTTGGATCACATTAGAATACGTTTTGTTTATCTCCTGCAGACCAGTCACTAGGCAAGCCCTTTCCCCTACTGAGGACAATGAAGGCCCTTCACAGCATTTCATTGCATTCAAAATATGATAACTAAAGCTTTGAACTCTATTAGCAGGTTCTGTTTTAGACATAATTATGGAACCTCCAAAATTGGGTCACCACCCTGGTAGTTTCAATGTCTTGAATTTTCTCAGTAAATAATTTTTAGTCTAAAATATGCAAATATTGTGAGAACAGTAATTTTCATATACCAATCGTATAATCTTGAGAGAAAACAAAATGCTGTAGAGAAAATTCTGTTTAGAAACTGTGTAAGAGCAAATCTCCCCGTGTGTGTGTGTGTGTGTGTGTGTGTGTGTGTGTGTATTAGAAGTATTAGATTTGTAATTCTAAGTCTTACTGTTGTAAAATGTGTGGTGAGTTAAAACTTCAAGTACAAAAAAAATATGCAACTTATAACCATGAAAACCAAGGAGCACTTGCGGTAAAAAGAAAAATGGAAAGAAAATAATATGCTTTAGGCATTTAAATTAGTAATGATGCCATTTATATGAATTAAGAAGGAATGTTCGTGGTGATTTGACCACCAAACATATATAATACTGTATGTGGTACAAATTCTGATCTTGAAAAATAATCATCTCTCAGATTTAAATTAAGTAAGGAGCACAAGTTGCTAATGTTGTGAATCCAAAATTAAAATTTTAAAGTAAAATAAAATTGAATTAAATCAAACATGTACAAATGCCTTACTACAAATCAAGCTACAGTCAGTAAGTTTTAAAAGTGATTTTTTGGATCATTGCAATTTCATATCTTATTCTAGAAACAAAATGACCCAATTAAATATAAATTGCAGATGGTTACTTGTGGAAAGTGTAGATGTTATTTGAGTTAATATTTATAATGTTGTATATCATTGGATATGAAGTTTTTAACAGAACATAGCCTATTTTAAGAAATTGCTAAACAACTATAGACATTGCATTTGAGATTTTAACTGATGATAACAATCAGAGAAATAGCTCAAGGATGAAGTAGTTGATTGTCTCATTAAAAATCAGAATACTAATAGTTGTCATCATTTGAGAGCCTAATGTGTGTCAAAGTAAATTCTTAGGTATTATGCATACATTATCTTATTTAATTCATACCACAAGCTGAAGTAGAGAGAGGTTTAAATAATTTGACCAAAGATACATTATTAATAATTGACAAAGTCAAAATAAAGTTCATGCATATGAATGATAATGCTTGTTCTTTCATCCTCTTTAAAAAAAATCTTTGGAACATATCAATTACTGTATCACATCTTCTCTTAGCTACTCAAGGACATTGCTCTAAGGATTCTCTTTACTCTTTCAATCTCATCAATTAGTTCTGCTTTTACTGGATTATTTTTATCAGCATAAAAGAATGATGTAGTTTTTCCCATTTTTAAAAAATCAACAAACAAACCCTTTTGACTATGATTACCCTTCATTCAATTTCTCTCTTTTGTTTTATGACAAAATTCTTTGTAAATCTCTACCACCATATCAAATTTCTCTCTTCAGTTATGTCCTCTCTTGAATCTACTTTACCTGATAAATATAAATAGATTTATCTCTGAAATCTATTCCGATCAAGGTCAGCATATTCTGCATGTTACTAAATATGTTGCTGTTTTTAGTCTTCTGCATGCTTGAACTATTAGATGATTTGTTATAGTCTATCGCTTCATTATTCAAACTTTTTCTTCACTTGCCAATATCTACACCCAGTCCTTTTTCAGGGATTTTTAGACGTCTTGTCTCTTTTTATTTCCATATGCAATTTAAAATCAACTTATCAAGTTCTATAAAGAACCCTATTTGAATTTTCATTGGAATTGCACTCGTCCTACAGCTCAGTTTGAGGAATATTGGTATATTAATGTCAGAGTTCTCTACAAAATATAGTCAATGTTGCCATTTATTTAATATTGTTTAAAGTTTTCAGTAAAATATTTAAATTTATTCTATAAGGAACTTTTTGTATTTTTATTGGTACTCTAAATTTTAATTTAAAAAAATACATTTTCTAACAATGTTGTGGCCTAAAGAATTGCAATTTCATGTTGCATGTCGTCTTTTTCTTTTGGTTCAGCAATACTTATTTATTCTAACAACAAAAATGCATTTGGCAATTTCTATTTAGACAGCCATATAATTAAAAATAGAGTTTTGCCTTAACTTTCTGATTATAGGTTTTATTTTACTTTTACTTTTTTTTAACTTTTTTTTAATGTTTATTTATTTTTGACAGAGAGAGAGACAGAGCATGAGCTGGGGAGGGGCAGAGAGAGAGGGAGACACAGAATCTGAAGCAGGCTCCAAGCTCCAAGCTCTGAGCTGTCAGCACAGAGCCCAATGCAGGGTTCGGGCTCACAAACCGCGAGATCATGACCTGAACAGAAGTTGGAGGCTCAACCAACTGAGCCACCCAGGAGCCCCTTACTTTTACTTTTTAACTGCATTGACTAGACCACCAGTACAATCCTAACATAATAGATAATAGCAAGCATCTTTTTGCTTCTGATCCTAAAAGGATTATTTCAGTAAGTATGGTATTCTTAATATTTTTTAAAAATTAGATGTCCCTTTTTAGGGTAAGTAGTTTCCATTTATTCTTAGTTTGCTAAGAGTTTTTTTTTTTACTCATGTATTATCTTAAATTTAATCAAGAGAATTATATCTGTGTATATTAAGATGAGCTTCAGTATTAGTATCAGTGGCCTTTAATCTGTAAATGTGCTGTTATAATACATACTAATCAAATTAATTAATTCAGTTAATTACTTAATTGAAGTTTCTGTAATTTTGAAGTGTTCTTTCCTTCACACCATGATTTATCAAAAAACTGCTTCAAATTTAGATTAGAGCTAGATTATTGAACTGCATATATTACTTAGTAGATTTAAGAGAGAGAAGGTTTATGTTACATTTATTTATATTTATATCTGCTATGTGTATGTGTGTAGAACTGACCCTTGAACAACATGAGTTTGAGCTTCCTGAGGTCCACTTATATGTGGATGTTTTTAAATGCATGTTAAAATTTGGGGACACATTTTAAAATTATTCATTATGTAGAAAATGTCCACCAGCTTTTATTTATTTTTTGATGAGAGAATTATGATGATAGCTCTTGACTTATGGCCAACAGAGAAAAATAGCTGAGAAAAAAAATTAATTTACATTTTAAACATGTTTTCTTTATTGTTTGGTATACTGCATTTTTTAAGATCTTGTTTTACTTATTACCCGCTATATGCAACTGGGTTGCATACATTTATTTATAGCAGTCTATTTCAAAGTTTAATCACAAGTCTATTTATCCCTTAATATATTCTTCTTTTTAAAAAGTAAGAATTGTTAAGTATCTTTAAGAAACCCTGCATACTACGGCTTCTTCTTGGAGTTTCCAATACACATTAGCATAGTGAACTGAGAAATTTTTTTATAAAATTATTTTTTATCCTAGCTTCCCTAAATTTTATTTGACCATTTCAGTCTGTTTCCTTACTATATAAACTCAGCTAATATATCCCTTGTGTTCTGCAGAATGCATTTTAGAATACGTAATTTTAGGTAAGAAATATATAATTTTTCACTAATACTGTAAATCGGATTACTTCCTTTTGGTATATAAACGTCTATATTCACAGACTGGATTTCCTGATGTAGAGTTATCGCTTTTTGTAACTTGTTTGGCTAATTAATACAGTCTACTACTATAGGGTTTATTTATTTATTTATTATATTTTTGGTTATACTCTAACCAAGTACCCCTCTCAATCCTAAGCCATTTCACATGAATTTTTATGTCCACAACTTCCCCAACTCTAGAGACGTAAAACCTAAATTTGACAGACTCTTAGTAAATAATTTGGTTTACTGCTTCATTTATATTAAAAGCAATCATCATGGGTATGTCTTCAAGACGGTCTTCCTTTTTTTTTTTTTTCATTTTTAACGGGGGTCTAGTCATCCCTCAAAGCCAAGCCCATTTCAGTTATGACTATTTCTTAAAGATCTCGCAGAGAGTTGTAGTTACTTTTTGGGAAGTGAGAGGATAATTGTCTTGGCTTAGAACATATTGTTTCTAAGATGCATATTCATTAAAATTTAAAACTACATTAAAAAAATTTTAAGGGGGGGGGGGCGCCTGGGTGGCTCAGTCAGTTAAGCATCTGACTTTGACTCATGTCATGTCATCACATTCAGTGAGTTTGAACCCATGTCAGGCTCTGTGCTGACAGCTCAGATCCCAGACCCTGCTTCAGATTCTGGGTCTCCCTCTGTCTGCCCCTCTCCCACCATTGCTCTGTCTTTCTCTGTCAAAAATAAATAAGCATAAAAAAAAGACTACAATAGGTAATTACATTTATGAATCTGGGAAGAGAATATCTGCAATGGATATTGATTTAGGAAAGATAACCATATAGATGACAATTAAAGTCATAGGGGTGCATGGAGAGCCAGACGGAGTGGAGTAGAAAGATACAGATGTAGAATAGAAAGTCACTGGCTATGAAAGTAGTGAGGAGTAAGAGAAAATGAAAGAGATTTTGAACATTCTTCTAGATAACTAGTGGAAAATCCACAAGGGTTATTGCCATACAAGAAAATGGAGCTATTGTTTGGAAATGAAGGATATGCTTGCTCAACAAAATATCCAAGGAGCCATACTTATGTGCCAGGCACTGTATTAGCACTGAACTACAAAGATAATAAGACAGGATGGCCTCATAGAGCTTGAAATATATAATGACACCCAATTATTTAGGGAAAGCCAAGGCAGATAAGAAAGTATGTAGAGAATCATTAAAATTAATAACAATGAGGACATACGAGACTCAGAGAGATGAGTTTTGTGGACTAGAGGAGAAGAAACCATATTGAAATGGGTTGAACTGTAAGGCATTTATTTCAGATTATAGACATAAAAATATTGAAATGCACCAAAATATTAAGCATTATTGACTCTAGACTGGAATTACAAGTAATTTTATTATATTTTTCTCATATGTATTTTACAAGCGCTTAGAATCAAGATACATTTTTTATAATAAGAATACATATTATTTTTAAATGAACTGTGTTCTAATGATTATTGTTAATTAAATTTTAAATGTAAATGAAGTGAAGGTATAATATTTATCTGAATGATATTATGGTAAATATAAGAGATTAAATGAAATGATTCAAAAACTGACAGTAACAGAACCTTAGTAAACTTCCTTTGAGGACTTCATTATTCTGATTGACTCCATAATGATCCAATTAAGTCGATAATTGCCAAAACTCAAGTTGTTCTATGCTGACAACACATATCCACCAAAAAAGTAGAGCTGCTTGAGCCACTGGAAGTTTTTAAAAAGTGGAAAGCAAAGCATTAATTTATGTAGCTACTAAGTTGGCACTTGCTAATGCTTTCAAAATGTAGAATAGCTTCAATTCCCACCAGTTTAGCAGCTGACATGATTATGTACATGAATCCTCTAGGAAATTGAAGAAACAGTAATAACAAGCCCAGTTAACAAGAGAAGAAAAGGACTGCCTGGCTGACTGTCTAAGTTTCCTGTGTTAACACTGATTATAAACATCAGTGGTGGTAAACACAGCCATTCCATGAGATTGAGCTGTGAACATTTATGGGAAAATAAGATCAGCAGCCATGATTCCATTCTATTAAAACAACTCCTGTGAGGCCTTTGTAAGATAATACCTTTGTTATTCTCCCTTCCCTCCAGCATGTGAAAGGGACTATGGAATTAAAATTTCCACAAGCTAAATGAGAAGGGGTTAAGCTGTTAATTTCTTCCAATGTTATTGTATTGTTAAAAAAATACACCTTGGAAAACAATGAACTACAAAGTTCTTTGTTTTCTTTCGGACAGCTTTCACAAACTAAAGGAGTTTTGAAATAGTCGTAGGTGGTTTCTCATGTCATTTAATAGAAAGAGTGTGTAATTACTAGCCTGAAGCCCATCAACCAATTACAGATTAAAATATACCTTGCGAAATGTGAAACTTCCGGGGAAGTGTAATCACATATTTTAAAATGGATTATTTTGCATTTCTGAGTACACCGCTAAGTCTCCTGACATAAATTTATTCTCCCCCACACACTTCCAGCAGGTCTCCATGGCCTGAGACACCACTGTGCCTAATATTCCCAGGATTATTCTTATTTCTCAACCTTACAATGCAGTGGCCCAGAGTTAGGCTTGAGAGAAAATAAACCACATATAGGAAAGAGAGAAGATAGCAAGAGCTATGGGTTAGAAATCAGAATTTTGAGCTTTAGGAAATCATGAAGATCATCCATTCCACATCCTGTGATTGACCAAAAAAATATCAAAACAATTTCAGTGATTTACCCAACATGACAAAGGTAGGGCCACATGCCAAGTCCTCTAGGCTGTCAGGATTAGAAGCACTTGTAATGCAAGCACCATGAGTCTGTTTCCTTTAGAGAAAGAGGCTAAGGAGTCAGAGAGCCTGGGAAACAGCCAGGGGCACTGGGCACCTGATAAGAGTGAGTCTTGACAGAGAAGAAGGGGGTAAATAGGCATTGTGATCTCTGTCCTTTATATTTTAGAGCTGCTTCTGCTAAGTTCCTTAAAAGCAGAAACAGGAGAAATGAAGCATCTCTTTATGGCACCGGTTATCACAAATATAGGAAGATTCATAATTGCAAGGGAATTGCTTTGACAGAACTTTATTTTTTCACTTTTCAAATATTTATCAAGTCAACCATATGCCTAGCACCAGCTGAAACACTGACCTAATCTAAGAGAAGGGCTACATTTTAAAGTGAATGCTATTGGTATTTATATGAAAATAAGATGTTACTGCCTTTAAAAAAAAGAGAAGAGTGAGAAGAAGGAAGAGGGAGGAAGGGAAGCACAGGCAGTTGGGGGAGAAAACACCATCCATAAACAAGCGTACTTGTCTATCTCTTCTTCATATGTTGTAGAAAATATGGAACCATAGAGCTGAGATTTAGGGTGACCTTTTATACTCTGCGTGTCCTTGGAGACAGCACTCACCAGTTGTTCAGTTGTACACTCTACAGACAGACTTCTATTACTGCCTTACTTCCAGTGTTTCAGAGAGCCACAGATACTGTTAAAAGCTCAGATGCATGTAAAAATACATTATGTTCAACACTAAGCTTTTGAACAACTATTAGAATTATGTTGCCACCACTTCTCTGTGACATATTGAAACACTGTTGTTCAATTTCTAATAACTAAGCAAAAGTCAGACTTAAAAACATAGTTACAACTTTGCAATATCACCTAAGAGTTCATAGGTTGACAATCCTGGAGGGCCAAACAACTTTCTCCTCTAAGAGATAAAATGAAATTAGCTCCTCCTGCAGAGCAGATGGCAAAATCCCAAAAAGAAATATAAATACTTGCAATTTTTTTGATTGCAACTTTTCCTTCTTGCTTCTGAAGATGATTTCCTTTGCCACCTATAACAAAGAAGCCCTGTTACTAAGCTCAGGAACAGTTTTCAGGGCAGGCATTTTCTTTTTATTTTGTTTAATGAGAGAGAGAAAGAGAGAGAGCATGAGTGGGGAGAGGGGTATAGGGAGAGAGAGATAGTCCCAAGCAGAGTCCACAGTTAGCATAAAGCCCAGCACAGGGCTCAATCCCACGACCTTGGAATCATGACCTGAGCCAAAATCAAGAGTCAGAATCTCAACTGACTAAGCCACCCAGATGCCCCAGGGTGGGCATTTTTTTTTATTAACGTTTATTTATTTTTGAGACAGAGAGAGACAGAACATGAATGGGGGAGGGGCAGAGAGAGAGAGGGAGACACAGAATCTGAAACAGGCTCCAGGCTCTGAGCTGTCAGCACAGAGCCTGATGCGGGGCTTGAACTCACGCACCGCAAGATCATGACCTGAGCCGAAGTCAGATGCTTAACCGACTGAGCCACCCAGGCGCCCCAGGGTGGGCATTTTTAATGCCACTAATGATTTAATCTCAGGTTAGAAAGATTTGAGTGTTGTTTTTTTCATTTTTTTCTTTTTTTTCTTAACTATTGAAGTATAGTTGACACACAATGTTACATTAGTTCCAGGTGTAGGACACAGTGATTCCACAAGTGTATATGTTATGCTATGTTCACCACAAGAGTAGCTGCTATTTGAATACCATTGACTGTATTCTCTATGTGGTACTTTTTATCACCATGACTTAGTCATTCCATTCCCTAACTGTATCACCTACTCCCCTTCACCTATTTTGCCCATCCCTCCACCTCCTACCCCGCTGGCAACTGAAAGATTAGATTTTATTTTTAGTTCTAATGTGTGTAATATTTTGCCTCTGTAGTCTCAACACTTTTTTCCTGGCCCCTAGCCCTGTAAATGAAAGTACCTAAATAAATGAAATTCTTCCTACCTCTGGTTAGATCAAGAGCAAAGCCAATATTCAGGCACTGAAACACCACACTGAATTTAATCAGTGAAATGAAAAAAAATACCCTGATAAACCTTGGATTGTGAGTTTAATTCATGTGCTTTAAGCTTCATCGTTTTCTTACTTGGGTCTAGCAGACAGTTTTATAAAACAGTGTTTTGCCAGTATGGGGTTTGCTCCACCAGTGCTGGAATCCCCTGTGATGCCTGTTTAAGATGCAGATTCTTGGATTTCACCTAAGACCTCTGGAATTAGAATCTCTTTGGTTGGGCCTAGGAACATTTAACAAGCACTCTCTGCCTAAAATTCTCTGGCTCACCAAAATCTGATAGCTGTAGGCATGGCGTAAAGTCTTCTGTTTTAGAAATGCGGAGAAAGGGAAGCCACAGGCTAGGAAAGTCAATGAGATAGAAATTGGAACAGTCTCAGTACTGACACCCCTGGGCCCTCTCATTGTGCCTGGAGCTTTTGACTTTCATTCTGATGCTGCTTGTGTCCTTCCAGCCCAAGGAATCTCTCAGTGAGAAGCTTCTGCTATAGTGGGTAGCCTCCAATTCCATGGAATAATTTTATATCATTGTGACATTTGATTACTATAATCTCTATAAATAGAGTGGAATGACTTAGCCACATCCTCAGAGAACCACAGTACATCTTTTGGAACATGACTTCAATTTGAAATGATGCCACCAGATGGCCAGCTTTAGAGAAGATCAGCTGAACTTGTCCTTAAGTGGCCAAAGAGCCCCACATTCTAAAATTTTGTTGTGCCTGATATTAAACAATTGTGACCTTGTTGTAAACACAATCTATATTTTTTCACTGCCTGAGTACAAACAAATACTGTAGTGGATTCATTCATTTAATATAAAATATTCATACAGCTTTATTAGCCCACAAATAACAGAACATCCTACTCTCTATCTCCAATGAGAAATCATGTCCCATGATTACTTAATTACCCAGATAATTCCTGAGATTCTATTTGAGGGGTGAGTGTGAAGTAATGTGTTCCTGCTTGTTTAGGTACATTTTAAATCCCGTGGGTTTATATTATGGTTAACATAGCGGACAATGCCGTGTAAACCCATTGGATCACCACCTTTGCAGAGAGCATAATGCAAATCATAATGTAATTCAAATGATGTATTTACATAGGCGATAGGTCTTTGCATTAGAAAATGTGGCTCTACAAAATAATGATATTTAAAAGTAGTTTTCTTTTCCATTCAATATTATCATATATGTAATGAGAAACATGGCTTAAAGTTACTACCATGTTAGTATTGACATGCATATATTAACACACAGTAATGTGTATGTGTAAGGAAACAAATCATGCATATAAGCAGAGAAATATGTTCAATGCATAATTATTTACCATATTTAATGTTTCATACCATATTTATATTATGGAAATGTTGATAAGGTAAATATTTAAAAAGTACATAGCCAGTGCCTGTTTCATAGTGAACTGATAATTATAATTTGATTTTTGGTCATCATGAAATAACAAGGATCCAAATCTTTATCAGTGTGGTCACATCTTGGACATTATCATTACATATCAGTCTAAGTTGTTTTTTTTTTCCTTTAATAATATCAAATTGAATTGTTCATATAACCTACTTAACATGAAGCCTGCAATAAGTAAAATCCTAGGAAATGTTTACTATTGCTATTAATATATCGTTTTAACTGTATAGGCCTTGACATATCTGGAAGGGCTTTTAATATAGTTCCCTTTGAACTGACACAGCTTATTTAAACACAGAAAACTAAGAAGAAAAAAAATCACATTCATTTGGAGTTTTTCTTATTTAATATAGACTATCACTCATTTGAAAAAAAAATCTGACTGTAAAAATAATTAGCTTCTGTTTACATAGGTCATAGATATTTAGCTCATGCACTTTCCTAATCAGTAGCATAGGAAGTGCTTACAATGTTCAGGCTTGATTGCACTTTTTTTAAAAGACTATAATTTTCAATCCCATGAACCTTTTTATTATGCACTTGATAAGGGGTGAATTTACAGTGATGATGAAACATTTTGTACAGGTAATACTATACTTACAGATATGGGAATATTCTTCCTCCTGAAGAATGAACACATATAGACACTGAAAACCAAAAACAAAGTGAAAGTTTTTCAAAGACCAGACAAAGATGATGTTTTTCTAAACTCTTTGTCAAATGCTCAGGTATAGCAGAATACAATCATTTTACAAGACCTTCAGTTTGTTGCTTAAAATGGCAGGATGATTTTAGAAAATAAAAAATGTTCAATACCTGTGTGGACTTTATCCCTCTAGGTTCTTAGAATTCTATTGCTTCATGTTTGTAATCTCTCTGTATTGTCTTCATAAAATATATTTATAGTGCTAGCATGGTGCCTCTTAAAAAAACACATTTGATATCTTGTGATGAGTAAATCTAAAAGAAAGTGATGGTTTTGTTTGATTAAGCTCTTCCTCTCTTTCCTTCATAGCAGGCATGTTATTGAGCACTCTCTGAGGCTACACAATTTGGAAAATTATTATTTATTGAAATTCAGCATTTTTTTCCATAAGATATTTATATAAAACTGGATTATTTAATTTACATTAAATTATTATTTGATTCAAATATAGCAGTTTTTTCCCTTTTCTTTTAATTTTATTTTGTTTTCTACATGGAGCTGAGAGATGACCTTTCTTGTTAATACTGCCATGATACAATTTGAGGTCAATTTTGAAAAGTTTCATAACTACACAGCATTGGTTTAAGACTCTTCTTTTTTTAAAAAAATTAAATATCTATTTTTGAGAAAGAGAGAGAGAGACAGGGCACAAGTGGGTGAGGGGCAGAGAGAGAGAAGGAGACACAGAATCTGAAGCAGGCTCCAGGCTCTGAGCTGTCAGCACAGAGCCCAATGTGGGGCTCAAACTCACGAATTGTGAGATCATGACCTGAGCGTAAGTTGGATGCCCAACCAACTGAGCCACCCAGGACACCCAAGACTCTTCTAGGGGACAGACTGTAAATAATGTTCTTTTTATATCTTTGATTATTCCGTGTTTGGGTTTGTTGATTGCTATACTTTAATTAAGAATTTGCTATGTAACATCAAGTGTACCATAAAAGGTTTTTTTTTTCTTATTATTTTTGCAAAAAATATGAAAACTTGCAGAGATTTACTTGGAAATATTAAATTGCAACTGAGTTCTCTGGGAAACATTTTCTTTAAACTTCAAATGCAACTCAGAATGTTACCAATGCAATATTCAGAGGATTATATTTCATGTAAGATGTGGATTTGAACAAATAAATGAGTTGATTAAACATAAAAATGGATAAAATGTTGAGCAATGAGGTATTACAGCTAAATTTAACTTGGAGATAAGTACTGCCAAAATGTGACCAATCTTTTGTATACAAAATATTTACCATGAGAAAAATATGTAACTTACAAACACCATTACAGAAGTATGCATATTAAATAACCAAACATTGTTAGATCAGGACAAAGAAAATTCTAGTAGCATTATTCTGTTTTCTTAATCTCTTTCTTTTGCATATTCTAAAATATAGGGTAAATGTATGGAGTTATTTGATTAGAATCTTCAATAAGTCTAGAAAATAACTTTAGGTATAAGGAAATATTGTGTCTAGACATATTCCTATACATGTATCCAAAAATATTCTGGACATATTACTAAGTAATTAGCTAAATACCATCAGAGTTCAACTCATTATACTGACTTTTTTCCCCCTCATCTGTGAAAAATGACTTTGGGCTACATAATTCTAATATGTCTTTCAAATATAAAAATCTAGTTTTTCATGTTTCATGAGACTGGATTTATGTTGGTATTAGATCAAGTTTAGTATATTAATTACTTGCTCTGCAGTTTTTGAAAATTAATACAAATAGAAGGATATGTTTAAAAAGAAATTTATAAGAATCTCCTTAGTGCATCATTTGAATTATTTGCAGGGTTGTAGATCAAATAAAGTCATGATTTTCAAATGTTATCATCGATTTTCTCCACCCAAGCATTTTTGTTAGTGTATAAATTGAATACTAATATGCCAATTCTTGTCTAATAGTTATAAAAAACCTCACTGAGACTGATACTTTCTTCTTTTCTCTCTCAGATTTTTATTTTTTTTAATTAAAAAAAAATTTAATGTTTATTTATTTTTGAGAGAGACAGAGACAGAATTCCAGTGGGTAGGGACAGAGAGAGAGGGAGACACAGAATGTTAAGCAGGCTCCAGGCTCTGAGCTGTCAGCACAGAGCCTGATGTGGGGCTAGAACTCAGGAGCTGTGAGATCATGACCTGAGCCAAAGTTGGACGCTAAACTGACTGAGCCATCCATGCGCCCCTAATTTTTTTTTAATGTTTATTTATTTTTGGGAGAGAGAGAGAGAGAGAGTGAGAGAGGGAGCGCACACGAGTGGGGGAGGGGCAGAGAGAGAGGGAGACACAGAATCTGAAGCAGGCTCCAGACTCTGAGCTGTCATCACAGAGCCTGACGCAGGGCTCAAACCCACAAGCCATGAGATCATGACCTGAGCTGAAGTCAGACTGAGCCACCCAGGTGCCCCATCTCTCTCGTATTTTTACAATGAAGCCTGAGTTATGTAATTATAGTATGTATACATTAGCATTTTGTATTTACATTTGTATTTTAAAAGCTTAATAGTACAAAAAATTCCACATAACCTTGTTTTAAATTTACTTAATTTGAAAGAGAGAGAGAGATAACTCATAAGCAGGGGAGGGGCAGAGTGAAAGGGAAAGAGAGAATCCCAAGCAGGTTCTGTGGTCTCAGTGCAGAGCCCAAGGTGGTGCACCGTTTCACCAACTATGAGCTCATGACCTGAGCCAAATCAAGATTCGGATGCTTAACTGACTGAGCCACCCAGGTGCTTCTCCACTTAATTTTTATCATAGAAAGGTAATGAAAATGGTACTAAATTTAAGTAAATTAGAAAACCAAATGGTTTCAAGAATCCGAAGCAGGCTTCAGGCTCTGAGCTGTCAGCATAGAGCCCTATGAGGGGCTGAACTCAATGCACTGTGAGATCATGACCTGAGCTGAAGTCGGATGCCCAACCAACTGAGCCACCCAGACACCCAAGACTCTTCTATATGTACTCACTAAATGACTTGCAAATTATTTTTATTTTTTCTACTTTTTTTTGTATATTTATTTTTGAGAGAGAGAGAGAGAGAGAGAGAGACTGAGTGAGAGCAGGGGAGGGGCAGAGAGAGAAGGAGACATAGAATCTGAAGCAGGCTCCAGGCTCTGAGTTGTCAGTACAGAGCCTGACACGGGGCTCGAACTCATGAACCGTGAGATCATAACCTGAGCTAAAGTTAGATGCTTAACCAGCTGAGCCACCCAGGTGCCCCAAGATCTGTTTGTTTTTTGAATTCTCCACAACTCTTTATATATATATATATATATATATATATATATATATATATATACATATATATATATATATATATATATATATAATTTACTGAATAAGTAGTTAATATTCGTTCCATCCCTGAAAGTCCAATAGCCACAGATGGATTATACAGTAAGTGTGCCTCAGGCAAACTCAAAAACAAACAAAACAAAACAAACAAACGAACAAAACCTTGTTTCCTTATTTATCCTTTGAGGGTATTCCTAAACATAAAACATATCATCATCATCACCATCAAAGCAAAAAGGGGTATATTAAAGAGTCATAACTTTGAGGGTAAGAGGGAGGAGTTGGTTGTAAAAGCCAGGGACATGTAGGGAAACAAGTAAAGTTGCCTGGATAATTAGTTCTTCGTGTTAGTGGTAAAAATAACTTTCCATGCAGATTCCTAGAAGGTGCTAGGATCAAACTGAATTCAGGAACTGAGATAGTATTAATTTGAGATGGAAGAAAAAAGGGCTGGTCATTGCTGCAAATTAAATAAAGTTTAGCATTAAGAGAGGTGGCTGCTTTTAAAAAACCTCATGATCAGGCAAGCTAAGCACAAGCTTCATAACTGGCTGCCCTTGTCTCAGCATAACCACATGGGAGAAGTACAAAGCTGCCAATATTAGACTGGGGAGGTAGGGTGAAACACAGAAAACATTCACCTTCTCTTAGACACACACATACACACATATCCAACATCATGACAAATAAATAAGTAAATACATAACTGAGTTGATTATACCCCAGAAGAAATGTGATTTAAGAAAAAAGACTGGAAAGTTTTGAAAATGAATATATTTCAGAACATCAAGTAGATAAAAGAAGGCATCATATGCAAACATAACAAGACATGAAAAAGTGAAATCAGAATTAAATAAAAATAACAATATTTTTTTAAAAGACAAACTAGGGGCGCCTAGGTGACTCAATCAGTTAAGTGTCCAACTTTGTTTTCCTTATGAGTAGTAATATTTTAACTTGTTAAAAGACTTAATGTGGACATTTAATGTGAATTTAGAATGGTTATTCATAATGATCTTTTTTTTAATTCAATGGATTTTATTTTTTTATTTTTTGAATATTTTTTAATTCAAATTTTAGTGAATATACAGTGCAATATTGGTTTCAGGAGTAGAATTCAGTGATTCATCGCTTACATACAACAACCAGTGCTCATCACAAGTGCCCTTCTTTAGTACCTACCCATCACCTGTCTAGCCCATCTCCCACCCACTTCCCTCCATCAAGCCATAGTTTGTTTTCTATCATTAAGAGTCTCTCATGGTCTGTTTCCCTCTGTTCTTGTTTCTGCCCCCTTCCCGTATGTTCATTTGTTTTGTTTCTTAAATTCAACATATGAGTTAAATCATATGCTATTTTTCTTTCACTGATTGACTTTTGTCGCTTAGCATAATACATTCTAGCTCCAGCCACATCATTGCAAATGGCAAGATTTCATCCTTTTTGATGTCTGAGTAATATTCCATCACACACACACACACACACACACACACACACACACTCACCACCTCTTCTTTACCCATTCATCGATTGATGGACATTTGGGCTCTCTCTATATTTTGGCTATCATTGATAATGCTGCTATAAACATTAGGGTGCATGTACCCTTTCAAATGTGTATTTTTGTATCCTTTGGGTAAATACCTACTAGTGTAATTGCTCGATTTTAGGGTAGTTCTATTTTTAATTTCTGAAGGAACCTCCATATTGTTCTCCCAAGTGGCTACGCCAGTTTGCATTCCTGCCAACAGTGCAAGTGGGTTCCCTTTTCTCTGCATTCTCGCCAACTTCTGTTTCTTGTTTTGTTAATTTTAGCCATTCTGACAGGTGTGGACTGGTATCTCACCATGGTTTTAATTTGTATTTCCCTAATGATGATTGATATTGAGCATCTTTTCATGTGTCTGCTAGCCATCTGGATGTTTTCTTTGGAAAATTGGCTATTCATATCTTCTGCCCATTTCTTAGTTGGGTTGTTTGGTTTTGGGGCATTGGGTTTGATAAGTTCTTTATAGATTTTGGATACTAACCCTTTATCAAATAAATTGTTCACACATATCTTCTCTCATTCTTTTAGTTTTGTTGATTGCTTCCTGTGCTGTGCAGAAGCCTTTTATTTTGATGAAGTCCCAATAGTTCATGTTTTCAAGCTACATTACAAAGCTGTAGTCATCAACACAGTATGGTAGTGGCACGAAACAGACACATAGATCAGTGGAACAGAATAGAAAATACAGAAATGGACCCACAACTATATGGTCAATCTTCGACAAAGCAGGAAGAATATCTGATGGAAAAAAGACACTCTCTTTAACAAATGGTGCTGGAGAATTGGGGAATGACATGCAGAAGAATGAAACTGAACCACTTTCTTACACCATTCACAAAAAATAAACTCAAAATGAATGAAAGACCTAAATGTGAGACAGGAAACCATCAAAAGCCTAAAGGAGAAAGCGGGAGAAAACCTCTTCGACCTCAGCCAGAGAAACTTCTTACTAGACATGTTGTGAAAGGCAAGGGAACAAAAGCAGTGGACTCTTGATTTGGGCTCAGGTCATGATCTCATGATTTGAGAGTCTGAGTGCCACACTGGGCTCTGCATTCTCTGCGGAGAGCACAGAGCCTGCTTGGGATTCTTTCTCCCTCTCTCTCTGCGCCTCCTGTGCTCACATGTGCTTGCTTTCTCTCTCTCTCAAAATAAATAAATAAACTTAAAAAAATAAAGAACAATATAATTTCAAATCTTGGCAAACATACCTATAGGCATTTAAATAAAAGTTAAATGGAGAGGTTACACATTAGGTTATACACAAAAATAAAAAATGGATAATAGAATACTATGGAGAAATTTATCAAGAATATAATGCTAATAATAAATAAATAAATTTAACAAAGAGAGTGCCAAAAACTGCCAAGAAAAAGAATACATTCCCTACAAAGGAATGGCAAGTAGATTAACAGAAGCCTTTTCGTTAAATTAGTATAAGCCACAAAACATTTCAAAGTGTTGGAGAGAAAGTATTCCATATCTAGGATTACCTACCTACCTAAAATATGTTATTTTACCTAAATATTAAGTGCAAGATAATGATATTTTAAAACACAAAGAACAAGACAGTTTGCCTCTTATTGACCCACAGTGAAAAATTATAGAAAGATTTACCTCAGCATAGAAGTAAACCATTAGAAATGTATAGTGTGCAGGAAAAAAAATGACAAATGCAGAAGTTAAATTAACTATTGACTTTAACTATAATATAATAACTGCTATCTTTTAAAGGTGAGGCTACTTTATTACTAATTTCATGTAAGGTCTAATATTTTCAAAACATGTTGAAAACTTACACTATTTTGTTTTTCAGGTGAAATATACATTGAATATTTTAGACAGTAGAAATCCATCTAGAGCCTCTAAATGAAGAAGGGAAAATGTATTGAAAATGTATCAGTCCAATTGAAAGTATGAAAAGAGAGTAATCGAAGTTATACAATGCTTAAAAAAACAAAACACACATACATGCAAAAAAATCTAGTAGTAGAAATGTTGAAGTATATCAATCTTCATGAATGTAAAAGGCTTATATTCACTTACTAAAGATAGATTTTCATAATGGTTAACCAAAACTTCGTGGGCTGCTTAGAAAGTAAACACCTTAAGTAAATTGCACTGACAAAGATAAATCCAAATTGAATGGGAATCACAACTAGCTCTGATGAAGAGCTTTATATGCTCATTTAAAAATTGATACAGAAGAGAAAAGAACCAAGGGTTTTCCTTACTGAATATCAAGAATTATTATAAAACTCTGGTAATTCAAGTATGTACTATCTGCATAGGAATAGATAGGTTAAAGGAATCAAATAGAGTATTTAAAAACATAATCACAATGCAGAGAAACCCAGTCTTTAACCAAGATAAAGTTACAAGTCAGATAAACTGCTTGAAAAACTTTAGGTGAGTAGAATACAGTTAAGGTAAAAATAAAATTAAAATACAAGAAAAATAAAGTAAAATATTGTCACCATACTATGCCACAAGTTAATTCCAGATCAATGAAAAGACTAAAATGAAAAACTTCAGATGAAAATACATGTATGAGAATATTTTTGGTGAAAGGAGGTTTTCTTTTTAAATATTACAGTTATCACAAACCATTAAGCAAAAAATGTATACATTATAATTAGAGACTGTATATGTTACAATTAAAAATGAAAATAGAAAATAGAATTCAAAATTTATTTTAAAAATCAGAAGTTGTTCAATGGAGGGGAAGCTATGTCCCCTGAGCCAGTTTTCCTTCATGCTTTATAGGCAATTGCGCCCCCCAAGGGCTGGTCTCAGCTATTTTTGTGTTTACTGTAGGACAATAACTGGGCTGAGTCAAACTTGTAGCTTGCTTTTTCAAGAAAAGTAATGAAATGAAAGAAGCATTTGAGTGTGCTTGAGGGAAGTTTTGATAGATTCTCCAGCTACCCCTCCGTATTTCTCAGCTGCTTTCTGGGTGTTCAAGGACCCATTTTGCAATAGATTCCCTTATTAAAGAAACTTGAGAGGCATTTCTCTCAGCCTCCAGCTGCAAGGAATCATTATGGTCATTTCTGGTTCTAATTCCATAAGAACAGGGGAAGGGAGATAAATTTTACTAGCGGTTTTGAGCCCAGCCAGTTCTGTTGGGAGTTTTATATTCAGTACCCAGAAAAGAAGACTTGGAGAACCAAAGTCGCTTTAAAAAAAAAAAAAAAAAAAAAAAAAAAAAAAAAAAAAAAAAAAGGATTGGTTGTCAGGGTTACAGGATTTTTCAGAATTACAAGTGTCCTGAAGCAGGCCATCTGAGGGTTGGATGTTGCTGCTAAATTTTGTTATCTGCCTTTAGACTAGAGACAGTATCTAGATGTAGTTGCAGGTTAGCTCCAATTCTATATAGGTAAATTCCATGTAGTATTTACCCCTAAATTTAATTAGAAGGAGACATCCCAAAGGACCGCTTGTGTGAAATTCTTAGAAATCAAACTGGTACCTGTGCCTTGCCTTTATTTTACTCTTGAAGCATTTGCTTCGAAAGATGGATACTGTAGGAAGTTGGTAAGGATATATTGCCTGGATTCACATGCCTAGGCTACCTAAATCAGTGGCTTTTGTATTGATTGACTGTTATCAAGAATGTGCAAGCACATGGTATACTTGGCCTGAAGCACTGTAAATATCCAATAAACACTTTTTACTGTTATATCATAACACATTATGTTACTGCTCTTTTTCATCTTTCTTCAGGTTTCTTTATTTCAAAATCTGTTGATTTTTTTAATCCAACTTTTTACCTCTAGTTTATTTTTCGAATTTGAAACAGTGGTATAAAATAAAATGCAAGTTCTCTTATGTCCCTTAGAAAACTAACTCAAATTGGCTGCGGTTTTGCTCATGACTTGTATTTTAATCGCCAGCTACCATTGGCCTCATAACTAGCTAGTATAGTTTCTGTTACTTCCTGTTAGGAATTAATTGGAAAGTTTCAACTGCTCTTGTCTGCTTTGGTTCAAATCACTGGTAATGTGCTCATGTTCAGTTGACTTAGCTGAAATCCATCTTTATGTTTGGTTTACTCACTGCTTTCTTTGTCTTTCATGAAAGTACACAGGTTTTGATTTTGAGAAATGTTTTGAAAATCCTCACGGCAGAATTAGGTCACGTTAACCTATATTCCCTCTTTTCCTTACACACCACAGTGGCCCAGATCTCTCCTTTTGGGAAGGCATTAGGTTGTTCTGAAAAATATTCAGGTCCCAATGATTTCTTCTAACTAACTGTGGACTCCATCATTGGACTTTCCCATACTTTTGTGAATATGAAGTAGAATACCTCTGAGACCCAGCTGACCTGAACAAATGGGCAAGTTTTCCCCATGGCATTTCAGTTTTAAATACAGAAGAAATTAAGTTGTTCCCTGTGCAGCACTTCATTGTTAAACTGTGACAGAATATTTTTTTCTTGTACTATAAATGTAGTCCCAGATTTAAAGAACATAGGCTGCTAGAAACCTTGGTATGGAATAGGTTGAATTTAAAATCTGTCTGACATTGACAAAATTGCAATGATTTTTTTTAATAGGAAATAAAATCTGTAACATAGTACCTTTGGGATTTTAGACAGAGTCAATCCTAAGAGCTGCATTCTTCCTTAATTTACATTTTAAGTGCTCATCAAGGTAGAAGGCAATGAATTCAGAAGACAGAGCTTATAATGATTTTCTCTTCTCTTGAATTAGAGCAATATCTTCAAGGTCATATAATATATTATTATTTTTAAAATTTTAAAACATCATTTTTCATGTTATATCAAGCAAAGTTATTGCAGCTTAGATACAAACTAGGATCACAGGACTTTTACACCAGACATACATGAAATTGCTTTTCCTTAGCCAACATTTTGCAGTGTGCAATGAAATTATATCCATAGTGTTTGAGAGAAAACAAGCAAACAATGGTCAATAATTGGTTAGTTTTAGTTTCCATAATTACTTCCAGTTGGTACTTTGAAAATAAGGAGGAAATTACTTAGAACTCTCAGCTTGTATTATTATGACATACAGATGTTATTCCTTAATTTTTTCTTGAAAATACAAATTAAAAGACAAAGAAAAAAATGAACTTTATCATTCTGATTAATTTTTTCTTCTTTGAACTTAACATACCAAACCTCTGGGATATCAGCTTTAAGAGATCAGATGAATAAAGAAAAAGTGTAAGAAGAGACCACAGAAGGATGGCTAGAAAAGTGAAGGGAGATCGTTGGAGTCTTGTGTGATTGAAGCTACAGGGAGAAAATGTCAAGTAAAGTGGTCACTTTCCTAAGAGCACTTCCTTTTTTTAAATTTTTAAAAAATATTTATTTATTTTTGAGAGAGAGAGAGAGAAAGAGAGAGAGACAGAATCCAAAGTAGGCGCCAGCACAGAGCCTGATGTGGGGCTTGAACCCATGAACTGTGAGATTAGGACCTGAGCTGAAGTTCGAGGCTTAACCAACTGAGCCACCCAGGTGCCCCTGTGAGAGAACTTTCAATGGATTTGTTGGTGAAGCTGGATTTCAGTTGGTTGAGAATTATAGTGCGAGTGTTAAGAAAATCAGTTTATGAACACAGCCACAGGGAGAATCCATATCTTTTTATTTTAGCTATTGTTCTTTCTACTATAGCATGCTGCTACTCAGCATTACAAATACATTTGGTACAGTTTTTAGCAATGGATATTTTCAGTTTATCAACCACAAGAAGAAAAGTGCCTGCTTGATGTCAGATTTCTGTGAAAATGAGCTGAAACTCAGAAATTCAACATATCAAATAAACTGCATACAAAGATACAGGAACATTATTGAAGCTGCTTCTTTTATGAAATTGTCACACATAACCCAGGTGGACATACAGTGTAGAAAAGCTAAGTGCAGAATATTAAGATATATCATGCTATCGTGGTTATATTAGTCAATGTTTTTTAACCACTTATTCTGTACCATGTTGCAGACGGCAGCTTTTAGGAAGGTGGAGAATTGATGCCCCTTTAGGTGTACATATAAACATATATAATCCAGAATATTCATTCAAGTTTATTATAAAATAACTCCAGTTTATTAATTGGAAGAAGGAACTGACAGAAGATTTGATAAACTGTATGGAAATAATTACATAAAGTTTTTTTAATTGTTTAAATGTATTTATTTTTGAGACAGAGAGAGAGAGACAGAGCATGAGCAGGGAAGGGACAGAGAGAGAGGGAGACCCAGAATCGGAAGCAGGCTCCAGGCTCTGAGCTGTCAGCACAGAGCCTGACACGGGGCTCGAACTCACAGACTGTGAGATCATGACCTGAACTGAAGTCAGACACCCAACTGACTGAGCCACCCAGGCAACCCACATAAAGTTTATTTTTAAATATTGTCTATTGAAGGCCATCATAAACAAAAAGACATATGGAATTAATTTAATTTCAACCTATACATAACATACTTTTTTACTATTGAATCATGAATGTGTTATAAAGTCAAGTCTGGGGACCTTCTTTGGGAGATTGAATATTAGTCACTATATGTTGTCTTGTTTTTTTCTGCCTAAGTTTGAGGCACCAGTACATGCAATTTGAAGTCCAGGCTATTGTAAGGTTATATAATTTAATAAAATTCCTTGTTTAAGTCAGCTAGACCCAAAGTTTCATTCTGTTTCAGTTGTCAAACATGCTTTAAAAAAATAATAATAATACTATATATCTATATATCTATATATCTCCTGTACTATATATAACCATTGTATAGAACTATAAACCTTTTTTTTTTTAATTTTTTAACGTTTATTTATTTTTGATACAGAGAGAGACAGAGCATGAACGGGGGAGGGTCAGAGAGAGGGAGACACAGAATCTGAAACAGGCTCCAGGCTCTGAGCTGTCAGCACAGAGCCCGACGCGGGGCTCGAACTCACGGACCGCGAGATCACGACCTGAGCCGAAGTCGGCGGCTTAACCGACTGAGCCACCCAGGCGCCCCAAGAACTATAAACTTCTATATGGTTATATATCTCTCACAAATTTTATATATATATACATATATATAAACATATATATTCATAAAATCATATATATCATTCATATATATATATATATTCATAAAATCACTTATTCATATAATAGTATATGCTTATATATAACAAATATATCTAAAACTACTGTATAACTACAGTTACATAAGTGCTACTGTAACCACGTATTTATAACTTTAACCACAGCTATATATAACCATCTTCCCAGTGAAGATTATTTTGATCAAACAAGTGTACAAACAAAATTATCCAAAAATTCTACTTGAACAATATGATTCTGTAGAGATGGTGATGCTGAAGTCCTTTCTGTTGGCTTTTGCAAACTCTTTCTGTTGGCTTTCTATTTATATTAAATATAAAGTTGTTGGGGTTCACAGAGTTGCGGCTTCTAAACAGTGCCTTAGACACTTAAAACATTTGTACATGTGTTATTTATTTCCATAGTGAATGGATTCTGGTCAGAAGTGTTGTAGCATTTAAAAGAAAAATACTGTATTTGGAATCAGGAGAGTGACATTACACGCCTATGACTACTTTCCTTGTAAGCACAAATGCTATTCTTGCTGCTTACTATTGTCCTCCCCTATAAAAAGAAAGGGTAACACTAGGTGTCTAATATGAATTTCACTTCTCTTATCTTGTATTCTGTGTTGAAGTTCATTTTTTTATCTTAAAAATGTTTTTAGTGCACCAGAGTGATTAATATAACTGCAGCATAGTTTTGTAAGGCAAAGATGGCTTTGGAAAACAAATATTTACCACCCAACATACTTTTCATAATGTGGGATTTTCAATTGTTTAAAGGAGAGTACTCACATCTTTTTTAAAAAATTAAATGGAATTCAGTGTGAATATTTTCGCCTAATGCAAGCTTAAATTATTATACATTTCACACTGCAGTCCTTCCAAAATGCCAATGAATATATTTTATCTATATTTAGCTTCTTTCTTTTTCAAATTAAGCTGGCTATTGAAAGGTATAATTGGTTTGAATCTGGACAGTTTTGTTCATCCAAATTAATGACTCAGATGTCATTGAAATCAAAGTTCCTCCTTTGAGAGTTAAATTAATTTAATGGTCATAATTCTTATTATTTAACACTTATATTCTATTCTTATCTTAGATGTTAAGAAAAAAGTATACTGCATATGTTATACTCTTTCAATACAGAGTTTTATATTTAAAAGTTTTGGTCTTTTCAGAAATATGAACCGATAAGGTGGGATTAAGAACTAAAGAAGTTTCCATGTTTTTGAGTGTTTCCATATAGAATTGAAAGACACTCACCCATGCAGTATGGACAGAGAAGTCACATAGCTATTGTTCTCATTATCACTGCATTTGTTTATACTGTATCTCCATTTACATTGATCCAAAGTGAATGTCAAGTGAAAGATTCTCTCTTCCACTAGTATTCAGTCTAAATAAGTAGTTGTTTGTCCTCTATGGCTACTTCATGTACAGGCTATTCTTCTATATCTGCATCATTTTGTGCATGTTAAAAGTAGAATTAAATCACAGAATCATGGGTCAAAGGTGATTGGAGTCAGCCTTGGATTCAAATTTGACAATAACCAGTTTTGTGAACTTGGAAACCTTATCCTGATAAGTTTCTCTTTCTTTATATTTAGTTCAAATAAGCAATAATATCTATCAGAAAATATTTTTTGGATAATTAAATATTATTAGGTATCATCCTAGTATGTCTAGTAGGATATGTATGACGTGTTTTTCCTTTGCTCTTCTCCTATATGGTTCTACAGTATGAAAGTGGTGACTCTTAGCTGTTTTCTTTTTCTTTTTTTTTTTAATTATACTTATTGGACTGGATATTTGAAGAAAGGACAATGATTAGGAGATTACATTGCTCTGATGAGGATAATCTACTAATAGAGGGAAAGAATCTGCTTCTGTGATAGGGAGAATATATTTCCCATAACAAAAGTAGATCCTTTGGAAAAATTTTTATCCTAGGAGAAAGACTAAATTAGAACTCAACCACAGAGTTCAAAGCCATGGGTATGAAGTTAAAGTGGGTCAAAAGATACAAACAGGTACTGCAGCAGATCTGCCTGATAGATACAGAAGAAGTCTCTCCCATCTTTCCAACTTCAGTTGAGCTAAGGAATGAAAAGACTGTCAGTTCTTGACAAGGGAGGCTTTTCCACAGGAACTCCCCACTGAAAACCTGGTTTTGATCCAGTTGTAAAACAAAAGCTTTTTATAATAACAGCAACTTGAATTCTAGATTGATTTCATAGTCAGTTTTAATGAATATTTTCAATTACATGAAGAATATTAAGAATCCCTTAATGTATACCTACTATTTCAAATTAATTACTTATCACCATTAATTTATTCATTCATTTATCTATCTAAAAATATTTATTGAGCTCATGCTGTATGCCAGGTACTGCTCTAATTCACACAGGTAATTAACAAAGTCCTGTCTTTATGGAACTAATGTTCTGGTTGGAAACGTAGAATACACAAACCAGTAAAAAATATAGCATGGCAGATGATAAGACCTGTGGCTTCCAGCCATTGCATTCCAATGAAAATTTCCATCTATCTTTTTCTTCAAAATTAAAATTTCACTATTTTCATTTTCTCTACCTCCTAGCAGCATTTATTCCTTATTTTGACTAAAACTGCCTGAGGGCTTAGTCTTTGGACCTCTTCTCCTTTCCAACCTCTTCCCATCTCATACCTGGGTTAGATGACATATAAATCCCAAGAACTCCAAATAGGTATATCTAGCCCATACCTCTTTGCTGAACTTCAGGTTCCTATATCCCAATGAATATTCAACATCTCCAATAGGACTACCAAAAGGCCTCTCAAAAAAGGAATAATAGTTTTCTCCCTCAAACTTGTTTTTCCCCATATCCTTATCCAGATCAGTAAATCTACCCAGATGGAATAATCTGGTATAGATTCTAGACTATATAGTGTCATAAATCCCTTCCTGCAGATGAGGCCCAAGTAATGCAATTGGTTTTGTTTAGGTTATACGATATGACACGAGGTAGGTTAAAAGTCAATTTTTCTGTCTCATAGAATTATAGAATACCAAAAAGGAAAAAAAAAAGTAGTAATAATTTAGGCCACCTCCCTGTTTCAGAAGAGAACAGAGAAGTCTATGGAAGTTAAGAAACTCCCTAGATTGTGACGGAACCAGTTTAGTGTATCTCCCTCTGCAGCTATATAAGGATGTTAACCTGTTTAAATCAATCACCACCGTGCAAGGTGAAAAGACACTTAAGGGAGATATGTAAAAATTGCAGCAGAGAGCAGCAAAGTCCATGTGAAATTGACAGGGGAGGTTTCACAAAGGAAGTGACTGGGGATATTTCTTGGAAGACCTATAGTAGTTTTCTAGGCTGGACTGAGAGGCAGTGAGGGTACTTCCGGTGAAAGCCTCAGATACTTGACTTTTCTGCAACCTTTGATAATATTGGGAATTGCTTCACCTTGATATTCTTTTCATTCATAGACATAATACCACAGTTTCCTTCCCCATCTCAAATGCTACATTTTGTTCCTAAGGCAATACTTGAACACTCTTAGTTTGTTTTCCCAAATGGTGAGATTCTAGAGAATGTGTAAACAAATCAAAATCCCTGAAATATTTGAATCTACTAAATCATGTAACTACTCTAAATCCTACTGCCATAAGCAGCACAGCATGTTACACCATATGGTGAATAAAATAGTTTGATTCAGAGAAAAATATTATTTTCTGAAGAAAAGAAACCTCTTTCCATTCCCCTTACCATTTTCGAGTCTAACTTTGTTAAATCAAACATTAAGCAGATACTTTTTAGATTTGTGAACATTTTGTTTTCCCTAAGTTAATAAAGAGATTGTTTTCTGATGCTTCCATATACATGTTGGGGTTACAAGGAAAAGTCATAGGATCATTATTGCACCATCTGTTCCAGCTGGTTTGTTTTAGTCACATGCTCCTCAGTGTTCTTACTGAGCTATCACAAACTGCCAATTAATTATGAAAAGCTAACAGGTTGTCAGAGGTTATAGTACTGAGAAAGTTAGATCATGAGTCAGTATATCCTGGGATCGATTACTACAGATTTACAATTTCCAGAACACCTTCTGTGGATGAGTGAACTTTTAAAGACATAATAATGGCATCCTTTGGATCCTGTAGCTGAAGAGAAATAAGAAACTGATGATTATTTTCTGAGCATCCATCAAGAAGAGTCATCTTTTTATTTAGTTTGCTAATTGATTGCTGTATAATTGGATTCAAATATTTTCTTAGTAATATCTTAGTGAAGAAAATCTTGCAAGGTAGCCCTTCACAGAAGATAAATGCAGAAATTGGTTGTGTTCTTTTGTCTTGTCTAACACTCAGTGTTGAGCTCAAATGCCTATCTGTACTAGAATTACAAAACAAAGAGATATGACTTTTAATATCAGTTGTTTCATTTTATCTGTGGTATCAAGTAAATCACTCCAGTTGCATGATAGCTTTTGCTGAGATAAAGCATTCATATTTTAAAATTTTGTGTAACTTGGTATTATTAAGGAATTTTATACTTGAAAATTCTAGGACTATCAATGAAAAAATTAATCATGGTTAGTAATATGAAAAGTAGATTTAAATGTTATAAATAAGTTGTATATGATGCACTGAAGGCTTACATGTTGACTTGTTATTAACTTTTGGTGAAATTTCTTAAAGTAGATATTCCTAGTCTATTGCCTCTTGGCAGAGAAAATATTTCAGGAGACTGTTGAACTAATTATCAATGTGTGGAAGTTTACTTACCCAAAATTTATGAGATTTTTGGTCACCTATTAAAATTTTGTTCATTCAGTTTATATAGTATATGAAATATTTGTAGCCCTGTGGAATATATGTGTGTGACTGTGTGTGCATGTGTGTGAGAGTGCATTAGAAAGAGGAAGAAAAAGTGGTGCCTGGGTTAAACCACCGACTTTGGCTCAAGTCATGATCTCGTGGTTTGTGAGGTTGAGACCTGTGTTGGGCTCTGTGCTCACAGCTCAGAGCCTGGTGCCTGGTTTGGATTCTGTGTCTCCCTCTCTCTCTTCCCCTCCCCCACTCATGCTCTGTGTCTCTCTTGACTTCTCAAAAGTAAATAAACAGTAAAAGAGAGAGAGAGGAAGAAAAAGAGAAACCCTTAAATGTTCAGCTTAAGAAATTTATGACTTCACCTTTACCCTATCATGGTGGGACAAGGTTGTGATCATACCTCTTTTCTCCCTCTCCTGTTTGACAACAGAGTAAAATAGTATTCAGAACCCTTAGAAAATATCCCTTCAGCTCAGTTGGTACTGTTTGCTTTATTCTTGGGCTCTATCTTGGATTTAAAATATTCCATCCAGTTGTCTTATAAACAAATATTTACCTCTGAGAGAAGGATTAGACTATACATCAAAATGACAGCAAAGGGAGGGATTGCAAATGAAATTATTTAGTTTTCTGGGTTAGTTTTCAGACATTTTGTAGTGGTAGTGAAATAGGAATTGCATTCAACTTCATCAAAATGCAAAAACACACTCTGTTTTTTACTATTGAATGCAGGATGACATTCATTTATGCATTCATTTATTGAGTGTCTAGTAGGTACCAGACAATTTGCCAGTCCCAGATGATATAATGCTAAAAAGAAAAAAAAAACAACACAGATCCCTGCATTCATGAACTTTGAAGGAGATGATAATTATATAATGCAGTGAAGAAGACCAACATTATTCAAATTATCACATTAATGATGTCTAATTACAAATGATTGCTCTGAAATGAAGGGGAACTGATCTATGAGAATGACTAGTTAAGAAATGCAATTCAGGCTTGGTGTGATGAGGACAACCCTTAAGGGATATGTTTGATATGTGAAGCCCTTTGGGTGATAAATGGGGGTGGGGAGAGGTGAATTTCAAATGGTGGAAATACTGTATGAAAGTCTTATAGTGAGAATGGACCAAGTAAGTTCAGTGTGGCTGGAGAGCAGTTCTTTGGAGGAAGAGAAAGATTGCACAGCCTAGACTTATAGATTATTTCAGGGATTTTGGTTTTTATTTCAAGGGTAAATGAGTATATCTTAAAGTTATTAACAAGGGCAATTACATCATGATATTTGCTTTTGACATGATCACTCAGGCTATTGGGTAAGGAATAATTCAAGGTGTATGTGCATAAATGTGGATGGCCACTGAGGATGTGATTGAGGCAATTTAGGGGACAAGTGGTGCTGACAATTGAACTAGGGTTGTGACAGTAGACTGGAAAGAAACTAATGTTTGGGATATATAGTTTGACGGTAGAACTAACAGAATTTAAGGATGGGTTTGATATGAAAGGTAAAGGAGACAAATCTGTCTCCTTTGTCTCTGGCTTGAGTAAATAAATGAGTGGAAATCTGGGAAAGCATGACTTTATGTGGGGTTTGTATACTATAAACTGTTTTTGAAACATAAAGGTGGAGCTGTTAAGTAGGCTAACTATGCCAATCTGGAGATTGGATGAGAAGCAATAATATAAAGGTTTCCCCTGCTATCTGTAAGTATAGCCTTTCTATAAAAACTTTCATAAACCAAAAAGCATAAAATGAAGGAGGAATGGTCATTAATTTATACAGAAAAATTTTTGAATTTTCTCAGACCCCCCCAAAAAACCCCTCTTAAGTCTTTTCTGATACCTTAGGAGACATCTTGCTCACGGATGCACAAAATAAATCAAGATAAAGCATGGGTGCTCACAGACACAGTTCAAAGCTCTGGTGGCTTGGTGCTGACATGTTGAATGTAGTTGCCTGGGAAGGAGCTTGGTTGGGCCACTGTCTCTGCTCCATGCTCCTGAAGCGCTCTGCTTCCTTAAGGACTGACTGCAAAACAAATGCTCAACACTGTTAACCCCTTTCACCTTTTTGTTTTGTGAAAGCAAAAATCGCCTTCGCATTTCTTTTGGTTAGTGAAAACAGGTACTAACGTAGCTGTTCAGTAAAAACAAAGTGGTCTAAGGTAAGTTTCAAAAAGCGGGAGGTAGCTGTAATTAAAACCACAGATGTTGTTGAATGTTTGGCTGCATGAATAGAGTAGGTAAGTGGCTAACAACAAAATTTGATAAACTATAATATTAAATAGTGAAGCAAAGGAGTGGGATAAACTTGCAAAAGGGCTGAGAAGGAGTTTTCTTTACAGAAATTCTACAGAAATGGAAGTCAGGGGTGTCATAAAATTCCAGGTAAAGTGACCATTTCTTGAAAAAAAGAAATGTTACTTGGATAGGGTGATAGAAATGCTTGCATGGACTCAGTTCAGAAGTTAGCTAGAATGAGATACACAACTCTTTCAGAAAATTCAAAAAGTAGAAGAGAAAAATGATCTTTAAAAAATCTTAAAAAACCTTAAGATTTGAGCATCTTTAAAGATGGACGTTAATAATTGGGTGGGCAGTTTAGAAAACAGTAACCAGCATGGTTAAATACTTGGTTAAGTTTCTCAAGAAGTCAGATGTATGGTATGGATTAGGCAGGAGCAGAAAGAGCTCTTTTTTTTTTTTTTTTTGGGGGGGGTAAATTAGGTGCAAATATATGTTGGTGAAAATGATAAAAAGAAATATAGTTTAATTCAAAGCATTGATTTGTTGGTTAGGAAGAGGGCTTAGAGTTATATGATAATAAATTTATGCCATTTTACAATTTCTTTTGTGTGTCCAAAGACACAGAGAAGTGGAAAGACTCATATAGTTTTGAGTTTAAAGCACTTATGAAGAAATTTTTTGAAAATATTCTTTGTGATAGTGTTGGAAAAATGCACTCACAACTCAATATAACTGTCTGCCTAATTGTTGTTGTACCTCAGTTTATTAAGTGCCTACCATAGAAGACTGCCTTATCAAACTGTCAGCAGTCTTTACTAGTGAATTATTTTAGTTAAGTGATATTCATCAAATGTACTCAAAGAGGAGTTCAAGATTTATAAGTATGTTGATAATTGTACTCTATACAGATGCTTAGAAAATTAACCATGGTTTAAAGTTGGGTTTTTTTTTTTTTTTTTCATTTTCATTTTCTTTCAACTTGATTTTAATTATTTTTTTCCTCAATACATTTTGATTGGCTTCTATATTTCTATGTATGTAATGTTGTGTAAAGCTGTACGAGTGAGAACTTTTTTAAAAAACTGTTTGTTACGATGAAGGGGATCCTAATCTTTAATTGGAGAGGCTTACCTGTTATGGATTCAGTTGACAGTTGCCTACAAGTATTGATTAGATCTGTGGAGATTTCTATGCACTATTGAATATTTCTTGATGCATTTTTTAAATATATAATGCATTTTCTGATTACTTGCAATGCTAATTTTCACAGGTGGAAAGCAATAAGAATGTTTAAGTGCTGGTCAGCTGTTTTGGTTCTTGGATTCATTTTTCTGGAGTCAGAAGGAAGGCCAACCAAAGAAGCAGGATATGGCCTTAAATCCTACCAACCTCTAATAAGATTGCGACACAAGGTACAGTCACCACTCTGAATTTGCACACAATGCCTACCAATTATGAACTAAACTACTAGGTGTCTGCTTTATTATTCACTCAGGAGCACTTATGTCAGTATATGCCTTCAGAATAAAATTTCCACATAAAAATGCACATTTAAAAATGAGAAATGACTAATTTAGAAATTTATAATTTGGGGAATTAAATATTTATGGACAAAATATAGAGATGGTTTATTGAAAAAAAAATCATTAAAATTTACATTAGGCCATAGTAATGGATTTATAAAAATAAGTAAATCTGTTAACCTAATCAATCAGATAGTTTCTGTCATTTCCATATTAAGTTTAGGACTTTTTAAACTAAACATAAGTGTTATGTTTTTTAATTAGCGATAAAAGTAAATAAAAAAAGGATATCTATTCCATCTGGAGATATATAGGTTGACAAAGAATTAGAATTTGTAGAAATCATTAGACATTTTAATTTCATAAAATTCATGTTATTTTATATTGGGCAAATACATCACTTCCTTATGTTAAATATTTTCAAACATAAAATAAGTTGATATTTAGACATACTATAAATTATATAGATTACTTATGTTAATTAATTAATTATATTAATTATATTATACTCATATTAATTAAGCTAGTGCTTTTATTTTAATAACAGATCATTATGCTAAAGCAGTTTCATCCAATCAAATTAATTTAATCGAATTAGATTAAATCAAATCAAATCAATACATTTTGGTCTTAATAGAAAGCAGATAATAATAATAATTATGGGAGAAAATATATATTTTAAAATTTCTTATGTTACTTGTCTTAAAAGAAACACTTGAAATAAATATAAGTACAGTTGACCCTTGAACAACATGGGGTTATTTAACATGGGGTTAGGGGCACTGACCCCTGCATAGTCAAAAATCTAAGCATAACTTTTGACTACCTCAAATCTTAAATACTAATAGGCTACTGTTGACTGATAACATAAACAGTTGATTAACACAGATTTTGTATTGTATATGAATTATATGCTATATTCTCACAATAAAGTTAGCTAGAGAAAAAAACATTTTTAAAAATTAGAAGGAAAAGAAAATTTACATTTATACTACTGTACTACATTTATTTAAAACATCATGTATAAGTGGACCCACCCAGTTCAAACCTGTGTTGTATAAATACATGTATGTTTTCATGCATGTATTTTTGCTAAAAATTATTTCATAATATTACAGCGTTTTGATAAAATAGGTAACTTTTACTTGGATTTTTATGTGCCAGACCATAGGGTAAGCTCTTAAATGTCATATTTTATTTAATCTCCAAACAATCTTATAAAGATGTACCAGTTTAATTTTATATATGAAAAATCAATTTTATAGAAACATTAAGGGATTCAATGAATGCATACATTTATTAAACATATTAACTGACCAGGGTAATGTGAAGTATAAGCTTGATAGCCAGAAAAGAAATAAAATAAGTAAAATATGAAAATATACTTCAATGTCAAAAATCATTGTTGAAATTTATTCATGTGTGAAAGGAAATAAGTTTCTAGGTAAATGCAGCTGGAGAATTGGACGTGTTCTGCTACCTTTCAATTATCATTTGTGTTCCCTACCTCACAGACTGTCAGTTTCATCCTACTCCAATTTTTAGAAATAATAACTGCTTTATGAATATTCTGAAAACATTATTAATGCAATGTACTGGCTTATTTTGTTACATACTAGTAATTATTTAATCTTTCCGTTTGTCTCCCCTGAGTTATATGTTTTGAGGTCGGAAACTATGCCTTTCTAATCTTTTCATTCTGGTGCCATGAGTATAATTGATACTGTTTAATTGACTCCATGGGGGAGAAATGATCAGCAGAATGCATGGCTATGCTGTTTTTATTGTTCTTCTGCTAAATATAATACCACAGGTTTTTATGTGTCAGTGTACTTTTATAAACCATTTTGAATTAAATGTGGATATTGAAGATAAATTATTTATCATGTATTGCCATGAGATTTAAACCTTTAAAGAAAAGAAACAACACAGTGAGTCAAGCCTGTTTTACAAACACAGATAATCACTCCAAATGATCAAAGTTACCTCTCAGTCTTTTCCATCTCTATGGGTCTTACCTCTGAATAGTTACAGATAATATATTATTACTGTTATTTAAAAACAAAATGGCAGAGAATATTAGTAATACCTAACTTTCCAACAATTTTGGACAGAGGTAAAATTAAGTTATAAAAGGATTTCATGAATGTGTGTGTGAAAGTGTGTATCTTGACAAAAGTAAAGAATATCCTAGGTTGTGCCAGTCCCTGCCAAAACCCCACCAAGTACTTTCCACTCACTAGCAACACCCCTACCCAACCACAGGGAATACAAGGTCTTTATTTCCCCAAGACCTTGAGGATTAAGCTCATTATAGTCTGTCTGTCTATCTATCTATCTATCTATCTATCTATCTATCTATCTATCTATATAAAGTAGGCTCCAACACGGGGCTTGAACTCGACCCTGAGATCAAGACCTGAGCTGAGATCAAGAGTCAGATGCTCAACCGACTAAGCCACCCAGGCACCCTGACTTTATTTCTGTTTGAATCAATTATTATTTGGATTCCAGAAATGCCCTGCCATCCTTTTTCCACTGATTCCCATTTCAGTTATGCTTAGTTGCAACGTTAGTGGTAAGGCTTTCACAAACCATAATTAAAAACTGTTACAGTCACAGACATTTTCTATCTCTCCTTTTAAAATACATTTTCATCTATAGAATTTATCACCATTTGTCATATATATTTATATGAGAAATATATATGTTTTATATGTGTATGTGTATATTTGACTTACTTATTAGTTTATTGGATTGTTCCCTTCCATCATGATGTGAGCCACTATTCATCTTGCTATCCTACAGCACCTAAAATTGTATTTGGCACATGGCCAACATTTAATAAATATGTATGGAATGAATGATTCCACCTGCTGACTAGAATAAGGCTGAAATCATATATTATATGGTATATATAATTATATTATATAGTTTATTATAATTATTAATAAATTAGGTATGATTTTTCTATTAATTTATCATAGTAAGATCAACAGAGAAATACTTAATAAAATGTTTAAAATAGATTATTTTAACATACATGAATTAACTTACTATTGTTATTTCCTATTATTTGTTATTATTTATTGTAAATAAAAATGGTTTTATTTAAATCACAAAGAATATAAATGTCTATATTTCTGTAAGACTTAGGGAACACACGAGAAGATTTTCTATTTGGTTTAGGCTCCACTGTATTGAATATATTTATTGACTAAAAAACTATAAAGTAAATAATAGATAAAATAGATCTTGAGATATAATTAGCTATTTTCCACATTTTCCCCAGAAAGATGTCAGTACTTTGAGTCTAAACAAATATTATGTTTAGGACTCATGTTTACCAAATGTTTGTGTGCCAACTGTATAATGAATCCTCGTTAGGGAGAAAAAGTGAAATGTGACTTATTTGTCAGATTACATAGAAATACATTGTAGATAGAAATACAAATATGTATGTACATATTTTTTTATCATTTATAACTATATGTACACATAAATATGATTGAAAACCTATGTCTGTGTCTCAAGATAAAAATGAATACCATATAAATTCATCATGTTAATTATAGAAATTCTAATTATAGTCCACAGTATGTCTGAAGGAGCTGATCATGTGTTTTAACTGCTGTGTTATCCAACAGGCATTTATAAAACATCAAATGTAAGGATTCAGTAGCTTTATTCCATACATTAGGTCATTTAATTATGAATATTCATATGCAGTAAGGAATTTTATTATTTCTTAGATGAGGAAATTAGATTCACAAATGTATAGTAATTTTTACTGTCACATACCTAGAAATTTAGGAGAAAGGATTTAGGATTGAATACACAGAGACTAAATAATGCAGAGTACACAATGAGAACTTTTTATAGTAATTTGACCTGTGTGCCATATATTTCCTATTCTCCCCACATTCTGATCACATTGTAGGAAGGTAGGATATTATATCCCTCTGTCGTTGGATGTGACTGTGTGTGTAGTTCTGGCCAATGAGTTAATAGAAGTGCCATGGAATGCATCTGGGCTGAACATTTGACTACACTTACAAAATGTTCCTGAACTCTCTTTTTCCTCTAGCATTACAAACAGCATCTGTTCAAGGTAGTGGTTGCTTAATCATCCCAAGTATCTAAATAACTAGGAGGAGTAAAACACCCAGGTAATTAGTGATTGTCTTGAAAGGTAAAATGAAAGAGAGAAAAAAAAAATAAAACAAAACACTTTCATTTTAAACCACTGAGATTTGAGAGTTGTTTGTTATCAGCATGACCATAGCCTATCCTCACCAATAAGGACAGAACTAGAACTTAAACTCTTATCACCTAATCAGAAATCCTGGGTTCCTTTGTCTGTACCATCCTGGTTTCTTATTTTATTTCCATTCTTTGGATTTTTCTTACTCTCTTTTCTCTATTTCTTTCTTGTCGCTACTTCTTTCTGGGTCATAATTTCCCATCATAGTATAATTTCCTATTGTATTTACAACCCTTAACATGTGTGTCCTAATATTTTGGCATATTGTCATATACTCTAATTGGTTGGTTGTAAATCCTGTTAGGAACAGAACTATACCTTACATCCCTTTTCTTACCTATAGCGCTGATCACATTGCTGCATCATTTGCTGCTGCTAATAATCAAAGTCAGGCTTGAAGGAAGACGTTATGAGGACAACAGGAGTGTTCTTTGAGTATACCTAGTGGTGCCACTTAAAGACCTTAAAATTCTTACATCCTTATGTGACCAGAGAATGCTATGTCCAACTTAATGGTACAGAACTACTCCTGCAAACCAAAAGGGGTTTATGATTCCTTTACCTTCTAAATCAAAATGTTTGTCTATGAGAGTAGTTACTATATAAATGGACAGAGTTAGCATAATTTAATACATCCATAGAGTGTTGCTATGCACCATTTTACAGAATACTTCAAAGATGTCATTTGTGGGAGATGAGTTTTTTCTTTGGTATTAAAGAATAGTAGCTGTGGATTGGTGAGAGTAGTAGGAGAGAACTCTAGGGCAGGAAACAAACATTAAAAAGCTCATCAAAACCATGACTGCTTAGAGGCTGGAAACCTTCAGGCAAACCTGGCAGCATTATTTCCTGACTGAGGAAAAATTGTTCCATTCCATCTGAAATATCTGACTGCTTGTAGCATGTTCAACAGAAGGATCTTAAAACGTTAATATATTCTGCAGAGGTCAGAAAGCAAATCAGCACAGTAGATAAGAGCAGCAAATGGTGGCAATGAAGGGAGTGAGGGTGTACTGGTCAAATAATCAACTAAATATTAAAGACTGCACTAAGTAATATATAAATCGAACTATTTATGCCATATACATCATAATGGCCGAATATTATTAATAAATCACAGATTTTTTCTAGTCAAGTAAATTATGTTTGAAAAATAGGAACATTTTTGGAATTTTATTTCTGAGAAATGAAATTCCAGTATTAACTGAGCTAGTTCCCGGACCAGGTTAAACGAGCATATATCACAGAGAATGCTACATGAGAAGATATGTGAGTTGAAGGACACCATGTCTATTGTATGGCCCATAAGCCTGCCTTTTCTTTGTATCAGAGAAAAACATGACCTTTATTACTCTGACGGCAAGTATTCCTGCCCTTCTCTGTGAATGGACATACAAACTCTTCTAAGGCTATAAATACACTTTCTCTTTGCTCCAGTGAGAGATGTTACCTCTATGTTTCAAGACAGTTTTCTATCCAAATATCCCTGGCAAGATAGTCCAGAGCAAATGGCTCAGTGTCTCTGTACATGACGCCTCAGTACATGAGGGGCCATGGAAGATTTTCTCTCAATGCATATGGAGAGCACCACATTTAACAGGAAGTTAGAATTGCCATCAGGTATATCTAAAGCCAAAATTAATTCTGTGTGTGTTTCCAAGTTGATGTGAACACCCAGTATGTGGTTATAGGATCGTCTTACCTTTTACCTGGTTAACTTTGTCCTTTCTGGAACTCTAAGGGGAGAGAAATAGTTTTCTCACCTTTGGATGTGTTGCTTGCATGTTTGTTCCATCAAACCAGGGTATATTTGATAAACTGGGGAAAATTGGCATGCAGTGGACTTAATCATTCTGCCTAACAAAACTAAGTCAAGAAAGGGATATATCTAACTTTTAAAATTCTCAAGGTGAAGACCTGCTACAGAAAATTGTCATTTTATCCCTTCAAGAATGAATTCTCAAAGCAGTACTGTTATTATAGATGTGTAAGGTGGTAGGCAAAACAGGATGCTCCTTTACAGTTCTCTGACTCTACATTAAACTATTTTTTGTAAACCTTTAAAAGTAGCTATAACTTGAAAGGCTGGAGCTACTTTGCATTGAAGATTTAAAGTTTTGAAACGTTAAAAATATGATGTTTTAGCATTCTATTTACATCTATTCACAAAGTATAACAAAGTAGGCAAATAAAGTCAAATTTATATAGTACATTAAAGCCAAGCTTGTGAGAATTCCAGAAAACTACTTATGTATCAGCCTTGGGCACATATCATGTTTTCTACCATCCCAATATGGATTTTCATGTGATTTGAGTCACAGTGCTTCCTCCAATGCAATGATTTGAAAAATTATCCTGATAGTTAAAAAATGGTTTTACCCCTGTTTTTCTAACAGTCATTGATTCGTTTACTAATCAACAAATACCAAAATATTAGGACCTACGTACAATGAAATAAGTTTGTCATTACTGTTCATTTTCTTTAGGTTGACTTCCAAAGCCTTCTTATGTTTAGATCTGGTTGTCTTTTCTCACCATTTCTGTGGCGAGGAGAGTACTACATCATATTAGCTTGATAGAAAATCCACCTATTAACACATCCTTATTATTTGCTAATTAAGCACATTATGCTACTTTATATTCAAAAAACAAAATATAGGTATGTTGTTTATAACAGGGTTCAATGTGGATATGCTACACTGTAGATGTAGGAAAAAGGATTGTGAGTTAACAGGTCGTGAGTTAAAGGTGAATGAAGTAGAAATGCCTTTATCTGATCATTAATATTAATATATTGCATGATAGCATTTGCATTCACCACTTTAATGTGTAAATTAATTATAAGTTGTTTTGTACATCTTCAATTATTAAAATTCTATTGTGAATTCAATTACCACACCTCTGTATTATAAATGAAAGGAAATATCCTGATTCATGAGCTTGATATTCAGCATGTTTAAAAGATAAACACCCTATGGTATATGAACCACAAATGAGTGTGTGGTATTACTTTTAACTAATATTACTCACTGTTTATTTCAGGCATCAGTTCCCTATGTATGAGCTGAGAGTTAGGTTTTTAGAGCCACAAAATAGTAGAAAATATTCAATCCATTTAAAAATATATATAAAGCCAAGGACCTGAGAGGAAAATTTCTTTGTTGAGGATCACACAGGTGGGTGTTGCTTGGCTAATGTTAGAATCCAGATTTTCCAACTTCCAAAACAGTTTTCTTTTCCTTTAACACTCAAGTCCAGGTTTTCATCAGCAAAAATATGCATTCACTCATTATATCAACACACATTTATTAAGTAGCTGCTGAACAAAATGCTTCAAATTAAGTTCTTAAATACACTTGCTGGTATGCCTGTGATCATTGGTGAAGTAAACCTCTCAAATGAGTGGGTTGAAAATACAATAAAAGACCTTATTTAATATATAGCAAGGGAACTGGCCCTCAGGGAGATCCAGTGCCAAGTTTGCTTCATAGAGAGTAGTCTACAGGAAATTTAGTAGTCTACAGCATATTTGCTGGGCTAGGCACTAGAAAAAACATGCTTAGTTAAGTTGTTGAACTAGTCACCAGGCTGTCTGAAAGTGATTGTGAGTTTATCAGTTGTGTGGGTTAAACAAACAGCCCATTCAGAGATGGGGTTGTCAGTCATTACACTAACAATTGGTAGAGATATTTGACAACATAAAAATTCTATTTTAAACATTCTGTCAGGGGCTTCTGGGTGGCTCAGTTGGTTAACGGTCAGACTTCAGCTCAGGTCATAGTCTCAAGGTTCGTGGGTTTGAGCCCCGTGTCAGGCTCTGTGCTAACAGCTCAGAGCCTGGAGCCTGCTTTGGATTCTGTGTCGCCCTCTCTCTCTCTCTCTCTCTTCCCCGCTCATGCTCTGTCTCTGTCTCTCTCAAAAATAAATAATAAACATTAAAAGTATTAAACATTCTGTCAAAAGTTTGCTTATATATTCTATCAGAAATCCTGGCAATGTGGTTTTGTTTTTGCCTCTTTTAGTCTTTCTCAATTTTCTTAACAGGCTTTTTTAAAATTTGTTTTTCCAAGGTAATTTCTTTTTAATTTTTTTTTATTTGAGTATAGTTGACATGCAATGTTATCTTAGTTTCAGGTGTACAACATAGTGATTCAGTAACTCTATATGTTATGCTTACTACTATTTTCAGTGCAGTTTTAGGTTAACAACCAAAGTGAGCCCAAGTTCAGAGTGCCCATATTCCTCTTGGCATCACACCTGTGCACCCCTCCTCCACTATCAACCTTCTGCTGGATATTTTGCCATTTAGATTTATATAAATCTTTTATAAAGACGTCACAAAAACGAGTGTTCTGACGATATTCAAATAAGTAAACAAATATAAAATTTTAAAATATATTATTTGAAGTGATGTAAACATTCTCTTAATTGTGTAAAGGTTTAATCGCTTATATTGTATTTCTTTCAAATTTATATTTTATTTCTTTTAAATTTTAAATATACAGCAAATTTGAATGAACTTTACAGTGAATGTTCATGTAACCAAAACCTAGACAAATATTTTCTTATGCTTGATTTTCACATATATGTGTATATGTTTGTGTGTATCTCCATTCCTCTTTTAATTTATTAATCTACCATATTTTTTATTTATTTCAAATTATAGACAGTACACTTTTCTGTCTTAAATACTTTAGTACATATCATTAATTAGAGTTAAATATTTATTTAGAGATTTTTTTTCTTTTGAGATGACATTTTATACACAATGGAAAGGTCTGCTCTTATGTTTTTATTCTTTGAATTTTGACAAATGTGTGCACATCTGCAATAAATACCAAAATACATGGGGCACCTGGGTGGCTCAGACAGTTGAGCATCAGACTTCGACTCAGGTCATGATGTCCCATTCGTGGGTTTAAGCCCTGTAACAGAGCCCCCTTCAGATCCTCTGTCTGCCTTTCTCTCTGCCACTCAACTCTTTCTCTCAAAAATAAACATTAAAAAAATTCAAAACTCAATTATTTCGGGGAAGATGGTGGCATAGGAGGCCAATGGGCTCACTTCATCCTGCTGATCACTTAGATTCCATCCACATCTGCCTAAATAACCCAGAAAAATGCCAGAAGACTAGCAGAACGGACTCTCCAGGGCCAAGCATAGACAAGAGACCCACGGAAGAGGGTTGGAAGGGCAGAGAGGCAGTGCGCGCTACAGGGACTGGCAGGAGGGAGCCGGGGTGGTGGAAGGGCAGCCCACCCTGCAAGGCAGAGCCCCAGAGTCTGGCTTGCAAAAGCAGAGGGACCAGACTCCCTGAGTTCTGACAGCCAGTGGGACTTAATATCTGGAATGTTAAAAGTCAACAGCTCTGTTCTCGGAGAGCAGGGAGGGCAATAGGACTGGGAGGGACTGTTGTTGAGCCCCAGAAGGAGAGCTCGGTGGGAGAACAAAGGCACTGGCAAGTGCCATTTCCCTCTCACATCCCCCAGCTGAAATTCCAAAGGGAACCAGTTCCCGTCACTGAACTTTCTTGCACCTTGCAAACGCCTAGCACTGTGCTTCTGTGGATCAATCCCTCTGACGGGCCTGCCTCTCTCCCAGTGCTGCAGGTCCCCTCCTGCAAGGGACCACCAAAGGCAAAGCAAGCTAAGACTGCCCCTCCCACCCCTGTTCACCTTGTGGATCCACACTGGCTAATATGTCCTATCCCATCAGAGCAGCACCACAAGCCTGGCAGTGTGCAAGTAGCCCAGACAGGGGCCACACCACTCCACAGTGAGTCCTGCCCCTGGGAGAGGGGAAGATAAGGTACACACCAGGCTGACTGTGGCCCCAGCAGTGGGCTGGGGACAGACATCGGGTCTGCCTGCGGCCCCGCCCACCAACACAGTTACTCTGGACAACACAGGAGAAGTGCCCTGCAGTTTGGAGCTACCACAGGGACTACCCAAAATGACGAAATGGAAGAATTCTCCTCAAAAGAAACTCCAGGAAGTAGCGACAACTAACGAATTGATCAAAACTGATTTAAACAATATAACAGAACAAAAATTCAGAATAATAGTCATAAAATTAATCGCTGGACTTGAAAAAAGCATAGAGGACAGCAGAGACTCTATTGCTACAGAGATCAAGGAACTAAAAAATAGTCATGAGGAACTAAAAAATGCTATAAATGAGGTGGAAAATAAAATGGAGGCGGCCATTGCATGGATTGAAGAAGCAGAGGAGAGAATAGGTGAATTAGAAGATAAAATTATGGAAAAAGAGAAATCTGAGAAAAAGATAAAAAATCCAGTAGTATAAGGGGAGAATTAGAGAACTAAGTGATGCAATCAAATGGAACAATATCCGTATCATAGGAATTCCAGAAGAAGAAGAAGAGAGAAAGGGGCTGAAGATGTACTTGAACAAATCATAGCTGAGAACTTCCCTGATCTGGGGAAGGAAAAAGGCATTGAAATCCAAGAGGCACAGAGAACTCCCTTCAGACGTAACTTGAATCAATCTTCTGCACGACATATCATAGTGAAACTGGCAAAATACAAGGATAAAGAGAGAATTCTGAAAGCAGCTAGGGAAAAACAAGCTCTAACTTACAAAGGTAGACCCTTAAGAGTAGTGGAAGACCTATCTACTGAAACTTGGCAGGCCAGAAAGGAATGTCAGGAAATCTTCAATGTGATGAACAGGAAAAATATGCAGCTGAGAATCCTTTATCCAGCAAGTCTGTCATTTAGAATAGAAGGAGAGATAAAGGTCTTGCCAAACAAACAAAAACTGAAGGAATTCATCACCACTAAACCAGCGCTACAAGAGATCATAAGGGGGATTCTGTGAGTGAAATGTTGCAAGGACCACAAAGGACCAGAAACATCACTACAAGCATGAAACCTACAGACATCACAATGACTCTAAACCCATAACTTTCTATAATAACACTGAATGTAAATGGACTAAATGCTCCAACCAAAAGGCATAGGGTATCAGAATGGATAAAAAAAAACAAGACCCATCTATTTGCTGTCTACAAGAGACTCATTTTGGGCCTGAGGACATCTTCAGATTGAAAGTGAGGGGATGGAGAACTATCTATCATGCTACTGGAAGTCAAAAGAAAGCTGGAGTAGCCATACTTATATCAGACACACTAGATTTTAAATTAAAGGCTGTAACAAGAGATGAAGAAGGGCATTACATAATAATTACAGGGTCTATCCATCAGGAAGAGCTAACAATTATAAATGTCTATACACTGAATACGGGAGCCCCCAAATATATAAAACAATTACTCACAAACATAAGCAACCTTATTGATAAGAATGTGGTAATTGCAGGGGACTTTAATATTCCACTTACAACAATGGATAGATCATCTAGACATAGGATCAATAAACAAGGGCCCTGAATGATACATTGGATTAGATGGACTTGACAGATATATTTAGAACTCTGCATCCCAAAGCAACAGAATATACTTTCTTCTCAAGTGTACATGGAACATTCTCCAAGATAGATCACATACTGGGTCACAAAACAGCCCTTCATAAGTATACAAAAATTGAGATCATACCATGCACACTTTCAGTCCAAAATGCTATGAAACTTGAAATCAACCACAGGAAAAAGTCTGGAAAACCTCTAAAAGCTTGGAGGTTAAAGAATACCCACTAAAGAATGAATGGGTTTTCCAGACAATTAGAGAAGAAATTAAAAACTGTGTGGAAACAAATGAAAATGAAAATACAACAATCCAAATGCTTTGGTATGCAGCAAAGGCAGTATTAAGAGGAAAATACATTGCAATCTAGGCCTATGTCAAGGAACAAGAAAAATCCCAAATACAAAATCTAACAGCACACCTAAAGGAAATAGAAGCAGAACAACAAACACACCCCAAACCCAGGTGAAGAAGAGAAATAATAAAGATCAGAGCAGAAATAAACAATATAGAATCTAAAAAAACAGTAGAGCAAATCAATGAAACCAAGAGTTGGTTTTTTGAAAAAAATAAACAAAATTGATAAACCTCTAGCCAGGCTTCTGAAAAATAAAAGGGAGATTACCCAAATAGATAAAATCATGAATGAAAATGGAATTATTACAACCAATCCCTCAGAAATACAAGCAATTATCAGGGAATACTATGAAAAATTATATGCCAACAAACTGGACAACCTGGAAGAAATGGACAAATTCGTAAGCACCCACACACTTCCCAAACTCAAACAGGAAGAAATAAAAAACTTGAACAGACCAATAACCAGCAAAGAAATTGAATCAGTTATCAAAAATCTCCCAACAAATCAGAGTCCAGGACCAGATAGCCTCCCGGGGGAATTCTACCAGACATTTAAAGCAGAGATAATACCTATCCTTCTCAAGGTGTTCCAAAAAATAGAAAGGGAAATAAAACTTCCAGACTCATTCTATGAAGCCAGGATTATTTTGATTCCCAAACCAGACAGAGACCCAGCAAAAAAAGAGAACTACAGGCCAATATCCCTGATGAATATGGGTGCAAAAATTCTCAATAAGATAGTAGCAAATCGAATTCAACAGCATATAAAAAGAATTATTCACCATGATGAAGTGGGATTCATTCTTGGGCTGCAGGGCTGGTTCAACATTCACATGTGTGATACATCACATTAATAAAAGAAAAGATAAGAACCATATGATCCTGTCTATCGATGCAGTAAAAGCATTTGACAAAATTCAGCATCCTTTCTTAATAAAAACCCTCAAGATTGTCCGCATAGAGGGAACATACGTAAACGTCATAAAAGCCACTTATGAAAAGCCCACAGCTAATATTATCCCCAATGGGGAAGAACTGAGAGCTTCACCCCTAAGATCAGGAACACGACAGGGATGTCCACTCTCACCACTGTTGTTTAACATAGTTTTGGAAGTTCTAGCATCAGCAATCAGACAACACAAGGAAATCAAAGGCATCAAAATTGGCAAAGATGAAGTCAAACTTTCACTTTTTGCAGATGACATGATATTATACATGAAAACCCAATAGACTCCACCAAACATCTGCTAGAACTGATACATGAATTCAGCAAAGTCGCAGGATACAAAATCAATGTATAGAAATCAGTTGTATTCTTATACACTAATAATGAAGCAACGGAAAGACAAATAAAGAAACTGATCCCATTCACAACTGCACCAAGAAGCATAAAATATCTAGGAATAAACCTAACCAAAGATGTAAAAGATCTGTATGCTGAAAACTATAGAAAGCTTATGAAGGAAATTGAAAAAAGATACAAAGAAATGGAAATACATTCCGTGCTTAGGGATTGGGATAATAAATATTGTTAAAGTGTCAATACCACCCAAAGCTATCTACACATTCAATGCAATCCCAATCAAAATTGCACCAGCAGTCTTCTCGAAGCTAGAACAAGCCATCCTAAAATTTGTATGGAAACCACAAACGACCCTGAATAGCCAAAGTAATATTGAAGAAGACGACCAAAGTGGGAGGCATCACAATCCCAGACTTTAGCCTCTACTACAAAGCTGTAATCATCAAGACAGCATGGAATTGGCACAAAAACAAACACATAGACCAGTAGAATAGAATAGAGACTCCAGAATTGGACCCACAAAAGTATGGTCAACTAATCTTTGACAAAGCAGGAAAGAATATCCAAAGGAAAAAAGACAGTCTCTTTAACAAATGGTGCTGGGAGAACTGGACAACCACATGCAGAAGGATGAAACTAGACCACTTTCTTACACCATTCACAAAAATAAAGTCAAAATGGGTGAAGGACTTGAATGTGAGACAAGAAACCAACAAAAGCCTAGAGGAAAAAGCAGGAAAAAAACTCTCTGACCTCAGCTGCAGCAATTTCTTACTTGACACATCTCCAAAGGAAAGGGAATTAAAAGCAAAAATGAAGTATTGGGACCTCATGAAGATAAAAAGCTTCTGCACTGCAAAGGAAACAATTAACAAAACTAAAAGGCAACCAACGGAATGGAAAAAGATATTTGCAAATGACATATCAGACAAAGGGCTAGTATGCAATATCTATAAAGAACTCCACAAACTCCACACCTGAAAAACAAATAATCCAGTGAAGAAATGGGCATAAGACATGAATAGACACTTCTCTAAAGAAGACATCCAGATGGCCAACGGGCACATGAAAAGATGCTCAACATGAAAAGATGGCTCAACGGGCACATGAAAAGATGTTTCCTCATCAGGGAAACACAAATAAAAACCACACTGAGATACCACCTTATGCCAGTCAGAGTGGCTAAAATGGACAAATCAGGAGACTATAGATGCTGGAGAGGATGTGGAAAAACGGGAAACTCTTGTAATGTTGGTGGGAATGCAAACTGGTGCAGCCGCTCTGGAAAACAGTGTGTAGGTTCCTCAAAAAAATTAAAAATAGATCTACCCTATGACCCAGGAATAGCACTGCTAGAAATTTACCCAAGGGAAACAGGAGTGCTGATGCATAGGGGCACTTGTACCCCAATGTTTATAGGACCACTCTCAACAATAGCCAAATTATGGAAAGAGCCTAAATGTCCATCAACTCTTGAATGGATAAATAAGTTGTGGTTTATATATACGATGGAATACTACATGGCAATGAAAAAGAATTAAATCATGCCATTTGCAGCAACATAGATGGAACTGGAGTGTATTATGCTAAGTGAAATTAGTCATACAGAGAAAGACAGATACCCTATGTTTTCACTCTTATGTGGATCCTGAGAAACATAACAGAAGACCATGGGGGAAGGGAAAGAAAAAAAAGAAAAATTAGAGAGGGAGGGAGCCAAATCATAAAAGACTTAAAAACTGAGAACAATCTGAAGGTTGATGGGGGGTATGAAGCAAAGGAAAGTGGGTGATGGGCATTGAGAAGGGCACCTTTTGGTATGAGCACTGGGTGTTGTATGGAAACCAATTTGACAATAAATTTCATATTAAAATAATAATAAAAACCAATTATATCAAGATACTGAAAATCATCATCTGTCCCCAAGAAAGTTGCCTTATGCCTCTTCCTGTCAATCTCTGCTGCCCTCCTCATTCTTTCTGAGGCCACTAGTGCTCTGATATTATTCACCATAGTATAGTTTTATCTGTTCTAAAATCCTTGTAAATGGGATCATACTATATATGCAGATTTGTTTAATACTTGTTTTACTCAAAATAATGTATTGAGATTCACTTATGTTATTGTCTCTTAATAGTACATTCCCTTTCATTTCTGAGTAATATTTTACCATATGAATATATCACAGCATTTAATTTTTTTGTTTTTTTATATATTTTCTGTTGATGGAAACCTGGTTGTAACTCTTATAAATAAAGTGTCTTTGAACATTCTTGTACAAGTATGTTTGGTTATATATTTTCATTTTCCTTGGGCTAATAGTTAATAAGTGTTAGCAGTGGATTGCTGGTTTGTAAGTTGGATACTTTTCCTTTAAAAAGAAACCACCAGAACTTCTAATGATACACAATTTTATATTCTCAACAATAATGTAAAATTTGTAGCTACTCTACATTCAAGACAACTTTTTATGTTCCCTGGTCTTAATTTTTATTTTAGTCATTCTGAACAATGGTATTTATTGTAGTTTTAATATTTTTTTGATGACTGGTGGTGACATTGAGAATTTTTTCATTTGTGTACTATTCATAAATTTTGTTTTGTGAAGTGTCCAAAATTTTTTGCCCATTTTTTGTAATATTGTTTTTATTTTCAGTTGTTGAAGTATTTTACATTCTCTCAATACTTCAAAGAAAATATAATTGCTTTATCAAAATATTTATATAGGGGCGCCTGGGTGGCTCAGTCGGTTAAGCGGCCGACTTCGGCTCAGGTCATGATCTCACGGTCCGTGGGTTTGAGCCCCGCGTCAGGCTCTGTGCTGAAAGCTCAGAGCCTGGAGCCTGTTTCAGATTCTGTGTCTCCCTCTCTCTGACCCTTCCCCATTCATGCTCTGTCTCTCTCTGTCTCAAAAATAAATAAATGTTAAAAAAAATTAAAAAAATATTTATATCATTGTAAAATTTTAAACTAGATAGATCTACTGTTACAGCCTTTAGTGTGATTTCATAAAAAGCAATGTGAAGTCAGTAAAAAGAGTCTACCTTTGGACAGTCTTATATCTATTTATATTTAGGATTATATACACTGCATAATTATACATCAATGTATGTTATAATATATGATAATATATATAATTCAAAATATATTTATTTCACTCATGTTTCATTGTTAACAAATTTAGGAATTCATCTATTGCACTTATTTTATGAGCCACTATAGTTAATCAATCACACCCAATTTAAGATCAAAAACAGTATTTCCCTAGTATATCATCTCTATAACTCACTTCTGTGAGATTAACAATACGCAAACCAGAAATGGCAGAAATAACATTGATGAGAAGGAATTAAAACTCCAGTTAGGAAAAGAAAGAATAAAAGGACATATAACTATTATAATGAGAAAATGTCTCTTGCTTTATGACATTATATTAGAATTTTAACAAGTCTTAAAATGAAGTTTCATTTCATCTTTGAAGAATAAGAAAGTAAAAGATATTTAACGCTACCCTGTTCTATGTTCCTATCAGTACCATAGATATATAGCAAGTGTTGATATAGCGTCAATAATATATCACTAATTGTATCAATTCTGTTTCACTAATCGAATATTTTGGACTTTTTAAAATTTTTGTATTTATTCTCTAAATTTATTGAGGGTTTATAGATATTTAAGAAGTATATATTAATAAATTTTATAATTTTTATTTTTTAAATTTCTATTTAAATTCTACTTAGTTAACACTCAGTGTAATATTTGTTTCAGGTGTACAATATAGTGATTCAACAATTCTATACACACCCAGTGCTCATCAAAACAAGTGCATTCTTTAATCCCCATCACCAACTTAACCCATCCTGTCACCCACCTCCCCTCTGGTAACCATCCATGTGTTCTCTATAGTTAAGAATCTCTTGGGTTGTTTTCCTTTTTTTTTCCTTTGGTTATTATTTTGTTTCTTAGATTCCACATGAGTGAAATCATATGGTATTTGTCTTTCTCTGACTTACTTCACTTAGCATAACATTTCTCTCAAGACAGAGAGAGAGAGACAGAGAGAGAGAGAGAGAGAGAGAGAGAGAGAGATCACCTCTTCTTTATCTATTCATCCATTGATGGACACTTGGGCTGTTTTCATAATTTAGTTATTGTAGATAATGCTGCTATAAAACATGAAGGTTCATGTATCCATTTGAATTAGTATTTTTTGTATTCTTTGGGTAAATACCTAGTAGGTATTTACTGGATGGTAGGATAGTTCTATTTTTAACTTTTTGAGGAAACTCCATACTGTTTTCCAGAGTGGCTGCACCAGTTTGCATTCCCACCAACAGTGTAAGAGAGTTCCATTTTTCTCTACATCACCAACATCTGTTGTTTCCTGTGTTGTTGATTTTAGACATTCTGACAGTTGTGAGATGATATCTCATTGTAGTTTTGATTTGCATTTCCCTGATGATGAGTGATGTTGAACATCTTTTCTCATGTTTGTTGGCCATTTGTATGTCCTCTTGGGGAAAAAAAATGTCCATTCATGTCTTCTGCCCATTTTTTAACTGGATTATTTGTTTTTTTGGGTTTGAGTTTTATAAGTTCTTTATATATTTTGGATATTCTTTATCAAAAATGACATTTGCAAATGACATTTCTCCCATTCTACAGGTTGGTTTTGTTTTTAGTTTTGTTGAGTGCTTCCTTCACTGTGTAAAAGCTTTTTATGTTTACAAAGTCCCAATAATTTATTTTTGCTTTTGTTTCCCTTGCTTCAGGAGACATATCTAAAAAGAAGTTGCTATGGTTGATGTCAAAGAGGTTACTGTCTGTGTTCTCCTCTAGGATTTTTGTTGTTTCAGGTGCCACATATAGGTCTTTAAATCCATTTTACAATATATATTTTAAATGTGTTTATTTAATTTTTAGAGAGAGAGTGAGTAGGGGAGGTGTGGAGGGGAGAGGGACAGAGTATCTGAAGCAAGCTCTGTGCTGACAGCAGAGAGCCCAATGCAGAGCTCAAACTCACCAAGTGTTGAGATTATGACCTGAGCCAAAGTTGGACGCTTAACAGACTGAGCCCCCTAGGTTCAGTCTGTTTGAATATATTTTTGAATATGGTATAAGAAAGTGCTCCAGGTTAATTCTTTTGAATGTTGCTGTCCAGTTTCCCAATATGATTTGCTGAAGATACCGTATTTTTCTTATTGGATATTCTTCCCTTCTTTATCAAAGATTAATGGATCATATAGTTTGGGTTCATGCCTGGGTTTTCTATTCTGTTCCATTGATCTGTATGCCTGTTTTGTGCCAGTACCATACTATTTTGATCACTACAGCTTTGTAATATAACTTGAAGTCTGGAATTATGGACGATGGTGTATGTGGAGGATAGAAATTGTGGAGGATGGAAAGAAATGTGGAGGATGCGGAGGCTGGAGGATGATGATGCTTTGGTTTTCTTTTTTAAGGTTGCTTTGGCTATTTGGAGTCTTTTGTGGTTCCATAAAAATTTTAGGATTATTCATTCTGGATCTGTGAAAAACGCTCTTGGTATTTTGATATAGATTAAATTTAATGTGTAGATTGCTTTGAGTAGTTTAGACATTTTAACAATATTTGTTCTCCTAGTCAATGAAATGGAATGGCCTTCCATTTCTTTGTGTCCTTTTAGATTTCTTTCACCAGTGTTTTATAGTTTTCAGAGTACAGGTCTTTCACCTCTTTGGTAAGGTTATTTCTGGGTGTCTTATTGTTTTTGGTACAATCGTAAATGAGATCAATTCCTTATTTTTTCTTTCTGCTGCTTCATTATTCGTGTATAGAAATCCACAAATTTCTGTATATTGGCTTTGTATCCTGCCACTTTATTGTGTTTGTCAGTTCTAGCAGTTTTTTGGTGTATTCTTTCTGGTTTTCTATATAGAGTGTCATATCATCTGCCAATAGTGAGATGGGCTTTCTTCTTTTATTTGTTTTTATTTCCTGAATTTTATAACTCTTATTAAGCTTGTTTATGCTTAAGCAATATTATATTGAAAAAAATGCCTACAGTGCTTGTCCACAGAACTATTTCTTTCCTTTGAATGAAGAACATGTTTTAATCAGGTATTAGAGATACTTAGGGAAAGAGTATGTGTATATCTCTGAATGACTATACCAGATTACTAGTTTCCAGTCCATTTTATGCTTAGGTTACAGTTACATGGATGTGACCAAGAAATAATACATGAAAATGGAAGGCAAACACCAAGATGAGCAGAAAGCTCTCTTTATTCTACTCCCATTTCACGTAGAGCATTTCTGATTTTTTTTATTTTGAGTCATAATAAGATTCATTTGGATAAAATTTGTTGCTTAATGCAAATTAAATATAGAAATGGATGGCCTTGATTACTTAGTGATTTTGTGAATTATGGTTTCAAATGATTCAGCTACTTCCAGAACTCAAATTTGTCCCCAAAGGATGTAGATGAGCTAAAACCAAATATATATTTTTTTAAAAAATTGAAGACAACTTTAAAAGGTTTTTCCAGGAGAGAAAATTAAATATTTTGAAAAACATTCGTATTAACTTACACAGCCATTACAAAGGCATCACTGAAAGTGAAAGGTAGATGTATCTTCTTTGTCTACAAGTCCAGTATCTTCATTTTTGCTAGTGTAAAATTCAGGTCTTAACTGTTACATGCCCAAGATGCGAATATCAGGTAGTGATAGATTTGCAATAATACCCTGATCTCCTAACAAAGGGTAGATTAGAGATCCTACCCATTAACACATTTTTCTGATATTTTTGTTTAAAAAACTATCATCAATTATACACATGCAGCATGTATGTGTATTGTATGTACAAATATAACTGGCACAAGCATATTTTTACCAATTGTACTAGATTTTCAGCTTCTAAAACTTTGTCTTCAAAACTTGATATGCCAAATAACTATGTGTTCTCAAAAAAAAGACAAAAAAACCCCAAATTTTTATTTCTTCCTGAAGAATCATAGCCATTGTTTAAGTTCATTATTATGCTAAAAAGCAGCCTTTTAAACACAAATAGAATTGACCTTGTGCTATAGTTCAAGCCCTGTTGTTGTGTCTAGTGTCCCTCTTTTTGGAAAACTGTTCCTTAAGATCTTATGATTTTTCCTTTTGATTGATATAATAAAGTTGCTTATTCACCTCCCAGAAGTCTGTATTCATTGCCCCTGAGAACATTATTTCTGTGAAATGTTCTGCTGAAAATGGATTCTAATGACCAAGTTATTTGGAGAGAACTGCAGAGTGTGCTTCTGTGGAAATACACAATGCACAAGAGCATATTCAAGTCTGAGAAATATTCTAAACTTTGCTTAACCTAGAATTTCCCAACTAAATGGACTATAGAAAATTTTCAACACCTTCTGGTATTCTAAGAAACACAATTTGTGAAACTATGCTCTAGTAGCTTTAGAATTAATTGTTACTATACACATCAGCCGACTTTGACTCTCTTGAAACTAACGATATTAGAGATCTGGCTTGGGCGCCTGGGTGGCTCAGTGGGTTAAGCGGCCGACTTCAGCTCAGGTCATGATCTCAGGGTCAGTGAGTTCAATCTCCGCGTCCTGCTCTGTGCTGACCTCTCAGAGCCTAGAGCCTGTTTCAGATTCTGTGTCTCTCCCTCTCTCTGACCCTCCCCCATTCATGCTCTGTGTCTCTCTGTCTCAAAAATAAATAAACGTTAAAAAAAAATTAAAAAAAAAAAAAGATCCGGCTTACCATCCTTTTATAGTTAAAAACAACGAAGTGTTATAAGTCCATCTTTTCTCTTTTTTTATCAGTGTCTATTTTAGGTTTGTTTTTTTCTAGAAATAATCTTGATGTTATAGTATAATAGTTATGATACATGTATCTTTTCAAATTTGTTTTTTATTTTCCTTAAATCTCATGCTGTGTGTAATCCCCATTCTTTGAAATACTGCTGTCAGCAACTAGGCTGTATTATTAAATAAAAAATCAAAGTACACCAATTTTAAATTTTTTAATTGAGATAACTTAGATACAGCGAAGCATGTAGATCATCACCTTAAATTTAAATACATTTTTAAGTATGTACATATTTGCAGTGCCTCCACTTACATTATGATACAAATTTTTTTTTGCAGTCCAGGAGTTTCCTTTTAAGAGTTCTAATTAATGCCATCTTCTGAAGATAACCACTATTCCATATTTTTTGCCATAAATTAGTATTCCTTTTGAACTTCATATATAAATGGCATCCTGATGCAAGTATTCTTTAGTGTATGGCTTGTTTATTTTGCTAAACACTATGTGATGTTTATCTACACTGATGAATGTAACAGAACTGTATTGTTTTTAGTACTCTATAGCGCCTTATTACACATAATTCACAATATGTTATGCATTCTGTTTTTGATGGGTATTCTAGGAATAGGAATTCTCCTAGTTTGGGGGCTATTATGACATTCTGCATATGCCTTTTGTTGGACATATGCCTTTATTCCTCTTGAAGTGTAACTATAAGATTATGGGGTTGGCACATATTTAGATTTAATAGATAAAGCCAAAGAGTTTTCTAAAGTGTTTGTGCCAGCATATTTGTTTTGTAAAGTATTTCAGAATGATTTAGCAACTATTTTAATTCTAGATCTTTCTTTTGTCTACCTAGATGGAAAAAATGAGGTGTGAACAGATGTTATATTATTGTTGCTGCTGACTAATGGATGAGCAAAACAATTACAGGATGATTAAGTGACTGAATATTCAGCTTTTTAGATAAAAAAAATACTAAAATTGAGGCTCTAAAATTTCTTACTAAGTCTATTTTTGAAAGTTTAATACAATGTGAATTAGTATGAAATGTCTGACTTGGAAAAAGAGCCATTCTTCCTTTATAAAGTTACCCTAATTATAAACAAATCACAGAACTAGAAGTTTAGTTTTTTCTTAAAGACTTTTACTCTTTTTGACATGTGAGGAAACTTAATGATTGTCAATTTAAGCTTCTTACAGTTTTTGTACATAAACAGCAAAGTTCCCAATATCTATTTATTTAACATGAAATGGTCTCTCAGATATGGCATTTTATATTTATACTCTTTGGAATAAGTCATTTCAAGCAGTTTCCATCTTTTCTCAATCCCCAGTAGGATTGGCTTCAACATTTTATTTTTGTAGTGTTTGCTGATAATTAGCAAAATAAGATTTTATTACAGAATAGAGATTTTGTATCTCTGAAATAGTATTTGCCACTGGAAAGCACTATACTTCATATGTAGAAGTTTGGAATTTCTCAACAGACATTTGACCTGTTATCTAGTAGTTCTCAGGCTAGTCCAAATTTTCCTGAATTGAAAATTAGCTAAGAATGTGTGAATAGTAAAGCATTTCAAAAATCAACAAATAAAATGAACAAGCATAAAAAAAAACAAAAAAGCACAGCCATCCTTTGGTAGTTTTCTTTTTTTTTTTTTTAATTTTTTTTTATGTTAATTTATTTTTGAGAGACTGAGAGAGACAGAGCACGAGTCAGGGGCGGGCACAGAGAGAGGGAGACACAGAACACAAAGTAGGCTCCAGTCTCTGAGCTGTCAGCACAGAGCCCCACGCAGAGCTCAAACTCAAACTGTGAGATCATGACCTGAGCCGAAGTCTGATGCTTAACCAACTGAGCCACCCAGGCGCCCATCTGGTGGTTTTCATTTGTGTAAGTGGATCACCAAATTCTTGTTATACTGTCAGGCTTTCCCACCAGCACCTCTAGTTCAATTCAACATTGAATGCCGTTTGACATTTATTTTGTGAATATTTTATTTTCTTATAATAATATTACTATTAATTATAGAGACTTGCTGAACCTAGTTTATTGAAATTTTCTAAGCTTGTAACATATAAGCTCCTATACCAATCAGAGACATAGGCTCAGGTATCTTTTGAATTATTTACCAACTGGTAGAATTAGTTGGTTTCTAAATGAAGCTAATGTAGCTTATTTCTATTTTACTTATCAAACTTTAGGAAAATGATTGTCAATTCTGGCCGATATAATTAAAATGCCATAGACTGAGTTGCCTCCGTGACATTTATTTATCACAATTTTAAAGTCTGGGAAGTCAAACATCAAAGTGCCAGTAGATATGATGTTTGGTGTCTTACCCATTCATAGATAAGAGTCTTCTTACTCTATCATGACATGGCCAAGAAAGAGATGGAGGAAGCAAAATGTCTTATGTTTCTTCTAAAAAGAGTGCCAATCCCATTTATGAAGGCTCCATCTTCATTACCTAATTACCACCCGTATTCTGCTTCCCTAAATACTATTAAATTGGTCTGAATTTGGGGGCAGGACACAAATATTGAGTCAATAGCAATGATCTGAAAATTACTTACTGCCATTGTTGTGCTCTTGCTGTTATCAGGAGTGTAAGCCACGTGAAATAAAATTCTGGCAACAAAATGATCATCAGTTATGAATTTTACCTGTTATCAGTTTAAAAATGATAACAGACACTACTGACTCTTAACAGAAGACTTATGTTTAGCATTCTTATGATGAAACATTACAGAAACCTGTAGAAGAAGATTATGTATTTCTGTCAAATTTTTTCTTTTCAATAATCTGAGACTATTTCAAGAAAGCAGTTATAGGTATAGACTGGTTTTAAGGGCCTCTAAAGCCATAGTTATCAATATTGACTGCATATTAGAATCGTCTAGTAGCACATAAACATGAGATATTGGTCTGTTCCCTTAGGAAATTAAATCAGAGCTTTTGGGATTAAGTCCCAGACATGAATGCTTATAAAGTTTCCTGGATAATTCTAAAGTGCAGTCAGGATAGACAATCACTGGGCTAATGACTAGAATTCTGTATCAAAGAGTTGAGTGTCAAAAAACCATAAGAATATTAATTTACGTTTAAAAAAGTAATATTAAGTATTTTAAAATTTAGATATATTGAAAATTCTATATGTATTGTAGAATTTTATATTCTCTCTCCACATATTCTTATTATATATCATATAAAATATGTATTATATAAGATATATAAAATATATGTCATATAAGAATATATGGAGACAGAACATAGAATTCTTATATAATAAGAATATACAGGAAGATAAGATTTTACAGAGAGAGGATATAGAATTGTATAATACATATAGAATGTTCAATATTTCTAAATTTAAAAAAATGCATAATTATATTCACATAAAATATTCATATATGTACTAAATTATGTATTATTTACAGTAACTATGACTATATATATGTGTATACACACATATATATACATATATATAATTTAAATATAACCACTAAAGAAAAATGTGTGTATATATACAAAAATGTGTGTATATATACAAAAAATGGTGTATACACACACACACACACACACATATTTATATATATATAATTTGAATATAACCACTAAAGAAAAATGGTTTTATATAAAAGGAAACCCATTTTGGTGAAAATTTTGTACTGGTTGTGAATATTTTTCTTACTGCTATGGTTGTTGAAAGACCAAAAAAAAAAATAATAATGCAACAACATGAAGCAAATAGGATGTTAATATGTGATGCATGAAGTGGAGAGTTGACTATAATAAGTACATGATATTAGCAGAGGAAAACCAAATCTATAATCTGTCAAGCCACAAACAAGGCCTGGAAGAATGAATCCCAAACAAATAATAAGAACAGAACTTCCAGAGGGAATGTTTGGATCATCCCTTTAATTAACATCCCTTTAATTGCAAGGTTGGCTGGGGAAAAATACCTAGAGACTTTTAATGGGAACTTATGGTGGAAGTAATCCCAAAAGTAGTTAATGCTTTTGTTTAGGATATGTTGGTTCTGTTCATAATTAAGAAAATATGTTTGGTTTAAGCCACACTTGATAGCTGTGAAGATTATGAAACACAATGCCTATAGGCTTAGATATTTAAAATCTACCAATACATTTATTTAAGTATGTATTAGTGTGGAGGTTTGAACCATATATAGTACTTACACATTCAATGAGATAAGGTATGAAACAAAAGTCTTGAGGTAACTTCAGGGTGCAATGGAATTGCATAGGATGGTTATTTGACTTGATTTGGGGGGGGGGCATAAGTGAAGAAACAACTTAGCTCAAACTTGAAAGAAAAATGTTGATGTTACTTGGTAAAAAGAAGGGATAAAAGTGTTCTAAGCAGGTGGAAAATATTTATTCAAAAAACCCTGAGAATGAGTTCAGTGTTTTCAAAAATTAAAGTATTTGACACAGGGAAATAACTCAATTTTAAAAGATGAGGAACATTGGGGCACCTGGGTGGTTCAGTTGTTTTAACTACTGACTCTTGGTTTCTGATCAGGTCATGATCTCACAGTTTGTGAGTTCAAGCCCTGAGTTGGGCTCTCCTCTGACAGCACAAAGCCTACTTGGGATTCTCTCTCTCTCTCTCTCTCTGCCCCTCCCCTGCTCTTTCTCTCTGTGTCTCTCTCAAAATAAATAAATAACTAAAGTTTAAAAAAAATCTAAAAAAACCAGATGAAGAGCAGAGAGGTAATGGAGGATACTACATATAAGAAGTAGTAAAACTTGAATTTTATCAGGATTGACAAGGAGCCAATTGAAAGGATTTAAGAGGAAGGAATAATATAAAGTTAGTAATTTTATATACCTTTAAATTTATTTATACCTTATAAATTTATATATCTTTATATAGCAAGGTTAAAAGTATCTTGCTAATTTTTAAGGTAACATAGTTTTGTAAAGAAGCTAATTTTTATCATGTTTCAGTTTTATCATACTTTGGAAAGGCTGGCCATTCTGCACAATAATCTGTAACTGAAACTGCACTATTGGGTAGATAGAAGCTTAACCTGCTTGAAAGTTGACAGTAATATTACACACCCAGTTCCTTAAAAAAGTTCAGAAAGTGGTCTCAGAATCAACTCACTCAACATCCCTGGGGAACTTGTTAGAAATGTGAATTCTCAGATCCCCCCACATCTGTTAAATCAGCCTTCCTGGTAATTCTGACTCATGATAAAATTTGAGAACTACTGCCTAAAGGGAAAGGCATAATTCAAAATGTAGCAGTTTTATTCACATGAGGATTTTAACATAACAGGGTAATTCTCTTTCCCCGTTAAATAAAAAGTTCTAAAAGTAAGTATCTGATAATTTAAATCATAACTGTTACTTCTCTTAGGATAGTTGAGTACATTATATTGTGTCTTTTGGATATCTTAAAAATCATCTAATTCACCAGATTATTATCCTTTTCTAGATTGGATATTCTCAAATATACCTGTTAAATAGTCATTCTGCTTATACTAAGTTACTTTGAGTAACTTGAAACCACCTCCAAGTGGGTGAAACTCCTCATTGCAACTTTGAAAACCTGCTAATTTGAACTAAAATCTATCTCCTTGTAGCTTTCAATTACTGATGCTAATTTAGCTTTGCAGATTTTTCATAAAGTATCTAATATCCTCTCCACAGAGAAGCCCTGTGAAATATCTGAACATGGCTGTCATATCCCCTGAAATTCTCTATTCCGCAAGCTAAAAGTCTCTGGTTCCATTAACCATTTTTCATATGACTTTGGCTACAAGTTCTGGTATTCTTAACACTGCTGACTGTGGTTCATTTTTCCCTTCCCTGTGAAAAGTGGTGCCTGGAATAAAAGTCAGTTCTCTCAACTCCAACTTCCTTCTGGATATGACATCGGTATCAAAGTACTAAGTTATTAATAACAAATTAGTTGTTTCTTTTCCTTTTTTCCCATCTTATTAAAGAACATCTACATTAGGTAGTCTAGAATCTACAATCTAAAATCTAATTTGTATTTTTGCCTTTCTGTGGATTTTGCTTGAGGGTGAGATGTTTTTCCTACCATGTGGTTAAGTCATGCTATTTTATTGTGAATTTGGTGGACTCTGTATATTGAGAGTTAAACCGGTATTTTAGCTTTATTTTTGTTAAGGATCAAAAATCCTGTTTAATACATTTTTTTTGTCTACTTAGATTCTTTTTATTCACAAATCAATATATCATTTTGTGTATATATATATATATATATGACATTACTACAATTTGGAGAATATTAGTCAACTGTTGATATTGAAGATGTAAATAATTATTCAAATATATGCAAGGCACGGAGTTATTCTAGAATCAGCCTGTGTAATTCAGCATTCCGTAATGATAATATAAAATGTATTCATTACTGTACTGAAATGAAGATCTACTGTATATCCCTTTTTGATAAGGGGAAATAAAGGGAATAAAAGTTAGCATATGGTGACTTTTACTTAACCCATTCTGATTTCTATATAGAGTCTCAGTTTATAGATGTCCAAAGTGTCATTCAATAATTGCTTTAAAAAATTATTTGAAACTAAATTTAAACTTTTCTTTCTGTGATTTGATAAATCTGTGTTTTGTTGTGTTTTGTTCTGTTTTTTTTTTGAAGGGGAGGGAATGGAAAAGATGGAATTTTTTAGGCCATGAATTTTAAACTTGACTGAGATTGGAATATTTAGTTTTTATAATCTCCTTAGTATTCCGGGATTTTATCTTTGATGAATATTTTTCTAAGATTTTGTTCTCTTGATTGAACACAAAACAAAACAAAAGCAAATTGAAGATATTTTCTTTCTGCGTAATAATCATGACAAAACAACAGACCTGTTATTTGCTTGATTTTCCCCAAATACAAGCAAAGTTATAAACCAATAAATAGCCAAACAGGTTTTCTCAACTTAGCTTTGATAAATTAGAGCAATCTTATATATGCCACTATCGGAAATTATTATTGAAGTGTTTCATTTGGGCAAAATTTAAATTGCTTTTTAAAATTCTCTTATTCTAAAAATTTGGTTTATTTCCTCTGAGCAGAAGTAAGATATTCACATTGGAGAGGAGCATAAGAATCTAGAGAAAGTTGTAAAATATCTGTATGCTACATTTTATATACTCACATTAGTACATTTCTTCACAGATTTACTCAGATTTGGTGCATTAGTAAATTAAATCTTTATAGATGCAAATATAAAAAAAAAATTCTATCAGAGAAAAGTTATTTTAAAATATCCAAAGAGTAGTCATCTTAATAAATCACAAAAGAATGTGTTATGCTAAAGTAGTACCTACATATTTGGATTTAACTAAATATTGAGATATACTTTTTCCATTTTCTTTACTTATAAAACGTTGCTAAAATGTTGACTTAATCTTTTAGAATTTTAAACTATGTTATTATTTCCTTAAATGGAAATATTTGTTGAGTACATAAAAATGAAGTTTTGAGCTCTTTGAGAAAAGATAAAAATCTATAGCTCTCAGATCAATAAACATTTTGAAAGACATAGGGAAACCAAAAGGGAAAAAATCAATCCTCCAGGCAAAATACATTTGGAATAAACCACAAAAATTGCCACAAATTCAGTATTAAAAAAGTAATAAAAAGGGAATTACATTTTAGATAGTGTCAATTTTCAAAAGCATCCCACAGAGATACAAGCCATAATGCTTAAAAATATATATAATAGCATACCACATAGTCATTATTGCAGAACTGAAAGTTTTACAAATACCCTATATGTTTTTAATGTTGCCAGTGGAATTCTAGGTCAGGACATAATTGAGTAAACATCCATTATCAAAACTGAAGTTTGAGAAAAAATAGCAAAAGTAAATTTGGGGCTTTTCAAGTAGAAGGACAGGGGAGAAGGAGAGAGAGAATATAAACGTAAAGGCAATAATATGTAAGGTGGAAAGATGTAAAGGAGAGAAAAATTCTGAATATATTTCCCCTAATCCATGTTAAGAAGTTTCATATTTAGCCTGGTGCCTTGTGGAATTAGATACATAAAGCACATATTTTGATAATGACTGAGTAAAAAGCACATTAAATTTATTGAATATTAACAGAAAGAGGGGAAATAATATTAAATATTGCATGCATTCATTGACAATGCCCTGAAGCTAATAACAGAGTCAATTTCAGAGACCACCTGCTTAATATGCTGTAATTTTTGTCAAAATGCTGATTAACATTTTTTGTTACTTTCTTTCAGGAGCCCCTATTTAATGTAAATATGAAAGTTTGTGATGTAAATTAGTGAATTTTCTTAGAATAGGATCACACAGCATATGTGTATGAGTTGGATATCTCAAAGGTATCAAATCCAAAGCCCTATATTTTAGTATCCAGGAGACTGAATCCATAGAAGTAGAATAAACCATCACCTAATTGACAGAACTATTCAATGGTGGGGCCTCCAGGGGCAGGCAGAAATTCTGGGTGCCCCACTCCATCCATACAAATACTATTATCTATCTTTCTTTCTCACACCCCATCTCTGATAACATTTCCTATTAATGAATCAGATGCTTTAGCATGTGGCTAATGATAATATACAGATACATTGAATACATACCGGAAGCTGGATATACATAAGCAGGTTATACGGTATACTGGCTAATATAATTGTAAGAAAATAAATATGTCGTTGATTTTTGTTTAGAAATTGTTAAAATCAGTATATTTTTCCAATATGTCCTTATATTGAACCTGAAATAATCTCCCTGTTAGTAGTTGTATTATTTATTTTAGGTGACAATTATTTTTAAATATTTCTTGTATATTTGAATTTTCTTTGCTATTTTTTACTATAACTTTTATAATATATAGGAATTATTGACATATTAAATACATTAACCCTTTGACCCTATTTATTACAGTTTTTCCCATCTGTTAAACAACTTCAAAGACTTACAGTGAATAGTATTTTCAAAGATGCAAATTTAAAATATGTATTGTTCACACTAAATTCCTTTAATTTTAAAAATATTTTATCCTAGTTACATAGGAATGTTTCCCAATATTTTAGTCCTTATGACAACTGTTATTTAAGAGGTTTTTTTTCCTAAGTTGGCACTGTGCTATAAAGTCAAAATGTTACTCTAGAATATTTATCTTAGAATTAATATGATTTTATAATTTGCATTTACATTGGAAAGTGTAAATATACATTTCAAAATGTGGAATACATGTTTTATTTTTATGTTAATTTGGGGGTCAAAAATCTTTATTTCTTTTATCCAAATTATTAACCACCTTTTCAAGTACTATTTCTAAGTGATTCATATTTTCCAATCTCTTTGAATGCTATGTAGTCATAAATTACATTGCCACATAAACATGAATCCAGGAGATAACATGCTAACTATTAAACAATAAGCATGGTCTGAGCATTTACCAATCAAAAGGACTGTTGTATGAATTTATCAGCTAACAGTCAACCCTGCAAAACTGCATCCAAAATTTATAATTTATACCAATGATGTGTCTGTGCACTCTGGCATGGGAGCAATAGCTTTATTTACTATAGCTTTATGATATACTTTACTACCTGAAATGGAACACATCTTCGTTGTTATAACTCATTTTCAGAATTCTTTCTATTGACACTTTCTTCTATGAACACTTTGGAATAATTTAGTTAAATCACAGAATGATTTATTGGTATATTGCATTAAAATTAATAATTAACTTGTTCTTACATGAAGTATTTGTACTTTTACAAGTACGATTTTACTTTTAGAAGAACTATCACCTTACAATGAATTTAACTTTTTCTAAGAGGAAATAAAATGTCTCTCAATTAGCAATTTTTTATATCTGTTAATGTTTCATCGTTCTTCTGATATTGGTGCTGAGTATTTTGTTAAGTTGACTGTTAGGAGTTTTTTACTTCCTATTGGAAATTGGTCTGTCTTGATAATATTTTATTTTTTATGTTTATTTATTTTTTGAGAAAGAGAGAGAGAACAAGCCAGGGAGGGGCAGAAAGAGAGGAATCCCAAGCAGACTCCATGCAATCAATGAAGAGCCCATCACAGGGCTCAAACTCATGAACTGTGAGATCATGACCTGAGCCAAAACCAAGAGTCAGACACTTAACCTACTGAGCCACCCAGGAGCTCTGTTTTGATAGTTTTAAACATTGGGATTTATTTCTTTAAATTATTCCTTGCAAGTGTATAAAGATCTAGATTTTTTTGTAGTTATTTTGTTCTTGGGTTCTCCTATTGGTTCTGGTACATTCTTAGTTGAAAATCTTTGTAGGAGAAAATCTCTTCCTAAAAGATGGGATTTTCTGCATTAATTCCTTTCACCAAATCTCTGTTATCTTGAACCAGCTATTTGAATAAAATACATGTTTATCTGATACCAAACTCTGCTCTTGAAGAAAGGCAATTTTTACATCCTAAAGCTAAACTATCTCAATTTTTTCATGCTTTGAATGAAGTGATAACATTCATTCATGGGAGAATTAGAGCATGTCATGTGGTAATTAATGATTGTTCATTGGTTTTTATGAATTCAACATTTTAAAGACTTTCATTACATTTACTTAGCCATTAAATACAAGAAAATTGTCAAATAAATTTTAGTAGGCATATGTTTTCTGCATGTTTCCAATAGAAATACCTTAAGTCAATATTGTAAAAGTTAATGTCCACCCATTTTGTTCAAAATGTAAAAAGGGATAAGATAATATATTATCTCTGATATGAATATCTTTATTATAAGCTCTTTTCCAAACAAATGCATCACAAAACACTTGCCATTGAGTAAGCACTAAATACTGGCAGCAACTGTTACTGATATCATCTATTTAGCAACCTTATACAAATCTCACTGTGGTGCCTTCAGAATTTTCATTTATCATTCTATTTGATATTGATTTACTTTGTAGTATATACTGAAGCATTTTTTTCAGTGGTTAGTTTCTGAGTGTGTTTGGATGCCACATGAGATTGAAAGAATATTTTGCTTTGTCACACAAAAAAAAAGGAAATAGAAAAAAATATTTTATGTGTCCTGGGCTTGGGTAGATATGGATTAAATTTAATATGATAGTGACATCAAAAGATTTACATATTTAATATGCTGGGAGTCCTAATTTCCCATAAATTGATGTTCAGGACTTGCAAATTCAAATGATTTTGGAAAATAAGTAAGTGAAATAAATGGGCAAATTGGGCCTGGTGAGTACTGTAAGAAACTAGAATACTTGAAAGAAAAAATGTAGTCTTAAATACCTTCTTTGTTACAGATTTTGGAAACAAGAATGAACTTAATTGTTTATGCTAAAATTGGACAAAATAAATAAAATAAACTTTAGGAATACATAATTTATTAAGTAGAAACAGAAATTGATAAGCTAGACAATAAAAATTAGTGGAATAGGTAAATATATAGAAAAGCTCTTTGTTTAATTTACTAATAAAATATATATCCTTTTTAAAACCTGATCAATGAATAATAACAACAGTAGGAAATATCAGGAGAAATGGAAAGAATCATAAGCAATTCTAATAGCCATTCAATTGAAGAAACTTAAAAATTATGATAAATTGGTGATTTCTTAGTAAAGGGCAAGTTATCAAAATCAACTCCAACAAAGGTGGAAAACTTATTTTCCAACTACTATAAAAGAGATTGGAAAGGAAATTAGAGATCAACATTGATATAGGGACAAAAACCATATGACTCCACATTGAGTCATCTAACTACCTAACTTCTTAAGGACCTAATTTTTAAAAATCAGATAATGCCAATGGTATTAAAATAATTCAGTTTTCATCTTGGTAATATATCTCAATTTTTAAATGTTGAAATTAATTCAAATTTTATAAAATATTTTGGGCTCAAAATAATTTTGTTGAAGATAGTGACTGTTTGAAATGCTGTGTCATTGGGACTGAAGACTGCTTATTGGTTATTGAACTGTATTTAAAAATCTTTGAAATGTATATTCTTGTCAATTTTTTGTCTGCCTAAGAAAATGTGTGTGTGTGTGTTTGTGTGTGTGTGTGTGTGTGTGTGTGTGTGTGTGTGTGTGTGTAGAGAGGAGAGAGAAATTAAGGGAGCAAGGAGAGAGAAGCTTAATAGTTTTTTTTTTCCTGGTTCTATTTTCCTATTATAGACTTTTGCTTTTAGTGTACAGTATCCATAGACAACAGGGTGCCAACTATAAATTAGCCCTTGTTTACCGAATTATTATAATGACTCTACAGTGTTGTTAAATAATACATGGAAGTGGCCTCCTTAGAAATAAAGAGTCTAACAACTTGTATATTGCCTGACCCCTCCTGAAAAGTGGGAGTTTTGTTTCCCACCTGTTTGTATTGTGCTTTTGGGAGAGCAAAGAGAAAATATTGTCTGTTTTCACTTTCCATATATCATTTGATTTACCTGGGTTGTGTTCCCTGATAAAGAGAATCACTTTACAAATTGGCCTTTTACTAACCAAATGCCAGGCCAGAAATAAATGAGAACTAAATCGTTCTGACTGGATACCTGCCTCTGATCTGCTTCATTAGCAGAAGGCCCTCCCCAGTGGCCCTTTGAACTCTGAGTCACTGTGATCTATTACATTTTGTTAGTTGTGATCTACTCTAGTGGACTTTTTACTTCTTAAGAGCATTTTGGTGCCACTGACCCAGGAAAACTCTGGTTTTGTATGTACTCCAATATTGCTAGTCCTGGAGATGCTGCTGTTAGATGAGAAGTGATTAGATATTCATCTTTAAGAAATTAGAATGCTTCCCACAGTTAAGATTATTTAGAGGGCAGGCATAAAGATATTCACTAAAATTAACTCTCCAGCTTAAGCTAATGTTATATTTCAATCTTGGAGTTTCAGTTCTTATTTGGAAAAAAAAAGTCGTGTGGACATAATTTGTACAGAATAATATTGTCTAAAACAACAAGGATTATTTATGCTTAGTTCATAGCAATGCTTTTAAATTTTGGCAATTTAAATTCTGTAGGGTTCTCTTAGTCAATTTTTTTAGGACTCGTCAGTTTAACAAAATGTGCTTTAGAAGTCTCTATATTTAATCTAATGCACAGAGTTTGTCAAATTCACATTAAAAACTTCAATAACAGCACATTAGTGAATTTGAAAACATGGGGGATTTTGTTGAGATTCAATTTCAAATTATTGATACTCGAATTAAACTACAAAGTAATAATTTAGAGACAAGATAATGAAATAAATCATATAACACAAGAAAGTAGTAAAACTTTGAGAAACTGATTGTTTTGTAATTAATTTAAAGGGAAATGCCAATCTATGATACATTTATAAAGAATTATATTTTGTAACACTTTATACAATGTCTAGAATGGACCTCTCCTAAGGAATTTTCCTGATTGGTGCTTTTAATTCAGTACCTACAGAGTAATGAACAGCAGATTCTCCTCCAGACACCCCTCTTTTAATTTGTCAATACACAGTTTTGTGCACAGAGGGAAAATACCTTTTTAAAACCCTCTGGCAATCCCTGGCAAAAATAAAAAAATAAAAATGAATAAAACCCTCTAGCAATCAGCTTATGCCCTGCAGCATGAGATTTAATTATTCTTGTCGGTTTTAGGATACATTAAATATATTAAGTCAGAATAAATCCTTATGCAATTTGCCATAGAAAAATACAATGAAAAATGTAAGTAAAATTATACTTAAAAGCGATTGAAATCGTATTTGAGAGGGCTTGGGGAACCTAACACACATAGATAATCTCAATACTATGTTGTTTGAAGAGACGTTGCTCAGTTAGTGATAAATAAGACAGAATATGGAGGCCCATGTGGAGCAGAAAAAAAAAAATATATATATATACATATACATACACACACAGACACACACATGTGATTTTAGGGAGACAGGAACAGTTTTCCTGACTGCGATTTGTATCATTTTAATTTGGGAAAAGTTATGACACCTTTAAGAATATACACATTATTAGCTTTTTCATTAGCTAACATCATCTTTTATCTGCTATAATCCCTTAATTTTTGTTTTCCTGAAGTGTGTACTATAGTCTTATCTCTTCAACCAGTGTAATGTGTTCCTAAAGCTGTTAATTTCTTGCACCTCCAACCACACATCAAATCCAAAGTGCACTTCATTATCTTAAAATTTCTTCCCAATTTTACTGTACTGCATATTATTAAGTATTTTTCTCCTATTTTTTTAAATTTTTTCTTAAATGTTACATAATCCTGCTCCAATTCTCATTTACATAATTTTTCTTTTTGGAAATTTAAGTGCTTTGAAGTTGCCCTGCCCCTGTCTAGAAGAATACACTGATTAAAGCATAATTTTACTATATCCACATATCTATACGTGCAAGTTTAGGGACGAATAAACATGAATACATCCTCATTATATTTTCATTGAATTAAAAAAACCTTTTAAACACATAGAATAGTACAGAGAAATACGTAATAGGAAGTCACATGCTCATAACCATATAAGGAAACATTAATGTTCCAGATTGCTTTCATATTTCTAAAAATAAAAAAAAAATAGAGAAAAACCTCATATATACCTAAAGACCCTCTTTACAGGGCACCTGGGTTGCTTAGTCAGTTAAGCATCCGACTCTTGGTTTTTGGCACAGGTCCGTGACCTCAGAGCTTCGTGGGTTCAAACCCCACATCAGGCTCTGCACTATAGCACGGGGCCTGCTTGGGATTCCCTCTCCCTCTCTCTCTCTCTCTCTCCCCACCCCCACTCACACTGTCTCTGTCTCTCTCAAAATAAATAAATAAACTTAAAAAAAAAAAGACCCTCTCTCCATTTCCCTCCCCTTTCTTCTCCTCCTGAAATTCTTTTTCCTATAGCATAAGGCAACCGATTATCATACAACACAAATCCATTTACCCAGAAGACACACAGAGCTCTTTTAGTCATAGGATCCATCTTGAGATGATATTCATTGCACTAATTCAGTCATACTCTCAACTTGGTACACTCTAACCTTAAAACTAAATTTGAAAGTTAACCACCACCTACATACCTTATGTAAAATCATAGAAGGAAGGTAGATTAATATGAAAGACAATTGGTTGTTTTTTACATGAGGTACAGAGTAGAGCAAAGCAGAGAATACAGGTAGTTTCTAAAATCTGTAATTTTCAACTGATCACAAACCAACTGTAAGTTGGTTTTTATAACAACCTTCCTTCATTAACTATTTCATGTTTTCTGGATCTCTAGACAATATTTCAGCCATTAGAGTTCTGTTGTTGTTTTCTCCAGTAGGCTGGGCTGTAACTTCTTTTCTAAAGGTCCTGAGTCTTTAGTGATTTTTTTTTCTGTATTAGGTTGCTAAAGCCTTCTTTCAATATTTGGCAATGGATGTAGGAATATTACGAGTTAGTCCAAAGGAACTTCTGAATTTCAGACAGATGTTTTGTGCCTGAAACCCTATTTTCTTGATCATAATCAGTCTCCCTATCTTCTTCTTGTTTCAATTGCATGAAGATATACAGTTGTCAAGTAGTAATTTAAACATCCAATTCAATAGAAGAATATTTTGTGCCTTAGAGCATTTCTCCCTTGAATACTAAAATAACATAACTCGGAGTTGGAAAAGGAATGAACAAAAATTTGAGAATACACTATTAAGTATAATAATAAGAAACATCTCTCCCATTTTTTACCTTTGTTCCCTGGCATTTGGGATATGAAAGAACAGCATCATATATTAGTTATCAATTGATAATATCCATTTCATCTTGAACCATTAATTTGCAAGCAGTTGTTTCCTCCTAGTTGGTAATGTAGCTAAGTACTCAATAAAATAAACTATTGAACTTCTCTGTAAAGCCAGGTGCTTCTGAGTATTGGAATTTGTGGTAAAAGAAGTGAATTTCATAGTTGTATTAATCACTTCTTTTACATAAAAATTAGTTATTTGGGCTAAACACAATATTATGTAGGATGTATAGCAGTAAATAAGGCATTTGGTGAATCTTACGATGGTGACAACTTCTGAACTATTGCTGATAGGAAAGTTACAGATTACTGTCTATTCTAGTGTGGAAAATATCTATAAACTTCATGATGAAATCTGACCGATGTAATAAACCTGCCCCAGATAATTGGCTTGTTCATCTGGTTACAGATGATATATTAGAGATTTAGAGTCAATTTCTGCTTTGGCATAACCACACTACTTTTCAAGGGTGCTGGTGATCAACCCAATGCCCTTATAAAGATTTCAGTCTGGTATTTGAGGGAACATCATTAAAGAGCTTGAATATGTAGTTTAAGATAAGTCTATTCTAACTTCACTATACTTTGAGTGTTTTATTTCATCTTTTGAACTATATAAAAATACTAGGACTCTTAACATTATTTAATATAGGGCACTGATAAGTATTCTAGTTTTGGTCAATAAGTCAAACAAAAGAATCAAGTGTCCTATTCTGAAGCTAGTCTAATAAATTCGGAACATTAATAATTATACCCAGATTGATTATTATGGCCTAATCTAGTTATTTTTTTTCCTATGTAGGCCATCACTCTTAGAATTCATCTCTACATGTGCCATCCAAATTTTCACTGGAACCAATGATCAACATCTTACAATTGTTATTGTGTTAGTTACTTCTTCCTTAATCAGATTTTGCTATTTTTCCCTTTGGGGTATGTGGATCTTACACTTGGGGATAAGAAAGGGGTAGGAAAGTATTGGTATCTCATTGTAAGGTAACTATTGCAAGTGAGGTTACTGTAATTTCTTTAAGCATCTCAGGAGTAATTTGATTAGACTTAGAGTTGATTTTACTGGCAAGGGAGGTATTGTAGTGTGTATGTGAAACTATCCATTTGCGTCCATTCTAAATTTCAGAAATCTACTTCCTCCAAATTGATACATTTAACTCTTATATAAGAGACATGCCTTAAATCCTCATAGAGATGACAGCCGAATACTAGAATGCTAATTCTGGTCACTTCAACTGTGTCTATCATTCAATGTCACCACATTGCTCTCTGGCAACAGTAACATCAAGAAGATGGCCTGTCACACAGCAGTTGTGTTCCAAATCTCATGCAGGTGCATCTAATTGGAAGAACCCAATTCACATCTAAACCTTCACAGAAAAGGAAGTTTGGGAACTATAAATATTACATTTTCTATCTATCCAACCAACAGTATGTACAGGAGGCTGAAAGATCAGGAGGCTATGGTACAACCTGTGGGAATGATCTCTCTGGAAAGCTTTTGCTTTTTATTCTGCCTGGCATCTTAGCAATATCCAACCAAGGGCAAATTTTGTGCTAATATCTTACCCTGGGTTTTCCTATAGCACAGATATTACATATTTAAAATCTACCCTGGTGGGCTTACAGTTGTGATTATGTGTTTTTAGAGATTTACTCAATCCCCTAGAAATGAATCAGAGATAGTTGCCTTGTTTTTTTTGTGGTCCAGTGGATATATGTTTTTATTTTTTTTTCCTAGTTCAGACTTTCACTAAGGGTACAGACCACTGATGGTGCAGGTTTTTTGCAGTCCCCAAAGATATAAACCAATTTTTGGAAGCCCAAAGCTTTATTTCCTGCTTCATATGGGCAATATTTTTCAAGCCTCAGAATTGCTTTACCAGCAACTTATGAATTGTGCAGTATTCATCTTGACTCTTACAACTTGATTTTCATTTTCTTATTTGTTTCTAGTACTTTTTGTTTCTTTCTTTCTTGAAAGCTGAGATATGCATTTAAGTAAAATTTGTTGTGTTTCTCCAAGAATGTCTTGGAGGGTGTGTATGTGTGTGTGTGTGTGCATGCATGTGTTTGGAACAGGTTTTTGAAGCTAGTAGCCAAATTATCCTTATGGTAATCACTTCATCCCACTTATCATTATCTGGTAAATTTATTTCATTTTATATATTTATAGATATTTAATTTTTGTCTGATGGGAAATTGGTAGTTTTCCCTGTAACTCTCTCTTAAAAATGTTTTCTTGATTTTATTACTATATTATTTGATGCCAATTTCCAGTAACAAACACTTTCTGGATAAGCTTTGGACCATTTTCTCATAGATATGGAGGAAATCAAGGGAAAGCAGTGATGCAAGCTCTGAAACATCTTACTTGGAACATGAATTCCTTCGAAATGTTCTGCTAAGAAATTTTCCCATCTACTTAAGATGAAAATATTGGCTTTCTTTTGTTATTAATATTTTTGTTGATCTTTAATGCTGACTGTTTTGCCACAATTAAAGTAAAAGGAAGAAAATGAAAGGGACTTGCTTGTAGAGAGTTCATATAATAGTAAGATACTAATTTCAATAATTATGCAATAGGTGTATAGTAGGAGGAAAAATTCACTCATATATTTTAGGGAATTTAATTTATTAATAACTGAGGTTTATATTATATAAAACATATATATGTATATATACACATGTATATATAATGTTAATTCAACAGATATTCATTAACCCTTGGCACATGATATCACTGGTATTTCATATGAAATTTAGTCTTTACTGAAAAAATCCTTTGGTTATAGTTGTAAAATACACATAGATATGTTTAGGAGGGAACAAAAATTCAAATTAAAAATAAATAAAACTTAACAAGCTTTACAAAAATACCATCACTTGACCCATAAACACTAAAGGAAACTGCACAACTATGATTACACAAAATAATAAATGCAGCTGAAAGAAAAGTGATTTTAAAAATCTCCTTAGGAAAGGAAGAATCATAAATTTATAAGTTACCAAATGGTGAGCAAAATACTTGTGTTTGGGGAATTACTTGAAGTCACTAAAGGCATAATTTAGAATCACCTAAAATTAGAAAATAGCTGTGTGTAATCCAGCTGACTTTGTGAAGGCCTAATTGTGCTGAACTAATTTAATTTCCTTTTATTATAGATTAAGAGTTTTCATAAGCAAGGGAACAACTGAGAGATGTAGAAATTCAGGTAGAAAAGGTAGATTTTAGCATATAAGACTTCTCATTGACAAGCTGAAATTTATAAAATGCATCATGTTTATTTTTTAAATGCATTGCTCAAGATTCTCAAAATTCTCTAGAGATAACAGTATTGCTTTGGCAAAACTTGAAAACACTACAAACGTTGCCTGATCTATCCTATCTTATTTCTATAGGAGAGTAGTATAGCAAGAATATTCAATTTTACATACAGGAATACCAGAATAAGTAGGGTATTTTATTTAGAACCATTAATTTCCCGGCAATTTTACCCATTACATATTATCATGACAAAAATTAATTCACCAAAGTAAACTATTATGCAACAAATATTCATTTTTTACACTTGCTATTATAGTCAAATATTACCTAAATACTTTTTAATCATAAGCATATTTTCAAAGTACAGCCACTTGAGTCCTATGCTTTGCTACTTCTTGAGATATTTCTTGATATAATTTTTCTGTTTTTGCAAAAATTAAAGATATATCACAAATAAATGCATCACAGTTTGCCTTTATATAAACAGTTCTACTATAATGTTTGCAATTTAATCAATCAGATAGTTTACTAAAAGAAACAAAAAAAAAAACCCCAAGAAAAATGAGTTTCCTAAATTTGTCAGTGTAAAAGAAGTTATTCTTTTTTAAATCAACACAATATTATTATATTGAATTTATACCCATAACACACACGCATGCATATGGTAGTGTGATTAACAACAATATATTAACAACATGCATTTTTACATTTTGTATTAGGGTGCTCCAGGGAAATAGAACCACTAAGATATATACATATTTTGAAATAGATTTATTACAAGGGATTGGCTCACATGATTTTAGAGGCTGGTAAGTACCAAGATCTGTAAGATGAGTCAGTAAGCTGAAGACTTAGGAGAGCTGGTGGTGTAGTTCAGAGTCTGAAGGCCTGAAAACCTGAAGGAACAATGATATAGGGTCCAGTGCAAGTGTTAGCAGAATCAAGGACTAGGAAGAACAGTTTTTCAGTTTGGGTCTGAAAGCAAGATAAAGCTGATGTCTCAGATCTAAAGGAATCATACAGGAGAAATTCTCTTTTCTTTGGGGAAGGTAAACCTTTCTGTTCTATTTAGCCCTTCAACTGATTGGATAAGGTCCACCCTAAGGAGAGCAATCTGCTGTATTCATTCTACCTATCTACATGTTTATCTCATCCAAACACCTAGGATAATATTTTACAGAAACATCTAGAATAATGTTTGACCAAACACCTGGACACTCCTTGGCTCAATCAAGTTGACACATAAAATTAACCATTACACATTGTAAACTTAAGAATGTCAGCTAGGTTTTGAGTGAATATATCTTAGGTTTCAACAATCTTATATTATACACAGCAAGTATGTGCTGTTGTACCAGAATGCAATTACACTGTTAAAATTGTCTTCCTTGAAGGGTGCCTATATTTGTCATATAAGTATAAAACTTGTCTCTGTTCAAAGAACTTGATCACATATGTAGAAAAAAAAATCATGTTGTATATTTGTTCCTTAAATTAGTAGCAAATAAATGAATAATTATTAGTGATTAAATGAGTCATTTGTTTATTTATTAGTTTTTACCTTATAATATTCCTAATAGATTTCAGAGCAAGGTTATTTTTATTTATCTATAATTTGTTATATATTACCTTTTTATGTTTAAACAGTAATTCACTTATTCATTAATTAAATATTGAGTAAAGTTTTTAAGTATTCAATCAGTAAAGGGCCAATTATTTACCCATAGCATCATTGATACTTAATGACATCTAATTCATATGTTGTATTCATTTTGAAAATTACACAGAAAAATCAGGCAGGAAAATTTCATTTCAATATTTTATCTCTACATTTTAGAAGAATAACCACGCTGGAATTCTCAGGGTAAAGTTTCATCTTGATTTTATTCTATGTATGTTAGTGTAAAACAAAAGATATGCTTTAATAAATAAGCACATATATTTTGGCTTTTTAGATGTGAATTAATATTATGAGCTCTGATTAGATGTCCCTTATTAACTATTCATTATTTAGTCTGTTGAACCAATGTCAATTAAACTGACATTCATTATTGAAAAAAAGACAGGCTAGGTGATCTAAGTCTCCTTCATATTTCTCCCATCTAGTGACACTCCTTAGTATCACTCACTGATCGCTTGCTGTAAATATTTATGTTATGATATTCCAGTGGCATATATAGTATCTAACTAAGCAACCATACCATTTCATCAAAACTGATGCCAATCCTCACCTAATTTTTCTGTTAAAATATTACATCAAAAGACGATTATTTCAGTGTTCTGGTTCAGTTTATGTGTGTTATATACATATTATAAATAAAAGGAATAATGAAACCAGGAGTTCCCATTAAGCCCTTTTGTATCCTTCTTAGCTACCAATTTCCTATAAACCAATTTCCTATGTCCCAAGTTATGTGGCATTCAATCTTATTTTCATAGGTGGAAGATGTCTCTTCAATTTCACCTTGTGTTTCACCAAATTCATACTGAAAGAATTGTGTTCCCTCTCAGTGTCTAATCTTTTATTTACTGGCACATCCTATTTCTAGGGTTTTACACCAAACCAAATAGGTGGTATACTTAGAAATTATAGATTTCAGAAACCCAAAAATAAGGGCTAGCAGGGAATAAATTATTTTAATAAATTAAATGTACATTTACTTGAAATGAATTATGATTGTGTGGAGAGCTCTCAAACATGTGTTCTTGGGGCGCCTGGGTGGCTCAGTCAGTTAAGCGTCTGACTTCAAGTAATGATCTCACGATTCATGGGTTCGAACACCGCACTGGGCTCTGTGCTGACAGTTCAGAGCCTGGAGCCAGCTTTGGATCTGTGTCTCCCTCTCTCTGCCCCTTCTCTGCTTGCACTCTGTCTCTCAAAAATAAAGAATAAACATCAAACAACAACAACAACAACAACATGTGTTTCTTAAGTATCACACTAGGAAAACTTCTATAATAAGCCAATCTCAGAAAGAATAAGACCAGAGGAGTCTCAAGGGATGACACTAGGGGCAGATATAGTTATGTGGGAGGAATAGGGAAAGAGTGAGCTTTTCCATACATTCAACCCCTCTGTTTATGTCCCTTGCGTTTCCATTATACAGTACAACTCTGGGGTTGGGGGTGGGGAGGTAGATAATGTTTCATTTTTAAGAAATATAATGAAAACACTGTATTTAAAACATATTATATATATATATATATATATATCCATATGTATACCATTCCCATTGCTTTTGTTCTTTTGTGTGGATCCATATTTCCAACTGGTATCTTTTTCCTTCGGCCTAGAAGATTCATTTTAACATATCTTACAGCAAATGAATCATTTGGGCATAAAGGGCAAATTAGATGTATAGTATCATAAGGTTCTCTTATTATAGAAGACATGAGGTAATATGATTTGATGGTAGATATGTTCAAGCTGGAAATAACCCCCTAAATAACTAATAACATTTTTAAAAAGCCTAAAGAGTTGTAGCTAATAAGTTAAGGATGGAGTTAACTCAAAATGGTATAAGACCTAAATGAGAAACATAAAAGTATAAATCTCATAGAAGATAACATAGGAGAAAAGCTAGAAGACCTTGGATATAGCAATGACTTTTTAGTTACAACAGCAAAGGCACATTCCATGAAATAAATAATTGATAAAATGGACTTCATTAAAATTAAAAACTGTGCTCTTCAAAAGACACTGTCAAGAGAATGAGAAAACAAGCCACAGACAAGGAGAGATATTTGCAAAACACATATCTGATAAAGGAATTGTATCCAAATATTCAAAGAACTCTTAAAAGTCAACAGTAAGAAAACAACCTAATAAAAAATAGGCAAAATATCTGAAAAGATATCCCACCAAAGAAGATAAACAGATGGAAAATCAGCATATGAAAAGATGTTCAAATAATCCAAAAGGAAGAAGAAAAAGATAAGTAATCAGACAGCAGAAAGGACAAATGCAAAAAATAGCTAGATAATAGATTCACATCTAAGTACATTAATGATCACACTAAATATAAATTGTCAAAACATTATAGTTCAAAGGTAGAGATTGTCATCGTTGCATCAATAGGCAAGAAATAATTATATGCTGCCTATAAAATTCACTTTAAATATAAATATACAAATAGATCAAAAGTTAAACAATAGAAAAACATATCACATGGTAACATTAATTAAAGAAAAAAGCTAGACTAGCAATATTGTAAGCAGGAGTTAGAGATCTCCAGAGAAAGAATGAGGAGATGCAACGTTCTTGACATAAGAAAAGTAATTTTAGGCTCCTAGCTGATTCCCCACCCCACCCCAACTATGCCCTACTATGCTCCACTAGCTCCTGCAGAACTTCCCTAGGAGGTGTCAGAATCACAAAGAAATGCAAAACCCCAATGGTTAAAGATTTTAAAGGAACAGAGGGAATGTAAAAGCTAATGTCTCTACCAGACCAGGAAATAGCCTAACTACATCAGAGACAATAAATCAGTGGTAAAATTCCCAGTACTGTTTCCAGAGTAAGCAAGACAATAATGAGCTCAAGATGTCATCCAATTTATGCCAGCTCTCAGAGCATGCCCATAGCCCCTTCTCTTTGTCTGATAGTTACCTCTGCTTTAAATTTTTTCTTTAATGTTTTTGCTTATTTTTGGGAGAGAGAGAGAGAGAGAGAGAGAGAGAGAGAGAGAGGCAGAGCATTAGCAAGGGAGGGGCGGAGAGAGAGGAAGACACAAAATCCAAAGCAGGCTCCAGGCTCCAAGCTCTCAGCACAGACAGACCCTGACCGGGCCTCGAACACAGGAGCCATGAGATCATGGGCAGAAGTCTGAAGCCCAACCGACTGAGCCACCCAGGTGCCCCTCCTCTGCTTTATTATAATGCTAAATATTTGCTCAAGGAGGAGCACAAGTTTCATTAACGTAACGTAGGATACCTATACAGGCATGTGTTCTAGGTATGGCTGCACAACTTTATGCCTGCCTTTATATGCAATGGCAAAATTTCCTTTCTGAATATTCATTCTGAACCTAACTAAAGTGAACCCACTCACCCCCTCAGAGAGTCAGGGTTTGGCTTTGGGGATTTTTTTCAAGAGATCTCCTTATTTGCTGCAAACAGTTTCTTTTGTGTGATAACTCTACCTGGTCCTAGTCTCTACCTGTAACTCACCAAGAAGCAAACTCATGTTAGTTCAGTTACAATATCACTACAAGAGAAAACTGATTTCAGGGTAAAACATATTTACTGTAGATAAAGAAAGTCATTTCAAAATGATAAAGGGGTCAATCCATCAAGAGGGAAGAGCAGTCCTAAACATTCAAGTGTCTATAAATGATGCTTCCAGATATATAAAATGAAAAGAGAGAGGGAGAGAAAGGAAGATACATATTATAAGGAAATGGCTCACAACATTATGGAGACTAAGTCTCAGAATCTGCAGTTGGGAAGCTGGAGACCCAGGAGAGGCTTGAGACCTGAGAAGAGCCTGTTTTTCAATTTCAGTCTGAAGGCAGGTAAGGACCTGTATCCCAGCTCAAGTGGTCAAGCAGGAGGATTTCCTTCTTACTCAGCCTCTTTGTTCTATTTATTTCTTCAATTGTATGGGGCCAGCCACATTGGGGAGAACATTCTGCTTTACTTAGTTTACTGATTCAAATGTTAATCTCATCTAGAAACACCTTCACGGAGGAACCCGGAATAACATTTGAACAGATGTCTGTGTTGCCCAGTCAAGTAGACACATAACATTAACCATCATATGTACCATCAGCTAATAAATGTTCACCCCTTCTACAAACAAGCCTCAGATGCAATCAGCAAAACAGCACACAGGTTCTCAAGTTTACTTTTGATCAAGAATTTTCCATCAGTAAATAACCCTATTTAAGAAGAAAGCCACTGGCCTGAGGATGAACAGAAAGGCATATGAACATAGTAAAAGCTGGTAAAGAAGTTTAACAGGGAGGCCTAGAGAAGGAGAATAAAAATACTAATGGAAAAATAGCTGAATAGTGAAGAAAGAAAGAAAAGATAGAAGAATGTAATTAAGGTAAACATTGGGCAAGGGGAAAGAAAGAAAGTGTACTTCTTAGTTTCTTAGTCTATTTGTCATCAATCTGCATGAAGAAACATAGATTTAGAAAGTTGACACAAATCTCTGAGAGGAAGAACACAGTACAGAAAAAAAAAACTTTCAAGAAGAGTTAGTTTTAAGAATTCACTTCGTAAGTAATGAGAAGAGCTTCCTAGAAAAGTCTCATGAAATGAGAACCTTGTTTAATTCCAGAGATAAATTAAAGGAGTATAATTGTCCAAATATAAAGCTCTCAAAGTAAAGCATCTATTGTTTTAGAGGAGTACAAACATTTATTTTTTAAGAGCCTACAGTTAGTTTTGATCAAACAATAACAAATCAACAAGATTTTAGAAAAAGAAAAACTCAATGATTTAACTGTCCATGACAAATTTAAGATAACTAATTCTCCTATTATAATGATATAAGTTGTTTTTTTAGAAATTAACATCTACATTTAGAATGTTTACCGTGTATCATAAGATTTGAAAGGATGGTTTTACTGTGCTTTTTCATTTGAGTATAAAGAATTTTAGATGATACAGCATATTGATCAATACAGGCTATCAGTAAAACTCAGGGAGCCATCAAAATACGCCTTTTGAAATTAAAATGCAATCATTGTTTTATAGGTGGAAAACAGGAATGAAAAAATTCTCATATAAAAGAAGTTTATAAAAGCTTCATTAAAAGAGGTTTTGTTATTCAAAACTATGTGTATTTAAGTATGAAAATAAGTGGTAAACAAATACTTCAAAAACTTTTCATAATTAAAAAAAAATTTAATGTTTATATTTTTGAGAGAGAGAGGGAGGCAGACTGCAAATAGCGAAGGGACAGGGAGAAAGGGAGAGACAGATTTCGAAGCAGGCTCCAGGCTCTGAGCTGTCAGCACAGACCCCTGATGACCCATCAACTGTGGAATCATGACCTCAGCCAAAGTTGGACACTTAACCGACTGGGCCACTCAGGCGCCCCAAAAACTTATTCATAATTTAACAGATAAGACAAATGAAAGAAGAATGGAGAGAAAATGGTGGAGCAAGACAAGAAACGCACACAATAATAACCACATTGCGGTTATTAAAAGACTTATTAAAAGACTAATCCCGGAAGAGTTAAGGACTCAGGTAATTAAATGATGCAAAGATGTAACAATGGAATTGGAGGAGTCAGTAGGAAAATGTGAGGGCATTCAGAATATTTTTCGAAGAGCAAAAGGAAAAACTCCATTTAAAATAGTAGCATATAGGAGTACCTGGGTGGCTCAGTCTTTTAAGCCTAGAACTCAGGTTCGGCTCAGGTGACGATCTCAGGTTTGGTGGGTTCAACCCCGCATAGGGCTCTGTGCTGACGGTGTGGAACCTCTTTGGGATTCTCTCCCTCTCTCTGTCCCTCTCCTGTTCACTTTCTCTCTCTCTCTCTCTCTCAAAAAGAAAAAAAAAAATGAAAATGAAAATAAGTAACATGGTAGTATATAATACAAATAATAAAGAGATGAATTTTATGAACTTGAGTCAAGAGACTGTCGTTTCAGAATCATTAATAAACTGGATAGAATTCAAATAAGACAATACTTTGTTTATAGAGAAACTTGATTTGAGGACCATTTGCAATACCTATGAAAAGAGAATCATGTGACTTTTATTGTTGTCATCACTCTTATTAGAAAACATGAAGGGATTTGAAAATGTTGCTTACTTAGTATGGGCAAAAAAGCTCAGTCATCCAACTAAATTGTGTGAGTAAACATACATTTTATAAACATTCTTCAAGTAAACTTTATTTTATCCTACCCTTTAATTGCCAAGACAGGGCATGAGGAGGACAACAAAGAAATTATTCAATATTTAGTTATAATAATAATCAATCCTAAAGTGATTTCTTATTTAGAAGATACATGACAATGGATATGAAATGAGGATGGAAATGTCAGATGCATGATTGTAAGTTTTTAGAAGAAACAGAAAAGAGAAAACAAATGTAAAGTGATTATTACCTGCATTTACTAAGGCAGCCAAAAAAGGTATGATGTTGGATAGGAAAGTTTTATTTCTTTTGGGAAATTCTAATAGGAATTGAACTAAGAAACAAAAAGTATCCTGAATGTCAAGGCAGTATTAAGAATTTCTCTTTCTGTCTATACAGATTGCCTGCTTAGTGTATCTATGCACTTGAAATAAGACTACTCAACTACTACTTAGACTTTGTATCCTGGACAGCAGTAAACTCATGATAAGATAAAATATTGGTTTCTATTTGCTTAATCTGTTATGAAAATGCCAATTTCATGTAAATGTTGCTAATCAGAAATAGTATGTTCCATATATCAATTGGAGAAGATGTTTTAACTTCATGCATATAATTCAGGTAGAGTTTAGAAAGCACTTCTTGATTAAGTAGTCATTTTATTAAAAAAAAACAGAAAGTAAGATCTCAAAATAGTTATTTGTTTAATGCTTTACAAGGTTTTATTGAGAGGGATACTCTAAGTAGATTCACCAGTTTAATTTTTAAGGCAATTAAAAAACAAAATTAAAATTTTATGCCTTCAAATAGCCATCATACTTACTGAATGGAGGAATTACAGAAAATTGATTGCATATTTAACCATAATCTCATTATGTTAGAATACTATAGCACATCAGTGCCTAGACTTTATCTGATTCTAAATGAATCATGTCCAGGTGGGGCCAGCTTTATGAGCATGTGACCTACACAATTGCTTGAAACCCCATGCGAGTCTGGGCCACATATTTGGATTCTTACTGTGCTGTCACTATTTTGAAATTCTTAATAACTTTTGAACAAAGGGCTTTGCATTTTCCTGTTGCACTGAGCCCTGCAAATTGCACAGCTGATCCTGACTCTGGGCCACAAATACTTCCTTCATTTATTTTAGGGAGTCCTAGGGTAACAGTTCCTCCTGTGTGCTGTCTCTGTGACTTTTGCTTTTCCATGGAAACACAAATGGCAATAGGAAGGTTACTGTTGCTTTCTGCTGCTCCTGACATCAGTTTTCAACGCTCTGGGTGCCTGAGGCTTGTCTGTTGACCTGGAATGGAGAGAATGACTCCTTGCATATGCCACCCGTATTCCAAAGCAGAGTCTCAGAAAATTGCTCACCAAAGCTGTGCCTTTGGGTTTATCATTCCCTTTGTTACTCTTGGGGAGTCTGGGCAGTAATGTGGCTTCAGTCATAATTCCTCCGCTACCTTGCTGGCTACTCTTGCCTTTCACTATTCCTCATAATCGTCTTCCTTATCTTTGTTCTCTTAGTGTGTCACTTTTATTTTTTTGCTTCCTCTTCTTTACTGTAGCATCTTCTTACCTTTTATCTTGAACCAGAGCCCTTCATTTTACTTCCAGGAGAAAAACAAAACAAAACAGAAAAAAAAAAAAAACAGGCAAGCAAAATAACAACTCAAAACCACCAAAGCAGATAAACTCATGTGTGGTAGACATTTAGACGTGGAAGAAAGTTGCTCCAATCTTAAAAAATACTCAAGGCCCAATTCAGTCACAGAAAAGTTACTTTGTAACAGAACCACCCATGGAATTTTAAGTGTTTCCTAGATAAACATAAACCAGTATTTAAAAGGGGGTGTGTTGGGGCGCCTGGGTGGCTTAGCCGGTTGGGCGTCCGACTTCAGCTCAGGTCACGATCTCATGGTCCGTGAGTTCGAGCCCCGCGTCGGGCTCTGGGCTGATGGCTCAGAGCCTGGAGCCTGCTTCCGATTCTGTGTCTCCCTCTCTCTCTGCCCCTCCCCCATTCATGCTCTGTCTCTCTCTGTCTCAAAAATAAATAAACATTAAAAAAAAATTAAAAAATAAAAATAAAAATAAAAAAAAAATAAAAGGGGGTGTGTCCTTTTTCAAAAATATTTATGTAGAAACTGTTCACTTTTTATATGACAACTTATTGGTACCAAGCAACAAAGGTCACTCAAGTAAGTCATGTTCCCCTTAACAAAAATGATCATATGCTGTATTCATTTGCTAGGACTACTATAACAAAGTATCACAAACTGGGGCACCTGGGTGGCTCAGTTGGTTGAGCGTCCAACTTCGGCTCAGGTCATGATCTCACGGCTTGTGAGTTCGAGCCCCATGTTGGGCTCTATGCTGACAGCTTGGAGCCTGGAGCCTGGAGCCTGCTTTGCATTCTGTGTCTCCCTTTCTCTTTGTCCCTCCCCGGCTCACACTCTGTCTCTCAAAAATAAACATTAAAAAAAAATTGTTTAAAGAAATCACTAGTAGAAAAACCATAGGTTCACAAATATAAAGTGAAATATTTTATATTTAATAGCATCCAATTCATAATTTGGGTTCTGAGAAATTGGATATAACTATATTGAGGTAAGAATATCTCTTTCATAAGTTTTATTACATTTAGGTAATTTTATCAATGAAATAATGTTTATCTTTTATGATGTTAAAGTGAGTATGGTTGGATATGTGGGAATATGTTCTGAATTTAAAAAATATGTCAAAGATTTTAAATAAGATACATGATATATCTCTTGAAGAAAAATTTTATAAATGGCCAAAATGGGTGAAAAACAAAATTAATAAAAATCAAATATCCAAAGAAGTTCAAAATGTAATAGGGAGAAAGCCTATAAACCAAACAAGAACAAAAGTAGCACCTAGCATTCTTATAGTCTTTTGTTTTGTTTTTATTTTAATTTTTTTAACATTTATTTATTTTTGAGACAGAGAGAGACAGAGCATGAACAGGGGAGGGGCAGAGAGAGAGGGAGACACAGAATCGGAAGCAGGCTCCAGGCTCTGAGCCATCAGCCCAGAGCCTGACGCGGGGCTCGAACTCACGGACCGCGAGATTGTGACCTGAGCTGAAGTCGGATGCTCAACCGACTGAGCCACCCAGGCGCCCCTGTTTTGTTTTGTTTTGTTTTGTTTTGTTTTGTTTTGTTTTTAAAGCGTTCTTATATTCTGAGAAAGGAAGCTAGGGAAGAAAATGATTTAAGAAATAAAACAAGACTATTGCCATCAAAGCCAACTGAGAAACTCAAGATTAGACAGAAATTCTTTCAAAAGCAAAATCAGTTAAGATGGAATAGGGTAGAGTTGCAAACTCACGTAGCCTCTGGCCACAAATTTTATTTTATTTTATTTTGACTCATTGAAAATCAATGGCTTAAAACAATTACATCATAGCTATCAGTTAAAAGTGAAGTAATTTCACATGAAACAGGAAGAAGAATCAAAACTATCACATTTTCGATATTGATACTGTAAAAGGAGAATGTCAATCATAAGTTTTTTAGAAAAAGTGGCCAGAGGAATATTTCCATTGCACTGCAAGAATTTTTAGAGTTCAGTGTCTTGACGTGGTTGAACATGGGATCCTAGACACTTGGAAACTTGTTTTATGGTTGAAGACCCCACAGTACAGCCATGGAATCTTTTACAGTCATTTCCCTACATAGGATACCATCTTAGTCTAAATAGTCTATAGTATCTTGTCTCTATAGATCTGAGGACAGCTGATAGGAACAATGCTTATTGAAACCTGACATAATATTAGATATCACTCAGATCTGGAAATGACCAAAGTCAGAATATAAAAATGGAAGTACATGGACATTATCTAATAGATAAATAAATAAGTAAACAATTAAAAACATATTTAGAAGCTTGTGTAGATTTGTACATAATAAAGTTAGCTTTATTCTTATCAGAAACTAATCAGAACACTCTGAAATTATACTTGAGACATCCAATCACTTTTCCAAAACTCAACAAAGATACTGTGAATTATAGAGCCTCTCCTATCCTGTGATACATATAGTTTTATCTATTTATTTACAGATTTGAGTATAAATCTAACATGAGACCACTATTATTTCTAAGATTTTACAACCAAAAAATTTCAGCTACATTTTTAAGAAAGGTATGGAATAATAAAAGAGGTTTGGGGACAAGAAAAAGTAGCAGAACTGAAAATAAGGAACTAACTTAATCCTAAATCAACACAAGCTAACTTATTGTAACTTTCAATTGTGATATGTTTTTATTTTATATTTCCAATATAATTTTGAAAGAAACTATGAAAAATGGCTTCTATGAGGAATTTATTTTAAAGATATTTTAGAAAACTATGCTGAATCAATTCACTCCTCTTAAAGTAGAATCCAAGGAAGTCTGCAGGTTAACAAGTTCCCCAGTGATTCCTATGCACACTGAAATTTGAGAAATTTGAAACTTTTTCCAGACCTGTGGCCTTTATCCGGAAGTCAGGCATCTGTGTGTGTTTCTGATCTCTTAACCTTTTTTGCAGCCCATCTTTCCCCACAGTCCACTTAAATCTTGAGCATGGTCCTTCTTTGTCTTCCTCTTGTTTATAGACATAATTGTTTGAGTTATAGATTATGCTATTTATAGACTATTATTAGCATTCCCATTCCACTGTGACTGGACCTTTTTCTTGACCTTTGTGATTGCTTGTGCAGACCAATATTGTATTACAGTAATTTGGAACAGAATGTGGTTTGGCATTGTACTTGAAAATGCTAATGGGGGGACCTGGGTGGTTCAGTTGGTTAAACATCGGACTCTAGATTTCAGCTCAGGTCATGATCTCACAGTTTGTGAGATTGAACCCTGTGTAGGGCTCTGCGCTGACAACCTGGAGCCTGCTTGGGATTCTCTTTCTCCTTCTCTCTCTGCCCCTCCCCACCCCCCAAATAAACATTAAAAAAATGCTGATGATATTTAATAGGCTTAATAAATAATAATTAATATTATTTTATTTCAATTTCAATTTCCAATATGAGGTTATAATTTACAGCTTTGAACCTACTGTGATTTAAACTATTGAAACTTAATTTTTATTTGATTCTGAAGTAAATTTAAAATTTGAATGCTTTAATGCAACCACAGCACTAATCTATAAGAATCTATGACCTCTACATATGATGTTGAATAGCTAATATTTCAGTTTTGCAAACAGAAAAATTTGACTATTAAGTATAAAACATTAACACATGACCGCTGGGTTTTTCCTTTTTTTCTTTCACTTCTGGTGTATCACAAATATTACCCACTCAAAATTTGTTGGGATTTAAATATCAAAGAGTTTTAGATTGTCTCAAAATTCTGATATTATCGCAGACTTTTAGAAATTTTGGCTATTGTTTAAAAGATATACATGTAGTCCTCCCAGTATTCAATAAGTTTAAATGTTATGAGATTTCTATGCTATTTTATTTTGATATTTATTTCTTTTCTTAAATTTAAAATTGATTGAATCACACCTATTCATAGAACTAAGAATTAGTGAACTTGCTTTCCGGTACAGTGATGCTATTGCTTTTAGATGCAATAATAAATGTTATCATTGAAAGTCTATAGGCTCATTGATTTGTTTTTTATTTTCTGATAAGTGAGCAGGTAGTGTGAATATCCCACACATTCCTTTGACCTCACTCACTTTGACCTCACTTTGGCACAAAGTAAATAGTATATTCTCCTTATATTAGTTTAGAAATCTAACTCTAAATGTAGGATGTCAACTCTATTCTAATAAAATAGATAACAAGTTGAACCTAAAGTTGATCAGATTTAAAACAAAGATCAGATTTATTCTCATTTTTTGAAAACTGGCATAAAAGTCTGATTTATTTTCCTGTCATTTTATATCCTCGCTTTCTTTAAAATTTGTTTTTTGATTTTGAGAGAGAGAGAGTGTGGTGGGGGAGTTAGAAAGGAGCAGAGAGAGAGGGAGACACAGAATCTGAAGCAGGCTACAGGCTCTGAGCTGTCAGTACAGAGCCTGATGTGGGGCTTAAACTCACGAACCATGAGATTATGATCTGAGCAGAGGTCGGAGGCTTAACCGACTGAGACACTTAGGCACCCCAAGATATCCTTGGCTTTCTTTTGAAGCCAATAATTCAAATTAAATTTCCACATTCCCAATCTAGCTTTGTCCCTAACTGATGGAAAATGAGTTTGGTTCCTTACCATTGATGTCAAAGAAGAAATCATATGGGTTCTTCATCTATCACTACGCTCATCCTCATGCATCTCCCTACCTATATCAATACTCACAATCAGTGTATGTATACACCTTATCTAGTCTATAGCCATAAATTAAATCAGTTAGGATATGTATACACCTTATCTAGTCTATAGCCATAAATTAAATCAGTTAGGATATGTATACACCTTATCTAGTCTATAGCCATAAATGAAATCAGTTAGGAATGCACACACATGTGTAGTTGGTAAAATACTAAAATTTTCTCATAATAATATCATGCTGTTTTAGAATGTGTTCATGGCATACCTACCTTTGTCGTTTCTAATACTTCAGCATTATATCTTTTAAATGAGAAAATTTTGAATATTAAAGTTCAATTCAAGCTAAGTTTAAAACACCAATTGTAGGAATATTTAATAAACTCATGGGTGCATTTTTATTGTCTCTTTAAGCAAAATAGTCCAAGAGGGTGTAAATATATTTAACTGTCCATGTTGGTCTACATTATGCATAATGCAAAAATGCCAAAAATATTAGAGTATTAATAATTTTTAAATCTCTTTAAAATGAGTTTTTACCAGTCGGAATAAGTGTCAAATTGTTCTTACTCTTTTGCTTTAATTTTAGCTCAGGGGAGGTTTTTTTTTTTGTTTGTTTTGGCTTTTTTTTTTCTTTTTTCCCCAATGTCCTAGTGGTAGAGGATATGAAGAGTTTATCAGGATGGTAGCCATTTATGAGTAGAGCTTTGAGAGGAATCTAGATTAAAAAGGAATAAGCAGAGGGAAAGCTTTTACAATCCTGCTAGAAAACCATGATTTAGTGAAATGAGGTTCCTGGAATTTAAAGATCAGATAAAAATAGAAGCTGCCTGTCAGCTCCTTTTAGCCACAGTGCTAATCAGGCAGGTGGGCCACACTCCAGCTGGGTTGGTCTGTCCCCTCAGGACCTATTTGCAACCTGCCGTACACAGGTCTTTTTAAGCATCAGTTGAAATCATATCCCTGTGCAGTCACACAGCATCAACTGTCTGCATGTATCGATATATTTTTCTCTATGATAATGAAATCAACAACATATGTTTTAAGTTAATTAAATTGTTTTATTAGTTTGTTGGACTTTGTTACTGAGATAAATTTTCTCTCCCTTTAATGTTGGAAAATATTTCTGATGTACAATAATGTATAAAAATAATAAAACTCTTTGAATCCAGCATCAAAGTAAGAAATAAGATATTATAAATATTGTTTAAGCTCCTCTGTACCTCTCCCGAATCATATTCTTTACCTGGCTACCTCTTCAAAAGAAAATGTTTTCTTGATTTTGTGTTAAGCACTCTTATAATTTTATTTAGAAGTTTAATATATATGGATATTTTGACAATACATAATAGTGAGTCAGCATGTTACAAAAGTATATGATTGTAGCATTTTATTTTTTCATAGTGATTCCTATAGCTGCAATTTATTTATTTCCTCTATAATTAATGCTTCACTTATAAGTATGTCGCATACACTATATGAAAGATAGTTTGCTTCACATATTTTTTTTAATTACAAACAGTGCTGCTAGGATCATTCATACACATTTTCACAAGTGCGAATATGCAGAAAGTGGGATACATTATCAAAAGTGGATTTGTTATCTCCTAGGATATCTGCATATTCAAGTGTAGCTGATATTCACAAACAACTGTAAAACCAATTTTCTTAAACAATATTTCTGATCTAGTGAAAATCATCTGCAATGATTCTGATTTCTTCTATGGACCTCTTCATGTTTGTCTCCTAGTTCTCCAATTCCCTTCATCTTGGTGCTGTTCAACTTGTTAACTGGTTAGGTTACTTTGAACTGTCCTACTCATTTAAAATAATATTTAAGAGGGTCCATTACTTTTCTTGTCTTTTTTCTTATCTTTTATTTATTTATTTTGAACAAGAGAGTGTACAAGCAAGGAAGGGGCAGAGAGAGAGGGAGAGATAGAGAATCCAAGCAGCCTGGAGCCTGATGTGGGGGCCGATCCCATGCCCCTGGAATAATGACGTAAGCCAAAATCAAGAGTTGAACACCTAACTGACAGCCACCCAGTCTACCCCATTACCTTTCTTATGTATTCATAATTCTCTATAGCTCCCTAAGTATTTTTCATCTCTGCAATTTATATTCTATATTCAGTAATCCCAGTATATGAAATTTGGGGCGGCAAAGTTACTCTATTATTCCTTCCACTGACATTTACATGTGCTTTATAAATTTGGATTCTGTGATTGTGTTCTGTTTATTTATGTCTTCTGGAAACTTGGGAACCATCAGCCAAAGGCACAAATTTCCAGAGATGAAAACTTCTCTGCTGTAAAGGATCTTAAGGCATTACCAAAGTAGAAATATTTTATTTCTTGAATTTTTATGGTCATAACAGTATGCATTTGCACTCCAAATCCTTATGAGGACATGCCAATGATTATAGATACTAAGGAAAATATATTTCCCCCAAGTAAAGCTCAGGGTAGAAATCAAACATTCTTATGTTACCTCCATTTGCCCAAAAAGTTATTTTATTTACTTGTTTGTTTATATCATTTAATGTTATTTTATTTTTTTTTCACCAAAATCAGTGTACTCTGGGGTGCCTGGGTGGCTCAGTTCGTTAAGCGTCCAACTTCAGCTCAAGTCATGATCTCACGGCTCATAAATTTGAGCCCTTTGTGGGGCTCTGTGGTGACAGCTGCGAGCCTGGAGCCTGCTTCATATTCTGTCCCCGTCCTCTCTCTCTGCCCCTCCCCTGTTCGCACACTGTCTCTCTCGCTCTCAAAAAAAAAAAATAATAATATAAATAATAAAATAAATAAATAAATAAATAAACATAAAAAAAACACAGTGTACTCTTTAATCCTCATCCCCTATTCCCCATCCTACCACTTAACTCTTCTCTGGTAACAATCAGTCTATTCTCCATAGTTAAGAGTCAGTTTCCTGGTTTGATCCTTGCCTTCCCCCCGCCCTTGGCTTGTTTGTTTTGTTTAATAAATTCCACATATTAGTGTGATCATATGCTATTTGTCTTTCTCTGACTGACTTATTTCAGTTAGCATTATACTCCTTAGCTCTATCCATATTGTTGCAAATGGCAAGATTTCATTCTTTTATTAAGGCTGTGATATATATATATACATATACATATGCATATATGTATTTGTATGTACTTATACACATATGGCTGTAGTATATATGTAAGTGTGTGTGTGTGTGTGTGTGTGTGTGTGTGTGTGTATCACATCTTGTTTGCCCATTCATCTATGCCTGAACACTTGGGTTGCTTCCATAATTTGCCTATTGTAAATAATGCTGCTATAACCATAGGATGCATGTATACCTTTGAAGTAGTGTTTTTATATCTTTGCATAAATACCCAGTAGTTCCATGATTGGATCGTAGGGTAGTTCTACTGCTAATTTTTTGAGAAACTCCATGCTGTTTTCCACAGTGGCTGAATCAATTTGCATTCCTACCAACAGTGCAAGAGGGTTCCCTTGTCTCCACAACCTTGCCAATACTTGTTTCTTGTGTTTTTGATTTTAGCCATTCTGACAAGTGAGGTGATATCACATTGTAGTTCTGATTTGCATTTCCCTCATGATGAGTGATGTTGAGCATCTTATCATGTGTCTGTTGTCCATCTGTATGTCTTTTTTGGAGAAATATCTGTTCATGTCTTCTGCCTATTTTTTAAATTGGATTATTTGTTTTTTGGATATTGAGTTATATCAGTTCTTCATATATTTTGGATACAAACCCTTTATCAGATATGCATTTGCAAATATCTTCTCCCATTCGTTAGGTTGCCTTTTCATTTTATTGATTATTTCCTTTACTGTGCAGAAGATTTTTATTTTGATGCAGTTCCAGTAGTTTGTTTTTGCTTTATTTCCTTTGCCTCAGGAGACATATCTAGAAAAATGTTGCTATGGCCTATGTCACAGAGATTACTGCCTGTTTTCAAGGGTTTTTAATGGTTTCAGATATCACACTTAGGTATATAATCCATTTTGAGTTTGTTTTTGTGTATGGTGATAGAAAGTGGTCCAGATCCATTCTTTTGCAGGCAGCTGTCCAGTTTTCCCAACATCATTTGTTGAAGAGTCTTTTTCTCATTGGATATTCATTCCTCCTTTGTAGAAGATTAACTGACCATGTAACTGTGGGTTTATTTCTGGGTTTTGTGTTCTATTCTATCGAACTGTGTGTCTATTTTTAGGCCAGTACCATTCTGTTTTAACTACTACCACTTTGTAATGTAACTTGAAATCTGGAATTGTAATACCTCCAGTTTTGTTCTTCAAGTTTGCCTTGGCTATTTGGGGTCTTTTGTGGTTCTATACAAATTTTAGGACTGCTTGTTCTAGCTCTGTGAAAAAATGTTGTTGGTATTTTGATAGGGATTGCATTAAATGTGTAGATTGACTTGGGTAGTATAGATATTTCAACAATATTTGTTTTTCCAACCCATTTGCATAGAATATCTTTCTGTTTCTTTGCATCATTCTGAATTTCTTTCATCAGTTTTTATATTTTCAGAGCAGAGGTTTTTCACCTTTTTGGTTAAGTTTATTACTGGATATTCTATGGTTTTGGGTGCAATTGTAAGTGGGATTGTTTTCTTAATTTCACTTTTTGCTGCTTCATTATTAGTGTAGGCAGCAGATTTCTGTACATTGATTTTGTATGCTGTGGCTTTATTGCATTTATGTATCAGTTCTAGTAGTCTTTAGGTGGAATCTTTAGGCTTTTCCAAAAATAGTATTTTGTCATCTGAAAATAGTGAGAGATTTATTTCCTCCTTACCGGTTAGGATTCTTTTTATTTTCTTATGTTGTCTAACTTCTGTGGCTGAGACTCCCAGTACCCTGTTGAATAAACATGGTAAGACTGGACATCCTGGTCTTGTTCCTGACCTTAAGGGAAAGCTCTCAGTTTTTCACCATTGAATGTGAGGTTGGCTGTGGGATTTTCATATAAAACCTTGATTATGTGGAGGTATTTTCTCTTTAGAACTACTTCACAGAGGGTTTTTATCATGAATAGATATTGTACTTTGTCAAATGCTTTTTCTGCATCTATTGAAATGATCATATGGTTTCTATCCTTTCTTTTATTGGTGTGACATATCACATTGATTGTTTTGCAAATACTGAACCACCTTTGCATCCTAGGAATAAATCCCACTTGATCATGGTATATGATTTTTAAAAATATATTGTTGGATTTAGTTTACTAACATTTTGTTGAGGATTTTTAGCATTGATACTCATGAGAGATATTGGCCTAAAGTTATCTTTTGTGCTGGTGTCTGGTTTTGGTATTGGGGTTATACTGACCTCATACAATTAATTTGGAAATTTCCCTTCTCTCATATGCCAAAGAAATTATTTAAAAAAATTTATACGTACGTAACTTTCCTACTTAAATTCCATACAAAACAATTAATACATATCCTTTAAGTGCCTGTTATCATCTGGTGAAATGAATTGTATATTTTATTTTTATTTATATCTACTTATAGATGCATGTATGAATGTATGTATGTTTGTATCTATCATCTGTCTACATATCATCCATCTATCTATCTATCTATCTACCTTCCCACCTACCTATTATCTATCAATTATCTATCTATCTATCATCTATCATGTATCATCTATCATCTATCTATATATCTATATATCTACCTATCATCTATCTATCTATCTATATATCTATCTATCTATCATCTATCTATCATCTATCATCATCTGACATTTCTCTATTCCTTTTCATCCTCATTCTCTACTTAACTCTTTTCCTTATTGTCAACCATTTTATTTGTTTGATGACCGATTTTTTTGTATGTATTCCTATAAGAATGCATTTTCTTGTGTTTTTGTGTTTTGAATTCACATAAATAGTGTTGGTTTTGTTTTCACGCCATTAATTAATTTTTCACTCAGTGCTTTGTTTTTAACATTTTTCCATGTTACTTGATTATTGCTTCTAATTGTTGAATTCTTAATATTTACAAACCAGTTTTTCTAGTCATGACCACATCAGTTGCCACCAGTACATTTTACCACAAACAATGTTGTGATGGTCATCCTCCCTCCCTGCTGCTCCTTGTGGAACTTAGGAGAATTTCTAAGCTTTTGTAATAGATTGCTTGCAGGAGGTTGTCCCTATTTTATTTCTCTGGTTTTATGCAAACAGCAGTGTATCTTTTATAATTATATATGTTTTTGAAAATAATCTCATATACAAAAAACTTTATTTCTTATACATCTACTGGAATCTATCTACAAAGGTTTTGGGGTCTGGGCATTTGGAAAGAAGTTTTCTGTGGCCATTTTGGGCATATTTTGTTTTGTTTTCATGTATGGTTTTCAAATTTGACTTACCTATGCACATCTTCTTTTTCTTCTTGTACCATTTTGTCATTTTTAGTTTTTTCAGAATTGTATCATTTACATCTAAGATCATTAGATGAGATTTATTAGAATGTAATGTTTGTCCTGTACATTAAATCACTGTTGTCTGTATTTCCATTTTTTTTTTACATGGCACATTTTGTTTACTCTGACATTCTACCTTTTATTTTTTAATTCAGTCTTGAAGAAGGCTTGTCTAGGAGATCTTATTAATCTTAACAAAAAGGAAATATCAATTGAAATTGTATTTCAATTCTTCATTTCTTTTTGGTCTATATTTCCTTGCTATCTGTTTTTTTTGTTTGTTTGTTTCTTTATGTTTATGTTGTTACTACTTTTTAACCCCTGAAGTTGAATTCATGGTTTGTACTTTATAACCTTTCTTGTTTCCTGATAATTAAAGCTATAAATTTTCCCACAAATATTGCTTTTCCAGAGCTCCATGATTATTATCATACAGCACTTTCTTTAGCTCCCATCTTAATATTTCAGAATTACTGTATGGTTTTCTTTTTAATCAAAGGATTACTTAGTAGTCTCATATGTATATTCTAGCTATAGGGTGCTAATTTCAGCATTCTTGTGATATTATTCTAATATTATTGATTATCTGATTAATTATGTACAATTTTCTTATTTTATATTATTCTTATTATATTATTAAATGTTATTATTATTAAAATATAATATTATTATTAATAATTATATTATTCTTATTAAAATACTCTGATAACTCATAAATTAATTATATTAATTTCAGGTGTACAACATAGAGATTTAATATTTTTATACATTACAAAATGATCAACTCTATAGTTCCGGTTAACTTCTGTCACTATACGCTTATTACATTATTGAGTATATTCCTGTGGTGTAAATTATACTTCCATGACTCATTTCTTTATAACAGGAAGTTTGTAACTTTTATTCACTTTATCTTTTTTTCCTATCCCCTTCTGGTAGCCAGTTGTTTGTTCAGTGGATCTATGAAAGTGTTTTTTGTTTTGTTTTGTTTGTTATTATGTTTTTAGATTCTACATATAAGTGAAATCATACATTATCTTTCTTTCTCTATCTTATTTCACTTAGCATAAGATCTTTTAGTTCCAAGTTGCTGCAAATGGCAAGATTTCATTCTTTCTTATGGCTGAGTAATATTCCATTGTATATATGTATATCACAATCACATCTTTTCTATCAGTCATCTACTGAAAGATGCTTAGGTTGCTTCTATATCTTAGCTATTGTAAATAATGCTGCAATAAACATATGGGCCCACATATCTTTTCAAATTAGTGTCTTTGTTTTCTTTGGCTAAATACCAAGAAGTAGAATTGCTGGATTATATGTTAGCTCTATTTTTAATTTTTTGAGGAATTTCCATATTTTTTTAGTGGCTGCAATAATTTAATATTCCCATCAACAGAACGCCGGGGTTCCCTTTTCTCCACACACTCACCAACACTTGTTTCTTGTCTTTTTCTTTTAATGTTTATTTTTGAGATAGTGAGTGTAGTGAGGAAGGGGCAGAGAGAGAGGGAGACAGAAGATCGAAAGCAGGCTCTGCACTGACAGCAGAGGGCCCAGTATAGAACTTGAACTCACGAACTGTGAGGTCACAACTGAACTGAAGTCGAGGACTTAACCAACTGAGCCACCAAGGCACACCAGTTTCTTGTCCTTTTGAAAACAGCCATTCTGACAATTGTGATATCATGTGTCTACCCTGGACTGAGGAGACATATCCAAAAAAATATTGTTAAAACCGATGTCAAAAGCTTACTGCCTATGTTTTCTTCTAAGAGATTTAAGGTTTCAGGTCTTACATTTAACTCTTTATTCCATTTTGAATTTATTTCTTTTTAATATAGGTGTAAGAAAGTGGTCCAGTTTCATGCTTTTGCATATAGCTGTCCCAGTTTCTAGACACCATTTATTGAAGAGACTGCCTTTTCTCCATTATACTCTCTTGTCTCCTTTGTCATAGATTAATTGACCATAAAAGAGGTTATTTCTTGGGTCTCTATTCCGTTCTGATCTATGTTTCTGTTTTTCTTCTAGTATCATTCAATTTTGATTATTGTAGCTATGTAGTATAGTTTGAAATCAGGGAGCATGATACCTCCAGCTTTTTTCTTCTTTCTCAAGATTGCCTTCACTATTCAGGGTCTTTTGTGGTTTCATATGAATTTTAAGATTCTTCTAGTTTTGTGACAAATGTTATAGGTATTTTGATAGGAATTGCATTGACTCTGTAGATTGTTGTGTGTAATATGAACATTTTTACAATATTCATACTTCCAGTTTATGAGCTCAGGATATCTTGCCATTTATTTTTGTTGTCTTCAATTACTTTCATCAATCTCTCATAGTTTTTGGTGTAAAAGTCTTTGACTTCCTTGGTTAAATTTATTCTTAAGTATTTTGTCATTTTCAATGCAATTGTAAATAATATTGTTTTCTTAATTTCCCTTTCTGATAGTTCATTAGTGTAGAGATACAAAACAGATTTCTGCATATTGATTTTGTATCCTGCAACTTTAGTTAATTCATTTATTAATTCTAATAATCTTTTGATTAGAGTCTTTAGGGTGTTCTATATATAGTATCATGTCATCTGCAAATAATGACACCTTTACTTCTTTTTTACCAGTTTGAATGTCTTGTACTTCTTTTTCTTGCCTTATTGACATGGGCAAAACTTCTAATACTACATTGAATAGAAGTGATGAGCGTGGGAATCCTTGTCTTGTTCTTCATCTTTGAGGAAAAGCTTTCAGGTTTTCACCATTGACTCTGATGTTAGCTGAGGGCTTTTTGTATATGGACTTTATTATGTTGAGGTAGGTTCCCTCCATACCAGCTTCATTGAGAGTTTACACCAAAATTGGATGTTGAATTTTGACAAATGCTTTTTTTGCATCTATTGAAATAACCATGTGATTTTTATCCTTCATTTTGCTATGTGCCATATCATCCTTTTGATATGTGGATGTTAAACAATCCTATTCCTGGAATGTATTCCACTTGGTTATGGTGTATGATCCTTTTAATGTATGGTTGAATTTGGTTTGCTAAGACTTCTGTTGAGGATTTTTGCATTTATGTTCATCAGAGATGTTAGCCCATTTTTTTTTGTAGTATTTTCTGTTTTAGTATCAGAGTAATTCTGGCTTCATAAAATGAGTTGGAAGTGTTCCTTCTTCATTTTTTTGGAATAATTTAATAAGTATTCATTATTAAATGTTTGGCAGAACTCACTGGTGAAGTCTTCTGGACCGGGATATTTGTTTGTTAAGTTTTTTGTTTGTTTTTATTTTTATTTTTATTTTTTGTTTTTTCTGACTCAATTCCAAGTAATTAGTTTATTCAGTTTTCTGTTTCTTCATGATTCAGTATTGGAAGATTATGTTTCTAAGAATTTATCCATTTATTCTAGGCTGCCTATTTCATGGCAAATAATTTTTATACTATTCTCCTCTAATTCTTTTTCTTTATTTTTTTAAAAAATACTTATTTATTTTTGAGGCATAGAGACAGAGTGTGAGTGAGGGAAGGGCAGAAAGAGAGGGAGACACAGAATCTGAAGCAGACTCCAGGCTCTGGGCTGTCAGCACAGAGCCTGATGCATGGCTCTGACTCATCTCTTCCAATTCTTTGTATTTCTATGCTGTCAGTTGTAATTTCTCCTTTTTCATTTCTAATTTTATTCATTTGGGGTTTCTCTTTTTTCCTGATGACTCTGTCTAAAAATCTGTTGATTCTGTTTCTCTTTTCAAAGAACCAGTTCTTAGTTTATTGATATTTTCTATTGTTTTAGTCTCTTCTTCATATTTATCCACTCTTATCTGTATTGTTTTCATTTTCTACTACCTTCAGGCTTCATTTGTTCTCCTTTCTGTAGTTCCTTTAGATGTAAAATTAAAATGTTTATTTGAGATTTTCTTGTTTCTTGAGGTAGGCTCGAATTGCACTGAAGCCCCTCTTAGAACTGCTTTTGCTGTGTCCGAAAGATTTTACAACGTTGTATTTCCAATTTCATTTATTTAAAGTATTTTTTTAAATTTTCTCCTTGATTTATTTGTTGACCCTTTCATTGTTTAATAGCATGTTGTTTAGTCTCCTTATGTTTGTGTTTTGCCCAGTTTTCTTCTTATACTTGATTTCCAGGTTTATACTATTGTGGTTGAAAAAGATGCTTGATATGATTTAAGTTTTTTAAAATTTATTGATACTTGTTTTGTGGCCTAGCTTGTGATCTGTCCTAGAAAATGTTCCTTGTGCATTTGAAGATGATATATATTTTTCTATTTTGGTTGGAATGTCTATGTGTCATTTAAGACTACTGCTTCCTTATTGATTTTCTATCTGAATAATCTATCTATTGATATAAGTGGGGAGTTAAAGCCCCCCACTATTATTCTATTACTGCCAAATTACGCCTTTAGGTCTCTGAATATTTTTTGTATATATTTTGGTGCTTCTATGTTGGGAATATATGTGTATTTCCTTACTTTTGAAGTGAGTCTTTTGTAGGAAGTATATAGATGAGTCTTGTTTTTTGTTTGTTTGTTTGGTTGGTTGGTTGGTTTTCATTTGTTTGCTTTCTAACCCATTCAGCCATCCTATGTCTTTTGATTGTAGTATTTAGTCCATTTACATTTAAGTTAATTATTGATAGGTATACACTTATTGCCATTTTGTTCATTGTTTTTTGGCTGTTTTTGTAGCTACTCTCTTTTCCTTTCTTTTCTTTCACTCTTCTCCTGTAGTTTGTTTTCTTCAGTGAAATATTTAGAATCCTTTCCATTTTTCTTTTGTGTATTTACTATAACTTTGTGTGTGTGTGTGTGTGTGTGTGTGTGTGTGTGTGTGGCTACAAGCACTACACACATAACATCTTATGTATATAACAGTCTTTTACAAGTTAATAGTAGGTTAATACTGAACCCATTTCAAAGCTATATTTTTACCCCCCCATTTTATATTTTTGATGACACACATTACATATTTCTATTTTACATATTCCTTAACTAATTATTTCATTTTAATTAATTTTACTTCTGTCTTTTACTCTTTATACTTGCTCTTTAAGTAGTTAATCCACTGTCTTTATTATTTTTTTACCTTTTCTAATGAGTGTTTTACATAATGTGTTTTCTTATTATTATCTACTGCCTTTCTTTTTACCTTAGAGAGGTCCTTTTAATATAATACTTCTTGTAAAACCAGTTTAGTGGTCATGAACTCCTTTAGCTATTGCTTATCTGGAAAATTCTTAATCTCTCTTTTAATTCTGAATAGACTTGCTGGCTAGAGACATTTTGGTATCTTGTATTTTTTTTTTCAGCACTTCAAATACATGATGCCACTCTCATTTGGCTTGCATAATTTCTGTTCAAAACTCTGCTGATAGACTTATGGGGTTTCCTTTGTACATAATATATTGTTTTTCCATTATGCTTTTAAGATTTGTTTCTCTTTGGGTTCATCTTATTTGGCACTCTTTGGACTTCCTGGACCTGGTAATTTCCTTCTATAAATTAGAGGAATTTCAGCCATTGTTTCTCCAAAAACATTTTTCTGGCTTTTTCTCTTTCTCTTCTCTTTTTGGGAGCCTATAATGTAAATGTTATTCAGCTTGATGTTGTCTCAGAGGTCCCTAAAGATTTCCTCACTTCTTTTAAGTCTGTTTTTTTTTGTTTGTTTGTTTGTTTAATTTTGCTGCTCTGTCCAGATGTTTTCCATTGTCTGTCTTACTACTTACTGATTCATGCTTCTATTTCATCTATTCTATTTTTGAACTTCTTCAGTGCATTTTTCCATTCAGTTGTAACTTGTTTGCTACTTCTTAATATTTTCTGTCTCTTTTTGAAACACTTCCTGTGCTCTTTCATTTCTGTCCCAAGATTAATGAACATCTTTTGATCATTACTTTGAACTCTTTATCAATGAAGTTGAAACACAGGGTGCTTATCTCACCCATTTGGGTCTCTGCTGAGCAAGGAAGACAAGGCTCAGGACATTCATTCATCCTGGTTGTGTCTCAGTCTCTGTGTGGGTTGGACAGGATTCAGGCACTCATCCAGCTCTGTTGCGATTTAGGTATGTTAATTATTTTGATCCTGGCAATTATTCCATGATGTACGTTTTTTTGTGTGTGTATGTGTGTGTATTTGTTTATATATGTAATATCACATACACTTCAGATATATACAATTATATTTGTCAATTATTCTTCAGTAAAGTTGAAAAAAGTAAACAGTTGTAAATAAAATGCCCTAGACTTCACTCACCTTTAAGTTAAAATTAGGATGATATTAATAGCTGCTACCACTTACCTGCCCAAGCAGGAATGAAAATCCTATTAAATATTCTTTTACTTATTTTAAGGGATATCTCACTTGGGGATATCATCTTTTTAAGATGGCAGTTAAATTAATGGTTTTGTCTCCGATATCATGTAATCACATTTGCTTGAAAATGTTGTTGTGTATACCATGGTTATCATCTCCTAGAGACCTCCATGAACCCACAGGTTGAGGATGTAAGTAGGGGAAGCTAGACCATGACTTTGGTCACCTCCATGAGATAAAATATATAAATAACTTAAACATTTCTTGCTATGTAGTAAGACTAATGTACATGTTTTAATATTCCCCTTATTTGTCATTCCCTTAGGCTCCCCTCTCCTCTCCACACACCACCCCACCCCACCCCTCAACCCCCACCTATCTCCATTTTTATTCCCCAAGTCTTAATCTTCTTTTCATAGACTTGCACCCAGTCCCTCCACCTGTTGGGATGAGCAATGGTTGTGTTTATGCTTAGAGGTCATCTATTGACCTCTGTTGTGCTTATCTTCCCTATCAAGTTCCCTTGATTGCCTGTGCCCAGAATATCTTATACTCTGGAATACTTGGCTATAAGTCTTTATATTTTCTACATTGCAGGATATATTTTTTGTACAAAATACATTTTCAATAACAAATGTGGGTTATTGGTAGCCTCTGAAAAGTGTATATTACTAGAAAAAGCTTACTATACTCCAGATCACTGGAAATTTACAAATTGAATCATTAGATTCTTATAACAATTATAATTTAGGATCCATTTACAGACTTAATAAATTACAAATTTAAATCTATTAAGGGATAAATTTAAAATGGAAATAATTCTAATGTAAATGTATGCATTTTAAATAATAAATCTTCACTAAGACTTCATTTCCATGTCAAAATCATTAATTAGTGATTTATATATCTATTTATTCCAAATCCTTTAATTAGTGATTTCTGTTAGGAAAATCATCATTATTTTTCACACTTCAAAAGCACACTGTGAAAACTGTTATAATAATTGGCGTGTTTATTTAATTTATATGGCTCTTTACCAAATAGCTTTAGCTATAATACTTAAGTAGTCACAAATATTCTTCTGAAAATAGGAGAGAAGTTTCTTGAATATATTTTTATATAATACTCATGTATAAAGAAGTATGTAGGTGAGCTATGTTTACCTCTTCACTGTTTCTCCAAAAAGATTAAATATTTTACAGTTCTGTGCCTTTGCACTGCCTAATACTCTTTTCCCCATCGAATTATTTTACTACTCTTTAATTCTTAGCTCAAGCAACAATTTTCACTGTGAATTCTCCCTTTGCTTCATACTCAGCATAGACATTTTCTCCTCCCATTCTTGTTTCCACATTATCCTATAAATTCTTTATTTTTTTTCATTCTATAAATTATTTATCATTGTTTATAATTAATAGCTATCAGTCTCTCCAGACAGAATGTAAACTTATGAGATCGGAAATTTATGTTATCCATACTTCACACCTATCTCATAGTATATATATTCTAAACAAAACTTCATTCAAGGGGTGAGTAGTTTAATATGCTAATACCTTATTAAAGTGGTAACATAATCATAACATTAATAATTTCTAATTATATTTTGAATTTCTTCACACAATAATGCGATAAATGGATAAAGCCAGTTAGAATGTATATTATCAATTTAAAAAATGTAATCTCCTCCATTCTCTTTTTAGAGAAAAATGATCTATGTTTTAAAAATTAAATAGGTATGTCTTTTAAAAGTTTCCATATTTATGCTGGATATCCTTCGCAATGAAATATTGTCTACAATACAGAATTAAAATTGTCAAACATACTTAATTTTAGATATATTTTCTTTCCATTTCAAATTTATAGCTCCAAAACAGTGGCCCATCAACATACTATTAATTTTAGATTTTCCCCATATTTCAACTCGAAGTCTAATAGTGTAAAACAATGATGCTATAAAAAGGGACTGCAGAATCATCATTTTTATTTTAATATTATAGGTTAAGTTAAATAACATTTTTTCCTCCTAGAAATGTTTAAATTCTCAAATCTTTATTACCGTAAAATAAAGTAAATAATTTTATACTTTGTATAGAAAGGAGTGCATATATATGTGTGCACCATGTGTGGACTTTTAAGTGAGTAATTTCTTTTTTGATTATTTTAATCACCTACTATCCTTGTGAGTCTTTGCATTATTTTCTATATAATCTTTCTCACTACCTAATTCCTCATTTCTACAGGCTATTTTTTCTGCCCTAAATGCCCATGATGCCTTCATCTAGTTAAATCCTGATCATCTTTTAAGATCCAGTTTGTTTATGTTTTTCATGAGTACATGAACCAAAGATGTCTTTTGTGACACATTGTGAGAATTCTTATTACTTGTATTTGGCACATTATGTAGTGATAGTTTATGCATATGTCATATCCATTTAAGTTGAATACACATACTCTTGTTAAAAACAGACAAAAATATTTCTAATGTTTACATTAGATTTAAACCATGAATATAATTATATATTTTTATAATAATTGATTTTATGTTAAATGTAAATACAAATACATTTCCATCATGAACTTCTAAATTTAATATTTAAAATTTCAGTATGTATGTAACAAAAGGATAATACAAATATTATTAAATATGGATTTGATTTATAAGTAAATTCAGTTCTAGTTTGATTTTTTTCAAGTCCTGTGCATGTGTCTTGTTACCTAGCTTATGACTTTAGAATTGAAAGTAATATTGAGGATATCTATCAATCCAATAACAAGTTTTTTTTAATCTTTTCCTTACTTAAAATCACATAAACATATCAAATATAATATGAATTGGCAATAATAAGCGCTATAATTTTGATATTGGAATAAATGACTTTACACCAATGTATTAAGTCAAGAAAGAAGCAGATCTATATTAACAATGTGTAGCTTTTCCAGGTCATGTTTTGAATATCTATATATATACCTGTATCTATACCTATCCATATAAATCTATAAATCTTATAGCATATATTTCTGATCAAATGTTTTGTATGCTATATTTTAGATTATATATATATGTCTTTAAAACATAAGCAAGTTACTTTGACTCCTTCATGAAACGTTGAAGCTTACTAGTTGGCCAATTTTATCATCCCATTGTGCATTTACCATGAGACACTATTTGCTATCTTGCAGTCTTACCATGCACTCTCATAGTTTCTTAACTTTGTTCAAGCTATGTTTTCTGATAGGATCTTCTTCCCATTGCTGTAGAGATGAACTACTTATTCTTACAATCTCATCTGCTCTCTGTATTTCCCAGTTTTCTGCATTCTCAAAACTTCCTTTCATCTAAGTTAAAAAGAAGACATTGTTCCCTTGACTGTGCTCTCAAGATTTTACATACATTTCCACTCTTGAATGTCACATTTTATTTTACGTATTTCTTGAGCATGTGTCTGTCCTGCCAACAGTTTGTGAAATTCAAGTGTTCAGAGACTCTGTTAGGAATAGTGCCCACTCTTCTGCAGATACTCTTCTAAATACTGTGGGTAAACCAGTTAAGACTGCAAAGTCCCTTTTGCTCAGGGAATATACATTCCAGTAAAGGGAACATAAAATGAACAAATAAATACATATTCCAGGAAGTAGCAACTTTTGTGTGAAATGGATAAAAATTAAGAAAAGCAGCTAGTAGTGGGGGTGCTGTTTTAGAGTGGTGAAGGTTGAGGCTTGTTGAGGAGGTGATCTTGGATCAAGAACATTATTCAAATTCTAAGGGGAAGTATTTTAAATAAACGATCCTAAAATTGATTAAACTAAGCAAGACTGAAAATTTGCCATTGAAGTTTACCAAAAATAGGTCTGTATCTCCAAGATTTAGGAAGCCTGATATACTGCATTTTCATTGCCAGTAGTTCTTATTTTCGAGACATTTTATAATTAAATTGCCACCAGCAAAATAAGTTTTTAAGAAAGTGTGTGCATATGTGTATGTGTGTGTGAACATGTGTGTGTATATGTGCATTGAAAGCCTGAAGGAGGGAGCTCCTGTGTTCATGGGTATGCATGCGTCATAATAGAAGAGATTTGTGACAAGATTGTGGTCAGTGGTTCGGCTGAAAGTGTCCTATTCTTGGCTTACATGAAATTAATATTGCTTATTATTAAATATTAATATTACTTAATAGCTCTAACATAAAAAACTTTAATATTTTACATTTTAACCACCTAGCACATGGAAATGTTAAATATATATATTGAACATGAGTAATCTACTGCACATCAACATTTCACGACTTTTGTTTGGTGGTCTTTGGTAAACAATAATTGTGTCAAAGAGAAGGGAAGAATCCTGAGAAGAAATTTAAACTAGGCAGCTATCTAAAACTAATAATGTTTACAGTTATGTTTGTTTGCCACCAGAATTTACATTTGTGCATCCTTTCTCTCCATCCATTGACTATTTTCACTGTTAGGGTCTATTAGTCTTTAGTCTTAAGTTTACAATTATATACATTTACCTGAGTTTCTATACAATTAATGTATGTGTGTACATATACATGTATATACAATATAAGTTGTGGCAAGTATTTCTTCTTTTAATGTTTATTTTATTTTTGAGACGGAGAGAGAGACAGAGTGTGAGTGGGGGAGAGGCAGTGAGAGAGGGAGATACAGGATCTGAAGTAGGCTCTAGGCTCTGAGCTGTCAGCACAGAGCCCAACGTGGAGCTTGAACTCACAAACCGCAAGATCATGACCTGAGCCAAAGCGCTTAACCTACTGAGCAACCCAGGTGCCCCTGTAGCAAATATTTCTATTCACATTTTATGCAATGCTGTATGTTAGACTATATATATATATATATATATATATATATATATATATATATATATAAAATGATTCAACTTTGGTGAATGTTGACAATCTATTTGCTTCAATAACAAGTGTGGATCATATGTATTGAGAGCAAGATTACTTTAACCAGGACATATCACTTCTGAGTACTTGAGATTCATTTGTTTCTTTTGTTAATATTTAAGTTTTAAGGTTCATTATGGACTTGATTAAATATGCCAGTAAAACTATTCAGTACATTTGACTTTTCTTAAATCTCATGACACAAGTGGTTTCTTTTTTGTTTGTTTGTTTTGCGTTTTTTTTTTTTCAGTATGTGATTAACCTAAACACAGTTTGAGTGTTCTTTTTTATACACTTTAGGCAATGAAAAACAAATAAAGACAAAAAGACCATTTTCCCACCATGAATTAAAGAAAGTCTGTAGTCTCTCAGAAAGTCTATAGTTTTCTCAGGAAAAACAGTAGCAGCCTAGAGATCCTTTCTTTCTCACTATTGCAAGGGGAAAATGCTGCATTTTACGTACTTGATGTTCCTTACTTCCTTCATGTAGTATAGACATTATTTTTCTGTGTATTCAAAAGAAAGACTAAGTATACCTCTTTAAGGGACCAGGTCTATTGAACCTGTACTTGCTTCATTCTTATATCCCTCTTTGTGAAGGAAAGCCTGTGGGATGACCAAAAAGCACTTCATTAGTCTCATTAATCTACAATATGCATATGCAAATTGAAAATAAGAGTATCATGGGTATTATTTGAATGAGGTTCATGTATTTTTTTTTTAATGCTTAATTATTTTGACAGAGAGAGAGAGAGAGCACATGCGTGCTGGAGCTAGGGAGAGGCAGAGAGAAGGGGACTCATAGAATCCCAAGTAGTCTCCGTGCTGTTAGTTCAAAGCCCAATGTGTCATGTTCTTTTTTCTTTTTAAGTGATTTAAGCTTTATATTATGGAGTGAGAGGACAATTCGCTGTCTAATGTTTATAACAATGCTGTTGTGATGGAAATGATTCACTTAGCATTTAGATGGTGTCTTCTCTTTCTAGAGAGCATGGACTTCTCAGTAAGAAAGAAGGAACCGGGTAAACTATGAAGATATTGTGGCCAAACATTTACTTTTAGTGCTTGATAAAGAGACATCAGCTTTTTATGTTATAGGCATCACGAGATGTTAGTAAATGACATTCTATAAATCCAAATACTAGATAAGAAATATTCTTAATAATATCTTATAGATTGAAGATATTATTCTGCCCTTAAATGGAACTAGTAACCTGTACATTAGTGTTATATGGCCATAGTCTTGTTTGCTTAGATACTTTAGAATCACAACATCTCATTTTAAAAATTATTGTGTACCCCAACTGGACTTAATTTTATACTGGCTTAGCTAGTTCTATTTATTATGTTGTATCTTTTTATATTTAAGATATTATACAATCATGTGTTCTTTCTGAATCCATACTACTACCCAGATTGTCTTTGCCAATCTTTATCATACTGTCTGCAAGGATCTATTTACTCATTTCTACCATTAAGCTGGATTTCATGGAGTCTATTTATATAATTAATATAGCACTTTGGGATTCTTCCAAGAAACGGTGTAGTACAAAGTAAAACACAAATGGTTTGCTATTATTTAATTTTGATATGTTGCCAAAATATATTTCTTATTTTAAGACAAGATCAATTTATCAGAAAGTCTTTTGAAAGAATATTAAAATTGAGTTATGCCAAGGGATTGGCATTCTACCATTGCAGACGAGACTAAGTTTTCCTAATGTAAGAATGTTTTTCGAGTGTATCATGAGTCCAGGATAACAAATCTTTCTGATCTTTTAAGAGTTCTCACATAATTAAATAATCACATTTTTCTCCTTAATATTTCTCCATTAAAAAATTAACATTTAAAACATGAAGTAATGGCATATGAAATAAAATTCTGGGAAGTATATTGTCAGGTGAATAAAGCAACATTTTAGTCACAGAAACAACTTGGACAGTTACTACTTTGAAAATCCTAAATAATGTTCATTAAGTCTCAACTGAGATGGTTCTAGATCAAGTCTTGCAGTGAATTAAGTAGTTTATCCTTATTTGATTCTTACTTTACAGGTTTATTAGTCTCAGTCCATTAAATTAATTTCTATTTTTTCTTTAGATACATGCTTCTTAAACATTTCCAGTTTATAGAGTATTTAAGGCTATTTTCTTTGGTAATTTATAATATGTACAATTCTGTAAATAGAAAATTAGGTTTTCAGAAACAAATACAATAAGATATAATATCAGTGAGTATTAAGTCTGTTTGACTATAGTCAAAATAAGGCTAATATCAGTATCATGCAAACTTATGATAGCAAAACCCAATTAGGATTTTTACAGTACCAAGCTGTCCTACACACCTAAGTCTCCCAAAAAGCAGTGCATTTAAAAATCTTCTTTATCTCCTCAAATTACTGACAAATCAGCCTACTTCATCACTCAGCCAACTGCCCTTCTAATGGATAAAGAAAATAGATCCTCACAGATTAAAAATTTTAAATTAATCATATCAAACCTATAAACCTCTTGCATCTATGCCTGCACCTCTCTGTGCCCACCTGTTATATTGGAGAAACTGGTTCTCCTCCTATCTAAACGTCTCCACTCAAGTTCTGTGTCACATTCAATAACCTTATTATCAGTCATACCATCTCTCCCTTTTATCATAATCCTTTCCATTTCTACTATGTACCCCCCTCATTTACACATTCTCAATTCTCACTGATATAGATAATATAAAACTAAACATGAAACAAAGAGATGAACAAAAACAAACACAATACCTGCACAGATTTCACTTTACTCTCTAGCTACAAACCACCCGGGTCTTTCTTTCCTTGCTAGTTTCTTCCATTCCATTTTTACTGTTTCATACATTGCTTCCTTTAAGTCAATGGTTACATCTATGTCACTTTTTCTAATGGGCATTGCCGTAGACATAATCATACTTGGTCTGTCAGAAGAAGTCTAGACTATTGAAAATTTACCCCTGTATAAGATATTCCCTGGGAGTCCATGATTCCACCTTTTTGTGTTTTTGTTTTTTCCTCCTATAATTTGTCCATTCTTCTATTCTCTTTTGTTGTTTAATTAAACTTTATATTTTTCTTATATTGTTTCCAGTACTCAATTCTAGCTCATTCAACTATACTATATGTTCTCCAGATGCAGTACTGATGATTTATACATAGGATGGTGGTTTCTAAATTTATATGTCTTGTTGACATATCTCTTATGAGTTCCAGACATTTTAACCATCTGCCTACTTTGTGTCCTCAGAGTTATATTTAAAGTAAAATAAAAGTCAGCATGTTCAAATATCAAATCCATGAAAAATTCAGGCTCTTCATCTCTTAAGAGATAAAGTAGATAAGGATTACTTTGAGCAACTAGAAGAATGGAGAGATGAGGAAGACGGAGATGAGAAAGATGGCCAAAGAAGTAAGGAAAAATCAGAAGTTCAGTTTTGGACGTGATAAGTGGGATGTTATTAGACATCCAAGTAGAGATGTCAAAAATACATGTATGAGGCTGAAGTTCAATGGAGAGAATTGGCTAGAGATATAAATTTGAGAGTCGTTAGGAAAAGGATGGTGGTTAAGGCCATAAGAACAGATAAGATCACCAAAGAAGTGAGATGTGTATGGGAAAAGGTAAGGGTTCAATATCTCCAAACCTAGTATTTAGAAATTGAGGGGATGAGGAGGAATCAGTAAAGGAGATGCAAAAGGGGTGGTCAGACAAGAGAAAAATTCACAGAGTGAGACAGTATCAGAAATCAAGTGAAGAAGGAATAGAAATCCTTCTCATGACTCAGATCCTTGAAATCACCCTCATCTATTCTATATCTCACACCCCAAATTTATTCTGTCAGGAAATCTTGACAGTTACAACTGATATTTCAACTCCACTGTTATCACACTGTTTTATGCCATTATCACTTCCCATCTGGATTACTGTGATACCCTTCCATCTGGTCCGTCTAATTTTGTCCTTGCCCTGTTTAACCTATTTTAGTAGCCAGAATGATTCTACTTAAATGCAATTAAGATAATGTTACTCTTCTGTGAAGAAACTTCTGATTGTTTTCTCAACTATCTCAGTGTAAGAGCCAAAGATCTAACAAGTGCCCAGGTGCTAATCTAACTGACCCCTATTAGCTCCCTTATTGTATTTTCTACTAAATTCCCCTTACTCAGTCTAGTTTATTCACACTGGTCTCCTTGGTAGCTTTGACAATACCAAGAATTTCTGTACCTCAGGAAATGTACCGTTGTTTTTCTCCCCTAGAATATATTTTCCCCAGATAAATGCTTGGAATAATATCCTCTCATTTCACTCAAAATTTTGTTCAAAAGTCATTTTATCAGTTGATGGACATTTTGGCTCTTCCATAATTTGGCTATTATTGTTAATGCTGCTATAAGCATGTGTCTCTTCGAATCAGTATTTTGTATCCTTTGGGCAAATATCTGGTAGTGTAATTGCTGGGTCATAGGGTAGTTCTATTTTTAACTTTTTGAGGAATTGCCATACTGTTTTCCAGAGTGACTCTTGCCATTTATAATGATGTGAATGGAGCTAGAGTTATTATGCTAAGCAAAATAAGTCAATCAGAGGAAGGCAATTACCAAATGATTTCACTCATATGTGGAATTTCAGAAAGAAAACAGCTGGACATAGAGGAAAAGAAAAAAAAAAGGAGAGAGGGAGGCAAACTGTAAGAGAATCTTAACCATAGAGAACAAACCGAGGGTTGATGGAAGGGAGGTGGGTATGGGGATGGGTTAAATGAGTGGTGGGCATTAAGGAGGGCACTTACAGGGTGTAAGTGATGAATCACTAAATTCTACTCCCGAAACTAATATTACACTATGTGTTAACTAACTAAAATTTAAATAAAACTTGAAACATAAAAAAGACATTTTATCATTGTAGACCTAGGTAAAATTGCAGTCACTTATTCTAAAACTACCTTCTATGATATATCTTTTTTCCTAAATAGAACTTATTAACATTTAAGCAGTATGTTACTTTAAGGACATTTTTTTTTTGTTTTATTTGTTTGTTTTGTTTTGTTTCTGTTTTGTTTATCCTTTGTAGACTTATCACCTAAAGCAATGTCTGGCACATGAAAGCAATCTATACATATTTATTCAAAGAACGAATGACTCAATGAATGAAAGAATCAATGGAATAAAAGGAGGAGAGAGGACAGAGAGATTATTTTTCATTAACAAATACCTCTTTGGAGAATTTACACTTGCTTATATTATGAAAGAATAATGTATTTTTAAATCAAGTAATTAAAATTTAAATTTTAGTTTAAATGAACAACAGATATTCTAAATTAAAAATAAACCTGAAGTAGAAAAAATCAATTAGCAAAAAACAGTACAGAATTCAAAAACAAAGGCTGGATAAATTAGGCAAAGAGAAATAGCACATAAAGTATTAAAGTCTAATAGAATCATACATTGGATAAGGATATTCCATAAAAATACATTTGTCAATATGCATTTTTGTTCTCAAATCTGACTCTGGGATTAATGCCTGCCACAAAATAAATTCTTAATATTTTTCATTATTTTCATAAATTTTACCAAAATTTATTGGCATTGAGACATTTCTGAAGTATGTGTATCTATATCTATATCTATAACTATATCTATATCTATCTATAATTTTAATTAGAAATTTATTTCAAAATTATTTTTAGTGTGAGGCCCTGAAACTTTTAGACAGAGTAAACTGTGCTTGAATATTAATTGACAAGTTATAGAGGGCACAATTTCTACTTAAAAACTTGAAAGCAAGCTAATTCTTTTGGGGTTGCCTGGTAACTAATAAGGAGTATGTCAAATTGAAAGACAGATCTGACTGAAGCAGCCTTTGAATAAATAATAGAATTGTTGTCAACTTTAGCCTTAGAGAAGTGAGGCAGGGACCAATTCTAAGTTAAACTGAAGAAAAGACAGTTGAAATGTCTTTTGTGTTTTTGTACTGAATTGTCCACTGTTTGCCCTTAAACATTTTTCCTCACCACCAATTTGTAGATTAATGCGGAGACATTAATAGAAAATTTTGAAGATATCATTCAATATCTGTTGAAATTAAATGAAAATGCCCTGAGGCATTTGAGAGTCATGATTATTTATTATTCATTACCATTTATTTTTTTATAAATCCATATTAATACAATGTATTAGTTTCTTAAAGAAATATATGGACACTAAGAATGATTACTGCTCTGATAAAAGATTTGACGTAAGTGGCTTTTAAGGTGAGAATTGTGTTACAATGACTCTAGGGTATACGTACAACAAAATACCTGGACAAGTCTTTAGTTACAATGATATGCTGTATCAAGCTGTTGATCACATACTCACAGATTTTGACTTATTTCTGTTTTAATTCCAGCAGGAAAAGAGTCAAGAAAGCTCAAGAATCAAAGGTAAGAAATGGCTGTTTTAAGATCATAGTTTCATAAATTCACGTGAGTATAGAAGAAAAAAAAAATCATGCAGCTTTGGACATAGTTAAAAATGAGGAAACAGTAAGAATTCAAAATCTTCAATGTGGTTTTAAGGGCATTGTGAGCCCTGTGGAAATTCTACAAGGTCACTGGGGATCCTCTGTTGAGGTTTCCTTTTTTTCATACTGTGCTGTTTGGAACTTCAACCTAATTTTCTGTTAGTTTTCTGAATTGTTCTCCTGGAGTTCCTCCATCAGACATTGTCCAGAAGAGCTGGTGTTCTGTTACATCTATGATTCACCAGATAAACTTTACAAAATATGTCTCATGGAAGATCTACTATTAAATCACTGGTATCTTATTTTATTTTCTACGAACAAAGCAAGAACATATTTATATATTAAAAGTTGGCGGTAGCTTTTAGTATGGTGTGGTCAACTCTAGATAGACATAGGGAAACTCTTTTCCCCACAATGACATTCTTATGTTTTGATGTTTGTTTACTTGTTGAGATAATCAATTACTCTAGGTAGATTGTAGTTCTTCAGCAAAAGGTTGCCATTCGCTTGTGTATGCAGATCATAATAATGAATCTTAACTGATTTTTCCTGGGTTAATTCTTCCAGCCTCTCCATTCAGGTGCTGGTCCTTCTTATTGCACAATTTGGACATCCTCACTCACCAATCCCTTTCCAGTAGGCATTTAGTCACAAGCCTGACTATGGGCTGAAGTACTGTTTTCCTGTTTCCTTCTACCCTTTTTGCATAGGAAGATAGGTTTGTTTTTATTTTACTTTTTCTTGGAGTTCTACAAAACCAAAACTAACATCAAAACCAAAAACCAAAACCAAAACCAAAAACCGTGAAGTTACCAAGTATACATGTACTTCTAAAATGATGAAGGGGAAATTATTTTTCTGAGGGTCTCTAAATCGACAATATCAACCTTGCTTACTAATAAATCCAAATAGAATATTCTCTGCACACTTCCCTGCAAGCAATTGAATTACTCAATTTGTTTTCCGTGTTTGGTCATCTGTGTGTGTCTGCATTCCTAAAGAATATGAAAAGGTATACTTTTTTTTTTTATTTTGCTAGGTATGTTTTATTCAAATGAATTATGGAAGACGGCCCTTCCAGGGATTCCCAAACTATTTGTGTTCTTTTTCAGCAAACTGAAGTATGTCTTGTTATTTTATATGTGAAATTATTACACTTATTTATCCTCAAAGCACTCATATTAACTCAAAGTTTCATACTTTTGTGTTACAAAGGGGAATTTCTATTCCAAGATGTGCTGTATGATGTGCATTTAAATGATATGTGCATTTTAAGCATATTGAGTACACATCTTCCTTCTCGTGAAGGGTCCCAGTGTTTCAAGTTAAACTTAAATCATATTTATAATTCTGTTATAGTTGAAATAAGTTTAGTATAGCTTTCTTCTTGATAACTTATTGTCTTGGGATATATAAATCCTATCATCTGAAGTAGTAGAAATTATATTTTTTCTACTAGTACCTAGTAACATGTTTTCTTTTATAATGTAATAAAATTTCAAGATGATGTTTGCCACTTCTTTAACTGTTATTGGCTGACACATGGTTCAGAACTCTCACATTATGGCTTGTAGGCTACTGAGTTGTAAGTAAACCAGAGACATACTGTTTTGTTGGGACCTGTTGCCTAACTCTACTTAGAATTCAATATTTTTCTTGACTATTTATGGGAATCATCTTGAAATGTTTTTTTTTTTACTGGAAATTACAAATGGCATGAAAATGTCTTTAAAGTTTAATATTAAGAAAAAAAGAATTGAATAAAACAAATAGTTTACATATTGATAGATGAGAAAAATTCTAAAAATCAAATATTGTACATATTTTGGTAACTATTGAAATGTGAGTTATGTTCTCTTGACGTTAGTAATCAATTGTAACATCTAATTTCCTAGACTTCCTGACTAATTGGTATTCTTATTCATTAGGACATGTTTATTATATAGTCAGGAATATATGCAGGGGAAGTCTTTAACCTTTTAATTTTCTGCATTCTGTACTTATTCTTGCTTATGACAAAAATTCCATCCTCATTATACCAGTGACCTGAAGTCACATAAATTCACAAAGCAGTCCAGTGAAAATCAATCAGTCTTTCCTCTGTACATGGAAATATATATTGAAATGTTTGGAAACTTGCAACTCTAACCCTGATTAATTATTTGATACACATGCTCTTATTCTAATATTATTTTGAAATACCATAGAATCCAATATGTACATATTCTAAAATTATATTTATATGAATTCAATTGACAAAATGAATTTGGGTTCAATAGCATACCATTGGATTCTCAATTGATTTCCACATTAAGATTGCGTATGTTGTCAAATGAATTAGGGCTTAAGCTCTAGTTAGTACACAATTTTGAGGTTTACAATTATGTAAGATATCCTTTCTTAATGTTCCATTGACAAGGATAGCAGGATCATCGTATTAACAGGTGTAAAAGAATGATCAACTCTTTGGGAAGCCGTATTTCACACTGCTCTCCAGTGACATTACAAGTACATTAGGATAGGATATATTATGTGTTTAAAATTCATTAAGAATTTGAGGGGTGCCTGAGTGGCTCAGTCAGTTAAACGTTCCACTCTTGATTTTGGCCCAGGTCATGATTTCATGGTTGGTGAGACCAAGCCCCACATTGGGCTCTGTGCTGACAGTGCAAAGCTTGCTTTGATTCTCTCTCCCTCCCCTTTCCCCATTTGTGCTGTCTCTGTCTCTCAAAATAAATAAACTTAAAAAAATCCATTAGGAAATTGGTAAATATTGTTAGGAAATAATTTCCTTTGAAGAATAGTTCATTACAATACAAGGGGAATAAATCAGTTGTCCTCTGCCAATATTTCTCAGGGGAGTATTTTAATTTGTGATTTGCTTATTCATTTATATTTAAGAGCCTCTCTCTAGACTTCTCAGTGATAAAACAGTAACTGTTTGTGACAAAAAATTAAATGATTCTTCCTTTACAAAAAGCATAAAACTTCTGTCAACTTAATTGAGCTTTGAATTTTCCAAAAATAATTTAAAATACTTAACTACAATCAGAAGGACAATATCACTATGGAAAGTTTACATATGGTTATGCTGTAGTATGTTCCTGAGTATGTGCTTGATCTTCTGTTATTAAAAGTATGTTTGTCCATTCACCAAAAAGATTCAGTTCTTTTTTTTTTATTTTTTTAATATGAAATTTATTGTCAAATTGGTTTCCATACAACACCCAGTGCTCAGCCCAACAGGTGCCTTCCTCAATACCCATCACCCACCCTTTCCTCCCTCCCACCCCCCATCAACCCTCAGTTTGCTCTCAGTTTTTAAGAGTCTCTTATGGTTTGGCTCCCTCCCTCTCTAACCTCTTTTTTTTTCCTTCCCCTCCCCCCATGGTCTTCTGTTAAGTTTATCATGATCCACATAAGAGTGAAAACATATGGTATCTGTCTTTCTCTGTATGGCTTATTTCACTTAGCATCACACTCTCCAGTTCCATCCACGTTGCTACAAAAAGGCCATATTTCCTTCTTTCTCATTGCCACGTAATATTCCATTATGTATATAAACCACAATTTCTTTATCCATTCATCAGTTGATGGACCTTTAGGCCCTTTCCATAATTTGGCTATTGTTGAAAGTGGTGCTATAAACATTGGGGTACAAGTGCCCCTCTGCACCAGCACTCCTGTATCCCTTGGGTCAATTCCTAGCAGTGCTATTGCTGGGTCATAGGGTAGATCTATTTTTAATTTTTTGAGGAAACTCCATACTGTTTTCCAGAGCGGTTGCATTCCCATCAACAGTGCACATCCTCACCAGCATCTATAGTCTCCTGATTTGTTCATTTTAGCCACCCTGACTAACATGAGGTGGTATCTGAGTGCGGTCTGATTTGTATTTCCCTGATGAGGAGCGACGTTGAGCATCTTTTCATGTGCCATCAAAATCCTAGAGGAAAAAGCAGGAAAAAACTCTCTAACCTCAGCCTCAGCAATTTCTTACTTTACACATCTCCAGAGGCAAGGGAATTAAAAGCAAAAATGAACTATTGGGACCTCATGAAGATAAAAAGCTTCTGCACTGCAAAGGAAACAGTCAACAAAACTAAAAGGCAACCAGTGGAATGGGAAAAGATATTTGCAAATGACATATCAAACAAAGGGCTAGTATCCAAAATCTATAAAGAACTCACCAAACTCCACACCAAGAAACAAATAATCCAGTGAAGAAATAGGCAGAAAACATGAATAGACACTTCTCTAAAGAAGACATCCAGATGGCCAACAGGCACATGAAAAGATTCAGTTCTTTTATCATGCATTTTTCCTTCCTCCCTTTTCAAGTGGAAACTTTTAGCTCTTATCATTCAGAAGTGATAAAAATAAAGTATACCCACTTTCATTGCTAGTTATATGTTGGGGGACACTGAGGACTAAAGTTGGTTCCTTAAGAGTCACTTACATGGCATCTATTTCTTCATTAAAAAAAATTTAATGTTTATTTATTTTTGAGAGAGAGAGCGAGACAGAGAATGCTAGCGGGGGAGGAGCAGAGAGCAAGAGGTAGACACAGAATCTGAAGCAGGCTCTAGGCTCTGAGCTATCAGCACAGAGCCCAATGTGGGGCTCAGACTCAGAAACTGTGAGGTCATGACCCAAGTCGAAGTCAGACACTTAACCAACTGCGCCACCCAGGAGCCCTAACATCTATCTTTTCTTAAATATCTAATAGATGTCAGAGATTGGATTGAGCTTTTTACAGGTATTATCTCGTTTTAATCCTCAAACACATTACTAGGTGAGATTTAGGATTCCAACATGACAGCATTTGGAGAAAGCACATCTAAAGTAAATAATTCAGAAAACTATTATCATTTTGTTCTATTTTTAAATGGGTCGCATTTTATTTAACCAGTACCAATTATACATTAAACACATTTAGCGTGCTGTTATTAGTGATGCTTTTTTACATTTTCATGGATTTGATACATATGATTTTTATTATTTATGTATTATTTTTCTTTAATGGTATGGTGTTACAAATATTCCCCTACTGCTAATTTGTATAAATACTGCTCAGGGCTTTGTAACTTTAAGAAAAATTTGATAGTGATACATGTGGCATAGTAATGTCCTAAGGGACAGAGGAAAGAATTGTGCCAGCTTGTTCAATAAATATTTGTGATCTTTGACTAGTGACTTAACCCTCCAGAAGTAGTTCATTTTTTCTAGTTAATATTAACATAACATACTCCATGATACCAATAGTCATTTTATATGTATGAAAGTCTAAGGCTTATACTTCTATAAAAATATTGGACAATGCTATTATTAAAAACACTTATCTCTTGAAACTCCATAAATCTCCATAGGTTCTATATGGCAAGTATTATGTCATAGATATTTGACTATGAGAGAAATGTAAGCTGCACAATTGTTCTCCCTAGATACACACATTCGTACATGCAGTGAACAATAAAGACAGTGTTATGTTAAGACCATACCTAATGAAATTTAAGGTGTGTGTTTGGGGGTGCTTGGGTGGCTCAGTTGGTTAAGTGTCTGACTCTTGGTTTCGGTTCAGGTTTGTGGATTCAAACCCCATATCACACTCCGTGTTGACAGCACAGGGCCCACTTGGGATTCTCTCCCTCTCCCTTTCTCTCTGCCCCTCCCCTGCTTGGGCTTTCTCTCTCTCAAAATAAATAAATAGACTTAAAAAAAAAAAAGGTGTATGGGACAATAAATACTATGGAACCTGTAGTCTTTACACACAAGCACATACACACACACAAGTCATACATGCTGTTTACTTTTATGCAACTATGTATTCAGATTATTTTATTTCCTACAGCACAAAATTGCCAGTCCAGAGCACTGAAATGATGTGATACGTACAGGGGTAGATATATATATATATATCCATCCATATATAGATATCCATATACAGTGTATATATATATATATATATATATATATATACATATATATATACACATACATATATACTTATATATATAATATATATAATTTATCTCTATATATTATATACATACATATACATTATATATGTATGTAATATTGAATTGGAATGCTAATAAACTTCTAATCTGGGTTGCCTGAATATTCAGAGCTCTTTTCACTAGAATAATTTCACAGAGTCACTGAGGTTAGCTCACTTCCTTAATATCAGGTAACTAGTCAGAAACAGTTATTGGATATGGATAGACCTTCAAATTTGTATTCCTGAAAGCCACTGGACACATTACATTAATAAATGAAAATATTACGTAAAACTGAAAGATGGGAATTCATATACATGAGACCTTCATGAGACTCTTTGTCTAATTGTTGGATGTCTTTATGTTTAGAAAATAAAATATAGCCATACAATAAGTAATGCCTGAAATGGAGACTGTTACCATTATATGAAATTCAGAGTTGCTATATTTTTAATCAATTACAATATAATACATAATGAATGCTAGGTATTTTGGTATTCAGTGTAGAAAGCTATTGCTGAGAAAAATAATTGCAAATTTTATGAAAACTGTGGTTTTTTTGTCTATCATATCCAAGTTATAATCCTTCAGAAGTTTAAGTATCTAAAAGACAAGAAAACTCAGGTCTAGAAAATGTCAACCAAAGGATTATTTTATTTGTTTTTGGCAAAACTATAATGTTGGATAAACTCTAGACAAGTGTACTTATGGAAGACTTGTGATAATAATTATTAAAAAAATAAATGTAAAAATATGTAAGGGAGCAATAATTTTTTTCTATATACGTAGTCATACCTCATTTTATTATACTTCATTTTGCACTTCACAAGATACTGTCTTGTCTTTTTTTTTTTTTTCTTACAAATTAAAATTTATAGGAAGCCAGTGTTGAGCAAATCTTTTGGCACCGTTTTACCAACAGCATTTTCTCACTGTGTGTCACATTTTGGTAATTTTTACAATATGTCAAACTTTTTTGTGCTTATTATATTTGTTATGGTGATCTGCAATCAGTTATTACAACCTATTGAAAGCTCAGATGATGGTAAGCACCTTTGAGTAACAAACTATTCTTTAATTAAGATACATACATTGCTTTTTCAGACATGCTATTGCACAGTTAATATACTACAGTATAGTGTAACATAACTTTTGAATGAACTGGGGAATTAAAAAATTAATTTCACTCACTTTATTGGGAGTATTTATTTGCTTTATTGCAGGTGGTCTGGAATCTAAACCCCAATATCTCTGAGGTGTGCTTGCCATTTTACAATATAGCAATTGCATTAATTAAAAATTGTATTTTGCTCTATTTATTTTATTAAAAATTCACTTTTGAAATTAATTGGGGGAAAACATATTCTCATAAATGATTATTAATTACCTTGTTGCAAAATATCAATGTCATATATGCACTACTTTCTAGTGTATGATTGATTAGCATGCCTTAAATTACTAATATAAGCATCTCATTTATTTCAATGCATTTCACTTTAAACCTAACATAACAATAAGAGTATAAATGGATTGTTTAATAACAGATCAATTAAAAATTTAATTTCCAGTTTTTATGAACATATTGCCATACTTTTCTAATTCATTAGATGACATCTGTTCCATTTATGATTTTTTACTATGAAAAAAACTTAGTCAAAATTCTTTATATGAATGGTGTTTTGTTGTAAGTTGAGTTTTGAAATAAAAATAATAATACATAGATGTAAATTCTAGAAGCCATATACATAACTTCCAAACTGACAAACTGAAATAGCAATTTCAGTTCCAATGTATAACTCCATAGAAGAAAAAACAAATTTATAGGTGTATATCCACTATAAATAATCTAAAAGATGCCCCCAAATATCTTACTAAATAACTTTCAAGTAGTATAGATTTCACTAAAAGTAAAAATTTCTTTCAGGGAATTAAGGTAATGCTCATTATCCAGTCTTTAAAAAATTCATTTGAGGTGGCTCAGTCGGTTAAGCAGCCGACTTCGGCTCAGGTCATGATCTCGCGGTCGGTGGGTTCGAGCCCCACGTTGGGCTCTGTGCTTACAGCCCAGAGCCTGGAGCCTGTTTCAGATTCTGTGTCTCCCTCTCTCTGCCCCTCCCCCATTCATGCTCTGTCTCTCTCTGTCTCAAAAATAAATAAACGTTAAAAAAACTTAAAAAAATTCATTTGACCAACTTGGTATAATTTTAAATGATCTCCGTGCATTTCCTCCTGCCACAACAATCAAGAAGACAAACCTCCTTCACTACATAATGTTGTTATTATCATCAACCAAAAGATATTTCAAAAAACGTCTGATTCTATTTCTCATTTATGCCATGAATGGCTTAATTTGTATTATGCCAAACACATCGCCCCTTTCCCCTTTTGCACACACTCTCTAGTTTTCAAAACGATAACAATAAATCATAAGGTCCAATAGATCATTTATTTTCATTTCAAGGTGATTAATTTTGCCACTCATTTTGTCCACCAGGAGGCAGTACTAACTAAAAGAAATCAAGGCATAATCCCTTTTTTGATGCTGGAAAAACACCCAGAACAACTGGATTTCTATTTTTTTTTAATAAAGAATAATTTAATGCTGCATGTAATATCAAATTAATATTGTTCAGGTTTTTCTTTACAGAACCCAATAGTTTGTATACCTGTACAGTAACATCTCAACATTGATCTTTCCTTCAATCACAAACTCAAAACATCTTTTTAAAAAATGTTTATTTATTTATTTTTAAGAGAGAGGGAGCATGAGCAGGGGAGAGGCAGAGAGATAGGGAGAGAGAAAATCCCAAGCAGACATCGTGCTCAGCAAGCCTGACACAGAGCTTGATCTCAAGAACCACAAGATGGTGACCTGCACTCAAATCAAGAGTCTGATGCTTGACCGACTGAGCCACCCAAGCACCCCCAAAAATATATTTATTCTAGACTTTAGCAGAGCTAAATTTCCCTGAGGTTTTTTTTTAATTCTATAGTCTGAACAGTTGAATGGCATGTTTCAAGAAAAGTGAAGTATTACTAACCAAAATGCATTGATTTAACTTGACTTCATTTATTTAACTTGATAAATCACTTCACTCAATTACAATGGTTAGCCTTTGTCACAGAGTAGTTTTTGAAATGGTTATGAACATTAATTTTGGGGGGAGAGTAAATCCTTATTTTATCTGCCAATGAAAAATTACATGGTCTATCAGTTTCCCTTTATATTTTATGTCCTCAGTTTCTTTAACATGAAATTTGACTCTATTAAAAAGGCTATATTTGATAAGGATTTTAAAATGTGTATTTCTTCCTTCTTCCCATTTAATGAAATAATATTTCAGTATTTTGTAATTATTTCATGTTTTTAAATTCTGAAGGATAGAAATTTTATATAAAAATGAGTTGTTACTTTGTGATATACTCAGTGACTTCTGTGAGAAGTAGACATACATTTCTTTGTCTAACTATAATAGATTAGTTAATTTAGAGTTTTACCTAATATGTTAAAAGCAAACGATCATAAGATACATTTTATAGTCTTAATTCATTAAATGGGTAATTTTTTTCAATTACTTCAATAATTAGATATAAAATAAACGTTTTTATTGGCAAATGCGTGTCATCTTACTAGAATTAATATAGTTTCTTAAATTCTTACTACATGGAATCCTTATCCATTGGATACTGGAAAATAAGGGAAAACTTTGGTCAAATATGCGTTGTGATACTGCAAAATTTTTACATAATCCTTTAGTGATGCTTATCTTGCTTCATTAAGCATTTTCATTGTATTTGGTCAAGGATCCATTTTTCCCCATCACTCACCTTTTAAGAAAATAAGTCATACAGAGAAAGATACCATATGTTTTCACTCCTATGTGGATCCTGAGAAACTTAACAGAAGACCATGGAGGAGGGGAAGGGAAAAAAAAAAAAAAAAAAGGTTAGAGAGGGAGGGAGCCAAAACATAAGAGACTCTTAAAAACTGAGAACAAACTGAGGGTTAATGGGGGGTGGGAGGGAGGGGAGGGTGGATGAGAGGCATTGAGGAGGGCACCTGTTGGGCTGAGCACTGGGTGTTGTATGGAAACCAATTTGACAATAAATTTCGTATTTTAAAAAAAAGAAAGATATTTTAACTCAGAGCACTAGAATTACAAGAACTGCATTCTGAAAACCACTGATTTTTTATAACACTTTTTAAGATACATCACAGGGTTTAGACTCAGCATAGTTAGGATCAGTTATTTATTACCCACTTTGAATTTTGTGTTCATCTGTAACATCAATATAACATATCACAAAGTGCTCTTTTAAGGATTAAATGAGGTAAATTATATGACTCTTTTGAGTAGAATGAAAAGCTCTTGTTTTATGTGAGTTCTTATTTGAATATGTTTAAAAATTGTGATTATTTTGTAATACATTGGTGGTAGAAACATATTTATGAAAAAAACGTTTTAATTTCATAAAGTGTTAAGATGTCAGGACATGTTGATTTTACTTTGCTTCATTATTTTACATAATCTAAATTATAATCCAAATACTTTCCAAACTTGAATATATTTGACCTACTGATATTAAATAGCCTTTATGTGTCCTGTCATATTTATTCTTAGAAGAAAAAAAAAACACAGTTCAGTGGACAATGATATGAACATAAACGTATATAGGAGATGTATTCTTTTTGAGGGGGGAAGTAGTGAGAATACTCTGAGAGTATGAACTTGATGTTGTAATGCCTTATATTCAAATATGAAGAAATTTATGAGAAATTTAAAACAAGAAGACCAAACCTAATTTAACGTATTGAATATAAGTTAACAACTACGACAGTTAAAAGTACTGTAGGGGCGCCTGGGTGGTTCAGTCAGTTAAGCGTCAGAATTCAGCACAGGTCATGATCTCAGTCTGTGAGTTCGAGCCCCGTGTCAGGCTCTGTGCTGACAGCTCGGAGCCTGGAGCCTGCTTCAGATTCTGTGTCTCCCTCTCTCTCTGCCCCTCCCCTGCTCATGCTCTGTCTCAAAAATAAATAAAAACATTAAAAAAAAAGTACTGTTATATGTTCTATGTGAGAAATTTTGTGGTAGTGTTAGCTTGCCCGAAATTCAGAAAGGGAGAAGATATGATGCATTCACCTGCATCAGATAATAAAGCTTAGTTCAACAAATGTTTATTAGTTATTTAAAAGTTACAAATGAGGTTAGTTGCCAGGGAAATTAAGATAAGGACAAAGTTTCCAACTTCAAGGAGTCAGGTAATACTGGCTTTGAGCTTGGGAGATGGGAACTAGAGCAAATAGTCACACAAAAAGTGTGATAAATAATTTGGTAGAGAAAGGCCCAAGTGCTATACATGGAGGTACTAGGAGATCTAGGAATGGACATTTGGAAAAGGTTAGCCTTTTCTTTTTATAGAGAGACAAGATACTGTCTGGAAAAATGGGGATGAATAGGAGAGGCGAGGAATTAGGGAAATTATTCTAGGTCGTGAGTCACTGAAATATAAATGTTGACCTATTAATTCCAGGCTGATGAGAATTAGAAAAGAAATCAGAATGCAATGGAGAATTGATGCACAGAGTCATTTATAACTAGGAAAATATCACCAGCAAATTTGATGGCAGAACTTACACTAGTGTGAAGACGTGACCCGAGCTAGATAGAAGACTGGTATTGCTTAATAGGTACAGTATTGAGGGGCATCTAGGTGGCTCAGTTGATTGAGCGTCCGACTTCAGCTCAGGTCACGATCTCCCAATTGTGGGTTTGAGCCCTGCATCCAGCTCTGTGCTGACAGCTCGGAGCCTGGAGCCTGCTTTGGATTCTGTGTCTCCCTCTCTCTTTGCCCCTCCCTTGCTTGTGCTGTCTCTCTCTGTCTTCAAAAAATAAAATAAAACTTAAAAAAAATATGTACAGCATTGAGAAATATTAGGTACAAGCTAAGCAGTTTTCCAATTTGACAAATCACAGGTTTTTTTTCTTCTAACTTCTGAAATTGTTCCAATCTGTTTGCAACAAACAGAACAAAAACTAAGAACTGCACAATGGTCATGAAATCAGTTTTGTCTGCTGGTTTAGTATTCAGGCTCTAGAAATACAGTAAATTTCAATCCTGGCTTGAGCACTAAATATATAGCTGTGTGACTAATGGCAAATTATTTGGCTTCAGTGCACTAATGCCCTAATCTGTAAAATGTGGGTAATAATAGTTGTTTCTTGATAGGTTTGTTTCGATGGTTAATCAAGAACCATATACGATCTGAAATTTTACCCTCTTCACAAACTAACAAGTGAGGCTCACAGTTTCCTGGATGCTGGCAGAAGCTATGAGGCTCCTGTGTCAGAGACGAAGACCAATTTATTATATGTTACTCATGGTCAAACAGTAGCCAGACTAAAGCATTTGTGCAGGGCTAGGAGAAGAGGACTGGATGATGCCTGCAGGTGCCACCATTTACATTAGAGGAGAGGACCACTGCCCTCTCCCTCACCCAGCTCAGGAAACCCAAATATTGTATAATGAACAGGAAGCACACCTGACATTTGCTGCATTGAAAGACATTTTATTACACTTGATATTAAACATACCCGCCCCTTGCTTTAGAGGGAGACACTCTGTCTATCGCCTAAGAATATTCACTGTACAAAATACCTTAAAAGAAAGTCTGGAATAAAAAACAAAAACAACAACAAAATGAACCCAAAAAGTGTCTCTTCTTTCAAGATGTGCCGAAATTCAAAAGTCGTAGGGAAAATTGTCTTTTCGAGAAGTTAGAAGAGTAGGGGCTCAAAAAACCAACTGAATAAACATTTATAATTGCCACCATCACTGCCACCACCATCATGATCAGAGAGTATTTTTCCCCCCTGGTTATCCTCTGGGGTGCAAATGAATGTAGACCAGAGAAAATGCAGGGTTCTCTTGTCTACAGCCTCTCTGTTGATGTTTCATGGAAAGGGAGATGTTTCTGAATTTGCTTCTAAGATAAAATAAGTGTATATGCATACCGCAGATGGATAGATGCACAGAGAAAAACGTTAATATATTTTCTCTTTATAAATGGTTAACCATGTTAATGCATGGTTATTTTAGAAGTCACAAACATTCAGAGAGTTAAAAATAATTGCAGTAATTCGCAATTAACTGTGTAATTAATAAATGACAGGCCCCTATATATATATATATATATACATTATATAAGTGTATGTGTGTGTGTGTGTGTGTGTGTGTATATATATATATATGAATATATATTGTGTATATATATATATTGTGTATATATATATATTGTGTATATATATATATTGTGTATATATATATATATATTGTGTATATATATATATATTGTGTATATATATATATATATATATATAGTAAAACAACCTTGGATTGTGAGTAGTTTTTATATTAATATTTTTGGGTTGTAGAACGATTATCTGAGTTTCTGTTATTTCTAATGGGGACATTCACTTTGATATACAAGTGCTTTGGATTACAAGTATGTTTCCGGGATGAATTATGCTTGCAAATCAAGGTTTTACTGTATATACACACATATATATGATACATATTTAAGTATATACTTATATATATGCTAAAAGTATATATGCTATAACATATATATTTATGTTATGTTATAACATATATATTTAACATTTATGAGTACTTGTTTATTGTCAGGTCTTCTGCTAATTCTTTCCCATGTATTATTTTATGTAAGCATCAGAAAAATTTTACATACTAATAAGAGAGTACATTTTTACTGTCAATCTGTCTATCTAAAAATGATCATAATTATCATTTTGGTATATGTGAATTCAAACATTTTTTATACATGCATATATTTCAGCAAAATAAACAAAACAAAAAAACTCATATTCTTTTGAAAGTGTTAACGGATAACCTTGTTTCTCAAAACTTTGTTAGCACTTTGTGATGGGTACTGTAAATTGGTTCACTCAACAACCATTTCAAACACCAAATAGTATGATTTCTCTTTATAGACCTTTTACAGAATCTAGTAAATTCAAAGCTACATTTCCCAGATTTTCTTGCAGTTAGCCTTCTGGATGTGTTTTAGGTTTTTCCTATCAAATTCAAACAAGCTTGGACTTTTATGAAATTCTTATTGTAAAACAAGCATAGTTTGGGGAAAGAAATTTTCCTTGCACAATAGCAAGGGCAGTGTAGTTCTGAACCCAGCAACTAGGGTAACAGCTTACTTGTGTGTTAGTCTGAGTATCGCAAGAGTAGTAAGCCTTTCGCTATTACAGTTCTGTGGTGAGGTTTTAGAAGTTGTTTCTAAGAATTCAATACATAGCCCTTCTCTTCAATCCTGTGAACTATTTTAATAAATCTCTTTTACTTAAATAGTGAAGAATTTGTTGTCTGTAACATAGAGCCTTGTTTCAAAGCATTGGTCCATTCTAGGACTACAACAGCTAGGGACCTGGAATGGACAAAGTACCCAAGGATTCAAACTTATCTGCAAGGCTGATGCAGGCAATGATGCCCAAGAGGTACAAGTTGTTAAGCTCAAATTGTAGAGTGAACATGCATTGTTCAGGTACATGTTAAAGCCAGGTGGTTCTATCTGGCTGGTGAGCATAACAGTAGGGAATTCTTAAGTCAAACATAATTATGGTTCATACAGTCCCTTATGCAAGCTATTCACACTTTTGTGTTGAGCATCAACTGTGTGCCAAACGTGAGCTCTGGGCACTAGAGAAAAAATATTCTGCCCTCCTGGATCTTAGATTGCAGTTCGTAGGAAATCTGCCCATACCACAGGATAGTTGTTCTTTTCAAAGAACAACTAAAATCTCGTGAAAAGCACAGGCAACTTATCTTCTCTGCTCATCTTCTTACCATCCCCTTTCTCTACTTTACCTTAGCGGCTGTCTAAAATTAAGAGTAAGACACCAGTACTAGAGGGGATGGAGGCAAGAAAGTAAACAGGAACTGATAAATTAGAATCAACTTGATGAAGGATAAACCCTTTCTCTGAGAAGTTAAACTGCTGCTATGTCTAAAGTACCCCTTTCCAGACCTTCCAACCTTAGGAGATAATTTCTGACTCAGCAAAATATGTGTCTCTCAATCTTGCCCCCAAATCTCTTCCTAGTGATTCAGAATCATGGTAATTTTCATGATGTAATTCTCATGAATCCTTAAGAGGAAAGAACTCTGTCATTTATTGGCCCTTTTTGGTCTTCAGGAACATTTCATTTTCTCACAGAAATGAAGCAGCAATGCTTTCCTAGGATGATGACTTAGGGCACACAGATGTTGGGCTTATGGTTTACCTACAGAGGCATCATTACCTGTCTTGGTCTCTATGTGGTAATCTTTCTGCTTTATTAGGTACATTTCTATCCTCTCACAGGATGGAAATAATGGTAGAACATAATTATCCCAGTATAATTTTTAATAAATAGTGTTTTAATTTTCTTTTTAAAAATATTGATATGGAGGATAATTATATATAATATACAATATACATGTAATGTTAAAATGGTAATAGATAACATATATTATAAATAATATGATTATGTGATATATAACATGATGTGTAATGTATTATGTAAATAACATAACTAATACAATCACAATATTGGGTGATCATCAATGTGATTTATTTTCTGTTTGTGTATTTTTGTTGTGTCTGTTGTACAGGCTTAAAAGGAGAGCTGATATATATCAATCTCTTACCATGTAGCACACATCTATTTATTTATTTTATTTCTCCAGCTTATTATATCTGTGAGAAAGCTCTGAGAAATAGGTATCATTTTATATGTAAGGAATAGGAATCTTGAAGGTTAAGTAACTCATTGAATCATATACAGCTAATAAATGCTTAATTTAAAGTAATTAAATTAATTACTGTAATTCCTGATGCATGTGTAATACAGTGAAATTTTCTATTTTTGGATAAATCTATTGAGAATATGGTCATTGTTTACAAATACATAGTAACAAATATAAAGTACATTGTTGCAAGATGGGAAGGTCTGTGCCCTCAAAAATTGAATAGATAGGTTAATTATTTAAATATCAGTTTCCATATGAAAAATTCATGTTTCATAGCCAATAAAAAAGTGCACAGGTTGAAGAAATTAAATGGGAGAAAAACTTAAACCCTTGCCCCGCAAAAAAGAATTTCATTGTCCTATGATTTAAACAAGTGAAAGATTAATTTTACTTATTTCAATATTAATTATAAAATTAAACAGAAAATTAAAGCATTAAAATCCCTCTTATGAGAGGCCTGATAAAGCAATAATCAGTTGGTTCGATCAGCAAAGGGCACATGATAAATATGTGCTGAAAAAGCATAATTTTTATTTGAAATGCTTTTTCTGGGTTTGTTGTTGTTGCTGCTATTGTTGAAGAGTAACTTTATTCTCTTCTGCTATTTAAGAGTCAAATCGTAATGCCTTGTGATTAAGTCACACTACATAGATGGAAACCTGACTTTGACATTCACTAGCCATGTAACTACAGGCAAATTAGCACATTAATTTGGGCCTTATTTTTCTCTTCCCTAATGAGGATCAATCAAGAGCACCTATTTAATTTGGTGGATGTGAGGATTAACTATGATTACATATAGAAGTGTTTGGAGTAGTTTTAGCACATAGGAAATACTTTATAACTGTTAGCTTAAATACCATTTTAAATTATTGAGTGAATTGACATAAGTAAGATGTGGGGAATTGTTCAATACCTATACCATGGGTTATCTTGACTAGGAGTGGAAAGAATCTATAATAAGGAAGATGATCCCTTTCAACATTTGGATTATTCACAACAGTAAACTTAATCATCAGTTTTTCTAAGTATTGGATTTAATTTTGATGAAATAGCTTTTTTTTAACAACTTAAGTTGTTAGTTTTATCTATACTATGAGTTTATGCCTATGACTTGTGTCCCATGACCCTTATTAATCAAGAGATGAATGTTCAGTATTATTTACTCATCGAAAGAACAAAGTATAAGTCATATTTTTTTTCCTTTTCTCTATAAATTTTCTCATTTATAATTTGGAGATTTTTATAAGCTTTTTTTGTGAGGGACAAATAAGATAATTAATGTAATAATATATAAAAAGTACTCAGCACATTATCTGAAATCTCAAAGCTATTCAATTAATATTAGTTAAATCTGTATCAAATTTCAGTTTATGAATATATGTAGATATTTGTATATGTACTAGTAAAGAGTTCAATTGTATATAGTATTAAATCTATATAATTCACAATAATTTCAGTAAGTTCACATAAAAGTGAAATTTGTTTAAAATAAACTTGTATATTTTTATACATATATACTTATATATGTCGAGGTATAAAATTAAGTCACTTTCTGCCTTTTGGAGAAGCTACTCTATATTATAACACTCACGTGCACACACACACACACACACACACACATATACACAACCACTTTCTTTATGGTTAAAATCAGTACTTATCTAGTTTTTGTGTCTCTATTGAAACATTGGAGGTTCATTCTTCATAAAAGTTATTCAGAAAATATTTATGAATAAATGATGAATGAGCTAGAAGCTATATTCAGTTACAAAATGTCACTATACTTTCATATGAGAGCATCTCATGCAATCCATGATGAATTATTTAGAATATTTCTAATTATAAATGTGATACATTATTTTTTCTCAAAATTAATTACTTTCCCAGGTGTTTTTCATTAAACAATAGCAAGTATATTACATTTTCAGTTATCTTTTTCGTGTATGATCTAGACAAACAATATGTCAGAGTCTATTATTAGCTTTTTACATTTATTGTCATGCATAGAATTTTCATTTTATTTCAAGTGTTGAGGTTTGCAAATGTGGAAGCAAACATTTTCGACAAGAATTATTTATTTATTTATTTATTTACTTATATATTATTTTTTTAATATGAAATGTATTGTCAAATTGGTTTTCATACAACACCCGGTACTCATCCCAACAGGTGCCCTCCTCAATGCCCATCACCCACTTTCCCCTCCCTCACACCCCCCATCAACCCTCAGTTCATTCTGAGTTTTTAAGAGTCTCTTATGGTTTGGCTCCCTCCCTCTCTTTTTTTTTTTTTTCCTTCTCCTCCCCCATGGTCTTCTTTTAAGTTTCTCAGGATCCACATAAGAGTGAAAACATATGGTATCTGTCTTTCAACAAGAATTTTAAAAACATGAATTGGTATCTATGGCCTGGTATGTTTAGCTAGATTTTTAATGAGTAACATGTATAAATTGTGATTAGTTTAAACTTTTTATTTTATAGTAAGATTTAGAGATAATATGTATATTACCAAAATGTAAATTTTCCCAGTTGAGGGAAAATATGTACCATATCATTAAAAAATTCACAATTTCAGATGCATAGAGAAAAAGCTTTCTTCACAGCTGGCTCACAAAGTCAAATTTGCAGGCCAAAAATAATTTGTAATAACATCAAAGGACTCTTGAAAAAACAATAGAAAGTTGTTTAACTGTTTGATTAGGATAAATGTTTTTGTATATTACTGCAGCAATACAAAAAATAACATGAGCAATTTAGATTTAAACAGATTATTTACTTATTTTCATGTTTCATTATTAAAGATATTATTTGCTATGGAATTGATGGGGATAGCGAAAAAGACAGATCTATCTACACTGAAACAATAAAAAGGAAAATATTGAACTCCTCAATATGAAGTATTAACACTGGAGCCATTGAAGAACAGGAATGGGGTCTGAGCTTATGTAGAATATTTTCTCAAGTTTTCTGAAAATTAAAAAGGAACAGTGAGTTAGAAGATGGCATTGATCTATTTTTTATTTTTTTTTATTTAAAGTAATGTAAAGCTACTGACACAAGACATACAGAAATATATAAAAAGTTATAGTAATCTTACTTTAGTATCAACAATAGTGAGGTTAAAAATTATCTAGATTGCATTTATGTTTTCCGTTATGTACTAAAATATTTCAGCAAGAGCATCTTACAATTATTTAAGATTTATTTTTCTCAATAGGCTTCAAAATAAGAAAACAATTACCTACAAATAAAACGATTATCAAACCACTGTCACCAATTAATACAATGTTAGGTATCAATAGGATTTTTGGAAATTAATGGAAAACAATATTCTAATAACAAAAACCTAAGATGTTTGACTCAACCTATACTAACTTGCATTGTCTTGCTAATTCATGTTTTAAATAGGCCCAACTCTAAAATTTGTGGAGACTGGACCAAGAGTACAAATAAAACACTCCCCTACCTACTACCACACCTTAGTTTGCTCTCTCCTTCTGTTATACATAATTGCATGCCCTTTTTTATTTTTTTCCTTCTTTGGAAAGTTTTAATTTTTTAAATGTTTGTTTATTTTTGAGAGAGAGAGAGAGAGACAGAGCAGGAATGGGGAGGGGCAAAGAGAGAGGGAGACACAGCGTCCGAAGCAAGCTCCATGCCCTAAGCTGTCAGCACAGAGCCCAACATGGGGCTCGAACCCATGAACTGTGAGATCATGACCTGAGCCAAAGTCCGACGTTTAACCAACTGAGCCACCCTGGTGCTCCTCCTCTTGGGAAAATTTAAAAAGCAAAAATATGCCCTGAGAAGTGACTTATGCAGGTCCAGGAAGCAGACTCAGAGTTATTGTTAGGGAATCCTGGGGTCCAATCACCTCAAATAAGGCCTGGAAGACAGCAAGGTACAGACTTGGCCATAACCCCAAGAACTGATTGCCTTGCCAAGAAAGGAACAACCAAAGCAAGGAGCTCAAGACAGGAACCCACTGCCTGGTCCCAGTTGGTGCTGCTGGAAGAGGTGTAATGAACTGGAAAATACCACTTACAAAGGGTACAGTAGGTAAGGAAATCTGCATTAGGGGAAGTTTAGAAAAGGAAACTACATTTGAAACAACAATGGCTTACATGGGTTAAAACCACATTTTGAAAAACTTGAGTTTGATGACCTAGTCATTAAATCTTTGTACATTAGGAAAAAGTGCTATCCACTGTTGTTTCACTCTCTAAACTATTTTACTGTTCTTGCTGACCCCATCCTCTGCTGATTGTGTTAGGCTGACTTAGTGAGTGGTCTGCTGGAAGTATGAAAATAAGTTAATTAATTTAAAAATGCACAAAATCCTGTGCCTGATGGGGTTGGTGCCCTAAGCTTAGCCCACTTTAAACTGCTCTTCAAAAGGGCGGTGGAAACTATACACCAGGTCACGATGCCTTCATTGCATATCTGACACAACTTCCTCTTTACATGGTCATCTCTCGAGTAACAGTTATCATTTATAATAATTTTAGTGTGATGTAATAGCATTCAGAAATGTTAAGAGACACTTTATCAGTGAAAAATATGCTTTCACTTTTCTTTAGGGCTCTTAGTATTCAGTGAACGTATCTAAAAATACAAAAACAAAAAAAAGGTCAGGTAGAGATGTTACAAAGAGTTTGGCTATTGTCTGGTCATTCTGGAAAGAACATGCTGGCAGATAATCTACAGGATACAGCATACAGCCCATCTGGCATGTGGTCTGCACCCCACAGGCCCTATGATCTCAGTCACAGCAGGAGCACCCTCACAGGATAACTACACTGTTACCCTGCAAAGACTGACTCCAAGGGAAATTTACTCAAGAATAGGAGCAGAGAGAACTTGCATGCTTTCCATTCAGATTGTTTTTAGCTTTACTTTTAAACCATTTGACTAAATTATTAAGCCTATGTTCAATATGCTGTGTGGGCATCCTGCTTAGAATTTATCAGGACAGTTACAAGCCTTCATGAAATCACAAACCCACCATCAACCAGGGCTACTGATGTATTGATGGCTCATGTAGATTTTGTCTCCAGAAGATGCTGAAATGAGTCAGAAAAAAATAGCTGTAACTCTAAGACTATTCCCTCCAAACTGAATGTTCATTCCAATTCTCTTACACTTCCCAACTATGCCCAGCCATGTTGTGAGCTACGTTTCATCCAAAATTTTATATTAAGATTATATAACATTATAAAGATACTCCAAAGAATGCCAAGACCATAGAGATACTCAAATACAATTATAAATCTCATTCTTATTTGAAGCCTGGGGAAGCTGTTAAAGAAATTCAATTGGAAGACTAAATTCCCATGTAAGTTAAATTCCAAAGACTCTAAAGTCCAAAGGAATTAAAACTCAAAAAATCAATTATCTAGCCCCTTTAAATCCAAAGAAAATAGAATTTTTTTCTATTTTTCTATCCTGCTCAGCATGAGCCCTAGGGGATGTCGGAGTCTGGCTATAATGCAGCTTCTTTCAGCATAGTCTGGGCTTCTGTTTTCTACAGGGTTGGTGTGGTTCTCTCACTAACTCAGAAGCTCAATGAGATCAATACCAGGTCTGATGTGCCTCCCTTTTAGAAGAGTCCAGAGATTATTACAGTCTGTATTCCTAGCCAGTAAATCTTCTAAAGAAGCTTATTTCTAGAACCCAGGCAAAGTTATTCCACTCCGAATTATATTTGCAGAGGCTAGGGTTTGGGATTGGCAAAGACCAAAACAGAAGCCTAATGTTATCTGAAGAAATGGAACTAGAGCATGAAAATGAGCTTTGTTAGAGCTACTCAGGAAACCAGTTCATTCATGCCAGTTGCCCATACCTATGAACTTTGAAAATAATTTCAACCAGAAGAAGACTCTGATCAAGAGGTTAAGGATGGCACAGTGTTTACCATATCTGGGAGAAAAGTAAACTTACAAACGCTCTCTCCTTTCCAGAAAATGGCTGTTGAGACATGATCACCTTCTCTTGAAGTTTGGAAATAACACTTGAAGGTTTTAGCGTGTATTAGTTTACATAGTTTTCTTTCTCATACAGCATTTGAAACATCTTCTAATTTTCTGTCAACTGAATTTCTTTTAAAATCAGAGCCTTTGGAAAGACTTATGTGCTAATGTTTAGTGGGGAGGACATCCCCAGGGACTGAGGAGTAAAGAATAAGAGAGAAAGAGAATGTTGGAGAGCCATAGATGCTCTAGCAAGCTAGCCATCATGCTTCATAACAAGCTATGTGGTCTCAAAGGACTAAATAGTGAAACCGTATAAGGTACTCTATCTGCAGATAATCCATCATGGGAAAGAAGGAGGAAGAATTTATCTGAATGTACCCATCGACCTCTATTAAAAACTTGTCACTAACTGCCCCATCATTCCAGGTTGTCTATGTGTGTATGCTGAGCTGAATCTTGTGCCTCAGTGTATAGTGCCTAGTGTGGCATGACATATTATTGGACTGAGGGCAGTGGCAATTTTCTCCATGACTAAGAAACAGCTAAATTGTTGTTTGAGTCATTCAGTCAGAAACTAAATCAACTCCATGTCTGGAGTAAGGAATAAAACTGAATCCAGAATCTTTTCTTTTTCTTTGAGTCTTTTTTTTTTTAATATATGAAATTTATTGTCAAATTGGTTTCCATACAACACAGTGCTCATCCCAAAAGGTGCTCTCCTCAATACCCATCACCCACCCTCCCCTCCCTCCCACCCCCCATCAACCCTCAGTTTGTTCTCAGTTTATTTATTTATTTATTTATTTATTTTTTTAATATATGAAATTTACTGCCAAATTGGTTTCCATACACCACCCAGTGCTCATCCCAAAAGGTGCCCTCCTCAATACCCATCACCCACCCTCCCCTCCCTCCCACCCCCCATCAACCCTCAGTTTGTTCTCAGTTTTTAAGAGTCTCTTATGCTTTGGCTCTCTCCCACTCTAACCTCTTTTTTTTTTTTTCCTTCCCCTCCCCCATGGGTTTCTGTTACGTTTCTCAGGATCCACATAAGAGTGAAACCATATGGTATCTGTCTTTCTCTGTATGGCTTATTGCTTCCAACCCACCAGTAATGCAATGAATGTGGAAACATTAAAAAAGTAATAATAATGTTTATTTATTTTTTTATTTTTTTAAATGTTTTTATTTATTTTTGAGACAGAGAGAGACAGAGCATGAGTAGGGGAGGGGCAAAGAGAGAGGGAGACAGAATATGAAGCAGGCTCCAGTCTCTGAACTGTCAGCACAGCCTGACACAGGGCTCAAACTCACAGACTGTGAGATCATGACCTGAGCTGAAGTCGGATGCTTAACCGACTGAGCCACCCAGGTGCCCCTAATGTTTATTTATTTTTGAGAGAGAGAGAGAGAGATAGAGAGAGAGACAGAGAGAGAGATAGAGAGAGAGATTTATTTTTGAGAGAGGGAGAGGGAGACAGAGTGTGAGCCAGGGAGGTGGAGAGAGAGAGGGAGACAAATTCTGAAGCAGACTCCAGGCTCTGAGCTGTCAGCACAGAACCCAATGCCGGGCTCAAACTCCTGGACTGTGAGATCATAACCTGAGCTAAAGTCAGACGCGTAAGTGACTCAGCCACCCAAGTGCCCTGAATGTGGAAACATTTTAGTGACCAAGCCTCCATCCTCCCTTGTGGACCAACATTTATGGAGCCTGGCCACAAGAGGCTCATTGTACTGCCTTGTTACTGTAGAATTGTTCACGTCTATGAAAACTGCCCCCCGGGGAATGTTTTGCTCCTATTTTGGTTTTAATATCACTCTCAGAAGATTCCTAACTTTAACCTACCATTAATGCTTCAGAGTTCACACTAAGAACACAGTCAGGACAATAGATCTGCCATGAGTTCTTCAAGTGTTTTGAGCGCTTTAGATCTTGAGCCTTATATCTAGCTGGTGTGTGTGTGTGTGTGTGTGTGTGTGCGCGCGCAATAATGGAAGATAACTTCTATTGTTTTATTTTCCTACTCTTTCTCTTCTATTTTTAGAAAAGCCATTGGTAACCTGCTTATAGAGTTGGTCTTTTTCTTTTTCTACCATGTAAAAAATAGCTCATTCCTGGATCTTAGTGCCTTGCTCCTTTACCATCTGTATGCTTACATCCAGAGTTTTAAAAAGATTTTAGACCCAGTATCTTGTGAATCTGCCAAATGCATCCATTGCCCAAGCAAATCTTGTGCACCTTCACTTTCTTGGCTTGGATAACCCCACCCGAGGAATATTATCATCTAACCATAGCATGCACTGAATCTATCCATCTGCCTTCCTGTCCTATGCTTCCTTTTTGCTATGCTTTCTTTTATTATCACAGTTTTACAAATTGATCATACATGTTCTCTCGAGGCAAAGAAAATTCCTGGCTAGCTAAGTAAAAGTAACTTCATTACCTAAAATTATTTTATTACTTTTCAAATCTCAGGCATAAAGGCTAACTTCATGAATTCAAGCTTGGTTCTTCTGCCATTTCCTCTTTAGCCTTGAATGCAAAATGAAATCTCAAGCACCCGACCTAAGCCTGGCAATAATAATTTAAAACCAGAACCTCTTTAGTACTATGCAGCATGCCTGGAATCCAGCTGCCTTGCAGTATAAAAGTCATTCCCTTGTAGACAAGGCTGCAAAGCACAATGCAAATGACAAATAACTTGTTCTGCTTTTTAAAGTCTAAATGGTAGGAATATGGCAAGATTTGCTTTTCCACGCAGCTAAACTTTTACTTCAGTGAAGTCTGATGGCTCAGGCCTCTGCAGCCCCCTGGTGGCATCTATTCAGGCACCACTGCCTTCACACACGCACTGAGGGTGCAAGTCAACTTGCCAGACTGCACTCAGAGCCAGGATTCACCAGGATTGCCCCTTTACGAAGCCTATGGGGCTTTTCAGTGTGTTCTGAAATTTTCTGACTGAATACAGTGCGTTTTGGTTTCAGATACCCATGTGGCTTCTATGTAGCTTAAATCCAGAATGACCGGTACCTTTCTCCAAGTCAGTGCACCTTTGCTTAAGGCCTTGTGTTTGCAGGCATGTCTTTGTATCTCTTTTAAAAACCGCCATGGAGGGGCGCCTGGGTGGCTCAGTCGGTTAAGCGTCTAACTTCGGCTCAGGTCATGATCTCATGGTCCATGAGTTCGAACCCCGCGTCGGGCTCTGTGCTGACAGCTCAGAGCCTGAAGCCTATTTCAGATTCTGTGTCTCCCTCTTTCTCTCTCCTCCCCCGCTCATGCTCTGTCTCTCTCTTCTCAAAACTAAATAAACGTTAAAAAAATTTAAAAATTGCCCATGGAAAAGTCCTTCATAACCTGCAAAGACCAGCCAAGGTAGAGAAATAATCACAAATCCTTGATTTAAGGCTGTTGATGACCTAAAATTCATTTACATAACCTTATCTAAGCCTCTATAAAAGCAAAACAACAAAACAAAATAACAACAGCAACAAAGACCCCACTCTTGTTTAATAACATGTAAAGTAAAACCATGTCCAGATCCCAATTTGCAAAATCTAAATCATGGAGAGTAGAGAATAATAAAGGAAAACAAATAAACAAAAACTCCCAAAACAGAGAACAAACCAACAAACAAAACCAAGCACAGAAAGAAAGTAAACAGGACAATCCCAGTTGTTTCTTTCCAAATTCAAGTCTCATATCTTTCTCCTAAGAATGAATGCAAGAGAGGAGAAAGAAACCATGAGTAGTGTGTGTTATACTAATGGAGTTCTTCCATATGGATGGGAACATCAGGAGAAGAAGAAGATTCTTCCACTTTGTCTCCACTCCCTGGTCTTCAACACTGTCCTTCCCCAAATCTCAGAAGAACAAAATCACTATAGAAATGGTTATAGGAAACATTTGAAGTATAATAGACACTTGTGAAGCTATTCTGAGAGGTTATATTTTAGTGAATAAAATTCTTTTTTTAATTTTTTTTTACATTTATTTATTTTTGAGAGACAGAGCACTAGTGGGGTAGGAGGAGGAGAGAGAGAGAGAGAGAGAGAGAGAGAGAGAGAGAATCCAAAGCAGGCTACAGGCTCTGAGCTGTCAGCACAGAGCCTGACGCAGGGCTCAAACTCAACAAACCGTGAGATCATGACCTGAGCCGAAGTCGAAGGTTCAACTGACTGAACCACCCAGGTGCCCCGTGAATAAAATTCTTAATACTGTAATATTAAAAAATTCTAATAACATACAATTTCATATAGAGGAAGGGGGGAAAAACATGACTCTCCATCCATTCTGGGAAAAAAATCTACAAGCTTCCACTTTAATATTAAGCACTCAGATATTTGAGTCACTTGAAATGCATTTGATATAAGTTTCTTCCTCTATAATTTAACTAAAAGATAAAATAAACCTTTCTACAAGCTTTTCAAGTTTTGTCACATGGGGATTTTCCTATCAAAACTCAGCAAAGTTGAATTAAAATTCATATGCTTAAGACTGTTTCCTTTTACTTAATGTTATGCTACAGATTTTCTTAATTGAAGAAATAATTGGAATGTTTTGAACTATGATTTAAATGGAATTTGGGTCACATTATTTCATTTTAACTCTGATTTTCTGTTTTCACTAATAATCCATGTTCATTTGAAGAATTTATATATCCTGAGAAGGACATGTGAAATTGCACCAAGGTAAGAGAATCAAGTGTTGGTGATCTGTAAGAGTTGGAATAATGCTATTAAAATTCAGTACTTGTACTTCTGGAAAACCATCAAGATTTCTGTGGGTAGCATGTTCCTCAGGATAAATCATATTTTTCTTTGCCCTAAACTGAAAGGTGATATTGAAGTTCATGTCCCACTTCAGTCTGCTGCCTTCCACAGACACCCCCCCAGAGGGTTGATGCATGTTGTGTATCAATATTTGATGTGTGCTGGATATTGTATTTCTGGATATTACCCTTTGAACACTGTGCATCACATAAGGATTTAGAACTCAGACATTTACTGAACATCAACCTAAGTGCAAAGTACTCACCTAGGCATACCAAAGATACAAACCCGTGCAATATTTTACTTGTCTTCTCGAAGCTTGTGGGAAGCTTATTCCACAAATTCATGCCAGATCTTTCAGTATATAACTCAAGGTGAGCCTGGGGATGGAAATCCTAGTGGTTTGATGGTAAGAAGAACAAGAATGGCACTGAATAGCTGACTTGAGATCTCCCCTAACTCTGAACTCTCAAATTCCAGGCATCATTGTATCCCAGTTTTCACTGCCACATACACTTCCCATAACACTATAACCTGATAAAAATTCAGTGAAACAGATGTGTTCTTCCTTCCTGGGAGCATCTATAATCTGGTCTGGTGTTCCTAACTTTTATTGTGCTTTATAACATTCCTCAAAATCTGATTAGCTTAAGTGGAGTTACCATATACACCAATACAATTCCTAGGTATATACCCAAGAGAAATAAAAACACACATACAGAGAAAACTTGTACACAAATGTTCATGGCAGCATTATTCACAATAGTGATAAATTTGGAACAATCCAGATGCTCATGAACTGATAAACAGAGAGACAAATTTGGTATAATGAAATGGAATATTATTCTGTAATAAAAAAGGATGATGTACTGATATATGCTACAACATATATAGATGAACCTTGAAAACATTGTACATGAGAAAAGCCAGACATAAAAGGCCACATATTATATGAATGCATTTATATGAAGTGTCCAGAATTGGAAAATCTATAAGGACAGCAAGTATATTAGCTGTTGGTTAGGGAGAGCTAAAGGAAAAGATGGAGATTGACTACTAATAGGTTTGGGCTTTCCTTTCATGGTTATGAGAATGTTCTAGATTGTAGTGATGGTTGTAACACCCTATGAATATACTGAAGGCATTGAATTGTATACTTCAAGTGGGTGAGCTGTGTTCTATGTGAAGTGTTTCTCATATGTTCCTCCATCATTTTTCTCCCTAGCATGATAATCATGAGTAGCAGGACTGTACTTCTTATTTAACTTCTCTATGATCTTCAGCATTAATGCATCACCACTCAAGGGTGCTTTAACAAATAATTTTATAGTCATAAAAATGCGTTAGAAAAGGGGGAGAAACGGTTTGAGATATATTGCTAGATAAACTTCGTTATTTTGAAATAGCACTATTGGCTAAACTCTTAAGTTTGGTGTGTGAACTTTATAAAAAGTAAATTAACCTACACATAGGAACAAAGCATCAAGAAATTGTTCAGAATCATCACTTATGTTTATGTTCTGTACTAGTAAAGATACAGGAAAATTTCAAAAGGTGTTATTTCTTAAAACAAAATGAAACAAAAGCAAACAAAAAAATACCAAGAAAATTTACTTAAAATTGCACATAAGAAACCAAAATCCAATAACATTATGCTACTTTTCATCTTTATAGCCTACCACTACTACACCTAATTTGTAGAAAACTGGTCAGAAATGTATTGAGTTGAATGATTATTTATATGGTGTACATAGGAAGAAATAAAATACTAAATGATATTGAAATTCTCATGCAGCCAGACTAATGTAGGAATAAAAAAAAATAATTCTTGTTTTCTGCGTATAGCAGTTTTATTATTCTTATTTTTATGCCACCTATTAGCTTCAAGTCTGTGAGTTAATGCTTTTAAATATTATTAATTATATATTAAGATATATTATTTTCTCTCATATTGTCTACTGGCAATTTAAAGGGCAATCAGAGCTCACATATAACTTTGAAATATGAATCTAAGGAGGGCTTTTTGGGGTGGTATATTTTACAATTGTAGCTTTCTGCATTATGCAGGTTCCTACTGAAACAATTATTGTAGTCATTTTGTGCTCTTGACTTTTCATACAACTGCCGCATTTCATTAACGATTAAGGTCATATTCTGGTTCATTCCAAGTACACTCCTTTGCCCCTACCCCGGATCCTAGAATGCTATTAATAGTGCCAGCTCTGCTTAACGTTTACATCAGACTTGAGAGGAGATATTACAGTGAAGTGCAAATTAAAGCCTGCTAAAATGCTGCTGCCAACAATTATACTGGGGCACAAGCACATTTTTCATTTATTTCAATGGGTCACATTAACAAGGCTGCATGCCACATTATCATAAAAGGTGGACCAGGCTGTCAGTTCTGATTATTGTTAAAGGAATGGCATATCTAAGAAGGCTTTGCTAAGAGAGAACACATCTATTGCTAACTAGCACTTTAAATGTATATAATTATTGGACACTTTTTGTAGAATGTTAAAAGCTTCTGTCAATCAAAGGTCAAATTTTTTATTTCTGTCCTTTTATGTATTTTTTTTCTTTTCAATTTAATTTCTGTACAAAATTAAATCCTTTAGTGTAAGCTAAATAGATAGAAGAGAAAAAGTCTTCAATTTCAATAACTTTCTGAGTAACTGAGCCTGTTTAATTTAAAATACTATCATGCAAATTACTATCCTACAGGAAGATTGTGTAAATCAAGCCCAAGTTTAAGCAATTTATCCTTCATATTAAATATTAAAAAAAAAAAAGCATGACGTAAAGTCATTCAAGCTGAAGGAAATTAGAGCCCAACACTTTTTTCTTTCTTTTTATCTAGTTTATTGTCTTTTGGGTAATGATGTCTTTCTTCTGGAACAGGGAAGGAAATTGTATTTAAAAATTCATTATTTATTTTTGTGTAATATGAACAAACATAATAGTGATTTTGTCATTGCTTCTACAGGACAGGTAATTCAGATAAGATTTTTATGTCATTGTCACAAGAACAGTGCATGAGTTATAAGCCATCTCTATAAAAATAAAAACAACAGATGACTTTCCTATTGAATCATTTTTAATCATTATAACCATCCTTTATTAAGTAGCACTCTTTATTAGCAAAATGAGTTGAACCTAAATATTATAAAACATTAAAAGATACTGTTGGAAAATAAGTAATGGATCTTAAAGTTAGATTTTTAACTCCTTCAACTCTGCCTAAGACTTGTCATGGCACTATGGTTCTTTGATCATTAAACCATTACTATAATTATGTAGAACACTTGTATTTGTTTTTTTTATGTTACCCTTTTTTTTAAGTTTTTTGAAAATCAAGATGAATACAGTTAGCAAGAGCTGTTATCTCATTCATGGTCATTATATTAATCCAGGCACTCTGAATTCAAATTTCAAAATGTTTAACAATATATTTACAACAAATTTCTAATTATATACAATTTTCATAATATATTTCAAAGGAATACTTTATTATAGGATATTTTATATAAACCAATAACAAGTGATGTATACCACATCACTAAATAGAGTATTACAAACCACCCCCCCCTTAGTTCCTCTTGTCCCACCCACTGTCCAGTTCCTAGCAAGTTTAAAAGTTAAACATGGTTGTAACTTCTAAAATTGAGTTTCATTTTACCCATTTTAACCATATATAAGTGAAATAATATAATTATTCTGTGCCCAACATTCTAAGATATTTATAACACTTATTGCCCCAAATTGTGTTTTCTTCATTGTTATTGCTGTATTACACTGTATGGACATACCACAAGGTACTTACCCATTGTGCTGTTGATGAGTGTTTGGCTAATACAGAGCAGAGATTAAAACCCAACTTTGCCTGTCTTTTGAGCCTGTGCTATTTCTTCCACACTTATACTTTTTGAAAATAAGTTGAATGAAATTTTGTGTTATGGGCATTGCAGAGTTAACATAAGGAAATATACATAACCATACTACAAAACTTACCAAGCTGCATAAAATGTTTTAGTGCTAATATTTCCCCCCTAAATCTAAGTATTCCAAAAACTAGTGTTCTAATACATTTTTAGTGTACATTTCTCTATATTGTAATTTTTATTTGAAAAATACACTTGATTTTAAAATATTGGGGTATGCATGTTTATATATACTATGATTCTTTATAACCTCTGCATATTAGTAACTTCAGAATGTGGAGTACAAGAATTATCTCTTTCATTTTCTTTAAAATAACTAATGTTATCAACCACTGATGAAATCTCGTTGGTTAATTGTGGACCTGGCAACAAGTTACAAATAAATGGGGCTACCTCCTTAAATCTCTGAAAGTAGCCTAATCATCTGAAAATAAGAATCTGATTAGCTATGAGAAAGTAAAAATATCCCAAGGATTGACATGGTAAATGACAGATAATATAGGTATCTATTTTTTTCTAATTTTTTTAATGTTTATTTATTTTTGAGAGAGAGACAGAGTGCGAGCAGGGGAGGGGTAGAGAGAGAGGAGAAGGAGACACCGACTCCAAGCAGGTTCCAGGCTCCAAGCTGTCAGCACCGAGCCGAATGTGTGGCTCAAACTCACAGAGGGTGAGATCATGATCTGAACTAAAGTCGAGGCTCAACCGACTGAGCCACACAGGCGCCCCTGTATCTATTTATTTAATTAAAAAATACTGATCCAATAATTTAAATATTTTGGCAATGCCCTTTCAGAAACTTGAGGCTATTTTATTGTTTTTGCTCCTGAACATTATTTGAAAATAAAAAACCTACCATAAAAATGGAAAATTGCAATATTGCAAATAGGCTCCATAGGAATGGAATAATTTTTAAAGCAGCAAATCTTACTTGGGAAACAACATGAGGATGGCAAAATAAAAGAAATTGTATTGGCTTATAATTAAGACACTTAGTGCAATGAATAACACTGGGACTTAGGAAATATGATTTTTTTTTCTTTTTACCAAAAGAATACTACTAATTCTTGAATAGTCATTCTGCTGTAGAAACATAAAAAAATTGACTTTAATCATATATATTTTTTTACTTGTATAATGACAACCTATAACATTTCCTTACAAGAAACCCAGAGAACATGTATAATCTAATTTTTTATATAATTTATTCATTTATCTGTGTCTTATTTTTTAAACACCACAGTCCCCAGGTGTTTACCAGTTTAACTTTTCAAATGAAGGTCAGAAAATTATTTTTAAAATTTGGCTGTTATTCTAATTTCTTCCATTTTCCCTGAATTTATAGGAGTTCTAGGTCATAAATCATGTTTAGAATGCAAATTAATTGTGTTTAGAAGAAAACTTTTTTTTTTTACATTTATTCAGATATAAATGTTATCAATGGTAAAATTAAATGTTATGTGATAATAGCAATAGGAATCTACCCCCAAAATATAAATTATATGCAAATATAATTACAGCTTTATATTGGAACACTATAGTATCTCAGTATTATAGTTTTTATATTATATAAAAATAAAGTTTATGTTAAATTTGATATATACTCAATATATAGCTGCCAGCAGTTAATTGAATGTGTATGTGTTAGGAGGAGGAATGTATGTGTGTGCATATACACAATGTGAGAACAAAAAAAAAAAAAACACACAACTTGTAGAATTAAAATTTTGTCAATAGTAGCAGGAGAAGCAGTTTACATGGGAATAAGAGAGTGGGATTTTGGATTTTTGAGTTTAAATCCTATTTTAGCTTATTAAAAGTATTTCCTCATGATATTTACTGAGCCTTTCTCTCTGCCATAGTGCACACTATGCATAAATAATACCTATCCCACAGTGTCATACTGGGAGTTAAATGTGATAAAATGCATAGAAAGGGCTTAGAATTGTGTCTGGTATTTATTACCAATATTAGTGTTTTTTAAAATACCAAAACAGATGATATTAAGGAATTGAAAGAGGAAAGAACTAATCTTATCCCCCAAATCCTTTTTTTTTTTTTTTTTTTTTTCTTTTGCTGGCTTTACAGACTTCTCAAACTGAAGTTTATTAGGCTTCCACTTCTATCTCAATTTTCTCTTCATTTTAAGCGGAGGGTTTTTTAGAAACATTAAACATAAACATAAGAGCCTAATCTACTCAGAGGATGGAATGCTTCTGTATGAAATGTATATTTAAAGTTATATAAAGTATATAAAGGGAATGTACCTCAATGTAATAAAAGCCATATAGGATAAGCCCACAAATATCATCATAATAGTGAAAAGTGGAAAGCTTTTCCTCTGAGATCAGGAACAAGACAAGGATATTTGTCTTGCCATATTTATTTCGTATGGTACAGAAAGTTCTAGCCATAACAATTAAGCAAGAAAAAGAAATAAAAGGCATTGAAATCAGAAAAAAAAGAAGTAAAACTGCCTCTGTCCACAGATAACATGATACTATATATAGAAAACCCCAAAGACCCCACCAAAAAGCTATTAAAACTAATAAATGAATCCAGTAAAATTGCTGGATACAGAATCAATACAGAGACATCAGCTACATTTTTATACAAGGACAACAAACTATCAGAAGGAGATATTAGGAAAACAATCCCAGTTGCAATAACATCTAATACAATCTTAATCTCTTCAGGAAACACCCTGACGAAAACATCCAGATATAATGTTTAACCTGGACATCCTATAGCCAGTCAAACTGGTACATAAGATTGATTATCTACAGTTTGCCCTCTGTCAACTTTGCACCCATATGCATCTTAAACCATACTTAATCTCTAAATAAAGACAATAACAAAGATGTAATTCCATCTAACATGACAACTATCCAGCATACAACTGAAAACATGCTAATTTCTTCCCCAGAAGAAAAAGTAAAAATCATTGAGTGGTGTTTTCTCTTCTCCTGTTATATTACTTACATACTATGAAATAATATATGTACATTTTATGTTACTGATAAGGGGATAAGAGAATAAAGAAAGCAAAGATATATTAGATATTAGATGATAGATGATAGATAGATAGATAGATTTATGTATGAACACATTCATAGCAAAATAAGGAGGAAATACTTGTGACAATTAAAATTCTCGTTTCTGTAACTGGTCTTGTGATCAGAGCTAGTATTTATGACTACCACAGCTTGTCATTGTCTTTTACCCAGTGGGGTGGCCCAGACCTTCATTCCTGAAGTATCTGAGCCATTAATAGCACTGCCTAGATTGGGTTGTGGGTTTACATTGACCTTAATCGCAGGGCATGATAATATTAAGTGACGATTTAAGGTATCTCTTGTATTCCAGACATACCCTTCCTTACTTCCATTGTGGAGTAGCAGTCCAGTGTCTCCTTCATAATCAAGATCAATCACCCCAGTCAGTATTGTATCTTCCTTTTCATCCTGTTGATTCAGTGGCATGAGGAACCCAAAGACCAGGTTATGGTTTTAACTTCCAGTTCAATGGAATCGTTATTCTGTCTCCTGGTAGAAACATTTCTTCTTCTGGACTAAGACTTCTAAGCCTGAAGAGCAAAAGGTAATGGAAACTGGAAGCAAAAATTTTGCTAGTACGTCATTAAGGGTAATAGTAGTGAGTGGTGTCACTCGCATTTTCACCCCTTAACTCCAAGATCCATAAATTATGGCTTTGGGAGAAATGGAACCATGTATCACATGCTGATTCAGAGCACCTACAACCTTCTGGAAAATCTTGCCTCAGCCCTGCAAGATAGTGTCACCTAGATGATATTGTATCTGAGTCTTCAAAAGGCCATTCCATCATTCTTTCAAGGCAACTGCTTCAGGATGGTAGGGAAAAAAGACCAGAGAATTCTATGAACATGGACCCCTTGTCACACTTCTTTTGCTGTGAGGTGGGTTTGATTAGAAGCAATGACATATGGAATGCACAACAGTGGACAAGGCAGTCTGTAAGTCCACCAATGATAGTTTCAATGGAAGCATTGCATATAGAGAAGGCATATCCTTTTCCAGAGTAAGTGGCCCCTTACTATTCTAGTAAGACAAAACATGGCCTGTTCCATGTTGGAGGCAGCCCAGTGTAATCAGTCTGCCACAAGATAGCTGACTGATCACCACAGAGAATAGTGCCAGTTGAGATTGGGGCTCAGTGTTGGTTTCTATTGCTGGAAGATTGGGCACTCAGTTGTGGCCATAGCCAGGTCAGCCTTGGTGAGTGGAAGTCCATGTTGCTGACCCCATGAACAAACTCCATCCCTACCTCTGTGGCCACTTTGTTCTTGAGCCTATTGGGCAATGACAGAAGTGGCTGGGAAATAAGTTAATCCAAATCCAGGTATCTACAGTCATCTTACCTTTCTGATTATTAAAATCCTCTTCTACTGAGGTCACCCTTTAATGAGTATCATATGAGACACGAATATCTTCATTTTTTTGTTGTTGCTTATTTGAAGAAGTCTATCTATGTAACTCTGACCTATTTTTTTGTGTCACTAATTTTTCAATAATTTCCCTTCCAAGTCTCTGATCACCTAGTCAAAACATTAGCCATAGTCCATGAATTGATATATAATCACATCTGGCCATTTCTCCTTCCAAGCAAAGTGAGCATCCAGGTGCATTTCTCAAAGTTATTTCCACTGGGAAAATATTCACCTTAGCTCTATCCCTCAGGGATTTCCCAGAAAGGGGCTGTATTACTATAGCTGTCTACTTTTGGGTAGTGCCTGCATATCATACTGAACCATCTATAAGCCAGGTCCTAGTCCCCTTTTCCTATATCAATCTATAATAAGAAACTCCCCATGAGGCCATAGGTACAGGATTGGAAAGAGAAGGTTAATGCAGCAGGACTGGGAACCATAGGTACTTGAGCCACTTCCCCACATAACTTGTACCTTCAGAGCTTGCTTGGACCCATTCAAGTATACACCACTTCTATTTAATTATGTAATGTTTCTGTGCATGCCCAACTTTATGACTTGGTAGGTAAGATGACACACAGTTCCTGATGAGTAACTCAGGTCATATGGTAACTTGGTGAGCCATGGTTAAGTTTTAGTCTTTACTAAAGCCCAGAAGTAGTCAAGAGTTATTTCCAAAAGGAGAATAGTCCTTTGTGGATGATGGCAGGGCCTTGCTCCAAAATCTGAAAGCCCTGCACTGTGAATCATTTATAGAGGACTTCCAAAGCCTCTAAACAGCACTCCTATCTGTTACTAACACTTCAAAACCATTAGATCTGCTGAATCATATAGCCCAAGTGGTGGATTACCATTTTACCAAGTGACCTGAAAATCTGCTAGTTTTGAGTGGGGATCAGAACAACAACAAAAAAGGCTCTGCAATAGGTCACTTGGTAAAAGTGCTAAAGTAACACACCCAAATGAAGAAAATGTTGCTTCTCAAATCCAAAGAGGCCTTCTAGGTATTGTGCCTCTTTCTCAGTTGTAGGAGAGTCCAGATACACTAACGTATCCTTTACCTTAGAAGGAATATCTTGACATGGACCACTCACAACTAGACCACTAGAAATTTCACTGAGGTAGAAGGCACCTGAATTTTCATCAGATTCATTTCCTACTCTCGAATGCACAAATGGCCTGCCAATAAATCTACAGTAGTTGCTACTTTTTACTCACTAGGTCCAACCAGCAGAATTTCATTGATGTAATGTACCAGTGTGATATCTGTGGAAGTGAAAGGTGATTAAGATGCTTGAGGATTAAATTATGACATAGGGCTGGAAAGCTGATATGTACACAAGGTAGGACAGTGAAAGTGTACTGCTGGCCTTGCCAACCGAAAGCAAACTGCTTCTGGTGGACCCTATGCAGGTATGGAGAAAAAGATATTTGCCATATCAGAGGTTTCATGCCAAGTACCAAACAATCATGCCACATTTGGTATAACATCTGCAGTTGGAGTCAATACCTGGCTAAATTTACTATAATCCACTGTCATTTTCCAGGATCCCTCTGTCTACTGCACATGCCAAATTGGAGACTTGAATGAGGATGTAGTGGGAATCACCATCACTGGATCTTTCAAGTCTTTGATTGGGATAACAATGTCTGTTATCTCTCTGGGAATACAGTCTTGCTTTTGCTTTAGTTTTTTCAAAGTAGTTCTTATGGCTCCCACTTGTCCTTTCCTACCATAATAGCCATCACTCCACAGTGCAGGAGACCAATGTGGGCATTCTGCCAGCTGCTAGGTGTGCATTCTGGAACTGGGAAGATAACTTTCAGATGGGTCCACAAACCCACTGACCCCACCTTGAGATGGACCTGAGCTAAAGCTGCATAGCTTACCTGACCTCCATAAGCTTCTACTCTGACTGGTGGACCATAGTGACATTTTGAATTTTAGGGAATTATTGTCCAGACCCAGTGTCCAATCATCCCTGAAAAGTCTGATTATTTGCTTTTCCCTGTGATCTTAGATGTTGATCCTTTTGGGAAAAAGTAGAGGAAAAATTAACAATAAAAATTTCCAGTAGTGTCTTTCCTCAAGGTGACCTGATTTCCTCATCATTCAAGGAATTATGGCACTAAAAAGTGTCTCATGTCTGGGAATTGATTGAAATCCCATGATTCTTTGTTTTTATGATTCAGGTTGGACTTTTGTTCACGACCTGGAACTTTTTTGCTTATATAGATCAAGTATTTAGTAAACTTCTTATTTCACTTCTGGCAATGCCATGACCAACTTGACAATATCACTCCTGCATAAGTCAGATTATTATTTTTATTTATTTATTTTTTAATGTTTATTTATTTTTGAGAGAGAGACAAAACATAAACGGGAGGGGCAGAGAGGGAGGGAGACACAGAATCAGAACCAGGCTCTGAGCTGTCAGCAGAGTCCGATGCAGGGCTTGAACTCATGAACCATGAGATCATGACCTGAGCTGAAGTCAGACACTCAACCAACTGAGCCACCCAGGTGTCTCAAGTCAGATTATTTTGATTGATGCTTTGACTCTGTTGTCTATTATGGTAACTATGTTCACCTTGTATTTGACAATTGAGTGCTGCCACTAGGCCCCTGCCATCCCAGGATTCAATTATTCCCATCACATTTGGGTTTCCCAATTCAGAGACTATTGTTCCCACTCTGAAATCTGTTTTACAGAGAAAAGTTATCACAGAGCTCTTCAAGGACACCAGGGCTCCCCTCAAAAATGTATGCCTCCAAGTATCAGTAAAAGATATGTTTTCTGGACCCTTACTGTTGTAACATTTCAATCTCCCTCAGCCATTTAATCCTTTCCTCTACATTAAGCCAAGTCATGTCTGGCATTTCTGATGCACTCATTGGGGGGTGGAGAGGGATCACCCTTTGGTCTGTGTTTCAGTCAACTGAGCAAACAAACTTTTGAAGCCCATTCTAACTCTAATAGTTAGAATTGCAACATTAAATGCATAATCTCTTCTTAGTATGTCCAGCCTGATTCCACCTTATATTCCTTCACCATGATCTCACACCCTTAATATCCTGCCCACACATATTTCCCAGATATCTGTCTGTATAAACTAGAAAACTCAAGCAGTTCTTTTGAAATGTAGCACACCTCCTTGTGGGTCACACTTTGTGCCCGCAAAGGGCTTGCTGGGACATGAGTCTAGTTAAGTTTTAGAAGCAAAAAAGAGGTGTTGGGGCGAGTGCTGAGAAAATCAGCATTGTCTTGTAGGAGGCTATTATAGTTTCCTCAGGCAATATATTGTTAATCCCCTCAAAAAAGAGGTCAAGCAACTAATACATCTAGGGAGAGGTATGTCACTGCCATTGGGGGTAGAGAAACAAAGAAGACCCACTAGAATTTAGAGGCTACATAGCTTGAACGACTATAGAAGTTCTTAGGTCATTCATATGCTGTTTAAGTTGGGAATTCAAATCCCAGAATGCATCCTTTTCTTTTACTGCTTTGTCCAGTGACATTAGGAGCAACCAGCCAATGTCAGTATAATTTTTTTTCCAAAAAAATATTTGGAAGTATCATACACTGAGTCTCCTAGCACCTTGTTTCTAATAAGCAGTTGATTAGGCACCATGTGAAACCTGTAGATATTTTGCATATCTTTATAAATAGTTCATGCCATTGACTATCAGTACTCCATTTACTACTGGAACTATAGTCATTAGTGTCTTTAAAACTAATCAGATTGGAGAGCCAATTCCAGAAAACCCAAAACCAATTCAGAAAACTCATCATTTGGTACCACTCATGGTACCAAAATTTACGCTAGGGTTTTCCAGAGAAACAGAAACAATAGGAATTATATATATATAATATATATATAATTATATATATATTATATATATATAATTATATATATAATTATATATATTATATATATAAATATATATATAATTATATATATTATATATATATTTATATATATAATATTATATATATGGAGAGAGAGAGAGAGAGACAGAGAGAGAGAGAGACAGAGAGAGAGAGAGAGAGACAGAGACAGAGAGAGACAGAGAGACAGAGAGAGAAATTTATTATAAGGAATTGGCTTACATAATTACAGAAGCTGAGAAGTTAAATTATCTACCATCTGTGAGCTGGAGACCCAGGAAAACCAGTGGTCTAATTCATTCTGAGTCCAAAGGCTTAAGAACCAAAGGAGTTGATAATTGATATGCCATCAGAAGAGCTGATGGCATAAATCCCAGTCCAAGGACAGGAGAAAATGAGATGAATGCCCTAGTTCAAACAGTTAGGTAGAAAAAAGATGTGAATTCCTCCTCTCTCCATCTTTTTTCTGTTCAGGCCTTCAGTGGACTTGGTGGTGCCCACTCACACCAAGGAGGGCAATCCACTTTACCAATCTCATATACCAATCTCATCTGAAAACACCCCCACAGACATACTGAACAATATTTAATCTGGCACCCCATGACTTGGCATGTTACACATAAAATTGACAATCACAGGAAGTTTACTCCAAGTGGTGACATATTCAATAAAAATAATTAACATAATATGATTTAATTAAAAATGGAAAGAAAATGGCGATGTGTGACATTTTAATAAAGGTGTTCTGAAAATGCATACCTGACGTGATAATATTTAGGTAGACCTAATGATAAATACTTAGAAGAAAGTCATGCTATATGAAAAGGAGAAAGTAAAAACTCTGATGTAGAAATATATTTAGCATGTTCAAAAATACTGATTCTAAAGGACACATGCACCTCAATGTTTATAGCAACATTATCAACAATAGCCAAATTATGTAAAGAGCCTAAATGTCCATAAATTGATGAATGGATAAAGAAGAAGTGGTATCTGTATATACAAGGCAATATTACTCAGCCATGAAAATGGACGAAGTCTTGCCATTTACAATGATGTGGATGGAAGCAGAGTGTATTATGCTAAGCAAAGTAAGTCAGTCAGAGAAAGACAAATACCATATGATTTCACTCAGGTGTGGAATTTAAGAAACAAAACAGATGAAATAGCAGAAGGGAAGGAAAAATAAAATAAGATAGAAACAGAGAGGAAGGCAAATCATAAGAGACTCTTAACTGGGAGAACAAACTGAGGGTTGCTGGAGAGGAGGTAGGTGGGATGGGCTAAATGGGTGATGGGCACTAAGGAGAGCACTTGTAATGAGCACTGGGGGTTATATGTAAGTGATGAATCACTAAATTCTACTCCTGAAACCAATAATATAGTATATGTTAACTAGCTTGAATTTAAACGAAAACTTGGGGGTGCCTGGGTGGCTCAGTCACTTAAGCATCTGACTTCAGCTCAGGTCAAGATCTCAGGGTTTGTGGGTTAGACCCTAGCATCAGGCTCTGTGCCGACAGCTCAGAAACTGGAATCTGCTTTGGATTCTGTGTCTTCCACTCTCTCTGCCCCTCCCCCGCTCATGCTGTTTTGCTCGGTCTCTCAAAAATAAATAAACATTAAAAATACATACATACATACATACATAAAACTTGGAAGAAAATAAATAAATAAATAAATAAATAAATACATGGATGAATGAAGACACATGGAATTATATCATTGTTAGTGAAGAAGAGGTTGGTATGAGGTTCAAGAAGTAAGCAGAGATGATTCTACTTGAGTTATGACAGTAGATTTTGGGGGCCTGATTTGAAAGAATTGTGGAAGCAGAATCATTAGGTCTTAGCAATGAAGTGTTATGATGGATGACAGAAACTAAATTGTTAATAATTTTTAGATTTCTGACTAGGTAATCTAGGTAGTTATTTCTATGGTGGGCAACATAGGAAGAGAAGCAGTCTCAATGGGAAGAACAACGTTTAACTTTTTATTTTTAAAGTTGTACTGAATACTATCCAGGTGAATAAATGTGTAGAGAAGGATTTTATTTTTGAAGTTGTTCTGTATGTTGTCCAGGTGAATAAATGTATAGAGAAGGAAAATTTGATTACATGGGTTTAGAGCTTAGAGGACAAAAAAATAGTAAGATTCACCCTATAAGATGCAGAACACAAAATGTTGAGAAATTACTTAATTTGCCCAATGATGCATCTATTAAGTGGTAGAGAAAGGATAAAAACACTATTTTCCTGACTTTTCAATTAAGTCTAATGCTACTTTCTTGATTTTGCTCTCTAGCTGTTTTCAGAGGACTTATTTCATCTATTCAAGAGTATTCTCATGGGCCAAAGGTCACAAAATACATGCACTATTTCAATAGGATTTATGGGTGGGGTGCAGTAAAAAATGAAGAAATATGCAAAATACCACTTTATATAAACTGTTTAAAACAATAAAATATATAATTTGCACATATTTAATTAAATAACACCATTATTTTTGTAAATAAATATCTTACATTTATAATATGTGGAACATAGAAATACAATAATATTATGTCATTCCTATGAATAGTAATCATACTGTTTATTCCATCCTCATCATTTAATTCATTACAAATTAAATACTAAACTTTCCTCCCTATGTTCTTTTCTGCCTGACTGCCTTGCTGCCTTCTTTCTTTCTTCCCTTCCTTACTTACTTTTTCCTTCCTTTTTCTTCCTATCTTCTCTTCTATTATATATTTAAGTATTCATTCATTTAGTGCCAAATTTGCTAAGACAATATAACATAATTGTTGAGAGTCAAAATTTCAAGGCCAAACATCTGAATACAAATTCTGAATGGCTTTGGTCACTATACCTTAGTTTCCCATCTCTTAAGTGGCTGAAGAATGGAATTAGTAAAACACATAGACTGACCAGCATCTGGCACATGTGAATGTAAATGTAAGTGTAATATATTATTATTCCTTGCCAGATACTTTGATATATAAGTCAAGATGAATAAAATAATGGATGACCCCTGCTAATAACTTCTAATAACCCAAGGTCTATGGAAATGAAATCAGAGTCAGGCATGAAAACAACAAACCTTAATAACAATAATCTGAAGGATGCCTGGGTGGTTCAGTTGGTTGAGTGTCTCTTGATTTTGGTTCAGGTCATTATCTCACTGTTGTGAGATCAAGCCCCATACTGGGCTCCACGCTAAGTGTGCTTGGGATTCTCTCTGTCTCTCTGCTCCTCACCCTCACTCGTGCTCTCTCTTTCTCTAAAAGTAAAACTTATTTTAATAATAATTAATAATAATGTGGTTGTCAAATTAGTAAAATACTACAGTAAGATAGAAGAGAAGCTTTTTGATTTAATAGGGAAAACAACATAAAATAATATCTTTGGGTCTATGTGGTAGATTGCTGTTATTTTATCTGATTCTCTTAAGTCTCTTTATATACGTAGAAGAACAATCTGGTACTCTCCTATGTGACTACCATGGAACATAGTCTGACGCAAGCTAATAATAGGTTCAATTTTGCATTTGTAGCCGTGTGTTCAGTAAAGATTGTTAACAAAGTACATACAATCCCATAGTTAACAAACTAAAAATAACAATGGTAATTAAATAATTGATAGCATAAAACAAGATGTTACAGACAGGTGTAGCAGGAGTTTCTCTCCTATGGAGCCAATATGCTCTGGTTGAATTCAGGGAGGAGGGTTTACTAGAGGAAGTAACCATTAATCTGATACCTGAAATATGTGCACAAGTTAACCATTGGATAACTGGTTGGATTTGGGGAAAGAACTTTATTGATTCTAATGTAAATCTCTTTTTAAAAATTATTTTGAAATGGAATTTTTGAGTTAGTTTCTAGTTAGAGCTATATGATGGAGCAGGAATTTTCATAAGTTATAAAAGTTGTATATAAAATCATAAAAATCTCAATCTCTTTGAATTTATAGTAGAGTTCATTCAAATGTAGACTTTTTTATATCATCAATTAAGTTATAATTTTCCTATAAAAATTTAAAATTTGTAACAATTGATCAAAAAATAATGATATATATTTATTTTTTAAATTTTTTATAAAGTTTATTTATTTTGAGAGAGAAAGAGGGAAAACAAGCAGATAAGGGGCAGAGAGAGAGAGGGAGAGAGAATCCCAAGCAGGCTCCACACTGCAGCACAGAGCCTGACGCAGGGCACAAACTCACAGCATGTGAGATCATGGCCTGAGCCAAAATCAAGAGTCAGACACTTAACCGAATGAGCCATTCAGGCACCCCAATAACGATATATTTTTAAACAAATGAGTAGGTTTCAACTCTATTTTACAACCTTATAAAACTAGGATTGACCTTGTAATAATAGTCTTTGTCCTAATGGATAGACAGTGCCTCATTATATATCCCCAAACTGCAACAGTGTCTTAAATGATATATCCAATTAAGTATAGAATTTTAAATAAAAATAAAGGAAATGGAGAATAAATCATGTTTCTTAATCTGCACCAAAGCAGGAGGAGACTGAGTTTGGCATCATTGCAGTGAAAATACTGGTTTTGGTGTTAAAATAATACCGGGCTTGAATCCTTGTGCTAACATTTAGCAATAATGGTATTATTTCTTGAAGTACTGAACATGTGTAGTCACACTTACTGAATGTTATCCATGTATATTGCCTGTACACAGGCACACATACACAAGCACATTAGGCTTCTACTCGTATCAGAAAGAGACATCAGTGTATTATTCAGTTGACAGCTCATAACATAAATATGCTCACTATCTTACACTTCATGTACGATGAGGAAAGCAAAAAGTCAGAGAAACAATGCAATGTGTCTAAGATCTCATGGACAGCAAATGTCTGAGTTGTGATTCATATTCATGACTATGTGACTCTTAACTGTTATTCAGCAATGCCTCATTTTCACAGTCCTTACTGGTTACTGTCTCCTCAGTTCTACTTCACCTATACAAGAGGGAATAATACCAATTGACTTTCCAAGCATGTAGTTAAAAATAAATATGATAAGCAGACACACACTTACAAAATGCTGTTTTTTTCTTCCCTAAAGAGAATACAACATCTCCAATATTTTAACTGCATTGCAATTGTATTCAATACACTTAAGAACTTGCTGAGAAGTTTTCCTCTTTAAAAAAATGAATGTGATAAAAATGTAAGATACAATATTCAGTTCCTGGCTGGTAGTAAGTAGATATCAATTAGTAGCTGCTAGTTCTTATTTGTTTGTTATTATGAAACTAAATCAACACTACAAAATCTCAGGACTCTTGTCATTGACTTTTTTTTTGGAATCAAATTAAAAAATTGTGCTTGTTGATCCACTTAGTTTAAGATACATAGTTTCTAATAGATCTGAATCAATGGGATATCAAATTAAATTGTTTATACATAATTACATGCTACTTGTACTAATCTATTTCCAACACTTATAGTTTTAATACCTTGGGAAACATTTACAGGCATATTCTCCCCCCACACACATCTCTTTCCCTATTTTAGTGTTCCCCTATTGTCTACCAAGGGCTGCAACTTCTGTTTTACATCTACTTCCACAACCCCTGTAAGATAGTTTATAATTATGACCTTCTCATAGAAAATAATAGCATTTATTTTAGTAACAACTTCTCAGTCCCCTTTGGATTAGAAAGATCATTGTACAAAGGTGCTTTTGCACAATAACCCAATATTTTATTTCACAGTTTACATTTAAAAATGTAGAGAATATGGCATTTTTAGTTCTTTTACAATTGTAAGTGGTACCGCATAATAAAGGAAAATATTCAACCTTCAATTTTAAAGCTTGAACTACTGAACCTGTGGGTACTCGTATCTTTGTGCCTGGCAGGCATGGGTGTAAATACATAGATTTTGGTTGATGCTGCCAGAAGTCAAACCTCTTGACATCTGTTCTCCTGATAGCCCCTAAGCAAAAGAACTTCAAATCCAATATATTAGATCAGCTTATCAGAACTGATTTCAATCTTCAATCATTTAGTACAGGCTGACCTTATGATACCTGAGATAGCCAGCAAAAACTGTTACTTGCATTGAAAAATCTACCTGTTTTATCTGGGAAATCAGAGCTGAATTTGACGTCTGAAACCTTTCTAGTTTTCTAGTCAAAACCTTTTGACTAGACTAGAGGTGACTGCAATGGTTTTCAAGTGAATTATCTAAGCAAGAATGATGAGAAGTGGGATTTTTACATCATTATTTCATGTAGGTTATTGACTTTATAAAATTTATGGATTATACTTGATTTTTTCTTTTCTAAAATTAACATATAATTGAGCCATAAATGAAATTTGTTGGCTATCATGGTGTTACTTCAGCCACATTAAAGTGTTTTATCCAAATGATCATTTGTGCATACATTATGCATTGTAATTTTCCCAGAAGAGAGTATTTCTCTTCTTATTAGACTTTTTTAGACAATCTATTTGCTGATGAGTACAAATATCTTAGTGGCACCATGAAGTGTTTGCAATACATAGTTAATTAGAAAGAGATTTACTATACACACAAAAGGAGATAATTTCAAAGCGAATTTGTTTTCTCATCAATATCAATTTATATTACCAGATTAAAGTTAATATTCTGTTTTCAATGTTTACTTTCAAGGGAAGTTTGTTGGTTTTTTTTTTATTGGTATCTTAAATATCCAGGTATTTTGTAATTTTTGATCCACATGGCATAGCATTTATCTACATAGTCAGATAATACATTTTTCATTAAAGCATATTGTCTTTATATTAAATAGCCAACTTCATATTTCAGAGTGGAAATAAAATAAATCAATGTCTTTATAAATAACTTTAAAACTTGAACATGTCTGAGGACTTGAAATGTAACAATAATTTGTTATTGATATTTTAGGCATTGGACATGCTTTTAATATAATTCTCATAGTTTATTTTGATCAATATGTGTCATCTATTATTTCTGTAGGCAATATAGAAATTAAATATGCTCTTTCTTTTTAGCATATTTTATATTCTTATTTTTTTAGCTCCATAATGAATTCAAAGATCTAGCCGACATTTCTAAAATCATCATTTTCATTTAAACAATATTTTCAGCCTATGTTGATTTCTTCCTCCCAGATCTTGAGTAATTTATTCTTGACAGGAGGCCTGATTCCTTTATGAAGGTGGTACATGGTAACATAATCATCACAGGTGTGTCATCCCATTTGGTTACCAGTTACCGGCAGGGTTATACCACAGGTGATGTTATTTCAGAGACAGAGAAGGAACATTTCAAAGTCATGAGTGCTTGCCAATATTTTTGATCTAATTATAGCCTCATTTATTTTCTTACATTGTTTTGTAAAGTTTTATCTCAAGCACTTCACATTTGGCTTTGCATCTAAGCTGTCAGGTGGTATTTTATTTTCATTCCTATGTTTTTGATATTTTCATTTTATTTTTCCTAAAATTAAGATGGCCATAACAAAGAGAATATTTTAAAATAGCTTTTACATGTAAGGCATTTTTAATGCTTATCTTGGATTATATATCCTATTAGAAATTTTATCTAGTTATATGACTTCATGGTAATGAACTTCTACACCAGACTAGAGGTCACAAAATCCTGTCTGCACTGAAAGCAAAATCCTTCTGCACTGAAAAACAGTGTAATTCACAGAAAAATTGGTGATATTTTACCTAAGAAAAAACATAACTTATGAATAAAGCCAGAATCAGAATTAAAAAAGCCATACATCATTCACCATCTTATCTAAATAATTGGGAATATTTTTAGATATATATGCTGAAAAGTAAATTTTCTACAAAATAAAGCAATATAACATTTATTTTGAAATACAACTATAAAGCAGAAGTGATAGAAATATAAATTTAGAGTCTATCTTTTATTATAGGTATTTCCTCTTAATTACAGTATTATAATTTAATTTATTTAATAACATAATAAATTACTTATTTCACTTATATTGAGTTCACAAACTTTTTTTCTAGCATGCCACTTTCTTTTTTGGAATAATATTGCTCAATAGCACTTGAACAATTGATAAGTCATTTTTTAAATCTAGATATTTCTTTGAAAAAAATATTTTTTGTTTAATAACTAAAATAGTACATATTTCTTTGTGCAATTCATTTTGTATAGTAGGAGAAGTCATGACCTACCTATTGAAAAGCCCTGTTTTCATGAATGAATCAATTGACTGAATTGACTCATTATTGATCCAAAAGCAATTCAATCAAATACTCTTTAGCTACAAATATCGAATACTTTGTAAAGTCAATTGCACTGAATACTTGTTAAAAATGGCAAAATTTTATTTACGGCTATTACAATAGGGGTCAAGACCCTTGCAATAGGAGAGAGCCACTAAACTCAACTCCCCTAGAGCAAAAGGTAGGAGGGTTGTAAATGGTGGAGGGAGGTAATGGAAAAGTACATGTGAATCTCCCTTAATAGGGAAGTTGGTCAATGCGATTAGACCATCTGTGTTAGCTAATTTTTCTTATCTAAGTTAGGCTCCTACCTTCCAACAAAGATTAGGAGATCAGGGCACTATCTTTCTTGATAATTACATTTCAAAGACATAGCTCCCAGGTCCTTAAGAAAGACATTCCTGGACCACTTTCTCATACCATACACAAAAAGTAAATTCAAAATGGTTTAAATACCTAAATGTTAGGAAACCTAGAGAAATCCTAGAGAAGAACACAGGCAGTAACTACTTTGACATCAGCCATAGCAACTTCTTACTAAATATGTCTCCTGAGGCAAGGGAAACAAAAGCAAAAATAAACTATTGGGACTTGTCAAAATAAAAAGCCTCTGCACAGCAAAGGAAACAATCAACAAAACTAAAAACCCACTGAATGGGAGAAGCTATTTGCAAATGACCATATTTGGTAAAGGGCTAATATCCAAAATATACAAAGAACTTATAAACTCAACACCCAGAAAACAAATAATCCAATTAAAAAATGGGCAGAAGATATGAATAGACATTTTTCTTTTCCCCCAAAAAGGACATACAGATGGCCAACAGACACGAGAAAAGATGTTCAACATCACTTATAATCAGGGAAATACAGATCAAATTACAATGAGGTATCATCTCACACCTGTCAGAATGGCCAAAATCAACACCACATGGAAAATAAACAGGAGTTGGTGAGGATGTGGAGAAAGGGGAGCCCCTTTACACTTTTGGTTGGAATGAAAACTAATGCAGCTACTCTGGAAAACAGTATGGGGGGTCCTCAAAAATTAAAAATAGAACTACCACGGCGCCTGGGTGGTTCAGTCAGTTAAATGACCAACTCTTGATTTTGACTCAGATCATAATCTCACGGTCATGAACTCAAGGCTTGCCCTGCAGAGTCTGCTTAGGATTCTCTCTCTTTCTCTCTCTGCTCCTCCTACTCTCTCTCTCTCAAAACAAATAAATCAACTAAAAATTATAATTATTGTTAAAAAAAATAGAACTACCATGTGAACCAGTAATTACACTACTAGGTATTTACCCAAAGAACACAAAAGTGCTAATTTGAAGTCTTACCCTGATGTTTAGAGCAGAATTACCTACAATAGCCAAATTACGGAAAGAGCCCAAGTGTCCAAAACTGATGAATGGATAAAGAAGAAGAGGTGGTATACACCATGGAATATTACTGAGCCATAAAAAGAATGAAATCTTGCCATTTGCAATGATGTAGATAGAGCCAGAGAGTACTATGCTTCCTGAAATAAATCAGTCAGAGAAAGAAAAACACCATATTACTGCACTCATATGTGGCAAGAAACAAAACAATGATCAGAGGAACAAAAAAAGAGAGAAAAACCAAGAAACAGACTCTTAACTATAGAGAACAATCTGATGGTTACCAGAGGGGAAGTGGGTAGGGGGATGGATTAAGTTAGATGTTGGGGATTAAGGGATGCACTTCTGATGAGTACCAGGTGTTGTATGGAATTATTGAATCCCTAAATTATATACCTGAAACTAATATTACACTGTATGTTAACTGTAATTTAAATAAAAACTTTAAAGTGAAAAAAATAAATAAAAGAATAGAGTCTCTTCCACTGAGCAGCTTTAGATAAAAGAATGTTACAGACATCCAATTCTGTTTCTTACATGGTTTTAACTAGAGGTATCTGAGGCGACTATTGCTTTAGTCTTGACTGTTGGGCATAGTACAGACCCTGTGATCTATACTCACATTGACACGCTTAACATTTATGCACACACACACACACACACAAATGCACACATGTGTTAAATGAACGGACTTAAAAAACTTTGTCATTTGTAGTAGGGTCTATTTGACTTACTTTCAATTGAAATATCCATTGCAAAGAGAATATATACAATATGCCTGATACATATATATATATATATATATATAAATAACATATTATATATCATATGTTTTATATACATATATATTACTGCTATACATGCAGTAATATATTTAGGGAATTTACATAGGTTGCATCTCTTCCATGTTTCACGTAAGTTATTCTTTTGTCAATTGTATCCATTTATGTTACACATCTTTAGATATTTTCTGAAAATAATAAGGAAAAATCTATTAAAACATAAAAGTTTTATATGAAAAAGAAATTGGTTAAGTCATCAAATAAGTTCTGGGGTGGAAATTATGTTTCCAAATATTTATTTCTAATCTCTGAGAACTTCATTAGCTCAAAATAATTCTAAAAATTCAATTTAGGTTCTTCATTTGGTCCCCACATAAGTTACAATAAAAAGTTAAATAAAACATTGTAAAACTATAAAATAATATAATGTACAGACAATATACATCTGTCTGACTCATCCCATGTGAGATCTAATTAGCATGTGTTTTGACTGTACTCACATAAATTTTATTGGAGTGGTGATTTCACACTTTAAGTATAATTGCCTACTACAATGTGGTACATATTTTTAACTATAAAAATAAGATTCCTCTGTAATAACATCTATCCCGGGAGAATGATTTTTGCAAGGTTAAAAAAATTTTCTAATTAGCAATAGATACAATTGGAATTCTTACTTATAATCAAACCTTCAAGACAGGCAAATATATAGACATTTAGTGCAATAATTGTAGAAAACAAATAAAGTTAGCAGATTTATCAAACAATAATCTGAGCCGGTGGTTCCATTGTAGGGGAGAGCACATGCCAGGCAGTATACAAAAGGATGTATTTCCATTTCAGAAAAAATAAATGGCACTGTAAGGCAAAGGCTATTGAATGGTTTTAAATATGATCATTTTTATATATCCAAAGGAAGATATCAGCAGCTATGTCGAACATAGATTAAACAAAGGAAAGAGACAAGACAGGTGGAGGGGAGACTTTTGAGAAATATCAGTTCCTAAATTATGATAGTCACAATGAGGATGGCAAGGGAGGGAGGGTTTAAGATCTATGTAGGAGTTAGAGTCAATGGTGAACATTTGGACTGGAGAGAATAAGAAAAGATCTGCAGATAACACAGTTTCCTGAATATTTGCTGTGCAGTATGAAGATGAATCATGGAAGTAATGCAAGTTCTGGAGAGAAAAATGAGTTCATTGGTGAGCAACCTTAGTTTAAGGAGCCTACAGGCCACCCGCAGTAGTCAGATCATTCTTAAAATGTGCCTTGGCCACATGCAGGATATATTACCTCAGGCAACTTATTTAATATCTTTGAGTCTCAATTCCCTTGTTGTATAATGGAGATTGTAACGACTGATTCATACAATTATTTTCAGGATTGACTTCATTAGCAAGAGTTACCTTTTCCTAGGCACCTCTGGCATTTTGGGGCCTTGTTTAGCAAATAATTGTCATTGCATTAACACTAGTGTACTTTAATCCCTCTAATAAAGTGGTTTTTATATCCCTGTGAGGTGACTGCTGTTTAAGAGTACCAGGAGGTCTTTTTAGGAGAACAGCAGGCTTTAAGATACTTATAGGTGATCTGAAGAATGCTATGGGTCTCCAGAGAGTTCTTTTGGCTAATTGAGAGAAAGAGTATGTTTTCATTAGATATTAAAGGGAATATAAATCCAAATGCCAAAAAAACCCCACCTCATTACATGTTAATAAATAGTTTGGAAACTGTCAACATATTTAAGGAAATATTTAGAGAATATAAATTAATAATTCATTAACAACGTAGTGGTCTGTATCCTAGTTTATAGCTTTGATGTGATACAGTATCTTCAGTAAAAAAGTACTGATGCTTGATGCTGATTGCTCATTATTGCATTCGTAAGTGCTGACAAATTAGTAACTCTGGTGCATCTGTTTAAGGTGATAAGAATAATTTTCCCTTTACGCACTAAGGAAGTATTTGTTCAGAGAAGATTGGACACCCAAAGGATATAAGTGATACATAAAAATGTGACACGTTAATTGCAAGCCAAGTACAGGCTTTAGTGTTAGGCTGTCTGGTTTGGAATCCTGAGCTCATTGCTCTACTATATGTGAGACTGGGCAACTCACTTTCTTTCTCATTTTGCTTATTGGTAAAAGCAAATAATTCCAAATTTATCTATAGAGTGGTTATCAGTAACCAATGCTGTGCATATAAACGTATGCAAAATTTTATGCAATTTGCTTTGCATAGGCTGTATAATGTATCATTCTTATTTTATAATCATTTTTAATTAGAGTGAGGATTTGATTTCCCTCCCTAGCCTTACATCATACTAGAGTAGCCTTCTTTTAATAACCTGTATCTAAATGCACAAATCTATAATATTTTGAGTCAATTATTTATTCCAAATAAAATGACAATCTTACACAGACGCAGCTGCGCGCGTGCGCGTACACACGCGCGCGCGCACACACACACACTCACAAAAACTGAAAATCAGGTCACTATAATTTTAGTGTTAATTTTATTCACGACTACTCCCGCCTTACCCCAATCTACACACACACACACACACACACACAAAACATTCTACAAAAGGTATTCTTTTTTATTTAATTTATTTTTTAAAATTTACACCCAAGTTAGTCAGCATATAGTGCAACAGTGTTTTCAGTAGATTCCTTAATGCCCCTTACCCATTTAGCCCATCGCCCCCCCACATCCCCTCCAGTAACCCTGTTTGTTCTCCATATTTAAGAGTCTCTTCTGTTTTGTCCCCCTCCCTGTTTTTATATTATTTTTGATTCCCTTTCTTTATGTTCATCTGTACAAAACGTATTCTTAGTTCAAAGGCCAGGTTTACTTAAAAAGTCTTTCTTTGGTGAGCCTGTAATAAAGTTCTATAATCACACAGCTTTAAAATTTTGATTTCCATACACTGAAAGAAAATAGTTTATTGTTTTTCTGTTTATTTTTGAGCAGTTTACATTAAGATTAAAACTCATGCAAAGGTAAAATTTATTGCATGCTTTTGAGAAGGACCATGGATTTTCAGTTATAAATTATATTCTATTTTTTCAAAGATTATGCACCATTTATTTTATACCTCATATATAACTTCCAAAGATTTTCTTTTTTTTTCTTTAATTGACTTCTTGCTATTTAGTAAAAAAGTTACCTCATAAGCCTTTTTTTTTTTTTTTTTTTTTTTTTTGAAGCACCATCTAGTAAGGACCTCTGGAAATGAGTTCAGTTATATAATGGTATCATGATTTTTTTTCAATTTGCAGACCAACCATATCACTGAGTTTCTGAAAAAAAATATTTGTAGGCAATTGTTTTTTTTTTTTAAATCATATTCATTTACATTTGACATTCAAGCCGTGGAATGAACACTTGATATCAAAGGCAGGAAACAAAACATATACACACATCATTTGTGAGGCACACTAAAAAATATCTATACTTGAATATCTAAAGACATCTCAAATTTATCCTATCCAGAGCAGAATACATCTTCTTGTGCTGTGTTTCCCTTCACAATTAATGGCTACCCCTCCCTTTCATGTGCTCAGTCCAGTCTTACAATCAACTTAGACTCTTCTCTTTCACTCAGCTTTCTTGGAAAATCTTAGTCTTTACATTCTAAGCTCTAAATTGCCCCACAATTCCGTTTCAGCCGCTCTTATCCAAGCCACTACGATCTTTGTGAGAAGATAACCCCAATTACTCTCCTTGTGCCTGCACATTCTTCCCTCCAAACTCTTCTGAATCCAGCAGCCAGAGTGATTAAGATAAAGTCACTCTTGTGACTCTCCACTTCTCCCTGCATGAAGGCAGATTTACCACAGGGCCCTGCAAGCCATGTCCCTGCCCCTTCTCTCCAAACTCAACCATACCACTTTCTTTTCATTCACATTTCTCCTGCCACACCACCCTCCTTCTGCTCCTTGAACACAGTCTCTCCTGGGGTTTTTGCACTCCATCCTCCCTCTTTCTGAAATCTTCCTTTCCCAGCTGTCTACATGGTTTATTCCCCTATGTCCTTGCTGTTCCTGCTTAAAGGCTATCTTCTCCTTGAGGTCTACCTTGACTCTTCTATTAAAAACTGACAATTCCCATTTGGCTAGCATTTTCTCCCTCTAACCCTATTTTCTCTTCCTTAGTGGCCTTATCAGCCTCTAACAAACTATATATTTATTTTGTTTAACCTGTTTGTTATCTGCCTCCCTCACTAGAATGTGAGCTACCTAAGGGCAAGAATTCCCCCTGCTCTGGTCATTGTTGTACACCCTGTATTTAGAATATTAGTATAAATAGATCTTTGATGAATATTTTTAAATAGTTTATAATATAGAGGCTTGACTTATTTTTATATTTTAAAATATTTGATAGAATACATGAGGAAGTTCCTCCAAATCTGCCAGCAGGAATATTAAAATATGTTTTATGAAGTTTATATATTTATTTTTGAGAGAGAGAGAGCGAGCATGAGCAGGGGAGGGACAGAGGAATAGGGAGAGAGAGAAAATCCCAAGCAGTGTCTGCACTGTCAGCACAGAGCCTGATGTGAGCCTCACACTCACTAACCATGAGATCATGACCTAAGCTGAAACCTAGTCAGAAGCCTAATTAACTGAGCCACCCAGGTGCCCCAGAAATATTAAGATATTAAAATATTAAAATGATTGAGTGAGAGAAAGGACAACAAATTGAGGATAGTTGGTGTTGTAGCCACTGACATGACATTACAATGTTGGGAATCTTAGTTCTCTGGGAACTCAGTTCTTTCTTCCCAAAGTTCAATTATCTTAGGTATAAAATTGGATGCAGATTATGAAATAACATTGATTATTCAGTACGTATGAGACAAACCAGTGCATTATGTGAACTATTTTACATTAAAATGAAATGAAAATTATATGAAATTGAAACATATTATTTGTAGTTTGCATATCTTAATAGCCCTTTTATTTTTAAGTCTTGATATTACTTCCAAATCCCTAACAGTGTAATCAAGTTTCTTACGAAATTAGTGTTGAGTATTTGGTCCACATCTAGAGGGTTTTTTTTTTTTTTTGTATCATAAATTCCATTTCCGTTCACTTGCTTCTGGGACTCTGTTGTTAACATTCAGCTAGTAGCTGCTATATTTTGATTTCCAGGTTAGTGGAGACAGCAAGTTTGGTCATGTAGGTCTAACACCCAACTAGAAAGAGTCATCATTTGGTGGCTGTGATTCAGTTTAAAACTTTTTGAGTTGAATCTCACATATTTCCTTCACTGGAAAGAGTTCAAAAGTGAGTTATTGATTCAATCCGTTACTAACTAAGGTCATGATGCTTCACAGGGATTAACCAAAAATGTTTATACAAGAAATTAACAAGATAATGGCTAAAAACCTTTCAGTGTAGTATCTATGTTCTTATCATCCTATGAATTTTCATATCTCCCATTGTAGTTTTTAAAGTTTTATTTTTTTATTTTTTTATTTTGAGAGAGGGAGAGAGCGAGTGAGCATGGGCAGAGAGAGGGAGAGAGAATCCCAAGCAGGCTCAATGAGGACAGGATGTAGCCCACTGTGGGTTCTATCTCATGGACCATGAGATGATGACCTGAGCCGAGATCAAGAGTAGGACGCTTGGGGCGCCTGGGTGGCTCAGTCGGTTAAGCGTCCGACTTCGCTCAGGTCATGATCTCACGGTCTGTGAGTTCGAGCCCCGCGTCGGGCTCTGTGCTGACAGCTCAGAGCCTGGAGCCTGCTTCAGATTCTGTGTCTCCCTCTCTGTCTGACCCTCCCCTGTTCGTGCTCTGTCTCTCTCTGTCTCAAAAATAAATAAACATTAAAAAAAAAATTTAAGAGTAGGACGCTTAAGCCACCAGGTATCTCCATCATATTTCCCAATGAACTGTAATGGAATGTATATATACATATACATACATTATATATGTACATACATAATGTATATACATAATGTATGTATATAGGTATATATACATGTATATAATGCATGTATATAGGTGTATATAATGTATGTATATAGGTATATATACATGTATATAATGCATGTATATAGGTATATGTACATGTATATAATGCATGTATATAGGTATATGTACATGTATATAATGCATGTATATAGGTATATGTACATGTATATAATGCATGTATATAGGTATATGTACATGTATATAATGGCGATATAATTTATATGTATATAAGTTAATATCAAATTTATAAAAGAAGGATAATTGATCCACTTTATTCTATTTTCACTTATTATATTGTATTTTTTATTTTAGATATATGTTTTTTAAAAAGTAGTATATTTAATAATTCATTCACACTTAAACCTATAAAATTTAATTAACTTTATTGATCATGATTTTATAACACCATTTTCTTTGAAGGTGCATTTTTTATTTTTAAAAAATAAACAAAGTTGAGGCGTCTGGGTGGCTCAGTCGGTTGCGCAGCCGACTTCGGCTCAGGTCATGATCTTACAGTTTGTGGGTTCGAGCCAGCATCAGGCTCTGTGCTGACAGCATAGATCCTGGAGCTTGCTTCAGATTCTGTGTCTCCCTCTCTCTCTCTTTGCCCCTCCCCTGATCACACTCGGTTTTTCTCTGTCTCTCAAAAACAAATAAACATTATTTTTTTTTTAGATAAACAAAGTTGAGTGGCTTTCTTACAAGTGTTTAGGTAAAGAAGGTATTTTATACATAGACTAATAATCTCTCTTGCTAGGGGTGTCTGGGGAGCGTTCGACTCTTGATTTCAGCTCAGATTATGATCCCTTGTGGGGTTGAGTCCCACCTCAGATTCCGTGCTGAGTGGCTGAATGTGGAGACAGTTTAAGATTCTCCCCCCTCCTTTCTCTCCCTCCTATGCCCCTCTCCCATGCTCGCACTTTCTCTCTCTCTCTCTCTCTCTCTAAAAAAATAACATAAATAAATATATATATATATATATATATCTTTCTTGCCAAAAATGTAGCTTATTTTATAGTCTTACTACAAAATGAAGCTCACATAGAAACTCTTTAAGGTTGTTTAATCAGTCTAACTTCCTAAACCAGAGTTGAATAAATAAGGATCCAGCCTCACTAGATTGAATAGACATCACTAGACTGTGTAGCATTGAAATTTCATCTTGTTTTGAGTATTTAAATTTTACTTTAATTTAAAATTAAGGGAATAGATTCTCTAAAGTTGTTTTCTGTATGTGTAAATTTATTCGATATAATTTTAGCAACAACTTTGAGGTATATTTAAGTTATGGGTGCTCTGTGTGTGTGTGTGTGTGTGTGTGTGTGTGTGTTAATGACATATATATACCATTATTGTCTCATGCAGAGTAATTTCACTGCCCTGAATTTCTTTGTGTTCTGCCTATTCACTTTTTTCTCCCTTCTAACTCTTGAAAACCCTTGATAATTTTACTGTCTCCATAGTTTTGCCTTTTCCAGATTGTCATGTAGTTAAAATCATACAATATGTAGTCTTCTTAGATTGGTTTATTTTACTTAATATTATGCATATAATTTTCCTCCATGTCTTTTAATAACTTAATAGCTCATTTCTTTGTAGTGCTGAATAATATTCCATCGTCTGGATATACTACAGTTTATAATTTCATGCATCTAGTAAAGGACATTTTGGTTTCTTCCAAATTTTGGTAATTATGAAAAAAGCTCCTGTAAGCATTCATGGGCATGTTCTGTTAGTTTGACGACATGTTCTCACATATACTCACCACCAACATAATCAAGAGATATATGAGTAGATATTTCTCTATACCTATCTTTATATTTCTATCTACCCATGTGCACACGCACACACACACACACACACACACACACATATATATGAAATTTATTATTAGCTATTTTCATTCACAGAGCTATGAGCTTTAAGACCTGTTTAACATCCCATAATCACCAGCAAAATTAAGATATGAATAGACCCATTACCCAGTAATAATCTGTAATACCTATCCTTTCTAGTCAGGTCATTCCCCAGACCTCTGCCAGTCACTGATTTGGTTTTCTGTCCCTATAGGTTCGCCTTTTCCAAAGTAACATATGAACAGAATCATGCAGGATGTAACCTTTGGAGACGTATTGGCATCTCTACTATCTAATGTATTTAATATTTCAGTAAAATAGCATGTGTTTTTTGTTTGTCAGAGTAGATACATAAAAGTCTATTTATATAGTCTGACATACTCCTTTTAGCTTTGATTCCATAGCTATGCTTTGGCTGCTATTTGAAGCATGATAAGTATGTTCATAAAGTATAAAACATGCTGGAATATACTTAACAATATCTTGATTGAAATGTACTAGGTTATTTTTCTCATTGAAACACTAAATACTTAAATCTAATTGAGTATTATATTCCCAGAACATATTGATTACTTTGTATACAATTGGCTGACCTTTTCTATTCTCTTCTCAGTTTATTCAGAGGGAGGAAGCTTTTCATGTGCTAGTTTGTCTCTTTGAGAAGTCAATTGCAACCTTAGGCTTTCTTGCTTTGAATCTCCTGAGAAACATTATGAGACACAAGGCCTGTTTATTTCCTCTAAGCCTTTGTTGTACTGGCAGAGACTGCCCTTTCCCAGATATCTATTTTATTTCTCAAGTTGTGGAAACTGTTTAAAGGTTAGCAGAATCAGAGATTCAAGTGGAATACACCCTTGGCATAGGGGGTGTGAAGGTCGTTGCTGCATTCCACAAATGATTATAGTTTCCCATCAGACACTTTTCAATCTGATCCACTTGCTATCAGAAAAGTCAATATTTGCATTCTGTTGAATATGCATAACCACTAGTGTTTGAAGAAAGGGCTACTTGATATATGCACTTCTATGATTATCTTGTTTGCATTCACAAGAAATTATCTGAAAATCTTCTAATCATTCAAAGACTTGCTGTAAGGGGTTATTTCATTATTAGAATTAGTTCTGCTGCAACTTTAAGTTAAACCAACTTAGCATTTTATATTGCTTAATTTAAAGTAAATCATCAGAAAAGGAAAAAAAATGTAAATAACTAAAAAAAAACTTCTTTATTAATAAAATGTTGGTTGCATATGTGGCAAGAACTTTTCATAATTTTCATCATGTGTCTGACTTTTTAAATCTCAAGTGTATGCATTGAAAGAGTTCATTTTCCCTGGGGGAGTTTTCATATTTTAATAAATCCAATTAGTTTCTACTGAAATTATAACATGCCAGTTTTTTTATTGATAAACAATTTTCCAAGATTTATTTTCCATAGAATTGTCTTATTTTAGAGATTTTAGCTTCTCCTTGAGAATTATTAACTGTCACTCTAATTAACTTACATATATTCTGGATTTTTGTTGTTTTGCCCCATATCAGGGCCAATGGTCCATTTTCTGTTGTCAGTGATTCTCTTACCTTAAACAGTGGGAAAACTTTTGCCTGCTTGGCTATCTTTGACTTCCCCATTCTAACCCTCATGTTTTGTGGTTTGTACCTATGAAAACAATCTTGTAATTACCTCCTAACATCAACATTTTCTACTTCTTCTAGATCCTATTTGCCTTTCCAATGTTGTGAAATCAAAGAAAATGCTAACCTTTATCTGAAATGGGAAGCATATTTCAACTCTCATGAGTTACGTCTATTTTTATCTTAGTAGTTTCTGAATTCAGTCATTTATTCTCTCACTATAAAATTTGTAGAGGCCTCTTCATATCTTCAGTTTGCAATTTCAAACTGAAATAACTTAGAAATAGATTCTTTAGTTCTTCAAGACCCACTTTCTACGTGTGTAAAATGATGAAATTGGACTAGATAAATACTAATTTTTATTATGATTTGGTAGTCTAGGTTTTACTGATCTCTCAAAGTCAAGCTAAAGGTGACAAATCTCTTGTTAAGGGACATTTTCATTTAAGGTATGCTCAGGTATGGAGTTCTTCACTGAGAACTCACAACTTTGCAGGTTAGAATTTGTTGGAACCATTGAATAGGAATATTCCTCCTGATTCTCTCTTCCTCTGTTGGGCTTCCTAAACCCCTTGGATTCTCTTTTTATGTAGTGTTTATATTGTTACTTAAGAATTATTAAACCTGCTCTTCTATTTTCAGTTTCTTCTCCTTTCCATACCATATCAAAATACCTTCCTCACAGCTTTGTTAACTGTTCCTGAAAACCCACCAGAGGAGCTATGTTTATTTTGGTTTTAGAAGTGCTTTTGTGAAGACAAACAAACAAAAGCAACCATTACCACCATCACTGTAATCTGTGAGCTATAACACAGAATACTATAAGTAATAAAGAAAGAAACTGGTTTATTTTATTTTTATAGATTTTTTTTTATTTTAGAGAAGGAGAGAGATAAAGTGGGGGAGAATGGTAAAGGGAGAGAGAAAGAAGTATCTTAAGCAGGCTCCCCACTCAGCATGGAGTCCTACATGGGACTGAATCCCACAACCCTGGGATCATGACCTGAGCAGAAATCAAGAGTCAGATGCTCAACCGAGTAGCCACCCAGATGCCCCAGAAACTAGTTTATTTTTTTAAATCAGGTTTTCTGTACATGGAAGTTAATGGATTAGCTGTGATGTGGCAAAACTAGGGGTAGGGCAGTAGATAAATTGGAACAGGAGTAGAGAGTCTGGGAGTATTACTCCCTTAATTACTACTTCCTGGCTCCTCTTTCTGTAATCCATCACTGTCAATTTCACAACTTTTAACTTTCAGGTATCATATTTTTAGGATTTAAATTCCAAGGTTTATGACCAATCTGAGGCAAGTTTCCCCAAACTTCAAGTGTTAATTAAATCTATCAAATAACAAAAACTCAACTGAGTACATTTTAAAGACCTAAATGGTTTTATTGAATAATTCATGAATTGGGCAGCATACAATCTAGCAAGTACAAAGGAACTTCAAAAAGCTACAGAAAGGGAAAGATTATTCAAGGCAATACAAAGAAATAAACAATAAAAACAAAAGGATTATTTTGGCCAAGATCATCTCTCTTTGGGGGACAACTGATCTTATTACATGGATTATTTTACCAGTGCTGACCAGGAAGTTCCCTACTGACCAGTTAAGATACATTCCTGGGGAAGGTTGAAACTACAGTTAGGAGAGGCATTAAATAGCCCTGGTTTGGTGATATGGGCCTAGAGTAAATGACTTTGTTTGGGGCCTGTGGTTTATTTTTTAATAAACCCAATGTTTGTCTTCAGCAGTTATTTGAGCAAGAACAGCTAAATGCAGACCAGAGCCATAAATGTCAAATGTGGTGCTTGTACCACTCTTCTAGAGTCTTGATCACCATGCTCTCCACTTTTCAGAAAGCTTTTGAGGTGAAAACATTTACCTCAACTCTCCATTCAGTCATCTCATTCAAGAAACTATTTGAACAAAGTTGTTCCTATATTTGAAGCAATTGTGAAATCTCCCAATTAATTTTCAAATCTGTACATTTATTATTCTAATTTCTTTAATTATTCATTTTTAAAACAAATATTTATTTGATGGTTACCATTTACCATGATCTTTGGCAAACACTAACATTACAATTGTTAAGGATCCCATTTCCTACCTCCAAAAACCTTATATTTTAACAGCAAAGATGTGCAAAAATAGCACTGTGATTTAATTACATTAGGTACAAAAGTCTGTGGGTACTTAGAAGAGCATAGTGACATTTGTCAGTTAAAAACATAAAAAGGTTTATAAAGAGGTGACAAATTTTGATAGGTACACAAGGTAAGACTAGGTAGTAGGGGAAAGTAGTTTGATGGAAGACTTACATCTCAAGGGAATGCATATTAAAATAATGTCTGTTTTATTTTAAAAAGTACATGTTCAAACTATTAAATATGCCTGGAGTACAGATATGTGGATAATAATAAATATTTTTATATGCAATTGTTCATAAAATTACCCTTTCCTCCAATAATTAAAAAAATGTTTTTAAACTTCATTTTTGAGAGAGAGAGAGACAGAATGCGAGCAAGGAAGGAACAGAGAGCGAAGGAGACACAGAATCCAAAGCAGGCTCCAGGCTCTGAGCCATCAGCACAGAGCCCAATGCAGGGCTCAAACTCACAGACTGCTAGATGATGACCTGAGCCAAGTCAGTCGGAGGCTTAACCAACTGAGCCTTCCAAACTCCCCTCCTCCAATAATTTTAATGCCATTCAACTTAGTAAAGTGTAATGTGACATCAAAAACTATTATTAAGTGCTTACAGATGGTATATGGATATTTAAAAATATAGTTATATTCAAAATTAAATTCACTTATATAACCAAATTTAGCTAGTTTTTATTTCAGTGAAGTTTTGAGTCAATTATATTTTTAAGAAAGTTATTTCAGGGTGCCTGGGTGACTCAGTGGATTAAGCCTCAGACTGCGGCTCAGGTCATGATCTAGCTATCCATGTGTTCAAGTCCTGTGTCAGGCTCTTTGCTAACAGCTCAGAGCCTGGAGCCTGCTTTAGATTCTGTCTCTCTCTCTCTCTCTCTCTCTCTCTCTCTCTGCCTCTCCCCTGCTCACTCTCTGTCTCTCTCTCAAAAATTAATGGACATTAAAAAAATTTAATAGTTATTTTATTCAGAAACACATATTCACTTATGTCAAAAATTGAATTTTGTGGTGAAACCATGCAGTAGTAATAGATAGAATAATTGGGTAAACCACAAATTTGTCTTCTAAATAATATAAACTTTTCAAAAAATACACCCCTTTCTGAAAGTGATTCATAACTATCATTATTTTAATAGTTTCATGAAGTTTCCAAAATGTTAACATCCTTGATAGTGACATTAAAGAATTTTAAAATAACTTTTATGAGATTTAAAAACAATGAATCCAATCAATCCTGAGGGTATTTTTGGTTTACAAGAAAAGAAATCTTGGTTAAACATAAAAATCACTCAGAAAAGATATTTTAGAGATAGAAAGAAAAAGAAAGAGAGATAGAGGATACGAGAAAACCTCCTTAGCTTTATGACTACCGGTGCTGATTTAGTAGCTCTGAGTGAAGCCCAGGAATCTGGATTTTTCAAAGCTGTCTTAGTCATTCTGATTTACAGTGAAACTGGCAGAGCCACTCTTGTAATAGCAAGTACACTACAGATACGTTTACTTTTTCTTATTTTAAAAGAAGTACACACTAATTATTGTTAGTATTATTTTAATCATTTGGAAATGACTGAGGATCTGGAAATTAAAGTCAATTAAAAACAGTGAATAACAATATAGGGACCTGATTCTAAATTGAATGAGATTATTTCTAGGGTTTTTCTAAATTCTTTATTATCAAGTTTTTTATGGAAACAGTTGGCAGAATAAATAATAAATGAATGACATTTCATATTGTAGGTACTGATTATTGGTATAGTGTATTATATGTATTATATATCTGTATATATCTGATTATATATCTGTAATATAAAATTAAGGGTATGTGAAATGTCAGAAGAAAGTTAAATGAAACCTGTAGCAGAAAAATGGAGCAAAAAAAATAAAAAAAAAAACATATAGTAGAGGAGCTTGAAAGCATATAATACTAGTTAATTGCTAATTGATTTCACTTTACATATTACTTGATTAGAAAAAATGTTTTGGTAATTTTGACCCTAGGGGGGACAAATGTATGGAGAAACACAAATTTTAAAATAGCATGATATGGAGGCACCTGGGTGGCTCAGTGGTTTAAGCAGCTGACTTCAGCTCAGGTCATGATCTACCAGTTCATGAGTTCAAGCCCTGCGTTAGGCTCTGTGCTGACAGCTCAGAGCCTGGAGTCAGCTTCAGATTCTGTTTCTCCATCTCTTTCTGTCCCTTTCTCGCTCACACTCTCTCTCTCTCTCAAAATTAAATTAAATTAAATTAAAATTTAAAAAAGAAATAAAAAATAAAAATAATAATATAGCATGAAAATAGAAGTTAAATTTCTTTTATAACATTATAGGATATTATAGTATTTACTATAATTCTTTTAAACTTCATTATGGAAGCATTAAGGAAATGTGTTTATCAGACAAGAAGCAAAAAGATTTAGTCATTGGATATTGTCTTGTGAGAAGATTTTCTGCAGATGTTTGTCAAATACAAGAGGTAAACAATGAGAGTATGTTTTAATCCAAACTATATAATTGTGCTCTGTGGTCTTGCAAAGTTTTCTTAGCATGTTCTGGAATTGTCTTGGTGAAAGGCATAATATTGGAAAACAAATAAATTAACAAGATATATCTTGTATTTTTTTGTTGTATAAATGAGTGTCCTGGGTTCTAATTTTAATCATTCTTCTCCCATTTTCATTAAATGATTAGATATTTAAATCTCTATAGGAGAAGACATGTAATTCATATTAATGCTAAACCACAGACACAAGTATTAAAAAATGCACTGCTTACAATTGATATGAATGATACATTATTTCCATAAGAGTTCATTTTTCCCCATGCTGTAAAAACCTTCTTGAAAGTGTTTTTTTCCTGTTTCATCCTAATTTGTCAGTGCAATACATATAAAAACTGATATGTTTCTTAATCCTTTTATTAACTTATGATTTGCTGTAATAATATCCTCCTTAAAAAAAGATTAAAATAGGGGCGCCTGGGTGGCACAGTCGGTTAAGCGTCCGACTTCAGCCAGGTCACGATCTCGCGGTCTGTGAGTTCAAGCCCCGCGTCAGGCTCTGGGCTGATGGCTCGGAGCCTGGAGCCTGTTTCCGATTCTGTGTCTCCCTCTCTCTCTGCCCCTCCCCCGTTCATGCTCTGTCTCTCTCTGTCCCAAAAATAAAAAATTAAAAAATTAAAAAATTAAAAAAAAAAAGATTAAAATACATAAGCATAGTGGGGCGCCTGAGTGGCTCAGTGGGTTAGGCGTCAGACTTCAGCTCAGGTCATCATCTCGCTGTTTGTGAGTTTGAGCCATGCGTCGAGCTCTGTGCTGACAGCTCAGAGACTGGAGCCTGCTTCGGATTCTGTGTCTCCCTCTCTCTCTCTGCCCCTTCCCTGCTCACGCTCTCTCTCTGTCTCTCAATAATAAATAAACGTTAAAAAAATCTTTAAATACATAAGCATAGTATTTGAGTTAGGTTTGAATAATATATTGTAGAAGCTTCCAATATTACATTCCAATAACCTAGAGAATGCATTGTATATTTTGATAGTAAATGAATACAGTTATAATATCTTTTTCTCATGATATACTATCTTAAACAGTGCTATAATGCAGTTAATGCATTGTAAGCCATATCAAATTCCTAAGAAGTTAAAAAAAATACTACACCCATCAAACAAGTAGCCCATTCATTTATTTTTTAATGAATTACTGAGTGAAAAAACTGGCAGTTTATTTTGTAACTTCTCTTAATTTATTATCAAAAAGGACCATAATAGAATACTAAAGACCATAATTATGGTATATATAAATGAATACTAGATTATTACATGTTACATATGGGACATAACTCAAATAGTATTAAAATATTATTCATGTTTTCACAGAGGTAGTCTTAAATAGGTATATGATAGTTTTTCCTAAGCAAATGAATATGTAATACAAATGCGGATGTGGATATACAAAAAAGTTAGTAGAATTCAGCTAAAAGACAGAAGTGGGAGAGCATTCATTTTTCTAAAGGCAACTTTGCTTCCCTTGTCAGTAACTGTGTTGCAGAAAAATGGCAATTATACATAGAGAACTTCTAATTTGGAAGTACCTTTTTGTCCTCCAAGAGACATTTTTACAATTTTGGTCTTGACTTCCTGTGGATATAGTTAGTAGTATGAGGGCCCACAACAGATCTCAAAAACAAGACTTAATCCCAAATAAACCATCAATTGGGCAGATGACTTTTGTGTAGTTCATTCTTGCAAGGTAAACTCCTTACCCAGCTTCTTCCCTTTATCCAAACTAGGTCTCAATCTACTGTGGCTTTGTTGTTATTTATGAAGACATGTGTAATATTTGAAAATTGCAGTCTTAACTTCAACATAATTGCTGTAGTTCAAATTTGATTTTGAGTACCCACTAGAGGCATAAGCATCATAAGGCAGCCTCTAAAATTCAAATAATCAAGGAGAAATATATCAGAATTAATGACCTTGTTTTGTTGAAGAGTTTATAAAAGTTAAATATAACTTATTTCAAAATATATCTATTTCTTTAACTTTTTTAATGTTTATTTATTTTGGAGAGAGAGAGGGAACTAGTGGGGGAGGTGCAGAGAGAAAAAGACAGAGAGAGAGAGAGAGAGAGAGAGGGAGAGAGAGAGAATCCCAAGCAGGCTTAATGCTGCCAGCACAGAGCCCAATGCGGGGCTCAAACTCACAAACCATGAGATCATGACCTGAGATCATGACCTGACCTAAGTTGGACACTTAACCAACTGAGCCACCCAGGTGCCCCAAAATGTATCTATTTCTTTTTTTTATAATTTTTTAAAAATGTTTATTTATTTTTGAGAGAGAGAGAGACAGAGCGTGAGTGAGGGAGGAGCAGAGAGAGAGAGAGAGCGTGAGTGAGGGAGGAGCAGAGAGAGAATCCAAAGCAGGGTCCAGGATCTGAGCTGTCAGCACAGAGCCTGACTTGGGGCTCGAACCCACCAATGGTGAGATCATGACCTGAGCCGAAGTTGGACGCTTAACCAACTGAGCCACCCAGGTGCCCCAAAATGTATCTATTTCTAACTGAAGAAAACCAGGACCAACTTAAAGGTTCCTGTAGAACTTTATATAAATTAGTTGTGTTTTCAATTATTATATAAATGTGCAATTTAAATGTCTAAATGACATAGTAATTTTTAAACTCTTTTTTAAAAAGCGTTTATTTATATATTTGAGAAAAAGAGAGCATGAGCCGGAGAGAGGCAGAGAGAGAGAGAGAGAGAGAGAGAGAGAGAGAGAATCCCACAGGGTAGGTGCTGTCAGCGCAGAGCCCAACACAGGGCTCGATCTCACGAATGCTGAGATCATGTCCTGAGCCAAAATCAAGAATGGGAGCCTTCACAGACTAAGCCTCCTAGGCACCCCAAGAGCTTATTTAATGTCAATTTTTTTACAATATGTGTATATGCCAAAATAAGGTAAAGATTATATTTAAACACTAAAATATTGAGTTGAAGGCCAAGTCTGAGGATCTCATAGGCTACATCCAAACCTTTGTAATGAAATATCCTCAAGATGAACTAGTGGTCTGATGTGAAGACTATACTTATATATCATTATAGAAAGAAGTAGTGGCATATAACTAGGGTAAAAAAAATAAAATATGGGAGAAAACTGACACACACACACACACACACACACATATATATATATATATACACACACATTTGTATATATATAAGTATGAAAATTTCACATTTTTGGTTGTAGCATATCCAAAGGCAAATAGTCTTTTTACTACTCTGATTTCTTATTGAAAAGTTACTATAAAATACAAGATCATCATTGTAACAATAAAACATTTACATTATCTTTTAATGGATCTAAATTCTGGTTTAGAATGTGTGCTATGCATGATAGTGAATTTCAATTGAGGAAGCAAGGATTATATATCTGTATTTTAGTAAGGAGGTAACATACTTGGCTTAGTTGTCTCATCAAATCTTTTCCTGTACTAACTTTTTAGAAAATATATATCTTAGAACTACAAAGTGTTCTTTTGCTTTTGGTAGAAAAAAAAGAGTAGAGATTTTCTACATGCTAAGTTTTGCAAAAATTACTTGAATTTATTTGAATAAAGTACAATCACATTACACATTAAATTATTTTGTGTTAGTCTCTTGCTTTTAATTATTATTATTAAGGTATTATTTTTATTATTATTATTAGAAGGTTTGGTGTTTTGAATAGACGGATTTATGGAACAAACTAGAGTATAAAATACCACTCACTTTCCCTATAATTTCCATATGATACAGATGATAAATGAGAAAGAAGAGACTAAACGGAAAATTATAAGAAAACCAAGAGATAAAAGCGAAAATGAAAATGTAGGGAAGGAATTACAGTGGACAAAGAAAAGGAAAAATGAGAGAGGGAGAAAAAACTGCCATGTTTAGGAATAAAGGAAACAAAGAACAGGTGCCATGGATATAACTTGTCATTTGTTCTTTGGTCTTAAGCAGCTGCTGCTTCTTTCCCAGTTTCTTTTTAAATCCACCTGTCTCTTGGTAATTTATTCAGTTCCTTAAACTTTCCTCTTTCTTTTTTGAAGGGAAGTGATCCAAGTATATTTCTGTAGAAAATGTTTTGGACTTTAGATTAAAAACCTACACAGTGTTGGATTGATTGTCAAGTACCATTCCCCACTACCATGGATCAGAGATCCTTGAGAAATGTGTGATTCCAGGTATGGGCAGTGGTGAATATGCTATTAGTACATAAAGCAAAGAATTGCTCAGAGACAATAGGGTTGTGTCCAAAAAGTATAATAATTAGTATGTTAAGGGTATCCACCTGTTCAATTTAACATAATTTAAGTTTCAAACAGAATAATAATGCAAATGAAGTATAACATATTGAATAAAAACTCTTTGAATCCATAGTGACTTATAAAAACAAAGAGGGGGAATAGAGAGAGAGTTTTACTTAAGGCAAGTTAATATATATATATAGATATAAATATATAATATATATATATTAGATATAGATATAGATATATAGATATATAGATATATACATACATACAAAAAGCAAATATAAGAAATCATTTTTCAACCCCCAAAGTACTTACTAAATCAAGTAAAGCTCATCAGTATTTGCCATAATCCAGTTTAATAGTCTTACGTTATAACATATACAAAGAACATTTATTTGTGTTTTTAATTCTCCTGGACTAGTGGCTATCTGAGTCACAAATTTTATTTTGTGGTTAAAGGGAGCAAAACAATAAGCCTGGGCAAGGATATTTCAAGCAAGCCTCTGTTTTCATACAATCCACTAACATCTCATTGCCAAAGCAAGCCACATGGCCAAGTCTACATCCAAAATGAAAGAATAGATAATTCTTCTATGATTTATCTGTCACATATTAGATAGATCTAGCTAATTAGTAGTATGAAAGCTTGTTGCACATCAGGATATTTATATTAAAATATTACAAATGGATTACTTTTTTGGTTCAGAGAGAAAATGTAGTCACCATTTAAGTGATAAAAATAACCTATTATGTATCTCCTAATATGATGTAATAAGTGCACAAATCATCTGCATAGTAAATTTGTCCAAAGTAGTTAACTTTAACTTAAATTAAATACGATAAATCAATAGACAAATCTAGAATGTAAACTATTCTAGAAGATAAGTAGCTTACAGTCTTCAAAACACACTAAATGATGGGGCTATAACTGTGACGGAAAAGAACTAAGGAGCCATACAACCAAACACAAACTATGGAGCTTGATTATATCTTAGGTTAAAAAAAAATTATGGATACATTGATGTACATTAAGTAAAGACTAGTGTGGACTATATATTACTTGCTATCATGAAATTATTATCAATTTTATATGGTGTTATAATGATGCTGTATTACATAGAAGACCATCCTTATTCATAGGAGATATGTGCTGAAATAATTAAAAGTGAAGTTCATGACAGCTGTGGCTTACTTTCAAATGCATTAAACAGATATGTAGAATAGATAGATGGATGGATAAAATAGGGCAAATGTGAATTTTAAAATTGTTTTTAGATTATGTATAATAAATAAAACATTATGAGTGATGTTATATTTTTTGCATGTAAATAATAAATCATATTCACCACCTTAATGTGATTATTTAAACAAAAGAATAAATAGCTCTAAATATCCAGAAGTGTCCACTAACTAGTTTTCTGCTTTTTGGTATTTTTTTTTTTGTGTGTGTGGTGATGAGGGTTATTTTAATATTTTCAAAAATGTTAACATTATATAATCAATAGCTTCATGAGATAGGTATGGAATATATGCATAGAAATATACATTTCAATATTTATGGTTTAATTTTCTTAATGGGGAATAAATAATATAATTTTTCTAGAAAATTATCAATATTTGTGTATTTTTAATAAGAAGTCCTATTAGCCATTATTTTCAATGGCTATTAGACATAAACTATGTTAAACAAAAACAGTAGGTTGCCTTTGGAGGTTTACGTTATAAATAAAAGTAGAAAGGCCAATACTATTAGTTTTGTTTTCGTACTGTTGGGACAATAACATGAATGATAAATGGATTCTTCATTGTTATGACAGCATCAAAATAACTTACAGATTTCATATAGTAATTCATTTTGGTAATGTCAAAACATACAATAAGTGTTAAGGTTTTTCAATCCCTATTTGTGATATAGATTAATAAAAATATCATATTGATGGAATCTCATGGTCAGCCTAATTCTGCTTTGGTAAAGTGTGTCTCATTATAAATGATGGGTTCACTTACAATTGAGACTTTTAACTTTAGGACTTTACAACTGCTCTGCTCTTTTCTGAATGAATAAAATGAAGATAGTTATAATAATCACCATGGAAAATAGAAAGGATGGTGTCCATTTGCAGAAAAATAATGATAGGAATAAAGGTTTAATCATGAAACCTTAGTCTTGGATGAATTTGCAATTCCCACATACATAGAAGGGTTTCTTCTGTTTCATAGGTCCCATGCAGTTTACCAGGTTCATGCAAATTTCTCAAACCTAAATTTATCTTAAAATCACCTGATAAACATTCAAAAAGCTACTCATATTTTGATCCCACACTGAGAAATTTTGATATTTATTTGTTGGGAGAAACGGTGTATCCCATTCTTCCTTTATCAGATCTTATGTGTATTTTCAATTAATTACTCTTAATACAAAGACCATCAAAGAGAGGCCTTCATGATTGGATACAGTAAATAAAGCAAGCAGTAGCATTACCAATCTCCCTTACCCATAACCTCCTATTTTATTGCAAAGGGGAATACGTTCATAGTCTGAAGTTCTCCGCTCGAGATAAATGTGGGTGAAGATGAAATGCACATGAGGAATCATTAACGGATTCTGATTTGGCCATGCCTGTATTTGATTGATTGGTGGTAGAGGTTGGGTCTCAGTATAACACAGTGAAGATTTTCCTTCCACTCTCATTATCAGAGTCAGAGAATCCTTCATTAGTGGTCTAACTTCTCAATCATTACCACAAGTGGGAGTACTTTGCATTGTACTGAAGTACATTTCTAACACATTCTAAAAGTATTATGAAATATTTTTGAATACTTACTCAGTAATATACATAAAACTTGGTGCTTTGCACACTATCTCATTTAATCTTTAGTATAACCTTATGGGTTTTACAAATATATTATTTATATTTCTAATGAAGAATTCCTCATTGCTAGTGAAGAAATTGAAAAAGCTTTATTGATTTTTATTTTTCCAATAATTTCAAATACTTCATTTTTTGTGTATTAATTATCTCTCTTAATTTTGTGCTATTTATAAAATAAATGTGTTTTATTTCCAGTTCCACTCACATGTTATAACAATATTTAACAGAATAGGGCCTATCCTAGGGCCCAGTGATATCTACACAGACACTACAGCTGTATTTGACATAGTTTATGCCAAAATTACCTTTCTTTTTTTATATGTATATCTGGGTGTTTAAAACTGTCGTGAAACAACTTTCACTAAGTAATACAAAAGATATGAGACACTTTAGCAAATGATTTTCTTTTCTTTCTTGTTTTAAGTTTATTTATTTATTTATTTATTTATTTTGAGAGAGAGAGAGAGAGAGAGAGAGAGAGAGAGTGCAAGAGCATGAGCAAGGGAGGGGCAGAGAGAGGGAGAGAGAGAGAATCCCAAGCAGGCTCCTCAGCGCAGAGCCTGACAGAGGGCTCCAATTCACAAACCATGAGTTCATGACCTGAGTCGAAATCCAGAGATCATAACCCAACATGAAATTCAGAGTCTGGTGCTTAACCAACTGAGCCACCCAGGCACCCCAGCAAGTAATTTTCTAACTCTGACTGTATGGCAGTAAGTGGATCTGAATAATCCTCCCTAGGGACAATGATCAGACTGGAGAAATAGATGAAGGCCACAGGTGAAAGTTTTTAGGTCATATTAAGGAAATATAGATTTCTTATGATCAATGAGAAGCCATTAAAGAATTATAAACAGTATGTGTGGTTGGAAAAAGAGAGAAGACATTGTGATTAGGTTTGCATTTCGTACAAACAACTGTTGTTGAATGGAGGAGAATGCTTTGGATAGTGCCAGAGGAGAAGCTAATAAAACACTTGTAGTCCATGTTAGAGTAATAGTATCTGTATTATTTATTTGTGGTGATGAAGTACCACAGACACAGAAGCATATAATGAAACACATTTTTGCCTCAAAGTTTCCATGAGTCAAAGACTGGGCAAACTTGAAATGGGTTCTCTGTTTCTGGATCTCCCACATGTAAGGTGTTAAGCATGGTTGGAGTCTCATCTGAAACTTCAAGTGTGGAAATATCCCCCTTACAAGCTCACTCGATTGTAGACACCATTTAGTTTCCTGAGGTACTAGAAGCCCGTTTGAATGAGGGCCTTGGTTTCTTGCTGTCTGTTGACCGGAGCCCAACATCTTCAGTGCCTTGCCACATGGTCTGCTCCACAGGGCAGCTCCCAACATGGGAACTTGCTCCAGCAAAGTCAGCAGGAGAAAGAGTTTGCTAGTGAATCAGATGTCATTCTTATGGCATCCCAATATATTTCCCATATTCTATTGTTAAGAAGTAAGTCATCATTTCCTCCCACAATCAAGCAGGGAGTGGAAGGTTGAGAGGAGGCATTATTCGAGTGAGTAAATACCAGCAGGTGGGGATCATTGAGAATTATCTTAGAATCTGTGTACTATAATAATTTTGACTTGCTATAGTTCCTATGAAGGATAGAAAGTAGGGCAGAGGATTTTGACATTATCAGATAGTATCTTCAAGTTGGTAAGGGATTGGATAAGGTAAGGGTGGGAGAATGATTTCAAGAATATTCTACAATCAGTTGGAGGAAAGATGCTGGCTTTACTGATTGATAAATGAATGTTTATTTATAACATTGGCTATTTGGATTTTTTGTTTGAGATACGCACAATTTATAACTAGATCTTTTTGCATTATGTCGGTTGATAGACTATGGCTGCTGGCTTTTGTATTCTGATATTTAAACTCAGGAAATGTATAGTTTTCAAAGAGAAATCCATATTATTTATTTCAATATTTTCCTCAGGAATGTTGAGGCAATCAAAGTTCTTACTCCCTGATCTTGATCACCTCCTAATAATATGTTCATGTCTGAAGATGGTTCTCCAGGTTCCTTAGAAAATTTGTGAAAATAATTAATAGTTACCTTAAGTCATCCCAGATTATATAAAATATGTAAGAAGACTTAAAAATAGCTTAGAAATTCTGCAATATGGGATTTATAAAATTAATTTCTGATATACCAAACTAGAACTATATGGCATTTCTGGTATTTCTGTTTATAACCTATTAAAAAATTTTTTTAATGTTTATTTGTTTTTGAAGGAGAGAGAGACAGAGCATGAGCAGGGGAGAGGCAGAGAGAGAAGGGGACACAGAATCTGAAGCAGGCTTCAGGCTCTGAGCTGTCAGCACAGAGCCTGATGTGGGGCTCCAACTTACAAGCTGTGAGATCATGAGCTAAAGTTAGATGTTTAGCCTACCGAGTCACCCCAACGCCCCTGGGCCTATAACCTATTAAAAAAAGTATTTTTATATGGTTCAAGGTGACATTACACTACCTGTTATCTGATTTGAGAAACTCCTCTCTATCTCCTGAAATCTCCAGTCTGAGTCATTTTATATGAGCAAAAAATATAAAAAATAAATATTTAATATTTACCATTGCTATTATTATGTTATGGCAGTAATTGATATATGCATTAGCAAGAAATTATTATTACTTTCTAGTAAAATAATTCATAGGCCCAGATGGAAAAGTCATTTCTTAATGATGAACCATCTCCCTTTTTATGTAATTACATTGCTTACAGAGAGTACACAAATGAAATAGAATCCATACCAAGTATTAACTCTAATTTCTACATGATTCACTTGAATTTCATTGTTCAAATATAACTGATACACTCAGAGCTGCTTAGAATATAAATTAATTTTCAACCATGTATTGAAATCATATTATTCTTTTTGCATTTCAGAGATTTGTATTGTGAATATTTGCATGCATTACCATGGGGATTTTGTTTCTAATGTTCTGTCTTTAATGGTCTTTTCCTTAAACCAGGATTAAATGTGTGTCTTTTAGAAAACTTTTTGCTCAATATTTCAGCCTGAGAGAGTTTTGTACAGGATGAAATCTCTGTTTCTCACTGCACAGATGCCTTCTCCATAAGGCAACATTTTACTTTTTTCTTAGTTCAATCTGGATACCAGATCCCTGAAAAATTAAAAAATATAGTCTTATATGAATTAAGACTTTTTTAAAAATGTCATGTCTTGAAGGAAATGTAATGTGCTGTCATGAAACTTTGGTTGTCACCACAATTCCGCACTTTTAAACATTTAGTTCACAAGTCTGTATTCTTCTTATTGCTCTTTTCTTCCCAAATCCAGACTCAACTCACTGATACTCAGGATCAATTAAGTTGCTTCCAAACTGCAAAGGTTCCATTACGAACCTGAAAAATATTATTATTGATATAGTCAACATAAACTTGCTAAATTCAGAATAAGTTCTGGAATTGTAACATTTTAGTGTTTTTAAAATCTGTTCTTACTTTTTTATTCCTCTATCATGATCTTGCTTCAGGTCCTCATTTTCTCCATCTGGACTATTTTAATAGTCCTCAAAAAACATTTTCCACATTTTAAACTTTTATTATTTTTTAATCACATAATTTTCCTGAATGTCCATCAAATCCAGTCCAAATTTCTTAGCCCCACACGTAAGAGTCTGGTCCTCACCGGCCTCTTCAGCTCATAGCCTTTCACTCTCTGCGCTGAAACTTACACTATAGGAATCATAAACTAATTACATGTTTTCAAACACACACCATACCCTTTATCTCCTCTAACCCTCCCTCATTTACTCATGTATTATTAATCATCCCACCTCCCTTATACATTTTTTTTCTTTTTCCCCATTTCCCCCCCTCCCTCCCCATTTCCTCCCTTTTCCCTCCTCTTCTCCCCCTTCTTGGATTGGACTAATGAATCAGTTCCTCCAAAAAGTCCTTACTCATCCTGAGACCAAGTTCTTCCTCTTCTATTTCCCTACAGCACCCTACAATACATCTATAATAGCAGGTGTTATCTTTATTCATTATGCTAGAAATAAAGGTGTATCATATAATTGGGTGTCTTTTACATTCAATGAAATAGAAAACATAGTATTAGATTTTGAGGAATATTTTGTATCATTGATTTTCCTTCTATCTCTGGCCTAACTGCCTACTTGGTTGAAAGTTTAATTATTTTATTTCTTCCAAAGCAAAGTACCTACATTAATATCTTGATCTCTAGGTGCCCCCTAACAAATTCTGCTACTTGTCCTTCTATAAACTAGCTTTTACATGATCCTATAAACATGTTGCTGCCCTCATTTATATAGTCTTAACTTCCAACTTTCATTTTTATTTCCCTCCAAATGCTGAACATCACAACCAGTTAATGTTGGTTATTATTTATCCTTTCTTTCTTTCTTTCTTTCTTTTTCTTTCTTTCTTTCTTTCTTTCTTTCTTTCTTTCTTTCTTTCTTTCTTTCTTTCTTTTGGGATGGAAAACTATTTTATGTTCTCATCCTATCCTCTGCCCTTTTGAACATACTAACCTACAACTATAAACATAATCTTAATTATTATCATTTTACTCTACATTCCAAATGGTTGACTCACCAATATGCTTTAAGGTAAGCTTATGTTGTTAGAGGGGATATTCATATGATGTATTGATCATTTTCTCAAACATTCACTGCTTGTTTCATTTTACCAACATCTGTATCAACAGTGCCCATATGCCAGGTTGTTCCTCTTTATGTCTTCACCCATTCTGTTGATGCTATGTTGAAATACGTCCTCTGTGTATATGTTATTCTTTCATCTATTACAGGCTGAGTTTCTTAAAGCACTGTGATATTCAATTATGTATCTTCTATATCTGTGGCTTTAGCTAATCTCTCCCAATGATATATGGCCCAAATACATTAAAACATTTCTTATAAATGCATTTCTTTCCAAATAGAAGCAAACAAGTGCATTTGGAAGTTTGTGACTTGGTATTATTCTATATTTTTAGATTACAGAGGAAATACTTGCCAAATTTGTATATGTCTTGAAGTTCTGATAGAAAATAAACTAGGTAAATATTTTGTAACCCTAAGCATGCCAACATTAGGCCAAGTAGTTTTAGTATAATCAGACAAAATATGTTACTTCCAGACTTTGGTGGACAAAATGACTTGAGAAAGGAAACAGTGAAGCAGCAGAAGAAAGTATGATTTAAACTTATTTGTATATACTTAGTAGATCATTTGAGAGAATAGGTTAACTGAAGCTGCACTTTCTACTAACAGTAAATATGGAATACTATTGTCACATATAGGCTGGCCTTTATTTCCAGAAACATGTGGCCTCTCTTCCCTGCCACCACCCTGATATCTGTACAGGCAATGCCAGTGAATGTGATAAAAAGTTTCACAGCCAACTCATAAATCCCTGGTCCTTAGACATTTCTTTTGAAAAAGACAAAGTACTGTGTATATTTGTGTGTGTGTGTGTGTGTGTGTGTGTGTGCGTGTGTGTGTGTGTAAATGTACATATGTGTGTTATGGGTATTAGTGGGAAGCGTAATTATTTTCTTTGCTTAAAGTCTGTTATGACAAGAAGGATTGTTCTTCTCTTAATACCCCAAAGGATTAATAAGTAGAGGCTAAAGTGAATATATTTGGCTCTATAAAAACTAAATATTAGCTTTAAATAATCAGGATGCTAGAGACAAATTTAGCAGGCAATATGTGTTACTGCTGCGTATAACAGGTATTCAAACATATATGGATTGAATGCCCGGCTGAAAAGCTTTGAGGGGAGATTAAAATATCAAATGAATGGCCTGTTTTAGAATGTCTCTGAGGTGCCTTCTAAATCTCAGATTACCTATTTTTTTAATGTTCTGTTCCCAAATGGCCAGTTTATATATTAGGGAATTTCTGTTCTGAATTTATGCTATAAGAAAAATACAAATATTTTATTTTATATGAGTGTGAGAAATATGCAGTAGTACATGTATAGCACAATGTATTTATTTGATTTATAAATATACTGTTTCTCAAGTATGTGTGTTTTTACCTCTTTCATAGACTATATCACTTATTTCAGTGGAAAGAATGACAATTTTTTAATAAAATTGCATTTATATTTTATACATTATATATATTACCCACATACTTAATAATGAAGATATATTTCTCCCTTAACCAAGTTTTTCTAACATTTTTGCCAGATGAAGTCTCCTTGTATCATATCATACAATGTCATATCATGTAAGTTTAAGAACAATACGTTTTACAGATAAAAAAATATGTGCAGATTAATAAACTACCCATGGTCCCTCAGTTAATAGGAGAGGATATTTTTTAAAAATCAGAAGTACACCAAGCCCTTATTCCTCACAACTGCATTATATTTTAAGCAAATAAAGAACAACAAAGAAGCATTTATTTTATTTTTGAAACATCCATAAGCACAGCGGATATTAAAGGAAAAGTCTTTCTTGGAAAGTTCTCTAGTTTATTTTCAGCACAAAATATTCTATTTACTAAGGTGTCAGGAAGAAGATATTTCTTTAAATATGAAGGCTTGAGATTCCCCACTCATCATTTCAATCCTTTCTATTAGTCTTAAAAATTGAAAAAGAAACATTTTTATTTTAAGAAAGAAGTTTAAATCAGGAGCCTGTTTGAACCAACTACTTCCAGTGATTAATGCTTTTAAAAAAGAAAAGTTAATTTATTCTAGATAAATTGTGTCTCAAATGTTATAGTGTGAGGATGCTTTTTGTCTGTCTGCCCTTAATTTTTTAAACACTTCAGTTTAATACAAGAAGTTATATTATCTTTAGTTCCTCTATATCTTTATAGCATTTGACAATAAGTCAATAACTTACAAGTTTACTTTATATAATTGCATATTTTTTCTCCTTTCCTTAGAATCAGGATCATCCTGTTTTTAGCTTTCCTCTTCCTAGTTTCATTTTTTCCTTTTCTTTTGTTTCTTTTATGTAAAGCATTATTTTATAAGGATGGAGTGGATGTACCCAAATAAAATCATGATGTCAAGAAAGATGTTCTATATTAGTTTGCTCGGGCTGCCATGGCAAATTACCCCAAACAGGATGGCTTGAAGAGAAGAAATTTAGTTTTTCACAGTTCTGGAGGCCAGAAGTTTGAGACCAAGGTTTTGGCAAGACTGGCTCCTTCTGAGTACCATGAGGGAAGGATCCATTCCAGGGATCTTTCTTTGACTTACAGACAGCCTTCTCCTTATGTCTTCACATTTTTTCCCTTTTGTCTACCATTGTGTCCAAATTTCCTTTTCTTATAAGGGCTTTAGTAATATTGGAGTAGGGTCCACCTAATAAACTCATTTTGACTTAATCAACTTTGTAAGGACACTTCCTTCAAATAAGGCCACATTCTAAGTATTGGGGGTAAGGACTCAAGCATACTAATTTTGGGAAGGGACACACCACCTCATTGGTGGCTTTTGTTTGATATTTCCTTAAGTGCTTATGAAAATGTCCTTAAAGATTTCCTGAATAATTCATTTAGTGTTTTATATGTAGCAGTGCAAAGTAAGAGATTTAGTGAAACCTAGAATGTAATGCTTGAGATCAACCAAATCAGGATGGATGATCTCAAATTATAGAGCTGTAAGCCAAATTTCAGTGTGAACTGAAACTTCAGCTTTCATAATCTCATTTATCTGCTTAGTATGAATCAAATAAAATACATTAAGTTTTCTTGTGATAGCCTCATATTTCCTACCATAAAATTTTATTGCAAATCAGCTCTGTGGCAATAAGAAAATCACACACACACACACACACACACACACACAGAATGCACACTCACACACAAATGCTTCCACACAAAATAACAAATTTATATGTACACATACATACAGTAAAATTTACTAAGTGCCAGGTGTTTTACATAACATTTATTTAACCTGGCTATTCAACAGTCCCTAAATTAATAAACTAAGTATGTAGGAACTTTCTAAACTGTGACAGACTACCCATATTCTACTGATAATTGGTGAAAAGAGAAACATTATTTCCAAGGCATCTAAGTTGGATATCTAAATATATTTACCAGTAGAAAATGGCAATCCCTATCATTTTTCATCCCTTAAATACCTCCACTCTGTGCTGTAAAGCAAGTGCCTGAAAAATGTTGTATTCAGTATTAAGCAAAGTGTGAATTATTGCTCCCTGACTTATTTAAATATCCTTTATAAGAAGAGCAGGAAGAAAATTGTTAAACTGAAAATAAAAAGCCACAATGATAGGCAAATGATCATTCACTTGCTAGCAAGGAATTGCAATTTGGGGAGCACAGATTCTGTGTGTCCCACATGCAGGGTGAAAGCAAGGAGTTTTTATGAAGAAGTAGAAGAGGGAATAATTAAATAGGTTAAAGAAAACAAAGTTTGCTATGGATGTTAACTAGCTAAACTATTCTGGGTTATACATTGATTCACTACTGATTCCTACTTCAGAAAATCCCAAACCATCGGTCTTATGAACAGGATGTCCATTCTCCTGTTGAGTTTTCAAGAAATTGTTTATAACTATTTATAGTTTTGCCCTCTCCAAAGATTTTGGCCCAGTTCCAAAGAGAAAAAAAAAAAAAGGTATGGCAGTTTTTCTGCAGTGGCTCAGGCTGTATGTTAAAATTGTTCTAATCATGTCAGTTTTTCAAAAAAGGAATAAACAATAATGGCCTCCTGAGTAGATACATAGGTCACATTCTTCCCAAATTTATTTCTACTGGGCATAGCAAATGCGTATCTCAAGACAAATTCTGTCTGGTCTTATACAGACTGTGAGCTACCCACTCAGTTTGCTTTCTAGTGTGTTCTCTTTCTCACTCTCTCACTCCAGCTCTCTCTCTCCCTCTCCCTCACACAAATTAAATGAATAGTTACATAAAAAGTAAAAGGTGAAAGATACCAAGTAATATTAGTTTCACTCTCTAGTGCAGATAAAAAATCTAGTTACCATTCCAAGGTGAAGTTATCAACACTCTTCAATCCTCTCTCGTGCTCAAATGAGATTGCTACAAGATCTAAATCCCTAAAACGTATTAAGGTAGACCTAGTCTTTAGTCCTATAAACTTGTGACACTTAAACTATTTAGAGGGTGGTCACATGCTTAAGATTCTGAATATAGTTGTATAAGGGACCATAGGTAGCGAATGGAAGTTAAGGTCAACTAACAAAGGTAATGGGCCCATTAGAAATATTAACGATTAAGGTATAATAAAAAATTCAACATTCCTATGAATAAACATGTGTTTTAGGAAAAATATTCAAAATAATTAATGTATACTTCCTAATAATCAGTTATCCTTCAGACTTAATAATGCTTTAAGGGATACCTTAATAGTTTTACATCAACTCTGGATGCTTTCTTAAAATTAGATAGGCATTATCCTGATCTAGAATAAAATAAAACAATGCAGTGATGAACCAACAATTAAGGATGGTCTTATTTGTTACAGAGAAATTATTATACTTTTCTAGGATCTCAGGAAAAAAAATTCTGAAAAGTAGTGGCCATATGTGATATAAAATTAGGAATGTTTTATTCCAAATGTAACTCTTATAACTAGAAGCTAAATCTCATGTTTCACAAATTTCTATTACTATCATGCTGTGTCCTAGAAGGCAAATACAGGAAGTTATTAATATTTATGGACTAAGAATGAAGCAAACATTATAAATTAAATATTACCTGTTTTCATAGAAGAGTACAGTAAACTGACCACAAATCTGGCAGATGATTTCCTATGGTAACAGAAAAAGAAAAACCACAGGGGGTCTTTAAAACAGTTAACCTTCGATATTATTAAATCTCTCACTTTACCACATGCAAGAGCCTGAGATTTCTTGATGTAAATAATAAATAGCTAATTCCTGGAATTTCAGCTAAAACTTTGTAGTCTTTTTATTCAACATAATGTAGCTTCATTTCACTATGAGGTTTTGAGAGGAAAACCGTAACAATCTACATGTAAGTTGAAATGTGTTTAAAGAGCTACTGCAAAGCTCTTTTGAATCTAATAAAGAATTTGATAAATTGATTGTTAATTAAATAATTCAAAACCAAAATCAGTGAGCTGAAGTGTGAAGATGTCATTTTCTGCTAGAGGTGAAATCTGACTTGAAATTTTCCACTGCAGTCAAAATCATTGCCAATCGAGAACATACTCTCAGATATATTCTTCAAATTATAATAAAAGCCACCTTCAATGCAGTGTCTTTATTTGATGTCTATCATATTTCAGGGTCACATAGAATTGAATAGGGACTAAAATCATTGCAAGTGTGAAAAGTTAGTATTTAACATTCATAAAGTTTAAATACAACTAGAGGGGGAAAAAGGATATTATTTAAAAGTTAACTTCCTGAAATCTTTTGTCTCAGTAATAATAAAAAAACTATACATAATTCAGAATTCATGGAGATATATTATTATGTGCAAGGATCTCATAAGATTACTATTACAACCAATTTCCAAAGTGTCTTAGTAATTTCAGAAATTATTTAAATCACTTTTCCATATATTTTACAGTTAGCCATGTGTCCAGAGTAAGCAGGGGGAAAATGCCTTGAATTTGTACAGTGTAGTATAGTGTCATATTATTACATAGGTGAGGCCATTAATTGGTTATAATAATAAGTTTGCATTTTGTGTTGAAATCAACAATAGGCAAACTTTTGTGAAAAAATTAATTTGAGGAACTCTTTTTATTGAATTGCATCAACCTCTTGCAAAAGGTCAGTCATTAGAAATGGAAGGTTCATAGAAGCATACATTTTAAAGAATACCATATTTTAGATTATGATTTTCTTTATATGAGTTTTCAAGTATAGATCCTAATTCATGTTTCTGCAATATAACGTTTTACTCTTTTAAAGGTGGAAATGTATGAGACCATAATTAAGTTATCTAAGGAAGAGCCAAGGTTACTGTTGTATTTCAGCTGCAGTGAGAATTATGCATAACAAATAAACCTGCAAATGAGGAAACTTGGTGTGAATGCTCTGTTTTGATTTATATTTAAAAAAAATTCAAAATCAACTTCTTAAAAATGCCCTTCTTGTAACTGTATGCAATATATGAAAGATTTCTGAAAAAATATCATTTTAACAAAGAACATTTTTGTGATCTTGAAGGTGACTCTATGAACTTGATAGAACAAAGGGAGACTTCCTATTTTACTATTTTACAGTTATTTTGAATTCATTTACAAGAAAGTGCAAGGAAAAAACAGTAATTATCATCTACTATATTCACATGTTCTGCATAATCCTTTACTTAAATGATTTTGTTTAAACTTACAGCAATTCTGTGAGTTATTATATTTCCTCTCTATTGGTAGTAAATTGGGCTAAACAAAATGCAGCTAGCAAGTGGCATAGCTGGAATTCAAACTTAGTTTAATCCCCAAACCTATGCTTTTTCTTTCATAACAATACTTACCTCTCAAAGTGCAGTATACATCAACACACATATACATACATATACACACACACATACACACACACACACACACACACACACGCGCGCGCTTTTATTTCCTTTCTTGAAATATCTTTATAAATTAAAATAATCCTTAATGGGGTTCTAAACATTCTGTGATAGAAAATTTTGATACACTATATACAGATAGCTTTTCAAATAGTTTTTGGTATTAATAACCAAGAAGTACTTGTTAATTGCATACATACACCTATGAAAAGGCATGTTACTCTTGTTGGTAAGATTCAGCTTTTAGAAGAATGGCAACTTTATCCATTATTGTAATAATAAGGGTCTACTTGAGAGAAAGGAGAAATGGATTCTGATCTCCAAATCACATGTCTAGAATATAAAATTTTTACATCAATTTTCCACAATTAGAAAATGAATGTGTATAAATGATAGTTCTTCAAGTGCCTTGAGAAATAACAGTTTTTAGTTCTATGGACATGCCTGAAATTGCAGTTAGTGATTATCTAAATAGTGCTTTAAAGAGTATTAAGGTCTCAGTTAATAAGCTGTATCAATGACAAAATTATTTTTAATTCATAGTGCCTGCCCTAGAGGAACTTAAAAGATAGGGCATCAAGTTATGAAAATTAAAAGATGGATAATCAACAGTAAAGGTAATAATAAAAGATGCTATCATACAGTGCTTCTAATTCCATTTTCAAACGAGCAGCATGGGCAATTATTCCTCTGAGTTCATAGGAAGGTACCAATTAGAGTGTTGAAGGGTTACAATAGAGGAAAAGAGAATTATTCGATCTCAAAAAAGGAACAGTGTTGGCTAAAGTAGGAAGCAGAAAAGATTTTCTAATTCATATCACAATAATTGCACACTGAGAATAACGTTAGGTTCTTAGACAAAATACTTAAAAGAGCAAGTGGGACTGTATTCTTAGGTAACTTAGAATCTACTTAGGAATGTTTATATAAATACTCAAATTTTGTTCTGTAACTTTCTTAATATTCTAATATGGTACAAATATTTTAAATTTGAGAGTAGGGTACACAAATACTTAAATACTTCATTCGATTTTACTCATATTTGACTTATTCTGTGAGTGTCTGTGACTCAATTTTCATAAATAAAAAGATTCTATTGAGATAAACATAAATTTTATGTCATATTAACATATAATATCATCAACACCTATTACTATATTTAGCATAAGTAAAATATATGTCCGACTAGTTAGTAGAGAATTAATTTATTTAAAAATACATAAATTCACTCAATTGGGACCCACCTGACCCAATTTGTCTAATAGAAAAATTTTATAATTACAGTGTGGGTTTTTTTGTTTTGTTTTGTTTTCCAGTGTGGTTTTTTTTTATGAAGTTTAAAAATCATATGAATTTTGGTAAGAAGAACTTTTAAAAATTAATACTCAGGGACTAATTGAATTCCACAATATATAAAAAAAAGTTAATATCACCAAATTATCAACTTTGGAGACATTGATGTTGTTCTGTTTTATGGACAAAGCTTTGATAATTGTTTTGGAGATGGAATGAAAGTTCTCAAGGTTTAAAGAATTTCAATTTAATAAGAAATGATGGTTATTAAATAAAGAGAAGATGTGTTTCAGAATTCAAACTTTATATTTATAAAATATTCATGTATGTTTCCTTCCAGGGTGAAATGGTGAATATAACATTTATTTGGTTATTATCTCTTTGGGACCAAAGAGACCAGTTAAGCTAGTAGCTATGCAAGGTATCATTTCAAATTTTAAGATCTATTACAACCAAAGTTATTTCTTCAAGTTTGCATTCCTTTTGAAAATAAAGAGCAAAATAGAGCTAGTTATAAACATATAATCCATATAGGCAAGAGTATATATAAGAAAGCTTCACCAAGTAGTTATATTTAATGAGATATACATGTAGAGCAATAATTTAAATTTAAAAGTTTTCATGTTCATTTACAAATGAATTCACTGCATTTCCTGATTATTTTGATCCTAGTTCATGAACTTTACAACTTTGAGTTGTTAACATAGTTTTCCCATTCATATCAGAATTTTTAAAAATTATTTTTGCTTTAAATTATCTTCTCAAAATTTCTTACTATTTTAATACCATATCAGGCTTGCATTTGGTGGAAAGCGGATACTTACATGTTTATTTATTTATTTATTTTGAGGGAGAAAGAGACAGTATGTGAGCAGGAGAGGGACAGAAAGAGGGAGGGAGAGAAAGTATCCCAAGCAGGCTCTGTGCTGAGCCCAACAAGGGGCTCCATCCCAGGAACCGTGAGATCTCGACCTGAGTTGAAATCAAGAGTCCAACACTTAACTGACTGAGCCATCCAGGCGCCCTGTAAAGCAGATAGTTTAGCAGCAGTTTCATTTCTGTCCTGAAATATATATATGTAAATATTTCAATAAAATATTAATATATGTAATATATAATTATTGAATAAGTATTTATATTTATTTTTAATAATTATTATTTTAAAGCAAATCATTATTTAATAATAAATGATATTATTTATTAAATTATTTAATAAAAATAATTTAAGAAATAATAATGATTCAATAAGAAATAATAAGTATAGATAATTTAATACATATATAAATATATATACTTTATATACAGATTTCATTGTATATTCATAGTATATTCATAATATTCAGAGTATATTAAAATTTCGTATATCTCAATCTGCCTGTTTATATTTTAGCATAGGACTAAATATTGGAAAAGCAAATAAGCTAACTGAACATTCAAGTGCTGAACTTATTTTTGTTTAACTACATTGTGGATAATAAATGTATATCTGCTTTCTTTGGCTTGATTTGGAATTTCAATGTGATTTTAGTTTGGAGTTTGGGAATACTCTGAAATGCTAGCTTTGTCATGCTGAGCATGCAAGAAGCCAGAAGTTCTCCTCTGTGTAAACTGCTCCCTGGATATAAATTTAAAACATTGTTCATTCTTCTAGGCAACCAGGACACCACTTAGTGAATTACTGTTTGTGTTAAAGGCCAATTCACCATCACACCTCTGAATTAGCTTTCTCAGAAAGCCAATTCTCACCCAATAAATCGTAAGGCACAGAACTCTGAAGGGTGAAACATTATTGAAAAAAATCTCTAAAACCATTTATATACCAAGAAACATCTCTAATCTAAATAGATGATTTCTCACACATATATGCTACTTTTTGTTAATGAAGTTAGAAGTTGTTGACATTACTAAAATATATTAATTTAAAATCTTGACTGAACTTTTGCCATTGTTACCATTTTTTCAATCAATTGGTATTAGAACTGTAATAAAAGGGTCTACATATTTTTGGTATTAGGACTTCTGTTATAAAAGGGTCTACGTATTTTTAACATGATAACATAGTCATAATTCACTAAATAGTTAAAAACTATTTACCTAAGTCAGTTTATAACTTTCTGAAGTAATATATCACACTGAATGTAGAAGTCTATTTATTGTAAGACTTTATTTGGGTACTACAAAACTGAAAAATAAAGTCTGTAAATTGAATCATTGCATCTATGTAGGCAAATGTTCATCTTAGCATCATTGAAATTGGCATATTTCTTTAAAAGTTATATAAGTCTTTTGTGACCTTAATATAATATATAGTCACCTTAAATAAAATAATGGTTATATAAGAGTAAAAGTTCAAACTCCATTGCAAAATATGTGTATCTGGCCAAGTTGAAGGACCAGGAAGAGGGTTCAGCCTCCTCCTTGAAACAAGTAGAAAATCAGGAGGAATAATATGAAACATTTTTTTAAGATCTTGGTCATCAGGGAACAAAAGACAGTGATGTCTGAGAGACCAGTAATCAACAATGTGAGAACAATGCTTCCCCCAGGTCATGGGCTGGGAGATTTCCATACCATGTGACCCGGTGACAGGGATGTTAGAATGGGCCCAGGAGTCTCCATAAATTAAGAAGACAGAGCTGGAGTCTGGAGAGGATAGCAAAGCTAGAGTTCAAAAGGCAAAGTACTGGAAAAGAGAAAATTGCACAGAGAAAAAAAAAATTGGACATCTGGACATCTGAAGAAATTCTTCCTTGAGGCTTCAGCTGAGTTCTGAAGAGCAAAAACATGAGAAAATGATCTGAGAAATAATTAGAGGGATCAATCTCTAGAGCTCACATAGAACTATGAATAGTTCTTTTGCCCACAATCCAAAGTAGAGTATTTCATAATTCAAGAAGTAAAACATTAGGGAGAGTAGTCAAAAGGGTCTTGTTTGAGGAATGAGGCAAATTTAGCACTATGTTAACCACTGTTCTAATCCTAGTTAACAAAGCTTAAAAGCACATTGCAAAAGGATCAAACTTTTTCCAAGTAGCTTAATTCCATCCCAGAACAAAGCTCAGTAGTGCTTACAGGAATACAAAATATCAAGTACCTTGGGTAGAATTCACAACACCTTCTATCCAATCAAAATTCACCAGACATGTGAAAAATTGGGAAGTATAACACACAATGAGAAGAAATACCAATCAATTTAAATCAGTCCATGACAGAGATGATAAAATTAGTAGATAAGAACATTAAAAGAGATACTATAACTATATTCCATAAAATCAAGAGACTGGAGATCTAATGTGTTAATTAGAAATATGGAAGATGTAACTAAGACCCAAATTAAACTTCTAAAGTTGAGCACCACAATGCCTGATATGAAAAAAACAATGGGTGGATTGACAGAAAATTGGACACTGCAGAGGAAGAGATTGCTAACATTAAGTATCAAGTATAGATTCATAAAAAGTATCCAAAATATAACAGAAATAGAAATATGATTTAAAAATATTGGGGTGCCTGGGTGGCTCAGTTGGTTGGGCGGCCGACTTCGGCTCAGATCATGATTTTGCAGTCTATGAGTTAGAGCCCCACATGGGGCTCCGTGCTGACAGCTTGGAGCCTGGAGCCTGCTTCGAATTCTGTCCCTCTCTCTCTCTCTGCCCCTTCCCCATTCGTACTCTGTCTCTCTCTGTCTTTCAAAAATGAATAAATGTTAAATTTTTTTTTAAATATTAACAGCATCATTGATTTGTGGGGCAACTTCAAGCAGCCTAACATATGTAGAACTGAAATCTTAGAAATGCTATGTGTAACTGGAGCCCAGAAAATTATTTTTTCAAATTTGATAAAAAATTATAAACTAGCAAATCTATGAAACTCAACAATCTCTAAAGGCTAGAAAAATAAACATAAGTGTGTGTAAGTCAAAAATTACACCTTGAGCTGTAATCATTCAATTTATAAATTTTTACAGAAAATTAAGATTACATACTTTAGATATATATAGTTAAATGTACATCAGTTATACCTGATAGCTGTTAAAAAATCAACCTCTGAGGATTTCATAAAATGGTTGTCTTAAATATGCTATTTCGTGTAGTAGGAATTACTCTGTTTGGCTGCTGTAGGCCTTTGCTCTCCCCCCATGTCTCTTTCATCCCTTCGGTTGCTATTCTAAGCATGTTTTCATTCATTAAGAAGTAAGAGAAACAAGAGAACAAGATTTTTATAAGTCTCTGCTTGTATCTTGATTTCTAAAATTCTTTTGGCTAAAGAAAGTCACATGAATAAGAGGAGCAAAACATATTACCCACTTGTTATGAGGCCTGGATTGAGGGGAAGTACCATACCACAATATAAAATGGAAGAAGTGTGTGTTTGTGCAAATGTCTGCCATTTAGTTTACATTAATGCAAAAGTATGGTGCTAGGTGATATGCATTTATACACATTTTATAAATTATATTTGGTCACAGAAGTAAAGCCTGAAGATAATAACAACAGCAAAACAGCAACACTCTATCCACCATTCATCCCAACTGTGTATTTTCAGAGTTTTTTTTTTTTTTAATAAACATTGTTTTTATAAGCCAGGGAATCTTGATATCTTTTCAAATCAGTTCATAAAAATCTAATTTAATTTTGTTAATTTTTGTTAAATTACATATTTTACATAACCAGCCCTTTTCTCAAACAATTTTACAACAAATTCCTTAGTGCTTCTGCTGGTAATGCTGAGCTATTTTTTTTTTTCTGTCAATAGATTAAACACATTGCTTATAGACCTTATGTATTTAAAATTTTACTAAGTAGTACCACGTCACTCTAATAAATAATACCAACTTAAATGTATAATTATTTGAGACATGCCAGTGTAAATACATTTAGTGTTAATGTGTTCTACAATTTCTGTCAATCGTGGGGTGCCTGGGTGGCTCTGTGGGTTGAGTGTCTGACTTTGGCTCAGGTCATGATCTCACAGTTGATGAGTTCGAGCCTGGTATAAAGCTCTGTGCTGACAGCTCAGAGCCTGGAGCCTGCTTCTGACTCTGTGACTCCCTCTCTGTTTGCCCCTCTTGCACTCATTCTCTCTCTCTCTCTCTCAAAAGTAAATAAACATAATTTTTATTTAATTTTCGTCAATCTTATGGGTAAAACATCAGTTTGCATTGTTTTGTGTACCTTTATTAGAAAGTGTTGGCATTTTTCACATTAACTTATGATTCTTATTCTATGCCTTATTTGGCAGCATAATTTTTTATTAAATTATGTGTTATTATTTTTGGGACTGGCTTATATATTATAGACACTAGTCCTTTCTGTTTTATGAGTTGTAAATATTTTTCTCTTTTCCTATTTTTGAAATACAGAAATATCCAAATTTTATTTGATAAAATAAGTCAGTGTCTTCCTTTATAATTTTGGAAAGTTGTAAAGACTTTTATGCATTCCTAATTATTATTTTTTGTATTATTTTAGAGTAGATATAAAGTCATTTTGTGTGTCATTTATCAATTTTCACATATTTTGTCTATATTTCATTTTTATCCTCATTTTTAAATAAGCAACCTACATACTTACATTTTGAAAGAACTAGATGTTTTGGTATTCTATTTACTCTTGAAATTCATTTATTTATATTTCACTATTCATTCCTTCCTCAGTTCTTTGTTCATTTGGCCATTTGCAAACTAAATCTTTATATAGACCTAAGTGAATAAGAGGTTTCATTTGTAATAACAAAATAAGTAGCTGGTACAATAGTTTCACTCCGACACCAATCTCCCATAAATTTTTTCTTTCTTTCTGTGAATGTAATTCTCATTTTTCCAGTTTCAAGGCTTCTGCCCCTCCAGGCATCTCTGTGTGTTCCAATAATGAAGAAAAATTAAGGGGCGTCTGGGTGGCTCAGTCGGCTCAGCTTCCGACTTTGGCTCGGGTCATGATCTCACCGGTGGGTGAGTTCAAACCCCGTGTCAGACTCAGTGCTGATAGCGCAGAGCCTGGAGCCTGCTTGCATTTGGTCTGCCTCTCTCTTTGCCCCTCCCCCGCTCATGCTCGCTCGCTCTCGCTCTCTCTCTGTCAAAAATAAATAAACATGTAAAAAATTTTAAAAAAGAAGTAAAAGGTCTGTGTCATTGGTCAAAATTTTTAATCCTCTTATATATCGCCCACTTATTATTAATCAAAACCATGTCACATGATCACTCCAGCTGCAAGGGTTCCGGATGGTGACTATGCTAAGCTGGACTCAACACACTCCAAATGCAGGTTCTGTTTGCAGCAGAAGAGGTCACTCCTTAGCTAGGCTGCTAGTCTTGTGTCTTTTGCTAGCTGTATATTTTCCGGACATTCTCTTTTGATGTATTTTGTTGCTCAGTTTTTATTTGCTATATGAGATACTTAGGTTAATTTATTTCACGATTTTTACTTAATATTAAAGAAAATAAGTTTAAATATTTCCCTTTCTGTGGGATTTCTACATCCTCTGAGTATTGCCATAAAATGTTATTGCCTTGCACTGATTTCTTTTAAGTTCTAAGTTTTATTTTTATTTTTTAATGTGAGATTTATTTAGAATAGATGTTTTCGGTTTTATTTAAAGTATCTACCTGAGGGTTATTTATATTATTATAATTTATTTATCTTTTAATTGTCTTGAGGTCCAATAATGTGATATGGAGGAATTCTGCCTTCTGTAACCAATTAAAGTGTGTGCATGTGTGTGTGTGTGTACGTGTGTGTGTATTAAGGTAATTTTTGTAGCTGTTCCTTACACATATAAGAACTTTTTTTCTTTTCATGGGACATAGTGTCTCTTTCTCACTCTTTCTCTCTCTCCCAGAAATAAATATTGTCTGTGGAAAATTATACATTTTATTATTTGACTCATAAATTAAAACCGAAATACTCAAGTAAAATATTTTTATATCAATGTGGCATAAAATATCAAGAAGAGAATTTAAATTGGGAGGTATACTTTTTTTTTAATGCTTGCATTTCTCAGTAAATTTTCCTCATGTATTTTATTATTTTTGTTTTTCTGTGTTTTAATATGTATTATCATTATGTTTTCATTGTATATTAAAACTTTTATCATCATGAAATTTTGTCTCTTTTCCCATTTGCTATCTGGTCCTAAATTCCACATTATCTAACTTTAGTCTTTTCATGTCCTATTTTATTATATATTTTATTCTTAATTTGCCTCTGACATTTATTGAGACATATTTTAAGTGATGGACCAGTAGACTAGACATACATATATTTTTAAGTAGGCTCCCCACCCAACGTGTGACTTGAACTCATGACCCTGAGATCAAGAGTCACATGCTCTACCAACTGTGATAGTCAGGTACCCTTTGACATATTTTCAATGATAGACATATTTTCAATGATAGTTTATTGATTTCAGCTCTGGGAGAAATATGTAATGTGCTTGGTATACATGAATAAAAAGAGTGAAAAAAGAAGTAACAAAGGAAGGATGGAGTTGCCTTACAGGAATATAAAACCCAGGCCTACGGTGATGATGGATAGATGAATGGATAGATAGATAGATAGAGATGGACACACTGATACATTTTACACACATAGGGGCACACACAAACAGGGATATTTTACATGTAGACTCCAATATATAATATATGGCTTGAAGAGATCTATAGAATAATAGCCAAATTTATAGGCACTAATTTCCAAGTAGTTTATAAAAGTATCTGTGCTAATTCTACATGGCAAGAAACTAAAGGAATTTGGTCTATGAATATTTTGAAAATTTTGAGATAGCCTTTTAAAATATTTTAATAATTTTATATGTATTATGGTTCTTAATATATAACTGACTTTATCTCATTTAAAAAATCTATTTATTCAAATTAACTAAATTAGGAATAATTCATTTCTGTGAAAAATGCCATTGGAATTTGATAAGGATAGCATTGAATCTATAGATTACTTTGGGTATAGAAATTTTAACAATATTTATTATTCTAAAATGCGAACATGGATATATTTTTATTTATTTGTGCCTTATTTCAACCTACAAATATATAGCAATCAAAACAACGTGGTACCAGAATAAAAGCAGATACATATACCAATAGAACAGAATCAATAGCCCAGAAATAAACCCACATGTATATGGTCAACTAATATTTGACAAGGGAGTCAAAAATACTCTGTGGGGGGAAGGGTAGTTTCTTTAATAAATGATATGGGGAAAAACTGATATTCACATGCAAAAGAAGTTGAACCCCTATCTTACAATGCTCACAAAAATTAACTTGTAATGGCTTAAAACTTAAATGTAAGACCTGACACTATAAAATTTCTAAAAGAAAATATAAGGAAAAAGCTCAGTGTTGGTCTTGGCAAAGAATTTTGGGATATGACAACAAAAGCACAAGCAACAAAACAAAATTCTACAAGTGGGACGACATCAAATTGAAAAGCTTCTACGGAACAGACGAAATAATCAACACAATGAAAAGGCAACTTACAGAATGGGAGAAAATATTTGTAAGCCATATATTTGATAAGAGATTAATACCAAAATATATAAGGAACTCATACAATACAATAATAAAAATAAGCGAATAATCCAATTACAAAATGTACAAATACCTGAATAGACATTTTTTTTCTAAAGAAAACATACAAATGAGAAAACCTACAAATGGCCAACAGAAACTTGAAAAGATGTTCAACATCATTAATTGCCAGGGAAATGCAAATCAAAACCACAATTTTATATCACCTCACATTGTTAGACGGTTATCAAAAGATGAAGGGGCACCTGGGTGGTTCAGTTGGTTAAGTGTCTGACTCTTGGTTTTGACTCAGGTCATGATCTCACAGTTCGTGAGTTTGAGCCCTATGTAGGTCTCCGTGTTGACAGTGCAGAGCCTGCTTGGGATTTTCTCTCTCTCTCCCTCTCTCCCTCTGTCTCTGCCCCTCCCCTGTCTATGCTTGCTTTCTCTTCCTCTCTCTCAAAATAAATAAACTTAAAAAAAAAAAGATGAAATAAGTGCTGGCAAAGATGTGTCGACAAGGGACCCCTTGTGCACTGTTGCTGAGGATGTTAATTGGTGTAGCCATATGGAAAACAGTATGGAGGTTCCTCAAAAATTAAAATTAGAACTACTGTATAATCCAGCAATCCTATTTCTGGTCATATATGTGAATGAAATGAAATTACTATCTCAAAAAGATATCTGCAATCCACTCCCATGTTCACTGAATCATTATTCACAATAGCCAAGATATAGAAACAACCTGAGTGTCCATTGACAGCTGATGAATAATGAAAATGTGATAGTATTACATAGTGTAGAATATATGTACATATACAAAAAAATAGTGTTTGGCCATAAAAAAGGAAGGAACTCTTGACATGTCTGAGATGGGTGGACTTTGAGGGAATTATGTTAAGTTAAATAAGCCAGACAGAGAATGACAAACAAAATACTGTATTGTATAATTTCAGTTATGTATGTAGTCTAGAAAAGTGAAACTCATAGAAACAGTATGGTGGTTGCCAGGGCCTGGGGGATGGGCAAAATGGGAAGATGTTTGTCAGAGGGTAAAGATTTTCATTTATAGATGGATAAGTTCTGGGGAATCTAACATGCAGCATGGTGACTACATTTAACAATACTGTGTTATATACTTGAAATTTGCTAAGAGTGTAAATCTCAAGTGTTAGCTCTCCCACCACACACATACAGACAGTAACTGTATGGGGTGGTAAATATGTTAGCTGACTTCATTATGGTCGTCATTTCATGATATATAGATATATCGAATCGTCACATTGTATACCTTTAACTTGTATAGTGTTATAAGTCAGCTATATCTCAGTAAAGCCAGGAAGAACACAAATGCAAATAAAATAAAACCCAAAACATAAGTATAATAGGACTACTCACTTACTCCACTCAGAATCTAAGGTTAGATATCAATTATTCATGTGTACCACAGCTTTGCCCATTAGTGGTTCAAATTCTGTAAAAAAAGAAAATTCATTTCATACATGCTCATTTTTATGTTTTAAATATTATTCTAATGTTTTTCTGTAACACAGCTGAATCTTGTAATATGTTCATTTTACTTTATTGTCCTTTGATACATAGCACTCAAATTGAATACTAAACATTAATATGCAATGGATCATCTAGCATATAATATCTCAGTAAGTTATACTGTATAGTCGATCGCAAAATTAGTTGTGTTAATATTTAAGTAATGGATATAAATGACTTACTCCTTGACAAAACAAAATTCAAGTTTAAAGACACATTTTATTTTATTATTTTTTATTAAATTTTTTTTAATGTTTATTTATTTTTGAGAGAGAGATAGATACAGAGCATGAGTGGGGAAAGGGCCGAGAGAGAGGGAGACACAGAATCCAAAGCAGAATCCAGGCTCTGAGCTGTCAGCCCAGAGTCCAATGCAGGGCTTGAATTCGTAAGCTGTGAGATCATGACCTGAGCTGAAGTCGGCCGCCCAACCGACTGAGCCACCCAGGCACCCCGTAAACATACTTTTTAAAACTGTTTCCAGATCTACCAAGTTTTATATCTTATATAGAAAACAGTTGAAAATCATTAGGGAAAAAAAAAATATATATATATGGGATAATTATGGGGTTTGAAATACAAAAAGTGAAGCAATTTTGTTTTTGTTCCTCCTAGATTTAAATTATTTCTACCCAATATTTGAAAAGATGTGTTTGGCAATTTTGTGGTGACCTAATACTGTGCAATTTTATTAAAATCACATAGAAAGATTGTTATTTGACTCTATCAAGGCAAAATTACCTACTTAGAGAAGTGTATCAGTTCTGTTAAACATGTGACTAATTTTTGAATTGAATTCACATGGACACATACAGCTTATAAATTAGCAGTGTCCATTATATATTGTCTAAATGCATAAAATAAATGTCTTATCCTAAAGGTAAATTTTCCTGTATTTTATATTTTCAAATAACTTAAGCACAACTTGTCACAAATCAGTTGAATACAGAGTTAAATTTTAAAATTATAAATAAAAAAAGCTTCAGAATACTTAAATTTTATAATTTTCTCATCTTACTATAATTTAGATGAGTTCATTGTAAAGTTAACAGAAGGACTTGTAGCATTATTCTTTAAGATATATACTTGAATTGAGTCCACAGGCTCACACATTATATAACAGGTTACAGTGCAAATCTTCTAAATAGAGAGAGCAAACAGCCACATTTTTAGGGTATGGTCTAAAGGACCTACTTAGATTGCCTGTGATAATACATTCTAAAGGGGAGAAAGGGAAGTAAAATAATCCTGTGATAAACCATCTTTCTTCAGGGCCTGCAGGCAGATAAATGTCTAAATCATTCCTAAGAGTTGTGTCTTGTATTCATGAAGATAAGGAACCTTGCCTTGAGCCAAAAGTAAATGGTCATATAATTTAATGTATGCTTAGCTCTCTATAAACCCACCATATTTTTTTTCATGGTTATTTTTTTAATAAAAAGGTTGTTCTTAAAGTTATGATGATAAGGTCTACATTTAATTTACCTAAAGATATTTTCAAAAGCAGTTAATAGATTCTACTTACCTGGTGGGATCAAAATTAAAAGGTATTGCTTAATACTGTGGCCATTTTATTCCTTAGTCTAGTACTGTGCCTAGTTATCCCTCACATATTTGTGAAATGAATGAATGAATTCAATTAATTCTTTAATTTTTAAAGCTAAGACCTTAACCATATTTATTTCCAAAGCCAGGTGGCATCCTTTACACTGCGTAAGAATGTTTACATTAAAAAATGAGATTATTTCTTATACTTTCTAAGTTGCTATCTGATACACAAAACAAAACTTAACTAGAATTTCCAGATGTTTTTCAAGGCTTTGGCTAAAAGCACTATGAAGTAATTTTTTTGTCCTTCTTATTATATAATGAGTTAAACTGTTTTCCAATGACCTCAGATCACTCTGTAACGATCACTTGAAAACTACTACATTATATCCTCCCTTCTTTCCTTTGTCCAGATTTTTATCTTCTCTCTCACTTTCCATCTCTAGTTCTCCTGAGACATATTTTGCAATAAGGTCAAAAATAGAACTATTGATTGTGTCTGACAAGTGTCAAAAGTATTTTCTGTTAAAAAGAAAGAGAAAGGATGACAATACCTAAAAGTCTAATCAAAGCTAGTGAGATGGATGGTGTTACATTAAAAAGCAACATCCATTATTTCCCCACGTATAACTTTTAAACCTTTTGTTATTTGTCATTTTATATCTGTAAAGTTTTCTTTTTTCAGAGATTAATTTTCAATTTAACATTCTACCAAGCAGCTTATATTTTTATTACCTTCCATGAGTAAACATATAATACCTTGAAAGTTATATATTTCACCTAAACAAGGAATCCGTGAAGTTGGCTATAGATACATTGAAATCTTTTTTATAAAACGTGAAGTTCTTCTATCAATATAACTGAGTTGAGAATTATGTCAATAAGGACATTGCTATAAAAAGTCATTATTTTCCCACTGCTATTATTCCAAAAAAAATGTAATTCTATTTTAAAAATAAAACTGCATTCCCATGTAAAGACATAATACTATATGAACATTCTCATATACACAATAGATAAATTGAAAATTCCAAAATATATTTCAAATAATTTTGCAGCAAAGTGTGTTATGCGATTCTTTAGTCAAAAGTTACGGATTTTATGCATTATTTTATTTGACTTTTAGACTTCATTTACACTATTGTTTTTAATTTATCTAATAGGTAAAATAATTTAAATATTACAGGTAAGTTAATTTTGACAATAAGCCTTCAGGTCAGGATTAGTTAGTATACACTTAGTATCAAACTTTGCAGACTTCTGCCTCCAAGTAAGACATAGAATGTTTCAAGAGAATATCACTTTTACTCAAATAATGAAGAAAAAAACAGAAAACTGACAAAATCGTAGTTTTAAGAACCCATTAAGGAAATGAGGATGCAAATAAACTTTCATGAAGTAAAACCTATGAAGCAACAAGGCCCTCTTAGGAGAAAAGAGACCTAAATCTGCTTTCATCCTTGGTGGAGTGGATGAAGGAGGAGGAATTCATCAGGGAATGGGGTAAAGTGAAACAAACCTAAATTAACATACAGTAGTGGTAGTAGGACTAGCAACTAGCAAATAATGCCAAATGGTGTCTGGCATGATGATGGAGAATCCTGAGGGGCTCCACCTTGCAAGCAAGCCTTCATCTACCTGTCAACTCTCTACATTCTTCAGTGAGAACGGGAGTTGCAGCCAAAAGACTAAAGAAGCGGAAGGGTGGATAGAGAGACCTTTCATCTGAGGCATTTGGAGCCCACAGAAGACTGAGGGCAGGTCTGGATAACTGAAGGAAAACGAAATGAGGCTTCTGGGCCTTCAGTAACTAGGAGGCTATGGCTGTTGAACACTGTGGGGAGGGAGAAACAGTTAAGATAAGCTCCTTAGAGGTAAACATTCTGGGAAATATCAGGCATGGCTGCTACAGGTTGTGTAGCCCAGGAAGTAAAGCAACGCCTCTGAGCACATTGTGTCTTCTCAGAGTCTAAAGCACGGCATCCTAAGGATGTGGCAGGATAGGGAAGTTAAGAAAATTAAAAAAAATCACCAAGGCTTTTCAAGCTTTCACTGAATGCTAGACCACAGTTCTTCAAAATGTAGGCTCAGGGAAGTGGGGCAGAGAACAAACGAGAGAACATCTGAATATCATAAAGGCAGAAGTAGGAGTAGGAGGCAGAAGTAGATAGCAAATAGAATTTTTCACTAACCCAAATAGCTGAGAGCCAAATCTCCTGTGATTTAGAGTGTTGGTTCTGTGTGTAAATCAAAAAAAGTGATTTTTACAGTGTCCTTGGTGGTGAGATCCCAGGCGCTGCTGAAGTGAATGAACCTCATCAGAACTGAACTCAATATAAACATTAGCTTAGGCTAGAATTTCCCAAGAACACATTTATCGACTCAGGGACTCACATTACTGTTCAGAAAGATAAAGGATGTGCCCTTTTCTGAAGGTAATATTATTTATATCATTTTCTTCCGAATTACAAAAAAATCATGAAAAGGAGCCATAAAATATAACATCATCAAAGAATGAAACCATTAATAGAAACCACTGTAGAGATGGCCTAAATGTTAGAATTATCAAGCAGAGAATTTTAAAAGTTTGTAGTAAATATGCTAAAATGTATAGCAGAAACTTGAGTGAACAGAGGAAGTATTGAAGTAGAAAATGTCAACTATTTTTAAAAATCCACATGGAGATGTTAAGAAAAACACATCTCTGTTTGGATATCAGAAAAATGGACACAGGGAAAAGAGAATCTGTGAATTTGGACAGCGATTTTAAAGATGATCTAAACTGAAGCAAGAAGAAAATGCGGAGTAAGAACTATTGACAGAACATTTGAGATCTTTAGTGCAATAAAATATATTCTATATATGTAAACTGGAGTTCAAAAAGAGAAGAGATTCGAATTAATCTCATTAGAATGAGAAAAAAATTGAAGATATAATTGCTAAGATTTTCAAAATTTGGAAAAGTACCTGTGGAATCAAAAATCTCAGCAGACACTATGCAGGAGGAAAAAAATAAAACCATACCCAGGTATATCAAAATCAAATCAAAGAAAATCGTATCTAAATAGAACTTCTGTTAAAAACAAACGAACAACAACAACAACAAAAAAAAACCAAAGAAACAAACAAAAAAACTGTGTACACTCAATAGTAGCTCCCCAAAGATGTCCATATCCCATATCCCATATCCCATATGTCCATATTCCAGAACCTGTCAATGCCTTACCTTATATGGCAAAAGGAACTTTGCAGATGAGATTAGGAGAAGGATAGGGATATGGGGAAGATGATCCTGGATTATCTAGATGGGCTCCATATAATTACAAAGGTCCTCCTTATAAAGGAAAAAATGAGACAAAAGAGTGAGATCTGAGAAGATAATGAAAGCCTAGAACAGGGAACAGAGATATTTGAAGATGCTATGTTGCTGGCTTTAAAGACAAAGGAAAGTACCACAAGCCAAGGAAAGACAGGCAGCCTCTGGAAGCTGCAAAGGATAGACACTGCCCTAGGCCCTCCAGAAGAAACACAGTGCTGCCAATACCTATGGTTTAGGTCAATAGAACCATTTCAGACTTGTAATTTCCCAAATTGTAAGAGAGTTGATTTGGGTTGTTTAAGCCATCCAATTTGTGGCAATTTGCCACAGCATCAATAAGGTAGTAAACTACCAAAGGAGAAAGCCATGGATCATATTGAAAAACATTAAGAAAAATGGCAAAATTGTCATCATAAAGAATGATGAAATAATATCTTTTAAAGGCTAAATTTGGGGTGCCTGTGTGGGTCATTTGGTTGAACGTCAACTCTTGATTTTGGCTCCGCTCATTATCACATGGTTTGTGACATGGAGCCCCATGCTGGGCTCTGCACTGACAGCACGGAGCCTGCTTGGGATTTTCTCTCTCCCTCTCTCTGCCCCTCCCCTGCTCACTCTCACAGGTTGTCTCGCATGTGCGTGTGTGCAAAAAAATAAACATTTTTAAAAGGCTACATTAAACAAAATAAATAAATGAAAATTCAATAATTATTTCAGCTGTACATTCAGAATGAATGAAAGTAAAAAAACCAAAACACTTGTAGGACAAACAAAAAAGGAAAAAAAATATTTCTTTCCTACAGAATACACTATAAGAGTAATTAAAATAAAAGCAACAACAGCAACCCAAGTTGTACAGGTTTAAGGGTAATTGTATTGGATCAAAACCTAGATTTTCAGAAACAAAATAATGAAGATTACCAGAAAGGATGAATCAATGTCTCTTTTTCTTTCTTATTTAGAAAATAAAATAAAACAGCATTTCAAATAGCTTTAATGTCAAATAATTAATCATAAGGCATACAAAGGAATGAAAGACCTCTCTATAGAAAACCTAAATAATAGAGAGGCATACCATATTTATGGATTGGAAAACTTAATATTATGATGTTTATTCTTCCAAATCGATAGATTTAAATAAAGCTAGAGGACAGTATTTTTTTTTAATTTCAATATGATTCTAAAACATATTTGTACATTCAACAAATCTGAACTGGACAAAACTATTTTGAGAGAATAAATAAAATAAAGAAAAGAAAATGCTGCAGCCTTCACTCTAGGCAGCTTTGACATAGACAAAGGATATCCTAGGATAACACACAAAAAGTAAAATCAAAAAGACAAAAAATAAATAGAACTTCATAAAAAATAAATTTCTGTTCATCAAAAGACTTCATTAAAGAAATTAATAGGCATAAACAAACCACAGACTAACACACGCATACATATATATCTGTCAAAGGAATCTATACAGAACTTTTAAAAACCAATATAAAATTAAAGTCTTTTTATAATGTTTATTTTCAGAGACAGAGAGCGCAAGTGTGTGAGAGGGGCAGAGAGAGCGAGACAGAGGTTTCATAGTGGGCTCCACACTGACATCAGGGAACCCAACGTGGGGCTTGAACTTATGAATGCAAGATCATGATTTGATCTGAAGTCGGATACTTATCTGACTGACCTACTCAGGTGCCCTCAAACCAATATAAAATTATATATGACTGAATAAATATGGACAAAAGTCTTGAATAGATATTGAAAAATGAAAATATGAATGTCTAGAAGGTACATTAAAAGATGTTCATCATCATCATTTATCAGGAAAATTAAAATGAGTGTAACTATGAGATGCCATCCCATACCTACTAGAAAGGCTAAAATCCAGAAGGATGATAAGAACATGATTTAGCAAAGATGTAGCAAATGCGGAACTCACATATAAGTGTAAAATAAGCAGCTACTTTGAGCAATATTTTGGTAATATTTTATAAAATTAAATATAGATCTACCTTATGACAAGGAAATTTCACCACTAAATACTTACTTAATAAGTGAAAACGTATTTCCAAAAATATTTGTGCATGAATGTTCGTCACAGTCTTGTTCATGATAGTCCCAAACAGGAAAACAACTCAAGTAATCATCCACAGGAGAATAGATAAGTGGATATTAATATATTCATATAATGGAATACCACTCGTCATTAAAAATGCAAAATCACATATGGTAACACGGATAGTTCTCAGAAAAGAAATGTTTAATGAAGGATGGCAAACACAGCAGTGCACATACTGTATGATTGATTTCATGAAATCCAAAGGAGATAAAGTTTTCTATGGTGAAAGAAATCAGGGCTGCATTGTGACTGTGGACCCTAAGCACATTTGACTCTTCTCGTGTAATAAGAAAAATAATAATATTATGTAACATTTCCTTTCACCTAAACCTTATTTTTCCTTCCAGATTTAAAATAAAACATTTCCAGGGGCCACAAAGAGTACTGAGAGCCCTAGGCAGTGTGTCTTGACCGATATCAAAATGGTGCTTCTCTCTGAGGTGAGGAGTTGAGCTTGGGATTGCCAGGAAAAGTCAGAAGTGAACTTAATCTAGATGGAAATATTATATATCTTAATAAAAGTGTTAATAGAGTGTAAGATTGTCAAAACTGAATTACTTGAGATCTATGCACTTACTAAAATATAAATTCTGTCTCGAGCTAAATATATAAATCAAAATGTTCATATTCAAATTTATCATATTCCCAAATATATGTCTAAAGAAAATTAAAATAATGGGTGAAATTAGGAATTAATTCTTGCCTTCTTAAAAGAACATTTTATCCCTTTATTCTCATTGCTCTGTGCTTCCTATCCCAGATCTCCTAAAAAATGTTAAAGCTTCACAAAGGCCATCCTTTCGGTCCAGCTTAATTTTGTCTTTATGTATACAGCAATCATTCTCAGAGTGAGGAACCTAGTGGATCAATCTCCAGAAGTTAGCAGAGCTAAACAATAATAAGTAATTAAAAAGGAATTTTTCTTTACTTCTGTCCTCAGGACAGAAGGAAAATGTGATCCTCTTTTTTTTTTTTTTTTCTGCACTCTAACATTTATTTTTAGAAATTGCTCCTGTCAATCTGGAAGGCTATTTAACAACCTTTCTTGCTTTACTGTAAAGAAGGGGAATGTATGCCACTCCACCTGACCTATCATATTACCCCTTTTTTATAGTCACATGGATTAATCAGGCATGGGCATCTGACCCAATTAGGACCAATTAGAAACTTTTTGAAGAGGTTGATATCCCAAATGATGATTATCTCTTCTACAAAGATAAAAGATTATTGGCACCATGTAAGTCTAGAGTAGCTTGAAATCATCATTGCTGTAGGGTGGAAGTACTACTGAGGAAAATGAGGCCAATGGTTAGGAAAATAGTTTCAGAGGAAAGAAAAAAAAACAAAAAAGAGAGATTCATGATGACATCGAAGAAAATCTGAAAAGAGCATGTCTAAAATTAGAAACAACCTCGGACATGAGTTACAAGGGCCAGAGATTCTCTTTGTGTAGAATGTAAGGAAGCCCATGAACATTTCTACACTAATAGTTTTCTGTCCCTTTTCTTGCAAGAATTGTTAGAAATATAATCTTATTTACAGCCATAATTATCATTAGATATTTATAATAAATTCAGTGTTGAAATAAAACACACATTGCATATTAAATTTTAATTGTAAACAAAATAAATGCAAAGTGCTGGTATGAACAATCACTTATGTTTATTTATATATATAATTTAAATATTTATGCACATTCATATGGGTATAAATAAATGGCATCCATGGCTAAGATATATTAACATACTTGTCATCTATATATTGCTTAAAAATAAAGTTGGCTTTTCTCAGATAAGTACATTTGCATTTTAATTTTTCAGTAGATCCTAAATTACCACAACATATTTTATAAACTTCTGCAGGTAAAATTTTAAAACAATACAAAGCAAAGCTAAGCAACCATATAGATACATTAACAGAAATTAACATGTGTGGCTTTGTGACATATCTGGAGCAAAATTTCTTAGACAAAGAAGGCTAAAAGGTAATCTATGAGTCCTTGAACATATTTGTGTGTGCTCTGTAATTCCATCTCCATTATGTAGATTAAGGAGTAGGGCACAGACCCGTTCTCTTATATTGAGCACTCCTGTTGGTATGTTGAACTCAAGGAGCATTACACACATCTAAAGTATAACATCACAAATTGTTTTCTCGATAATTACATTAATATAATTTTTATATTTGTAATTATACATGCAAGAATCTAAATTGTTTTAAGTGATGGCAAGAATAAGACAATTTTGTTTTAAGCTTTTCTTATGAAATCAGCCAAAGGCATGATGTATTTGATCCACAAGTAGGGACACGAATCAAGGTACAGAGTGTCATTAGATAACCAGATAGTTTTTTTGTTCTGTTTTGTTTTGTTTTTTTTTTTTTTGCCACTGTCAATTCCCTCAGCAGAAAGCTGTCCATGCTCTGTACAGAAGCATTGACAAGTCCACATCCTCCAATTCTAAATGTTAGAATTCTTCAACTCCATGCAGAAACCAACTAGTAGTCTCTCACTTCCAACTCCAAATTTGAGATAAAACAAAATCTAATGAACAGATCTGGGGTTAGTCCTCTCCCTTTATTAAATCAGCTATGGTCCAGGTGTGTACATTTTTTTTTAATGTTTATGTATTTTGAGAGAGACAGAGAGAGCAAACATGCACTGGGGAGAGGCAGAAAGAGTGGAAGAAAGAATCCCAAGTAGGCTTTGCCTGGTCAATGCAGAGCCTTATGAAGCACTTCATCCCAAGAACTATGAAATCATGATATGAGCTGAAATCAAGAGTTGGACTCTTAAACAACTGAGCCACCCAGAGGTCCCTGGTGGGGGAACCTTGAGGCCTTTGTAAGACATCTCACACCAACTGTTCTTAAATGACATTCTGTAGACCACATCATATTGTATTAAAAACAAATCCACAAGGGGTGCCTGAGTGGCTCAGTCGGTTAGGCATCCAACTCTTGATTTCAGCTCAGGTCATGATGTCATGGTTAATGAGGTCTAGCACCACACTGATAGGGCAGAGCCTGCTTGTGATTCTCTCTCCTTCTCCCTCTACCCATCCCTCTTCCTCTCTCTCTCTAAAAAGATAAACAAAAAACCCCACAAATTCACAAGAAAAGAAACCTATTTCCTCTTTCTGCTAAGTTTTGAATGTTTGTTCCATTCTAAGTGTTCTTTCAAATGTAGAGTTCAAAATTTAAAGATTAGTCACAACTGTATTTAAGAAGTACAGTCTAAACACCTCCCCTTTCCATATATACCTACTAAAATTCTAACAACCAAGCAAATGGAACAACTCATTACATTCTACTTAGTTTAGAGATTCCACAGAAAGTATGCTAACATGATTAACAGTCATCTCAGACATTTTTACTCTTTGTGGACTTGTACATAATAGTATTTTAAACATAGAATGAAAACAGAGTCAGATCTTAAAGAATGGATCCTAAATCTTCTGGGGTGGTCTTCAAAGTTAGGAAATTATTACAAGTTACAATTATAATATTTCAAAACGACAAACTAATTTAAACTCACAATCTGATTTCGTGAAAGTATCAGAAATCCAATAAATATTTTGCATTAGGTAACTCAGTTTTTAAAAGCATAGCAACTTTTAAGAGAGTAGCATAAAATCTTAGTCATGCTTTGAAGTGTAGGAGAGGAAAGCAACTTTTCCCTCTTCTTATTTCAGTAGCTGGGTGTCTGAGAATTAAGCCGACAAAAAGACAGATTAACAGGAAGAAAAAAAAAAAAAGGTTTATGTGTATGCATACTATGCATGGAGGTAACAAAAGAAATAGCCGGCTCCTTAAATGATTAAAGTTACAAGCTTGGAGACCTAATGAAGTAGGGAAAGGGAAGAGGGATGAAAGGCTCTTCTAGGAAGAATAGAAAGTTTTCTTCAAGAAAGGTAAATGGCTTTTTAGGAGAACCAAGGAGAGATAAGAAAGTTTATATATTTATCTATATAGACATGAGGGGTCTCTCTTTCCTTCAGTGCCTTATGTAGGCTTATTTTTATTCTTCCTCCAGGAATTGACACACTTTGAAGAGCGAATTTATAGCAGCCTCACTTCCAGGAAGTTGCCAATTTTAGTCAAATAAGGGAAGGTCAAAGTAGGCTTTCCTTCTGCATGTGTTGAATTTCACATGTCTTCAGTTTAAAATAATCTTCAGACTAATTCTGGGATTCCCAATGGGTTTCTGCACAAACAAATGGAAAGCTTTGCTAAAAGACAGACTACGCAATATTAAAAATTGTAAGTTTACTTGAGCAAAATTCAATTTGAATTGGGAGCCAAGAAAAATAATTATATGAGAGTGCAGAAGCAAAGAAAGGAAATTCCCTGATTGTCTATGGCTCAAAGCCTAGATGGCCGCATGTGATGGTGATTGGTTGTTCTGAGTGTTTTGATTTTGGAACTTTGAGGCATTTACAGGCTTAGACTTTTGGTTTGCTTACATAAGCTGCCACGGCGTTAGAGCTACCTCTGTCTAATGGCCTTCTTGTTTAATTTATTTAGCAACATCTATGATGTAAATTTGCTCCCTAGAGCTCCACATTATTTGAAAGTTTTGTTAAAGCTCTGTATCTTCTGAAGTCATATTAGAAGGAGGTAAGAGAAGAATAGCAATTAATGAACACAAAATGAATCACTTAAGACACAAAGTTCAAAAGTTACCAGACAGAATTGGAGACCATAAAATTTAGATGTCATTGGAAAAATAAGTCAATGGATGAACATATTAGATTGATTTATAATTAGTTTGGCAAAGAAATTTGAAATATGGATTATTTAGTATATAGGGAGAAATGTATGGCAAGTTTACAAAGAAAGCTTTGACAAGCTTGGGTTATATCTTTTTGTGTAAACACATACCGAAATTATTTTATCCATACAAATATATAATATTGTTAGCAGTGATTAGAACATAAAAAGATTAGCAAAACTTTAAAGTAAAATTATAATATGACAATGTTAGAAACATTCTAAAAACTGTCTTTAGCTCCCTCTCTCTCTCTCTGTCTCATTTTCCACTTCAAGGCCCTCTCTCAGGATTCTGCTTTTTTTTGTTGTTGTTCTTAGTTTCCTCTGACTCAACTAAAAGAGTGTTGTAACACGTGCACGAGGATTTCTTCATTCCTCATCTGTAGTTTGTGAAATTGGGAAGAGAAAAGGAGATGTGGATGGGATCTCCCTCACATAAAGGAGATCTGGGGTGCCTGGGTGGCTCCGTAGGTTGAACTTTGGACTTCCGCTCACGTCATGATCTTACAGTTAGTGAGTTTGAACGCCACATTGGGCTTGCCAGAGCCCACTTTAGATCTACTGTCCCCCTCTGTCCACACATCCCCCGCTCATGCTTTCTCTCTATCTCAAAAATGAATAAACCTTTAAAAAAATGAAGGAGATCTAAAAATTAGGAATTCTGTTGGTTGTGGGTAAATTCTATGAGGAAAATATTACAGATCTACATATAGCATTTGCTTTGGAAAAGAATGTAACAGTTGTCATTCTTTGACATATCAGAAGCCTTCAGTCTTCACTGGATTATTTTAACAGTAACAACATTTTTTTTTTCTTTTGTGAAATTGAGAATAAAGTTCTCCTGGGTACAAATAAAAGTGTCACCTGAGATAACCTCAATAGAAAGACAGAATTATGCTAGTTTCTCCATCCCTACTCATTGAATGTTTGGGAGTTTTTTTAAAAATCTCCCTGCCTCTAGCATCATATCTACTAACCAAACTGCAAAACCAGTAATAACAAATGTTAGATCATCAACTTAGTTTAACAGGCATTAGTTTGTGAAATTGAAATAATTGTTTTCAATGTATATATGATACATGATACTATATAGGATGATGGTTCTGAGTCTAAAATATGTATATTCACTTTTTATAAAGCAATTTTTCTACCCTATTTCTCTATGTATACAATTCTATGAGCACTGTGGCTTGGGTTGGCTAAAATCCATACTGCATTCTTTATGTCTGCTTTTATATTTTTCTAATTAGCCAAGAACAATTAATGAATTATACTTCACCATTATATTATTTCATGATGTCAAATATGTCTCATTTTATGGAACAATGTAACAAAGCTTTCATTTTTTAGATTGCTTTTCAATTTTTAATTATATGTGTAAAATAGACATTTACTGGCAAAAATATTTTGACATGATTTCTGAGGTCAACACAGATTACTGGCAGTTGACATTAGGGTGTACAAGTTTAAATATAACCATAATTAAATTCTGGAATATTTTTGTAAAGTGGGAGACTATATTGTTACTAGCAAGCAACTTTTAACTATAAATACATCAAATTTCAGAATGAAATACAAGCTAATGGCAGTGAACCGAAGACAGTTTCATAGCAAGATAGAACTTTGAAACTGAGGTTTGGCATTGCAGAGAAAGGAACAATTAATTTATACCTCAGAAGATTGGAAACTAGAAGCTGTAACCCTGAAGAAAGACAGAAGCCTTAAATTGATTCTCTGTTTAAAAGAGAACCAGAAAAACTCTGCAACTCTATTCCTCAACTTAAGACAGTGGAAAAAGAAAATCAGCTCTATGCATGAGAACTTGATGGAAGGGGAAAAAAAAAAGTTATATAGAGTAGTTACATTATAGAGGTTATGATGGGAAATACCAAATAAAAAAACTTACA